>NC_077237.1:18853022-20233022 GCF_947179165.1 Solanum dulcamara | reverse complement strand
ACAAACTGTCAATACCAATAAGTCATAAATGGCTTGGGTCGCTATAGAAAAGCTCTAAATGCTAAAAAGATCAGAAAAATGGGAAATGACCTGAAGGGCCATTATATATTGACACAAATTTGAATAAACTACGAGTTGATCTAATTTCTTCATAGACTAGGAATAGATCTACAATGATACGACCAAGAAATAAAGGCTCTAAAAACAAATAAGAACTTGATAGATCTATCTGGTCCTTATGTTCTTCAAGACTGTATTTTAGAGAAATAAAGCTTTTCAATGTATTATTCACTCAAATTCATAAAAGCCACCTAGAATTATTGAGGAAAATATATATAAATATGAGATATGTAATGTTGAAGGCATTTTATAGTTTAGACATCTGTCACTCTACAAAACTACTCTTTCCAACATAGCCCAGACCTACATACCTGACAGAGTATGATCAAGTCCCTAACCTGTTCCCATGGTTTTTCAAATCATCAAAACTACATAACAACATTTCTCCCCTTTTTGATGATAACAAACTACTATGCAATATTCCCCATATCAAAATTCTAGTTTACATACCAATTTGAGAACATCCTAGTGCCCACAATATTCCCCCTTTTAACATCATTAAAAAGGAGCAACATTAAAATAGGATAAATGCAAATAAATTTCAGAAAGGTCATGGCCACTCTGGGCAACACAGGCATAAATAAACAAGCAAATGAATAGAAAAGTACAGTAAAAATAGAACAATTCAATTCAACAAGTTGATCAAGATAGTATCCAAAATAATACAAAAAGGGAGAAAAAAAGAACTAGGCTTTGCAAACAAGAACATTCGAAGAATAGAGGTTATTGAGTGAGGGATTTATGGATGAGGGACAGACGATCAACAAAACTTTCATGATGTTGGAACATCTTGTCTTTAAGACTGGAGACTTATGTAGCAAGGCTTGCATTCTGATCCTTAAGATCTTGAAGTTCATTGGAACCTTGTCCCTCAAATTGTGCCTTGGCCAACTGGGCCTTGAGTCTAGCAATTTCAACATCTTTGGGATTCAACAGGACTGTCATTTCCTCCAATTCATGCTTCAGCTATGTCTGTTCTATCAAAAGCTCAGACATCTTACTAACCTACCCAGTCTTCCCTTAAACATACTTATATTCCACTAAAGTATTCATAGAAAATGATTGATTTATAGTTTCCCTAACACATGCACCTAGAGGACTATTGAAATGGATGAATACTCGATTGAGAAAGTAACTATACCCTATACCATTCTTTCCATCCTTGACTGTGATAGTATGTGTATATGTTCCAGAATAATGGCAGGCAGGTTGATGACATTAATTTTACTGAGGGCTTCCATCACAAAAAAAATCAGCAACAAATCCCACTATTCTTTCTCTAATCTAGGAAGAATCACCTTGCTCACAAATTCAAAATACAGTTGATAGTCCCCTTTGAGAAACTTCTTAGAAATACCACCAGTGTTCATTTTCTAGAGTTTTACACACTCCTGAACAAAACCTTTTGAGCAGGCCATTCCTCCCACAAACCTAATTCCCTCAATTGGAATTTTCAGTATTTCCCCAAACACATCCTCATCTATGCGACTTTCCTGACTTCCTATTTTAGAGTAGAGACTCCCATTATCTTTGAAAACAACATTGTAATATAATTCCTTAACATGTGCTTCATGTAATATTGGAGTGTGATCAACAAACAAGTGGGTCCCTCCTTGTAATTCAACAACATCAGCCAGATCACACATGCATGGTTTGGCTAGGATATCAGAATCAAACACTCTACTATTTAGTATTGTTTGAGCCTTTAAAATATTAACTCTTTGTTTTTGTGTTAACTCCTTCTCAACTTCATATTTTTACTGTGCAAACCGGTCCCTTTTGTAACATAGGCTTAGATGTTGCAAATGGTTCATTAGTATCTAGCGATGCTTCTCTCTTCCTCTTTGATGTTTCTTTTTCTTCTTCTTTTGCCTTCTTCTTCCTTTTGTGCTAACTGTCTTTTAGATTGAATTTTTCTTTGTTCGTGTTGTTTGGGTTTTGGGGCTTGTTTTCCCTTCTGTAGAGCCTTTATGTTCTTTTGCTCTATAGGCTGCCCAAACTCATCATACTTAGTTTTATTGTCACCTTTTGTTTTGAAACTTCAATGATATTCTCCTCAGAGATCGGATCTTCTTCGACTCTGTCTTGCCTCCTTCTCCTTCTTTCAATTGTCCTTGATTTGTTTTCTTTCGTTACATCACTCATAAGCTTTTTAGTAGAACCTCTAGTGGTAGGATAGGGTTTTGACTTCACTACATGTGTTTCCAAGACTTTATCCTTTCCTTTGATAGAAACATGGACCATTTTTCTTCTGATTCCCCAGTACAAAGGAAGATTGTCCTCCTCATCATCAAAATCACTAGATAAGGGTGGAGCAATTTTAGTGGTTTTGTCAAACTTAGGAGAAAATTCTGTAGAAGGAAGATTGGGAGTACCTATCTCTTTTTCTAAAAAAGTAGGAACATTGGGAACTACATTGTCCTTCATTGTAGCCAGATTTTCCACAACCAACTCTTCATACATGGCTAAAATCTTCGACTCGGTTCCTTTACTCTCAGGAAGATCTCAATTAAAATATTGCTCTGAGACAAAAAGTAGAAAGACATGGTTGGGACATGGATAGTTCATGCTTAAGAGGGTTTTAGACTGAACAGAGCCATCAGGAGAAGAGTTTTATAGTTCATTCAGATCTAGAGTGTGAGAGAATAAGGATGACGCTTGTTCACTGATTGAAGGAAGAGCATTAGTGACTAGAATTAAAGTTCCTTTAACCGCAGGAATAGTTGAAATGAGAGTTGAAGTAAATAGGTTATCTGTAGTGGAGGGAAACGTAGAAGGATCAATTTCATGAAGTGCTTCTAGCATATCTTTCATTTGAGGACATGATTGAGACATGCTTGAGATTTGAGTGAGAATATGAGAAATGAAGTTAGATAGAAAAAGGTTCTTTGAAAGGAATAGGGTTTTGAATTTTTTTTAAAAAAAGAACTGAAGGTAGTCTATAAGGAAAAGAAAAGACGTGTTAGGTCCCCTTGAAAATTCATAATGCTTGGATTTTACATGATAGGAAAGCAGTCAGATGACTGATGACTGACACATGGTAGTCACAACAGTTCTTATAAGCAATTAGAAAGTAATGTAAAGAATACAAACCTTTGAGATAGGACTAGGTCCATCTCTTCAAGTTGAGAATAAATTCTCCTATTTCACCAGTTCTCCCTTTACTCAGGTTTGTTCCTTGTGTGTGTGTACCTGCACAAGTATGAAACTGACTTTTATAAAATAATGCAATATAAAGACCAAAGATACCTTCCTCCTAATCATAGTTAATGAGGGTTGTAAGTTTTAGATGAAATCAACTAAGTTAGGCTTTAGTATTCCCCACTTCAGTCTATTTTTCTCAAACTCATCCCTGCTTAGAGCCTTGGGTAATATGTCAGTAATTTGACCTTAAATTTTGCAAAATTACATAACAATATTTCCCTTTGCAACATTTTCTCTCAAGAAGTGATGCCTAACATCAATATATTTAGTCCGATTATGCTAAACTGGATTCTTTGCCATGTTTAATACACAAGTGTTGTCACACAATAGAGGGATTATTTGAGTGGAAACTCTAAAATCCTCCAATTGTTGTTTAATCCACAATAATTGTGCACAATATGATGCTGCTTCTACATACTCAGCTTTAAAAGTTGAAAAACGACATAATTCTGCCTTTTAGTACCCCAAGAGATGAGAGATGAACCTAAGAAGTGAGCCATCCCATAAGTGCTCTTTCTATCAACATGGTTCCCAGCATAATCTGCATCTACATATCCTACCAAGTCAAAAGAATCACTTGATGGATAGAATAGGACCAGGTCCTGTCTTCTTCAAATATCTCAAAATTCTTTAGGCAACTTTCAAATGTGATTTCTTAGGATAAGCTTGAAATCTTACACACATACCAATGCTAAAAACAATATCAGGCCTGTTTGCACTCAAATACAACAGTAAGTCAATAATACCTCTATACATGGTTTTACTCACAGTCGGATCATATCCATCTACATCCAGTTTTGAATTTGTGCCCATAGGAGTGTCAATAGGCTTTGCATCCATCATGTGAAACTTCTTGAGGATTCCAAATTTAGGATTATTAATGTGTGTTGACTCTCAAGAGATGAGCAAGTTGATCGAAAAAATATATGGGGGGTACATGTGGGACACACATGGATGGTTTTACTGTAGCAAAGAAGATTCTATGGGGTGGATATTTCTAGATGACAATGGAAACATACTATATTCGTTTTGTGAGAAAATATCATCAATGTCAGATTCATGGTGATTCGATTTGGGTTCCACTAAATGAGCTCAATGTGACGAGTTCTCCTTGGCTATTTGCAGCATGGAGGATGGATATCATTGGTCCCATTGAGCCAGCCACATCAAATGTACATAGTTTCATTTTTTAGCTATTGATTACTTCATAAAATAGGTAGAAACATCTTCATACAAGTCTGTGACAAAGAAGGTGGTGACAAATTTCGTACACAGTAACATTATTTGTAGATTTAGAACCTTGATTCAATTATAACATGTAATGGAGCTAATCCCAATAACAGCTTGATGCAAGAGATATGTGAGAAGTCCAAAATTACTCACCGCAATTCCACTCCTTATCGGCCTCAGATAAATGGAGAAGTTGAGACAACCAACAAGAATATCAAAAGAAAATTATGAAAGATGATTGATAATTACAAGCATTGGCATGAGTAATTGCCATTTTCCCTTCTTCGCTATCTCACAAAAATAAGGACTTCGACTGGTGTGACACCTTATCTTTTAGTTTATGGAACAAAAGCAATATTGTGAATGAAACTTGAGATACCATCTCTAATGATTTTTCAAGAAGCTGAGTTGAGTGATGCCAAATGGACACAAAGCCGGTATGAACAGTTGACAGTTGATGCTCATTAAAGAAAAGAGAATGAATGTAGTTTACCACAGATAATATCTTTATCAACATAGGATGGACAAAACTTTCAACAAGAAGGTAAGACTAAGACAGTTCAAATTGGGATAATTAGTGATGAAGCGGATATTTCAACACCAAGATAAAGCTAAGGGGAAATGTGCGCTAACTGGCAAGGGACTTACATGGTTCACCAAATTTTGACTGGAGGAGAATTGATTCTAGCATAAACGGATGGCAAGATATGGTTGAAAGCCATTAATTCAAATATGGTTAAGAGATACTATGTTTAGAAGCATTTATGTTATTTTTATGTAAAGTCTTTTCGTTATTGTCACGACCCAATCCTGTAGGCCGCGACTCATGCCTGAGTTGAACACCCATACGTACCCTTAGCCCAAATTAGCATATTAACAGAATAAATAAATATAGAAATTAATTAAGGTCACTAGATAGCGCACAAAAATAGATACAGCTCACGAAAGCCGATAAGGCCATCACAAAACACAAAAGCCCAAAACATATACAAAACCCATAAATACATATCTATAGACCTCTACAAAATGATAGCATAATCATATGACGGAACAGGGCCCCATCGTACCCCTGACCAACATATACATATAGGCTACAAAAAGATCAGTACCAAAATATGGCCTCTGAACAAAGGAGCACTGTCAAACAGCAGAGTGGATGTCCTAAGCAAGCGGATCAGCAACTCAAACGTCTGTACCTACGGGCATGTAATGCATCCCCTGAGGAAAGGGGGTCAGTACGGAAAATATACTGAATTTGTAAAGCATGGACTGTAATAAAAAAGGTCATAACCAGAACAGAATGTACAGAAAATGAGCGAAATATCCAGAATGTCAAAATACTTATCACAACCCCTGATAATGCATGCAAAAAAACATATATCATATCCGGACCCATTATGGGATACGGTGAACAAAATATGGTCTCCATCTCGTCACCAGTCAGCACAACATAACTTTAGAGTAGGAAATATCTCCGTAAGAGATCATATCATATCAAATGGCCATACATATCATATCATATCATCAGACATCAGCATATGTGTACATGGCATAGCATAACTCCACAACCTATGTACAGGGCGTACCTTCACCCTCACATCGAGGCACGATGAACAAGGCAGAGAAGTACGTACGATCATGTATATCCTGACCCAAGCTCAGTAAAGGAAGCATTGAGGCATCCACGAGTGGAGTAGTGAGAAACTAAATACAATTTAAATCATATTTGAGACTCGATGGAATGATCAAAATGAGCTATCATTCAAAAATTAAGACAACCACCATATCAAGTACCTTTTGAATGTTACTATGGATTGCATCAAAATAGAACCTCCAGAAATCTAGAACATTGGCCATCCAAGTGGCTCTAAGAATAGGAACTTACTTGGAGGCATATAAAAATCATATATTTGTTTCATAAAGACCATGCCAAAAAAAAGGAAGATAACTTCACATTTTTACTACTCTCCATCATATAAAAGGCTTGAGAGCCATAGCTCCACTATTATGGAAGTCCTAACATTAGGAAGTAGATAAGAGTCATAAATGATGCTCGGAGCTTTATGGATGGGATAACCCCTAAAACTTACATCATGTAATACTTATATCAAAACGTACCAAGAGAAAGAAAGGGTAGCTTTACATACTTATGCCAAAGATATGCCAAAAGAAAGAAGGGACAGCTTTACATACCTATGCCAAAAACATGCCAAAAGAAAGAAGGTAGCTTCACATACCTTTTATGGATTACTCTTAACCACGTTTGCCTCATCGTCTTTTGAACCTATTTAACATGAGAGTAATACTAAGATTAATAACCTTTCACTTTTTAATTTCCAACTATACAACCACGTATCCATAGGAATTATTTCCTTATCCATTTCCCTTGACTAGCTTATTACTAGCTCCGAAGTTACCAAAAATCGGGCAGCATCTCCCCTATAACTTGCCTTATCCAAACTTCCAACTACATCCTTAATTACCACAGCCAAACAAAAAAAACCAGCAGCATATATACAAGTAAAATCACTTCAACAATACACAATATAAACTCTAACCAACTCGCTCAAAACTACGATATCAAAATAGAGTTTTTAACCTTTGTTTCATAAAAACTTTACCCATATGAAATGGAGGGTCATGTGGCTGCAAACAAAAGCACCCACACCTTTATTAGAAAACTTTCCATCCCTGAAACATGCAATCAAACCAGCTTTAACCGCAGCACCACAATCACAACACACTAGTCGACTTCTATTTAACTCTAACAACTCAATTTAGTTTGTTTTTAAACTCAAGCATCTTATGCAATTTTTCCACTTCCATCATCCTTTAAGGCATTTAATATACCTCATAAAAACATCATAAACTCCAATTTAAAAGGTAAAGCATTACCTTGTCCGAAACTCGCCAAAACTCGCCTTGAAAGCTCTTCTAGCGCGGCTGAAAATTCGTGGATGTTTGCTATACTTTTGGGGCTTCTTGAAACCATAAATTTACATTCATAAAACCTTAATACCCTCATGTTATACCCTAGATAATTAATTCACAGAACAAAATTGGAAGGCTTACCTTTTTGGCTCCAAATTCGTGGCTCCCTCTCTCTAGTCTAGAGTTTCTCTTCTCTTTTATTTTCTAGAATTTTCTTAGGGATAAGAATGACTTGTTTGGATAAGGATGATAATAAAACATATATACATGGGCCACCTTAGGGGGTGATATGTGTCATCCCTTAAGTGGTGACACGTGTCAAGCCCTTAGTGGGCTAATGCATCACCTCCTCTACTTAGGGGATGCCACATGGCATGTGGGGGGCCCACCCCTTGCTTCAGCTGCTGCCACATGGAACTTCCAGCTGCTGCCATATGGCACTCCCTTTTTCTGCCATGTGTCACCTTCTTTTCCTCCTCGTGGGTTCGTAAACTCATCTTACTTTATGAACTTATGTAATCCTTGCTACGTAAGCTTGGTATGAACTCAAGTCGCTTAAGAATGTAAGATTTTCAAGTTGGTAGCTTACGTACATAAGTTGAGTCCTACGGCTCATTACTTGGCCTCCAACTTCTTCCGGATTCTTATAACCATATTTTTAATCTTCCCTACTATGGGGTGTCACATTCTCCCTTTCTTAGAGTTGTTTGGTAGCGTTATAGATTATCCGGCTCACATGATGACTTCTAAGAAGCTTAAGAACCTTTCAAGCTACAAAAGTATGGGGTGTAACATTCTTCTCCCTTTTAGAACATTCGTCCTCGAATATTAACTTGTCTTATAGGGTTTTACAAGGATTTTTGGGAGTTCTCTGTAACCATTGTCTTCCAATCCTTTTAGGAGTTTAGACTACCTTTGGATATAGAGAACAAGTATGAATATCTCTTCTCTATCTCTCTATAATCTATCCAAAATATTATAACTGTATTGTCCTTATTGAACCCTTATTCCTTTTACCACGTACTTACTCACTTGGCCCTATGCCTAACACATACATATTCATAGGTTACATAACCCTGTCGGTACAACTTGTATGAGGTAGACGTAGTCTTTTTGTCTCCGGGTTCATTTTACTTCACCTATCTCATTCACATTGAAACTCGCTTGTCCCATCTTATCATACATATTTTTTTTCTTTTATTCACTCTTTTTTCTTCTTACTTCTAATCAAAGGAGGCTTGATGTCCCTTTTCCTTGGTTATTTATCTATCGCAGCATCATTTGCGACCAATACTATAGCCAACATCTTGGATTTTGACTCTGCATGGTATCGTTATCCTTCACATGATCTCTTGAGTTATTCTGTACTCTTCCCTAGTCGTACCCTTTCTTTTTTTATACACACCCATCTTCTAATGTTATGTCATGCAGGGTTTTGCCAAAAACTTCTTGACACCGTCTTAAATACCATTCTGACCTCTATCCCATTATTGTTGGCTTTCAGCCCTTCTAACTTGCTTCAGCACGGGATCTTTTTGAATTTTAAACATCCATGTCCGCTATATTATAGTATCCATTATTTCCATCTTGCCCTTGCATTATTCTCACCCACTTCCCTCCTTAAGGGGTGGGGGTACTTATACCTTTGTCCAATCTCAAAACTCATCCCATCTCTTTTCCCAATCCTCTTGGTACTGTATCATGTCCATCTCTTTCTTTATCCTTTATAACTTGATTTTGTATGTACGAAACCTTGACTAAGTCACGAAGTGATGAGAACCTTTCCATACATAGTGCGACATCTCATCTATTAATCTGTACTTATGTAATGTGACCCATGGAACAACTCATCCAAGGCCACACTTCACTTATCTTTATCTAAAGTTAATTAGCACTTTTAGTCGTTCTAATTTCAATTAGGCAATACTTGTATTCCGACAATAATTGTCCAAGGTTCTCTTAAAGGAGTAGCTTTATCCTAACCTATATCCTTTGTTCCTTGGGATGAATGTATATTGCACCATTTATTCCTTAAGTTTACCATCTTTGTCTCTTAAGGATTCCACTATTGTCGGGGTGATGTTATGTGCACTCACCACCCCTTTATACCTTATACCCCTTGCCCTTATTGTGTACCCAACACCGGCTTTTAATTTTCTCAACAACATACCGAGTTCGCCTCAATCAGGGCCTTACCTTATAACCATGTAGTCGTATTGCACTTTTAAGTTTATATTGTACGTTCCCCTTTCATTCCGTATCTGCATTCATTTAATTATATCTATCTTGGGTGCTTCCATATATTTCTCTTATCATTTAGCCTGTCTATGTCTATCTTTTATTCTGTACAAGAGGGATCTTATACTACCTCTGTATTATTCGGAATGCATTACTTCCACATAATCTTTTTTCTCATTTCTAAAACATATTCTATCTATCCATCTTTATTCAAATCATACCAATCATTCTCTAACACCTATTCTATCTCGTTGCTCATCCTTCTACAACTTGGTCTTTTGTAGTTCCATCACTTTTAGCATTCATATTTTCGGCTAGACATGTCATGACCTATTGTTACACTATCATCTGTCTTTCTTCTTGCTTACTCCTTTCAGTTACTCTTTCTTTCCTTATGCTCACTATCATTTCCGTTATTGCATAATCTTTATTCGCAACTTTCCCTACGGAACTTGATAAGTCTTTCTTATTTGTTCCATAGCCCACTTTTCCATTTCACACTTACCCTTATATTCTTATTACATGGACCACATCCTATCACTAGCCACTTTCTCACTAAGCTTTACTTATTTTCATAACGATCCTCGTTATATTCACATCATATCTTGTTCGTATTCCACCCTATAGTATAACACTTCTTAACCTTTTTCACGATTTTTACTATGGGTTACTTACCCTTGTCAGTTAGTCTTATCCTTAATATCTCCCAAGCTGTCCTATTAATACTTCATATCCATCATAATTCTATTTTCCTTGGACTCTTGTCTTAATCATACTGTTACTCCTTTTAATTATAGTTCATCACAGTTTATCCTTGTGTATCAATTCTTTTGGTGCCTTAATATATTATTCTATCCAGAACTACTAGTCTTCTCTAAATTATCTCCCTAGGGTCACAAGTCTTTTCCAACTTTGGTTTACCATATCAATATCGACCTCCTAGTTTCTATTGCCATTAATTCAATAATTAACTTATTCCTGGAGGTTAGCCATACTCGTGGTTTAGCCAAATCTCATCATTATTGTGGGAACGACCTTTTAAGACATACTACAACCCTATATCTCATTCTCTTTTTATTTCTAGGAAAATTTAGGCAGAGTTTACTCTTTATTTCTTACTATCTCAAACCTGCACGCAGAAAATGCCAATAGTGCCTCACAGGGCTAACATGTATAAAGTTACATATATATGTATCATATCACATCATATTGCAGCCACAGAGGGTGCCCACAATCAACAGTATGAAAATGGACTTACCTCGTACGTCCACTGTAACTTCCCCTATTACACTTTCCTGTCTACTCTTCCTTTTAATTTACAACTTTACATTTCAGTACTACTTTAATACCTTACCCAACAGATATATTTCGTTCCTTTGCTTACCTGCGTGCCTTGTGACTTCAAATATCGTCAGTCACTTTCTTCCATTGCTGTCATCCTTTTGTCAGCATCAAAGGTTAATATAAGGAGTTTTCGTATGACTCAGATCTATCGCACGATCTTAGCTATGAAAGAAAGGTAACATTTTAAATATCCTGTAGCCTCTTATTTATAGATGTGACGTACAACACACCAATAAACAAGACTCTACTAGAAACGGTCTGTAGACACTCGAAGGAAGGACCATTCTGATACCACTTTTGTCACAACTCAATCCCATAAGTCGCGACTCATGCCTGAGTTAGACACCCATACGTACTCTTAGCCCAAATTAGCAGAATAAACAAATATAGAAATTAATTAAGGTCACTAGATAGCACACAAAAATAGATACAGCTCACAAAAATCAATAAGGCCGTCACGGAACATAAAAGCCCAAAACATATACAGAACCCATAAATACATATATACAAACCTCTATAGAATGATAGCATAATCATATGATAGGATAGGGCCTCATCTTACCCCTGACCAATGTATACATATAGGCGACAGAAAGGTCAGTACTAAAATATGGGCTCCAGACAAAGGAGCATTGTCAAACGGTAGAGTGGATGTCCTAAGCAAGAGGATCGGCAACTCAAACGTCTGTAGCTACGGGCATGTAACTCAGCCCCCGAGAAAAGAGGGTCAATACGGAAAATGTACTAAATATGTAAAGCATGGACTATAATAAATAAAGTCATAACCAGAACAGAATGTACAAAAATGAGAGAAATATCCAGAATGTCAAAATACTTATCACAACCCCTGATAATGCATGCAGAAAAAAATATGTTATATCCGGCCCCATTACGGGACGCGATAAAGAAAACATGGTCGTCATCCCACTACCGGCGCCACAACACAGCATAACTCTAGAGTAGAGAATATCTCCATAACAGATCATATCATATTAGATGTACATATCATATCATCAGACATCAGCATATGTGTACATGGCATAGCATAACTCCACAACCTATGTACAGGGCGTACCTTCACCCTCACATCGAGGCACGACGAACAAGGCAGAGAAGTACGTACGATCATGTATATCCTGACCCAAGCTCAGTAAAGGAAGCATTGAGGCATCCACGAGTGGAGTAGTGAGAAACTAAATACAATTTAAATCATATTTGAGATTCGATGGAATGATCAAAATGAGCTATCATTCAAAAATTAAGACAACCACCATATCAAGTACCTTTTGAATGTTACTATGGATTGCATCAAAATAGAACCTCCAGAAATCTAGAACATTGGCCATCCAAGTGGCTCTAAGAATAGGAACTTACTTGGAGGCATATAAAAATCATATATTTGTTTCATAAAGACCATGCCAAAAAAAAGGAAGATAACTTCACATTTTTACTACTCTCCATCATATAAAAGGCTTGAGAGCCATAGCTCCACTATTATGGAAGTCCTAACATTAGGAAGTAGATAAGAGTCATAAATGATGCTCGGAGCTTTATGGATGGGATAACCCCTAAAACTTACATCATATAATACTTATCTCAAAATATGCCAAGAGAAGGAAGGGTTAGCTTTACATACTTATGCCAAAGATATGCCAAAATAAAGAAGGGACAAATTTATATACCTATGCCAAAAACATGCCAAGAGAAAGAAGGTAGCTTCACATACCTTTTATGGATTACTCTTAACCACGTTTGCCTCGTCGTCTTTTGAACCTATTTAACATGAGAGTATTACTAAGATTAATAACCTTTCACTTTTCAATTTCCAACTATACAATCACGTATCCATAGGAATCATTTCATTATCCATTTCCCTTGACTAGCTTATTACTAGCTCCAAAGTTAACAAAAATCGGGCAGCATCTCCCCTATAACTTGCCCTATCCAAACTTCCAACTATATACTTAATTATATATCCAACCAAAAACAACCATAAGCATATATACAAGTAAAATCACTTCAACATTACAAAATATAAACTCCAACCAACTCGCTCAAAACTACGATATCAAAATAGAGTTTTTAACCTTTGTTTCGTAAAACCTTTAACCATACATAATGGAGGGTCCTGTGGATACAAACAGAAGAACCCACACCCTTATTATAAAAATTTCCAGCCCTGCAACACGCAATCAAACCATCTGCAACTGCAGCACCATAATCACAACACACTACTCAACTTCTATTTAACTTTAACAACTCCAATTTAGTTTGTTTTTAACGTCAAGCATCCTTATGCAATTATTCCACTTCCAGACTCCTTTAAGACATGTAATATACCTCATAAAAACATCATAAACTTGAATTTAAATAGTAAAGCCTTACTTTGTCCGAAACTCGCCAAAACTCGCCTCGAAAGCTCTTCTAGCGCGGCTAAAACTTTGTGGCTTTTTGCTATCCTTTTGGGGCTTCTTGAAACCATAAATTTATATTACTAACACCTTTATACCCTCATTTCATACCCTATATAATTAATTCATGGAACAAAATTGGAGGGCTTACCTTTTTGGCTCCAAATACGTGGTTCCCTCTGTCTAGTCTAGAGTTTCTCTTCTCTTTTTTTTCAAGTATTTTCTTAGATATAAGAATGAATTGTTTGGATAAATATGATCATTAAATATATATATATATATATATATATATATATATATAGGCTACCTTAGAGGGTGAAATGTGCCATCCCCTAAGTGGTGAAATGTGTCAAGCCCTTTGTGGGCCAACACATCACCTCTTCCACTTAGGGGCTGCCATGTGGCATGTGGGGTCCCACACTTGCTTTAGATGATGCCATGTGGAACTTGTAGTTGTTTCCACATGGCACTCCCTCTTTCTTCCACGTGTCACCTTCTTTTTATCCTCGTGGGTTCATAATTTCGTCTTACTTTACAAACTTATGTAATCCTTGCTACGTAAGCTTGGTATGAACTCAAGTACTTAAGAATGTAAGATTTTTAAGTTGGTAGCTTAATTACGTAAGTCGAGTCCTACGACTCATTACTTGACCTCCAACTTCTTCTAGATTCTTATAACCATATTTCTAATCTTCCTTACTATGGGGTGTCACATTCTCCCTTCCTTAGAGTTGTTTGGTAGCATTATAGATTATTCGGCTCACATGGTGACTTCTAAGAAGCTTAACAACCTTTCATGGTATAAAAGTATGGGGTGTAACAATTATGTATTTAAAACTATGTTTTGACCTGATTCTTTTGGTGGGATACGTAGGAAATCCACATCGGTTCTTGTCTCTTAGTAGAAATTTTTCAAAAAAATCTCATTTATATGTCACTTTCCGATACCATTCAGGCAAGGCTAATATGGTAGCAGATGCATTGAGTTGAAAGCCGGTGAGCATGGGCAATTTTGATTGTTTGGGGGCCCTTAAGTATCCCTGGCTAGAGAAATTTAGGCCTTAGAGGCCAAGTTCATAAGGCTAGTCATCTTAGAGAAAAGTGGGATAATTGACGGAGTTGATCTAAGGCCCACTTTCATAGAAGAGATTAAGACCAAGAAATTTGAGGATGTATACTTACATGAAATTAGAGGGAAGGTGTTGATGGGCAAGGCTCCAAACTCAACACTAGATACAGGTTGGGTGCTTTATTTTAGGGGAAGGATTTGTGTTCCCCGAGAAGATGTACTAATTTAATATATCCTGTTTAAATCTTATGGTTTACGATACTCTATTCACCCTAGAGTGACTAAGATGTATCAAGACTTAAAACGGTTATATTGGTGGTCGGGTATGAAGAAAGACATAGCTGAATATGTAGCCAAGTATTAGAACTGCCAAGAGGTGAAGTATGAACACCAAAGACCTGCAGGTTTGTTGCAAATAATGCCTATTCCTGAATGGAAGTAGGAGAGAATAGCCATGGATTTCATGGTGGGACTTCCTAAGAATTTGGGAAAGCATGACTCTATTTGGTGGTGGTTGAAAGTTTAACGAAGTCAGCACACTTCATTCCCGTTAGATTAGATTACAATGCACAACAGCTGGCCAGAATTTATGTGAAGGAATAGTAAGACTGCACGGGGTGCCCTTTTTTATCATTTTAGACCATGGTACGTAGTTCACTTCCAAATTTTGGGGTAAGTTGCATGAAGAGTTTGGTACTCAACTCACTTTTAGAACATCTTTCCACCCACAGACAGAAGGGCAGTCAAAAAAGGACTATGCAAGTGTTGGAAGATATGTAGAGGGCGTGTGTTATAGACTTTGGGGGACATTGGGATAAGTTTTTTCCCTTATGCAAGTTATCCTACAACAATAGCTACCACTCCATTATTGATTTTGAACCATTTGAAACCTTGTATGGGAGGGGATGAAGGTTTCCCATACAGTGGTTTGAAGCTGGGGAAGTGGAACTATTAGGGGTTGACTTAGTGAAGGATGCTCAAGATAAGGTAAGAAGCATCTAAGATAAGATTCTAGCAGCTCAAAGTCATCAAAAGGAATATACTGACCAAAAAGTAAGGGATATGACATTCGAGGTTGGTGAACAAGTACTTTTAAAAGTGTCACCCATTAAAGGGGTGATGAGATTTGGCAAGAAGGGCAAACTCAGTCCTCATTACATTAGCCTTTTTGAAATTCTTGATTGTGTAGGGACAGTGGCATATATGTTGGCCTTACTACCAAGCGTGTATGGAGTACACTCGGTGTTCCATGTGTCTATGCTGAAAAACCACCATAAGGATGGGGACTACATCATTAAATGGAACTCGATGTTATTAGATAAAGAATTTCAGTATGAAGAAGAGCCAGTTGTAATTCTAGATCATGATATTCAAAAATTGAGAACTATGGAGATTAACATGGTTAAAGTGTAATAGAAGCATCGTTCGATAGAGGAATCTACTTGGGAGACTGTGAAATACATGCAAGATAAGTATCCTCAATTGTTCGACAAAACATGTACTACTCTATCTTTACTTTAGCCATATTTTCCCTAGTTAGTAAATCGGAGATGAGTGTTGGGTAAATTGGTATCTATTATGATGACCTGTCCCTGTCATTAAGAATAAGCCAATGGGAAATGGTTTTAGGACAGAAAACTTTGGATAGTTACTTCAGAAAATTTGAACCTAGGTCAAACTTGGATGAATTCTAAGTTAGGTGAAGTCTAGGGTGATCATGTGAATGATGGAAGGTCAAATCTATAATTTAATTGGACAAATTGATAGACAAAATAATACAGAGCATTTACAGCTTCGCAGAATCATATTCGGGCAAGTAAAACTCTCGAAATCGAATTTGGTGTGAAGGGTATAATTTTAATACATTTTTGGAAGGGGTATGTTATGAAATTAAGTCGTGAAAAAGTCCAGAATCGGTCTTTTTCTGCAAAATCAACTTCTAAAACTTTAAGAGGCGACCTAGTGTGAATTCTACCAATTTCCCATAGATTTTCATGCTTAAGGTAAGATTTTTACTCCCTAGATTCATACTTAGATTCCTTGAAACTAGAAAGTATAGGTGGTAATTATTGGGGGAAGGGGGTTCGAACTGAAAATCTATGGTGGAAATTAGCCCTAGGGTAAGGTTAGAATTAAGGGTTGGCCTAGTGTGTAAAATTATGTTATATTTCCTTAGAGTTGGGCTATTGTGTTGATCCTTTATATGTACTTACTGTTTTCTAGACCAAGAACGAGAAGAATGAACTCGGAAAGGGAAGATTCTTGCATTGTAAGGTTGTTGAAGCTTGAATTTAAGGTAGGTGATGGTCTAGGTTTCCATATGTGTTTCATATACTTGTTAAATTGCTTCATGTTATGAATGTATGTATATGAATAGGAAAACATGCAAGATTATGTGTGAAATAATCACTTGTTGGCCTGTTTGGATGATAAACTTGTTCTTGGTGATATAAATATTGTAAATACTGAATGTATTTGTGATTGTGGTACCTTTGGATCGGGCGTGAAGTTCCGACACATAATTTGGATCGGGTGTCATATTTTGACACATATTTGGATTGGGTGTCACGTTTTGATACATAATTGGATCGGGTGTCACGTTCCAACACAAAGTTAATTGTTTGTAGGTCCCTTGAGAGGACCCTGGCGTGAAGTTATAGCATGTGGAAGTTATTGAGCTGTGATATTGCTGAATAATAGTTGAACTTGAGATTGGTTGACTTATTTTGTATATGTATATGCCTATTGTGTTGAATTTACTTGTTTATGATCCGCTTACAGGCTAATCGTGTGATCCTACTAGTACACCGTTGTCTTTGTGTACTGATACTACTCTTGCTCTGCTTTTTTGTTGAGTACAGGGCATATTCAGCCAGTTGCATAGAGACCTCGGTTGGAAGATTAGAAGTTTGTTCAAAGTCCAATGGTGAGCTATTCCGTGATGCTGTCATGGACTTTTTCATTAATCCATGTCCTTCTTTTGGGACTCAGATGTTTAGACGTTGTTTTAGTATTTTGACTTCTGTTTGGCGAGTGTTTCCCCTTTTCTTACATTGACACTGGTTAGAATTTTGGTACGAATGACTTTGAGTTCCTAAGGTGTGTTGACTTCCACATTTTCGTAGTTATTAAAATTTTTGGTTGAATTTATGGGAACTCAGTATTATTTTTTGGTTATATTCTTACTTCGACAACTTTTTTAATATTTATTTCTTAAGTTGATAAGTTGGGCTGTAAAAATGATTCTCGCATTGGAATAAAAATTGTGGATGGCAGTCATGGCGGGTCGAGGTCGTGACAAAAGTCATGTATCAAGAGGTTGGATAGAGAAATATAAAATAAGGGATTATTTATTGAAATATTTTGAAACGATAGGGACATATAAAAAATATTATTTTATAAGTCGCGTATTTCTGTAAAATTTACTTTTTTGAACGTCTAATTTAGTAACTAGTACATTATACATTATGTGAAAAGTTTAGTAAGTAAGAAACTTGAAAATAAAATATCATTTTAAAAAAGAGGACAATACCCAATAGCAGTAATGCTAATAATATAAATTTTAAAATAGTATAGATGATAATAAAGGATGATAACCACAAAAATAATGAAGGTTGAAGTAATGGTAATAATAATTTCTAATAGATAATTATGATAACAATAGTAATAAATAAAAACACTAGTAATTGACTTATTAGTAATTTAGAAGCTCAAGAAAAATAAATTAAAAGAATGGGGGGACAAAATTGAGTGTCAACAATCATCGCCTCGTGGGCTCCACAAAATTTTACAATATTGTCAACTATTTAAACTAAATTGTCTTATATTTGAGGAAATGATATTCACTTTCATTTGTCCAGTTTAAAAATTTAAGAGATAATTTATTACTCTATTCCTAATTATTTTTTAAAATATTAAATATATTACATTCAAAGTATGAAATAATAAAATTGTCATTTTATTTATTGTTCATTAAGAATTATACTAAGTCAATATCTTACATCTGAAAATAGACAAAAGGAAGTACGTATTTAAAAGCTTAAATTTTCTTGTTATTAGAGAACTAGTATACGTACCCGCGCTTTGCGCGGTCAGTTGATAAATGTAATCATAATACTAATTTATCGATAATTTCAAAATTCAACTTAATATAAAATGATATTGTAAAGTTTATATTAATTAATGTTAGCATTCTTAATAGGTTATAATAGAAAACTTATGAAAACAAATCAATATATAAGCTTAGTTCATTGTCTAAATTTGACAATAATAATTTTTAGCATAATTTAATGTAGTTATTTTTCTAATTATTCAAAATCATAAATACTTTCACCCTGTCCATATATCCACTTGTTAGAATAATAAAGATATGAGAAAATTTAATCGTTAAATTAAAATAAAATATAACTAACAAAAGTCCTAAGATTATATTAATGATAATGCTAAGCGTAAAACTAAAAAGTTTTAATAACTTGAATGGATAAGGATAGAAGAAAGATAATTCTATTAAAAAATCCATATATTCAAAATATGTTAAACAAATAAGTAAGCAATTCTATTTAAACATGATTTGTAGTTAAATTATCAATTACATTTTTTTTTGAATTTATCCATTTCTTTGTCTACCAGGTATCCTAATACAAAGGATAAATTGTTGCCAAATTTTTATTAACCATGCACAATGTGACATGAAAATATTTTGCCTAGGCTTTTTCTATTATAATTAATTCTCTGTTTCTTTAAGATAATGTCATATATTTACCAAATAAGTTTTTATTGATATATTGTAAATCTCATAAGTTTTAGTAACACACCCTAAAATATTGTATCTGGTGTTTCAATTCTCGACGAAAATGATACTGCTTCTGTATTTTGGGCATAACTTTTCATAGGATAGTCCACATTAGGTGATTCAAATTTCTGAATAACTCCAACATCATTACCTACAACTTTAAGATATCTTAAGATTCGGAGGATAAGTAGGTCAAATAAATTAATTTTTACAAGACATGGTGTTGTGACAAAATAGAGTGTTTGTAGAAGCAAAATCATATCTCATGGTAAGATGCTCCAAATCGGTTGATTCTTGAACGAAATGAAATTAAACTTCAAGATACACAATTCATATGAAGACACCGAATCCTAATTAGGAAGTTATCATGTTCAAACGCAGCTCTGAAAAAAGGTATTTCGTTAAAAGAAGATTCATCTAACAAACCATGGAAAGATCTAGATCAATTTGACATCATCCATGACATCAATAGTCCTCCATTTAACATCACCCATGACATCACAATCCTTCATTGAATTTTCAAGATCATTCTTTGTAATTATTTTTATTTATTGTTAGGTCCATCCCCACACCTATAAATACCTACCTTATTTTTTGATTTTATTCATCAAGCTTTCTCAAGAAACTCTTCTCTATATACACTTTTTTACTCATTCTCAAATATAGTTTTAGTTTTTAGTAGTGTAGAAATACTATTCCGGTGATTCTTATAGTGATTCTTATACTCCGAGTAGTACACAAAAATGCTCCATTGAGGAAAAACAGGCCAGGGGTTCAAGAGTGTTCATTGAGTTCGTCAATTTAGAGTAAAGCTTTGGATTTCAGGTATGTAAGACTATTCATAACATTGTATTGAGTTCGTCCATGCGGCCAATATTTAAATTCATCGTAATTGAGTTATAGTTGAGTTTTACCCTAATCTTGAATTTTAAATGAATTAATTCTTTTTCTATTGAGTTAGATGTATTTATGCATTGAGATTATTATTTTTATCTTTCATACTATTGAAACTATTGTTCGTGGCTACTTTCCCATGACCCCTAATTGATTTGATGTTCATGAATATTTTTACGCGTGTTTTGAGTAAATATGTTGGCTTTTAATATTCATTGACAAAAAGATTTATTTAAATTAGTACTATATATGTATTTTATTGAGTTTTAAAAGAGCAAATGAATTGAGTTTAAATAAATTTGATTAAATAATATTATGAGCAAGATGTTTTGATGAGATGTAAATAATGTTTTGAAGTGTAATGATTGATGAAGATGTAATGAGATGAGTTTGATGTTTTAAATAAAATTCCAATAAGACTAGATAATGATGTTAATATGAGCAAATATTTTGGGAGTAGTAATGAGAATTCAGTTGGGTAAGAGTTTAATTTACTCAAACTCCAAAACTACGTAGCCAGCATAGGATGGAGGCTACACCTCTTAAGTCCCAAAAAGAAGACTTTGATGATTGGATCAAAAATGGTGATTTACTTTACCCTGGAAAGGTATTGGATGGATGTGGCAAGGACATCATTTCGCTATAACATCACTAGCTCATAAGTGATAGTGATTGGTTAGAGAAATTCTCAACTGAGTAAGCATTGCTTATTATTATTATTTTTAAATTTACATTACATATTGATGTTGAGTTTTAAGCTGAGTCTTCCTGAGAGGAGTTTTTTGATGTATGTCCTTATTTTTCTACCATTTTACATACTCGTACATTCCATGTATGGACGTCATTCGACCTGCATGATTTTATGATGCAGATACAAGTGTTAGAGATCCTCAATAGGCGCATCGTTGAAGATCATTACTTTCCAGCTATTTGGTGAGTCTTTGTATTCGGAGGAAATTTTTATCCTTTTATTATTGTTGAGTATTATGTTTCTTTTGTGGTAGCCATGGACATGTCATCGGCACCGTTTGATAGTGTTAGAGACTTCGTAGACAAAGTTTGATAATGTAATCGGAGTAGTTCTCCTTTGAAACTACTTCTTCTAAGGATTATTTCTTTCCTTCAATGTTGATGATAGTGAGCCCACATAAGTATTCTTATTTTCACTTACATCTTTCGCTGATGAACGAATGAGTTATGAGACCAAGTGATTCTCTCGGAGGCCAGATATGGTTTCTAAGTGTCGGTCACTCCTAGGGTACCCTCTTGGGGCATGATAGACTTGGTATTAGAGCACAGATTTCAAGAGTCCTAGGATGTCTATGTTATGGAGTATCGTGTACTACATTTATAATCAGTTGGCTATAGGACATTAGGAATTATTTCACTTCTTTCATAATCTGAGTTCGTGCGATAGAGTTTAACTCTATAAAAATTTCGTTCTAATTCGTGTGTTTACATATTGTAGACCATGCCTCCTAAATGTACAACTAGTCAGAGAAACGCTGCCAACACTGAGGTTCCACAGTCAGAGATGCCTACACCGAGAACTAGGAGTCGACCTGTAAGGTCTACTGAGGTTCCCTAAATACCTACTGTTTAGACCACTCCTACTTCGGAGGTAGAATTCAGAGGAGCTATTGCCATGCTCACTCAACTAGTAGCTTCCCCAATGGGTAACCATAGTTCACCAATTCCTAGCTCTAGTTCTCAAGAGTCGTCTTCCATCACATGGATTAGAAAATTTTTGAGGATGAACCCGCCAGTCTTTATAGGGTCTAAGGTTGAGAAGGATCCTCAAAATTTCATTGATGAGATGTGAAAGATCTTGAAAGCGATGCATACTACCGAGGTTGAGGGTATTAAGGTTGTTTCCTACCAGTTCAAGGATGTGGCGAACATATGGTATGACCAGTTAGAGCAGAGTCGCGGCGAGGATGCTGGACCTATAGTTTGGGATGAGTTTGAAAGCACTTTTCTTAACCACTTATTCCCCCAAGAGCTACAGGAAGCAAACGTTAAGGAGTTTGTGAAACTCAAGCAAGAGAGCATGACTTTAAAGGAGTATAGTTTGAAGTTTATTCAGTTGTCCAAATATGCCCCAAAAATGATTTCTCATATGAGGTCCAAGATGAGGAAATTTGTCTCTGGCCTAGGCAAACATGTAACGAAAGAATGTAAGGAAATGCTAATGATTTTTGCCATGGATTTTTCTAGATTGATGGTGTATGCTCAACAAGTTGAGAATGATAAGAAAAAGGACTGAGAGGAACACTTAAACAAAAAGGCCAAGTCTCCTGGGCATGAGAATGAGTAGAAGCAAGGGAAGGGTAACAAATCCTTCTTTCAAAAGAGGTCTTCTAATTATGCACCTTCCTCACCAAGTGCTTTTACACCTAATCAAAGGTCGATGAGTCACCAGAACTGCTGAGCTTAGGGTTCTCAGTCCCAACTAAGTGTGGCTGAAGGTTCTAGAGGAAAGCCACCATGTGCTAGATGTGGGAAGCTCCATTTGGGAGAATGTCGTGTGGGAACCAATGCTTGCTATGGATGTGGAAAGACAGGTCACTTCCATAATGAGTGTCCTTCAAAGAGATAGGGAGATGAAGGTAGTAGAGCTCAGTTTTCTTCTGCAGCACTGCATAATAGAGGTAATCAGAGAGGAGCAGATTCAGGTGCAGGCGGGGGAACAAACCATTTGTATGCTATGGGTAGTCTCCAAGACCAAGAGAATGCACCTAATATTGTTACTGCTATGCTCTGGGTCCTTTCTTTTGAGATGTATACATTACTTGATCCGGGTGCTACATTATCTTTCGTGACTTCTTACTTGGCTAGTAAATTTGAGATCCTTCCTGAGTGTCTTCTTGAGCCTTTCAGCGTGTCTACTCCTGTTGGTGATTCTATATTATCTGAGAAGGTCTATAGATATTGTACTGTGTCAATCTATCATAGGGATACCATGGCTGACTTAGTTGAGTTGGACATGGTTGATTTTGATGTGAGTCTTGGCATGGACTAGCTTTCTGCTTATTATGCCTTAGTTGATTGTAGAACCAGAATTGTCAAGTTTTAATTTCTAAATTAGCCTATGTTAGAGTGGAAGGGGAGTTCTGTACTGCCTAAATTTATTTCCTACCTTAAGGCTAGAAAGTTAATCTCTAAGGGATGCATATATCATATAGTCAGAGTCAAAAATATTAATGATCAGGCTCCATCTCTTAAGTCAGTTCTCGTTGTGAGAGAGTTTCCTAAAGTCTTTTTTGAGGACCTGCCTGGAATCCCTCTTGATAGAGAGATAGACTTTGGTATTGATGTCTTTCCTGATACATAACCTATCTCTATTCCTCCTAATATGATGGCTCCTGCTAAGTTGATAGAGTTGAAAGAATAGCTGAAAGACCTCCTAGATAAGGGATTTATTAGGCCAAGTGTCTCACCTTGGGGGTGCTCCAATCCTATTCATGTGAAATAAAGATGGATCCTTTAGAATGTGCATTGATTACAGGCAACTGAACAAGGTCACCATAAAGAACAAATATCCTTTCACTAGGATAAATAATTTATTTGACCAACTTCAGGGTGTCATATGCTTCTCTAAGATAGGCCTCAAATCAGGCTATCAGCAATTGAAAGTGAGAGAATGTGACATCCAAAAGACGGCTTTCCAAACCTGTTATGGTCATTTTGAGTTTTTTGTTATGTCCTTTGGATTGACAAATGATTCTGCAGCTTTTATGGACCTCACAAACCGGGTATTCAAGCCATACCTAGATATGTTTTAATTGTCCTCATCAATAATATTTTGGTCTACTCTAGAAGTAAGAGTGAGCATGCTAACCACCTTAGGATTTTCCTTCAAACTCTCAAGGAGAGGGAGTTGTATGATAAGTTTTCGAAGTGTGAGTTTTGGCTTGCGTCTGTAGCATTCATAGGCCATATTATATCTAGTGATGGAATTTGAGTTGATACTCAAAAGATTAAGGCAGTTAATAACTTGTCCAGACCCACCTCTCCAATTGATTTAAGGAGTTTCTTAGGTTTGGATGGTTACTACTGGAGGTTTGTTGAGGTATTTTCATCCATATTCTTACCATTGACTAAGTTGACTCAGAAAAAGGCTAAGTTTCAATGGTTTGATACTTGTGAGAAAAGCTTTCAAGAGTTGAAAGCTAGATTGACTACTGCTCCAATACTGTCCCAATCCGAGGGAACATATGATTTTGTAATCTATTGTGATGTTTCTAGAGTTGGGTTGGTATGTGTGTTGATGCATAAAGGTAGGGTCATTGCCTATTCATCTAGATAACTTAAGACCATGAGAGGAACTACCCCACTCATGACCTTGAGTTGGCAGTTGTTGTAGTTGCTCTTAAGATCTGGTATAACTATCTTTATGGTGTACATATGGATGTATTCACGGACCACAAGAGCTTGCAGTATGTATTCAGTCAGAAGGAGATGAACTTGAGGCAGTGGAGATGGCTAGAGTTGCTCAATAATTATGATATGAGCATTCTTTACCTACTAGGTAAAGCAAACGTAGTTGCCGATGCTCTTAGAAGGTTATCCATGAGAAGTATGGCCCATGTAGAAGAGAAAAAAAAGGAGTTGGCAAAGGAAGAAATAGACTTGTGCATTTGAGAGTTCAACTTATTGACTCTAGTGAGGGTGGTACAATAGTCCAGAATGGAGCTTAATCATCTCTAGTTGCAGAGGTAAAAGGAAAACAAGATCAAGACCCCATTATCCTTCAACTGAAAGATGAGGTTCACTAGTAGAAGGTAATGGATTTTTCCAAAGGGGGAGATGTAGTGTTGAGATATCAAGGGAGATTATGTATTCCAATTGTTGATGGAATTAAAGAGATAATCATGGTAAAAGCCCATAATTCCAGGTATTTCATCCATCCAGGTTTGAAAAGATGTACCACGACATGAGAGAAGTATACTGGTGGAGTGAAATGAAGAGAGATATAACTGAGTTTGTGTCCAAGTGCCTGAACTGCCAACAAGTTAAAGTTGAGCACCAAAGGCCTTGTGGAGTGGCTCAAAATATAAAGGTCCCAAAATAGAAGTGGGAGATGATCAACATGGACTTCAGTACTGGTTTACCGTGAACTCGCAAACAGCATGACTCTATTTGGGTGATTGTGGATAGGATGACCAAATCATCCCATTTCTTGCTGGTTAAGACTACAGACACCGCAGAGGATTATGCCAAATTATATCTTAGAGAGATTGTTAGACTTCATGGAGTTCCTTTGCCTATAATCTCAGATAGGGAAGCTCAATTTACTTCTCAGTTTTGAAAGTTGTTTCAAAAGGGTTTAGGTTCAAGGCTGAACCTTAGTACATTTTTTCATCTGCAGACAGACGGCCAGGTAGAGCGTACGATAAAGACTTTGGAGGCTATGTTGAGAGCTTGTGTAATCGACTTCAAAGGTAATTGAGATGACCATTTACCTCTTATTGAGTTTGCATATAATAATAACTTCCATTCAACTATTCAAATGGCTCCTTATGAAACTCTTTATGGGAGGAGATATAGATCACCAATTGGTTGGTTCGAAGTTGGTAAAGCTGAGTTGATTGGACCATACTTGGTTCACCAAGCTATACATAAGGTGAAAACAATCCAAGAGAGGTTAAGGACTGCTCAGAGTCGCCAGAAATCCTACACTGATGTTAGGAGGAGAGATTTGGAGTTTGATGTGTATGATTAGGTATACTTGAAAGTTTCACCCATGAAGGGTGTGATGAGATTTGGAAATAAAGAGAAGCTTAGTCCCCGCTACATTAGTCATTATCAGATTGTGAAGAGGGGTGGTAACGTAGCCTATGAATTAGAGTTGCCCACAAAATTAGTAGCTATTCATCCTGTGTTTCACATCCCTATGATTAAGAAGTGTTTGGGAGATCCTTCACTTGTTCTCCTGACTAAGAGCATTAGGGTGAATTCAGTTATGAAGAGATTCAAGTCTAGATTCTTGATCGTCAAGTTCGCAAATTAAGAACTAAGGAAGTGGCATCTGTCAAAGTCCTATGGAGAAATTAATTTATTGAAGAGGCTACATGGAAATCTGAAGAAGATATAAAGGCTAAATGTCCTCATCTATTTATGCCTTCCGAGGATGATGTTCAAGGTAATATTTCCTACTTCTACCTTTGAGTCGATGTGTATTCTTGAGTTTAAGTCATTGACTATTCGAGTATGTGTTGTTTGAGCATTTGAATATCGAAGTTTTTGAGAAATTAATGTCTTGATGATATTCATTATTCATGTCCTCTAGTTTAATCTTCAATCGAGGATGAATGATCCTGAGGGGGAGATATTGTAACACCCCCGAAAATATTATATGCGGTGTTTCAATTCTCGATGAAAATAATACTGCTTCTCTATTTTGGGCATAAATTTTCATAGGCGAGTCCAAATTAGATGATTCAAATTTCTGAATAACCTCAACATCATTACCTACAACTTTATTACAGACCATATCTTAAGATTTGGAGAATAAGTAGGTCAAATAAATTCATTTTTACAAGACATGGTGCTGGGACGAAATGGAGTATTTGTAGAAGTAAAATCATATCTCGCGGTAGGATGCTCCAAATCAGGTGATTATTGAACGACATGAAATTAGACTTCTAGAGATACAATTCATATGAGACACCAAATTCTAATTAAGAATTTATCTTGTTCAAAAGCAGCTCCGAAAAAGGATATTCCGTTAAAAGAAGGTTCATCTCACCAATCATGGAAAGATCTAGATCCATTTTACATCACTCATGACATCAATAGTCCTCCATTTAACATCACACATGACATCACAATCCTCCATTGAATTTTTAAGATAATCCTTTGTAATTATTTTTATTTATTGTTAGGTCTCTCCTCCACACATATAAATACCCACCTTATTTCCTTATTTTATTCATTAAGCTTTATCAAGCAACTCTTCTCTTTATACACTTCTTTACTCATTCTCAAATATAGTTTTAGTTTTTTGTAGTGTAGAAATACTATTCCAATGATTCATACTCCAGGTAGTACACCAAAACCTCCGACTAGGAGAAAAAGCTAGGGGTTCAAGAGTGTTCATTGAGTTCATCAATTTAGAGGAAAACTTCGGATTCCAGGTATGTAAGACATTCATAGCATTGTATTGAGCTCGTTCATGTGCCCAATATTTAAATTCATCGTAATAGAGTTATAGTTGAGTTTTACACTAATCTTAATTTCTAAACTAAATAATTCTTCTTCTATTGAGTTAGATATATCTATGCATTGAGATTATTATTATTTTTATCTTTCATATTATTGAAATTACTATTCATGGCTACTTTTTCGTGAACCCTAATTGATTTGATGTTCATGAATATTTTTACACATGTTTTGAGTAAAGATGTTGACTTTTAATATTCATTGACAAAAAAAGTTATTTGAATTATTACTATATTTGTATTTTATTGAGTTTTGAAAGAGCAAACGAATTGAGTTTAAATGAATTTGATTAAATGATGTTTTGAGAAAGATTTTTTGAGAAAGATGTAAATGATGTTTTGATGTGTAATGATTGATAAAGAGGTAATGATATGAGTTTGATGTTTTAAATAAAATTCCAATAAGACTAAATGATGATGTTAATATGAGTATATATTTTGGGAGTAGTATTGAATACCAAGTTGGGTAAGAGTTTAATTTACTCAAGCCCTAGAACTACATAGCTAGCGTAGGATGGAGGCTATACTTCTTAAGTCTCAAAAAGAGGATTTTGATGATTGGATCCAAGATGGTGATGTTCTTTACCCTGGAAAGATATTGGATGGATGTGGCAACGACATCACTTCGTTGTATCATTACTAGCTCATAAGTGATGGTTGTCGGTTAGAGAAACTCCCAACTGAGTAAGCATTGCTTATTATTATTATTATTTTTAAATTTGCATTACATATTGATGTTGAGATGATGTTGAGCTTCTACCTGAGTCTTCCTGAGAGGAGTTTCTTGATATTTGTCCTTATTTTCCTGCCATTTTACATACTCGTACATTCTATGTACGAATGTCATTTAACCTGCAACATTTTATGATGCAGATATATATGTCAGAGATCCTCAACAGTCGCATCGTTGAAGATCATTACTTTCCAGCTATTTGGTGAGTCATTTTTATATTTAGAAGAACTCTTTATCCTTGTACTACTGTTGAGTATTATGTTTCTTTTGAGGTAGTCATAAACATGTGATCGGAACCGTCTGATAGTGTTAGAGGCTTCGTAGATAAAGTTTGATGATGTTTGTAACACCCCTCAAAATTTTCCAAAAGATTCAGACCCTTCTTATATTCGGGTAGGGTCAAACTCGAGTATTGTAGAGCATTTGCATGAGTAAGATGAGTCTTTGAGAAATTGAGCAGCGTTAGAGGTGATGTGGGGTCATGAAGGACCTCTAGGACCAAATCAAATCCAAAAGATTCATCGTGGCTAAGTTTGAGGAGGAGTTCGCTTAAGGGGTTGACTTCTAATGACCCTATCTTTTGAAAGACGACAATCTGGGTGGCCCACAACCCATCAAATTAAAGGTCGTCGAGTTTTCTTTCCAACGCCAAGAAGAATGTAATTTTTAGAGTTCGGAGTCGAAAGAAATGACCATCCTAAGATGAACTAGCCAGCAGAGGTTTTTAGGCCTAGGTTGCAATTGCTGGAAAACTGGGCTTGGCGCCGCAGTGGCGCGATACGCCACTATCTCGCCAGAAACATGCCTCAGTAGTTTGGACTCTGGCGCGGCGCACCACTAAAAGGTGTGCAGGGTTTTTCAAGCCAATTTCCAGAACCCAGAAAATATGGCCTTAGTGCTGTAAGGGCGCGACGCGCCACTATCGCGCCAAGAATGTGCCTTAGTGGTTTGGTCCTTGGCGCGGTGCACCACTATGAGGTGTGCAGGTTTTAGGCGTAATCGGCCTGGCGCTGCAATGGCGCGATGCGCCACTATCGCGCCAGGTGCATTTTCGCCTATTTTTCAGAACTTTTAAGAAGGGACAATTTGGGAATTCACCCAAATTATATATGTATCATCCTTGGGCATTTTGGGGTCATAATTTATAGCCCCTCTCTCTAGAAAAGCTTTAGAAAAACTCTCTCTTATTCATCTTCTTCTTCTTCTCCATTTCCAGCAAGAGATTGTTCCAAAAGATTCAAGACTTCAAGCTTTCCATTAAAGACCAAATAACAAGGTTTCTTCAAGAGTCTATTCTAAGGTATGTAAAGCTATCCAAAACATGGGTTGAGTCCACCCATGTGCCCTACTCTTGCTTTGAGGTTAGATGTCCATGAAAATAGAGTTTCTTGGTATGGTTTATAGTTGAATGAGTTTTGTCCCCTATTTATTTAATGCTATATGTGTTGATGTTGTTGAGCTAAGAAGTTCCTAAAACCTTCATGTTAATATGAGTTGATGGAGATGACTTGTTATTATGTTTTGTTGATATCTTTAGCCATGTGATTATGTTGCTTAAGTTATTTTCCTTAAATGTGTTATTCTACTTGAATTATTGAGCTAAAGTCATAGAGTTGTGATGAGTTTTTGAGGAGATGTCATAAATGCTTACCAAAATGAGGCTTGATTGAGTTATTTGGAGGATAGAATTAACGCGTGGACGAGGTCCTAAATGGAACTTGCCATTATGACTTAATTGAGTTGAGAATAAGGATAGAGTTGATGAGTGGGAAATGTTCCATATGAAACTAGCCGTGAGGGCTTATTTGAGATGATTGGAGGGAGTCTTATGAGCATGGAGTCATGAGAAGAGTATCGAGCACCGAAGTGGGTAAGAGTATAGTCCATACTCGAACCCCAGAAACTACGCCGCCAACGTAAGTAGGGATGGAACCGTTAAACTCAGATGCTTCCCATGGGATCGAACCGTTAAAGTTGGATGTTTCCCATTTTATTTTCCTGAAATGATAGGACTTGACTAATCGATGGTATCCATGATTAGGGAGGCGTTCATGCCCTGGAAAGGTATGAACGGACGTGGCAACAATGTCTGATTGTTGTACTATCACCGGCTCATAGGTGATGGTTGTCGGATAAGAGAAACTCCCATTTAGGTCTTAATAGTGCTCTGAGTCAGTTGAGTTGAGTGGGTTATGAGTTAGTCCCGTCTAAACTAATCTTGTTAGACTTAGGACATTAGAGTGAGTTGTCCTGTATATATATATATGAGTTGAGGTCCTGAGTTGATATTGATGTCTTCTTGATGTTTGTTTCATCCGGCCATTTTACATACTCGTACATTCCATGTACTGACGCCATTTGGCCTGCATCATTTCATGATGCAGAGACAGGTACTAGAGATCATCGATCGACGCTCCGTTAAAGATCTACATACACTCCCAGCTAGTTGGTGAGTCCTTCTAGTTTCCGAAGGATCTTGAGCTCCTTGCATAGTTTCATTTTGTCTCTATATTTTGATTATTGGTAGCCATGGGCTTGTCATTGGCACCTTCCAGACTTTGATAGAGGCTTCATAGATTAGAGTGTAGGGAGGTTGGACTATTATTTTAAGGAGTCCTATTATAATTATTTTGTTGAGTTAAACATGTTTGGCATTCGGCCCCCATATTGTAAATAGCATGTTATAATTGAGCCTTCCTTTGAGCGTATATGAGGAAATGATGGAATGATTGAGTTAGGTGGTTCGCTTGAAGGTCAGAAATGGCTTTTAAGTGCCGGTCACGTCTAGGGTACCCTCCCGGGATATGACAAACATGGTATCAGAGCCCAGAGTTCAGGAGTCCTAGGAAGTCTATGAAGCCGTGTCTAGTAGAGTCTTGCTTATGGGTATGTTGTGCACCACACTTATAATCAGGAGGCTAAAGGACATTAGGAATTGTTTCACTTCTTTCATACTCTGAATTCGTGCCATAGAGTTAAACTCTATAAAACTCCTTTCTAATTCGTGCATTTATACATTACAGATAATGCCTCCTAAATGTACGACTAGCCAGAGAAATATGGACAACGCTGAGATGCCCCAATCAGAGGTACGCCCAGCAAGGGCTAGAGACCGACCTGCGAGATATGCGGAAGCACCTCAAGTGCCTGCTACTCCGCCTGTACCCACATTAGAGGCAGAATTTTGTGGGGCGATTGCAATGCTCACGCAATTAATGGCTGCCCGGAATAGTAACCAAAGTTCGCCCACTCTTAGCTATAGTTCCCAAGAGCCATCTGCTGCCACTAGAATTAGAGACTTTCTGAGGATAAATCCGCCTGCATTCACGGGTTCTAAGGTTGATGAAGATCTTCAAAATTTTATTGATGAGATGTGGAAAATTCTTAAAGCTATGCATACTACAGAAATTGAGGGGTTTAAGTTGGTGTCTTATCAACTCAAGGGTATGGCAAACATTTGGTATAACCAATAGGAACAAGGTAGAGGTGAGGATGCTGAACATGCTATATGGGATGAATTTGAAGGAGCTTTTCTTGACCACTTCTTTCCCCAAGAATTAAGGGAAGCGAAGGTGGAGGAGTTTGTAAATCTAAAACAAGAAGGCATGACTGTTAAGGAGTATGGCCTGAAGTTCATCCAGCTGTCCAGGTATGCTCCAGAAATGATCCCAGATATGAGGTCAAAGATGAGGAAGTTCGTCTCCGGGTTAGGGAGGCATGTAAAGAAGGAGTGCAAAGCGGCATTGTTAATCTCCGATATGGATATTTCCAGATTAATGGTGTATGCTCAACAAGTAGAGGATGAGAAGAGAAAGGACAGAGAGGAGCATATGAGCAAGAAGGCAAGATCAGCGGGCCATGAGGATGAACAGAGGTAAACCAAGGGCAACAGGTCCTTCTTCCAAAAGAGGCCTCCCAACTATGCCTCATCCACCGCCAATGCACCTATGCCGCAGAACAGGTATGATCGGTAGGGACAGAGTCGCCAGAATTTTAGACCCCAGGTTTCTCAATCCCAGGCCAGCGTAAGTCAAGGATCGAGAGGGAAGCCACCCTGAGGCAAGTGTGGTATGCTCCACTTGGGAGAATGCAGAGAGGGAAGGGTTGGTTGTTATAAATACGGCCAAATGGACTATTTTCAAAGAGAGTGTCCAATAGGGGGAAACAGAGCCCAGCATTCTACCACCGCACCACAGGCTAGAGGTAATCAGAGAGGCACTACTTCCGGCACCATTGGAGGTACAAACCGTTTATATGCCATGGGTCGTCGCCAAGATCAAAAGAACTCTCCAAACGTCGTGACGGGTATGATTCGAGTCTCTTCTCTTGACTGTTATGTTTTGATGGATCTGGGTGCCACACTATGTTTTGTGACTCCTTACGTGGCTAGTAAATTCAATAAAATTCCTGAATGTCTTCTTGAGCCTTTTAGTGTAGCTACTCCTGTCAGTGATTCTGTCTTAGCTGAGAGAGTCTATAGAGATTGCACTGTGTCAATTCATCACAGAGATACCTTGGCCAACTTAATTGAGTTGGATATGGTCGACTTCAATGTGATCTTTGGCATGGACTGGCTTTACGTCTGTTATGCCTCCATTGATTTTAGGACTCAAATTATTAAGTTCAAATTCCCGAATGAGGCAGTCATAGAGTGGAAGAGGAGTCCTTTTGTGCCTAAGGGTAGGTTTATTTCTTACCTTAGGGCTAGAAAGCTAATCTCAAAAGGGTGTATCTATCACATTGTCTGAGTGAAAGATGAAAATATTGAGCCCCCATCCATCGAGTCGGTTCCGATTATCAATGCGTTTCCTGATGTCTTTCCTGAGGATGTGCCTGGAGTCCCTCCTGATAGGGAGATCAACTTTGGGATTGATGTTCTTCCTGATACCCAGCCGATCTCAATCCCTCCATATAGAATGGCTCCGGCTGAGTTGAAAGAGCAGCTGAAGGACTTGTTAGATAAGGGATTCATTAGGTCGAGTGTCTCACCATGGGGTGCTCCTGTCCTATTTGTGCGAAAGAAAGATGGGTCCCTTACAATGTGCATTGATTACAGGCAGTTGAACAAGGTCGCCATAAAGAATAAGTACCCTCTCCCCAGAATAGATGACTTATTTGACCAACTTCAGGGTGCCACTTGTTTTTCAAAGATAGACTTGAGATCCGGCTACCACTAGTTGAAGGTAAGGGAGTGTGATATTCCGAAGACCATTTTTCAGACTCGTTATGGCCACTTTGAATTTTTGGTCATGTTATTTGGGTTGACTAATGCCCCCGAAGCTTTTATGGATCTCATGAACTGAGTATTCAAACCATATCTTGATATGTTTGTGATTGTATTCATAGATGATATCTTGGTCTACTCCAAAAATAAGGAGGAGCATGCCCATCATCTTAGAGTCATCTTGCAAACTTTGAAAGACCAGGTATTGTATGCAAAGTTCTCTAAATGTGAATTTTGGCTTGCATCAGTGGCTTTCCTAGGCCACATTGTATCTGGAGATGGTATTCAAGTTGACGCTCAGAAGATTGAGGCAGCGAAGAATTGGCCCAGACCCACATCCCCGACAGAGATAAAGAGCTTCTTGGGTTTGGCTGGCTACTATCAAAGGTTTGTAGAGGGATTCTCATCCATATCATCACCATTGACCAAGCTGACCCAAAAGAAGGCTAAGTGCCAATGGTCTGATGCTTGTGAGGAGAGTTTCCAGAAATTGAAGACCAAGCTAACCACTACTCCTGTTCTAACTTTGCTCAATGGAACAGAGGGTTTTGTGGTCTACTATGATGCATCCAGGATTGGTTTGGGTTGTCTGTTGATGCAAAGGGGGAAGGTGATAGCCTATGCTTCAAGACAGCTTAAGATTTATGAGAGGAATTACCCAACTCATGACCTTGAGCTGGCAGCTGTGGTGTTTGCGCTTAAAATTTTGCGCCACTACATATATGGAGTGCATGTTGATGTATTCATCGATCACAAGAGCTTACAATATGTTTTCAGCCAGAAGGAACTCAACTTGAGGCAAAGGAGATGGCTCGAGCTACTCAAGGACTACGACATGAGCATCCTCTACCATCCAGATAAAGCTAATGTTGTTGCTGATGCTCTTAGCAGGTTTTCTATAGGTAGCACTACCCATGTAGAGGAGGGAAAGAGGGAATTGGCGAAGGAGGTACATAGATTAGCCCGATTGGGAGTTTATATGGAAGAGAACAATGAATGCGGAGTTACTGTTCAGGATGGGTCTACATCCTCGCTTGTGGCAGAGGTAAAGGAGAAACAAGACCGAGATCTCGTCCTCCTTCGATTGAAAGAAGTTATTTACAAACAAGGGGTGATGGTTTTCATCAAAGGGGGAGATGGTGTGTTTAGATACCAAAGTAGATTGTGTGTACCTGATGTCGATGATGTTCGAGAGAGGATTATGGCCGAAGCGCATAGTTATAGATACTCTATTCATTCAGGCTCCACAAAAATGTATCACAACTTGAGAGAAATCTATTGGTGGAGTGGGATGAAGAGGGATATTGCAGAATTTGTTTTCAAGTGCTTGAATTGCCAGCATGTGAAGGTTGAGCATCAAAGGACATGTGGTTTAACCCAAAACATAGAAATTCTGGAATGGAAGTGGGAGATGATCAGCATGGACTTTGTTACTGGTTTGCTAAACTCCCGAAAGCAACACGATTTAATTTGCGTAATTGTGGATAGGATGACAAAATCAGCTCACTTCTTGGCAGTTAAGACTACTGACACCGCAGAGGATTATGCAAAGTTGTATATTTGAGAGATCATCAGACTGCATGGGGTTCCCTTGTCTATCATCTCAGACAGAGGAGCTCAATTCACTTCCTAATTTTGGAAATCCTTTCATAAGGGACTGGGTTTGAAGGTGAACTTAAGTACAGCCTTCCATCCCCAAACAGATAGCCAAGTAGAGCGCACCATCCAGACATTGGAAGATATGTTGAGGGCATGTGTGCTTGACTTCAAGAGAAATTGAGATGATCACTTACCTCTCATAGAGTTTGCATATAACAATAGCTATCACGCAAGCATCCAGATGGCTCCTTATGAAGCTTTGTATGGGAGGAGGTGTAGATAGCCCATTGGGTGGTTTGAAGTTGGTGAAGTTGAGTTGATTGGGCCTGACTTTGTTCACCAAGCCATGGAGAAGGTGAGAATTATTCAAGAGAGGCTAAAGACAGCCCAAAGCCGCCAAATATCTTACACCGATGTGAGGAGGAGAGACTTGGAGTTTGAGGTGGGTGATTGGGTATACTTGAAAGTGTCACCCATGAAGGGCGTCATGAGGTTTGGAAGAAAGGGGAAGCTTAGTCCTCGATATATCGGTCCTTACCAGATTTTGAGGTGGATGGAAAGGGTTGCCTACGAGTTGGAGTTACCTTCAGAGCTAGCCTCTATTCATCCGGTATTCCACATTTCGATGTTGAAGAAGTGACTAGGCGATCCCTCGTTGGTAATCCCCATTGATATTATCAGAGTTAAGGATAGCTTATCCTATGAAGAGGTTTCGGTCTAAATTCTTGATCGCCAAATCCGCAAATTGAGGAACAAAGAGGTCACCTCAGTCAAGGTCCTATGGAGAAACCAATTTGTTGAGGAATCCACGTGGAAAGCGGAGGAATCTATGAAATCTAAATATCCATATCTATTCGTGCCTACCGACAAGAATGTTGAAGGTAATGTCCATTTCCTTGACATGAATTCATTTGTGTATTTTGAGTCTTGATTGATAATTGTTTGAGAATTTGATTGATTGAATGAATGAATTTTGATTGTGACTTGTACCCCGAGTCCATTCTTGGTAACTCATCATTCGAGGACAAATGATCCCAAGGGGGAGATAATGTAACACCCCTCAAAATTTCCCCAAAGATTCAGACCCTTCTTCTATTCGGATAGGGTTGAACTCGAGTATTGTGGAGAATTTGCATGAGTAAGATGAGTCTTTGAGAAATTGAGCACCGTTAGAGGTGATGTGGGGTCATGAAGGACCCCTAGGACCAAATCAAATCCAAAAGATTCGTCGTGGCTAAGTTTGAGGAGGAGTTCGCTTAAGGAGTTGACTTCTAACGACCCTATCTTTTGAAAGACGACAATCTGGGTGGCCCACAACCCATCAAATTAAAGGTCATCGAGTTTTCTTTCCAACGCCAAGAAGAATGTAATTTTTAGAGTTCGGAGTCGAAAGAAATGACCATCCTAAGATGAACTAGCCAGCAGAGGTTTTCAGGCCTAGGTTGCAATTGCTGGAAAACTGGGCTTGGCGCCGCAGTAGCGCGATGCGCCACTATCGCGCCAGAAACATGCCTCAGTAGTTTGGGCTCTGGCGTGGCGCACCACTAAAAGGTGTGCAGGGTATTTTAAGCTAATTTCCAGAACCCAGAAAATATGGCCTTGGCTCTGTAAGGGCGCGACGCGCCACTATCGCGCCAAGAATGTGCCTCAGTAGTTTGGTCCTTCGCGCGGTGCGCCACTACGAGGTGTGCAGGTTTTAGGCGTAATCGGCCTGGCGCTGTAATGGCGCGACGCGCCACTATCGCGCCAGGTGCATTTTCGCCTATTTTTCAGAACTTTTAAGAAGGGGCAATTTGGGAATTCACCCTAATTATATATGTATCATCCTTGGGCATTTTGGGGTCACAATTTACAGCCCCTCTTTCTCTCTCTAGAAAAGCCCTAGAAAAACTTTCTCTTTTTTATCTTCTTCTTCTTCTTCATTTCCAACAAGAGATTGTTCCAAGAGCTTCAAGACTTCAAGCTTTCCATTGAAGACCCAACAACAAGGTTTCTTCAAGAGTCTATTCTAAGGTATGTAAGGCTATCCAAAACATGGGTTGAGTCCACCCATGTGCCCTACTATTGCTTTGAGGTTAGATGTCAATGAAAATGGAGTTTCTTGGTATGGTTTATGTTTGAATGAGTTTTGTCCCCTATTTATTTAATGCTATATGTGTTGATGTTGTTGAGCTAAGAAGTTCCTAAAACCTTCATGTTAATATGAGTTGATGGAGATGACTTGTTATTATGTTTTGTTGATCTCTTTAGCCATGTGATTATGTTGCTTAAGTCATTTTCCTTAAATGTGTTATTCTACTTAAATTGTTGAGCTAAAGTCATAGAGTTGTGATGAGTTTTGAGGAGATGTCATAAATGTTTACCAAAATGAGGCTTGATTGAGTTAATTGGAGGATAGAATTGACGAGTGGACGAGGTCCTAAATGGAACTTGCCATTATGACTTAATTGAGTTGAGAATGAGGATAGAGTTGATGAGTGGGAAATGTTCCACATGAAACTAGCCGTGAGGGCTTGTTTGAGATGATTGGGGGGAGTCTTATGAGCATGGAGTCATGGGAGGAGTATCGAGCACCGCAGCGGGTAAGAGTATAGTCCATACTCGAACCCCAAAAACTACGCCTCCAACGTAAGTAGGGATGGAACCGTTAAAATCGGATGTTTCCCATGGGATTGAACCGTTAAAGTCGGATGTTTTCTATTTTATTGTCCTGAAATGATAGGACTTGACTAATCGATGGTATCCATGATTAGGGAGGCGTTCATTCCCTGGCAAGGTATGGACGGACATGGCAACAACGTCTGATTGTTGTACTATCACCGGCTCATAGGTGATAGTTGTCGGATAAGAGAAACTCCCATTTAGGTCTTGATAGTGCTCTGAGTCAGTTGAGTTGAGTGGGTTATGAGTTAGTCCCGTCTAAACTATTCTTGTTAGACTTAGGACATTTGAGTGAGTTGTCATGATGCAGAGACGGGTACTAGAGATCATCGACCGACGCTCCGTTGAAGATCTACATACACTCCCAGCTAGTTGGTGAGTCCTCCTAGCTTCCAGAGGATCTTGAGCTCCTTGCATAGTTTCGTTTTGTCTCTGTATTTTGATTGTTGGTAGCCATGGGCTTGTCATTGACACCTTTCAGACTTTGATAGAGGCTTCATAAATTAGAGTGTGGGGAGGTTGGACTGTTATTTTAAGGAGTCCTATTATACTTATTTTGTTGAGTTAAACATGTTTGGCCTTCGGCCCCCATATTGTAAATAGCATGTTATAATTGAGCCTTCCTTTTAGCGTATATGAGGACATGACAGAATGATTGAGTTAGGTGGTTCGCTTGAAGGTCAGAAATAACTTTCAAGTGCCGGTCACATCTAGGGTACCCTCCCGTGGCGTGACAATGTTATTGGATTAGTTCTCCTTTGAAACTACTTCTTCTAAGGATTATTTATTTTATTTGATGTTTATGATAGCGAGCTCACATAAGTATTCTTATTTTCACTTAAGTCTTCCACTGATGAACGAATTAGTGATGAGACCAACTGGTTCTCTCGGAGGCCAGAGATGGTTTCTGAGTGTCAGTCACACCTAGGATACCCTCTCGGGGCGTGACAGTTTCAAACACTTCAAATAAAATATACCGATTTCTAATTATATTCATAAGTTTTTGTTATTTCATATCCTATCAATTCTCAATTAACAAAATGACAAATTAAAATTAAAACACGTAATTAAAGATAAATAATAATTTCATCATCCCATGATCAACAACAAAAAGAACAATAATAACTTAATTGTAAAATGTTTTGTGAAAACATCTGCATTTGTTTTTATTTTATCTTGTTTTTGAATACTCTTTCTTAAAAATATTTTTCTTCATGAACGATTTTAACTTAATTTTCTATTACATACAACAAATTCAAATTAATAATTAATATATCCCATTACTCTCATTTATTTTATGTTATTATTAATCTAAAAGTCTAACGAAAATATTTTAGGTCTGCGTATATTTTTTATTTTCAGGCTCACTTTATAAAAATTTGCTAAATATATTATTATTTATAAAATTACTTAATATTGTATAAAAGAAAATAAATATGTCATCCATTGAATCAATATTTTTTTTATTCCTCATTTCTCTTTATTATATTTATTGTTTCTTAATACTATTATATTGCAAAGTACTTTAAATTAGTTTGTCACTGAACTTAATATCTTTGTCTACAACATAATTTTAATTTTGTATTACATATATTTCTACTTCCTAAACAAATTATATTTAAACTTTTATATTAATATTCAAAATTATTTAATTGTCTAAATGTATTAATAATATTTTTATTTCATCCTTTGCATGTATTTTATTGTACTGTGTTATTCATAACCTCCTAAGTAAAATTGTCCCATTTTTTCAATTATATTGTCCCGCTTTTTTTTTTTTCATTCTTAACTAATCTGATTTTATTTTTTGTTAGATATTAATTTTTTATTTTCAGATTTTTTTTTCATGACTGTTACAAATTTCCTTAAATGGTGAAACTATTCCATTTTTTAGGAGGCATGTAAATTCATCGTGTATTAATTTATTTTATTTTCATTTAAACTAAATGTCAAAATTTTGTAAAAAAAAATTAAGAACGTAAAAAGTAAATGACGTGAGAAGTTAATATAAGTGTTAGGAAATTGTTGAATTTTTTACCCATTATTTTTAGTGTAGTTTATATAGGGGTATATATATATACCCCTATATATGCCCTTAGTTTATATAGGGGTAGTTAACCATATTTTTAAATAGGTTAAATTTGAATTTTAAATTAATACTTTTCAAAATTAATATATTTACTTAAGAATATGTACTATTCATATACGTTTTATTTACTTTAACTTTATTTTTAAAAAAATAATATAGAAGTGGAAAATTAATGTGTAGTTAGAAATTTTTTTATTTCTTTTTTGTTTTTGTTATATAAGAATTACTTTATCAATTCAAGTTGTCATAAATAAGTAATAACCTACATTAACCAATTGAAAATGAGCTTCTCATTTGCAACACGATTATTTTGGATTTTGTGGTTCTTTAAGACCTCAAATTTAAAGGGCAAAATAACAAAATAAATATATATCAGTTTTATTATTTTCTATTTAAAGTATCTTCTAATCCAACATTAGATAATTATGTATTATTTTTGTTTTAATTTTTTAATGCCTTATCTATTTTACTTTTGATTATTTACATCCTTCGGACATTTTGATAAAATATTGTTCTTCTTCTAGTTCGAATTTCATTTCTCTATCTGAGAATATATTTAATTTTTATTCGTCTAGTCATCTAATAATCTACATATTCGCCTAAAAACTGAAGATGAAGTTAAGAGGATTGAAAATAATTCAACAATAACATTCTACATTTGAAGAAGAAGTGATCCATTAATTCTTTTTTAATGCATTGTCTATTTTACCTTTAATTATTTATATTCTCCGGATATTTTGATAAATATTCTTCTTCTTCTTGGAACTTCACTTCTTGCTATGTGAATATAATTCATTGTTCTTCTGCTAGACATCTAATAATCTTCATATTCGCCCAAAAAAAATGAAGGCGAAGTTAAAAAGAATGAAAATAATTCAACAAATAACATTATACATTTGAAGAAGAAGAGATTCATTAATTCTTTTTTAAGCATTATCTATTTTACCTTTGATTATTTATATCCTCCGGACATTTTGATAAATATTGTTCTTCTTATTTTTGGACTTTCACGTATTTCTCTAAAAATATATTATCTATTTTCTTCTGCTAGCCATTAATAATCTGCATATTCGCCCAAAAAAGAAGACGAGATCCTTTAATTCTATTTTTTAAGGATTATCTATTTTACCTTTGATTATTTAAATCCTTCGGACATTTTGATAAATATTGTTGTTCTTCTTCTTTTTCGTGGACTTTCACTTCTTTCACTGGTAAATTTTCTTGGGCTAGCCATTTAATAATCTATATATTCACCAAAAAAAAGAAGATGAAGTTAAGAAGAATGAAAATGATATAACCAATAACATTATACATTTGAAGAAGAAGAGATACATTAATTTTTTTAATTGAATGTATTTAGGTATACATAGAGATAAGAGGTAGACCGGTTTTAAATAACCGCTTTAAGTTCAAATTCAAAAAAGTAACCACTTTGTCACGTTGTATTTTTTTTTTTTTTTTTTTTGTTTTTTATAGCATTACGTGAATGAGTTAATTTAGGCTAATGAGATTCTCTTATGTTACATATTATTTGGATTCTATTTCAAATTTTATATTGATTGTTTGCAGACACTTGGCAATTTTAATAATATTTCATATTGATTAAAAATATCGTGTATTTAAAAAAGTCTCATTTCAAATCAGTTATATTTTTTTTAGAAATAAAGTATATTTCATTTGACAGTTTTATTTAATGAGTGGGCATTTTTTGATTTTTATAAATAAGAGTTAGAATCATTTCTTATTAATTGAAAAATGGCTGATGCACATTAATTTTGATTTTCTTTTCTACTATTTTAAGATATAAAAAATATAATGACAGTTTTTTGCCTATTAAAATTTGAATTTTAAAAAATGGTAAAAAGTTAAAGTAATACTAAAAATTAGATTTTAAATATTTTTTCAGTTTTTTTAAAAATTCTTTTTAGTGTTTGCAATTTTTAGTTTTATTTTTTATTTCAAATTGATTAAAAATATTGTGTATTTAAAAACTAATAACTACCCACTAAACCACTCCTTAAAATTCTCTATTGACTAAACATATCAGCATTTACCTTTTTTGAATTACTCTAACTTCAAAATTTAAAATTTGAAATCATGAGGGTAGTTATGTTTGAGTTTTTTTCTTCAGATTTTATATTAATTAATTATTTTTTCTAATTCATTATTAAATAATCAATTCTGTTTTTTGTTCACAAAAATAGAATCTGAGATTTTTAAGAACGTATAATTGAAACCGTTATGAGATTTTGAATTGTCAAAGGTTTTCTATTCACCTATTGTTTAATTATTTGTAATTTAATTAAAAAAACGTGCGTGTGTGCGCTTGTGAGTTAATGGGGTTATGGAGGGGGAAGCTTTTTTTCCCTTTTTCTTTTTCTTTCTCTCTCTTTTTTTTTTTTATAAAAAATGAAAAGTAAAGTATCAATATATACTTTATGTTTTAAACTAAATATTAAATATATACATAATATTTCAGTTTAATTAAATGAATCTGAAAATATACTTTATGTTTTAATTTAAATTAAATTTTATTACATTGACTACTAAATAAATACCGTAGTTAGATTTTATGAAATATGAAGTTTTAAATATTTAATATTAATTAATATTAATATTTCTTTCTTTTCAAAATTTTTAATATTGTCCTAGAAATTATGAGAATTTATATTACATAAACAAACTGTAAATAATCTTGTCAATTCACTTTTAAAAATTCTGCATTCGAAATTGTTAACCATTGTATGTATAACAACTAAATGGATAAAAATAGTTAAAAAAAGGCAGCCCGGTGCACTAAATCTCCCGCTATGCGCAGGGTCCGGGGAAGGGCCCGACCACAAAAGTCTATTGTACGCAGTCTTACCTTCCATTTCTGCCAGAGGCTGTTTTCAGACTTGAACCCGTGACCTCCTGGTCACATAGTTAATAACACAAAATATACTTCATAAACTGAGTCGTCAGAATCGTAAATTTATGTCAAATATTATCAGATTTGAATGTTATATGAAGCTTATATGTCATCCTAGTTTAGGCTCCATCAACCTCATAATAGCACAATTAGATTTATTATTATAATTGTTGTTATTATTATATATTAGACTTATCGCACGTGCGTTGCACGTGCCTAGTCTTTAGTTTCATATACCCAGAAAATTGTATCCACACTATATTGTATCAAACTATTAGAATATGCAATAGCGGTGTAATTAAAGCGTTGTTTCTAGATGTTGTAATTGAGTAGTTGTAACGTACATTTTACGCTTACAAATTATAGATTTGTAAATAATAGTAGTGTAATAGTTTGTGAATATTTTAAGCTATTTGTTTCTAACTAATTGAGCACGAATTAACATTTTGTCCTCTTAATTATGTGGAGTGCTGAAATACATGTCACAATGAAAACCACTTCGTTGGTAGTTGTCTGGTGTTGTTCATATCCTAAAGAGGCCATGAAACGCTAATTAGGTGTGAGCGTTTCAATTAAAGTATATAAATACCATCAACAATAGTGTGAAAGTGGTTCTCGCTTATGTAGATGTAAGAGAGCAGAAATTCATCGGTGCTAAAAGTTATTTCGGTGAGTTCATATGTTGTTTTGCGATTTCCGTATTGCCATGTTATCCATCTATTTCTCGTCTAGATACGTGCTTGCACATGTATGCTGACTCATATAAATACAATCTTGATAAATAATATCCTAGCATAACATTTATTTAGTACATGGGAGGAATAACTGTTCTGACCCTTTGTTGAATCGAAATATACTCACAATGAGTTGTAAACTTGACAAGTGAGATGAAATAGGAGGAGTATATATATTTACTGAGTACCTTGAACATGGAGTTCTTTGTAATTTTAGACGCCAGTTGAAATAAAGTTAGGAAATTAAAGCTTTCTACTTGGTATGAACATACCTCCAAAGACTCTGAGAGAGTAATCGTCCTTGCTTATCCTTCCTCCTGTGCTCCTTTATCATGTCTGGTGGTTTCTAAGGAAAATGATATACTCATGCCGCATGAAAAAGTCAGGTTATAGAGACGATGTCTTCTACCTCTACTAAGCTTTTGAGGCGTCGGTAAAAAAAAAACCTCCACCAAGGCCATATTACCCACCCTATATTATATTGGGGCCTATTCACAGAATTAGAGATCAGCGGGTAACCAACCCTCTGTATTGACTTCTTTCTATTTCATTTAAAGGTTTTATCTAATTTAATTTAGCAAATAAAGTTACTTGATACTTGATGAAAGATTGCATGTGTTCACTAAAATAATGGAACTCGAAGTAGCCCAATCATTAATGAAATGAGATTCATGAGGTTTTAGATTCAAACCTCTAATCTATACTAACATTGGATGAAAAATTTACCTGATATTTGTGTTTAGGGGTGTTCACAGAAAATCAAAAAATTGAACCAAGCCTAATCAAACCGATGAAAAAAAAGTTGACAATTAGTTTGATTTCATTTGGATTATTAATTTTAAAAACCGATAAAGTTTGAGTTGATTTTACACACACACACACTCTTTAAAATACATATCAATTAAAGTATAGAAATACCACCAACAATAGTGTGAAAGTGGTTCTCGCTTATGTAGATGTAAGAGAGCAGAAATTCACCTGTGTTAAAAGTTAATTCGGAGAGTTCATACGTTGTTTGGCGATTTCCTTATTAACATGTTATCCATCTATTTCTCGTCTAGATACATGCTTACATGTGTATGCTGACTCATATAAATACAATCTTGTTAAATATTATCATAGCATAACGTTTATTTAGTTCATTGAAGGCATAACTGTTCGGACCCTTTGTTGAATTGAAATGTACCCACAATGAGTTGTAAACTTGACAAGTGAGATAAAATAGGAGGAGTATATATATTTACTAAGTACCTTGAACAGGGACTTCTTTGTGATTTCAGATGCCAGTTGAACTAAAGTTTGAAAATTGAAGCCTTCGACTTGCCATGAACATACCTCCAAAGACTCTAAAAGAGTAATCATCCTTGCTTATCCCGCCTCCTGCGTTCCTTTATCATATCCGGTGCTTTCTAAGGCAAATGAGATATTCATGCCGCATTAAAAAGTCAGGTTTCAGAGACGATTTCTTCTATCTCTACTGAACTTTTGAGGCGTTGGTAAAAAAACCTCCACCAAGGCCATATTACTCACCCCATATATAACATGGGCCTATTCACAAAATCAGAGACCAGCGGGTAAGTAATCCCCTGTATCAACTTCTTTCTATTTCATTTAAAGGTTTTATCTAATTTAATTTAGCAGATAGAGTTACTTGATACCTGATGAGAGATTGCACGTGTTCACTAAAATAATCGAACTTGAAGTAGCCCAATCATCAATGAAATGAGATTCATGAGGTTTAATATTCAAATGTCTAATCTATACTAACATTGGATGAAAAGATTACCTGATATTTGTGTTTAGGGGTGTTCACAGAAAAATAAAAAATTGAACAAAGTCGAATCAAACCGATGGAAAAAAATTGACAATTAGTTTAATTTCATTTTGATTTTTAATTTTAAAAATCGACAAAGTTTGAGTTGATTTTGATTTTGAGAATATATATATAGACACACACACTTTACAATACATATTAATCTTTTGGATTCTGAGTTCGTTATCTAGGTGTTTGTCTTTGTAGAAATTTAATTATTTGTCCTCATTTTCTAGTTTGATTTCTAGTCCTTAATTTGATAGTTCTAATGCATAAAAGGCGAGGGGCTAGTTATTAATTGGTAAGAGATTCTCATACCTTTTTAATTCCGCACGTGAGTTGCACGTGTATGCCAAGTCTTTAGTTTTATATTCCCAGATAATAGTATCCATACTATTTGTATCAAACCAATGGAATATGCAATAGCAGTTTAATTAAGGCATTGTTTCTAGATGTTGTAATTGAATAGTTGTAACGTATATTTTAGGCTTACAAACTATAGATTTGTAAATAATAGTAGTGTAATAGTTTGTGAATGTTTTAGGCTATTTGTTTCTAACTAATTGAGCACGAATTAACATTTGTCCTCTTAATTATGTGGAATCCTGAAATACATGTCAAGTTTAAGTAAGTCTACACAATCGAAACCACTTTTTTGGTAGTTGTCTAGTGTTTTTCATATCCTAAAGAGGCCATGAAATGCTAATTAGGTGTGAGCGTTTCAATTCAATTATAGAAATACCACCAACAATAGTGTGAAAGTGGTTCTTGCTTATGTAGATCTAAGAGAGTAGAAATTCATTGGTGTTAAAAGTTAGTTTGGAGAGTTCAAACGTTGTTTGGCTATTTCCGTATTACCATATTAGCCATCTATTTCCCATCTAGGTACATCCTTGCATGTGTATGCTGATTCATATAAAAACAATGTTGTTAAATAATATCGTAGCATAATGTTTATTTAGTTCATGCGAGGCATAACTGTTTTGACCCTTTGTTGAATCAAAATGTACTCACAATGAGTTGTAAACTTGACAAGTGAGGTGAAATAAAAAGAGGATATATATTTACTGAGTACCTTGAATATGGACTTCTTTGTGATTTCAGACGCCCAGTTGAAATAAAGTTTGGAAATTAAAGCTTTCGACTTTCCATTAACATAACTCCAAAGACTTTGAAAGCGTAATCATCCTTGCTTATCCGCCTGTTGTGCTCCTTTATTATGTCCGGTTATTTCTAAGGCAAATGAGATATTCATGCCAAATGAAAAAGTTAGGTTTTAGAGACGATGTCTTCTACCTCTACAGAGCTTTTGGGGTGTGGGTAAAAAAAACCCTCCCCCAAGGCCATATTACCTGCCCCATATACAACACGAGTCCTCTTCACAGAATCAGACCATCGGGTAAGCGACCCCCTGTATCAACTTCTATTTTTCATTTAAAGTTTTTATCTAATTTAATTTATTAGATAGAGTTACTTGACACCTGATGAGAGATAGCATGTGTACACTAAAATAATCGAACTCGAAGTAGCCCAATCATTAATAAAATGAATAGGATTTGTGAGGTTGTAGATTCAAAAACTCTAATCTATACTAACATTGGATGAAAAATTTGCCTGATATTGAACCAAGTCTAATAAAACCCATGGAAAACAAATTAACAATTAGTTTGGTTTTATTTTGATTTTTAATTTTAAAAAAACCGTCAAAATTTGAGTTGATATATATATTATGATACATATTAATCTTTTGGATTGTGAGTTTGTTAGCTAGGTGTTTGTCTTTGTAGAAATTTAATTATTTGTCTTTACTTTCTAGTTCGATTGCTAGTCCTTAATTTGGTACTTCTAATGCATAAAAGGCGAGGGGCGAGCTTATTAATTGGTAAGAGATTCTCATACCTTTTTAATTCCGCACGTGTATGCCTAGTCTTTAGTTTTATATACCCAGAAAATTGTATCCATATATACTATATTGTATCAAACTATTTGTCACGATCTGATTTCTCAAGTCATGATGGCACCCACCATAACTCGCCGGTAGGTAAATCAAATCTATAACCCAAAACTGCAAATAATGGGTATAAGCAAGAAATACTAAACCGAAATAAGGAGAAGCTAGATAAATATATACAAATACACAAACTGCGACACCCTCCCAGAACCTGGAAGTAACTAGTATAGAGCTGCTACAAAAGAAATGAGTACAAGTCCCAAAAGTGGACCAAAAATATGTATACAACACTGGCTAGTCTCAAAAGTACAATAAGACGGGTCATCCAAGCTGAAGGAGACAAAAATGATCTCAAAATGGCAAGTGCTCACCTTGGTCTCTGGAACTGGCTGCAACAGGCGGTAGCTGGTGCTCTGTCCTGCATCAGAAAAGTAGATGCAGAGTATAGTATGAGTACTGGATATTATATACTAGTAGGCATCATAGGTCGACTGACCAAGAAAGGTAAAATCAATATGAAAAAGAGGAATAAGCCTAAAAAAGAGTCATAATAAGAATTTAAGGTAAGAAAAGTAAATATCTCAACGAGCAGGAAGGTACTATCTGGGAATACTACAGCTAACTACACCCAACTGGGCCCCTATAAGCCCGATTGGGAGACTCGTGCGTAAGTTTAAATAAAATCCAGACAAACCCTCATAAGCCCGTTGGGTACACAAAATATTTATGACTACAAAGGCTTGGAACTACGAATCTGCGATACCAAGAACTGAAGAACCATATACTTTTCGGACCAAGAATCTCCAAGAATCGATTAACCCTGAATGCTCTAGTGGGACTGGCACACAGATGCTCTCCCAAATTCTTAATATGGTCAAGGCCAGGACTGGGACCCGGATGCTCTTCATATTTCATCGGTACGGTTGAGGTTGGGATTGGGACCCAGATGCTCCCCGATGGGACTTCAGAATAGAGGCCGGAACTGGGACCCGGATGCTCACATATGATTTAATCAAAGGTGTCGAACACACCCCTTTACAACTGAACACTAATAAATATCGAGGATTTCCTCCATAATGAATCAATTGATAAATCGCCTAGGCTTCATCCGGAACCGAACAATACAAACACTAGTCTAGTGTCACCGACTTATATCGAAAGTCACAATCATAGGAAATTATGTATAAGATCATTTATAAGAGTAGTTTTACCGCTTAGCTAAGTCCAACTACCACCAGACACTATCTTGCTACGCCATTCTACAATGATATAAGCTCGTCGAAGTGACGTCGAGGCATCTAAATCTACCCAACCCAAATTCCATCAATCTCAACATGATTGCATACATTCCAACATAATATAATGAAAGAAAAGTCATAGCCTACCTGTAGGCTGAACACGCACGCTCCAAACCACTTCGCCAGAGGTTTTCCTTTCCGTACTGTCACGCCTCGAGAGGGTACCCTAGATGTAACCGGCACCCGAAGGCCATTTCTGACCTCCGAGCGAACCACCTGATATAGTCACTCATTCATTCAAGCATATTCTCTTAACGGAAACTCAATTAAAGAAATCCTTCTCATAACATAAGGGCCGAAGGCCAAACATTTACAAATCAAAGAAGATAATCAAAATAGGACTCCTCAAGATGACCGCTTGACCTCCCCATACTCCAGTCTATGAAGCCTCTATTCAAGTCTAAAAGGTGCCAATGATAAGCCCATGGCTACCGACAATCTAAATAAAGAAAAGACAATCAAAACTGTACAAAAAGGCCCATTATCCTCCGAAAACTAGGAGGACTCACCGACTGGCTGGAAGTATATGTGGATCTTCAACGGAGCGCCGGTTGATGATCTCTAGTACCTGTCTCTGCATCATAAAACGATGCAGGCCAAATGGCGTCAGTATATGGAATGTACGAGTATGTAAAATGGCCGAATACAACGAACATCAAGGAATAATAAATCAACTTGGGAGCTCAACTCAAAAGGAATGACAACTCAATCAAATGTCCTAAGTCCAAACAAGGATATGATTTAGACTGGACCAATCATATACAATTCAACTCAATGTGACTCAGATTACTATCAAAACCTATTTGGGAGTTTCTCTTAACCGACAACCAACACTTATGAGCCAGTGAAGGTACAACGAAATGACGTCGTTGTCACGCCCGTTCATACCTTGCCAGGGCATGAACGACGAACACTCATGGATCCAATCCAACCAGGTCCTATAATGTCAGGACAAAAGCTCTCGGGGAAGCATCCGACTTTAACGGTTCAATCCCCCCTACGTTTGGCAACACAAGTATTGGGTTCGAGTATGGACTATACTCTTGCCCAATTCGGTGCTCGATACTCCTCCCAAGACTCAATGCTCATAAAACTCCATCAAATCAACTCAATCAGCTCATATCAACAAGTCTCATTACAACCTTATCAACTCATCAACTCTATCACAATCAAATCTCAATCTCAATGCTCAATCTCAATCATATCTTCAAGGAAGTTTTAAATGCACATTTATGACATCATCTAGATATAATCAATCATTACCTCCATCCATTTGAGAAAATCCTTGTGACTCATCACATCCTCAAGACTTGAAATCGACATTTTTATAATAAGCAACATGTTTAAGAAAATAGTATACTTTATCAAGTCTACATAATTGAGAAGACCAATAAAACATATTTAGCAACTCATTTCTTCATCATCTCATAGTCACATAAGGGCTCATTTTAGGAACCTCTTAGCTCAACAACATCAATGCATATAGAATCAAATAAATAGGGGACAAAACTCATTAAACTTAGACCATATCAAAAAACTCCATTTTCATGGACATCTAACCTCAAAACAAGAATAGGGCACATGGGTGGACTTAGCCCATGTTTTGGATAGCCTTACATACCTTAGTGAAGACTTGAAGAAAACCTTGTGGTTGGGTCTTCAATGGAAGCTTGAGGTCTTGAAGCTCTTGGACTTCTTTTTGGTTAGAAATGGAGAAGAAGAGAAGAGAGAGGAGCTAGGGCTTTTAGAGAGAGAGTGGGGGCTGAAGAAATGACCCCAAAATACACAAGGCTTGTGTATATATATAATTTGGGAAATTTCCCAAATTGCCCTTCCTCCAAATTCTGAAAATTAGGCCAAAACGCCCTTGGCACGATAGTGGCGCGTCGCACCCTTACAGCGCCAAGGCCAATTACGCCTAAAACCTGCACAACTTTTAGTGGCGCGTCGCGCTAGGGACCAAACTACTGAGGCATGTTTCTGGCGCGATAGTGGCGCATCGCGCCCTTACAGTGCCAAGCCCATTGTTCTGAATTCTGGGAATTTGGCCTGAAAAACCTTGTACAACTTTTAGTGGTGCGTCGCGCTAGGGACCAAACTACTGAGGCATGTTTCTGGCATGATAGTGGCGCGTCGCGCCCTTACAGCGCCAAGGCCATTTCCCCAGTAGTTGCAACCCAGGCCAAAAATGGACTTCCTGTCGTGCTAGTTCATCTTCGGATTGTCATATCTTCTGACTCCGAACTCCAAAATTTATGTTCTTAGTGGCGTTGGAAAGAAAACTCGATGACCTTTAATTTGATAGGTCGTGGGCCACCCATATTGATGTCTTTCAAAAGATAGGGTCGTTGAAAGTCGACCCTTACATGAACTTGTCCTAAACTTATCCACGACGGATCTTTTGGACTTAGCTCGGTCCTAGGGGTCCTCAATGACCCCACATCACCTCCAACGCTCTTAAATTTATCAGGGACTCATCTCAACTCAAGCACATACTTCGAAATAAATACGATGGGCCCCACACATATACAATGAAGGCCCAAATCTTAAGAAAAATTTTGAGGGGTGTTACATTATCTCCCCCTTGGGATCATTCGTCCTTGAATGACGAGCAACCAAGAATGGACTCGGGGTACAAATCACAATCAAAACTCAGTCATTCAATCAATCAAATTCTCAATCAAATATCAATCAAAACTCAAAAAGGCACAAATAAATTCGAGTCAAGGAAATGGTCATTACCTTCAACAAGTTGATTCCTCCACAGAACTTTTACTGAGGCAACTTTCTTGTTCCTCAATTTGCGAATTTGGCGATCAAGAATTTAGACTAGGACCTCTTCATAAGACAGGCTATCCTTAATTCCAACGCTGTCAATGGGGACTACCAACGAGGGATCGCCCAAGCACTTTTTCAATAGGGAAACGTGGAATACCGGATGAATAGAAGCTAGCTATGAGGGTAAGTCTAACTCATAAGCAATACTCTCGATCCGCCTCGAAATTTGGTATGGACCAATGTATCGGGGACTAAGTTTCCCCTTCTTTCCAAACCTCATGACCCCCTTCATAGGTAACACCTTCAAATAAACCCAATCATCCACTTCAAACTCTAAGTCTCTCCTCCTCACATCGGTGTAAGATTTTTGGCGACTTTGGGCTGTCTTTAGCCTATCTCGGATAACTCGTACCTTCTCCATGGCTTGATGAACAAGGTCAGGCCCAATCAACTCGACTTCACCAACTTCAAACCACCCAATGGGCGATCTCCTCCCATACAAGGCTTTATAAGGAGCCATTTGAATGCTTGCCTGATAGCTATTGTTATATGCAAACTCTATGAGAGGCAAGTGATCATCCCAATTTCCCTTGAAGTCAAGCACACACGCCCTCAATATATCTTCCAATGTCTGAATTATGCGCTCTGCTTGGCCATCTGTCTGGGGATGGAAGGCTGTACTCAAGTTCACCCTCGAACCTAATCCCTTCTGAAAGGATTTCCAAAATTGGGAAGTGAATTGAGCTCTTCTGTCTGAGATGATAGACAAAGGGACCCCATGCAATCTGACGATCTCCTGTATATATAACTTCGCATAATCTTCTGCGGTGTCAGTAGTCTTAACCGCCAAGAAGTGAGCTGATTTCGTTATTTTATCCACAATCACCCATATGGAATCATGTTGATTTCGGGACTTCGGCAAGCCTGTAATAAAGTCCATGCTGATCATCTCCCACTTCCATTCTGGAATTTCTATGCTTTGGGCTAGACCACATGGTCTTTGACGCTCAACCTTCACTTGTTGACAATTCGGGCATTTGGAAATGAATTCCGTAATATCTCTCTTCATCCCACTCCACCAATAGATTTCCCTCAAATCATGGTATATTTTTGTAGAACCCGGATGAATAGAATATCTAGAACTATGCGCTTCGGCCATAATCCTCTCTCGAACATCATCGACATCCGGCACACACAATCTATTTTGGTACTGCAATACACCATCTCCCTCTTGGGTGAAAACCATAACCTCTTGTTTGTGTACAACTCCCTTTAATTGGAGAAGGACGGGATCTTGGTCTTGCTTCTCCTTCACCTCTGCCACAAGTGAGGACGTAGACCCATCCTGAACTGTAACTCCGCCTTCATTATTCTCCTCCATATGAACTCCCAATCGGGCTAATCTGTGTACCTCCTTCGCCAATTCCCTCCTTCCTTCCTCCGCGTGGGCAGTGCTACCCATAGACAACCTGCTAAGAGCATCAGTAACAACATTAGCTTTACCTGGATGGTAGAGGATGCTCATATCATAGTCCTTGAGTAGCTCAAGCCATCTCCTTTGCCTCAGGTTGAGTTCCTTCTGGCTAAAGACGTATTGCAAGCTCTTGTGATCGGTGAATACATCGATATGCACTCCATACAGGTAGTGGCGCTAGATTTTAAGCGCAAACACTACAGCTGCCAGCTCAAGGTCATGAGTTGGGTAATTCCTCTCATGAAGCTTAAGCTGTCTTGAAGCATAGGCTATCACCTTCCCCCTTTGCATCAACACACAATCCAAACCAATTTCGAAGGCATCATAATAAATCACAAAACCCTCTGTTCCATCGGGCAAGGTTAGAACAGGAGCAGTAGTTAGCTTGGTTTTCAATTTCTGGAAACTCTCCTCACAAGCATCTGACCATTGAAACTTAGCCTTCTTTTGGGTCAGCTTAGTCAATGGTGATGATATGGACGAGAATCCCTCTACAAACCTTCGATAGTACCCGGCCAAACCCAGAAAACTCCTTATCTCTGTCGGGGATGTGGGTCTAGGCCAATTCTTCACAGCCTCAATTTTCTGAGCGTCAACCTGAATACCATCTCCAGATATAATATGACCTAAGAAGGCCACTGATGCAAGCTAAAATTCACATTTAGAGAACTTTGCATACAATACCTGGTCCCTCAAAGTTTGTAGAACAACTCTAAGATGATAGGCGTGTTCCTCTTTATTCTTGGAGTCAACCAGAATATCATCTATGAATACAATCACAAACATATCAAGATACGGTTTGAATACTCGGTTCATGAGATCCATAAAAGCAGCGGGGGCATTAGTCAACCCAAAGGATATGAACAAAAATTTAAAGTGGCCATAACGAGTCCGGAAAGCAATCTTCGGAATATCACACTCTCTCACCTTCAACTGATGGTAGCTGGATCTCAAATCTATCTTTGAGAAATAAGAAGCACCTTGAAGTTGATCGAATAAATCATCTATTCTGGGGAGAGGGTATTTGTTCTTTACAGTGACTTTATTCAGCTGCCTGTAGTCGATGCACATTCTAAGGGACCCATCCTTCTTCCGCACAAATAGGACCGGATCAACCCATGGTGAGACACTCGGCCTAATGAATCCCTTATCTAACAAGTCTTTCAGCTGCTCCTTCAACTCAGCCGGAGCCATTCTATATGGAGGAATTGAGATAGGTTGGGTATCAGGAAGCACATCAATCCTGAAGTCAATCTCCCTATCAAGAGGGACTCCAGGCAGATCTTCAGGAAAGACATCCGGAAACTCGTTGACAATCGGCACCGACTCAAGGGATGGAGACTCAATGCTGTTATCTTTCACTCGGACCATGTGATAAACACACCCTTTTGAGATTAGCTTCTTGGCCCTAAGGTATGAAATAAACTTACCCTTAGGCGTAATAGGACTACCCTTCTACTCTATGACAGCCTCATTCGGGAATTTGAATGTGACAATTTGAGTCCTATAATCAATAGAGGAATAACAGACATAAAGCCAGTCCATGCCAAGGATCACGTCGAAATCAACCATGTCTAACTCAACCAAGTCAGTCAAGGTATCCCTTTGATAAATGGACACAGTGCAATCTTTATAAACTCTCTCAGCAAAGACAGAATCACCGACAAGAGTGGCCCTACTAAAAGGCTCAAGAAGACGTTCAGGAATTTTATTGAATTTACTAGCCACATAAGGAGTCACAAAAGATAGGGTGGCACCTGGGTCCATCAATACATAACAATCAAAAGAAGAGACTTGAATCATACCCATTACGACGTTTGGAGAGTTCTCCTGATCTTGGCGACTACCCATGGCATATAGGCGGTTTATACCTCCACTCATACCTGGAGTAGCGCCCCTCTGATTACCTCTAGCTAGTGGTGTGGTGGCAGAGGACTGGGCCCTGTTCCCCCATGTTGGGCATTCCCTCAGAAGATGGCCCATTTGGCCGCATTTATAGCAACTAACCCTTCCTGCTCTGCATTCTCCCAGGTGGAGTCTACCACACTTGCCACATGGTGGCTTTCCCTTCGAACCTTGACTTACACTAGCCGGGGATTGAGAAACCTGGGGTCTGAAATTCTGGCGACTTTGTCCCTGCTGATCATACCTATCCTGCGGCATCGGTGCACTAGTGGTAGATGAGGCATAGGTGGAAGGCCTCTTCTGGAAGAAGGACCTGTCGCCCTTGCTTTGCCTCTGCTCATTCCCATGCCCAGCTGATCTTGCCTTTTTTGCTCAGGTGCTCTTCTCTGTCCTTTCTTTTCTCCTCATCTACCTGTTGAGCATACACCATTAATCTGGAAAGATCCATATACGAGATCAATAATGCTGCCTTGCACTCTTTCTTCACATGCCTCCTTAATCCGGAGACAAATTTCCTCATCCTTGACCTCACATCAGGAATCATTTCTAGAGCATACCTGGACAGCTGGATGAACTTCAGGCCATACTCCTTAACCAACATACGTTCCTGTTTCAGATTAACAAATTCCTCCACCTTCGCTTCCCTCAATTCTCGGGGAAAGTAGTGGTCAAGAAAAGCTCTCTCATATTCATCCCACCTAGCAGGTTCAGCATCTTCACCCCTACCTTGTTCCCATTGGTTATACCAAATGTTTTCCATATCTTCGAGTTGATAAGACACCAATTCGACCCCCTCAATTTCCGTAGCATGCATAGCTTTCAGAATCTTCCACATTTCATCAATAAAGTTTTAGGGATCTTCATCAACCTTAGAACCCGTGAATGCCGGCGGATTCATCCTCAGAAAGTCTCTAATTCTAGTGGCAGCAAATGGCTCCTGGGAACTAGAGCTGAGAGTCGGCGAACTCTGGTTACCATTTCGGGCAGCCATTAGTTGTGTGAGCATTGCAATTGCCCTTCGAAATTCAGCCTCTGATGTGGGTGCAGGTGGGGTAGATGGCACTTGAGATGCCTCTGCATACCTCGTGGGTCGGCCTCTAGCCGTTGCTGGGAGTGTCTCTGACTGTTGCATCCCCGCATTATCAACATTTCTCTGGCTAGCGGTACATTTTGGAGGCATTATCTGTAACGTATAAACGCACGAATTAGAAAGAAAGTTTCATGGAGTTTAACTCCATCGCACGAATTCAGAGTATGAAAGAAGTGAAACAATTCCTAATATCTTATAGTCTCCTGCTTATAAGTGTGGTATACAACACACCCATAAGCAAGACTCTACTAGACACGGCTTCATAGACTCCTTAGGACACTTGAACTCTGTGCTCTGATACCATGTTTGTCACGCCCCGAGAGGGTACCCTAGACGTAACCGGCACTCGAAGGCTATTTCTGACCTCCGAGCAAACTACCTGATATAGTCACTCATTCATTCAAGCATATTCTCTTAGCGGAAACTCAATTAAAGAAATCCTTCTCATAACATAAGGGCCGAAGGCCAAACATTTACAAATCAAAGAAGATAATCAAAATAGGACTCCTCAAGATGACCGCTCGACCTCCCGACACTCCAGTCTATGAAGCCTCTATCCAAGTCTAAAAGGTGCCAATGCCAAGCCCATGGCTATCGACAATCTAAATAAAGAAAAGACAATCAAAACTGTACAAGAAGGCCCAATATCCTCCGGAAACTAGGAGGACTCACCGACTGGCTGGAAGTGTATGTGGACCTTCAACGGAGCACCGGTTGATGATCTCTAGTACCTGTCTCTACATCATGAAATGATGCAGGCCAAATGGCGTCAGTACATGGAATGTACGAGTATGTAAAATGGCCGAATACAACGAACATCAAGGAATAATAAATCAACTTGGGAGCTCAACTCAAAAGGAATGACAACTCAATCAAATGTCCTAAGTCCAAACAAGGATATGATTTAGACTGGACCAATCATATACAATTCAACTCAATGTGACTCAGATTACTATCAAAACCTATTTGGGAGTTTCTCTTAACCGACAACCAACACTTATGAGCCAGTGAAGGTACAACGAAATGACGTCGTTGTCACGCCCGTTCATACCTTGCCAGGGCATGAACGATGAACACTCATGGATCCAATCCAACCAGGTCCTATAATGTCAGGACAAAAGCTCTCGGGGAAGCATCCGACTTTAACGGTTCAATCCCCCCTACGTTTGGCAACACAAGTATTGGGTTCGAGTATGGACTATACTCTTGCCCAATTCGGTGCTCGATACTCCTCCCAAGACTCAATGCTCATAAAACTCCATCAAATCAACTCAATCAGCTCATATCAACAAGTCTCATTACAACCTTATCAACTCATCAACTCTATCACAATCAAATCTCAATCTCAATGCTCAATCTCAATCATATCTTCAAGGAAGTTTTAAATGCACATATATGACATCATCTAGATATAATCAATCATTACCTCCATCCATTTGAGAAAATCCTTGTGACTCATCACATCCTCAAGACTTCAAATCGACATTTTTATAATAAGCAACATGTTTAAGAAAATAGTATACTTTATCAAGTCTACATAATTGAGAAGACCAATAAAACATATTTAGCAACTCATTTCTTCATCATCTCATAGTCACATAAGGGCTCATTTTAGGAACCTCTTAGCTCAACAACATCAATGCATATAGAATCAAATAAATAGGGGACAAAACTCATTAAACTTAGACCATATCAAGAAACTCCATTTTCATGGACATCTAACCTCAAAACAAGAATAGGGCACATGGGTGGACTTAGCCCATGTTTTGGATAGCCTTACATACCTTAGTGAAGACTTGAAGAAAACCTTGTGGTTGGGTCTTTAATGGAAGCTTGAGGTCTTGAAGCTCTTGGACTCCTTTTTGGTTGGAAATGGAGAAAAAGAGAAGAGAGAGGAGCTAGGGCTTTTAGAGAGAGAGTGGGGGCTGAAGAAATGACTCCAAAATACACAAGGCTTGTGTATATATATAATTTGGGAAATTTCCCAAATTGCTCTTCCTCCAAATTCTAAAAATTAGGCCAAAACGCCCTTGGCGTGATAGTGGCGCATCGTGCCCTTACAGCGCCAAGGCCAATTACGCCTAAAACCTGCACAACCTTTAGTGGTGCATCGTGCCAGGGACCAAACTACTGAGGCATGTTTCTGGCGCGATAGTGGCGCGTCGCGCCCTTACAGCGCCAAGCCCATTATTATGAATTCTGGGAATTTGGCCTGAAAAACCCTACACAACTTTTAGTGGCGCATCGCGCTAGGGACCAAACTACTGAGGCATGTTTCTGGCGTGATAGTGGCGCGTCGCACCATTACAGCGCCAAGGCCATTTCCCTAGTAGTTGCAACCCAGGCCAAAAATGGACTTCCTGTCGTGCTAGTTCATCTTCGGATCGTCATATCTTCTGACTCCGAACTCCAAAATTTACGTTCTTGGTGGCGTTGGAAAGAAGACTCGATGACCTTTAATTTGATAGGTCGTGGGCCACCCATATTGATGTCTTTCAAAAGATAGGGTGGTTGAAAGTCGACCCTTACATAAACTCATCCTAAACTTAGCCACGACGGATCTTTTGGACTTAGCTCGGTCCTAGGGGTCCTCAATGACCCCACATCACCTCCAACGCTTTTAAATTTATCAGGTACTCATCTCAACTCAAGCACATACTTTAAAATAAATACGATGGACCCCACACGTATACAAAGAAGACCCGAATCTTAGGAAATATTTTGAGGGGTGTTACACGTACGACCTCATAATGCAGACACTTTATCAAAAATAGACTCACAATTTTAATATTGTCGTTATGATATTAAAATTATTAAATTTAGAGATAGGCCAATTTCATAGTCAAAATCGTGAATTATGGGACCCGCTCACTCACGAAATTGATTCTGAGAATAGGCCCTAACTTCTACCCCAAGCTTTTGTTCCAAAAAGGAACACAATTCACCCATCAAAATAAGCTACAAACCAAACATGCACCTTCATTCTCAATTTGGTTCCAAACAAGAAAGGACCACAGGAAAACGGAAGAAATTACCTCCAACGAAGCTTCTATAGTGACTTCCGAGAACACCACCTGATTCTCCCTAAAAGATCATGTGAAATAGCCTTTGGAATCACTCAAATCACCTCAATGTTGTAAGAGAACTCGTATCTCAAAAGTGATCACTTAACTAAAAATTTGAACCTAGGAATAGGCCTCAAGTATCGCAAAAGAGAACACCCGATGGTCTCTTAAGCGACCACCTCAAAGAGGCGAGCCTCGCTTAAAGCGAGGTCCCTATCACTTTAGAGATACCCGTTCATAGGGACTTGTTTGCTTTAGCGATAATCACTTTAGAGAACAGGAGTAACTTTAGCGACGGCATTAGAATCAGCTGGTGCAAAAATGGACTTGGTATGTCCAATTCTCTAATTGGGTGCTCGGGATCCATTCGGAACCCCGTGCACGCAAACAAGATATACTAACCCACTAAATTCAATATTTTGAACTCAATGATACATTCAAAATTCCCATATAAGGTAATTTTAATAAAAAGTAGATGCCACACCCAAGTGCCATTTTGAGTCTAACTCCACAATGAGCCTCAAGATTAGACTGAAAGCCTCAGGAAGTGAATGAAGGGTCATTTTAGACCAAAATCGACATTCCAAAACTAACTGCTCTGTCAGAATTTTCATGTGAGTGAATTTCCAAGAATATTTACCAAAGTTAACCATAGGCTAAATTTCAAAGGTAAAAGCGCCAAATGGCCCCAAATTAGCACTGAATACCTTGATACTCGTACCGACTATGCTACTAGACTAATTTGGCTATTTTGGAACTAATGGAATAGTCAAATTCCTTTCGGAGGTCGCTTACTTGAAGTTATAACCAAAGTCAACTTTTTGAGTTATAAAAACTCTAAAATGGGGAAACGGGCCTAAAACTTAAATAAACGACCAAGCGACTGAGCTACTGGCACTAACAGGTCATAAATGACCTAGGGTCGCTATAGGAATGATCTAAATGACAAAAATAACGCAGAAACACAAAAATAAATAAGAAGGTCATTACAACATCCACTACTAAAAGAACTTTTATCCGCAAAAGAAAAGAAAAGGATATACTTGAAGGATCAAATAAGTTAGGGAAATGCTCTCGCATTTCCGGCTTGGTCTCCTAGGTAGCCTCCTTAATAGGATGGTGTCTCCACTGAACCTTAACCATAAGGATAGACCTAGAACGAAGATGGCGAACATCTTTGGCTAATATATAAATTGGCTCCTCAACAAAGGTCAGATGATCATCCAACTCAAAAAAATCATACTGAAGCACGTGGGACTCATCTGGGATGTACTAGCGCAAATAGAAACATGGAAAACTAGATGTATAGCTAAAATTGCTTGAGGTAGATCTAACTCATAAGTAACCTTTCCAACTCTCCTCAAAATCTCAAAAGGCACAATATACCTGGGGCTAAGCTGACCCCGCCTGTCGAATCTCATCATGCCCTTCAAGGGTGACACCCGCAAGAATACTCGATCTCCAACCTTAAAGCACAAAGGCCTATGCCTACGATCAACATAACTCTGGTGTCTACTCTGAGCTATCCTCAATCTATCATGAATAGTTCGAACCCTAGCTAAGGCATCTTGTAGTTAATTAGTATAGTGTAGCTCAGGCTCTGAAGACTTGTACCAACCAATCAGAGAGCGATAACGGTTACCATATAAGGCCTCGAATGGGGCCATCTGAATACTAGAGTGGTAGCTTTTGTTGTACGCAAACTCTGCCAGAGGCAAGAACTGATCCAATGACCCCCAAACTCCAACACACAAGCTTGCATCATATCCTCCAAAACCTAAATAGTGCACTCTGACTGGCCATTTATATGTGGGTGAAATCTTATGCTAAGATGAACCTGGGTGCCCAACTCTCTCTGAAAAATTCTCCTAAAATTGGAAGTAAACTGAGACTCTCTATCTTATCTAATAGACACCAGTACCTAGTGAAGATGGACTACCTCTTGAATATAGACCCTAGCTAGATGCTCTCTATTAAAAGTAGATTGCACAGGTAAGAAGTAGGATGACTTGGTCAATCGATCAATGATGACCCAAATATCATTACTACCTCTGGGTGTTCGAGGTTATCCCATCATGAAGTCCATGGTAATACGCTCCCATTTTTACTTGGTAATGGGTAATCTCTAGAACACCCCACTAAGCCATTAACGCTCGGCCTTAACCTGCTTACAACTCAAATAACAGGATATATACTCTGCTATCTATCCAATTTTGAAAATGCAAAGGCGACCAAGAAACCATAGTACACCATCTGAATTTATAAAAGCCTGGACACCCTCGCCTCGCAATACTAACTCTCAAGGCTTTACAAATGCTCCATCCTCAAACTGTCAGCCACGAATCTGATCCAATAGAGATGACCAAGATCCAATAAAATCCAAAGTCGGTCCCAAATTTGAGATGTCCAACCTGACCATCTTATTAGCCAAAGAGTGGATATCCAAGGCTAGGGGTCACTCCACAGCAAGAAAGTAATCTAAACTACCTAGACTCCCCACCTTTCGTCTTAAGAGTTCCACTTCTATATTCGCCTTGTCCGGATAGTAGAGGATAGAGATGTCATAATCTGCTAAAAGCTCAATCCAGCACTGCTATCTAGAATTAAGGTCCCTCTGACTCATAATGTATTATAGGCTGCAGTGATCTTTATATATCTCACAATGAACCCCGTATAATTAGTGACTCCATTTCTTAAGTGTGAAAACTATTGCCGCCAACTCTAAATCATGTATGGGGTAGTTGCTCTCATGTTCTCTCAACTATCTGGAAGAATAAGAAATAACTTAGTCCCGCTGCATCAGAACACACCCATGACCTACACCAGAAGTATCACACTTTCAACCTCAAATAGAAGAGTCAGAACATGAGTGATGGTAAGCCACTCCTTGATACTTCAAAAGCTTGACTCGCACTCTTTGGACCATACAATGGGGACATCCTAATGAGTCAAATGAGTCAATGGGGATGCAATGGTGGAGAAAACCTTAATGAAGCATCTGTAATAACCATCCAATCCGACGAAGCTCCAAATATCTATAATAGATGTGGGCCATTCCTAACTAGGAATAGCCTCAATCTTTGCCATATCTACCATGATACCCTCCTTAGATACTACGTATCCAAGAAATGCCATAGAATCCAACTAAAACTCGCACTTTAAGAACTTGGCATAAAGTTGCTGATCTCTCAAAGTTTGGAGAACAATCCTCAAATGACATAATGCTCCTCTCTACTCTATGAGTATACTATTATATAATCAATGAAAAGGATCACGAAGGAGTTAAGGCCTAAATACTCGAGTCATAAGGTTTATAAAGGATGCGGGGGCATTAGTAATCCCAAAAGACATCACAAGGAACTCATAGTTGTCATAACGAGTCTGAAAAATAGTCTTAGGAATGTCAGAAACTCTAATCCTCAATTAGTGGTAGCTGTACCTCAAATCAATCTTAGAAAACATGATAACACAACACCCTGTAGCTGGTCAAATAAATCATCAATGTGAGGCATGTGGTAATGGTTCTTCACCTTCACCTTATTTAGTTTTCTATAGTTGACACACATCCGTATAGTCCCATCCTTCTTCTTAAGATATAGGATAGGAGCACCCTATGGAGAAATACTCGGATGAATAAAACCCATACCTAAGAGGTCCTCAAGTTGAACACTGAGTTCCCGAAGCTCTATGGGGGACATATGGTATGGTAGAATAGAGATGGGATTAGTGAATGGCTCCAAGTCTATAGCAAATTCAATATCTCTCTCTAAGGTAGGCCAGGTAGGTTAGTAGAAAAGATATCGGTAAACTCCCAGACCACAGAAACTGAATCGATAAAAGGGATCTTACTGGACACATCATGGATGTATGCTAAGGAGGCCAAACACCCAGAAGCAACTAGTCGTCGAGCTCGCATAAAGGATATAATCCCTATTAGTGAGTAGCTATAATCACCCTGCTACAAGATCAGAGGAATGCCAGGCATGGCTAAGGTAACAGTCTTGTCATGACAGTCCAAAACCATATGGTAAGAGGATAGCCAATCCATGCCCAAAATAACATCAAAGTCCTGCGTATCAAGTAAAATAAGATCAGCCCCAGTCTCATGTCCCTGAATAGTCACCATACAGGATCTACAAATATAATCCACTACTAAAAAAATCCCTACTGGGGTAGAAACATATAAAAGTACCTCAAGTGACTCATAAACAATACCAGATGGGAAGAAAAATATATAAACACATAAGAATACGTGGGACCTAGATCAAATAAAGCTGAAGCAGTTTACTGACATATGAGGATAGTTCCTGTGATGACATCATCTGATGCCTCGGCTTCCACCCTAGATGGAGTAGCATAAATATGGCCTTGTCAGCCTCCCCCATATTTATTTGACCTACCACCCGATCTGCCTTCCTAGGGACCTCCCTAAACACCCTACTGGCCATTACCACGGCCTTGTCCCAATCTCCGCCTCCAAGTGGAGGTGGTACTGATGCCAATGATCTAGCTCAACTAGGGCACTCTCTATCCCAATGCTCTAGTGAACCAAAATCATAACAACCCAAAATTGAGTGACCTATGATAACCCATCCGCGATAGAAAGAAAGCAGAACAGATCCCCTCAAGCTGTGCCCTATAGTGGAACCCTTCTAAATGAGGCTCACTATCCTCAGCTACTGGCAGGTTGCCGGAATTGGCTGGCTGGACTGACCCTGCTGGTACTTATCATGCTGAAACTGCTTGCGGGACCTATCATAGCTATCTCTGCACCTAGACTAGGACCAAGTGAAGCTAACTTGATGCCTGGTCCTCTTATCGTTGTGCCCTTGGGCAGGAGATAAATGATATCTATAGTGTAGGCATGGTCTACCATATCCAGAAAGAGCAGCCTGCAGAAACTAAGTGCTATATCCCCAATCTCAAGTAAGGCCTCAACCCACACACAAAACACCATACTCGCTCTTCCTCAATAGGTAGAATCCTTATGGCATAGCGGTATAGTAGGTGGAATCTAGCCTCATACTCGGCAGCTATCATCTGACCCTACTCCAATCATGTAAACTAATCTCAGAGTTGGTCCTTGACGCTCCTGAGGATGTACCTAGCAAGAAGGCTTCTGAAAAACTGATCATATGATAGCGGTAGTGACCTAGCTTACCTGGTCTATAAGTAGGAGTACCTCTATGGTCTGATTGACCCATGGAACTAGTGAATGATGAATTCGGTACCTCTATACTCCATAAGACCCATGAAGTGAAGATGCTCCTGGAAGGTAGTCAGAAAATCTATGGCATCCTCGCCAAAGGATCCAAAAAATATCAGGGGTAACAACCTCTGAAATACCCTCTACATCTTCTACTCCAGTAAGGACATAACACCCTATGGATCTACTGGCGGCGGTGCAACATCTGGTGAGAGTAGCTGAACCTCATGTGCTAGCGGCATATGTTGGTCCTGCGGTGCTGGTATATCAATAGTTGGAGCTGGGGCCTGTGGTATAACCCTATTAGCTGTGAGAAGCTGGGGAATTGCCACCTATAATGCTGATGTCATAACTGGTGCGGCTGAAGGCTGTGTTGCTACGGTGTCCCCTCCGGCTGAAAAAGAATAAGGGCGTGTTGATGCTCCTTTAAATGCTTAGGAGCTATATCATGATTAGGGACTGGTGTTGCTCCCTTTCTTGTTCCACGGGATAGGCCTCTAGGTCTGTCTAGTCTTTGTGGAGCATCGCCACTGATAGTACCACATGTATGAACCATCTCTGCAAAAGAGCAGAACATATGAGATTTTATGAAACCAATAGAACACACAACTGCACTAAATGATACAACATAGAGAACATCTCTGAGGATATCCTATAGCCTTCTGGAGATAAGTCATGGATGTCTCCGCACCCATCCGTAGGACTCTACTAGACTTTATCTCTGTACAAGTGAGACTAAAGAACTTGGGGCTCTAATACCAACTTGTTATGACCTAATTTCTCAGGTGATGATGGCACCTGTAAGTGGGTCAACTCACGATGATCTAACCCACTTCGGCAGCCTGACACTAAGACTCAACCCTTTCTTTCTTTTCCCTCAATTTTGTTTCATACTTACACAATGCCTACAAATATAAAAACACATCAGTACGTACATTATAAAGTTCCAACTGTGTATTAAACTCATGCCATAAAGAAGCATACAAAATTAGCCTTATAAAATTTTGATCCAATGACTCTCTGCCTGTGACTGGTATGCCTATACCATTAAATAAGCCACCTAGTCACATGCCAGTCATGTGCCATATAAAGTCAGTTGACATCCCTGACTGATAGGCCAAATTTGAATTTCAAATAAATAAGTCTATCTACAATGCTGACAAGGCTAAAATGGCTAGAAATAGTCCAACCACCTAACCGCCCATGCATGTGCAAGGCACGTGCGGACAACTATCTATTTTGGCATCAAAATCTGTCTCTGTCCACCCAAACTCGCGCCTTCCCATGTACTTGTTGTGTGCCTAGGTCTTGCCTCGCATAACTTGCCATTGTGGTCTAGTCTCCTCATCCTTTGACCCTTTGTCTAGCACTTAGCCCACACTTGTTTAGCCACAAACTTGCCACGATCGTAGCCTTGCCTTGCCTTAGCTTTTCCAGCCCTTGTCATTCCTTAGCCAAGTCTTGCTTTGCATGCCTTAGCCTTGCCTTTGCTTGCCCAGTCCTTGTCATGCCTTAGCCACATCTTGCCTTGTATGCCTTAGCCATGACTTTTCTAAGGTCTTGTCAATTAAACTTAATCTTGACTGATTACATTGAGACTTGACTAGGCTCATCATGTAAATCCCTAGTCAATCTCGATCCACTCGAACCATCAAGCTGAGGGTTTAACAAATTTCCCCCACCAGATGAGCTCATCATCCTAGATGAGGAAGAATCTAAGTATTCCTTGATCTCATCCTCAAACTACTGTAATGATGAACCTTTCTCCCATATAGCATCACACACTAGCTTCCCTCTCTATTGAACCAGGAATTATGTTCACCCATTTTTCTTGCTTTGACCTAAAGTCCAATGATCCAAAATCATCTCAAGATGTTCTTCAAACCGCTTTCATATAAAAAGAGGAGCATGTCTGGTTGCTGACCTTTTTAGATCCTCGGCATCTTCATAAAAAGGCTTCAGAAAACTCACATGGAAAGTAGGGTGAATTTTCAATCTTTTTGGAAATTTCAACCGATAAGCAATTTCACCCACTTTCTCTATGATTTCAAAAGGTCCATCATATTCTAAAATTAGTCCTTGACGAATCATGTTGCTATTGATTTTCTTCTATATTTAGGGAGTAAGTTTTAGCAACACCTTATCCCTAACATGAAATTCCAAAGCATGACGATGTTTGTTAGCATACTTCTTTATTCATTTTGCTTCCTTTCTCAAGCTGTCTTGCACCTCATCTAGCAATTCTTGCTTGTCTCGCGCGTACTTGTAAGCAACAGGGCAACTGCCTTCTGATTTAGACTTAGCAACTTCTAGTGATGTGTTAGGCTAAATGCCTTACACCAACTCAAACAGACTCTTTTATGTTGATAAAGACCTATCCAGGTTGTAGGAAAACTATGCACTATTCGACAACTCAACTCAATTTCTCTGACTTGCTGTCACATAGTGTCTGAAATATTCTTCAAAGAGATGATTGATCCTTTCAGTCTGTCCATTAGTTTGTGGGTGGTTTGCCGTTGAAAACTTTAAATCAGTACCCATTATTTTGGACAAAGTAGTCCAAAATCGACCAGTAAACCTAGCATCACGATCACTCACAATATCCATGAAACACCAAAATTCTTCACAACATTCTTATAGAATAACTCAGTAGCTATTTCAAAAGAACACAAAGTAGGGGCAACAACAAAGATACCGTATTTTGAGAACCTGACAACCACAACCATGATTGGTCCTTTGTCATTCACTCTTGGAAATCCACTAATCAAATCCATTGAAACAGAATCCCACGGATGCTACGCAATAGGTAGAGGCTGAAGTAACCCAGCTTCCTTCCTTCTTTCTGTCATGTCCAGTTGACACACTAGACATGAATTCACATAGGCTTTAATGGCATCTTCCATTTTTGGCCAGAATTAATTTCGGGATAGCAATGCCATCATCTTTTCAACACAAGGATGCCCAGCATAAAAAATATCATTTATCTCCTTTAGGAGTTTTCTTCGCATCCCATCACCTTGAGGAACAATGATTCTCCCCCTTTGAAATAGAGCAGATCGTCCTCGATCCAATACCATCTAGCTGTACCCTCCTTCACTTGATCCATTAACTTAATGTATAATAAATCATATGCAGCACTAACTTTGATCTTATCAAGAAAATCAAGTTCAAGTCTAGTAATTGCATAAACAACAATAAATACGTCTTTGCAACTTAGTGCATCAGACACTTGGTTTTGCTTGCCTGGTTTATGTACCCACACAAAGTCATATTCAGCTAATATCCTATGCCATCTAGCCTGCTTCAAACTCAGTTTCTATTGAGTTTTGAAGTATGTATTAGCAACATTGTCTATCTTGACAACAAACTTCGTCCCAAGTAGATACACCCTCTAGATTTGAAGACAATGGAGTCCTACCACCATCTCCTTCTCGTGAGCAGAATACCTTTGCTCCACAGGATTTAATTTTCTTCTCTCAAATGCAACATGATGTTCACCTTGCACCAATGCACTGCCAACAACATAATCAGAGGCATCAGTGTGTACCTAGAATGGAAGATCAAAGTCAAGCACCCATAATATTGGTTCACATACAATGCCCTTTTTAACGAATTAAAAGCCTTTTCACTTGATTCTGTCTAGGCCCATTTCACGTTCTTCTTTAGCAAATCCGTCAATGGGGCAGCTTTCTTTGAATAGCCTTCTATGAACTTCCTATAATATTTTGTAAGTACTAAAAATGATTTCAGTTCTTTAACCCCTTTGTGTGCTTTCCAATCTACAATTGCTTGCACTTTCTGTAGGTCCATGTGCACTTGGTTTGCGCTTACCAAATGGCCTAGAAACTTTATTTCGCGACTAACAAACTCACATTTTTTCATTTTGACAGAGAGTTGATATTCTCTAAGTCATTGTAGCACCTTTCTCAAATGCAACAAATGAACTTCTAGAGTCCTACTATATATGACTATATCATCTAAGTAGAATACTACAAAGTCATCAAGATACTTATAAAGTACATTGCTTATTAAGTTGCAGAAAATAGTCGGGGCATTAGTCACCTTAAACGGCATCACAAGGAATTCATAGCTACCATATCTAGTGACACAAGTGCTCTTTGGGGCATCCCCCTCAGCAATACACACTTTCTAATAGCCAGACCTCAAATCTAACTTAGAAAAGAAACTACCCTTAGACAACTTATCTAGCAGATCTTGAATCAGCGGCACCGGATACTTGTTCTTCATAGTCACTTTGTTCAATGCCTTGTAATCAATATACATCCTAAGAATGTCGTCTTAATTCTTTTGGAATAGAATAGGCGCATCAAATAGAGCCTTCGAAGGCCGAATCATTCCAGCATCAAGCAACTCAGATAATTGCTTGTGAAATTCAGTCAACTCTAATAGGGACACGTGGTAAGAAGGTTGTGCCAGTGGCACTGATCTAGGAATCAGTTCAAATCTATGATCAATTTCCCTCCTTGTAGGCAACTCTTTTGGAAGTTCCATATGGATCACATCCTTGTATTCAGTCAGCAACTTAGCAATAAAATATAGAACTTTAATATGCACATCCAGTTTCACTTTAACCACGACAGCAAGATAAGTCGGTTCACCCTTCTTCAAACCCTTCTCAAAAGCCATAACAGACAGTAATGTAGCAATTCCAATAATCTTCTTACTTCCCTCATAAAAAGGGTGGATTTCTTTCACGAATCCAGGGTTCTTTTCACCCATAAACATCAAACCATATAAATAAGGAATAGGAGAAACTTTAAATTTCCTCATAAAGTCGATTCCCAACAGCAGATTGAAATTATCAAGTGGTACAACAGTCAGATTATGCATACCAAACCAGTGCCCTATTATCATAGGCATGTCAAGAGCCATGCCATAGCCTGGTTGTAGGGTAGAATTGATTGCCTTCATCCTCATTGTACAGTCGGACACCTTCAAACCATACTCTTTGATAATTTTCGAGGTAACAAAATTATGAGTCGCACCAGTATCCACCATCGTAATCATACTCTTGTCTCCGATCTTCATGTCAATGTATATTAGGGTCCCATAAACGTCTAATAAATCATCCACCATTTCAGCATCATTTATGTAGGCAACATCAGCAACAATATCTTCATTAGTGTCCATTTTACTAACATTAGACAAAGTGTTTAGCAAACGCAAAAGATTGACATAAGCAACAATTTCCTATCCCTGTCCCTTTTTCTTTGTTTGTTTCTCCTCTTTGGCCAGTAGAGCATTTGTTTTGCCTTGCTTAGGACAGTTCCTTGCCTGATGGCCTGGTTTATGACAAGTCCAGCAAACCTTTTCACAAGTGGGCTTACTTTGACTGGATGATGTAACATCTGTCTTTCCCTTTCCTTTGTCATTTCCTTATTAACTTGATTGTCTTTCTTCCAGTATTTAACCTTATCCTTCCTATTAGTCTTAGACGAAGGAGTTGGGCTAGTAGTGGAACTTTTCACCCAGAAATCAATCAAGGTATCCACCACAACAATTGCACTAGGCAGATCTTGTACTTTATACCTATGCAATTCATTTTATGCCCACCCCTACATGCCATAAATAAAGTTGTGTAATTTATCTTTGTTTGACATGTTTTGAATATACAACAATAGTGATGAAAATTCCTTCACATACTCCCGAATAGATCCCACTTATTTCAAACATTTCAACCTGTCCTTAGTAACCCAAATGAGTTACTTGGCAAGAATTTCTCATGAAGTGCATCTCTTAAGTTTTCCTACGTATCAACCTTGGGCCTTTTTTCACTCTCATCATCAGAATTCTTTGTCCTCCACCAAAGAATGGCATCACCACGAAAGTAACAGACTGCAATAGTTAACTTTTCATTTGCAGGGGCATGAGCACTAGCAAAGTAATGCTCCAGATCCCACAAGAAATTTTCTAGTTCTTTGGCACCACGAATACCATCAAATGACTTAGGTTCAGGAACTTTTATCTTGGCATGTTCTCCGCCTCCTCTAGGAAGATTTACAATAGCCAGACGAAAGACTTTCACCTCTGTCTTTAGATTTCTATTTTTCTTCTTAAGACCCTCAATTTGTGTACCCACAAACTCATGAAAAGACTGTAATTCAGACAATTGGCCATCAACATTCCCACGATAAGTCTGTATCACTGCATTGATACCCTGTATTTGTGTCAGAACATCAACCATGCCTTCATCGCTTGTTGTTATGCCCAGAATGGCCTCTGATCGTGCAACCTTTTCCCATAATTCATTGTAACTACTTCCTCCAGCCATTTTTAGTGTGGAAACTCTTTGCTCTGATACCAGTTGTAAGGGGGTCAACTCATGATGATCTAACCCACTTCGGCAGCCTAACACTTAAACTGAACCTTTTTTTTCTTTTCCCTCAATTTCATTTCACAGTTAGACAATGCCTATAAATATAGAAAAATACCAACATATACAGAACAAAGTGCCAACTTTTTATTAAACTTGTGCCACAAACAAGCATACAAAATTAGCCTTACAAAATTCTTACCCAATGACTCTTTTCTTATGACTGGTCTGCCTGTACCATTAAATAGGCCATAACACCCAGTCATATGCTAGTCATGTGCCATACAAATTTAGTTGACATCCCCAATTGATAGGCCAAATTTGAATTTCAAATAAACAAGTCTATCTATAATGCTGACAAGGCCAAAATGGCTAGAAACTGTCAAACTTCCCAACCACCCATGCATATGTAAGGCACACACGGGCAGCCAAACTCGTGCCTGCCCACATACCTGCATTGTGCCCAGGTCTTGCCTCACACAGCTTGTCATTGTGGTCTAGTCTTCTCAGCCTTTTCCCCTTTGTACAGAATTTATCCCCACACTTGTTTAGCCACGACCTTGCCATGATCATAGACTTGCCTTACCTTAGCTTTCCCAGCCCTTTTCATGCCTTAGCCACGTCTTGCCTTGCATGCCTTAGCCTTGCCTTAGCTTGCCCAGCCCTTGTCATGCCTTAGCCATATCTATAGGTAACTACAAGTAATGGGTATAAGGGAGAAATACTAAAAAGAAATAAGAGAAATCGAAATAAGGATAAGCTAGATAAATATATACAAATACATAAACTAAGGCACCCTCCTAGAACCTGGAAGTCACTAGTAAAGAGATGCTACCGAAATAAAATAAGTACAAGTAAAAACATAGACCAAAAATATATATAAAACACTGTCTAGTCTTAAAAGTACAATAAGATGGTCCATCCAAGACGAAGGAGACAAAAATGATCTCAAAACGGCAAGTGCTCACCCTAGTCTCCGGAACTGGTTGTAACAGGCTCGATCTATCCGTGATGGTAGTTGGTGCTCGGTCCTACATTTTGAAAGTAGATGTAGATTTTAGTATGAGTACCAGATATAAGGTACCCAATAGGCATCATAGGCCGATTGAGAAGGAATGGTAAAAAATAATATGAAAAAGAGGAATAAGCCTAAACAAAAGTCACAATAAGCATTTAAGGTAAGGAAGGTAAATATTCCAACGAGGAAGAAGGTAATTTCTAGGAATACTACACCTAACTACACCCAACTGGGCCCATATAAACCCGGTCAGGACACTCGTATGCAAGTTTAAACAAACCCCCATACGCTCGCCGGGTACACAGAATAGCTAGGACTACAAATGCTCAGAACTAAGAATCTGCGATACAAAAAACTGAAGAACCATATCATTCCTAGACCAAGAATCACCAAGAATCGATTAACCCTAAATGCTCTAGGGGATGAGGCTGGAACTGGCACCTGGATGCTCTCCCGAATTCTCAATATGGTCAAGGTCGGGACTAGGACTCGGATACTCGCCATACTCTATCGGTACGGTCGAGGCCGGGACTAGGACCCAGATGCTTGCCATAATAATAAGTCGATAGAGGTAGGGACTGGGACCCAGATACTCTACATAATAACGAGTCGGTAGAGGCTGAGACTGGGAATGGTGATCACTTAACCGAAAATGTAAACCAATGAATAGGCCTTAGGTGTTACAAAAGCGAACACCCGATGGTCGCTTAAGAAACCACCTAAAAGAGGCGAGCCTTTCTTAAGAGAGGTCCTTATCACTTTAGAGACACCCACCCATGGGGCCCTGGTCTCTTTAGCAGCAATCGATTTAGTGACCAAGAGTCACTTTAGCGGCGGCACCAAAATCAGCTTGTGCAAAATTGGACTTGGCATATCCAAATGAGATATGCTATCCTACTAAATTCTATTTTCTATACTCAATGACATATTCAAAATTCCCATATAAGGCCATTTAATAAAAAATGGGTCTCACACCCAAGTGTCATTTTGATCCTAAATCCACAACAAAGCTCGAGATTAGATCGAAAGTCTTAGAAAGCGAACGAAGGGTCATTCTAGACCAAACTTAACATTTCAAAATAAACCGTACTGTCAGAATTTTCATGCAAGAAGGTTTTCTAATAATGTTGAACAAAGTCAACCATAGGCCAAATTTTGAAGACAAAGTGCCAAATGGCTCAAAAATCATACCGATTGCCTCGATACTCATGCTAACCATTCTACTAGCCTAGTTTTGACATTCTGGAGCTGATGGAACCATCATAATTTTATTGTGAAGTCATTTACTTGAAGTTATAACTGAAGTCAACTTCTCAAGTAATAAAAATTCCAAAATAGAGAAACAGGCCTAAAATCCAAATGAACGACCAGGAGACCGAAGTATTGGCGCCAACAGGTCATAAATGACTTGGGGTAGATATATGAATGCTCTAAATGATAAAACAAAAGTGGAAATACGAAAATGACCAGGAGGGTCATTACACTATTGGAATATGCAATAGCGGTATAATTAAGCTATTGTTTCAAGATGTTGTAATTGAGTAGTTGTACCGTATATTTTAGGCTTACAAATTATAGATTTATAAATAATAGTAGTTTAATGGTTTGTGAATGTTTTAGGCTATTTGTTTCTAACTAATTGAGCACGAATTAATATTTTGTCCTCTTAATTATGTGGAGTCTTGAAATACATGTCAAGTTTAAGTAAGTCTACACAATGGAAACCACGTCTTTGGTAGTTGTCTGTTATTGTTCATATCCTAAAGAATCCATGAAATGCTAATTAGGTGTGAGCATTTCACTTAAAGTATAGAAATACCATCAACAATTATGTGAAAGTGGTGTTGGGTTTAATTGATAGGTTGAATGGGAAATTGAGGGAAAAAGAAATGGAGAGGAAATGATATGTTCTCTCTTGCTTTATTAAATAAGCTTTGGTCCCACATAGGTGGTGGAAATGAAAAGTCTCCTACTTAAAAGTAGAAGCACTCCTTCATGTTGCTAAAGGGTCAAGAAGAGGGTCTTCCCTCGCGCCGTCGTCGTCGTCGCTCGCTCGGCTCGGCTCGGCTCGGCTTCGGCTACGGCTACGGCTACGGCTACGGCTACGGCTTTGGATTTGGATTTTGATTTGGTCAATTGATATGATTGATTGATAATCTTTTTGGACCAAATTTTCTTTAAATTTTTAATTAATTAATATTATTTATTTATTTAATTAATTAAGTGGAAAAAAATCCTGACCCGCGACCCACGACCCATTTCTTTCCTGGATTAATTTAAAATTTCCCTCCGTTTTTCCAACGGATTTTTGAAAGGTTGCAACCTTGTCCGAAAAGTTGCAAACCTTTTCTCAACAGGCAAACATTTTCCCAACAGGTGCCTTTTCTTAAAAGGTGTAAACAGTCTATATATATCTGTTAATCCTCAGAATATTCCATATGAAATTCTGAACATACCATCTTCTTCTTCTTTCTGCACTTCCTAAAACTCGTGTGAAATACAGCCATTAAGTGGTTCGCAGTCACCAAAAATTAGCAGTACCTCTACTTTGGTGAGTAAATCGTTCTATCCTGGGAGGAAAGATTCCAAAACCTCGGGTACTTTGATGGAATAATTTCCTTAAGGACACACTGTGCAGTCAGTGGGCTCAATTTTGTTCTTGAATTAATTTCCAGATTCTGTGTTTTATTACTTTTAATTTTTTTTGTTACTGTTTTAATATTTTCCAATATAGTTTACTAACAATCTTAAGGAAATTATTATTATTATTATTGTTTTCTAATCAAACTGTATTCCGTCTTTGGAGACTAAAACCTGTGTGGTTTTCTACTCCATATGAAATAAATATTCTGATTTGAAGAGTATAAAAACTTCGTTGGAATATTAAAGTTCATACTTGTACAACGATTTGAAGAGTATAAAAACTTCGTCGTTGTTTTTGTAAAAGGTCTGATATTCTGAAATATTAAGACAATTTGTCTATTTTGACAGTGAAAAGAAATGACAAGTGATACTGCTACTACTTCTGCGACTGTTGCTGCAACAAGCCACACTTCTGTGCCACCGGCAGAAAAACCAGGAAAATTTTCTGGAGCCAACTTCAAAGGATGGCAGCAAAGGGTGTTCTTTTGGCTTACTAGTCTTGGTATGTAGAAGTTCACTAACGAAGATCCTCCTGTGCCCGCTGCTGATATGCCGACCAATGAAAAATTTATGATTACTGAGGCATGGACACAGGCAGATTTTCTATGCAAGGGCTACATCCTAAGTGCTTTGGATGATGATTTGTACAATGTCTATAGTGCTGTGAAAACTTCTAAAGAATTATGGGATGCACTTGAGAAGAAGTACAAGACTAAAGACGCATGCTTGAAAAATTTTATGGTTGCTAAGTTCCTAGACTATAAAATGATAGATAACAGAACTGTTGGAACCCAAGTTCAAGAACTACAATTTATTTTTCATGACCTTATTGCTGAAGGTATGGTAGTTAATGAAGCATTTCAAGTGGCTGCGATGATAGAAAAATTGCCTCCTTCGTGGAGAGATTTCAAAAATTATCTAAAGCACAAGCATAAGGAAATGAAGTTGGAAGATCTTGTGATTCGTCTCAAGATTGAGGAAGATAACAAAACAGCAGAAAATAAGTTGCGTGGAAATTCAACAATTATGGGAGCGAACATCATTGAAGATGCTGCTCCAAAGAATAAGAAAAGGAAGCAACCTTTTGGAAAGAATCACGAGCAGAACAAGAAAAAGTTCAAGGGCAATTATTAGAATTGTGGGAAAGTTAGACACAAAGCTCCAGATTGTCGTCTTCCGAAAAAGGACAAGAGAAAGGGACAAGCCAATATGGTGGAAAATAAAGAAGGTATTGATGATCTGTGTGCAATGCTATCAGAATGCAACCTAGTAGGTAATCCCAAAGAATGGTGGCTTGATTCGGGAGCTACTTCGCATGTGTGTGCAGTCCGAGAAGCCTTCTCTACTTATTCCCCTACATCACCTGATACGACGATCTATATGGGAAATTCTGCAACTGCAAAGATTGAAGGATATGGGAGAGTATTTCTGAAAATGATATCCGGCAAGGTGGTGACGCAGAATAAAGTGTATCATGTTCCAGAAATGCGAAAGAATTTGGTGTCTGTCGGCCTTCTTATCAAGAATGGATTCAAGTGTGTTCTAATTTCAGACAAAGTAGTTGTCAGTAAGAATGAAATGTATCTAGGAAAAGGCTACCTCACTGAGGGTCTTTTCAAACTAAATGTAATGGTTGTTGATGACAATAAAGTTCAAGCTTCTTCTTACTTACTTGAGTCAAATAATTTATGGCATTCACGTTTAGGACATGTCAATCATAAAACCTTGCGAAAACTGATTAATTTAAATATATTGCCTAACTTTGATTGCAATAAATCAAAATGTCAAGTATGTGTTGAATCTAAGTATGCTAAGCATCCTTATAAATCTATTGAAAGGAATTCTAGTCCCTTAGAATTGATTCACACAGACATTTGTGATATGAAGTCTACACCAACTCGTGGTGGAAAGAAGTATTTTATAACTTTTATTGATGATTACACTCAATATTGTTATGTATATTTGCTTAATAGTAAGGATGAAGCAATTGATGCATTTAAGCAATACAAGAACGAAGTAGAAAATCAATTGAATAAAAAGATAAAAATGATTAGAAGTGATAGGGGTGGAGAATACGAATCTCCTTTTGAAAAGATATGTTTAGAATATGGAATTATTCATCAAACTACTTCCCCCTACACACCTCAATCAAATGGAGTTGTGGATAGAAAAAACCGAACATTAAAAGAAATTATGAATGCTTTATTAATAAGTTCCGGTTTACCGCAGAACTTGTGGGGGGAAGCTATCCTTACAACTAATCGAATACTCAACAAAGTACCCCACAGCAAAACACAAACTATTCCATATGAGCTATGGAAAGAAAGAAAACCCAACTTGAAATATTTCAAAGTGTGGGGGTGTTTAGCAAAGGTCCAAGTTCCTTTGCCCAAAAGGATAAAAATTGGACCAAAGATCGTGGATTGTATTTTTATTGGCTATGCTACAAACAGCAAAGCTTGTCGATTTTTGGTTCACAAATCGGACAATACTGAAATTAATATTAATACGGTAATTGAATCAGATAATGCTGAATTTTTTGAAAATATTTATCCGTATAAAATTAAAAGTGAATCCTCAAGTGAAAGATCTAAACGACCAAGAGAAGTTCAAAAGGAAAGTAAACCAACCGAAGAGGATCCAAGGCGTAGAAAACGTCAAAAGATATCTACTTCCTTTGGACCAGATTTTGTGACATTCTTGCTTGAAAATGAGCCTCAAACATTTAAAGCTGCAATGTCTTCTTCTGATTCAGCATTTTGGAAAGAGGCAATCAATAGTGAGATTCAATCAATTTTGAATAACCATATATGGGAATTGGTTGATCTTCCTCCTGGAAATAAACCTTTAGGATCAAAATGGATATTTAAAAGGAAAATGAAAGCTGATGGCACTATTGATAAATATAAGGCAAGACTTGTGGTCAAAGGTTATAGACAAAAAGAAGGTCATGATTACTTTGACACATACTCGCCGATAACAAGGATAACATCTATTCGGGTGTTAGTGGCACTTGCAACTGTATATGGTCTTGAAATTCATCAAATGGATGTTAAGACAGCTTTTTAAAATGGAGAATTGGAGGAAGAAATTTACATGGAACAACATGAGGGTTTCGTAGTTCCAGGTAAAGAAAGGAAAGTGTGCAAACTTGTTAAGTCACTTTATGGACTTAAACAAGCACCTAAATAATGACATGCAAAATTTGACCAAACAATGTTGGCAAATGGATTTAAGATTAATGAGTGTGACAAATGTGTTTACATTAAAAATACTCCAAATCATGAAGTCATTGTTTGTTTATATGTTGATGACATATTGATAATGAGTAAAGACATTGCCAATGTAAATGCTATGAAGCGTATGCTTGCTAGCAAATTTGACATGAAAGACTTAGGGGTTGCTGACTTAATCTTAGGAATTAGGATCCATAAAACTCCACAAGGTCTAGCATTATCACAGTCACATTATATTAAAAATATACTTGATAAGTTTAAATATTTAAATTTCAATGTTGCAAAAACTCTAATTGATGTAAGTTTTGCACTTCAAAAGAATGAAGGTAAAAGTGACTCACAATTGGACTATGCACGAGTTTTGGGAAGTTTGATGTATATTATGAATTGTACACGACCAGATATAGCATGTTCTATTAGCAAGTTGAGTCGATTCACGAATAATCCTAATCAAACTCATTGGATAGCAATGAAACGAGTCTTGGGGTATTTGAAACACACCCAAAACTATGCTTTGCATTATAATAAATATCCCGCAGTAATTGAGGGATATAGTGATGCAAACTGGATCACCGGATCATCTGAAGTTAAATCCACAAGTGGATATGTTTTCACCATTGGTGGAGGAGCAGTGTCTTGGAAATCATCAAACAGACATGCATCGCCCGCTCTACAATGGAGTCTGAATTTATAGCTTTAGACAAGGCTGATGAAGAAGCTGAATGGTTTCAAAATTTTTTGGAAGATATTCCATTTTGGCCCAAACCTTTGGTACCCATATGTATATATTGTGATAGCCAAGCGACAATAGGGAGGGAAGGAAATGTTATGTATAATGGAAAATTGAGTCACATTCGACAGCGACACAATACTGTTAGACAACTACTCTCTAGTGGTGTTATCACTATTGACTACGTAAATTCAAGAGATAATGTATCGGATCCACTAACAAAAGGCTTATCTAGAGAGGCTGTTGAAAGATCATCGAGGGGAATGGGGTTAAGGCCTAGGACAAGTCAACATGGCGGTAACTCTACCTAGTAGACTGGAGATCCCAAGAACTAGGTTCAAAGAGATCAAACAAAGTTATGATTGACGGTTCAACATTGTCAAATAACTCAACCCATTCTCGTGATGATGACAATGTTCAGAAACAAAGGATAAAACCTTAAGGCTTTTTAATGAGTTAATAAAGCTTTAAAGGTTTTTTAATGATTATCTAAATCTGACGGAAAATGACTAGATAGTGTGTCTATAGGACTACACATTTAGAAATCACCTATGTGAATGTGAAGTATAAGCCGCTTAAAGGGGAATGATGGTAAAGGCCCATTCTCTATGCATTTACGAAACCAGGCGGTGTTCATGGCTGAAACGAACACAACCGTGAGAACCATAAATGGTTGATGATTGATTGTGTGACTTATGTTGTCTAGTTATACAATAAAGTTGGACGGTTCAAAGATATCGCATCTACCGATTGATTGAGTATATCCTATATAAGTTCACTATGGAAAGTTCAAAGGGAAACCTACTTATCCAGATGCAATTAATCTTCGCTTGTATATCACACACTTATCCGTGCATTCCTTTATCTTGTAGACATTCTCCATTCATGTGGGGGATTGTTGGGTTTAATTGATAGGTTGAATGGGAAATTGAGGGAAAAAAAATGGAGAGGAAATGATATGTTCTCTCTTGCTTTATTAAATAAGCTTTGGTCCCACATATGTGATGAAAATGAAAAGTCTCCTACTTAAAAGTAGAAGCACTCCTTAATGTTGCTAAAGGGTCAAGAAGAGGGTCTCCCCTCGCGCCATCGTCGTCGTCGCTCGCTCGGCTCAGCTCGGCTTCGGCTACGGCTACAGCTACGGCTACGGCTTTGGATTTGGATTTGGATTTGGATTTGGATTTGGTCAATTGATATGATTGATTGATAATATTTTTGGACCAAATTTTCTTTAAATTTTTAATTAATTAATATTATTTATTTATTTAATTAATTAAGTGGGAAAAAAATCCTGACCCGCGACCCGTTTTTTTCCCGGATTAATTTAAAATTTCCCTCCGTTTTTCCAACGAATTTTTGAAAGGTTGCAACCTTGTCCGAAAAGTTACAAACCTTTTCTCAACAGACAAACCTTTTCCCAACAGGTGCCTTTTCTTAAAAGGTGTAAACAGTCTATATATATCTGTTAATCCTCAGAATGTTCCATACGAAATTCTGAACATACCATCTTCTTCTTCTTTCTGCACTTCCTAAAACTCGTGTGAAATACAGCCATCAAGTGGTTCGCAGTCACCAAAAATTAGCAGTACCTCTACTTTGGTGAGTAAATCGTTCTATCCTGGGAGGAAAGATTCCAAAACCTCGGGTACTTTGAGGGGAATAATTTCCTTAAGGACACACTGTGCAGTCAGTGGGCTCGATTTTGTTCTTGAATTAATTTCCAGATTCTGTGTTTTATTACTTTTAGTTTTTTTTGTTACTGTTTTAATATTTTCCAATACAGTTTACTAACAAGTGGTTATCTCTTATGTAGATGTAAGAGAATATAAATTCATTGGTGTAAAAAGTTAGTTCAGAGAGTTCATACATTGTTTTCCGATTTTCGTATTACCAAGTTAGCCATCTATTTCTCATCTAGGTAGGTGCTTGCACGTGTATGCTGAATTATATAAATACAATCTTGTTTAATAATATCGTAGCATAACGTTTATTTAGTTCATGGGAGCCATAAGTGTTCTAACCCTTTGTAGAATCAAAATGTATGCACAATGAGTTGTAAACTTGACAAGTGAGATGAAATAGGAGGAGTATATATATTTACTGAGTACCTTGAACATGGACTTCTTTGTGATTTCAGACGCTTAGTTGAAATAAAGTATGGAAATTGAAGTTTTTGACTTTCCATGTACATACCTCCAAAGACTCTGAAAGAGTAATCGTCCTTGCTTCTCCTGCGTCCTATGCTCCTTTATCATGTCAGGTGGTTTCTACGGCAAATGATTTAATCATGCCACATGAAAAGTGTCAAGTTCTAGAGACAATGTGCTCTACCTCTTCTGAGCTTTTGGGGTGTAGATAGAAAAAAAACTTCCATCAAGGCCATATTACCCACCCCATATACAACATAGGGCGTCTTCACAGAATGAGAGACCATCGGGTAAGCAACCCGTGTATCAACTTTCTTTTTTCATTTAAAGGTTTTATCTAATTTATTATGCAGATAGAGTTACTTGATATCTGATGAGAGATAAAATGTGTTCACTAAAATAATCGAGCTCGAAGCAGCCTAATCATCAATGAAATGAATTAGGATTCATGAGGTTTTAAATTCAAATCTCTATTCTATCCTAACATTGGATGAAAAACATACATGATATTTTTGTTTAGGGGTGTTCACGGAAAATAAAAATATTGAACCAAGACGAATAAATCAATGTAATTTTTTTTTGACAATTAGTTTGGTTTCATTAAGATTTTTAATTTAAAAAACTCAACAAAATTTGAGTTGATTTTGATTTTAAGAATATATATATATATATATATATATATATATATATATATATATATATATATATATATATATATTATTATTATTATTTTTTTCTTTTTTCTTTTTTTTACAATAGTGATTAATCTTTTGGATTCTGAGTTTGTTATTTAGGTGTTAGTCTTTGTAGAAATTTAATTATTTGTCTTTACTTTCTACTTTGATTGCTAGTCCTTCATTTGATAATTCTAATGCATAAAAGGCGAGGGCGAGATTATTAATTGGTAAGAGTTTCTCATACATTTTTAATTCCGCATGTGCAACGCACGTGTATGCCTAGTCTTTAGTTTCATATACTCAGAAAATTGTATCTATACTATATTGTATCAAATTATTGTAATATGCAATATCGGTCTAATTAAGGCGTTGTTTCTAGATGTTGTAATTGAGTAGTTGTAATGTATATTTTAGGCTTACAAATTATAGATTTGTAAATAATAGTAGTGTAATAGTTTGTTAATGTTTTAGGCTACCTGTTTCTAACTAATTGAGCACGAATCAACATTTTGTCCTCTTATTTATGTGGAATCCTGAAATACATGTCAAGTTTAAGTAAGTCTACAAAATGGAAACCACTTCTTTGGTAGCTGTCTGGTGTTGTTCATATCCTAAATAGGCCATGAAAAGTTAATTAGGTTTCATCGTTTCAATTAAAATATAGAAATACCATCAACAATAGTGTGAAAGTGATTCTCTCTTATGTAGATATAAAAGAGAAGAAATTCATCGATGTTAAAAGTTAGTCCGGAGAGTTCATATACTATTTGGAGATTTTCTTATTACCATGTTATCCATGTATTTCCCATCTAGGTACATGCTTGCACGTGTTTGCTAAATCATATAAATAAAATCTTGTTAAATAATATTGTAGCATAACGTTTATTTAGTTCATGGGAGGCATAACTGTTCTGACCCTTTGCTGAATCGAAATGTACTCACAATGAGTTGTAAACTTTACAAGTGAGATAAAATAGGAGGAGTATATATATTTGTTGATAATTAATTGTGCATGAATTAATATTTTATCCTCTTAATTATGTGGAGTCCTGAAATACATGTCAAGTTTAAGTAAGTCTACACAACGAAAACCTCTTCTTTTGTAGTTGTCTGGTGTTGTTCATATCCTAAAGAGGCCATGAAACACTAATTAGGTGTGAGCATTTTAATTAAAGTATAGAACCATCAACAATAGTGTGAAAGTGATTCTCGCTTATGTAGATGTAAGAAAGTAGAAATTCATCGGTTGTAAAAGTCAGTGCGGAGAGTTCGTACGCTGTTTTGAGATTTCCCTACTACCATGTTTGCCATCTATTTCCCGTCTAGGTACATTCTTGCACATGTATGCTGACTGATATAAATACAATCTTGTTAAATAATATCATAGCATAACGTTTATTTATTTCATGGGAGGCATTACTGTTCTGACCCTTTGTTGAATCGAAATGTACTCACAATGAGTTGTAAACTTGACAAGTGAACTGGAATAAGAGGAGTATATATATTTAATGAGTACCTTGAACATGGAGTTTTTTTTGTGATTTCAGACGCCCAGTTGAAATAAAGTTTGGGAATTGAAGCTTTCGACTTGCTATGAACTTACCTCCAAAGACACTGAAAGATTAATCATCCTTGCCTCTCCCTCCTCCTGTGCTCCTTTATCATGTCTGGTGGTTTCTAAAGCGAATAAAATATTCTTGCCGCATGAAAAGCGTCAGGTTGTAGAGACGATGTCTTCTACTTTTACTAAGCTTTTGGGGCATGGGAAAAAAGAAAACCTCCACCAAGGCCTTATATCCCACCCCATATACAACATGGGGCCTCTTCACAGAATCAGAGACAATCGAGTAAGCAACCCTCTGTATCAACTTCTCATTTTTCATTTAAAGCTTTTATCTAATTTAATTTAGCAGATAGAGTTACTTGATACCGATGAGAGATAGCATGTGTTCACTAAAATAATCGAACTCGAAGTAGCCCAATCATCAATGAAATGAATTAGGATTCATGAGGTTTTAGATTCAAATCTCTAATCCATCCTAACATTGGATGAAAAATTTACCTAATATTTGTATTTAGGGGTGTTCATAGAAAATCAAAAAATAGAGCCATGTAGAATCAAAATGATGGAAAAAAATTGACAATTAGTTTGGAGAAGTGGACGAATATGGAACTTTATAAGATAGCGAGAAAGGAGGCGAAGTCGGCGGTTTCGACGGCAAAAACAATAGCTTTTGAACGCCTTTATGCTGAACTAGAAGAGAAAGGTGGGGATAGAAAATTGTTCAGGCTAGCCATGGCGCGGGAGAGAAGGGCACGCGATGTGGACCAAGTGAAGTGCATTAAGGACGAGCATGGAAAAGTATTGGTAGACGAGACTCTCATTAAACAGAGATGGCAGTCCTATTTCCATAAACTCTTGAATGAGGAAGGGGACAGAGACTTTGTGTTGGGAGATTTAGAACATACAGGGAGGCATTGCGATTTTGGGTATTGCATGAGTATTAAGGTCGAGGAGGTTAAGAGTGTCGTTCGTAGGATGCGCTGGGGAAGAGCAACCGGACCTGACGAGATTCCTGGGGAATTTTGGAAGAGCACGAGCTCTGTAGGTTTGGAGTGGTTGACTAGGTTATTTAATGTCATCTTTAAAACGGCAACGATGCCCGAAGAATGGAGGTCGAGCATAATGATCCCTCTATACAAAAACAAAGGGGATATCCAGAGTTGCAACAACTATAGAGGTATTAAGCTACTAAGCCATACTATGAAACTATGGGAAAGAGTGGTAGAGATGAGGGTGAGGAGAGACGTGTCTATTTCAGAGAACCAGTTTGGATTTATGCCGGGACGCTCAACTACAGAAGCCATCCATCTTATGAGGAGACTCGTGGAGCAGCATAGGGAGAGGAAGAGGGACTTGCATATGGTATTCATCGACCTAGAAAAGGCTTATGACAAAGTCCCAAGAGAAATACTATGGACATGTTTGGAGGCTAAAGGTGTACCTATGGCATACATTAGGGTGATCAAGGACATGTACGAGGGAGCCAAAACCAGAGTAAGGACAGTAGGAGGGGACTCAGAGCACTTCCCAGTGGTGATGGGGTTGCATCAAGGATCAGCTCTTAGTCCTTTTTTATTTGCCTTGGTGATAGATGGATTGACGCGACAAATTCAAGGTGCGGTGCCATGGTGTATGCTTTTTGCGGATGACATAGTCCTGATCGATGAGACTCGCCGCGGAGTTAACGCTAAGCTGGAGGATTGGAGACATACCTTGGAGTCTAAAGGGTTTAAGTTGAGTAGGACAAAGACAGAGTACTTAGAGTGCAAGTTCAGTGAGACACCTCAGGAGGTTGGCGTTGAAGTTAGGCTTGGTGCTCAGGCAATCCAAAAGAGGAGTAGTTGCAAGTATCTTGGGTCTATCATGCAAGGCTGCGGGGAGATTGACGATGATGTCACACATCGTATTGGGGTAGGGTGGATGAAATGGAGGCTCGCTTCCGGAGTGCTATGTGACAAGAATGTGCCACCAAAACTTAAGGGCAAGTTCTACAAAGTGGTGGTTAGATCGGCTATGTTGTATGGGGCGGAGTGTTGGCCAGTTAAGACTTCTCACATTCAAAAGATAAAAGTTGCTGAGATGAGAATGTTGAGATGGATGTGTGGGCACACCAGGAGCGACAGGATTAGAAATGAGGCTATTCGGGACAAGGTAGGAGTGGCCTCGGTGGAAGACAAGATGCGGGAAATGCGACTGAGATGGTATGGACATGTGAAGAGGAGAGACACAGATGCCCTAGTGCGGAGGTGTGAGAGGCTGGCCATGGATGGTTACAGAAGAGGTAGGGGTAGGCCGAAGAAATATTGGGGAGAGGTGATTAGACAGGACATGGCGCAGTTACAGCTAACGGAGGACATGACCTTAGATAGGAGGGTGTGGAGGACCCACATTAGGGTAAAAGGCTAGTTCATAGTCTCGTTATTCTTCTCTATTCATAGGCGTAGTAGTGCATTACGATCTCTTGCGCTTTGACTTCTGATTTCTGTTATTTCTGTTATTATTTATTGCTTTCTATGCTTTGATTATTCAATTTTTTTTTTACTTGTGACGCTTTCATTATTTAGTTAATCGTTATTTGTTATTTGTATTTATTTATTTGTATTTATTTGTTATCTATTCGTTATTTGTTTTTTGTTTTTCTCATAAAGCTTTTAATTTTCTATTCTTATCTAACATTTTTATGCATTTATGCTTTTACTGAGCCGAGGGTCTCCAGGAAACAGCCGTCCTACCTTGGTAGGAGTAAGGTCTGCGTACATTCTACCCTCCCCAGACCCCATGTTGTGGGATTTCACTGGGTTGTTGTTGTTGTTGTTGTAGTTTGGTTTCATTTTGATTTTTAATTTTAAAAAACCGACAAAATTTGTGTTGATTTTGATTTTAAGCAAAAGAATTTTTTTATATATATATACACACGCATATTAATCTTTTGGATTCAAATCTCTAATCCATCCTAACATTGGATGAAAAAATTACCAAATATTTGTATTTAGGGGTGTTCACAGAAAATTAAAAAATAGAGCCAAGTAGAATGAAAACAATGGAAAAAAAATTTGACAATTAGTTTGATTTCATTTTGATTTTTAATTTTAAAAAACTGACAAAATTTGATTTGATTTTGAGTTTAAGCAAAAGAATATATATATATATATATATTAATCTTTTGGATTCTGAGTTCATTATCTAGGTGTTTGTCTTTGTAGAAATTTATTTATTTGCCTTTAGTTTCTAGTTTGATTGCTTGTCCTTAATTTGATAGTTCTAATGCATAAAAGGTGAGAAACGAACTTATTAATTGGTAAGAGATTCCCATACCTTTTTTATTTTGCACGTGCATTGCACGTGTATGCCTAGTCTTTAGTTTCATATACCCATAAAATTGTATCCATATAGTTGTATCAAACTATATGCAATAGAGGTCTATTTAACACGTTGTTTCTAGATGTTGCAATTGAGTAGTTGTACCGTATATTTTAGGCTTACAAATTATTGATTTGTAAATAATAGTATTGTAATAGTTTTTAAATATTTTAGGCTATTTGTTTCTAACTAATTGAGCACGAATTAACATTTTGTCCTCTTAATTATGTGGAGTCCTGAAACACATGTCAAATTTAAGTAAGTCTATAGAACAGAAACCACTTCTTTGGTAGTTTTTGGTGTTGCTCATATCTTAAAGAGGCCATGAAACATTAATTAGGTGTGAGCGTTTCAATTAAAGTATAGAAATACCATCAACAATAGTGTGAAAGTGATTTTCGCTTATGTAAATGTAAGACAACAAAAATTCATCGGGGTTAAAAGTTAGTCCGAAGAGACCATACATTGTTTGGTGATTTCCATATTACCATGTTAGCCATCTATTTTCCGTCTAGGAACATGCTAGCACGTGTATGCTGACTCATATAAATACAATCTTGTTAAATAATATCGTAGCATAATGTTTATTTCGTTCATGGGAGGCATAACTGTTCTACCCTTTGTTGAATCTAATTGTACTCCTAATGAGTTGTAAACTTTACAAGTGAGATGAAATAAGAGGTGTATATTATATATATATTGGCTGAGTACTTTGAACATGGACTTCTTTGTGATTTCAGACGCCCAGTTAAAATAAAGTTTGGAAATTGAAGCTTTCGACTTACCATGAACATACCTCCAAAGATTCTGAAAGAGTAATCGCCATTGCTTCTCCTGCCTCCTGTGCTCCTTTATCATGTCCGGTGATTTTTATGGAGAATGAGATATTCATGCCGCATGAAAAGCGCCAGGTTGTAGAGACGATATGTTCTACCTCTACTGAAATTTTGGGGCGTGGGTTTAAAAAAACCTCCACCAAGTCCATATTACCCACCCCATATACAAGATGGGGCCGCTTCATAGAATCAGAGACCATCGGGTAAGCACCCCCCTGTATCAACTTTTGTTTTTTCATTTAAAGGTTTTATCTAATTTAATTTAGTAGATAGAGTTACTTGATACTTGATGAGAGATAGTATGTGTTCAGTAAAATAATCAAACTCGAAGTAGCCTAATCATCAATGAAATGAATTCGGATTTATGAGGTTTTAGATTCGAATCTTTAATCTATCCTAACATTGGATGAAAAATTTACCTGATATTTGTCTATGATTTTGCTACGAACTTGTATATCGAATCATGCACATTGCAATATACAATGTTTGTCATTATATTTTGTACACAGTAATGTGCTTGCGTGTAAGGTGGAATTATAGGTTAGAATGTACTTGTGAATCAGCCAGTAACCCGGACATAATTTTGGCTAATGACACTTCTATGGCTCTTTTCATTATCTTAGTTGGTGTTAATGTGATATCTTTCTTTTTTCATCTTTATGATTTCACGCCTATATTTCCGATGAGGTTAGTTAAATGTATCACCCATTTAGAGTGAAGTATGGGAGATCATAGTTTTATGGCGACATTTGTGATTTAACTATGTAAAATTCCAACACTGATAATCAAATCAATATATCCTATTATAGCAACCATATAAACATCCTGGTTACGATGCAAAAGTGTTATTTAACAGTAGCCTTGTACGATGCTAAAGAATAGTTTGAATAATAGTTGTGACTGTGAGGTTACTTAAATACTACTTAACCTATATAGTGACTATGTTAATTCAAGGCGTTAATGTGTATTAGTGAAGGTAGAGTGTAGTTTTATTATAACCACGAGAACCTTGTGCTTCTAGTAACTTTATACATTAGGTGGCCAGTAAGAAATAGGTTAAAGTAGAAAGGGATTAAGTGTTATAAATGATGAGGGTGGTATATGCTAGTAACCTGCTAGAAGTATAGTAAGTTTGAATTGGTGGAAACAAATGGTTAGCATGGACATGTAGTTTGCAGAAAAGATAAGATTAGCAGTAACATATATATGGAAAGACCGGAATTAAAAAAAGAAGGGAACTATTTACTCCGTCGAACAATAACAGTCCATATATTAGTGGCCTCAAGGGGAAGGACCCAAGTCAATGATAAGGTTGTAATGCTTGTTCGTTGGCAACATTTCATCTAAGATTTGAGCCATTTTTTCAAACTTCATGATACAGTGACAAATTAAACGGGACGGTGTAGAAATGGTAATGAAATAATGCCAAAGGAGATACCAATCACCGCATAAAAGAGGAGCACTGGGGAGAATGTGGTGTTGCAAGTTTTGTAGCAGTTTTTTTTTTTTACATTCTAGAGTATAAGATTTGGTGGGGTGAAACAGGGGAGTGTGCAATGTAACAATGGGTGTGAGTTTAAGAATTAAGCAAGTAGGTGGTAGCTTACATCTCATTAACATTGTTAGACCCCAGAAGTGAAAAGTCAAAATGAGGGAGATTTGGGAAAAAATTGAACTCTGCCAGTTCCCAAGAATCGACCTACGACTCGTAGAGGATTCTACAGATCGTCGGACTGAGTCATAGGATTGGCACTGAGTACTGAAAATTTGATTAAGTGTAAGGAAGGTCTACGAATCGAGTTACGACCCTTAAGAGAGTTGACGACTCGTAGAAATGAGTCACTGGATCGATGTCTGATTTTTGAAAATAAAATAAGCCTCAATACTTTTGAAATGACTCAACAGGATGAGTCATAGGGTTGTTTACGATTCATAAAGAGGACTCGTACGCAGAGTCATGAGTTCTGATTTTTCACTAAGTGAATGGGGTGAAAGTGCAAGAGGGGGGTGAATTGAGTCTTTTTATTTTCTTTAGTCGACTAACAAGTAAAGCAGTTAACTAGTAAAAAAAATAGTAAATAGATAATTAAAAGAGAATAAGGAAGAAATGACGCCAAATGTTTTTATACTGGTTGGGATCCAATGTGGATCTTAGTACGGTTCCTTTTGATTGCAAGGGTGTTCTACTAAAGCTTGTGAATAGGTTACAATAGGTACAAAAAGTAGATCCTAGATCTACACTCAATTCTTTTCTTGTTCTCTCTTTCTTTTGATTCACTTTGTTTTGATACAATGCCTCACCAGTCAAGTAAGCTCTCTTCTCTTTTTTATTACACAGTAATTCACAAGAAATAACAATGCTTGCTAAAATAGAACAGAGTTTGTACAATAGATGGACAACGTATATCTATGTCAGCCATTGATCATGGGATTAATAGAGTGTGTGGTTAATTTATGCAACCCAAAGGATTTGATCCTTGAAAGGAAGGTGAATCCTTCTTTTCAAGAATAAGGATAAAGTCTAGATGACTTTGTATCTCTAGCCATTGGAGTGTCTTCAAAATCTTTCTATGATATTCCATGATATTCGTCCTTCCTTCATCAAGATAAGGGTCTGATTCCCCTTATTAGATTAGCAAAGATTATCACTTTTCCTTTTAATGTAGTCTTCCTTGAATTAAGGATGTGTTGATGGATTCACAGATTTACTTGGATTGATTTCTTTCCTTCTAATGGATTTGCAGATCTCCTTGGATTGATTCTTTCCTTCCTCGCCTTGTGTTGTTCTTCTTTCCTTTTTGATGGTACTTGACATTTATCATCAAAATTAACTCCAACAATCTCCCAATTTTTATGATAACAATAAGTAATGTAGTCAACTTCCCTTTGTAAGTAGACTCCCCCTGAGTTGATGAGTTGAGTCAACAATTGTTGACTCCCTCTGAATTGTAGCTGCTTTTCCTTGTACCTGTTATTATATTTCTACTTTTCCATGTACCTGTTATTATATTTCTACTTTTTCATGTACCTGTTATTATATTCTATTCTCCCCCTTTTACATCATCAAAAAGGAAAGAACAGGCATAACACATAACAACACAAGAAAAGCATACTAAAATAGGCTAAAGTCATATTAACACAGTTAAAGCACAATTGTCAAGCAAGCCAACAAACAAACAAAAAATAGGAGTAGCAAAGAGAAATCATCTAAGGGTTTATGCCCCTTTACAGTTCAAAAACAATAACTAATACAAATTAGTATTGATTATTAAAAAAGTAGGTTAGGATGTTGACAATAGCAATCTTGAGGCTTCAAACCTAGTGGAAATGTCAACTTGAGACGTAACTTAGCCACGATTTGTAATTTTGACTGCTTCTTTGGTGACATTGTCCAACTTGAGATGTAACTTAGCCACATCTGCACTGGTCTTTTTGGTGACTTCTTTGAGTTTATCCATCTGAAAGTAAGATGCAAGAAGAAGTTCCTGAAGAGACTCAAACTTCCCATCCATTGAATTCAGCTTAGCAAAAATGTCCTCCAATATCTTAGGATCAGTAGAAGTAGGGGGAGGGGGATTGGAGGTTGAAAGAAGGTCTAATAGAGGAATTTTGTCTTTAGAAGATGAAGGGGCACAATTTCCATCAAAATCATATCTGAGCAGCCAACAGTCACAAGTTTTGACATACCTCATACAACCAAAGGCTTTGGATTTTGTAGCATTGCTTGACTAGGATGGGGGGAAAGTCATCAAGATAGATATGATTAGCCTGGAGGATGCGAGTGATCAACATCCCATACGGAAGGCTGGAAGAGTCAAAAGTTGAGTCCAACATAAAGTTAAGGATAAACGAAGAGAGCTTGATACGATGTTTGAACAAAAGGAAATAGGTGAGGAGAGTATTACGCGTAGTAAGAGTAGAGTGAGAGCCTGCACAGGGAAGAAGAGTCGTTGCAGTGATGTGAACAACTACCCTGGTTTCAAAAGACACATCTTTAGGGCCTAACTTAGAAGGAAGATTGACATCAAATTCCAACGTGATGTCCCTTTTTGCTTCTTCAAATAACACACCAAGATCTGAGGGCCAGGAACATTAAGAGGGAGAAGAGATACCAGAACAAGAAATTTAAAAAATAGCATCAAAGATGTCATAGTCAAAAAAAATCTTTTACCAAGCATAAGAGTTTTCAACTCTCCAGGCTTAGACGACCAAAGGTTAGAATAAAAGAGATTGACGAGGGGCTCATATACATTATTTGGAGCAGAAGAGAAGATATTCCCCAACCTTGAATGTCAAAAGTTCTTTAATGAGATAGTTGAGTGAGGATAAGAGATCTAGATCAACAATGAGACCATGTACCATAGGTTTTGACTTGAGAGAGTGAAAGAGTGATTCATGAGAGGGACCCCAAAATCACTTTTGACATCTAAGGTACTCTCAAAATCAAACTTTACCTTCTTATTCATATATCCACCTGATTCATCTTCAATAGGGCATTTTGGAGGATTACAGGATTCTGAGGCCTGAGAGGGATTGATACTCAGAAGCATCAGAATCGACTAGAATAGGGGAAGAAAATAATCCTTTACCTTTATTGCTAGAGCTTTTTTGAGAGGGATGAGAAGAGGATTTGGAGGTTTTAGCCATTGATAAAGATGGTTAGAACAGGGGATGGGAGAGGTATTTAAATAAAATAGAGGAAAATGAAGAGAAAGTGTAGAAAAGTACGCAAATTGTAGGGGAAAAATGAGATTGATGTGAAAAGAGAGTCAGGGAAGGAGAAGAGTTAGTAATAATTACCCAAAAAGGGAAGAAGCCGTCAGAAGAATTAAATAAATGCCTTTACAAAAAAGGTAAGAAAATCAACCAAATATTCAGCACAAATTCTCAATTATTTCAAAGGATTTTCGGAGAAAACTTAATCTTTCTTCAACAAGAGGTTTTATAAAAATATCAGCTAATTGACAATCAATATTGACAAAAGATATTTCAACATCTCCTTTTAAAATACAATATCTAATAAACTGATGCTTAATATCAATATGCTTTGCTCTAGAATGATGCACATAGTTTTTTGACAAATAGATAGCACTAGAATTATCACACAAAATTTGAGCAGGTTTACAAGAGATATCATAATCAGCTAAGTGATGAGTTATCCGGAGTAATTGAGTACAACATAAACCAATATCAATGTACTTAGCCTCAGTTGTAGAGATAGAGACACAATTTTACTTTTTACTATTCTAGGAAATTAGAGAATTTCCAAGAAATTGACAAGCTCCACTAGTGCTTTTTCGATCAAATTTTTCACCTGCAAAATCAGCATCTAAAAAACCTTTTAAACTAAATTCAGTAGAGTGAGCATACCAAAGACCAAGGGAAGAGCTTCCCACAAGATATCTAATAATCCTTTTCACAGTAATTAAATGAGATTCTTTAGAAGCTGACTAAAATCTTACACATTTACGCACACTAAACATAATGCCTTGTCGACTAGTTGTTAAATATAAGATAGATCCAATCATACCTCAATATTTAGTTTCATCTACAGGCTTACCTTCACTGTCCATATTCAGAGAGCATGTAGGGTTCATGGGACTCCCTACGGATTTTGCATTGCTCTTTCCAAATTTATGAATGAGTTCTTTTGTGTACTACTTTGGCTAATGAAGACTCCTTTGTCAGATTATTGAATTTGCAATCCCAAAAAGAATGTGATCTCTCCCATCATACTCATTTCAAATTCTCTTTGCATTAAGTTAGCAAATTCCTTGCATAACATAACATTAGTACTACTAAAAATAATATCATCCACATAGATTTGAATAATTAGATTTCCTAGAGGAGAGCATTTGATAAAGATATTAGTATCTATTTTTCCTCTTGAAAACTTGTGGGAGATTAGAAAAGAGCTTAAATGTTCGTACCAAGCACGAGGGGCTTGTTTTAGACCATACAGAGCTTTATATAATTTAAAAACATGGTAAGGAAATTCAGGACTTTCAAAACCTGGAGGTTGTTTAACAAATACTTCTTCTTTAATTATACAATTTTAAAAAGCACTTTTAACATCCATTTGAAATAGTTTAAAGCCCTTGAATGTTGCATATGCAAGAAATATATGAATCTATTCTAACCTTGCTATTGGAGCAAAAGTTTCATAATAGTTGACTCCTTTTTGCTGAGAATAACCTTGCGCTACTAACCTGGCTTTATTTCGCACAACTTCTCCAGCCTCATTTAGCTTGTTTATGAAAATCCATTTAGTAATAACTATTGAAGTATTTTCAGGCTTTGGAACCAAAGACCATACTTCATTTTTCTTAAACTAATTTAGCTCTTCTTGCATAGCTTGTACCCAATGACTTTTTTTCATTGCTTTATCGACCTTTTTTGGTTTAAGTTTAGAGATAAGTGCAATAATTGCGCTTTTCTTACTAGAAGTTTTTGTTTTCATTCCTTCGTTTGGATCTCCGAAAATGAATTTCTTTGGATATTCATTTTTCCATTCATTTGGAATTGCTTCGATTGTCAATTGATTTTCTTGACTATCAATTGTTTTGAGTAGTTGACTTCTTTATAAGTGATGGTAGTACTTTGAATGTTTTGAAAATAATCAACTATACTCATACTTTTCTAAGAAATTCGATTAGAATTATCAAAGATGACATGAATAGATTCTTCAATAACAGAGGTTCTAATATTGAAAATTCTATAAGATCTACTAGAGTTAGAATATCCAAGAAAAATAACTTCATCGCTTCGTGGATCAAACTTACCAAGATTGTCTTTCCCCTTATTATGAACAAAGCATTTACATCCAAATGGATGAAAATATGCAATACTTGGTATGTTACCATTCCAAAGTTCGTATAGGGTCTTTTTTAGAATGGGTCTGATCAAACAATGACTCAATATATGACAAGTTATACTTATTGCTTCTGCCCAAAATTGATGGGGAAGAGAGTGTTCAAAAATCATAGTTCTTGCCATGTCATGTGGAGTCCTATTTTTTCATTCAACCACTCCATTTTGTTGAGGGGATCTTCGGGATAAAAAATTATGAGAGTATCCCTATTCATTACAGTATTTCTCTAATGCCCAATTTTTAAATTCTTCTCCATGATCACTTCTAATTGAAGTGATATAGTAGCCTTTTCTCTTTGGAACTTCTCATAGAAAATCTCAAAATTTCTCAAAGTATCATCTTTGTTAGATAAAAACATAACCCATGTAAAATGAGAGTAATCGTCAACAATTATAAAAGTGTACCTTTTTCCTCCTATGTTTGCAGTTCTTGTTGCTCCAAATAGGTCCATGTGAAGTAGTTGGAGAGGTTTTGAGATGGATACAACATCCTTAGAAACAAAAAAAATTTGGTTTTGAGGTGGATACAACATCCTTAAAAACAAAAAAAATTCTGGTTTGCTTACCCATTTGACAAGCATCACAGATGTGATCCTTTGAGTAATCCATCTTAGGAAGTCCCAAAACTAGTTCAAGTCTAGCAAGTTTTTCAATTGGACACATGCTAGCATGACCAAGTTTTTTGTGCCATGTCCATGGATCTTCAAAAATGAATGCCAAACAGATGTGTGCTCAACTTCCTTTTGCAGACTCAAGTATATAGACATTCTTGTCTCTGCTTCGAGGGAGAATGGCTTTACCAAATTGTCTTCAATTATGCATCCTGTTTTCTTGAATCTCACTTCCAAATCCGAGTAGCATAGTTGACTTATGCTTAACAAGTTGTATTTCAATTCTTTCACAAGATAGACATTAGTAATATCACATGATTCATTAAATGAAATAGTACTTATACCAATGACAGTTCTAGTAGAATTATCACCAAAATGAACCTTTCCGTCATTAAAATCTGCAACTGATTTAAATAAATATTTGTTGCTAGTCATATGATTTGAACACGCACTATCCAAATATGATTTTCCCTTTGATTTTGAGTGGTATTCCTGCAAAACAAGTATATTACTTTCTTTTTGGTACCTAAGTATTCTTGGGTTCTTTAGAAACTTGGTTATAGGAAGATTTAGGTTTCTAAACCCATTTGGAGGACTTTGAATAGAAAAATCTACAATTGTAATATTTATGACAAGATTTTACACAATAATGACAAAATATGGGATGGTGTATATCAGATTCCGAAAAACTATAATATTCATTGTGAGATTTAGAAGACTTAAGAGATTTAGTCGAGTGGTTAGATCATATAGAACTGTGTTTTAAAGATTTCTGAAGATCATTCATTTAAGTCCTCAGATCATGATTTTCTTCTTGTAGAAGATCTTTTTCAACTGAGCAAACTTTCAGTTTTATTTCTAAGTATTTCTTTTATTTTAGAATAGATCTAACGTTCTCCAAGGTTCTATTTAGATATGAAACAATTTTATCTAAAAGATTTTTTGATTCAAAACAGTTTTGACAAGTTTCAGATCTTTCCTTGCTTGATTCTCCAATGGACATAAAACAAACATTTCCTGAATCATTGTGTTCAAATTTTGAGTTGTCTTCATCACTCTAGCTACTGAGAGCTTTGGGTTGAGTTTGTGGGTATCTTTTTCTAGTCTCAGGACATTCATTAGCAATATGTCCATACTTGCCACCATTGTAGCATTTTCTATTGTTCCTGTTGCATTCAGTAATTTCTTTACCTTTAGAGAAATTTTGCTTACCTCTTCTTTGGTTTCTGGATCTTCTGAAGGTTTCCATTACTGACTTAGTGATAAGGGAAATTTCATCTTCTCCAATATCTTCTTTATCTCCATTGTGTTGTTCAGTAGCATTGAAAGCAACTAGTTTCTTCTCGTCATCTTCTTGCCCTCGATTGTTCAAATGAGTTTTCTCAAATGCAATGAGGTCTCCTCTTAATTCATTATGTGATAAATTCTTCAGTTTAATGCTGTCAAGTGAAACCATTTTGGCATTCCATTGTGGCGGTAAACTTCTAAGAATTCTTCTTGTGTTTTCAATGTGAGGATACACTTTTTTCATTTGCTTTTAACTCTTGGGAGGATACACTTTTCCATTTGCTTTTAACTCTCCTATGATCTTGCTTAGTCAAGCAAAAATGATTTCAATGGTTTCTCCATCTTCATGTGGAACAGTTCATATTCATAAACTAGTAAACTGACTATAGTTTTTTTGGCTTTGTCAGTTCCCTCATTGGTGAACTCTAATTTATCCCAAACTTCTTTTGCAGTCTCACAACAAGAGATATTTTCATACTTTTCTCCACTTATAGCATTGTACAAAATATTTTTTTCTTTGTAGTTTATCTGAATAACTTGCGTTTGTTCATTAGTGTAGTCCTCTAGATCCAAATTTGTGGTAGCTTGTCCTTCATTAGTCTTCTTTGAAGCAGGAGTGGGAAAGTCTCCAAGTTTGATTACTTTCCACACTTTCATGTCATATGATTTTATTAAGGTTTCCATCCTTATTTTCTAGTGGAAGAAATGCTTTCCATTGAAGTAGGGAGGTCTAGTTTGAGATGTTCCTTCTTGAAATAGTGCACCACTAATTTGTTGAGCCATGATGTTCTCTCACTTGCTGTAAGGCTGATAAATTATTGAGACCTTGCTGTGATACCAATTAAAAGTGCAAGAGGGTGGAGGGTAGGGGGTGAGTTGAATGTTTTTATTTTCTTTAGTCGACTAACAAGTACAATAGTTAACTAGTAAACAAAAATAGTAAATAGATAAGTAAAAGAGCATAAGGAAGAAGTGACACTAGATATTTTTACACTGGTTAGGATCCAATGTGGATCTTAGTCCAGTCCCCTTGGGTTGCAAGGGTGGTCTTCTAAGGCTTGTGAATAGGTTACAATGGGTACAAAAAGTAGATACTAGATCTACACTCAATTCTTTTAGTATTCTCTTTTTATTTTGTTTCACTTTGTTTTGATACAATGCCTTACCACTCAAGTAAGCTCTCTTATTTTTTTGATTACAAAGTAATTCACAAGAAATAACAATGCTTACTAAAGTAGAACAGAGTTTATAGAATGGATGAACAATATATATCTATGTAGCCACTGATCTTGGGATTTATAGAGTGTGTGGCTGACTTCTGTAACCCAAAGGATTTGATCCTTAAAAAGAAGGTGAACCCTTATTTCCAAGAATATGGACAAAGTCTAGCTAACTTTGTATCTCTAGCCATTGGAGTATCTTTAAAATCTTTCTTTGATATTCTGTGATATTCTTCCTTCATTCAGCGAGATAAGGGTATGATTCCCCTTACCAAATTTGTAGGAGATTTTCTCTTTTAATGTAGTCTTCCTTGAATTAAGGACGTGTTGATGGATTTGCATATCTCCTTAGATTGATCTATTTCCTTCTAATGGATTTGTAGATCTCCATGGATTGGTTCTTTCCTTCCTCACCTTGTGTTGTTCTTCTTTCCTTTTTGATGGTACCTACACATTTATCATCAAAATTAATTCCAACAGAGGAAGTTGATAAGTCATTTGTACTATTGGTAGGAGAGTTGATAGCTCATAAGCAACATTCATATAAGCCAAAGGTGTTTTTAGGTAGCTATTGTTTCATGCACTTAGATTTGACAATTTGGGTCTACCATTCGTAGAGGAAATGAAGACCCATAGAGGGCCATCCGTAAGGTCGTAATGGGTAATTCTTAATTGGGCATAGATGTTAAGGTCAATTCTTTTGTATTGGAATAGATTTGAAGATATTTTAAGGTCACAAGAATCTTCTAGCACAAAGTCGAGTTGAAAACTTTTTACCGATTGAGTTTTGGCAAAAGATTTTACTTGGGTCAAATTATAACGATCATATCTCCTAAAATATAAAGCTTTAGGTGGCCCATGACATCCAAAATATGTTGGAATTGAAAATAACATAGCGTTCCTAATATAAAATGATGACTCTTTTAGAAAAATAAACTTATTCAAATTTATCAAATTAAAGGTTTTTGAGTCATCTTTCCAACACCACCGAGTTTTTCCTCATTTCAAATTTGGAGTATGATGACAATTTTACTAGAGGCTGTCAAAAGTTATGACTAAACTCTACGACCAATAGAGTTTTCTACGAGTCATAGAAGTCAAATTCTTAGGAAAATCCTGCACATCTTCTGGAGATATTTTGTCATTAACCAAGCCTTTTAACCCTATTCTAAGTCATTTTGGGTGTTTTGAAGGAATATATCATTACACTAACTAGTTTTCCCCTCATAATCATCATTCTAAACACTCAAGTATATAGAAATCCTTTTTCTAGAATATCCTCTAAAGACTCTATTCTTCTCCTACAAGACCTCATCGAAGGATCAACTAAGGTTTACAATTCTTCCATCAATTTCAAGTTTCAATTAAGAAATCCATCCAAGATATATGGGTATTCATCCATGGGTTTCTTTCTACCCATGGAGCCCAAAGAAATCTCTACTTTTATACCCAATTCAAGAATGTACATTTATGGGTCTTCTCCATTTCCATTCAATTGCATGAATTATGACTTATTTTATGATTACAAATCTATTTCAACATGAGTTGATGATAATTGCATGAAGTTGGTGATTTTCTCATGAATTTGTACAATGCTACCTATGGTTCATGATCTCATTATGGGTGTTGTTCAATTCTTTTTCAATTGCATGAATTAAGATTTAATTATTATTTATTTACTTGATTAAGTATGAATTACTATTAAATTGTATGAGTTTTGATGATTTATAAGTAATTTCTCTATAAAGCTATTTAGGGTTCATAAATTCCTTAATGAGTCCTCTCAATTATGATTCAATTGATATTGTCCTATATGATTAAGCATGACTTCCATTTAATTATATGATTTTAAGATAATTCCATATAGTCTTATGTATTATACTATTATTTTCAATGATAAGCTATATAGTATGAGTATGATTTGATAAGGCTTTCAAGCAAATTACATGAAAAATATGAATTAAGTTTTATGATGAAATTCGAGTTAAGTATGAATGATGGTGGATGATCTTTCACCTAGTTAATGATTAAGGATCTATTCTCTATACTTTTTTAAAGAGTGGAAGGGTAGTATATATGTCCCCTCACACATGATGTTGAATTATTATTTTATAGCTAAAACTATTCCTTGAGAGTTTACTTAGCACGAGCGGACCATAGGATAAAGGATCTCTCTCGTAGTCAAGGAATGAGACCTGTAGTAAGATCCTATTGTCCCATAACTATATGCTACCTTAGGATAAAGGATCACTCATAGTATAGGCTCAATTCCTTTAAGGGTCACCCATAGTTGAGGTTCGATCCTTCATGTAGCTTAGTGAATCCACTTAGGCATATAGGATCTACCTTGGCAAGTAGTCTCCCCCCCTCTCCTATGATGTATCGGTAAACATTGGGACTCCATGTTATAGCTCACATGGTTTATATCAGTTAACAGTTTCTCTCACAAAGGTCAAAAATCTCTCTCAAAATGTTTAAGGCATTTCTTACTATAACGGTATCTCTCACAAAGTAAAGTATGTGCTCTCACAAGGTTAAATGTTTCTGTCAAAGAATTCATGGTGTACTTTATTACAATTCATGATATTTTCAAAGTATATGTTTTCCTATTATAACTCATGATTTCTATTATAGGGTAGCATATTTCGTTTGCGCGCACATGATTTTGACTGAATTATGAGCACCCCTCAAAATATTTGAACTTGGTGAAAACTCAACTTTTAGCTGATATCTGGTGCAGGTGGATTTCTTCATCGAGTTCGCGAAGGAGTCATCGCGATTGCGATGAAGAATTGACTGGGGTTTGGCCCAGTTGGTCATCGTTATCGTGAGATATCACCTTCGCGATCGCGATGGTCTGTTTGGGAGTTGGTCACGATCGAGATATGTGTCCCTGCGATCGCGAAGAGCAACTATTTAGTCTTTTAATTAAGACCAGAAACTCGAACTAGCCATAGTTATTTACTTCCAACTTCAATTTCTCTCTCGTTCCTTCATCTAGTTAGGCGATCTAAGGGTCCAAACTCAAGAGAATATCGTGGTTAATATACTGTTGATATTGTAAACACGAGGGGAAGATTCATGTGAGGTATGGATTTGAATTTAGCTACTGGTTTAGTGAATTTTGGAGTGGTATTTTATTGATATTGTGATGATTTTAACTTGACCAATTTAACTCCGTTTTTAGTGATTTCTGAGGCTAGATTATGGGGTTTTTCTCAAGGAACGTTATAGTATAATTTGTTTGGTTAGAGGGAGTTTTTCTCTTGAGTTATAGCTGATCAAAGAAGCTGCCTTTTCCACATTTTAGCATGAATTTTATGAATTTTAGTTGCATGCTGGTCTCTCATAGTTTTCCACCTCGAATTGTGATATAATTTTGATTTGTGAGCTTGGGGTGATGTTTAGAACCTATTTGTGAGGTCAATTCCAAAATTACAAATGCAGGTCCCATATTTTCCATTTTAGACTATGAAGTTGATCTGTCTCTGAATTCAATAATTTTAGTGTCATGGCAATCGTATTAATGTTTTGATTCTATTGTTGATAGCATGGTAGAATACAGAGATCACTCGGAAGGGAAAACCTTCAATTTTATGAGTTGGAGCGCGTGTAGTCTGCTTCTTGGTAGGCTATGAGTTTTTGCTCATTAGACTGATCATGTTTAGGCAGTTATATATTGATATGTATGAGTTTGGAGGGATGTGGGTATTGAGCATGCTAAATTCCTAGAATCCATGTCCTATGCCTTATTTCGGGTAATTATCAAACTGTATATGTATGACTCCTGTGGTTGGTTGTTTCTATATTACGATGATTGTTTTCCTTGTGGTTGTGTGTTTGGAAGCTTGTTTGGCCTTAGTCTAGGATTAGATTAGTGTTTCCTTAGACTTGCATGGTTTTGGGTGTTGTTAGGCCTTAAACCTTTTCCAAATTCATTTCGTATCGTTAGCTCCTTATAGACTGATATAGCAGATTGAGTCTGATAGTCTGATCCATAGCTAGGAAGTAACTCATCTTGTCACTTTACCTCTATAATGCCATATTCTTCTATCGGTTCTATATCACTCGATTCTTTATTTTTGGAACTTTTCTCGGCAATTCAGGTTATATTTGGTTCGAGCTGGAGCATTGCATTGATGACACTCAGTTTGGGGGTGCTCCCCATGACACACGGTTGGTCAGTGATTTTGATTCAAATCGATCCCTTAGCTACAGATACCTAGACAAAGTCTGTGGTCCAACTTACTTATGTCTATGCTTCCTAGCTACAGTTACCTAGTTAAAGTCCATAGTCTAGCTTACCCATTCTCGACCTTTGACTACAGATACCCAGTTAAACTCCGTGGTCTAGCCTACTCTTGTCGACTCATTAGCTACTGTTACCCAATTGTAGTCCATGGTCCAGCTTGCACGTGGTTAAACTCCTGATTCCCTGATGAATCTTTGGTTAAGTCTTCGTCTACTCTTAGTAATGGGTTGAGGTGTTAGATCTTGGAAATGGTTCGATTCAAGTCCAGGAAATGGTGATACTATTGAAGTTCTTTTGGTTCTGTTAAGTTTCTTTTAGCTATTCTTGCATCTGTCAGGCTTATGGGAGTCCGTGTAGGTGGTTACTCTTTATTTGTGCACGAGCATACCCTTCAGGTTTATGGGATCCCAACGGAGTTAGTTAGATTCTTTCTCTTTGTTTGCTAGTACGCTTTTGTTATTTCTTATCCTGTATTTGGTTGTGATTACTTACTCGTATTTCAGTTTACTTTTGCTTATCTTGCTCAGTCCGCCTATGATGCCTACTGGGTACCTATTATTTTGGTACTCATACTAAACTCTGTATGTATTTTCTTGATGCATGTTTAAGTACTAGCTACCAGCGTTGATTTGAGCCAACTATGGTCGTGATCGAAGGCGAAGGTGAGCACATAACATCCTGAATTTACCCATCTCTTTCTGTGTATACATTTTTTCTATCTTTTGCTTTTTAAGATAGCTTTGTTTCCATTTTCCACTTTTGGGACTTGTACTCTTTTACTAGCAGCTCTATACATATGACTTGCAGGTTCTAGGAGGGATTCTTTTTTATTTGGTCATATTTAGTTGCTTCCACCCGTTTATGTATGCTCCTGTTATTTGCCTTACTATTCTAGATTAGATTGCTGGTCTTCTACCCTGATATCCCATTACTTGTTGTTTTGGGATATGAGTCGAATTGCCTACTAGTGGGTTATAGTAGGCGCTATCATAACTTGAGAAATTCAGTCGTGATAAGTTGGTATCAGAGCCTCAGGTTCACCGATCTCACTTGTATAGAGATGACATCCAGTAGAGTCCTACAGATCTGTGTGGAAACATTCATGACTTATCCTCAGGAGACTACAAGATGTCTTCAGGAATATGTTTCTTTTGTATAACTATCATTCAATTTGTGTCTTGTTGGTTTCTATAAATCTCACTTGTTCCACTTTTTTATTTGATGGCTCACATGCGCGCTTGAGGTAGAGGCCGAGCACAGGGTCGTGTTAGGATACAACACTAGCCTAGGATAAAGAGCAAACTCCGAAGCTGGAGGTGGAGCCACTAGTAGATCCAGTACATTAGCAGTCGGTGGGCCCGAGACCAACCTAGCCACCACCCGAGGCTGCCGCAGCTCTATACCTACAGGCGATACTCGCCTAGATTTTGGCTGCCACTAGGAGTATGCAGCAGGCCCAGTTCCAGTCGCCCCAGTAATGCAAGACCAACATAGACCAGCGGCACTGATTGTTCAGCAACCACCAGTACTGGCCATTCAACCTGATGATTTGGAGGGCATTATGCCACTCTAGGAGCAGAAGATGCTTGGGGTGTTCCTTCTTCTATCACCGCTGATATTTTCTGGGGTTGTAGGTAAGGATTCCTACAAGTTTCTAGTTACCTACTGCGAGCGACTACATACCTTGGTTTTGGTGGAATCGAGAGGAGCTGACTTCACTGCTTATCTATTAGACAGTCCCGCTAGGTAGTGGTGGCGTACCTACTTAGAGGCCAGTTGGGTACCCACAAGTCACATGGGCTGAGTTTCAGAGGCTTTCTTAGCCCAATTTATCCCCAGGAGTGTTAGAGATCAACTTTGAGATAAATTCTCCTAGTTGGAGCAGGGGCTCTGTGACAGTATTAGAGTACGAGGCCCAATTCCATGAGATTTCCAAGCATCCCACCATGATATTACGTATTGAGGAGGATAGAGTTTAGTGCTTCGTAAAGAAATTGCGGCTCCAGCTATGGATTGAGACTCAGTCTTTTTTCTCAATGGGCCGCTCATTTATAGAGGTTTTAGACCATGCCCACAAGCTCGAGCAACTTTGACTTAAGGCCTAAAGGGAAGCGATAAGATAGCTAGATGGGAGTATAGCCATGATGGGCGCCTCTTTAGACCTAGGAGTCCTATAATAGATCTTGCTAGAGATTTCAGTAGGGTCAGTCTAGCCTACCCTTCTAGGCTTCTTTTCAGACATAGAGAGTGATTAGCACCATCATATTGGTTTTATTGTCGGTTTGAGTTAGGGCCAAGGTGGTGCACAGATGGGTTCTTCAGGCCAGGGTGGCCGGCCCCCAACTTTCCGTCAATATTCCCAAGGGTTCTATGAGTACGGAGAGCTAGATCATTGATCCCGTGAATGCCTCCTCCACTGGCTAGCCTTTCTAGCTCTATCCTAAAGAGACTTGTGCCAGCACCAGCACCTCCATTTATAGGTAAAGGCTAGGTTCAGGACCACATGAGTGGTAATCAGGGTGCATAAGGTGGTCTCCCGAAGGTAGGTCATGAGGCAGAATCGATGCGCAAGGTAGAGGAACCCAGGCTCATTTCTATATAGCTCCAATTAGAGTAGAGGGTGAGGCCTCAAACTATTTGATTACAGGTACAGTTTTATTATGCCACTAGCCCATATCCACTTTATTTGATCCAAGCTCTACATATTCTTACATATCTATATATTGTGCACCTCGACTAAGTATGAGTTCGGAGATATTAGTTGTATGCCTCAACCCCGGTAGGTGATTCTTTAGTAGTGGATCAGGTCTTTATTCCTGTGTGGTCACTATTTAAGGGCGTGACACTAGATTTGATCTCATTTTACTTGACATGGTGGATTTTGATTTGATTTTGGGCAGGGACTGGTTATCCCCTCACTGTGCGGTCTTGGATTGCTATGCCAAGAATATTACTTTAGCCATGCTTGGTATTCCGTCGGTGGTATGGAAGGGCTCTTTTAATCGCATGCCAATTGAGGTGATCTCTTTTGTTTGGGCCCAGAGGTTAGTGGCTAGAGGGTGTTTGGCATACTTGTCTTATGTTAGATATGTGTGTAGAGAGGGTCCTATAGTTGATTCAGTACCTATCGTCTGAGAGTTTGCAGATGTGTTTCCCGCCGATATGCCTAGCCTCTTTCCTGACTATGATATTGACTTTTGCTATTGATGTAGAGCTAGGTACTTGTCCTATTTCCATGCCACCATACCGTATGGCCCCCGTAGAGCTTAAGAAGCTCAATGTTTAGCTTCAGGATCTCTTGGATAAGAGATTTATTCGATCTAGTGTATTGCCTTGGGGTGACCCATTCCTCTTTATTAAGAAGAAATACGGTACTATACAGATGTGCATTGATTACAAACAGTTGAACAAGGTGATGGTAAAGAACCATTACCCCATACCTAGGATTTACGACCTATTCAACTAGCTTTACGGTGTCGTAGTATTTTCTAATATCGATTTGAGATCTGGCTACCACCAATTGAGGATTAGGGGAGAAAACATCCTAAACCGCATTTAGGACTCGTTATGACCATATGAGTTCCTAGTGATATTTTTTGGGTTGACTAACGCCCTTGTCGTATTCATAAACTTGATGACCTGAGTGTTTAGGCCATACTTAGACTCATTTGTCATAGTCTTCATCGATGACATTCTAGTATACTCACGGAGTCAGGAGGAGCATGAGCATAATTTGATAGTATTGCTCAAGACTTTGAGAGATTAGAGGTTTTATGCCAAGTTCTCAAAGTGTGAGTTTTGGCTTGAGTCCATAGCATTTTTGGGGAACGTGGTGTCTAAGGATGGTATTATGGTAGATCCAGCGAAGATAGAGGCTATTTGTGATTAGGTCTGACCCACCTATGTGATTGAGATTTGTAGCTTCGTTGGATTAGCATGGTACTACAAGCATTTTGTTGAGGGGTATTCTACTATAGCAGTGCCTATAACTCGGTTGACTCGCTAGGATGTCCCATTTGTGTGGTTAGAAGAGTAGGAGAGGAGATTTTTGAGGCTTAAGAAGTTGCTGACCACCGTCCTATATTGACTCTTCCAATTAAAGGCGAGGGATTCATCATTTATTGTGATGCATCCGACATTGGTTTTGGTTGTGTACTGATACAATAGGGCTAGGTTATTGCTTACTTGTCGAGGCAACTTAAGATACATGAGCGCAACTACCCCATTTATGACTTAGAGTTGGCATCGGTAGTTTTAGCGCTTAAGATTTGGAGGCACTACCTGTATGGAGTTTGATATGAGATTTACACTGATCATAGGAACCTTCTGTACATTATGAGCCAGAGGGATCTTAATTCGAGGCAACGCCACTGGATTGAGCTCCTTAAGGACTATGACCTTTCTATTCTCTACTATCTGGGCAAGGCAAATATAGTAGCGGATGCCTTGAGTCGAAAGGCGATGAATATGGATATTCTAGCCTTCCTTTCTACTATGGAGAGACCATTAGCTTTGGAAATCTAGTCATTATCTAACCAGATGATTTGACTTGATATTTTTGATTCATGGTGTGTGTTAGCTTATGTGGAAACTCATTCATCTCTATTGGACCAAATTCGTAGCCGTCAATTCAAGGATAAGGAATTAGTTACACTTCGAGATCAGGTTTTAGGAGGTAAAACTGGCCTGGCTACGTTATATTCAGATGGGGTTTTGAGCTTTGGTAGTCGATTTTATATTTCAAGAGTTGGGGGTTTGATTCAGACGATCTTTAGTGAGGCCCATGATTCTAGATATTCCATACATCCGGGTATCGCTAAGATGTATCGTGACTTGAGGTAGCATGAGAAGAGATATTGCGGATTATATGTCGCATTATTTGAGCTGTCAGCAGGTTAAGGCCGAGTATTTTTATCCTGGTGGCAAGCTTCAGAGATTACCCATTCACAAGTAGAAATGGGAGTGGATCACCAAGGAGTTTATTGTAGGGTTGCCTCACTTCATAGTATTTGGGTCATTATGGTTCGAATGACCAAGTCAGCACACTTTCTATCCATTCATACTTCCTACAGTGCTGAGAGGTTAGCCCGTATCTATATTCGGGAGGTGGTTCGCCTTCATGGTGTAACTGTTTCCATTATCTTAGATCAGGGCTCACAATTCACATCTAACTTTTAGAGGACTTTTCAAGAGGAGTTGGGTACCCGTGTAGACCATAGCACGACTTTTCACCCGTAAACTGATGTTCAGTTGGAATGCACCATTCAAGTCCTTAAGGATATGTTGCGGTCTTGTGTTATGGATTTTAGGGTCAGTGGGATCAGTTTTTGCCTTTGGCAGAGTTTGCGTACAATAACAACTACTACGCTAGTATTCAGATGGCACCATTCGAGGCCTTATATGGTTGGCATTTTTGCTCTCCGGTTGGTTTATTTGAGTCTACAGAGCCCAGGCCACACGGTATGGACTTGATCTAGGAGGCCATAGATCATGTGAGTGTGATTTAGGATTTGCTTAGGATGGCATAGAGTAGACATTGAAGTTATGCGGATCGTAGGTATCGGCCATTGAGAGTTGCCATCGATGACAAAGTATTCCTCCGTGTATCGCCCATGAAGGGTGTGATGAGATTTGGAAGGCGTGGCAAGCTTAGCCCAGGTATATTGGTCCTTTTGAGATATTGAGGACAATTGGCGAGGTTGCATATGAGTTAGCTTTGTCTCTGGACTTTTTATCTATTCATCTAATTTTTCATGTTTCGAAATAGTATCGGTATGTTCTACACGAGTCCCATGTGCTTCAGTACGATGCGATTGACTTGGATGATGGTTTCAGCTATATTGAGGAGCCAGTTGCTATTTTTGCCAGAGATATCAGACAATTGCGTTCAAAAGACATTCCTATGGTTAATGTCCATTGGAGGCATCATCTAGTCTAGAAGGCTACCTAGGAGACCGAGCATGAGATGTGGGCATAGTTCCTCGACTTATTTGAGCCTTCAAGTACTTCTCGACTCTTCATTTCACGGACGAAAGTTCTTTTAGTAATGGATGTTGTAATGAACCTCCAAATTATTTTTGAATTTAAGCATTTATTTCATTATTTAGAGCATTCCTGTAGCGACCCTAAGTCATTTATGGTTTGCTGGCACTAACTGTTAGGTCGCCTGGCCGTTCGTTTGGGTTTTAGGCCTATTTACCTGTGTTGGATCTTTTATAACTTAAACAGTTGGCTTCGGTCATAACTTTAGGAAAATAACCTCAGAATGGAATTTTGACAGTTCCACCAGCTCTAAAATGGCCTAATTAGGCTAATAGCATGGTCAGCATGAGACTCGAGGCAATCGGTATGAGTTTAAAATCATTTGGTGCTTTTTCTATGAAATTTGGCCTACAATTGACTTTGGTCACTATTCATGCAAAAGAGCATTCAGATGAAAATTCAGATTGCGTGGTTACTTCTGAAATATTGAAATTGGTCTAGAATGACCCTTCGTTTGCTTCCCAAGGCTTCTGATCTAATCCCGAGGCCCGTTGTGGAATTTGGCTCAAAATGGCCCTTAGGTGTGGACCCACTTTCAGTCGTAACGACCTCATTTGGAAATTTTGACTGCGCCATTAAGTCTGGAACATTGAATTTGGTAGGGTAGCATATTTCGTTTATGCACATGGGATTCTAAATAATTTTTTAGCACCCCATCATAATATTTAAACTTGGTGAAAACTTAGCTTTTAGCTGATATCTGGTGCAGGTGGTTTTCTTCATCGCGATCGCGATGAAGAGTTGACTAGGGTTTGACCTAGTTGGTTATCGCGATCGCAATGGTCTGTTTGGGAGCTGGTCGCGATCCCGACATGTGTCCCCGTGATTGCAAAGAGCAACTACCTAGTCTTTTAATTAAGACCAAAAGCTCGAACCAACCATAGTTCTTTACTTCCAACTTCAATTTTTCTCTCATTCCTTCATCAAATTAGGCCATCTAAGGGTCCAAACTCAAGAAAAGTTTGTGGGAAATATAGTGGTGAGTCGTAAATGTGAGGGAAAGCTTTGTGTTATTGGAAGCATGTTTTTCCTTAGTCTAGGCTTAGACTAGTGTTGCTTAGACTTGAATGGTTTATGGTGTCATTGGGCCTTAGAGCTTTTCCGACATCATTTCAGATGGTTATCTCCCTGCAGACTGATATAGTAAACTTGAGTCTAATAGTCTGAGCCTTAGCTATGTAGTAACTCATCTTGTGACTTTACCTCTATAATGCCCTATTCTCCTATTGGTCCTATATCGCTCGGTTCTTGATATTTGGAAGATTTCTCGGCAATTCGGGTTATATTTGGTTTGGGATGGAGCAGTGCATTGATGACAGTCGGTTTAGGGGTGCTCCCTATGACGCACAGTTGGTCATTGATTCTGATTTAAATTGATCCCTTAGCTACAGATACCGGGTCGAAGTCTGTGGTCTAGATTACTTGTGTCTAGGCTTCCTAGCTATAGTTACCCAGTTAAAGTGATGGTATAGCTTACCCATGCTCCACCTTTGGCTACATATACTCGGTTAAAGTCCGTTGTCTAGCCTACTCATGTCGACTCATTAGCTACAGTTACCCGATTGCAGTCCATGGTCCAGCTTGCACGTGGTTAAATTTCTGATTCCCTAGTGAATCTTCAGTTAAGTCTTCGATTACTCTATGTGTTGTATTGAGGTGTTAGAGTTATGAAATGGTTTATTTCAAGTCCGGGAAATGGTGATACTATTAAAGTCCTTTTGGTTCTATTTTATTTCTTTCAGCTATTCTTGCATCTGTCGGGCTTATGGGAGTCTATGCAAGTGGTTACCCTTTATTTGTGCACGAGCATACCCATTGGTTTATGGGATCCCGGAGGAGTTAGTTAGATTCTTTCTCTTTTTTTCTAGTACGCTCATGTATGTACCCATCTTTATTTGTTCTCTTGTCTTTGGTTGTGACTATTTACTCGCATTTCAGTTTACTTTTGCTTATCTTTCTTAGATAGCCTATGATTCCTACTAGGTACTTATTGTTTTGGTACTCATACTACACTCTGCATCTATTTTCATGATGCGGGTTTGTGTACAAGCTACCGGCGTTGATTCGAGCCAGCTGTAGTCATGATTGGAGAGGAGGGTGAGCGTATAGCTTCCTGGATTTACCCGTCTCCTTTTGTATATACATTTTGTCTGTCTTTTGCTTTTTGAGATATCTTTGTTTCCGTAGTCCACTTTTGGGACTTGTACTCTTTTACTAGCAGCTCTGTATAGGCGACTTCCAGATTCTGGGAGGGATTCGTTTTTATTTGTATATATTTAGTTGCTTCCGCTCGTTCATGTATGCTCCTATTATTTTTCTTATTGTTTTAGATTAAATTGCTAGTCTTCTACCCTGATATCCCATTACTTGCAGTTCTGGGATATGGGTCGGCTTGCCTACTGGTTGGTTATAGTAGGCGCAATCATGACCTGAGAAATCGGGTCGTGACACTTAAATAACGTTTGAGGGAATCTATTTATAAGTTATGCAAGATAGAAGGTGAAATAGTTATATGAGTATTAGTTATACGTGAATTAAAATAATAAATTAAATATTTACCCCTTTTTGTCTTGATTGCTTAATCCTATTCAATAGAAATTACTTAATTGTTTTTACTTATTTGTTATTTACTTTATTGTTTTAGCTATTGGTATTTATTTAAATTTTAATGTGTTATTTAGATAGTTATTTGTTTTAATGAGTATAATAAATGTTAGCTCACTAAACATTTGAAATTAAGAAATAAGAATTAGCTCACTAATTTATTTTAAACTCTACATAATTAAACCTTGTATAACTAACTCTACATAACTGAATTCTACATAACTAAACCCAACATAACTAATACTTGCATAATTAAACCTTAAATAACTAATATATGTATAACTCTAACCGTTAACCAAATGCCCCCCCCCCCCCCCCCGAGGTAGTATAGATAAGTAAGGAAGTTGAACAAACACGGCTATAAAAGTAGTATCGTGTGTAGTACTGCTAAGATCGAAAAATTTCTTATTACTTTTCATATTGTATTTGTGTGGGACAATTGGCATATCTATAGTTTTTACATTTGTTTTCCTATAGTATTTATTTTTCTTTAGCCTTATCATTTGGTCTTTTCCCATCTATGTTAGGTAAATTTCACTTGTGGTCTTAATTTCAAATTATTTATGCAAACATTATTTTTATTTTGTTATATAAAACTTATTTAATGTAACGATCTAACCTGTCGTTACTAAAAATATCTGCAATAAAGATATACGAATCTCATTTGTCATAAGATTAGGATCAATTCCTTGATATGCGAGTGCATTAGTTGTGAATTACGGTCATACTATGCACCTATCTCAAAGTTGAGTTGAAAGTGTCTTTTCGATTTAATTTTGCACTTGAGTTCAAATTAGGGTCACCTTCAAATGACCATATATATAATATTATAATTAATTAGGTAGCCCATAACCTATCAAATTAAAGGTCATGAGTCTTCTTTCCAACTCCACTGAATTTGCCTCATTTGGAGTTTGCAGTAAAAAGTTATACCTATTTTATTGAGCACTGTCTGTGCTAAGCTGCTAGAGCGGGATTAGGGCTATTGGTGCAGGATTTGATGGGACAGAATGGAAGCGAGGTGTCTTTTTATTATCTCATTCTTCTCCTAAGTTCCAAAATAGATGAGGGTTACCTTAGAAACCCCCAAGAAACTATTTTAGGCTTGGATAGAAGTAGAGAAGAGATTCTTAACGCAAGAAAGGCTACAACCCACGGATTTCAGGCCCGCCTCCATAGATTCTCCTTCCAAAAGTCAAGGATCATGCTATAATCCTTCTACAATTGCTTGGAGCTCAGGTAGGCTAGGTTTTCTCAATTGAGTAGTTATAAATTCATTCTCATTGCTTAATATAATGTAGATTGATAGGAGATTTCATGCCTAGGCCTTCAGGCACGGAGTTTAGATGGTTAAATTATTGCCAATTGATGTTTAGAGTGAGAATGTATGCTGATCATGATTATTGTGTGAATAGTGATAAAGGGTCAATATTTGAATGTTAACCTTGGTGAAAACTGTTTAGAAGGCCAAAGACCCTTGCGGGATTAAATGTAGACTATTGTTGGGTTGTTAGGAGATCTTGACACTTGTGGGTTATGAGTTATTGATGTGTATAGAGGGATATGATTATACCAATAACTAGGTTTTTTTATGCTGATTATTTCTTGTGAATTACTTGAATGATGTGAATCGTGAAAGAAAAGAGTGAATATGAATGACTTAGTGTTGATAGATCTCATGCCATGAACCTATTTGATTTCCTATGACTGTAGGTTATCGTTTAGTCTATATCATAGAGAGACCCTTAATAGTGACTGAGTAATGTTGTGATGTTTACCATACATATAATTATTGTGGTTGGATGTTTAATATGTTGTTGTGATGGGTCTACAATTCCACGACTTTGAAATCCATAATCTTGAACTTGCTCTACCAAAAGTGATGCCTTAAATAAAGAAGGCTTGATGAAATATGGTTAATGAAGGGAAAGATAGAATGAAACTAATGAAATGACTATTTGTGAACAATTACATGCAATAAGCCTGATTACTTGATTATGCAAGTATGTGAACTATTCATTGTGGACTGTAATTACGTATTGTGATTGTGATATTGGATCGGGTGTCACGTTTCGATACATATATTGGATCAGATGTCGCATTTCAACACATATATTAGATCAGGTGTCATATTTCGACACATACTAACTGTTGGATCGGGTGTCACGCCGATATATACTAACTATTAGATCGGGTGTCACGCTGACACATTAGCAATTTGAGTATAACTTTCATGGAACCATTGTATGGATATCATCTATGAATTGATCTTGACTATATGTGTGATGATAGAGAAACTAAGTCTATTATAATTGAGCATGCCCATCTTGTGTAATAATTGATATGAAGGACCGAAGGTCCAAGTGTTACCATGTTAATTGTTGCATTTGAGATTTACATTGTGAAACTATATATTGCTCTGAAATGGTAAATTGATAATGTGTTCATGTATATGCCTGTTCGAATTATGTTATGGTTGCTAGTCTTGTCCATATCTTAGTCATGAGGTCATAGGTAAATAAATAGATGCATTGTTAAGTGAAATTAGTGACTTAAAGTCATATATTGTTAATGTCTTGGGGGCACATATTTTAAAGGGAGATTTGAAGAGAATTTGGAGCCTCTGCCTCCGGACAGGCCACTCTGGCGGGAGGAATTCCGTTGTAGTGAGGCCTTCAAAGCGGGATAGGTTCCGCCACAACGGGCTAGTACGGTTAGAATATGAGCCTTAGCCCACCTAAATATTTCCCTCTTTCAAGTGAGATGCTAATTATTTTAGGTCCATGTGTTGGTGTGAAAGCTAAAGGTAGTAGAGGGGTTAGACAAAGTTAATGAGCCCCGTAGTTCAGAAACTCATGTATATGATAAAAAGGGCTAGGCAATGATCCAGATTAGAGTTGGTAGTGAACCAACTAGAAGTGATGAGATTTAGGCTTTAACGAATTTAATGAGGATAATGGGAATGGCGAGAGTTTGTGCATAAATGTTGCCGAGTGTAATTCCTTAAGAGCATGCTTCTTCTTGTTAATTTCTTTATATTATGCGGTGGGTACCAAGTTTACCGATGACACCTATTGGTACGTTTCATTTTTACTGATACTACTGTTGCTATGCCACACTGCATAGTCTAGTTATAGGGTCAGTGATGTTTAATAGGTGAAGACGAAGATGTGTCTCCAAGAACTTCTACTCTTCATTCCTTATGGTGGAAGTTGTGTCTTATTTTTATTTATACTCTGTAGCTTTAGAAGCTCTTGTACCTGTTTAGACTAGTATCTTTGGGGGTATTAAAGTATTTTTCTTGTAATCAAACTTGGAGTTAAAATTTTATTTACAGTGTATTCACTACTCTTTTTTTCTATTCATGGCTTTTTGTCAAACTTCCTCATGATATTTTGTAAGGGTTCTCATAGCTAGGTGATAGAGTAGGTACCTGCACGGCCCGAAGGGTTGGATCGTGGCATTTAAACTTTAAATTTTATTACACAAAATTACTTTTCTGTTTATCACATAAAATTTATTCAATTTAAAATTTATCACACAACTAATTTTTTTGTTTTTATCACATAAAACTCTTTCAAATTTGGCCAAGTAAACTAAAAAGTACATTTTATATATATATATATATAATATGACACAACACTCCAAACCAAACTAAATTATATTTGGGATAATTTCATAAATCTTCTTCAATGTTTCACTTCATAATACTAATCTTCATTGTGGTTTACGATATTATATTTCCTTTACTTATTTTAATTTCTTTTTAATAATTTTAGCTCATTACCATTAATTTTAAAATATGATTCTATTATATTATTCTTAGAGTTAATAGTTAAAAGCCCCCTTAAACTTGACATATTTTATTAAATGCATATCTAAACTTTGAGAAGTCTTAATTACCCCCTCAAACATGGATTTTTAAAACTATTTACCCCCATAAACTATGAGAAATCTTAATCACCCCCTCAAACATGAATTTTTGAAACTATTTATTCCTAATATGTCACAAGGCACCAAACATTACTATGTCTAATTCATATTACTCACTTTTCATTTTAGACAATTCCTAAATAAATGACACATTTATGTATTTAGTAAAAAATTAATTTGCGTAACTTAAAATGAAGCTTAAGAAACATATGGTCTAAAATAAGTCAAAAATATTTAGGTGGCATAAAATGAAAATTTTAAAGCTAAACGTTTACTAAATATAAAAATATGTCATTCTTTTTGGGATTGACTAAAAAGAAAAATGAGTCATATAAATTGAAACATGATAAATTTTTTTGATCATGTGGCATATTAGGGGGGGAAATAATTCCAAGAAATAATGTTTGAGGGGTAATTAAGACTTCTCATAGTTTAGAGGGTAAATAGTTCCAAGAATCCATGTTTGAGGGGGTAATCAAAATGTATCATAATTTAGGTGTGCATTTAATAAAGAGTGTCAAGTTTAAGGGGGCTTTTAACTATTAACTCATTATTCTTACCATTATACTCATTTGTTTAGTAAAGTCATATAACATCGTTTTAACTAGCAGAGGATTTGTTCCTAGAATATCAAAGAATTGAATGATAAATATAAATTTACGAGCTTGATTTGATTCATGGTTTCAAATTGTTACAAAGAAATTAAAATAAGGAGATAAATATAATTTTATAAACCACAAAAAAAACAAGTATTAGAAAAAAGAAAGCGTCACAATCTGAAATCTCAAAAGAAATGATGGTACCTACCTCAACCCCCCACCCTGCCACCGCGATGGCAGGTTAGCCAACGAGTACATAACATAAAGAAATATAACAATGCGTAAGTAACACTTTTAAGCAACCATAGTCATGAAATCATCTCTTTTAGAAGACTCATGAAAATGACGAGTTTAGGTAAAACTTCTCCCAAAATTTGAAGTTGCTAATACAAGCCTCTAAAAATTTTGAATACTATTTATAAGTCTCAAATATCTCAAACGAAGAAAAATTACATAAATTATAGAATAGAAGAGATTCAGCAAGACTCAAATCAGTAAGGAAACTACCTTAGGATCTCGAGGAGAATATTTCGAACACAACTATCATTTATTGTCCTGAAGTACCTCGCTCAACACCTGCACAATAAGATGTAGAAAGCAAACAAGCGTGACTATGAATTCACATATACTCAGAAACATTGTCGACTGATCTAGATTCTGTCATGACAAAATCCACCGGATCGTGCGGACACCTACTCTAATGCCTAGATAGAAAAATTCTGATCATCCACTTTAAAATGGGCAATGCGAAAATAAAAGAAAACACGACATTTCACTTTATTATTCGTTAAGTAGCAAGTCTCAACTTTAGCTTTTAATAGAAAACCTTGAAATAGAAGAAAACTTTTGCAAGTACAATGAAATCCTTTATAAATACAAGAAAGCACTCCCAAGGAACTAGTCTAAATAGGTACAAAAGTTTCTAAGAGTAAAGTGATATAAAGAAAATAGGCACAACTTTCCACTATAGGCAGAAGGAAATGAAAGTTGTCGGAGATCATCAGCGTCTTCACCTAAGAAACATCACTGACATACAATTAAACTATATCAAGTGGAATAGAAAGAGTAGTACTAGTAAAAACAACAAGTACTGATAGGCATCATTAGCAACCCAAATCCACTCCTTAATATCATGAAATTATTCAAGACGGCATGTAATATGAGAGTTACACCACCCCAAGTCCTTGTCTACATGCCCTTCTATCCCGGGGGTAATACCCATAGCCAGTATTTTTGATCCCAGCTTCCTACCTCATTCCGCTGCCAACTATAATATTAAAACAATCAGCTTCTTATCTCCCTAAGACTTCCCAATCCTAACGTAAGACCCAGAAGTCGGAAAGTTGGAACCTAAGAGAAATTTTCAAAATGTGGACTGGACTCAAGACTACAACTTATCCTATGACTAGTAGAGGTTTCTCCGACTCTTAAAGACAAGTTGTAAAGGGAGTCTTGGGTGTTGATCAGGACCAAATCTCATAAGAGGTCCTACGAGTCAACATTATGACTCATAGTTCATTCGAAGAGTCATAAAACTAACCCATAGACCAATTTTAAAGGCCCATATTTTAGAGTTCCTCAGGATCGAGTCCACGACTTGACAGGATGATTCGTAGGAATTATTACGAGTCATAGACACAACTCTTAACCAAATATCAAAGACCATTAAACTTGAAGATTTTTAGGCTTGCACGATGAGTCAAGTTGGCAACTCGTGAAAGTAATGATGAGTCATAATAATGAATCGTAAGTGAAGATTCAGAGACTCCAAGTTTACAGGGCTTAAGGCTTGTAGGACAAGTCCAAACAATGGCTCATCGTTGTAAAGATGAGTCATAGAAATGACTCGTATGTAAACTTCAGAGACTCGAATTTAGGCTATTTTCTCAGAACTGCAGGACGAGTCATCTTGATGACTCGTTATGCTTTCTATAACTTACAGAGTTATCTCATAGGGTCGAAATTCCAATTTTAATGAAGGGTAGTTATGTTATTTTCCAAGTTTGTTTCAATGAACCTAGACATAATTATGGAAAATTTCAAGCCTATATCTACCCAATCCTTTTAAATTTCCCTCATTCTAAATCATTCTTCTAAAATTCTCTAAGGGAAGGAACTAAATTCTCCAAAGGTTTCTCTTCAAGCCTCAAGCTAGGGTTTTAGATTTCAACAAGGTTTCTTCTTCAATTCTAAGTGAATTCAATCAAGGTATATGGGAATTGATCTATGGGTTCCTTTCACCCATGGAGTCCCAAAGTTTTCTCACTTTTTCTTCAATTTTTAATTGATTTATGCATCCTAGTTTTTGATGAATTACATTGGGTTGTTCCAATTTCATTTTGAATTGTTATCAATGATTATTCTAAGCATGTTTCTACATAAATTGAATGATTTTAAGTTGAATTATGAATGCCTATGCAAAAACCTATTTCCAAGTTATGATTTTGAAGTTAAAAATGATTTTCATGAGTTAATTATGATTTCAATGATTTTCAAAGAAAGTTTTCATGATTTAAAGCTGAGATTATGATTTAATGATGAAGTTATGATGTGATGAAAGAAAGTTATTATGATGTGATAAGTACAATTCTCACACAATTATGTTTAAAGATGGTGATATAGATAATTCTCACTGAAGTTATCGATTCTGATGAATCACTAAAGTTAATGAGTTACTCATAATATGGTTTATAAAGGTGGATTGATAGATAATTACTATCTTTACCTATTATGTTATGATCCTATTTTTATGAGTTTCTGTTGGGATATTGACTAAGCATCGAGGATTTCTAGGTGGGGTTCAGTCCGTTAATGCAGTTAGTTACCCAAGAGAATCCTAGTAGAAACCTAAAGTCCCAAACTACATTGCCCGTGTAGGATTTCCTTCATGGCCTAGCTAGTGGATCCACATATAGCCTAGTTGAGTTAAGTTAAGTACCATGAAGGAGTATACCCTGGTAAGATATCCTCCCTCTTCTCGATGAGGATTACATCAGATTCCATATTATAGCTCGCATGATCATAGTATATCGATTAAATGTCTTATCCCACACAAGTTGAAAGGTAAGCTATGAGTTTTTTGAAGAAGTTTTATGATATGCATTGACCATGAGTTTTCATATGTTTTCAAATGGTTTTAAGCCTTTCTCATGTTCATTATGATTGGTCATGCTTCTTATGGCTTATTGTTCTCATTCCTTTACTTTTTCATGCATATCTCACAAACTTAGTACCTTTTATGTACTAACACATATTTTGCCTAAATTGTCTTATAATTTAGGGGAGAACGTCGACCATCCATTTTGCTGCTAGAGTTTCTTTAGATATCAAGTAGTTGGTGAGTCCTCATTCTATCGAGGATATGACTTTCATTCTCATTTTTTACTTGACTTTTCTTCTATTGTTTTGGGTGAGCTAGGAGCTTGTCCTAAGCCCCCATCAAAGACTAGACTACAGGCATGTTTAGACGATGTGTTGATGTAGTCCATTTAGACGTCGATTGAGTAGTTCTATCCTTTAGACCCATCCCCTTGAGCTTTTACTTTTGCTTATATTACTATATTTCTTTACCTTAAGTATACAATATATGCTAAAATGGGTTGGTTGGGGTCCCTCGCATCCAGATTGCCGTGTCATGGCTTGGCCCTAGTTCGGGTCGTGACACCTACCCTTATGCTACCCTAAGTCTTCCCAAACCTAACATTTATGCCATTCTAGATTCCCAATCCCACACCTTTATGTCATCCTAGGCTTTCCAAGCCTACCATTTTATACCATTCCAGGCTTCCGAATCCTATCCTTTATAAATCATAGCCTTCCCAAGCCTACCCTGGTCCTTGATTACCTGATCAGATATATTCTAAACCATTTTAACAGAAATACAAAGTCCAAGAAAATTCAATTGAGAGAAATACACCAGGTCATCAACTAACCTAACCATTACTTGAAATATGACTCTACCATTTAAGTATTCAACCTCTTATCTCCCTAAGGTTTCCCAATCCTAACATTTATACCACCCGAATACTTCCCAAGTCTAACCTTGTATTCTACCTAGGGTTTTCAAACATACTCTTTATGACCCCTAGGCTTCCCAAGTCTATCCTCTCTATCCTAGGCTTTCCAAGACTACTCTGTCCCTTAGCCACCTTGATCAGATCTATTCTAGACCACTTTAACATACATACATAGTCATACATATATAGTCCAAGAAAATCAACTAAAATCAAGAAACCCAACCATCAACCTGACCTAAACATTACATGAAACATGTCCCACACTATCATAATAACCATAGCATGAATAATTCCACATATTCTTTGAATAACCTAGACCACCCAAGGGTCCCTAAAATAAAGTTTGCAGTGTTTAACATGCAATCCTGACCTTCACAAGAATCATCCCAATATTTAAACACAATAATTCGGCACTCACAAGCCAACATAATGCACACATTGCAGTGAGTCAACCCGGCCCAGTCATGGGACCAACACACATAACACAATCAAATATGTACCAAGCATTGTACCTTATGCAACCATTGAGTAACCTATACCAGGCGTGGTATTCGAGCAACCGATAATATATACCAGATGTGGTATCGAGCCAACCAAGAGATAATATGTACTAGGCGTAGTTCCCTAGACAATCAATGATATCCCATATCATATGTGATACTCGAGCCAATAAATAATATGTGCTAGGCATGGTATCAAAGCCAACCAAGTGATATCATGTACCAAGCATAGTACCTGAGTTAACCGATGTTATCTCATGCTAAGCATGGTACTCGAGCCAACCAGTAATTAAAACAACATACACAGTCACAATCATAATAAAACAACCATATTTGTAAGAAACAAGTAAATTAAACATGTGTATTGCATGTGATTATCAATATGATGTCATTTTACATTCACCCTTCTATTTTCCTAATCATGCATTACACAATCATTACATATGAACGGTTGGACTCCATTATGAGTACATATTAATTCTAGGAAATTTCCCTCCCCTTTTTTATGAATTAATTCCTTCTCAAAAAGATTTCCAATTCTTAATTCAATCAACCACTGGTTATCACCCATGAAATAAACACCCCGCAAGTGTTATAGGACAAACATTATCTTTCTAATATTATTTTACCCCAATAATATGAACAAATACTTGTAACCATCTAGACTCTATGCCTGAAGGCTAGGCATAGAGTTTTCGTCAATTTACAAGAATATTATAAATTAGATGTAGGTATAACTACTCAATTAATCCTAGCCTACCTAGATGCCAACCACCTTTAGAAGAACTCTGATCGAGATTTTTGATTCTGTGGGGGCAAATTTTGATAGATGCAAGCCAAAATCGTGGGTTTTGTCCTTCTTTGTGTTGGAATCCCTCATCTCCCTTTTTCCTGATCTTAGAGTGTCTCTTTGAGGGTTTTTGGAGTAAGACCTATTTATTTTACCACTAAAGGGGAGGAGGAAAAATAAAAGAATTTGTATTTTCAAAATTCTACCCCGCTATAGCAACCCCAACCCACTATAGCAGCCCCTCCATAGCGGGATCCACCTTCTGTAGTGGCTTTACGCCAAGTTCGATATCGGGAGTTCTACTTACCCAAATTTACTTTAAAAAAGTATTGCAATCTCCTTAACATCCTAGCTAATAGAAAATACAATCTAAGCTCAAATATTTTACCCGATAGCTTCTCAGATTACCCTAGATATCAGTTTTCCCAAATTTCTTCTGATACTGTCTTAACCTAAAAATTTCAAGTCACAACCCCAAAGGATTTTCTTACCCAAAATCCTTTTTATGAGTTTATCCATAACGACCGAAGGGGTCGTTTCAATTCACTACTTGAGATTATCAAAAAAGGTATGCCAAGTCTATTCTCTTCTTTTAACATGTTTCTATAAAGCTTAATAACAACACAATAATATTGCTATCATTGATATACTTGTACCCATGATTATTGGTTGTTGGTTGCTCGAGTTTTTATGATTCTCCCTTGTTAGGATTCTTATTATGTTAGTAATGGCTCTATGTTGGGAATAACTTAGAGACTATTTGTATAGGTTACTTATAGCTAAATTTCTCTCCTTTAGCCTATTCAATTGTTGTTATTGTCCTTGGGGATATTGTGATTAGCTACAAGTATGTGATTGTTTCCTAAGAGGACTATGTGTAGCCTATGGGGTTATATTGATGCCTAAGAGTGTTATGTGTTGCCTACGTGTAATACCCTGAGAGTTGGAAAGTTTGTATTAACCTGTCTACTGCCAGTTCTCGACCTACAGGTCGTAGGAAATCCTATAAATTATAGGGAGAGTACTGGAGCTTGGAAATTTCCTAACTGTTAAGTGAGAAGGATGAGTGGCTTCTATGGACTGTATAAGATCTTACGACCCATAGAAGATGGTCATAGGAAAGACCCTAAGGTTGGAAAAATTAACTAAGTATCAGGTCACTTAACAAGAGGTTTCTACGGACCGTAAGATGTTCTTTAATCCATAGGGATGAATCATAGGTCAAGGTTCAGAGACTTGATTTTGGGAGTTTTGGAAGGTTAAAGGATAAGGAGGGTCTATGACCGAAATACCACTTAGTGACTCATAGGTGATAATCGTAAGGTCAAGGTACAAAACCAGTGGATACTATATTGGTATACGGTCCCTACGAACGAGTTCTACGATCTGCAGGAATACCTATGATCTATAGGAAATTAGTCATAGAAGTGAGGTAAAATTCTAATAACTCTGGAATTTAGACACAAGTTCTACGAGTGCTCTTGACAATTCATAGAAGACCTTATGGACCGTAGGTCATGTCCGAAAGGCCACTTTGGCAGTTTTAAGTTTGGGTTATTTTAGACAATTCCCTTACATTTAACTCCTAAAATACGTTATTTTGGACTATTTTCGACATCCTACAACTATCCAGTCCTTCAAACTAACCTCATTCCCTCCCATTTTCCTAAAAACACCCAAGGCATGAAAGGTTTCTCTCCCAATGTATTCTTCTTTAAGGCAAAGCTAGGGTTTCAAGGTCAAGACCTTCTTCTTCAAGGCAAAGTTAGGGTTTCAAGGTCAAGACCATGTCTCTATTATTAGAGATTGCATTAAGTCTTTGATTATCAAGGTATGAAGGGATTCACCAACGAATTCCTTTCATCCATTAGTTCCAAAAGATCTACAATTCTCTAAATTTATTTCATCCAATTCATGTAGGGTTTTATGTCAGATCTCATGCGTCCTTTTTTATTTTGATTCAATTGATGTTATTCTAGTTTATTATGCATAAACTTATTAATAGACATGATTCTTAATTGATTTCACATGGACCCATGCACTATGTCTGTGATTTTTACTTATGAATTATGACCATGAAATTGATAAAGGATTTATGCATGTTTTATGAAAATGATGAGGTATGTTTCAAGTATGTATCAATAAATTGTGAAAGATTTTCTTACAATATGAATGAAATCAAGATTTAGATGATTAGAAAGGTAAGTGTCTATATGAATTATGTTATGAATCATGATTTGAAATGAGCTACTCTTATGTTATTTTATGATGTGGCTTGGTAAATGCTTATTGCCTTTCTTAATGTTATGCTATGATAATTGACTTTATCTATTCCGTTGGGATTTGACTTAGGACCGAGAGGGTTTGAGGTGGAGTTTTGGTAAGAGAGTCTATAGTAGCAACCTCTAGTCTCAAACTATGTGTAATACCCCTCAAAATTTTCCCTAAGATTCGGACCCTTCTTGTTTTTGGGTAGGGTTAAACTCGAGTGTTATGGAGTATTTGCATGAGTTAAGACGAGTCTTTGAGAAATTGAGCAGCATTTGAGGTAATGTGGGGTCATGAAGGACCCCTAGGACCAAGCTAAGTCCAAAAGGTTCATCGTGGCTAAATTTTAGGATGAGCTCATAAAGGGGTCAACTTCTAACGACCTTATCTTTTGAAAGGCGATAATCTGAGTGGCCCATGACCTATTAAATTAAAGGTCGTCGAGTCTTCTTTCCAACGCCATCAAGAATGTAAATTTTAGAGTTCGAAGTTAAAAGATATGGCGATTCTAAGACAAGCTAGCACAGCAGAAATTTTAGGCATGGGCTGCAACTGCTGGGGATTTGGGCTTGGCGCCTCAGTGGCGCGATGCACCACTATCTCTCTAGAAACATGCCTCAGTAGTTTGTTCCTTGGCGCGGCGTGCCACTACGAGGTGTGCAGGGTTTTTCAGGCCAAATTTCCAGAACCTAGAAAATATGGCCTTGGCGCTATAAGGGCGCAATGCGCCACTATCGCGCCAAGAATGTGCCTCAGTAGTTTGGTCCTTGGCGCGGCGTGCCAATAACAGATGTGCAGGTTTTAGGCGTAATCGACCTGGCGCTGCAATGGCGCAACGCACCACTATTGCGCCAGGAGCGATTTAGCCTATTTTTCAGAACTTTTGAGAAGGGGCAATTTGGGAATTGTCCCAAATTATATATGTATCATCCTTGACCAATTTGGGATTATATCTTCAGCCCCCTCTCTCTCTCTAAAAGACCAAGGAGCCTCTCTCTCTCTCTCTCTTCTTTTTATTTTCTATTTCTAACAAGGAATTGCTTCCAAGAGCTTCAAGATTCGAGTTCTCCATTGAAGACCCAACCACAGGATTTTCTTCAAGTATTCACTAAGGTATGTAAGGCTATCTAAAACATTGGTTGAGTCCACCCATGTGCCTTACTCTTGCTTTGAGGTTGGAGGTCCATGAGAATAGAGTTTCTTAGTGTGGTTTATGTTTGAATGAGTTTTGTCTCCTATTAATTTGACTTTATCGGTGTTGATGTTATTGAGCTAAGAAGTTCCTAAATCCTTCATGTTAGTATGAGTTGATGGATATGACTTGTTATTATGTTTTGTTGTTCTTTTTAACCATATGATTATGATGCATACGTCAATTTTCTTGAATGTGCTATTCTACTTAAATTGTTATGATAAAGCCTTAGAGTTGTGATGAGCCCTAAGGAGAGGTTATAAATGCTTACCTAAATGAGGCTTTATTGAGTTGATCGGAGGATAGAATTGATGAGTGGACGAGGTACCAAATGGGACTTGCCATTATGACTTAATTGAGTTGAAATGAGAATAGAGTTGATGAGTTGGCAATGTCCCATATGAAACTAGCCGTGAGGGCTTGTTTGAGATGATTGGAGGGAGTCTTATGAGCATAGAGTCATGGGAGGAGTATCGAGCACCGAAGTGGATAAGAGTATAGTCCATACTCGAACCCCAGAAACTACCGCCAATATAAGTAGGGATGGAACCGTTAAAATCAGATGCTTCCCCTGGGATCGAATCGTTAAAGTCGGATATTTCCCATTTTATTGTCCTGAAATGATAGGACTTGACTAATCGATGGTATCCATGATTAGGGAGGCGGTCATGCCCTGGCAAGGTATGGACGGACGTGGCAATAACGTTTGATTGTTGTACTATCACTGGCTCATAGGTGATGGTTGTGGGATAAGAGAAACTCCCATTTAGGTCTTGATAGTACTCCGAGTCAGTTGAGTTGAGTGGCTTGTGATTGGTCCCGTCTAAACCATTTCTTGTTAGACTTAGGGCACTTGAGTGAGTTTTTATGTATATATATATGAGTTGAGATCCTGAGTTAATATTGATGTTTTCTTGATGTTTGTTTCATCTAGCCATTTTACATACTCGTACATTTCATGTGCTGACGCCATTTGGCCTGCATCATTTCATGATGCAGAGACAGGTACTAGAGATCATCAACCGGTGCTCCGTTGAAGATCCACATATACTCCCAGTTAGTTGGTGAGTCCTCCTAGTTTCCGAAGAATGTTGAGCTTTCTTGTATAGTTTTGTTATTGTTCCTTTATTTTGATTTGTGGTAGCCATGGGCTTGTCATCGGCACCTTCTAGACTTTGATAGAGGCTTCATAGACTAGAGTGTGGGAAGGTTGGAATGCTATTTTTGAGAAGTCTTATTATAACTATTTTGATGAGTTGATAATAATTGGCCCTCGGCCCTTATATCATGAATAGTGTGTCTATGATTGAGTCTTCCTTTGAGTGAAAGCGATCGATTGATAGTGTGACTGAATTAGGTGGTTCGCTTGAAGGTCAGAAATGGCTTTCGAGTGTCGGTCATGACTAGGGTACCCTCCCAGGGCGTGACACTATGTGCCTCTATAGGTTGTCTTAAATGACTTAGCTAATGGATCCATAAATAGCTATTAATTATAATGATACAGAGTGACAAGTAACCTCTCCTTTTTTTGGTGTAGGAGTTACACTGGACTCCATGTTATAACTAACATGTTTTCGATTACAGTCCATATTCCACAAAATAACTATTTATTTCTTACAAGCTTTGTATGATGCCTTTTTATGATGCATTGACCTTATCCATGATTTTATGATATACTTCATGATTCTCAAGAATTTTTGGTCATGCATCTCATGTTCATACCTATTATGCTCTTTTACTTACATTATACATATTACTCACATACTTAATACATTCCATATATTAACAAATACTTTTGCCTATATTATTTCATAATATAGGTCACGACCCTCATGTTCATTCTCGTTGTAAGCACTGGTTCTACTCAGATTTTATTATTTTGGTTAATCCTCATATTTTGAGAGCGCAAGTGCTTATGTCATCTTTCATTTCAAAATTAGGTTATTTCTGATATTTTGGGTGAGCAAAGACTTGTCCAACTTCACCATCTATATTAGTAGAGGCCTTATCGGACTAGAATAGTATGCTCATGTTCTTTTCAAGTGTTATGTTTTGAATTCTCTTTTGTCGATATTTCTATGTTTTGAGACTTACCTTCCGCATTTAAGATTTATCTTGCTCTCATGTTATTCTATGTCATGCTATGTATGCTAAGAGGCTTGTTTAGGATCTCTTGGGATCCCAAATGCCATGTCACATATACGGTCTACTTTGGGTCATGACACTATGGGGTTGTATTATTTCATAAGAGGGTTATGTGCTTCCTACAGGGTTATATGGTTTCCTAAGAGGGCTATGTGCTACCTACAAGGCTATATTGTTCCCTAAGAAGGCTATGTGCTGCCTATAGGGCTATATTGATGTCTAAGAGGGCTATGTGTTGCTTACTTGTATATATTGGTGCTTAAAGGGATACTTATTTACATACGGGTCTAGGGGACTATCAATAGGGGTATATAGACTGAATTAGCACCTTTTGGACTCAAGGGGGCTCAAGTAGGTGGTCTTGTTTATTGTTTGTACCTACCAAGCTTATGGGGGCTTGGTTATCTTGTTGTTTAATTATTTTTGATATACTTAAATTCAAAAGTACGCTTATGTTATTCTAGACTTCATTACCTTGTTACTTTTATACTCGATACATTAATCACATTACCTTGGGGCACTATATTTATGCTTGCAGGTCTCGACAGATGACTCAATAGGTCTTATCAACAACATAGTTGACTTATATTAGGTTGGCTAGCCCCTTTCTTCCGAAGCTTCCAAAGTTTTGAGGTTTGTTTTCTTTTTTGTAAATAATTTTTGTTAAGCCGAGGCCCTGTCCTAACCAAGCTTTACTACTCTTAGAAGCTTGAACACTAGTGTGTTTTGTTGTATATCCATGTTATTAGTCATGTTGGCCCAGTTTGTTGGTTGGTTGAAGTTTAAAGATATTTGATGTATTGTCTTGATACATACCTATTTTCATCTTTTGTATAGAGATCATTGTGGCCTCGACGGCCCAAATAGGAATTGTGTGCTAGTTGACTATTTCTTTATATGAGCTATTGGGAGTAACTGTTTCCTTTATAGTGATGTTGATAGGGGATTTGTCAGTCAAGTGCCTATTTTTTAGCAGAGATATACTTGTTTGTTTTCTTGTAAGTGTGTGACTGTTATGCGCTATTAGCAAATGATTCAGCAGGATTAACTCAAGCTTAAGTTTTGGCATTAGGTGCTAGTTTCACCCCTTGTGACAATTTACTCATCATTTGATCTAACATATATTATGATCAAGGAGAAAAGATATAGGTTTGATAGATCAAACTTTACTTTATATGATGTTTTGGTCATTTATCACGATCCAATTTCTCAGGTCATGGTGACACCTAATCCTACCTACCAGTATGTAAGCCTAACCCATAGCCCGAACCAGAAGCAATGGATCATCAAGCATAGAAAGAAATGAAGCAGAAAAAAAAAATAATAAGAAAGAGGAAAAAACATAGGTACCTATCCATAGAACCATCCCCAAGACCTGCATTAGTCGATATTCTAGCATTACAAATATAAAAATAAACACAGTCTGTCTCAAAAGAGGGCTATGTGTTGCTTACTTGTATATATTGGTGCTTAAAGGGATACTTATTTACATACGGGTCTAGGGGACTATCAATAGGGGTATATAGACTGAATTAGCACCTTTTGGACTCAAGGGGGCTCAAGTAGGTGGTCTTGTTTATTGTTTGTACCTACCAAGCTTATGGGGGCTTGGTTATCTTGTTGTTTAATTATTTTTGATATACTTAAATTCAAAAGTACGCTTATGTTATTCTAGACTTCATTACCTTGTTACTTTTATACTCGATACATTAATCACATTACCTTGGGGCACTATATTTATGCTTGCAGGTCTCGACAGATGACTCAATAGGTCTTATCAACAACATAGTTGACTTATATTAGGTTGGCTAGCCCCTTTCTTCCGAAGCTTCCAAAGTTTTGAGGTTTGTTTTCTTTTTTGTAAATAATTTTTGTTAAGCCGAGGCCCTGTCCTAACCAAGCTTTACTACTCTTAGAAGCTTGAACACTAGTGTGTTTTGTTGTATATCCATGTTATTAGTCATGTTGGCCCAGTTTGTTGGTTGGTTGAAGTTTAAAGATATTTGATGTATTGTCTTGATACATACCTATTTTCATCTTTTGTATAGAGATCATTGTGGCCTCGACGGCCCAAATAGGAATTGTGTGCTAGTTGACTATTTCTTTATATGAGCTATTGGGAGTAACTGTTTCCTTTATAGTGATGTTGATAGGGGATTTGTCAGTCAAGTGCCTATTTTTTAGCAGAGATATACTTGTTTGTTTTCTTGTAAGTGTGTGACTGTTATGCGCTATTAGCAAATGATTCAGCAGGATTAACTCAAGCTTAAGTTTTGGCATTAGGTGCTAGTTTCACCCCTTGTGACAATTTACTCATCATTTGATCTAACATATATTATGATCAAGGAGAAAAGATATAGGTTTGATAGATCAAACTTTACTTTATATGATGTTTTGGTCATTTATCACGATCCAATTTCTCAGGTCATGGTGACACCTAATCCTACCTACCAGTATGTAAGCCTAACCCATAGCCCGAACCAGAAGCAATGGATCATCAAGCATAGAAAGAAATGAAGCAGAAAAAAAAAATAATAAGAAAGAGGAAAAAACATAGGTACCTATCCATAGAACCATCCCCAAGACCTGCATTAGTCGATATTCTAGCATTACAAATATAAAAATAAACACAGTCTGTCTCAAAAGAGGGCTATGTGTTGCTTACTTGTATATATTGGTGCTTAAAGGGATACTTATTTACATACGGGTCTAGGGGACTATCAATAGGGGTATATAGACTGAATTAGCACCTTTTGGACTCAAGGGGGCTCAAGTAGGTGGTCTTGTTTATTGTTTGTACCTACCAAGCTTATGGGGGCTTGGTTATCTTGTTGTTTAATTATTTTTGATATACTTAAATTCAAAAGTACGCTTATGTTATTCTAGACTTCATTACCTTGTTACTTTTATACTCGATACATTAATCACATTACCTTGGGGCACTATATTTATGCTTGCAGGTCTCGACAGATGACTCAATAGGTCTTATCAACAACATAGTTGACTTATATTAGGTTGGCTAGCCCCTTTCTTCCGAAGCTTCCAAAGTTTTGAGGTTTGTTTTCTTTTTTGTAAATAATTTTTGTTAAGCCGAGGCCCTGTCCTAACCAAGCTTTACTACTCTTAGAAGCTTGAACACTAGTGTGTTTTGTTGTATATCCATGTTATTAGTCATGTTGGCCCAGTTTGTTGGTTGGTTGAAGTTTAAAGATATTTGATGTATTGTCTTGATACATACCTATTTTCATCTTTTGTATAGAGATCATTGTGGCCTCGACGGCCCAAATAGGAATTGTGTGCTAGTTGACTATTTCTTTATATGAGCTATTGGGAGTAACTGTTTCCTTTATAGTGATGTTGATAGGGGATTTGTCAGTCAAGTGCCTATTTTTTAGCAGAGATATACTTGTTTGTTTTCTTGTAAGTGTGTGACTGTTATGCGCTATTAGCAAATGATTCAGCAGGATTAACTCAAGCTTAAGTTTTGGCATTAGGTGCTAGTTTCACCCCTTGTGACAATTTACTCATCATTTGATCTAACATATATTATGATCAAGGAGAAAAGATATAGGTTTGATAGATCAAACTTTACTTTATATGATGTTTTGGTCATTTATCACGATCCAATTTCTCAGGTCATGGTGACACCTAATCCTACCTACCAGTATGTAAGCCTAACCCATAGCCCGAACCAGAAGCAATGGATCATCAAGCATAGAAAGAAATGAAGCAGAAAAAAAAAATAAGAAGAAAGAGGAAAAAACATAGGTACCTATCCATAGAACCATCCCCAAGACCTGCATTAGTCGATATTCTAGCATTACAAATATAAAAATAAACACAGTCTGTCTCAAAAGAAAAGTAATGACTAGTCCTAGCCTAAGTAGAAGGAAATCGGCAACTCCGAATGCCAAGAGCTCACTAAATCTCTAAATCAAAAGCTGCTTGGCACAAGTCCAAATCATCGGTAATAACTCGTACCATGATCTGCACAGTGCAGAAGTGTAGTATGAGTAATAAATAAATGGTACTCAAGCCGATGCATAAAATGGTGATGTCGCACTGGATAGTCAAGTAAAGGCTAAGAGAATCCTAGATACATCCAATGTGTAAAAGGGAGATGCTGCACTGAGTACCAGTAAAAAGTTGAGCACATCCTCGATGCCTCTAGTACTGCCAATAGAAATAGAGTATGTCATCGTCGCCTCATACGTCTCAAAACTAGTGTGTCCAAGTGGTCCACATGGTATGACTCCCATTAAAACCAGTTTAAAAAATAGTAAAAGTATGAGAATGTGCCTTCTCAAAATAGTAATAAAAATGCCATGAAGGAACCGAGATTGTACCACAAAACACGTGAAATACTCAATCAATGCAAACATGTCATCACCAGTATCCAAACAAGGTGCACACAATCAGAAATATAATACCCAATCTTACCACACTTCCAAGGAAAAGAAAACTAACCTGGAATCCAATCGCTCCTCAAACATGGTATCGGACCCAATAATATAACACTAGTCAATAAGGAATCACAAGCCTACCGCTAAACACAAAGCAAAGTAATCAAGAAATGGCTAAGAATCAAATAGGGGTAGAAATATCTCTAGGAATGATGACTTTACCCCAAATGTACCACAACAGCTCACAACCGAGCACCACAAAGCCAAACCTATGACTACGATAAGCCAGTGAGGTTCAAGCACTAGCACAAGGTATACCACTCGAAACAAGCCCTATCAGAAGCTACGCCTAGCTATAAGAGTAACAAAGCACATGCTAAAACATCTAAGGCTCAAACTGTCATGACCCAAAAATCGAGGACATGATGGCACACATTCTAATACCCAACCTGATGTCTAAGCCTAAAAGTAAAACTCATACGAGACTCCAAAAAGGGAAAGTTAGTTCACAAAGTAAAGAAAAAGAAAAACGACACAAAGATATCACAAAACCTAGTGTCATAAGTATAAATAGCATCTAATACAAAGTTTGAATATGAATATACATCATAAGTTTCTGAACACTATAAAAGACTGAAAAATAAAGGATAGAACTAGAGGCAATTCGGACCCCAGGATCTCACCACTAATCTGAGTATGCAGAATCTGCCAGAATGGTCTGCTGCTAGTGAGTACCCTGAATAGTATCTGCAACAAAAAGGGACACATAAGTAGGAGTGAGTACAATCTACATGTACATAATAAGTTTGACCGACTAAGAATACGGAATTAATTAAATCTATGAAATAAACTAAGGAACGCTTCCACTCACATATAAAAAAGACTCATTTCGGCATCGATGCTGCCAATTTATATAGAATAGCACGATTAAAGTAAACACATAAGGATAGTTCAATATCACAATTAACTAGATAAGTCAAGTAACATAGATAGCAATGCAATGCAATATGATGATGCAATGATGTGGTGGTATGGTGGAATTAAGGTTGTCGCACAACCTATAGTATACCCATGTATGGTATGGTGGAATCAAACAAGGACCCATGAGGGACTCAAAATCCATATACCAAATCACAATCTCAATATCTCATCAACTTGCGACCTATCTCATGGTCAAGGATATAAAAAGGTGTCATATATTCTTTCTCAAAAAGAATTTCATAGTTCTCAAATTCCCAAGATCAATGATATAATAAATGAGGATTAATGCATCACAACACATATGACATGGAGGCAATATTCAACTCAACATGTAATACAAGTTTCAAAGTTCTCAAAACTCAACCTAAACCTGATATTCACCCTCAATAGATAGTAATGGGAAGGAAATAAATTGAAATAAGTGTTCACTCTTTTTTGAAAATATTTCAGTGCTCAAGTATACTCAAATGCCTACTCAACCCCTTAAGCGGGCATTGTAAGTCAAATAGTCTTCTCATGCCTCTCTCACAGGAAAATCATGAATCACATACTCTCAAAGCAAATAAGATAGCAAAATAAGGCCCACATATGTGCTACACAACACAAATAAACCCCACACGGGCATCAAAATATAAATAAGCCCACGTACGAGCATCATAATAAAAATAATAGTCCCAAATAATGCTACAACCCCATACCAAAGTCATACGAATGACTAATTACCCAATTCCAGTCTCAAAAACAGGATAGTCAAACCTACCTCGAATGCCAAAAATTCGCACGAACGATCTAAATGGAGCGCAACCCATGAATACCGACTCCAAAATTATTACCGACTATAAAAAATGACAAAATTTTATTAAAAGGAGTCTAATAATACCTATAATTCTAGGTTTTAGAATCGGAGTCAAAATTGTACAAAAACTTCTTTGAAATTAAAAGGGGCAAATCTGGAAATTTATTTTGAAAATATGCTCTACACATCAAGGGGAGTTCATGGTTGAAAATCCATAAAAATTAATCAAGAAATGGAATAGAAATCAAAGAAAATCGAATTTCAAATTTGGGAGAAAAATGCCCCCTAAACCCACCTTGAAACCATAGCTTTTGAATGATTTTAGAACACAAAATTTGGAGAAATTGATAAGAAAATAGCAAAAGGACTTAACCAAACAAGATTTTCCGAGATATAGCTCAAAAATCCCTTTTGCCAAGCTCTAAAATGAGTGAAAATGGTGAAATTGAGAAAAATAGGAAGAAACATGACTTAACACTATTTAGGCATTTTTTTGTTCTCTCCAAATGCAAACACTTAACTCCACGATCATGGAGCACGCTAGAATTGCTCTCCGTGAATGTGGGCTTCATGTCGCGAACGCGAAGTATACTAGAGATCTTATTTGCAAACACGGGCTTCATGCTGCGAATGCGAAGTACACTAAGAAGACCCTCCGCGAACACAGGACTGACAACCACGATTGCGGAGAAGACAGGAACACTACACCAGAATACCAGTCCAAGTATAAGAAAAAGGTCCTAAACAGATCCTTGAAATTCATTTGAGGTCCGATAAAAATAAAGCGGATATATTACTACACTAAATTTGATATTCTGGACTCAATAGAATAATAGAATTTCCGAAAAAAGATTTTTATGATGAAATTACCCTCCCAAACCCCTTTTAGGCCTAAAAATCAACTTTTAGCCCATATTCCAAAAGCAAAAATTAAGGTCCTAGGGCTCTAAGACTATACTCAACTAGACCAAACTCAATGTTCTAGACATTATGGAACTGATGGAATTCTTATTTGACGATCTCAATATGTTGACCAAAGTTAATCCTATCAATGAAACTTCCCTCTCAAGGCCTCAAATAGACAAAATCCCACCTAATCACATCAAGAACTATTCCAACCATCTCCATATCACAAACAAATATGAAAACACGACGGGGAAGGACAAAATCGTCATTTTCACTAAAAAGTAATTTCTCAAGAATTTTTAGATAATTCATCATCCACCACTAAAACACACGTTTGTCCTCAAACAAAAAGTAAAGTACGTGTAGGGGGAAAAAGGTAAGGATAACTATGAATCATGTCAAACTCCACCTCCCATGTAGCCTCCTTAATAGGTCAGTGCCTCCACTACACTTACAATAAATCACTTTGACCTCAATTGTCTAGTTTTTCTATGCATGATAGCAACAAGCTCCTCCTTAAATGACAAGTCTTGATCCAAAGAAACCAAGTCCCACTGAGTCACATGAGAGTCATCTTGCCGGCACCGCTTACAATCGATACATGAAACATATGATGAACAGTTGAAAGGTTTGGGGCAAGGCCAATTTATAGGCCACTTCCCCATACTTTTCTAACACCTCAAAAAGGCCAATAAACCTCAAATTGAGCTTCACGTTCCTCCCAAATGTCATCACACCCTTAGTGGGAGACACCTTAAGCAACACTCGCTCACCTATAGCAAATAACACATCACAAACACACATATCGACATAACTTTTTTGCTTACTCTAGGCAGTCACAAGGTGCTACTGAATTAATTTCACCCTATCCATGGCATCTCTCAACAAATAGGTACCCCAAGGTTATACCCCAAAGGAATTAAACCATCCCATGGGAGATCTACACCTCCTCCCATATAAGGCCTCAAACGGTGCCTTTTAAATATTGGAATATTAATTATTGTTATATGTAAACTCAACTAGAGGGAGAGATTGGTCCCAATGACTACCAAAGTCCATGACACAAGCTTGGAGCATGTCCTTAAGCACTTAAATAGTCCACTCCGACTGACCATTGGTTTGAGGATGATAAGTTGTGCTCAACTCAAGCTTGGTACCCATCTTCTCCTGCATAGAGCTCTAGAAATATGAGTTCAACTGCGTACCTCTATCATACACAATATAAATGGGCACTTCATGCAATCGAACCATATCATGGATATACATCCTAGCCAACTACTCTAAATTGTAGCTAGTTTTCACCGAAATAAAATGAGTCAGTTTGGTCAACTAATCGACAATTACCCAATTTTAATTATGCTTATCCAAAGTCAAGGGTAACCCTATCATACCACACCACCAATAGTATGTTTTCAAATCATAGAACATGTTTGCCGCTCCTAGGTGAATAAAATACTTAGAACAATGAGCCTCATCCAATATCACACATACCCAATCACCAACCTTAGGCACATAAATACGACTGATTATCCTCAAAATTCCCTCAGGATCAAGAGAGGTTGATTTAGATTTACCTCTTAATACTTTGTGTCGAATAGTCCTCAACTTGTCATCATCAAACTGATGTGCACGAATATGATCCATCAAAGTAAACCTAGCCTCCATAAAGGCCAAAATACTATAAAGTGTAGAAATATCAAATTGTGCCAATTGACTAGCCAATGACTAAACCTCCAAACCCAAAGGCCTCTTATTCGCCTTAAGAAATGCTAAACTACCCATACTAGGCGCTTTCTAATGCAAAGCATCCACTACCACATTAGCCTTGCCCAAATGATAAATAATGGTGATGTATAGTCTTTCAGTAGTTCCAACCACCTACGCTGCCTCATGTTTAAATTTGGCTGAGAAATGATATACTTAAGGTTATGGTGATCGATAAAGACCTCACAATGCACATCATAGATATAATGCCTCCACAACTTCAAAATAAACACTGTCGCTGCCAACTCCAAGTCATGAGTAGGGTAGTTCTTCTTATGTACCTTTAGTTATTGAGAAGCATAGCTATAACTCTCTCCTTCTGCATCAACACACCACCCAAACTGACACCCAAAGCATCACAAAATACAATGAAAGCCACACCCTCCTCGAGTAAAGCTAGAATAGGTATTGAAGTCAATAACTCCTTGAGTTTTTGAAAGCTCGCCTCACACTCATCAGTCCACTGGAATGCCATGGTTTTTTGAGTTATCCTAGTAACAAGGACTGCAATAGAAGAGAAACTCTGAACAAACCACCGATAATAGCCTACCAACCCTATAGAGCTTTAAATCTCGATAACCAAAGTAGGTCTAACCTAATCACAAGCCGCTGTAACCTTGGTCGGATTAAACATAATACCATCCTTGGTCACTATATGACCCAAGAATGCCATGGACTTGAGCCAAAACTCATATTTGGAGAATTTTGCATACAACTTCTCCTTTCTCAATATCTAAAGTACGACCTTCGAGTGACTAACATGGTTGGCCTCATTCTTGGAATAAACCAAGATATTGTCGATAAACACAATCACAAAGAAGTCCAAATAAAGTCAAAACACCTAGTTCATCAACTCTATAAAAGTAGCTGAGGCATTAGTCAACCCAAAGGACATGATCACAAACTCACAATGCCCGTAACGAGTCTTAAAAGTAGTTTTTCAGATATCAAATTCCCAAACTCTCAACTGATGGTAACTTGACTGCAAGTCAATCTTAGAGAACACTGGTGCAGCCCACGATGATACACTAGGTCGATTAAATCCCTTCTTCAACAAATCTTTCAATTATTCTTTTAAGTCTTTCAATTCCATTAGAGCCATTCGATAAGGAGAAATAGAGATTGGCTGGGTGGCCAACTCCAAATAAATCACAAAATTGACATCACTATAAGGAGGAACACCCAATAATTCTATGGGAAATACATCCACAAAATCTCTCACCACCCTCATGGTCTGTAAAGAGGATGACTCCTTAGTGAGATTACATACATGAGACAAATAAAACAAGCAACTTTTATCCAACATATGTTGAGTACGAATATAAGATATCACCTCCTTCAGATACGAACTCGAATTACCCTTCCACACCAAGCAAGGTAAACCGAGATAGGCTAAGGTCACAACCTTGGCATAATAATATAAAATAGCATGAGAGGGAGATAAACAGTCCATACATAATATCACATAAAATTCAAGCATGTCTAATAACATCAAGTCTACTCTAGTCTTTCTACCTAACAATATCACTCCACACCCCCGGTATACTTGATCTACCACTAAAGACTCACCTACCAAAGTAGAAACAATAATAGGCACCACAAGGGGCTCACACAAATAATCCCTACCCATAACAAAATAGGTCGATACATAAGAATAGGTAGATCCTGAATCAAATAATACTTAAGCATAACAGTGGAAAACCAGAAAAATACCTATAGTAACTGCATCAGAGACATCTGCCTCATGCCATCCCGGTATAGCATAGCATAATCGATAGTCACAACCACTTGGGAACCATCATAAGCACCACATCGAGCTCCACCCTTAGAACCCAAATGCCATCTCTAGCACTTTGTAAAGCACCATAAATTGCTGGGGTAGGTGTAAAATGAACAACTTGTATCCTAGGCTGAGTAGTAGAAGGAACGCATCTAGGGCAATCCTTTGCCTTATGCCCAAATTTATCATACACATAGTAGCCTCGAGGACCTGAACCTTATGGAGGATAACCAAAAGTGTTAATACATCCTTTGAAGCCTGAAGAACTATCATAACTAGCCTGACCCAATTTGGATCTACCCATATTATATGTTCCCTAAGTCACTACCTGTATTAGCCTGCCCTGGTAATTATGGGTTCCTAGACTCGAATATTTGGTGCCTCTAGAGGAATGACTGTTGAACTAACCTTGTCGACAAAACCTCTTGGCCTCGCCTTATCTAGCATGTCGGATACTCTCTATCATCCTAGAATGATCAATAATACTCTAAAAGGTACCACCAAAAACACAAGAGGGGTTGTAGCCTCCTGAATATAGTCGACGAATCCCTTCACCAACTTGTAAATCTACTCAAACTCTTTAGAAATACTCAACATAGCATAACGAGACAACTCATGAAAGCGAGACATGTATCAGATACTAATATGTAGGCTATAAAGAACAAACCTTTCAAGGATCACCTCAGTAAACTACTCCAAACTCATCGTAAGAGAACCAGTAGGTCTACGAGCAAGAATCGACCGCTACCACTTTTTGGCCATTATCACAAATTGATATGAAGTATATGCTACTATGTGTGCCTCTAGAATACCTAGGTTGAACAACCTATCTTGGTACTCGGTCAAAATTTCATAGACCTTTTCTCCGACTATACCATCAAATCTGGAAGGTGCCAATCGCACAAACATCTCAAAACTCTTTTGCTCAGACACTTACATGGCAGCACTAGTAGAAACTGGTGGAGCTACAAATCTCAAAAGTTCATGTAACATTCCTCAAAATGCTCATAGACGCCTTAAGAATTCCTTGGGAATACACTACTCACATAACGCATTATCCATAATCTTTTTGGCAAATTCTAGTCTTAAATATCAAGCAGGGGGTCAAAACCTATGGGAAAATGGTATCGGTGGATTTTTAGGACCCGTATATTAAAAGATAGATTTTTTAAGAAATTGCGCAAAACAGTGAGGTGCGCGGAAGGTCCGTGTCGCCTACTTTCTCCCGTTCAGTCTAATTTTTTCCCGAGTCAAAATCTGGCCAAAATCACATTAGCTCATAATTGGCATATCAGGCAACAGCTCTGTGTCGTGGACTTTGGAGGGAGTTTTTATTCGAATTCAGTTTTTAAGTAAGGACATGTTCGACTTTTCCCTAATTTTTAGTTAATGAACCTCAATGTTTTTAAGGCCTAATTCTACTCTGTAAACTACCCTAAACCCCTAATTTCATTTATTGGTTTACAATTCACCTACTCAAATATTTCTCTCTCTACAAGAACTCTCAAGGAATCCATTTAAGACGTCAAAGAAATTCATTCAAGCTCTCCATCAAAACTCTCAAATTTTTCCAAATTCCTTGGTTTTCTCACTCAAGATATGTGGGTATTGATTCATGGATTCTTTCATCCATCAAGCTCAATCAATTTCTCAAGTTTTCTATTAAATTCAAATATGGGATTTTATGAGTTTTATGATCTCTATTCGAATTGCATGAATCATGATTCCACTCTTGGTTATGAATCTATTTTACGATAAATTGATGGTTATTGCAATGAATTGTAGAGTTTTTTCATGAATTCTCCTATATTGATTGGGATTCATGATATGAATTATGGATATTTTCAATTATACTTCCAAATGATATTATCTTTATGAATTATGTATGGGCTGATAAAAAGTATATGATCATGCATATTTTCAAGTCAATATTATAATATTTAAGTCAATTGATCATGTATTCATGTTTTACCCTAATTTCCAAGTATGGATTATGATTTTATGATGAATTATGTGTTGACCATGAGTTATATGATTTCCAATGAAAGTTTTATATGAGTTAAAGTTGAGATTTGTTATTCTAAAGTTAAAGTTATGATGATGATCAGAGTTAAGATTAAAAAATGTTTAAAGATGGTGATAAGGACAATTCTCACTGAAGTTATAGATTCTTATGAATCACTCAATAGATGAGTTATTCCTAATATGTTTTAAAGATGGAGTGATAAGTAGTTACTATCTTTCCCTACTATGTTATGATCATGTTTATGAATTTTCGTTGGGATATTGACTAAGCAGCGAGAGGACTTCTTGGGGTTCGGTCCAGTAACACAGTTAGCTATCCAAGGAAATCCTAATAGCAATCTAAAGTCTCAGAACTACATGACACCATAGTTATAAAGGGATTAGAGATTAATACCCAAATCTCTAAGAGGTGAGTACCCGATTCTAAGAACTAGTTGTGAGTAACCGGTTCACATAACCGCTTAGTGGATCCACTTAGGCATATAGGATTCTACTTTGGCAAGTAGTCTCCCCCATTCCTCCAATTTAGAGGTAACATTGGGATTCCATATAATAGCTCGCATGGTCTTATTTGTAGGTTAAAGGTCCTAACCCATACAAGTTCAAGTTAAAGCTATGAGATGTCAAGTTATGAGTTTATAATAAAGTTTTATGATATACATTGACCATGATTTTCATATATTTTAAATTACTCTTAAACTATACTCATGTTCACTATGATTGGTCATGCATCCTATGGCATATTGATTACGCTTTTTACTTATTCATGCATACCTCACATACTTAGTACATTCAAATGTACTAACACATATTTTGCCTACATTGTCTCATAATGTAGGGACGGATGACACTCACGATCACCCCACTCATGGCTAGAGATTTGCTCTGGATTTTAAAGAAGTTGGTGAGTCCTCATTCTGCTGAGGACAAGAATTTTATTCATTTTACTATTGTTTACACTTTCTTCTATTGTTAGAGTGAGCTACGAGCTTGTACTAAGTCTCCTTCAAATACTAGACTAGAGGAATCTTTAGACGTCATTATGGTGTAGTCTGGTTAGACGTTTATAGAGTTTATCTCCCTTAGTCCCATTCCTCACTTAATGATTACTTTAGCTCATATTTATATTATTTTTTACCTTAGGTATGCGATGTATGCTAAGATGGCTTATGTTTGGGGTCCCTCGCATTTCGATCACCATGTTACGACTAGACCCTAGGTCAGATCGTGACAATGCAATAGAAGGCACTAAAGAAGAACCAGGAGTTTGAAATCCCACACTAGGCCCTAAACTAGCGGGTGTACCACCAACTGTAATAAGAGAGCCTAAAGTACCTGGAAGAACACCAGGAGTAGGAGCATCATCTAATCTAGCCAATAATTGAACGAGTAGCTCTTGAAGCATCGGAGCGTTATCGGGAACTGAAGGAGGTTGGGCTAGCCTCTACTCCTCAATTTACTGCTCAAAGTCATCCTCATGCTCATATATGGACTCAGATGATGGCTCTCTAGCTTTTCCACAAGAAAGTGTTACTATCTAGTACGCCTAAACTTACACGTCAATTAAGAAGTATAAAGCAGTTGCCGTCAAATATAGAACCCAACAAGGTTAGGGTAGAACCCACAGGGAATGCAGAAGAAATAAATCTAGTAGCACTTAAACTCAATTGTCATCAATACTTCTAAACAATAAACATACATAAAATAAATGGGGGGATTTATTATTGCATAAGTAAAAGTTCACAAAAATAGAGTAAAAACTTAATATTGTTAATAATATCGTATCATAGCATCGTATGCAAAATCTAGAAAGTTATGTACATCTAAACGCCCCTATTCCTATTAAATATATTTCACTCATCTTTTCCCGGTATCAGAGTGTATTTCTAACTAACCCTTGCTTTTTATCTCAGGAAACTATATGTATTTCCAACTAACCCTTGCTTTCGATCTCAGAAAACTATCCCCTCCTAGGCTAAAGTTCTTAGATGAAGGTTATGCTTCAAATCTGTGTTGTATTTTTCTTTTTCAAATCACTACCCCTCTTTAGAAATTAATTAATATAGGTAAGTTTTAATGCGGTCCCTCGTTAAAAGTAAAATAAGATGAAGAAAACTATAATGCATTGTGAAACACTTATCGACAATCACTTATATGTTTGCCTACATCATTATTGTGCCATGTTTCCTACAACCTTAGTTATAGGGTTTCACTACTTATAATCACAAGGAATGAATCAAGAATTAATGTTGAATTCATAAAAAACTACTTACGTGTATAGAAAAGTAAACCTCAAATCATGAAAAATGAATCAAGAAAGTACAGTGGATTAGATTGCACATTTGAATCTTGAAAAGTAATCAAAGTATGCTCTTACAATGTTCACAATATGCCAAAACTCATAACTAAAGACGTAACCCTCAAAATAAAATAAATTTAGTTATTTATAGAAGTACAAAACCTACTCCTAAATCAACTAGGAAAACTCAAGTCGGCAGAGTTCACGCCAAGGCATCACAACCCGTACGGGCCTTCATGCTCCGTGGTCAAGCCTCGTTATATTGATTTGGATCCACCACTATGCTGGACTTTTCTTCTTCATGGGAAATCACCATATCTCGTGGTCTGACTATACCCCATACTGGGGTCCGTGGTAGTTTCCTTGACTAAATTCAATCTTTCATTAACAATCCTTCACGAACTTTGATCATGCCCCGTGGGGGATCCACGGCCTATGAAGGGCCTCATAGAGTTCCACTTGGCCAAAATTATCACTTCAGGCTTCAGTTACATCAGCATTACGCCAACCACCACGGCCTGTACAAGGCACCACAGTCCGTAGTAGCACTTGTACTCCCTAGTCTGCATTACTTCTCAGCAAAACTGCCTTAACTCCTCAAAATACATCAAAACTCATGCACAACTTAGTTTTTCTGCAAAAAATTAACAAAACACACATCATATCTACAAAAACATACTTGCAATGTACCCTAATCCACTATCTTGAGCATTGAAAGTGTCGACACGGTAACTTAACATCCTCAAATTAGACCGATTGTTTCTCCTCAAGAAATGACAAAAACAAAATAACACAATGCGCAAACACAAATAATTATAGGTAGTCATTTAATAGCTCATAAATAAACTATGACCCTTTTATTCAATCGACTCAACTATGCAATAAACGGACAGTCAAACTAACTCACAAGGATCGATTTACGATATCACACTACTCACAGTCAACCAAATAAATGCAAACAAAAATGTACCAATCGATATAGCGACTCAACAACTCAATAGTATAATCACAGTACCCTCACCACAAAGAAATCCCTTACATTGTATGCATAGATAAACATAGACTGAAATAAACTCACTCATATTCGCAAATAAAGTTCAGTCAATGCACATGTATAGACCATAGGCTTGCCCTTATTTTTTACACTGCACTTTCGAATAGCTCTTTTAGGATCACATTTGGACTTTCTTTACTTGTAACGTAGCCTCGAGCTCGGGTAGGATACATTTAGGATTTAGGTGACTATTTTTCCCCTGTTTGACATTACTTTGATGTAGCTTCTTATTTTTCAATCCCCAAACTATTTCATCCTCTTGTTCCTTTCTCTATTTATGCTCGTATGTGGTTTCCACTTTTGTTCTTCTCTCTCTTTTTCTTTTTTCTCTTTTGTTTTCTAAGTGTATTTCTATTTGCAGGTTTGAATTTCATGTTGTATTACACTTGTTCTTTCATTTATTTAGTGGCCACACCCAAATGCTATTCTTTTTCCTCTTATCACGCATCTCTTTCATACCCCAACTTTTTTGCTTTTCTTTATAGTATCCACCATCAACTTAGGCTTTTAGCCTAAGTTGAGGTGCACATTATCCTGGAGGGGCTAGGGCCAAGATAAAGGTCTACAGTCAGATAAGAAAGTTGATTTGTGTTATTTCAAACAAAGGTCTTTTTCAAGCTCAAACTTTTGGTTCAAAGGGTATGACTTCATTTCGTTGGTTATATTTAGGCTAAGTGGCTCATTTTCTACAACGACATATTATCCTATCCTAATAAAGCTATCCAATCATTTCAGTGAGACTAACTAGGCAAGTTCTAGCCTACAGATGCATTGCTCGAACTAGGTAGTTCAATTCACATACACATAGCACATATGTTATACTATTCAGCACCCAATCAACACATTCATGTTCTAGCTAGCATTTTATAAATTTTCAATATGTACAATGTCCTACAAAGATCCTACAAGTAGGTTTTCACAAATTTTCAATTTGTACAACTTCCTATAAAGATCCTAACAAATATGTTTTCATAGTCCAGACACAATCACATAACATTTCACGTATTTTTCAATTGGGAATCATGTTTGTTCATTTCACAACATTCATTTTCACAAGCTACTATATACTTCTATAGAATCTTGTATTTACACAAAACAACCTAAACATGCCAATTCTACTAAATATTATGCTTGAGAGAAAAGAAACATGGAAATAAAAACTTCCAAGCGTCAGGATGCCCCACCCCTATCAAAAAAATTATGAATTGTCCTCAATTACATGTCAAAAGACTCAAAAGTAAATACAAGGGAGGCGACCATACCTGCGACACCCTAGGTGTCAGTCGGTAGTGGTGTAATGGCACCAATAGCGGCCGAACACTCAATGATGTGGAATCACATGAAAAGTCATTGCCCCGTAGAAGATATGAGCATGTTGGGAGGCACCTCAATCGTAGTCACAACTAGAATCGGGATCTCAGCAGTCTTAGAAGGAGAAAATCTACTAGCCGACCCTCCAACCTTCGTAGACTCAAGGCGTGTCTCTCTAGATCCTCTCTATCCTGGGAGTATTTTTAGGAAGCTCTCTTAGCTCTTTTTAACTATTTTTTCTCAGCCCCTTGCCTTTTTAGCATCATCAATAGAGCTTTCTCTTTGTCTCTCATTTTCCTTGCCCTTTTTATCGAACAAAGGTGCTAAAATGGAACCTCACACCCATCTAACTACACGAGTGTGGGAGATGCAGATAACAACTATAATAAAGCATCTATAGCAATAGCAGGGGCAGTAGTGGATACTTTTTCTTATAATTTATACACGACAAAATGCAAGATGGTTAACTCTACCTGTATAGACTCGGTCTCCTCATCACCTAATCAAATAGTCTGATCAATAATATGGGACTCAAATCCATCTATACGACCCTGAACTAGTGAGATACCTTATCTGAGCTTAGAACAAAGCTATGTCGCCTCTTGCTGTATTTGTGCCTGGACCACCCTAGGTAGCCACTCAATCACCCGATATACCAACACCCTATTTCTACTTCTGATCCTGCACCAATCTCTCAAGGAGTGCATAAGGTACAGTGATCATTATATCTAAAGTTGCTATCGTGGAAAGGGTAAGCCTAGTGTCAACCTCGGGCTGCTCTACTGCCTTCTTCATCTGAGGGACTGAAGTCATACCCTCTAAATCTAGAGTAGGAAGGGATAGGCATGTACTCATAGGGACTAGCACAATTGGTCGTCCCGTCTTGGTCTTGTACAACGGTTGTCCAAATCCTTTATCAATGCTGCATTTGTGGACTTCTTCACTATGGTGATCTTGTCAAAGTATTTGCACACCAGGGTTCTTGTAGCCTCACACAACTCTCAGATTAAGCATGGGAAAAGAAGCCTAGATCGCTCATTAAAAGCTCTGTCATAAATCTCAAATGCAATCAAACCACCGTTGTGTAGTCCAAAATGAGCCATAATACAGGCTACTAGTGATGTCTATGATGGATGGAGTGTGTTGTCATTTCCTATTGGCTGGAGAAGAGCACATAAAATGGCCTACCAAAATATCATCGAGAATGTGAGAGATACCTTAGTAATCAGTTTCTTTGGGTTCGTGACCCAAGGCACATTTACGCCCTCAATGGTTATTAACTTGGCAATCCATCGAATAATCTAAAGTCGCTCATTCGGGTCGCCCATCTTCTCTTTATTAATAACCATATGGTGCTGGTGCTTGTAAACACCTGTCAAAATATTGGTGTGGAAGCTTGAACATATAAGAACCTTTTTATCGTGGTCTTGGAGATATCAACTACTTTTCCCAAACCATTACTTCATTCAGCGGTGGTGACCTCAATGCAATGGCCCTTTTCTTCTTTTTTGAGATCTCATCAGGAATTGCATTCAGTATCATAGCGGCATAGGAAAAGTAGAATTCTCGAGTAAGATTATCACCATACTAGCCTGAGTCCTTTCTCATCAACCTGAAATAATGTTTGTCGAATAACTCTTTGAGCTCGAAAAGGGCGAAGAGGTTGCCGGTGATTACCCGGACTTCTAGCACAATGGTCATCTGGTCAAGCCCTTAGAACATTTGTTCAGACCATTTGCAAAGATTTCATATTGACCGGGTACGAGCCACCTATTTTTTGGAATGTTATAAGCTTATTGCGCTCGATCAGATCACTTTCTCTCTCATTAACAAACTGCTCACTAATGTTTGTTCTGTCATTATCGCTGCCAGCTTCACTTGCCTCACCCTTGGACTATATATTTTCTCTCCTTCCCTCTCCTGATTGTGCCTCATCCCCATTTGGCCCATTATTTGAACTGGTTGCCTCCTCTTCAGACTGGAGGGAATGTCTTCGGCCTCGGTAGTTGCCTTGTTCTAGTGGTACGGGGTGCGTGAGGAGAAATATTGGTCGTGACTTGCACCTAGAGCCTACTAGATGAGTTGATTTCTAACTCATGATTTGAATTTGTCTCGGATTCTTGGGAGGGTGAATCGTGGAGTAGTGACTTGGGCTTTGTGCCTTTGGGTCCTTGGTACCTAAAAAATCAACAAGCAGTTAGTATTCAAACAAGAAGATACGAAAAATTTAAATGGGTACTCAGACTTCCCCGTATTTTAGACAAGCATGAAAATTACCGTTAAGAAATGATGTCACTCAATCTATCATAGGACGATCGCAAGCTAAAATAGAAATAAAACTCTTATTCGAGATTTTTCAGTTTTAAAAAAAAACATTTAGATTATTCAATATAGTGGACTTTCACGGGGTCATGAAGGGCGTCATGGACCATGAAGGGTTCTGTAGTGACTTCCAGTAATTAGGCTTCAGGAAATTTCCCAAAATTTTCTAAGTCCTGGGACCACGAACGACACCATGGCCCATGATGAAGTTCATGGTCCGTGATCCTATGCTTAGTGAAATTTCAACAGTAGAGACAACAGGCCTCCACCATGGATCGTGATGTGCAATACGGTCCGTGGTGAAGGTCACATCTGTTGACACCCAATTTTGACCCTCCACAACTCAAATTAGCTATAGAGTTTCTTTGAATTTCGAACATTTTTGAAATAATTAGCTTATATAAAAATAAAGATATTTTCATGTTATTCTTAACTATTTTTATCTTTTTATAAATTTTAGTATAATATATAAATATATCTTTGATTACTATATATGTGGTTATTTGAAAATCATCTCAAAAAGATTTTATTTTTACCTAAATACAATGTTAGTTTTGTTAGTTTAATTATAGTTTGTATTTTTAAAATTTTTAGTTTTTTCTATAAAAAAATTCTCAATCTCCACATCGAAAATTCTTGAGAAATTTGGGGGGTTTTGAGCCTATATAAAGGCTCATATTCTCATTAAGAAGAGGGAAGAAGTGAGAGGTTTTTTTAGTCACCCCAAATTTAGAAAGTTTCCTTACTTGGCTTTGGACTCTTGCCCTCAGCCTAAAAGTTGTGAAAATTTCTAGCTTTCAAACTATCTTTTTCTTAGAGGAAAATAGGAGATTGAATTCAAAATTTAGGCTTAGAACAGAGTTCTTATAACGTCAAACCCACGAAGGTTCGAGTCTAAATTTTAAATTTTTCTTTTTGTAGATTGGAATTCCGTCAAGATCTTGGGTGATGGTGAAGTCATCTTCTGCTCGTTGTCTTCAGTCTCGCTGCCCAAAAAGAGGTAAAACAATTTCTCAACTTTATTTTATTTAATTATTTTATATTCTATATTTAGTTGATTCGTAGTCTTATATTTTTTAGTTAGAATGTATTAAGAATAGTTAGATTAATAATAGAAAATTCTTATAGTTAGCATGTATTAGGATTAATTAAATAGCATGTGTTAAGATATTTCAATAAAGCACTTAGTTTTATTCATTATTTTTCCAAGTAGTTTTCTTTGACAATATAGATTTTCATGTTTTCAATTTCTTCTATTAACATGATTTATATAATAAAAATATGGTTAAGTTATTATTTAGTTACAACTTTTATGGCCTAATTGATTTAATTCTTTCTTTAAAATTTGAGTTAGTATAGCGTATATATTAATTTTGTGTCCTTTAGTTACTTGAATATATTTCTTCTTTCCTTTTCTTTGTTTACATATAACATATGTTGTTAGTCACCTCTAGGATGCCCATCAATTTGATACCTTAACATATCATTATATATTCTTTGGTTTAGCTTAAAATGAGTAGATGCTTATCTAATTTTATTTTGATGCATGTGATATCGATTCGAGTCCATCTTTGGACTTCATTCTTGCATATTGTTGAGTTTTGAGTCTCCTATCATCCTACTCAAATTGTTGAAAAGTTAATACATGGAAAGAAAGCTAATATTCATGGTTTGAATATTGATATTGGGTTATACAGTCCGATATACATGTATATACAGCTACGATATACAATGAAATTGTGCTTAAGGCCCAAAACGCAGGTGGCCCAATAGCTTAGTCCAGGCATACAGAAACTAAGTGTCAGACTATATTTTCATGTGTTATTTATTATTTATTTATATTAATTTGGATTATAATAATTTATTTACTTATATTATTTATGCTTTCTTAGATATTAATTTTAATTTGTTTCAACTTAATTAGATTCCCCTAAAGATAAACTAATTCATGTTAATTTACTCTTTAAATGATTTTCTACCTTAGTTAGTCATTTCATAAATTTTTACTTTTTTTTATATACATGTATATTATTTTCAATGTTTAAGTTTGATCATTTTTTCTAAAATATAATTTTAAAGTATTCATTTTCTTTTAAATTAATATTTTCAAAAGTTAGTCAAATAATTTTTTAAACCGTCGGATAATTGTGCGTTAGCGGCCACTTTGAATGTTTTACACCTTTTCAAAGTGAAAATAAGAACATCGTATCTTTTTCTCTGAATTTTTAAGACTTAAATCTATTAGGTTCTTTTAAATCATGTTTTCTTAATTTCTTTAAAAAATTAAGTGGCGACTCTTCTTTTCTAAAATTGATTTTTTTCTCTATAAAGTTGAAATTAATTTTAAACCATATTTTTCCGACATAACAGAAATAACACCTCTGCTGGGGATTTAATTAGGTTCTAACCACTAGATTTGCTTGATTTATTTGACTAACTAGTTTGGTTCTGATAATTGGTAACTCTTACTTTACTTAATTGCACAATTATGTGTTAATCTATGATATTGAACTCTCATTTGCATTCGTGGCATATTTTGTCAATCGACCCTAATTTCTTGTATTTGAAAGAACGATTTTGCGAACCCGCAACTGGTTTATCTTTTACATAACCTTTTTCGGAATACGAGATAATTTATGGGTTCATCATGCGGTCAATGGTTGTCACAAGTTCTAGCCTAAGTTGTCCGCTCAGGTTACCAGTCTTTCAAAAGCCACGCTTAGCCAACCTAGCGCAGAACAAAACCAAAACCCTGATTTTAGGGCATTGAACTAAGTTGACCCAACACCCTAGGCGTATTGGGCCCATTAGAAAGACCACCTTGAGGCCAAAATGGCCCTCAGCCTAAATGGATGATCATACCTATGTGTTTAACTTTTAAGGCTGTATATGCCGTTTGGTAAACCATTGTTCCTTGGGGTTGAGAGTTTATTTTAGTAGCTTAGTCTAGTCAAAGAAGGATCTTCATAAGCTGCTACTTCATCCAAAAGGTGTTGGCATTTGGAAATGTCAAGAAGTCAAGAATGAAAGATTTTCCACGAAGCTTTAGTTTAGGATTGTACCCCTACGTGGGACTGATTATTTGTATCATATTTTCCTATTATATATCCCTATTCCGTTTATTTATAAAGCTTGTATAAATATGATTTTTTTTGGGCGATGAAATATTTCAAATGACATTATACATTCTTTAAATCATTATGCCTATCCTTGGCACAAAAATGTCACATATCTATTTAGGAGTCGCAAATAACTGTTTTTGTGAATATGTTGCTTCATTTGGAGACATGCTAGTCCTCTCTTTTTCAATTCTTTTCTAGAGTTTCATAGGCATAAATATCGAGTGACTATCAAAAATGCATCCAAATACTCCATGAGTCTTTAGTTTTCCAACAAAATTTGAATTTTACTCTCAAATCATAAACCTTACTCTCTCATCTCAAAACAAAAGATGATGTTTCATTAAAAAAATTAAGCTAGTCGAACTACGTAGGACTTGAATTCTCCTTTGTGAGATACGCAGGCAGTCTTTCAAGGCTCGGTCCTGTCTTTGATATTTTTAGTTTTTCCTCATTCTTTTAAAGAAATTGAGAACTTCCTCTTCATCTAAGAAGAATGAGAGTACAAAAGTTGAAGCACAAGAAATCTTTGATTCAACACAAGTAAACCTTTCACACACTTCAATCCTAAAATTAAAATGGGTCAATTTCTGTCCATTTAGTCTTTTCTTCACCCATGGATTAGTTTGTCTTCAAACAAAGCAATATTTATCTGTTTAGTTCTTTGTGTGATATTTTCATTAATTATTACAAACACAAACTAATGCTTTGACTTTTGAGTTATTCTACTTTTCCAGGGAGAGACTGATTTGTGTCGGAAATCAAACTTGCTTACTTTTTAAAGATCGAGGGTTCAACAAAGTTGATTCTTTTTTCTTTTGTAAAGGCTGTTATCAAAGGACATCATGCGATAAATGACTGGATCTCAATTTTGAGAGGTCAACACCCTCTTCCTAACTAAGAAGTTTTTTTTGTACTCAAGAAAGACGATATTATTTCAAGAGAAGGAATCACGGCAATCCCAAATCTAGTGCAACATTCAACCATAAACTTTAATCCTAATCTCTTTCACTTCTTTAATCTAAGTATAATCATAACCCTTTCTCTTATGGATCTGCAGGGATAAAGAGTTCATGGAAAATAACGATGACCTTAAATTTCACAAGACACTAATACATAGCCTGAAAGATAAATTAGGGGAGTCTTTGACTATGAAATCTTACTCTTATATTTTGTTAGTTATTTTTTTATGCCCCGCTTTCACATTTTTCTCATATCTTTATAAGAAAACCGTCCCCGATAATAGTCGGGGATGGTTATAATAATGTATGATTCTCGTGAAAAGTTAGAAGAATTCAAGTCACAAGAGACAATCCCTAAAAAGAACACAACAGCAAGTGATTCCTACAGGAAATTGGAAGAACACACCAATGTATAATCTCTGAGGAATATCTGAAAAATAATACAATGATAGGTATCCTCATCGATGGTAGAGAGGACAAGAAATCTGTTAGTGCAAATAGGCAAATGACACTCCCTAATTGAAGATGTCAACGAGCACTAGACTTACGAGACGTCACTATGAGTTTGTTTAAATCTTTAAATTATTTTATATGTCATTTCTGCAGGAACTACGTACACTTGATTCTCATCTTGGTGAGATACGTAGGCAGCCCTTCTTTGGTTTGGTATGTCCTTTTTAAATAAATAATAATAATAATAAGTTGTGTACATATTTTAAGAGTCATATCTTCTTGATTGGGACAAATACAGTTGGGAGCATGCGAAATATTCGGTATGATGAAAAAGGATTGGCTTTGTGGTAAACCATAACTTCTATTGGTATCTTTCATTTGTATTTTTGTGATTCTTGAAAATTCTCTTACAGGCATTTAAGATAAGAATAAAACCAACCTCATGGCTTCATGTGCATTATGTGGTGAACTTTAGATTAAAATTCAATTGCATCACACTGTTGATTTAGAACTTGGCCTGAATGTTTATTGAGGCAAAATCTTGAGTATTGTTTGGTTTGAGAAAGGATTGTAGGCATTTTTTGACCTGATTATGCTTTTTAAAGCGTACCAAATAACATTAATCCCTAGTTTTCCCCACTTTGAGCCTAAAGCCTTTTCTTTGCACTACCACATCTTAGCCCTTTCCCTTTTGAGTGCTTATATGCACTATCCCTCTCTTAGACAAACCTTATTGAGCGCACTGAAGACGTGCAAATCACAGAAGAAGATCCAACTTTGAAATTGTCAAGGGCAAAAGATCAAAGTCAAGAAAACGAAGATGACTTCTAAAAAAAGGGTAAAGTTGAAAGAAATATGAAAGATAAAAAATACCCTTACAAGGTCAATGAAAGATAAGAAAGAAAATACTCCAATAAAAGAGGTAAAACTTCAAAAAGAAGGGGTGAAAAGAGAAAAACTCTAACAAATAAGTAATCAAAGAAGTCGAGACAAAAGAAAGAGGTAAAAAGAGGAAAAACTCTATCAAATAAGGACTCAAAGAAGTCGAGACAAAAGAAAGAGGATCAGACGTCAAAGGCATATCAATCGTCAAAAACACATATTCAGTGTGACACTCAAGGTGGAATTAAGTCACTTTTATCCTAAATAAATATCCTACATGTCCCTAAACCCACATTACAAGCCAATGATAAGCCCTAATGATCTCATTCCAAATATTCTCACAGTAATAGAGACTTACATACAGGCCAAGCATATGGTATCATAGTTACATGCATTGAACATTCTTGAGAGTGTGTGTGCACTTTGGAAACTGTCCTTAAATCAAATACTTAAGATATGTGTGAAATAAGACTTTCTTTATTGTGAGGGAACTAGAAACATGATGATTGGTATAATTCTAAACCTTTGTTTGAAGCAAGATGAAAAAATCTTGTCAACACTTAAGTATATTTGAGGTACTACTTGAAGCTATAAGAATTATCTCAAAGTCAATCTCAGTTATAAGAAAGAAAATGAAAAAACATTCTATGCAATCCTAATTGTCGGTACCAATTATAGTCAAGATATGACTATTTCCTTACATTAACAAAAAAACAAGCACCCATGTTTTTTAATACATTCTAAAGCAACTTCTAGATCATTTCCTTTTAAAATTAATTTTTTTTTTGAAATTGAATGGTTTGCTCTAAATAATGTGACATAAGGCTAATCCCATTGGTGTGAAGATGTCTATTTTACTTTATTGGATCATCCATATAAAAAGGGTGGCGTATCTCGTGTTTTTAAGCTGAAAATATTACAAGGAATATATTTTTTTCATTTTATTATGCTCATATTACACATGTGTCTACTGATGGTCTTGTCTCAGAGTTTGCAGTATTCATCATCCACAGGATTAGAACTATATTTGACCTGATTTCAGCACCAATAAGATATGTAGGTGCCACAATGGCTCAGTCATGTTCACCGTAAGATTTTGGTTTCTCCCTTACAATGAAAATTGGAATAGAATTTTTGAGAAGATCTCAAAAATTCACAAGAAGATACTATCTCCAACAAGTCAAGATTGGAGATCATGTTAGTATAAGCAACTAGGACGGAATTTTTGAAAAGATCACAAAAATTCCACAAAAATGTGAAAATTCTTTTTTCAGCAGCTCGAGATTTGTCAGGAAAGAATTTTTGAGGAAGATCTCAAAAATTTCGTCAAGAATTGTTAGAAATTCGAAGTCAACTTCAAATGATCTCCAACATTGCTAGAATAGAGTGAACATAAATTCAAGATGCGAGCCACCTATGCATCGTATAAACATCCATCAAAGATATGAGTCCCAACAAACACAATTTGTTCAAGAGAAAAAATAAAGGAACATGTGAAAGCATCGGCAAGACGATACTTTTCATAATCATCGAGCCATCCACTTCATTACAGTAGACAAACATCGAGCCATCTACCTTATTACAGTGGATAATCATTCAACTCATCCAAGAGGATGACATTTGCATTATTATTTTCCAAGAGACCTATTTCATTTTCATTGCATTACCAAGTAGGTCATGCTTCATTCAAATCATCCAAGAGGTTGACATTGCATATTCATTATCAAAAGGGTTATTTTATTTTCATTGCATTACCAAGAGGGTCATGCATCATTCAAATCATCCAAGAGGATGATATTGCATAATCATTGCCTAGAGAGGCATTTCATTTTTATTGCATTACCAAGATGGCCATGCATCGTTCAAATCATCTAAGATAATGACATTGCATATTCATTGCCAAGAGGGTCATTTCATTTTCATTGAATTACCAAGAGGGTCATGCATCATTCAAATCATCCAAGAGGATGACATTTTATATTCATTGCCAAGAGGGTCATTTCATTTCCATTGCATTACCAAGAGGGTCATGCATCATTCAAATCATCCTAGAGGATGACATTGCATATTCATTTCCAAGAGGGTTGTGCATCATTCAAATCATCCAAGATGATGACATTTGCATATTTATTTGCTGAGGGGGCCATTTCATTACGTTACATTGCTAAAAAGGTCGTGCATCATTCAAATCATCAAAGAGGATGACATTTGCATATGTAATTTCCAAGAGTCTCATTTCATTACATTGCATTACCAAAAGGGTCGTGCATCATTCAAATCATCCAAGAGGATGACATTTGCATAATTATTTGTCGAGAGAGTCATTATATATCGATATCATCTAAGAGAAACGTCAGCATTTTTAAGTGTTATAAATGCTTGAAGGGCATACATAAGACACATCAAATATCAGAGAAGATTTGAAGTGCAACTTGCCAATGGAGCATTATCCTATCAATGGAGAAACATATATCCTACTGATGGATCATCTTCATTTATCCTATCGATGGACATGCAACATCATCCTACCAATGGATCATTATTCGTTCTATCGATGGACACGCATTTATGTCCTACCAATGGATCTTCATTCGTTCTATCGATGGACAGACAATTATTTTGCTGCAATATCCTACCGATGGATCATCTTCATTCATCCTACCAATTGATATGCACCATATCCTATCGATAGATCACCTTCATTCATCCTATCGATGGACATGCTACATCATCTTACCAATGGATCATCATTCGTTCTATTGATGGACCAACATATCCTATCAATGGATCTTCATCCATCTTATCGATGGACACACATTTATATCCTACCAATGGATCTTCATTCGTCCTACCAATGGATATACAGTTATCTTGCCAAGTATTCTATTAATAGATCACCTTCCTACTAATGGAGCAGTATTTATATCCTACCAATGGATCTTCATTCGTCCTACCGATGGATATATAATTATTTTGCCGAGTATCTTATTAATGGATCACCCTCTTACCGATGGAGCATTATTATCCTACAGATAGAGCATCTTTATTCGTACGACCGATGAACATGTATTTATTTTGCCAAGTATCCTATCAATGGAACACTATCCTATCGATAGAGCAGCATTATCCTATCAATAGATCAATGAAATTTTCAGCATGCAAAGAGGATGAAAGAAAGTGTGAACTACATCAAAGAGGATGTAGCACAACGTGGAACCTTTTCTTAGCAGCGAACTGGACACAATCTGAAGAGGAATATCAAACTCATAGGACACGAACTGAGAAACGACTTCTACCACAATAAACTACATTCCTATCGGAAGGCATGTAGGTATTTCGGGGTCTGGCCATAATTCAAAAAACTGTACCAACCCCTTTTCAGAAAGATGAAGATGGAGTCGGTCAAAATTGAATATGTCAATTTTCTTTGTCCATGATCTCTTTTATCAATCCTATCCAAACAAAGGGATAGCTGTTGACACCCAATTTTGACCCTCCACAACGCAAATTAGCTATCGGGTTTCTTTGAATTTCGGACATTTTTAAAATAATTAGCTTTTATAAAAATAAAGATATTTTCATGTTATTCTTAACTATTTTTATCTTTTTATAAGTTTTAGTATAATATTTATATTTCTATATAACTATATCTTTGATTACTATTTATGTGGTTATTTGAAAATCATCTTATAAAGATTTTATTTTTAACTAAATACAATGTTAGTTAGATTAGTTTAATTATAGTTTGTATTTTTGAAATTTTTAATTTTTTCTAAAAATAATAATAATAATAATAATAATAATACTAATAATAATTTCCAATCTCCACATCAAAAATCCTTGAGGGATTTGGGATTTTTGGAACCTATATAAAGGCTCATATTCTCATTAAGAAGAGGGAAGAAGTGAGAGGTTTTTTTAGCCATCTCAAAGTTAGAAATTTTCCTTACTTGGCTTTGGACTCTAGTCCCCAGCCTAAAAATTGTGAAAATTTCTAACTTTCAATCTATATTTTTCTTCGAGGAGAATAAGAGACTGAAGTCAAAATTTAGTCTAAGAATAGAGTTCTTATAACGTCGAACCCACGAAAGTTTGAGTCTAAATTTTAAATTTTTCTTTTTTTGGATTGGAGTGCCGTCAAGCTCTTGGGTAGTGGTGTTGTCTTCCACTTATCGTCTTCAGTCTCGCTTCCCGAAAAGAGGTAAAATCTTTTCACAGCTTTATTTTATTTAATTATTTCATGTTTTATATTTAGTTGATTCTTGGTATTATTATTTTTAGATAGCATGTATTAATAATAGTTAGATTAATGATAGAAATTTCTTATAGTTAACATGTGTTAGAGACATAAAACTTCACGGCTGGAGAGTTTGAGACTGCTCAGTATCTTTTCTGTTTAGTTCCTATCTATTGTTTAGCAAATTTATCTTTTACATATATATTGTTTCATTAGAGAAACATTTTGTAGGTATTTCTCTTCTCTTGTTTTCTTATTTTCTTTGCAGGGTTACCTTATTGGTTCCTTGAAGGTGTTCGACGAAATTCCTCAACGAAATACTGCTTCATTAAATGCAATCATTTTTGGGTGCTTGGCCCAAGAATTTGTTCAACCCAAGATCTGCTACCCGCACAACTCAAAAGTCATTGTGAACATCACATTGGAAATCAGGTTTATTTCAACTGGAGTTGGTACCTCCGGTTCCCATATCTTCCCCTATTTATTCCTTACTCATACAATTGTAGTTACATTTTGCTAACTTTAAACCTTCGAATAATTTATTAGTTCATACACATTTTTATGGCTTTGGATAATGATAGTAGACTAGGGTCATGTTCTCACTCAGGGACGGGGACGGGGACGGGGATGGGGACGGGGACGAGGGTTAGGAGGGGTAAGTGGGCTAAAGGAGCATCTAGAATGAGAATAGGCTCTTGCAACATTGGGACATTGACGGGAAAATCTATAGAGCTAGTTAAGATCCTAAAGAAGAGGATGATTAATATAGCGTGTGTACAAGAGACCAAATGGGTAGGTTCTAAAGCTAAGGAGGTAGACGGGTATAAGCTTTGGTTCACTGGTAGATCGAAGAATAGGAATGGGGTAGGCATTTTAGTAGACAGTAACTTAAGAGATCAGGTGGTGGAGGTTAGGAGATCCAATGATAGGATGATGTCGATTAAGGTGATCGTTGAAGGGACCACATTGAACATTATTAGCGCTTATGCGCTGCAAGCAGGCTTAAACGAAGAGGATAAGAGGCATTTTGGGGAGGATTTGGACGAGTTAGTGGGAGGCATACCGTCTACTGAGAAGCTTTTCATAGGAGGGGATTTCAATGGGCACATCGGGTCTACTTCGGGAGGGTATGATGATGTGCATGGAGGCTTCGGCTTCGGGTCAGAAATAGAGGAGGAGTCTCATTGTTGGATTTTGTAAGAGCTTTTGGGTTGGTGATAGCCAATTCAAATTTCCCTAAAAAGGAGGATCACTTGATAACCTTCCGGAGTGCGGTGGCTAAGACCTAGATAGACTTTTTACTCTTTAGGAAGGATGATAAAGGTCTGTGCAAAGACTGTAAGGTCATTCCGATCGCCAACTTTATGACCCGACATAAGCTCTTGGTGATGGATTTAGGGATCAAGATGATGAGGAAGAAGAGGATCGAGGATGACCGACCTAGGATCAGATGGGGGAGTTTGACCACGACTAGCGCCCTGGAGATGGGGGAGAAATTGAAGGATATGGGGGCCTGGGATAGTAGTGGGGATGCGAACACTATGTGGGATAGGACGGCTAGTTGTATTAGGGTTGTAGCAAGGGAAGTGTTGGGAGTCTCGACAGGTAGTCGTGGCCAGTACCGAGGGGATTGGTGGTGGAATGGAGAAGTGCAAGGAAAGGTGGAAGCGAATAAGATAGCGTATGCGAAGCTGATAGAAAGCAAAGACGAGGTAGAGAAGTGGACGAATAGGGAACTTTATAAGATAGCGAGGAAGGAGGCGAAGTCGGTGGTTTTGACGGCAAAAACGGTAGCTTTTGAATGCCTTTATGCTGAATTAGAAGAAAAGGCGGGGATGGGAAATTGTTCAGGCTAGCCAGGATGCGGGAGCGAAGGGCACGCGATGTGGATCAAGTGAAGTGCATTAAGGACGAACATGGAAAAGTATTGGTAGAAGAGACCCTCATTAAACAGAGATGGCAGTCGTACTTCCATAAACTCTTGAACGAAGAAGGAGATAGAGAGATTATGTTGGGAGATTTGGAACATTCAGGGAGGCTTCGCATTGGTAAGTGTTGCAGGAGTATTTCGGTCGAAGAGCTTAAGGGTGTTGTGCGTAGGATGCGTTGGGGAAGAGCGACCGGACCTGATGAGATCCTTGGTGAATTTTGGAAGAGCACGAGCCCGATAGGTTTGGAGTGGCTGACTAGGTTATTTAATGTCATCTTTAGGACAACAATGATGCCCGAAGAATGGAGGTCGAGCGTACTAATCCCTCTATACAAAAACAAGGGGGATATACAGAGTTGCAACAACTATAGGGGTATCAAGCTTCTAAGCCATACTATGAAAGTGTGGGAAAGAGTGGTGGAGATGAGGGTTAGGAGAGGCATGTCTATTTCAGAGAACCAGTTTGGATTTATGCCGGGACGCTCAACTACTGAAGCTATCCATCTTATAAGGAGACTGGTGGAGCAGTATAGGGAGAGAAAGAGAGACTTGCATATGGTATTCATTGATCTAGAAAAGGCTTACGATAAAGTTCCATGAGAAGTACTATGGAGATGTTTGGAGGCTAAAGGTGTACCGGTGGCGTACATTAGAGTGATCAAGGATATGTATGAGGGTGCCAAAACCAAGGTAAGGAAAGTAGGAGAAGACTCAAAGCACTTCCCAGTTGTGATGGGGTTACATCAAGGATCAGCCCTTAGTCCATTTTTATTTGCCTTGGTGATGGATGTATTGACGCGACAAATTCAAGGTGAGGTGCCATGGTGTATGATTTTTACGGACAATATAGTCATGATCGATGAGACTCGTAGCGGAGTTAATGCTAAGATGGAGGATTGGAGACATACCCTGGAGTCTAAAGGGTTTAAGCTGAGTAGGACCAAGACAGAGTACTTAGAGTGCAAGTTCAGTGAGACACCCCATGAGGTTGGCGCGGAAGTTATGCTTGGTGACCAGGCCATCCAAAAGAAAGGTAGTTTCAAGTACCTGGGGTCTATCATGCAAGGTAGCAGGGAGATTGACGATGATGTCACACATCGTATTGGGGCAGGGTGGATGAAATGGAGGCTCGCTTCTAGGGTGCTCTGTGATAAGAAGGTGCCACCATAACTTAAGGGCAAGTTTTACAAAGTGGTTGTTAGATCGGCTATGTTATATGGGGCGGAGTGTTGGCCAATTAAGGTCTCTCATATCCAAAAGATAAAAGTAGCCGAGATGAGAATGTTGAGATGGATGTGTGGGCATACCAGGAGCGATATGATTAGAAATGAGGCTATTCAGGACAAGGTAGGAGTGGCCTCAGTGGAAGATAAGATGCGGGAAATGCGACTTAGGTGGTTTGGGCATGTGAAGAGGAGAGACACAGATGCCCCAGTGAGGAGGTGTGAGAGGTTGGCCATGGATGGTTTCAGAAGAGGTAGAGGTAGGCCGAAGAAATATTGGAGAGAGGTGATTAGACAAGATATGGCGCAGTTATAACTTACCGAGGACATGACCTCAAATAGGAGTGTGTGGAGGACCCGCATTCGGGTAGAAGGCTAGTACATAGTCGCGTTATCCTACCCTATTAGTAGGCGCATTAGCGCACTATAATTTCCTTTATGGAGGACTCAGATTAGGATAAAAGGCTAAGTGATTCATCCTTTGCACCATAGTAGTTGTAGTTCTGCTCATTGTTTATTGCCTTTTGATTTCTGCATTGTATTGTTGTTTATAGTTGTGGCGTCGTTGTACTTTGACTGTCTTATCTATCTTATCTTATCTTATTTATTTATTTATTATAGTTATGCCTCTTTCTTCCCGTACTACTCTACCACGACTTTCCCTTTTGCTATTCCTGTTTTCATCTTGTTTTCTATATGTTTGCCCCTATCTGACCTTTTATCTTGTCCTTTCTTAAATCCGAGGGTCTTTCGGAAACAGCCGTCCTACCTTTCAAGGTGGGAGTTAGGTCTGCGTACACTCTACCCTCCCCAGACCCCACATTATGGGATTATACAGGGTTTGTTGTTGTTGTTGTAGCATGTGTTAGGATTAATTACCTATCATGTGTTAAGATTATTTAATAAAAGCATTTAGTTTTGTTGATTATTTTTCCAAGTAGATTTCTTTGAAAATATAGATTTTCATGTTTTCAATTTCTTCTTTTAACGTGATTTAGATAATAAAAATATGCTTAAGTTATTATTTAGTTAGAACTTTAATGGCCTAATTGATTTAATTCTTTCTTTAAAATTTGAGTTAGTATAGCGTATATATTAATTTTGTGTCCTTCAGTTACTTGAATATATATCTTCTTTCATTTTCTTTGTTACATATAATATATGTTGTTTGTCACCTCTAGGATGCCCATCAATTTGATACCTTAACATATCATTATATATTCCTTGGTTTAGCTTAAAATGAGTAGATGCTTATGTAATTTTATTTTGGTTCATGTGATATCGATTCAAGTCCATCTTTGGACTCCATTCTTGCATATTATTGAGTTTTAAGTCTCTCATCATCTTGCTCAAATTATTGGAAATTTAATACATGGAAAGAAAGCTAATATTCATGGTTTGAATATTGATATTGGATTATATACACTGAATACAGGTGGAAAACAGTATCGTATACACTAATATACAGTATTTATATAGTCTGATATGCAAGAAAACAATATTGTATAGACTGATATACAATGTATATATAGTCTGATATACAGTGTATATACAACAGACATAGGGAAAAAATATGTAGTATGTTTGATATACAGAAATAATATTGTATACACTATATACAGTGTATATACAACTACGATTTACAGTGTAATTGTGCTTAAGGCCCAAAATATAGATGGTCCAACAGTGTAGTCCAAGCGTACAAAACTAAGTGTCGGGCCATATTTTCATGTGTTATTTATTATTTATTTATATTGATTCGGATTGTAATAATGTATTTACTTATGTTATTTATGCTTGCTTAGATATTAATTTTAATTTATTTTAACTTAATTAGATTCTCGTAAAGATAAATCAATTCATGTTAATTTACTTTTTAAATAATTTTCTACCTTTTCTTAGTCATTTGATAAGCTGTTATATATATATATATATATATATATATATATATATATATATGTATGTATGTATGTATATTATTTTCAATATTTAAGTTTGATCATTTTTTTAAAATATAATTTTAAAGTCTTCGTTTTCTTTTAAATTAATATTTTCAAAAGTTAGTCAAATAATTTTTCAAATCATCGGATAACCTCGCGTTAGCGGCCACTTTGAATGTTTAACACCTTCTCAAAGTGAAAATTAGAACCTCATACTATTTTCTCTGAATTTTTAAGACTTAAATCTGTTAGGGTCTTTTAAATTAAGTTTTCTTAATTTCTTTAAAAAAATTAAGTGGCGACTCTTCTTTTCTAAAATTGATTTTTTCTCTTTAAAATTGAAATTAATTTTAAACTATCTTTTACCGACATAACAACATCCCCAACCCACACATGTCTGCCATTTTCAAACTTTCTATCATTCCAAACTCAACACCCACACACACAAATGTACCATTATACACATATGAACAACATAGTAGTGTAAACAATCATTAGGAGTTCAATTGCCCACCCAGTTATCCTAACAAACTATGAAATCAAATTTCACTAACCCTACAAAAAATTTAATAACCAAAGGAGCAATTAATTTTGAACTACCCATACAATATAAGCACAAATGATCACCACCATGATCAATGTTGGGACTAGAAACGGATGAGTGTGGGGTTTTTAGACTTCACAATATATTTGGATTAGTTCGACTCAGTGAGAAGTTTGAGAAATTTTGTTCATAATGCTTGGGGAATGGAAGAGTTTACCTGCTTTGCTTCATTATGGAGACGATGGGGAATGGCCCGTATTTGAGTGAAAATGGGTAAAAATCCACTAACCCTATACAATATTTGGGAACGGGTAGAAACCGGGTAGGCTTAAAATTAAATATCTTCCTAGGTTTCACGACTCATGGAGAATGCTCGTGAAGAGCACCACGAGCCATATTCCCCTCTGTGATACTAGACTTAAGGAAAAATAGGAGTAATCTCACCTGGGAATCACGGAAGGATAAATGGTCCGTGAATTACATCATGGGATGTAAACCCTACCTTGATCCTAAATTTCATTAATCCTGTGTCCATTACGCCTCTCTACAATGGGTCATGATGCCCTATTACGGTCCGTATAGGTGCCCATGAGGCAATGCCTTGTCCAATTTTTAGTGTTTTCTCTTCCTTTGTGACCCTGCATTCACAGAACACACTATGACACTATAAAAACATCAAATAACAAAATTAACCTATCTACTACAAATACAATCCTTGGGTTTCCTCCCAAGCAGCACCTAATATAACATCGTGGCACGACGCAAGTTCCTTGACTACTTAGACTTTATCAATCTAAAGCTTCTCAATAGTTCTTTCTTCCTCATGTGATCCCATGCAGAGCTTCACGCGCTATCTATTTACCTTAAACTTGGGCTCATCTTGTGCTTCGATCTCAAGTGCACTATGTGGGAACACTCTTGATATAGTTAAAGGGCCAGACCACTTGGACTTTAACTTACCTAGAAACAATTTCAACCTAGAGTTGAATAACAACACTAAATCACCAAGATAAAACTCTCGCTACTTGATATGTCTATCATGATATAGCTTTATTCGCTCTTTATACAAAGCTTCTCTCTTATATGATCGAAGATGAACTTTATCCATCTCATTTATCGGCTCCAGCCACATGTTTGCATCTTTGCTCACACTCACATTCATCTTCTTTAGTGCCTATAACGCCTTGTGTTCTAGCTCCACAAGCAAGTGACATTCCTTTCCAAACACTAATTGATATGGTGACATACCAATGGGTGTTTTGAAAGTTATTCGATATGCCCATAATGCATCATCAAGCTTCCTTGCTCAGTCTGTTTGATCAACATTCACAGACTTAGACAAAATCTCTTTGATTCTCTATTAGACACTTCAACCTACCCACTTGACTGAGGATGATATGGAGTAGCTACCTTTTGCTGCTTTACACCGTATTTGGCCAATAGAGTGTGAAAGATCTTTTTACGAAAATGGGAACCCCGTCATTGATAATTGCTTTCGGAGTGCCAAATATGGTGAAGATGTTCTTTTGCAAAAAATCCACTTACTTTTGCTTTCATTATTTTCCAAGGCCAAAACTTCCACCCACTTAGAGACGTAGTCGACTGCAACCAGAATATACTGCATGCCATATGAGCTCATGAATGGTACCATGAAATGATACCCCACATATCAAAAAGCTCAACCTCAAAGATTGGAGTCATAGGCAACTATTGGCGCCTTGATATAGCATCTTGCCATTGGCACTTGTCGCAACTCTTTGCCAGATCATATGCATCTCTATAGATAATGGGCTAATAATATCCACATTAGATACCTTTTGAGTTGTTCGGTATCTACTATGATGTCTGTCTACTAGAAAAGAGTGACAGGCCTCAAGAATACTCAGTATCTTAGCTTCCGATACACATTGCTTGATCAGATTGTCAGAACACATTCTAAACAAGTATGGCTCATCCCAGAAGTACCTATTAACATCATGTAAGAACTTCTTTCTCTGCTGGAACATCAGGTCCTCGGTCATCATGTCACTAACCAAATAATTTGCAAAGTCAGGATACCCAAGAATAAGATCAAGAGTAGTGGCTAATACCTGCTCATCTAGAATGAATCATCAATCTCAAGCTCATCCCCATCTCTCATTTCATCTTCTAACCTAGACAAGTAATCTGCTACCTGATTTTTACAACCTTTTATGTCCTTGACTTCAAAGTCCAATTCTTGCAGCAAAAGAACACATCTGATCAACCTTGGTTTTGTATATTTCTTTTCCCTTATATACCTCAAATCGTATAGTCAGTGTGCACTATCACTTTCACACCCATAAGGTATGCTCTGAACTTCTTAAATGCATACATAACTATTACAAACTCATGCTCTATGAATGTGTAGTTCTTCTGGGCTGCATTGAGTGCCTTGTTTGCATAGTAGATGGGGTGGAAGATCTTGTCGTATTTTACCCTACCACAACCCCCAAAGAGACATAATTTACATCACACATAATCTCAAATGGTGCAGACTAGTCAGGAGCAACGATCAATGACACGGAAACCAATTTTTCCTTTAAGCACTCAAACATCTATATGCATACTACATCAAAATAAAACTTCACCTCCTTCTCCAATAACTTACATAATGGATATACAACTTTGGAGAAGTCCATGATAAATATCCTGTAGAACCCAGTATGGCCCAAAACACTACGGATACCCTTCACAGAGATAGAAGGGGGCAGCTTCTAAATAATCTCAACTTTTACTTTGTCTACTTCCAAACCTTTTTGTGAAATCTTATGGCCAAGCACAATACCTTCTTTGACCATGAAGTGGCATTTTTTCCAGTTCAAAACCAGGTTGACCTCTTCACATCTTTGCAAGGCCTTACTAAGATTTGACAAACAATCATCGAAAGAATCTTCTACCATAGAAATGTCATCCATGAATACCTCAAGACTGTCTCTACCATATCTGAGAATATTTACATCATACATCTCTAGAATGTGGCAGGCGCATTACATAATCCAAAAGGTATACACTTGAATGCAAATATGTCATATAGACATATAAAGGTGATTTTATCTTGATCCTCTGGTGCTATAGAGATCTGATTGTAATCGGAGTACCCATATAGAAAATAATACCAACCTCTACCTGCTAACCTGTTTAACATCTGGTCCATGAAAGGCATTGTAAAATGGTCTTTCAAGGTCCTTAAACTTCCTGTAGTCCATGCAGACTCGCCATCATATGACCAACTGAAGTGAAACTATGTCATTCTTGTCATTTGCAATAATAATCATACCACGATTCTTGGGGACACACTACACAGGACTAACCCAACTACTGTCTGAAATCGGGTACACAACACCTGCATCAAGACACTTTATGATCTCTTTCTTGACCACCTCTTGCGTAGGTAGGCTCAATCTCTGCTGATGCTCATTGCTAGGAATGCAGTCCTCCTCCAACTAGATCTTATGAGTGCAAATATCGAGTTGTATGCCAATGATGTCAACAATGGTCCAACCAATTTCTTTTTTGTACCTTTTCATGATCTCAACAAGCTCCTAACCTACTCTTCATTCAAATCTACATCAACAATCACTGGAAAAATGTTATTTTCACCCAAGAACATATACCTTAGATAACATGGTAGCTCTTTCAATTCAAGAATAGGTAGCTCCTTAATGAATGGTTTGGCGGGGGGAGTTTCTCTCTTCTTCAAGTCAAGATCTAGCTTTTTAAGGACAAAAGGTTGTGATCCCAAGCCCTGCAAAACATTTACAGTCTCATCAAACTTTTCTAAGCAATAACCATCAAAGTTCATGATCATGGCAACCAATGTATCGACAATAAACCACTCCTCTATAAATGCCTCCATAGTTGGTTCCTCAGCTATATTGATCATGGAGATCACGGTCATGTCTCTAGGCTTCTTTATGGCTTTACAATTATTGAATTTTACTTCCTCGTTATTAAGCCTGAAGGTGAGCTTGCCGCTTTCCATGTCTACCAATGCTATGTCTGTGGCCTACAATGGTCTTCTTATAATTATGGGGAATTCAAAATCCACTTCTCAATCCAAGATGAAACAATCAGCAGGGAATATGAACCTTTCAGTTCTCACCAGCAAATCACATAAGATCCCTATAGGCTTCTTCACTAATCTGCCAGTTATCAACAACCTCATTGTATTCTATTTAAGGGCTCCCAAGCCCAACTTTTTGTAGATCGCAAGTGGCATCAAGTTGATACTAGCTCCTAAGTTGCATAGAGCCTTGGCAAAATTGAATGCACCAATAGTGCATGGGATAGTGAATTCTCCTGGGTCCTTGTATTTTAAACCAACGACCTTGTAACAGTAGCACTACAATGGTGTAGGTTGTGAATAGGCTTGAAAGAGATTGTCCTCTTCTTAGTTACCTAGTCTTTCATGAATTTTGCATAACCTGTCATTTGCTCTAATGCTTCTACCAATGGAATTTTCATAGACAACTCTTTCAGCATGGCAATGAATTTCAAGAATTTCCCATCCTCGACCTTTTTTTCAATCTATGTGGGAATGGAGAAAATGGTTTACGAACTGGTGGCAACAGTTGTTTTACCTGTGCTTCGACTGGTTGTTTACCTTTGGAATTCTCTGTCATCTTTGGCTCTACCACTATCTCTTCAACCTCATCATCAACATCAATTAGAACTGAATCATGTGCCTCAATCATTTCCTGCTCATAGACATTGGATATAACATTCTTATCCTCCTTCATACCTACAGATGATGGTTCTTAAATCATCTTACCACTTCTTGTTGTCATTGCCATATATTGCCTTTCTTTCTGCGAGTTTTGTACAGTATCACTAGGAAGTATTCCATTTTTCTGTTGATTCAAAGTTATGGATAACTTATCCATCTGGTGCTCTAACTGTTTGATAGTAGTGGAGTGTGAATTTACCAACTAACCTATGTTGGAAAGATCTACCTTCAAGTCTTCGAAACTTGTATCAGTTGACTCTACCTTTTGCAAAACCTTTGCCACGTGTCTTCCATCTTCATGTTTCTAGAACCGGTCACAGCTTGATCTCTATTTCCTAGGGGAACATGCATATTGCTATGGTAATTCTTGAAGGTATCCTTTCTTTGCCAGTTTCCTTGATCACAATTACCAGCTCTGTCCTAATATCCATCCTTCTGAAAGTTCCGACCTTGATTTTTAGAATTATAATTTTAGAAATCCCCTGGTTGTTCAAATACTTCAATTTCTCTTCAAAATCTAAAACTGACACGTCATACTTGTTTTCACCCCCAACTACATTTACCGTCTCAGTACCTCCGGATAGAAAACTCTTAGTTAATAAATCTATTTGGTTTTTAATGTGAGCCATATCTAGATCACGCTCCTCTCTTTTCCTTATCTATGCAACTGATATCTTAAAAGTATAGCCTAGGCCTCCAACCTCAAAATCACTATTGTGCCAAGCCCTACTGGTCTTAATACTTATCCAAGATTGTTAATGCTTATGTGAAGGTTTTAGACATGAACGAGCCACCGCAAGTTTGATCAACTATTGTCATACTCACAAAGTTACACGATCTATAGAATATCTCCATCAAATGCTCATCCATGAGATTGTGATTAGGTCACTATTATAGCTTCTGACTGAATCTCAACCATGAATCATGTAATGCTTCATGAGGGAGCTTCTTGTGCATATTGATCTCATCCTTGATTTGCAGCTTACTTGAAGGTGGGAAGAATCTCTCTAGAAAAGCTTTATTTAGCTCTCTCCAATTTGTGATTGAGTCATGAGAGAGCTCATCTAGACACTTGATTCCCTCCCCAGACAGAAAAATAGGAATAGTCACAGGCGAATTGCATTTGGCTAACCCCAGGTATGTCACAAGTTTTGCATAGAGCAATGAAGTTCATCAAATATTGATGTGCCTCCTCTCCAGCCGCTCCTTTAAATAGTCCTTTTAAGTTCAAGAGATGAAGCATAGTACAAGTGATGGTGAGCTTCACACCTAGTAGGAGTAGAGGAGGAACTATCGCCCTAGTGGCTCCAACTTCATCTATGTCTAGATCATCATCCTCTAGAGCAAAATCAAGAGGCCTCTATTGCGTTCAACCTTGCTGCATTTGGATTATGTTGGGGTGCATATTCCACATCTTCCTTATCATCTCCAAGATTGTCATTCCATGATTGCCTCTGGCTTGAGCTTCAGCAAGTTCTCTCAATCTTTGTGCCTCGCGCTCTTGTGTATTCATTTTTCTAGTCGATTTCTATAGCTCAGGATCGTAAGGGAGTAGTGGTTCACACTTACTTCAGGCATTGGGCATGCACTAACATGTACCCTATATAAATAAAAACAAGAAAAAAAATAAAATTAGAAAATAAGACTATAAATTGAAATAAATACTAATAGAATATTTCAAAGCCGTATTCCCCGGCAATGGTGCCAATAATTGATACTCCCAAAGTTACACCTCAATTAAGAAGTATAGAGTGATCACTGTCAATTATAGAACCCAACTACGTTGGGGTCGAACCCACAAGGAATGCGGAAGAAATAAGTCTACTAGCACTTAAATTCAGTTGTAGTCAATACTTCCAAACAATAAACATGCATAAAATAACTAGGAGGACTTATTATTTCAATAAGTAAAAGTTCATTGAAACTGAATAAAAACTTAAGATTGTTAACAATATGAGATGGTAACTAGGATTGTGTTCCCCATGACATGTAACTTAGTAGTCGATAGGTATTGTTGATATCGTATCAATGCATCACATGCAAAATCTATCAATTTATGTACATCTAAATGCCCCCTACCCTATTAGATGTATTTCACAAGTCTACTCCCGAACTTAGAGTATATTGCCAACTAACTCTTGCTTTTGATCTAAGAAAACTATCCCCTCCCGGGCTCAAGTTCTTAGATAAAGGTTATTCTTTGAATCTCTATTGTAGTTTTCTTTTCATAATCACTACACCTCTCCCAAGAAAGTAATGAATACCAGCGAGTTTAATGTCGGTCCTCATTAAAAGAAAAACAAGAAGAAGAAAAAAACAATGCAATGTTAAACACTTACCGACAATTACCTATATGTTTGCCTACTTCATTATTGTGCCATGGTTCCCACAATCCTAGTTATGGGGTTTAGCTACTCATAATCTCAAGGAATGAATCAAAAATTAATGTTGAATTCATAAAACACTACTTACGTGTATAGAAAAGTAAACCTCAAATCACAAGATGAAAAACCAATCAAGACCAAACAACAGATTAGATTGTACGTTTGAATATTGATAAGTAACTAAAGAATTCTCTCACAATTTTCACAATATGCCAAAACTCAGAATTAAATGCATAAACCTTGGGTATTTATAGAAGTACAGGACCTACTCCTAAATCAATTAGGAAAACTTAAGTCGGCAAAGTTCACGCCAAGGCATCACAACCTGTACTGGCCTTCACATTCCGTGGTCAAGCCATGTAGTGTTTGACTTGGCTTCACTACTGTGTGGGCCTTTGCTTCTTCACAAGCAATCACCACATCTCGTGGTCATAACTACATCCCATATTAGGGTCCGTAGTACTTCCCTTGACCAAATTTAATCTTCCATCAATAATCCTTCACGAGCCTTGATCATATCTTGTGGTGGACACCATGACCCGTGAAGGGTATCGCGGAGTTCCACTTGGCCAAAATTTCATCACTTTAGGCTTTACTTGTATCAGCACCACTCTAGCCGTCATGGCTCATGCAAGGTACCATGGTACGTGGTGTCACTCATACTCCTTGGTCTGCATCACTTCTCAGCAAAACTGCCTCAACTCCTCAAAAATCATCCAAACTCATGTGCAACTTAATTTTCCTGTAAAAAAGAACAAAACACACATCATATCTACAAAAAACATGCTTGCAACGCACACTAATCCACCATTTTGAGTGTCAAATACATGACACATAAACATCCTCAAGTTATAACTATTGTTTGTCCTGAAGCAATGACATAAAATAAAATAACATGGTGTGCAATCACAAACGACTATAGAAAGACATATAGCAACTCAACACATAAACTATGAACCTTCTATTCAATTGACTCAACAATGCAATGCACTAACATCCAACTAACTTACAAGGATCTATTTACGACATCTCACAACTCACAGTCAACTAAACAAATGCAAACAACAACGTACCAGTCGATATAGCAACACAATAGTATAATCACATTGCCCTAGCCACAAAGAAGTCTATTACACTGTATATAGAGATAAACATAGACTAAAAAAACTCACTCATGCTCGCAAATGAAGTTCAATCAATGCACATGTATAGACCATAGGCTTGCCCTTATTTTCTACACTACACTTTTGAATAGCTCTTTTAGGATCACATTAAGACTTTCTTTGATTGTAATGTAGGCTTGGGCTTGGGTAGGATACATTTAGTATTCAAGTGAGTATTTTGACCCTCCTTGACACTACTTTGACTTAGCCAGCTATTTTTCAATCCCCAAACTAGTTCATCCTCTTGTTCCTTTCTCTATTTACACCCAGTTATGGTACTTTTGTTCTTCTCTCTCTTCTTTTTTTTTCTCTTTTTTTTCTAAGTGTATTTCTATTTGCAGGTTTAAATTTCATATTGCATTAAACTTGTTCTTTCATTTCTATAGCAGCCTCAGCCAAATGCTATTATTTTTCCTCTTATCACACAGCTCTTTTCATACCCCAATTTTTCCACTTCTTTTTATCGTAGCCACCCTCAACTTAGGCTTTTAGCCTTAGTTGAGGTGCACATTGTCCTATGAGGGGACAGGGCCAAGATAAAGGTCTACAATTAGATAAGGAAGGTGATTTGTGTTATTTCAAAGAAAGGTCTTTTTCAGGCTCAAACTTTTGGTTCAAAGGGTATAACTTCATTTGGTTGGTTATTTTTAGGCTAAGTGGCTCATTTTCAACAACGGCCTATGATCTTCTCTTGATCAAGCTATCCAATCATTTCAGTGAGACTAACAAGGTGAGTTCTAACTTACAGATGCATTGCTCGAACTAGGTAGTTCATCTCACACACATGGCACATATGTTATACAATTCAACACCAATCAACATAGTCATGTTCTAGCTAGCATTTCATAAATTTCCAATATGTAAAATGTCCTATAAAGATCCTAACAAGTAATGTTTCACAAATTTTCAATATGTACAAAGTACTACAAAGTTCCTAACAAGTCAGTTTTCATAGTCTAGACACAATCACATAGCATTTCACAAATTTTTCTATTAGGAATCATTTTTGTTCAGTTCACAACATTCATTTTCACAAGCTACTAAATACTTCTATAGAATCTTGTATTTACACAAAATAACCTGAACATGTTAATTCTACTAAATATTATGATTAAGAGAAAAGAAACATGGCAAAAAAACTCTCAAGCCTTAGGATGCCCCACCCCCTATCAAAAAAATTGTGCATTATCCTTAATTTTACGTCAAAAGACTCAAAAGTAAATACAAGAGAGGCGATCATACCTGCGACGCCTTAGGTGTCAGTTGGTGGTAGTGTAGTAGAACCAGTGACGGCCAGTACACTCTGTGATATGGGCTCACCACCACCAACTGATGCTTAGGGCATCGCACTCAGTGATGTGGGCTCACCCCAAGGGTTATTGCCCATAGAAAAAGTAATCATATTGGGAGGTACCTCACTCATAGTCACAATTGGAGCCGAGTCCCAATAATCTCATAAGGAGCGGCTTCATTAGTCGATGCTCCAACCTTCATAGCCTCAAGGCAATGTCTCTCTAGCTCTACTTTCTCCTTGGCTTCCTCTTGGGAAGCACGCTTAGCTCTTTTTAACTCATTTTTTCTCAGCCCTTCTTACCTTTTTGGCATCACTAGTGGAGCTTTCTCTCTATTGCTGCTTCTTTTCCTTTCCCTTTTGATCGGACTGGGGTGCTGAAATAGAACCACATACCTATCTAATTGTATGGGCATAGGAGGTGAAGACAACAGCTATAACAAAGCATCTGTAGCAACAGTAGAGGCAAAAGGGGTTGATTTATTTTGTAATTTATCCATGGCCTGAGCAAGGTGGTCAACTCTACCCATATACACTCGGTCTACTAATCACTTAATCAACCACTCTAATCAGTAATATGGGCCTCAAGACTATCTATACGACCCTACACTAGTGAGATCTCCTATCTGAGCTCAGAACAAAGCTATGTTTCCCCCTGTTGTATCTTTGCCTGGACCACCCTAGGTAGCCACTCAATCACCTAATCTACCAAATCCCGTGTTTATGCTAATCCTGCACCAATCTATCAAGGTGTGCATAAGGGATAGTGATCATCATACTTGAAGTTGCGGGTATAGAAGGGGTAGGCCTGGTGTCACCCTCGGGCTACTTTACGACCTCCTCCATCAAAGGGACTGAAGTCTCACCCTCTAAAGCTAGAGTAGGATGGGTTAGACTTATGTTCATATGGATTGGCATAATTGGTCAGCCCGACTTGGTAATGTACTACAGGTTGTGAGAATCCTTTATTAATGTTGCTTTTATGGACTTTCTCACTATGCTGCACTTGTCAAAGTATTTGGACACCGAGAAACTCGCAGCCTCACATAACTCCCAGATTAGGCATATATACAGAAGCCCTACTTGCTTATTAAAAGTTCTGTCACAAATCTCGGCCGCAATCAAACCACCACTGTGTAGTCCAAAGCGAGCCATAATACAAGCTACTAGTGATGCCTGTGATGGATGGAGTGTTTTTTCATTTCCTATTAGCTGGAGACAAGAACGGACAATGGCCAACCATAACTTCTTTGGGAATGTGAGAGATGCCTTAGTGATTAGTTTCTTTAGGTTCGTGACCCAAGGAACATTTATACCCATAATGACTATCAACCCGGCAATCCATCGCATAATCTAAAGTCGCTCATCTGGGTGTCCTATTTGTTCCTCACTAATAACCATATAGCATTGGTGCTCGTAGAGACTTGTCCAAACATTGTTGTGGAATACTGGACCATATAAGAACCTATTTATCTTGGCCTCGAAGATATCAACTACCTTTCCACAAACCATTACTTTATTCAGCAATAGATACCTTAATGCAGTTGCCCTTTGCTTCTTTTTCTAGGTCTCATCCAAAATCATATTCAGCATCATAGCAACATAGGCAGAATAGAACTCCCGAGTAAGATTATCACCATAATATCCTGAATCCTTTATCAACAACCTAAAATAATGTTTGTCAAATAACTTATTGAGCTTAGGTAGGGCAGAGAGGTTGTAGGTGATCACTCGGACTTTTGGCATAATGAGTCATTTGGTCAATCTTTTAGAACCTTTGGTCATGCCATTTGCAAAGATTTTATTTTGACTCAGCATGAGCCACCTATTTCTCAAGAATGTAATAAACTTGTCCTGCTCGACCAGATCGCTTTCTTTCTCAAAAGCAAATAGCTCAATATTGTCTGTTCCGTCATCACCGCTACCAGCTTCACTTGCCTTATCCCCAGACTGCTCAGTTTTTTCATTGCCTCTCTAGATTGTGCCTCATCCCCACTTAGCCCATTGTCCAAGCTGGATGCCTCCTTTTTTGATAGGGAGGGATCGGTTTTATCCTCGGCAACAACCTTGGCTCTAGTGGTACAAGGTGCGTGAGGAGAAATATTGGTCATGACTTGCACCTTGGACCCACTACATGAGTTGATTTCTGACTCATGATATGATTTTTTCTCGAATTCTTGGAAGGCGAATCGTGGAGTAGGGACTTGGGATTGTGCGTTTGGGTCCCATGGAATCTGGAAAATTTGACAAGTTAGTATTTAGACAAGCGGGTGCAATAAATTTAAATGGGTACTCATAATTCCCCATAATTTAGACAACCATGACAATGATCCTTAAGAAATGACGTCGCTTAATCCATCATAGGGTGATTGCAAACTAAAATGGAAATAAAACTCTTTTTTGGGATTTTTCAATTTAAAAAAAAATTAGGTTATTCAGTATTGTGAACCTTCACTGGTCATGAAGGGCTTCACGGACCATGAAGGATTCCATAGTGACTTCCAGTAGCTAGGCTTGAAGGAATTTCCCAATAATATTTTAAGTGTTGGGACCATGGAGAACACCATGGCCTGTGATGAAGTTCATGGTCCATGATGCCTTTCGTGATCCTTGATACGCTCAAATTACACCTCCCTAAACAAGTATAAAGTGATCGTTGATCAAATATTGAACCTAACAAAGGTTAGGGTCGATCCCATGAGAAATATGATTTAGACTTTAGATTAATTATTTATTATTTACTTTAGTAATCAATTTATTTCCATAAATAAAGGAGGGATTTTTATAAAACTAATGAATGGATCAAATAACAAACATCAACGAAAAAAAGTATGATTTAATGTGGTTTAAATTAGTATGAAGTGAAACTAGGGTTTTATGTGTTCCCCACGAATCCTTAACTAAGTAGACTTTTTTTATTAGTAATCATTTCCTAGTGTGTTACATGTAGAATTGATAAATTAATTTCACGTAAGTCTTTGATCCAGAAAATAAGTGAATTTTACTATGCAACTTGATCTGTCTACGAATGTATGCTTTACTAACCCTTACCAATGATCCAGATTTAGCTATTTCTTAATCTATTCAAGCTAATTAGATGGAGATGGTTAGCCTTAAATCTCGATCTCCCTTTTCCCATTTGTTACCTCTTTGATCCGGCAAGTAAGAATAAGGCGAGTTCTAATGTTGGCCACCGTTAAAAAGTAATCAAAATGAAGGGAAAAATAATACATGCATGCACACTATTCAAGAATTATTTTTTATTAAGTTCTACGTCGTTAACTCTTTATAGTTCTCACAATCCTAGTTGTGGAATTAGCTACTCATAACTACATGATCATAATCAATAATATTTAAGTTAAACTAAATCATACACTTACAATGATAATTATGAGAATCCAAAATTCTTCAATAAAATCTGAATGTAAAATATCGATAACAAAACCTCGAATTTAAGAATAAAAGCCCAAAAGTAGTTCAAGCTATATTCTCAAACCCAAAAATGTGCATAAAGTAAACTAAATCTAAGAAGTGTATTTATAGATAAATAATCCTAAGTAAATATGAATTCGGAAAACATAAGAAACTTAAGTCATTTAGGGTCTACGGCTCATTTATACGGATCGTAACAACTCTGACGAGTTGTAGACCCAACTCGTAATCATTCACATTGCACTGAGGAACTCTTGTTCTTCACGACCGCTTTTTACATCTCGTAACTCTAAGGATGACTCGTCAACTGGAGTTGTAGACTTCATCATCAGTAACTTTAAGCTACGAGTGTGTTCTACAACTCATAGGAATATGGAAGAGCCATAGAACAGAATCGTCTTCTTCACTTTTCCCTCAGTCTTTCACTTATTCTTGACAAATTCACTTGACGACCCGTAAGCCTGAAAATGAGTCATTTACTTCACTCGTAATCTTCAGTTTAACTTTTACTTTTCTCTTCTCTTTTTGACGATTGATACCTACGACCCATATAAATAAAGACAAGTCATAGGATGAGCTCGTAAACACTAAAAATTCCTTCCTTCAGTATTGTGATTCCTCAACCAATTCTCCAACTTAGTTTTCTACAAAATAAGCATAACTACCGTCAAATATGCTAACAAATACTAAAAACACATGCACATTCTTAAGTTTAAAACATGAAAAGTATCGTAAATCCATGGTACATCAACACCCTCAACTTAAAATAGTTGTTTTTTCTCAAACGACACTACTATACTTCAACGACACAATATAAATTAAGATTAAGAATGTACAACAATCACAGGCTATTCATTCTCAACACTTTCCAATTTCCATCCATGATAACATTGCAACCATTATTTCAAATCAAACTAACTTATGTGGATCAATGTTAGACACTTCTACACCAATAGACAAATTCACAAGCCAAAAATAACATTTACTGTTTTCATGACTCTTTAGACAATGCCACTTGTGCCCTCACTAAAAAGAAGTCCCTCTTTCACTCATATTTACAAATATTTCTTTAAACACAGGGACATGGAAAACACTCGCGCTCACAAAAGAAATTCAGACTCTCATGCACAATACCATAGGCTTGCCCTTATTTTCAATACTTAGACTCTTGAACCGTTGAACTAGGATCACTATAGGACTTTTTCGGCTTGTAACGTAGGCTCAGGGACAGGTGTGGTACATTTAGATTTTAGCGAATTTTGTCCCTCTTCAAACACTTCATTAACCTTGAGTCCACATCTTACAACCCACAATTTGTTTCACTCTTTTTCTTCACTTTTTTCTTTCACCTTAGGTGTGGCTCTTGTTTGTTCGTTTTACAACATTTTTCTTATGCTTTGTAACTTTCATTGCTAAATCTTGCTAAACCATTTATTCGTCTTAGACAAATACCCTTTTCTACCTTTCCACACATCTCTTTCCAAACCTTTTCTTTTCTCATACCCTTTTTCTTCTTTATTTCTTCTCATAGTAGCCACCCTCAACTTAGGCTTTTGGCCTGAGTTGAGGTGCATTATCCTAGGAGGGACCATGGCAAAAACAAGAGATTACAATCAAGATTAGGGACATTTGAAACAAGTGTTTATTTGATCAAAAAGATCTTTTAAAAGCTCAGATCTTTGGTTCAAAGGGTAAAACAATGTCTGGTTAGTTCTTTAAGGCTAAGTGGACTAATTCAAAAATGGCCTATGATCCTTTCCTAATCAACAGTTCAATTATCATTGTATAACCAACGGGGCAAGTTCTAGATTGACATAATTAGTCCGAACACACAAATACCTCATACACACTTGGCATCAAGTTTCATTGTCAATCATCAATCTTTGGTTCATGTTTCCATCTACATCATGTGTTATCATAAATGGTTTACATCATGTCACACAAAGATCTTACATAGTCAATATATCAAAGAAGAAGTCACAACATTTCAATATTTCAAGTAAATTTTAGAGGGGTCTATTTGTTTTTATTTAAACCTTTTAGACATCATGCCATAGATCCCTACTCTTATTTCATATTTACATCCTAAACATGCCAGTTCAACATAAATTAAAAAGGTCCTATGGGAAAAAACAACATAGGCAATAAAACCCCAAGGATTAATTGAGTATCTAGGGTACTCAAACTTCGCCTAGATACTCATGCATTCATAACCACCTCACACCTACTTGAAAAGAATTACATTATCCTCAAGGCAATACAATAAAAAGTAAAAAGTATGGGGGAGAAGAAAAAGAACATGTGGTGCATAAGCGCCGAAGTCTCTATCGTGGCATCCGAATCTATAGGTGTGGATCCCGGTGTAGTAGCATATGTCACTATCGTATTTTGTGAGTCAACACGTCAGCTCAAAGCTCAAATTGCACGCTGCCTCTCCTCTTTTTATCGTATCTCCTCGATCACTCTAGATGCCCAAGTGGCCTCCTCAAGATCATGGCGCTCCTTTCCTTTTATTTTCCTTTCCCTATCTATATCTGAAGTGTCATCATCAGTACGGGTTTTTTTGTCTCTTGCCACCTCCGTATCATCATCCGTAAATAGATCAAACAAGTGTGGTAGCTGAATGATTAGCAAAGCAAATAGTATAGGGGTTGGTGTAGCCAAAGATGTGACCTTATCACATAGTACTCCAAGCTCTGTCTGAATGGAAGCAATGCCAGAACTAGACACGAAACGCAACCTCTCATTTACCCTTACCTCCAAAGTATCAATGTACGCCTGAATTTGCAATTCTCGATCAACTTAATTAGCTTCAAACTTTGTCGCCATGTGCTTCTCTAATTCTGTAATGGTTTTTTGGACCCATGGCTTGAGCTACTAAATCAACTGTCCTAATTGGGCCTCAGTTTGTGCCTACCACTACATCAAGGTCTTTAAGGCTTCGACCGAGATGTTCACCAAGCATGTGTGCTGGGAATGCAGTAAATTAGTAGACGGGACTATCGAGGCAGCCTCAGATGGCTCCATGGGGGGTATCTTGAGGGTTAGAGCAACTTTCACATTGGCTTGCACAATCAATTGAACATTCTCAAACTCAGGTAGCTGCAATTCTAGATGGGGAGCATACTGCTGTCCGACCAAGTTTGTATCATCTTTAATGAGCCCTGAGTATGTATTCATGTTCACTCTAATCAGCAGGTAGACCTCTGCAATCAATAGACTATAGCATCTTATCACAGTACAAACACAAGGCAGGGAAAAGGTAGTGTGGTGTTCTGCCGAATAACCCACTCATAAATCTCAGAAATGATGATCTTTACATAATTGATTTCATATCCAGTCATCAAGATAGACACAATCATAGCTCGATCTTGAGTCAAATGGTTGTATGCATTTGTCGGGTAGATTCGGTATTGAAAAATAGCCCACCAAAACTTTGCTGGGAAGATCAGCGATGCTTTCTTGATCGGCGTTAGGTGTGATACCTAATACGCTTCTATGTCATGCTTATCTATATAACCCGCTACCCATCTAAGTAGCTCTTCACGTTGGACCTTGTCTCTCATAGTATTTTAATCTCACACCATTTTTATTTTCTAATAAACTCGGTTGTCAAGGATGCCAGTGGAAAGATTGGGTTATAGAGGACCCGTCGAACTATCTCCACTGATAAACTAACTGAGACCTTCCAAACCAACGTGATCAAAAGTTCCGTTGCACCAACTCATTTGCCTTGGAAGGAGCTATCTATTTGATCATAACCGCATATGAAGTATAGAACTCATGTACTATATTATTGCTATAACTCCCGAGGTGCTTTATCATCCATTCTAGTCTGTGGCGATGAAACAAATCATGAATATCTGGGACTACGTATAACCTGATTGTGATTACATACGGCTCCACCATAATAGGCCACCGTAAGTTATAGAGATTGTTCCTCTCTTTCTCCAAATTGTAGAAGTCAAGTAGCCCTAGAATATACCACCACTTTAGTTGTCCTCTTATGTGGATTGGTATAGAGAGATGCTCAAGCATCGACTTTCCCTTAGGGGACACGGATCTTGAAGTGAACTGGGTACTGAGTCTTTATCTCTCTTATCTGCCTCTGTTGAATCCCCCTTTTTAGAATGGAGGGTGTGGGCTCTGCAGATGAATGGGACTGGGAAGAGCCTCCGCTTTGGTCCGACACTAGGAGGTTGTGTTTGGAATTCCTCACCAAGGGTGTCTTTGAGTTATGAGAGGACTTCTCTTCGAAACCACTATGTTCGGCATTTGGTGGCTCATCTCTAATGCAACATTTTAAAATTTTCATGGATTTCTTCTTTGTGGGCTTTTTCTTTCCACCACCCTTATTTGATGTTAGTTTAGGAGGCATTGTACCTATGAAGTAGGAGTTAGTACAAAAACATAACAAGAAAAACAAGAAAAGAAAGAAAGAAGAAAAACTTTTAGCTAGGAAATATAATATTGTTGGGTTTACGAGGAGGTAACTAGGGGTTGTAGAAGAGTGTACGCCTCATAGAACCAACCCGTAGACTCAGACCTGCAGGTTATAGTCTCTAAATCTTATCTACAGATGGTCCTTACAACTCGTAGAAAATTTGATGGGTCGTAAGGGTCATCCGTAGACTCGGTTTTATGCCTTTGTGTTTTGGTACTTAACTTCTATGATTCCATCCTATGATCCATAGATAATTCTACAACTTTTAAGATGCACTTGTATAAGTTGAGTGTCAAAACACTTTAGTACTGTTATTAGATCATTTGGTTTAATGAGTTCAATTGACAAGCCAAAGAATATCCTACGACTTGTAATATAGCATGTTAATTGGGAGGATTGAATCACTGATCTTTTGGTCCTTGTTTACGAGAGGTAATTATGACTCGTAGAATCTTCTACAACCCGTAGAAAATCCTTGATTGAACAAAACTTCAAGATCAGTGATCATCACACTTAAATCACATCAAAACAAGCTTAATGTCTTACATATATTCAATCCATTGATTTTAAATAGCAATTTAAGCAATGACCCAGTTTCCCACACCCCAAATTAGTTCAAAAATTTTGGTGCATGAGTAATTAAACTAGTAAAAGCTCATTTCTTGTGAAGGTATTAACCACTAATTTTGGAGGTCCTTTTTACGAGGGATAACTGCAACCCGTAGAATAATCAATGACTCATAGAAAACCCTAGTTTTGAAAAGGCTATAAATTCAGTGATCACCTTACAAGTGGTAACTAGGACTCGTAGAATGATCTACAACACATAGAAAACCCTCATATTAAACAAAATCAAACTCAGTAATTCTATGCACAAAGCACCATAACACCAATTCAATATGCCCATTCATAATCAATTCATTACTTTTAGCCTTAATTGAGTCATCTTTCCAGTTCCCCAATTCTCAATCAATTCAATGATGTAATTTTAACATCACATAAAAAGCCCTAATTTCTTATTAAGTAGTTATCTAGTCTATCTATACTATGGAGTTGAGTTAAAACATGGTTGACATACAATAATATGAGGAGATGAACTTACCACAAATGAGGAGTGAAACCTACAGGTTATGTTAGACTACAACTGTGGGATGCCTAGGGACTGGCACTTCGTTTGGCTTCAATGGTGAAGGATGTTGAATATGGAAATATATGAGCTGTTTTGAGAGGAAGATGAACAGTTGTCGCTTGTATATTGAAAAATGGATGTGATTTTTAAACTTCCTCGCTTTTAATTTCATTCATTATGGGTTGGGTTGGTTAGCCTACCAAGTTTGAGAAAATGGCTATTCACAAGTCGTAAACTAGCGTCGTTAATTTTCTGAAAACTTAGACTAATGAAAGAGAGCATACCTGGAGTCCACGAGTGTAGGCTACGGGTCGTAGAATATTTTACGAGTCGTAGAGTATACTTGTAGACAAAGCTGCATCCTATTTTGAATCTGAATTTTGAACAAGTCAAGTTTATGAGCTGTAGAAGTTTCTACGGCTCGTAAACATGAGTTGTGTGTCTCTCTGAGACCTTTTCAGTTTCTAGTATTTTCAAATCGACATGGGCTCGTACTCAACCTTTGGCCTATTTTTTTATGTTTTTTGTGACTCTAATTTGACACGGACCCTAACAAAATCTATGCTATCCTAAAAACTAACAACAGGAACAGAAATAGCAAAAAAAATAAAATAGACTAAATGAATAACAAAGTAAATTGGGTTGCCTCCCAAGTAGCGCTTGATTTAAGTATGCTTTGATTCTTTGACCATTAATTTTAAATAGACTATGAGTCCTCTTTTGTTCCCATGTATGCTTTGATTCTTTGACCATTAACTTTGAACTTCAAACCATCTTTCTTTTCTAGCTTGACTGCGCCATGTGGAAAAACTTAACTCACTCGGAGTGGTCCTAACCATTTTGACTTGAGTTTGTCAAGAAATAAATGCATCCTTGAGTTGAAAAGAAGGACTAAGTCTCCGGGCGCAAATGTTCACTTTTCAATCATTTGGTCATGATACTTCTTCATTCGCTCTTTGTACAAGGTTGTGCTCTCATATGCATTTAGGTAAAACTCATCAAGCTCATTTATTTGATTCATCATTTGCTTAGATGTGGCGTCCCAATCCATATTCAATTTCTTCAATGCCCACATAGCCTTGTATTCCAACTCTACGGGAAAATGACAAGTCTTCCCAAACACAAGTAGATAAGGTGACATACCTATGGGAGTTTTGAATGCATTACGTATGCCCATAGAGCGTCATCAAGTTTTCTTGACCAATTATTTCTATTTGTGCTCACTATCTTTGTAAACATTTGCTTGATTTCACGATTGGAGACTTCAACCTTTCCACTAGTTTATGGATGATAAGGAGTTGCTACACTATGCCGAACCCCATACTCTTTAAGTAACATTTGGAATAATCGATTGCAAAAGTGGGAACCTCCATCGCTGATTATTACCCTTGGTGTACCAAATCTTGAGAAAATATTGTGCTTGAGGAAGGTGGTGACATTCCTTGCTTCATTGTTGGGAAGTTCAACGGCTTCTACCCATTTAGATACATAGTCAACCACAACAAGGATGTAATTCATTCCACTTGAACTCAAAAAGGACCCATGAAGTCAATTACCCATAAATCAAATAGCTCAATGACAAGGATAGGTGTGAGTGGGAGTTCATATTTCCTTGAGATTCCTCCTTCTCTTTGACAATGATTGGAAGACTTGGTGAAATCATAAGCTTCTTGACAAATTATTGGCCAGTAGTACCCACATTGCAGAATTCTGTAGGCTTTTCGGATACCACTATGATGACCTCCAACAGGCGACGAATGGCATGCTTCCAAAATACTCATCATCTCAACTTTGGTTATGCAGCGATGAATAATCTCATCAGCAAAAACATGGAACAGGTATGGTTCTTACCAAAAGAACTACTTCACATTAGACATGAATTTGCGGCATTGGTGAACATTCAATTCGGACAATACTATATCACTTATCAAATAGTTAGCAACATTGGCAAACCATGGAATTAAGTCGTGTGATGCTGCCAATACTTGTTCATTTGGAAAGGTGTCATCTATCTCAACTCCATCTTCCAACTTTAACATTGCCTCTTCATCAAGCCTAGAAAGATGGCTAGCAACTTGATTTTCAGTTCCTTTACGGTCTTTAACTTCGAAGTCAAACTCTTGTAACAATAATACCCAATGAATAAGTGTCAGCTTAGCATCCTTCTTTACCATGAAATATTTCAATGTTGCATAGTCTGTGTGTACAATGACTTTGGTACCCAACAAGTAGGACTTAAACTTCTTGAAAGTGAACACAACGGCAAGCAACTCTCGTGCGATCACACTATAGTTTCTTTGAGCAACATTAAAAACTTTGCTAGCATAGTATATTAGATGTAGAATCTTCTTGCACCTTTTTCCTAATACTATACCAAGTGCTACTCCACTTGCATCACACATGATCTCAAACGGTTGCTTCCAATCAGGTGCAATTATTGATGGGAGCCGATACTAACCTTTTTTTCAACTCCTCAAACACTTTTAGATAGGACTCATCAAAAACAAACTTCATCTCCTTCTCAAGTAGTTTGCATAATGGATGAGCTATTTTGGAAAAGTCTTTGATGAAGCGATGATAAAATTTGGCATATCCCAAGAAATTTTGAATGTCTTTGACGGAGATGGAAGGGGGTAATATTGTGATTACCTAAATATTTGCTTGATCTACCTTAAAGCCTTTGTTTGAAATCTTGTAATGCAACACTATGCCCTCTTTCACCATAGAGTGACACTTCTCCCAATTGAGCACAAGGTTGCACTCTTCACACCCTTTTAGTACATCTTGAAGATGATCCAAGCAATCATCGAATGAGTCACTAACCAAAGAAAAATCATCCATGAACAATTTGATTGTATCTTCTACCATATCTTAAAAGATATATATCATACAATGTTGAAGGGCCATCGGTGCATTACACAATCCAAAAGGCATATTTTTGAAAGCCAAGATCGTGAAAATGGCCTTTAAGTGCTATAGAGATTTGATTGTAGCCCGAATATCCATCAAAAAAATAGTACTATTCTTTGCCAATGAGACAGTCGAGCATCTGATCCATGGAAGGCATTGGAAAGTGATCTTTTCACTCCATAAGTTTAGCTTGCGATAATCCATGTGCACTCTTCAATTAGTGACACTCATTGGAATGAGTTCATTCTTTGTGTTTAGCACCACAGTAATACCATTCTTTTTAGGTACATATTGGACAGGACTTACCCAATTACTATCCACGATTGGATAAGCAACTCCAGCATCTAACCACCTGATGATTTCCTTTTTGACTACCTCTTGCATAGGTGGGTTGTGACGCTGTTAATGTTTAATGCTTGGTTTGAAATCTAGCATGAGTTGGATTTTGTGAGTATATGTCCGGTGGTATGCCTATGATGCCGGATGTGGACAATCCTAGTGCTCTTTTGAAATACCTCAAGACGGATATAAGAGCTTCCACTTGATTTTGGTAAAGATCGGCAGTTATTATGACCGGTAGCATATTGTTGGGTCCCAAGAATACATATTGTAAGTGAGATGGCAGTGCTTTGAGTTCCAAGGTTGGAGGTTCCTCAATGGATGGTTTCACAAGAGGAGTTGCTCTATTCTTCAAGTCTAAGTCAAGTCTCTTTAGTGCGCGATTGAAAGTCCCAAGGCCATTTTGTGCACAAACTATCTCATCATACTCTCTAATGTAATCTTTATCAAAGTTCATAATGACAGCAGCTAGAGCTTCAACACCTAAGCTCTCTTCAATAGGTATTTATGGTTGCAAATCATCGACAACATCAATCAAGGAAATAACTCATAGATCATTGTGATGCTTCATTTCTTAGCATACATCAAAGATAACCTCTTCATTATTTAGTCAAAACTTTAGTTGGCCAGTTTCCATGTCTACCAAAGCGCGTCTGGTTGCCAAGAATGGTCTACCTAGAATGATAGGAACATCAAAGTCTACCTCACAGTCAAGAATGATAAAGTCAACAGAGAGTATGAATGATTCAACCTTCAGTACAACATCATAAATAATGCCCACGGGCTTCTTCACAATACGATCTACCATCAAGAGCCGCATTGATGTCGATTTGGGGGCTCCTAAGCCCAATTGTCAGAATACTGCTAGCGGCATCAAGCTAATTCTAGCACCCAAGTCACAAAATGCTTTTGCAAAGTTGAATACCCCAATGGTACATATTATGGTGAATGCTACCGAGTCCTTTTTCTTTTGTATGAGAGAGTGAATGACGATTGCGCTACAATGATGCAAGTTATTGGCCAATTCAAAGCTTACCATTATTTTCTTTGTGACAAGATCCTTCATAAACTTGGAATATCTTAGCATTTGTTCTAGTGCCTCTATCAAATGAACATTCACCGAAAGTTATTTCAACATGGAAATAAACTTAATAAATTTTCCATGTTCGGCCTTCTTTGTCAATCATTGCGGAAAAAGAGAAGGAGGTCTTGGCATTGGATTTGAAGTTGGAGCAATGTCTTTTGCATTGCTTGATTTCTCACCATGCTTTGTATCTCCTTTTTTAGGTTGTTTAGTGCTTAGCTCTTCACCTACTGCTTCTTCCTCGATTTTGCTTTCTATTTCATCCTCACTAATAGTCGCATCGTGTATATCATCCTCAAGTTCTGGCATATGTGGATCCACTTTTTGAATACCACTTCAGGTGGTCACAACCATGTATTGCCCGTCATTTTATGGATTTTGAATTGTATTTCTTGGGAGAGTTCATTTTATGCATGGATTCAAAGACAATGAAATCTGCCCTAATTGTTGCTCAATAAGCTTAATGGATGTAGAGTGTAACCCAACTTTTGATTCATTCCAGAAAGATCAATGCATGTCTCCTTAAAATTATCCTCTGTTGTGTCATACTTTTTCATTATCTTTGTCATTATGTCTTCGATCCTTGCAACTCCTAATCCCTCATCTCAATTTTTTGGAGAGATGTATGCACCACTCTTGTTTTTATGTCTCCTTCCACAATCACCTTCTCTGTCTTTCCTACAGTTGCGATCACTATATCTATTCCGATTGTAATTGTTTTCGCAATTATAGTTCCCTTCACGATTGTAGTTGTTGTCGTTGTTGTAATGGCCCTCTCTTTATTGAAGTTGTCGCGGTTGTAATGGGACTCTTTTGCACCCTACCTTGCTATATTGGTGGATTATGCTGGGGTGCATCTTCTACATCTTCCTCATCATCCCCAAGATAGTCATTATTACCTGCCTTTGGCTTGAGATTCAGAAATTTCTCTCAACTATTGCGCCTCTCGCTCTTGTGCATTCATTTTTCCAATCGATTTCTATAGCTCAAGAGCGTAAGGGTGCACTGGTTCACCCTTTCTTCGGGTATTGGGCACGCACTAACATATACCCTGTATAAACAAAAATAAGAAACAAAAATAAAATTAGAAAATAAGACTACAAACTGAAATAAATATTAATAAAATATTTTAAAGTCGTATTCCCCAGCAACGGCACCAAAATTTGATATGACCAAAGTTACACTTCAGTTAAGAAGTATAAAGAGGTAGCTGTGAAATATAGAACCCAACTAGGTTGGGGTCGAACCCACAGAGAATGCGAAGGAAATAAGTCTACTAGCACTTAAATTCAGTTGTATTCAATAATTCCAAACAATAAACATAAAGAAAATAAATGGGGAGATTTATTATTTCAATAAGTAATAGTTCACAGAAATAGAATAAAAACTTAAGATTGTCTACATTATGAGATGGTAACTAGGATTGTGTTCCCCATAACATTAGTAGTTGTTAGGTATTACTGATATCGTACCAATGCGTCGCATGCAAAATATAGCAAGTTATTTCATCTAATCGCCTCCCGACCCTATTAAATGTATTTTGCTCATCTCTTCCCGGTCTTAGAGTGTATTGCCAACTAACCCTTGCTGTTGATCTCAGAAAACTATCCCCTCCCAGGCTCAAGTTCTTAGACGGAGATTATGCTTCAAATCTTTATTGTAGTTTTCTTTTCCTAATCACTACACATCTCCCGAGAAAGTAATGAATACATATGAGTTTCAATGTAGGCCCTCGTTAAAAGGAAATTAAGATGAAGAAAACTTCAATGCAATGCTAAACACTTACCAACAATCACTTATATGTTTGCCTACTTCATTATCGTGACATGGTTCCCACAAATCTAGTTATGGAGTTTAGCTACTCATAATCGCAAGAAATGAATAAAGAATTAATGTTGAATTCATAAACACTACTTACTTGTATAGAAAATTAAACCTCGAATCACAAGATGAAAAATAAATCAACAACGAACAACGGATTAGATTGCACGTTTGAATCTTGAAAAGTAATCAAAGTATGCTCTCACAATGTTCACAATATGCCAAAAATCAAAATAAAACATGTAACCCTCAAAATAAAATAAATTTGGGTATTTATAGAAGTACAAAACCTACTCCTAAATCAACTAGGAAAACTTAAGTCGGTAGAGTTCATGCCAAGGCATGAGGACCTGTACTGGCCTTCACGCTCCATGGTCAAGCCTCGTGGTGTTTGACTTGGCTCCACCACTGTGTAGGCCTTTGCTTCTTCATGTTCAATCACCACATCTCTTGGTCATGACTATGCCCCATATTGGGTCTATGGTACTTCCCTTGACCAAATTCAATCTTCCATCAACAATTCTTCAAGAGCCTTGATCACATCCTGGGGTGGACTCCATGGCCCGTGAAGGGTCTCGTGGAGTTCCACTTTACCAAAATTTCATCACTTCAGGCTTCACTTGTATAAGCATCACGCCAGCCACGACAACCCGTACAAGGTACCATGGTCCGCGATGGCACTCGTAGTCCCTGGTCTCCATCACTTCTCAGGAAAATTGCCCCAACTCCTCAAAAATCATCCAAAATCTTGTGTAACTTAGTTTTCCTTCAAAAATGAACAAAATAAACATCATATATACAAAAACATGCTTAAAACGCATACTAATTCACCATTTTGAGCATCAAAAGTGTCGTAAATATACAACACATCACTCCCCTTGCTTGGACTCTACCCCTAACTCGACCACGTTCTCTACCACACCCGTGAACTGGGACTCGGACAGCAATTGCAACCTTACCTTCAGTGAATCTGGCTCTAGTTCTCACCATCTATGCATAAGGAATATATTAGAGGTAGACAACACTTGATATGAATAAATCGCACGAAGAAATCAATAGAAGGAATTTCTCTTATTAAGTATCTTGTAGCCTCTCAAAGATAGGTACGAACATCTACGTACCAATCCACAACACTCTACTAGATATCCTGCTTTTCAACTTATGAGACCGCTAACCTAGCACTCTAATACCAATTTATCACGATCTAAAAATCAAAGTCATGATGGCACGCATCCCAATACCCAACCTAATGTGTAAGTCTAAAGTAGAACTCATATGAGACTCCCAAAAGGAGAAGTGAGGCCACAAAGTAAAGGAAAAGAAAGATAACAACAAATATATCCCAAAACCTGGTATGATAAGTATAAAAAATATCTAATACAAAGTTTGAACCTGAATATACATCATAAGTCTCCAAATACTACAAAAGACTTAAAACTAAAGGATAGAACTAGTGGCAATCCGGATCCCAGAATCTCACCACTAATCTAAATGTATAGAATCCGCCAAAATGATCAACTGCCACGTGAGGTACCCTAACTAGTTTCTGCAATAAAAAGGGACAGAGAATTAGGGTGAGTACAATCCACATGTACTCAGTAGGTTTGACCGACTGAGTAAACGGACTTAATCAAACCTATGAAATAAACTAAGAAACGTTTCCCCCAACATAATTAAAAGTTCCATTCCGGCATCGGTGCCGCCAATTTATATAGAATGGTGTGATTAAAGTAAACATACAAGGATAGTTCATTATCATAATTAACCAGATAAGTCAAGTATTACAAATAGGAATGCAATGTAATGCAATATGATTATGCAATGATATGGTGGTATGATGTAATAAAGGTTGTCATACAACTTGTAGTATACATATATCGAGCTAAGGGTTCTATAAAAGGATCCATAGTGAACTTGTAGTCTATATACCAAATCGCAATCTCAATATCTCATCAACTTGCCACCTAGCTCATGGTCAAGGATATAAAAAGGTGTCATATTTTCTTCCTTAAAAAGAATTGCACATTTCTCAACTTCTCAAGATCAATGATATAATGAATGAGGATAAATGCACCGCAACACATATGACATGGAGGTAATATTCAACTCAACATGTAATACAAGGATAAAAATTCTCAAAACTCCATGATATTCACTCTCAATAGATATAAATGGGAAGGAAAAACATTGAAATAAGTGTTCACCCTTTTCAAAAACATTTCAGGGCTAAAGTATGCTCAAAAACCCCAACTCAACCCCTCAGGCAGGCATTACAAGTCAAATAGTCTCCTCACATCTCTCTCATAGGAAAATCATGAATCACACGCTTTCAAAGCAAATAAGATAGAAAATAAGGCCCCCACACGGGCTACACAGCACAAATAAGCCCCCACACAGCCATCAAAATGAAAATAACAGTCTCAAATCATGCTACAACCCCATCCCGAAGTCTATAGCATACGAATAACTAATAACCCAATCCCAAACTCAAAGAAGGATAACCAAACCTACCTCGAATGCTAAAACTTCACAGGAACGCTCTAACCGAAGCTCAACCCACAAATACCGAGTACGAAATGATTATCCACTATCAAGAGTGACATAATTTCATCAAAAGGATTCTAATGATACCCATAATGCTAGGTTTTAGAATCGGGGTAAAAATCATCCAAAAATCATTTCAAAATCAAAAAAAGGAAATCTAGAAATTTATTTTAAAACATGCTCTACATATCGAGGGGAATTCATGGTTGAAAACCCCATAAAAATTGATCAAGAAATGGACTAGAAATCAAAGAAAATCGAATTTGAAATTTGGGAGAAAAATCCCCAAAACCCAATCACAGCTTTTGAATGAATTTAGATGACAAAATTTGGACATATTGATAAGAAGTAGTTAAAATGACTTGTCCAAACAAGATTTTCTGAAAAATAGCTCAAATATCCCTTCTCCCAAGCTCCCAAACGAGTGAAAATGGTGAAATGGAGAAAAATAGGAAGAAACCCAACTTGATACGTTTCAGGCATTTTTTTGTTCTCCTCAAATGCAGACACTTAACTCCACGATCAAAGAGTCGCGAATGTGGAGTACACTAGAGCACTTCTTTGCGAACATGGGCTTCATGTTGCGAATGTAAAGTACAGGAGAAGACCCTCGTGAATAAGGGCCTGACCACCATGATCGCAGAGAAGAAAGTAACATCGCACCTGAACAACAGTCCAAGTTTAAGAAAAAGGTCCCGAACAGGCCCTCAAAATTCATTCTAGGTTCTATAAAAATAAACCGGATACGCTACTACACTGAATTTGACATTTTGGACATAATGGAATTGTCAGATTTCTGAAAAAAGATCGTTATGAAAAAATTACCCTCCCAAACACTTCTTAAGCCTAAAACTCAACTTTTAGCCTATTTTTTCAAAATGAAAACTAAGGTCTCGAAGCTCTAAGGCAATACTCAACTAGACCAAACTCGATATTTCAGACACATTGGAACTGATGGAATTTCCATCCGATGCTCAAACCTTAATATGTTGACCAAAGTTAACCCTATCAATGAAACTTTCCACTCAAGACCTCAAATAGCCAAAAACCTACCCGATCGCATTGAGAACCATGTCAACCATCCCTATATTACGAACAAAGTATGAAAACACAATGGAGAAAGGCAAAATGGTCATTTTTCATTGAAAAGTCATTTCTTAAGAATTCATACATTACAAAAAACTAGCCTAAGACCATCAATATCAATCTTAAAAAGGAATATATGCTAAGGCAATATCACAAATAAGCCTCATATCCTAAACTAAGGATTTCGCAAGACTACTCTAGTCCAAGGCTCAATCGGGAATCCAAATAAAAATGGAATGGAAGTAAGAAAACCCTACTCTCGGCAAATACCAACCTAAATCATATGTATTTCATACCAAACAGTATCTAATAAAGCTCAGTTAAAGTGGAAGATCGTAGCCTACCTCGATGCCGATCAAGTGCACTCTAAATCCACTAATTTGAAGTTTCCACCTCCAAATCTCCTCCAATTGACACCATGCTAATAAAATATTGATCACGACGTCAATACGGACGTTTTGACACCAAAATTTCTTTTTTCGAAGATGAACCCAAAATTGATTCTAAAAAGAGATTGTGGGATCTGCGGTGGGAATCCCAAATCGCCTCCTTAAAAATGTTCATTTGAGTTTATTGAACATGGGTCCCAAAATAGGACACAATTTGAAGCCCAGAAGGAAATAAATCACCCCATGTAGTTTATTCACCAGTAAAGCTTTAATTTAAGCTTGGAAAGCCCCTTTAGGGCAGAAATTACCTTAATACAATGACTTTTGAAGCTCCCCGAACACTCCAATATGTAGCCACGATCCATACGAACACCTAGCACTTGAAATAGCCCAAAATGGAGCTTCCAAGCTCAAGAAATTATCAAAACACGAAATGAGACTTAGCGGAATTGCATCTGTCTTTAAACTTAAAGGACCAGAGAACTTTTTTCTATGCGGATGTGAAGGAATAGAGTCACAAACACGGAGACCAAACCCTCAAAGCTCTCTGAACGCAGCAGGGACCACATGAATGCGGAGTTCAACCCCTTAGACCTTAAGGAACCCAACCCCATGCCCACGAACACAGAGGCCAAAGCCACTGGCTTCTGTGAATTCAGCCTGGATGGTAAGAATGCGAAGACCATTTTTGTTCTGCACCAGCTGATGCATATCAGCTAGTTTGGGCCAATTCTAAAATCTTCGTCGGGATGCTCGGGATTAGTTTGGAACCCCGTACGTGCAAATAACTATGCTACCATACCAAATTCAATATTTCAGGCTCAATGATGCATTTAGAATTTCCATTCAAGGTCATCTCAACAAAAATTATGTCCCACACCCATGCGTCATTTTTGTCCAATTCTACAAGGGGGTCGGAATGAGATAGAAAACCTCAGAAAGCACACAAAAAGTTATTCTAGACCAAACTCGACAATGTAGAGTTAACTGTGCTAAAAAAATTTCATCAGATAGCATTTTTCAAGAATATTGACCAAGGTAAAACATAGGCCAAAACATAAAGGCTAAAACGCCTAATGACTCAAACTCGCACTGAAGGCCTAAGAAGCAAGCCAACCACGCCACTAGCCTAAAATGACCCTTCTAGAGTTGATGGAACCGTAAGAATTCAATTATGAATCCATTTTCCTAGAGTTTTGACCAAAGTCAACCATTCAAATTACAAGATCTCTAAAACACATAAGCTAACATAAAACACAAATGGACAATCAGGAGACCGAAGTGTCAGTGCCAGCAAGTAATAAATGACTTGGGGTAACAACAAAAAAGCTTTAAACGCTGAAAAGATCAAAAGATGGAGGGACCTGGAGGAACTCAAGCCTCATGACTCAATAATAAGAAGAAGAAAGAGGAAACAACATAGATACATATCCATAGAACCATCCCCCAGACCTGGCATTTGTTGATATTTGAGCATCTAATCAAATTAAGAGTACAAGGCTTTTACGAATACAGAAATAAATACAAACTATCTCAAAAGCAAAGTAGATAGTAGTCCTAGCCCAAGTAGATGGAAATCGGCAAATCTCCAAATCAAAAGTTGCTCCATACAAGTACAAATCATCGGCGATAATCTGTACTATGATCTGCAGGGTGCTTAAGTGAAGTATGAGTACTAGATAGATGGTACTCATTAGGCATAGGCCGATTGAGCTCCACTGATAAAGCAAGTATGAATAACATATAAAAAAGATAAGTATCACAAGTAACTAAATAGGAGCTAACACAAGGTAGAATAAGAAATAAGAGAGAAGAAATAGAATATATGGAGAGAAGGAACAGAGTCAAGAAATGGACCAGAAAGCTCAAGCCAACAATAGGAACAGAGTAAAGGAACGCACCTGAAAGTGAAAGCCAATAGCCTATTTATAATAAGAAGCACTATAGAAATCAACTAATCCAGAAAAGAATACTAACGACCACCGATAATCATGTAATCACTAAGGACTAATCCAACTCAACCTAGAAGGGGCATACCAATAACAAATCCAAATGAAGTCACCCTACTAACAGACTACAAATGCAATATAAGATATGCACATTAATAATCAAATAATAACCTACCGAACCCCCATACCCGCAAAAGGTACAAATAATAACAAACATACCCCTAACCCCCATAAAATCGGGGGACTAAATAGAAAATAAGTATATTGGTGATAGGTGATGCGTATGAATGCAAGTTTGTAGTGAAAATCAGTAACATCATTGGTGGCTCTCAGAAATCATCAATAACCAAGTGTATAGACCCACTCCGGCCCACGACCTATCAGATAGGACCCATATAGTTCCCTTATTCGATTCAGTGGTACATCGGCTAGGGGATGCGGGAAGTACGTATACACTGCATGGACCTAAACACATAATATCCCCATCGTGGTACCGGAGACTGAATAGCCAAGTCGATGTAAAAAAGAGAGATGCCACGTCAGATAGTCAAGTAAAGGCTAAGAGTATCTCGGATGCAGCCAATGTAGAAAAGGGCGCCGCCGCATCGAATACCAATAAAATTTTGAGTGCATCCTCGATGCCTCTAATACTGCCAGTAGAAAAAAAGTACTTTCTCAATGCCTCACAAGTGTCAAATCTAGTGTGTCCAAGTGATCCAGTGGTACGACTCCTAATAAACCAGTTTAAAATATAGTAAAAGTGTAAGAATGTGCCTTCTCAAAACAATAGTAAAAATTCAATGAAAGAACCAGGATCATACCATAAAATACGTGAAATGCTCAATCAATGCAAGCATGCTATCACCATCATCCAAACAAGGTACACACAATCAGAAATGTAATACCCAATCTTACCACACTACCAAGAAAAACAAAACAAAATTGGAATCAAATCACTCCTCGAACATGGTATCGGACCCAATAATATAACACTAGTCAATAAGGCATCACAAGCCTACCTCTATACATAAAGCAAAATAATTGAGAAATGACTCAGAATCAAATAGGGGAGAAATATCTCTTGGAACAACGCCTTTACCCCAAATATTCCACACCAGCTTGCAACCAAGCACCGCTAAGCCAAACATATGGCTACAACGACACACTGAGGTCTCTATCACTAGCACAAGGTATACCACTTGAAATAAGCTCTACCAAAAGCTACACCTAGCTATAAGGGCTACAAAGTACATGCTAAAGCATCTAAGGCTCAAGCCTAGCATAAGTCCATCAATATCAATCCTAAAAAGGATAATAATACTAAGGCAATACCATAAATAAGGCCCATAGCCTAAACTAAAGATTTTGCGAGACTATTCTATCCTAAGGCTCAACCGGGAACTGAGAAAATTTAATGGAAGGAGGCAAACCCTATGCTTGATAAAAAACAACCTAAATCATATGTATTTCATACTAAATCACATGTAATAAAATCTCATCCAAAGTGGGAGACCGTAGCCTACCTCGATGCCAATCGCACACTCTTCAAATCCACTAATTTAAAGCTTTCTACCTTTGAATGACCTCCATTGCCGCCACACTACTAAAATATTAATCATGATGTCAATACAGATATTTTGACACCAAAATTGCATTATTTGGAGACGAATCCAAAATCGTGTCTAAAAAGGGATTGTGGGACCCACAATAGGAATCCCAAAATTGTCTTCGTGAAAACACTCATTTAAGCTTACTGAACTTGGTTCATAAAATGGGACACAATTTGATGCTCCATGCAATTTATTCATTATTAAAGCTTTGATTTAAGCTTGGGTGGCCCCTTTGGAGTGGAAATTACCTTAATACGATGACTTCTGAAACTCCCTGAACACTCCAATGCTTGGCCATAATCCACATGAACACCTAGAACTTGAAATCACCCAAAACAGAGCTCCCAAGAATAAGGTATCACCAAAACACGAAATGAGACTTAGCTGAATCGCGTCTGATTTTTAACTTAAAGGACCAGACGAATTTGTTCTCAACGAATGCAGTGGAAGAGATCCGCAAACGTTGAGACCAAACCCTCTAAGCTCCGTGAATGAGGCAGAGGCCACGCGAACGCAGAGGCCAACCCCTCAAACCTTCGCAAATGTAGTCCCATGCATGCGAACGTGGATGCCAAAGCCACTGGATACAACGAAGACAAATTTGGGTCTGCACTAGCTGATGCACACCAGCTGATTTGGGCCAATTTCAAATCTCCGACGGAATGCTTGGGATTAGTTTGGAATCTCGTGTATTGAAACAAACTATGCTACCCCATCAAATTCAACATTCTAAACTCAATGTCGTAGTTCGAATTTTCATCCGAGATCATTTCGATAAAAAGTGGGTCCCACACTCAAGCGCTATTTTGGCCATTCTATAAGGGGGCTCGGAATAAGACCGAAAGCCTCAAGAAGCGCACGATTTAGATTAAGCAAAATAAAGTTGAAGAAAAATCATAAAACAAGAAAACATATTTAGATTTTCATAAACTACCTTTAATTATGTCTTCATAGAGGATTGCAACACAATTTTTATTAGGGTTCTTCAACTATTTTTTTTAAACGTAAAGACTCTATATATTGGGCGTATATCTATCGAAGTTCTTTATAGATAAAATGGTTTGTTAATGGGGTTGGTTGGCAAATGGATATTAATTGAGATAAATAAATGATGACGTATTTTTATAAAAATATAAAAGTTTGGGGTAAATTTTAAATTTTTAAAAGGGTGCAAAAAATAGAATATGACCCAAAACTAATTTTTTCTAGTTTTGGAAAATTTAAAAATTTTGCCTAAAATATTTGTCAAAAAATGACAAGTTGTATGATAAAACATTCTTTGCCAAGTTTTACCCTCAGAAACTACTTTTGCTGATAATTTTGATCCAACAAGTAGTATCAGAGCCAATGATTCATCAGGGTTGAAGATACATTCAAGGTGGGTTTAAATCAATTTGCAGCTAATTTAATAAAAATAAAATGTTGTATCCACATATGTATGGAGAAGAAATTTCAACCATTTTTATACTTTTTTGTTTCTTTTTACAACAACAAAAAAATATTTTAAAACCATGTTTAACCTTAGTATTTTAAATCTTATTTTTAACTATTACAAGTAATAATGATGAAGATTATGTGGGAAAAAATTCATGCATGTGAAAAAAAAGTTAATCATGTTTTGTCAAGAAATCCTGGACAAATGGGAGAATTATTAGGATTTTACCCTAATTTTCTTACTGTAATTGCTTTTATTTTATCCAAAAGAAACAAATATATAAATCTTTTCATATTTGGTTATTCTTTTCATGGAGGAGAATTTTTTTTGGTTATCTATAAATTGAAGTTCCTTTCTTTCCCACAGAACACAATGACATCCACAATATAGTCATTAAAGAGTTTTTGTTTAGGGAAAAATTACTTCTCGATAACTTTAATACTTTTTATATTAATTTCTTATATGCAAGTCACTTGGTCAAACAATATTTATATATAGTATGATTGTTTTAGTATAACTTTATGTGTAGCTTGATTCATTACTATTTTAATTTGCAACTATTAATTTTTGCATGATGCCTTGCTATTTCGATCTCAATATTCGATCTAATTTTTTATGTAGTAGTGATTTTTTTATGGGCTTTTATATTAAAAAGAGAAAAGTGTCAAAAACACACATAACATATCCATGTTTGAGTTTCATACATAAGCTATCACTTATTAGTATGAAAAACACACCTCAGTGGTGTATGTAATACACTCTCTCTATTTTTTTTTAAAACCTTGTCATATGGATAAAATATTTCTTCTTGACAAAAATTAAATAAACTATTAATATTAGTTAAAAGTTAAAGACTAAAGTATTTTTATCCCCCAAAAAAAATTATTTTTTTATAAAAGAAATTACTTTTTAAAAAAGAAATTATTTTAAAAAATAAATTTTAAAATATTTTGCTCACGCACTTCACCCCCCCTCCTCCCCCCCCCCATACACACAATCCCCGTCCTTTTATTTTTTTTAATTTTTAAAATTTCTTTTATAAAATATTTTTAAAAAAATTCATACTTCACTCCCTCTCCCACTCCTTCCTAAAAATGTTTTCATTTTTATTTTTTTAAAAAATAAAATTATACCCACACCATATAACCCTTCGCTGTTAATTTATATTTTTATCTATATATTTTTTTCCTTTAGTGTTAGATATGTACATATATTTTTAGAAAAATATTTTTTCCTACTTGAGTTTTTAATTGTTCTGCTGTCTGTTTTATCTTATATTCATGATATAGTAGCCAATATCTAGATCTTATGTCCCTGTATGCAGGATGTCTTTTCATAAATTTTTAAATCGTGCTTGAAGCTGTATTGCCAATTTGTATTCTAATCTTGATATGGTGTCCTTCTAGACAAGTGAATGTTGTCCATTCTATACTTTCTGGATGCATTTTTACTTGCCAATATCCAGATTTACAATCGAATTTACTAAATAAGTTTTTACCTTGTATCCTATTTATTAGTTCATTTTTTTCTGGTAATTTATACACATCTGTTCTAGTATTATCACTTAATCTTTTATAATTTATCACCATTCTAGCTTTTCCTCTTACTTGCTCACTATGGTTTCTTATCATAAATGCAGCAGATCTATGTTTAAAAGTAGATCTTCTTATTACTTCTAATTTTAATAGTTCTTTGATTTATTTACTAAATTCCTCTGTGTCTTCATTGTTTGCTTCTATAGCTGCTGTTTTTATAGTATATTCTGGGTTGATTATGTCTAGTTTACACATGATTTTATTGCAATCCCAATGTATTAAAGATTTTTCACCAATTATCTCCATTTCATCTAATATTATTATTATGCTATCTAAATCTTTAGATTTTTTATTGTTCCTATTGTATTTATTCATTTTTGAAAATTATAAAATTCAGTTTCTACATTTATTAGTGTGTAATATTTATCTATATCTTCTAAGTATGATTTCTCTAAATAATTGTTATATTCTTCATACAGGTTTTGTGAAAAGCAACTTCCTTCTTTATCACCACATTCTTCGCAACATGGCGTTGTACTCTTTTTAGGGGTTGTTATGTCTTTAATTTGAGATCTTCCTTTTGTAGGAGGGTATATAGTTTGTACTGGAGTATAAGTTGTATTTTTAAATAACATTATTCCATCTCTAGAAAACAAACAACTTTCATTATTTTGAATAAGAAAATATAATCATATTACTAAATCTTTTTGTACCATCTTTTTTCTATTTCTCTTTCTAAAGCTCCAGGTAATTTATTAAATAATTTTTTACCTAGTTCTTTATCAAAAGTATTGCCACTAACTGTGCAATAATAAAAACAATCTTTAAAAAAGTCTTTTATATGCATCCAGTTTGGATCTTCACATGTTAATAATACATGTATTTTATTAGCAAAGTTATATGGGTTTGGTCCTAAGTCTATTAGACTCTGGAATTCTTGGGGGTAAGTCTGTTTATGTGCTTCTCATACTTCTTTACATGATTCTCCTAAGAAAGTTTCTAAATATTTATACATTGTTGTTGCGTCTGTTTCAGGGTATTTTTTTATAAAGTCTGATACTACTATTCCTTTCCATATACCTATAACAGCATTTCACATTTGTGGATCATGAGCAGCTATATTAAGTATCTTTCCTTTATTACCTCCCTCTTGCAATCTAATGGGCTCTTCTAGGGGCATTCTTCGTTCTGCTGGTTTAATATTTTCTTTTATTTTTGTGGCTGGTATAGGCCAGGCTTTTCTTAGCAAATTTCCTGTACTATACCCAACAGTACGAGCTTTTCTATGTCTTTAATCTTAATTTTAGCTAGTACTTTTACTGTTCTAAATTGTTTGTCTTCGTTACATATAAGGCTAGTATTTTTTCTTCAATATTCATGAGTTTAGTTTCTATATTGTCTAGATGTATAGTTCCTTGTCTATAGGTTTCTTCTGTTTTCTGATTTCCTTTTTCTGTGGCAATTAGTCTTTGTTCGAATTCATTTAATCTTGTTTCTAAAGTTTGTAATCGTAAAGTGGTAACCGAGTCTTTTACTAACATATGTTCTTGTTGTTTGCTTATTTTTATTTCTAATTTAGCTTCTATGCAAGTGATACAGGCCTCCATTTAACATTTTTAACATTTGGCTTTGTTTGTTCTACTAGGATATCATTTACATATGCTACATTGATTACTATCTATTCCTTTATGTTTTTCAAAATTATGACGACATTCTTGTCCTATATTCATCATAGTACTTAATTGTAAGTCTTCTAAATTTAACGTTCCTCTTTCTAATCCTATTTCATTTATGAGATTATCTTCTTTAGAATCAGGGGACTCTGTTTGAGTATTATCTGCTACTTCAATACTTACTATAGAATATATACTCTCTATGTCTGACATTTATTCATCTACATTTAGTAAAGTTTCTTGCAGCTCTTCGATTAATTGAGATTTTTTAGTTTTACTATTGTTTCTTTTAGGACATGTATTAGCTAAATGTTCTATACTACCACATGTATAACATTCTAATTTATTTTTGTAGTTTCAATCATTTCTATATTTTCTAACATGTCTATCTTTATTCAAGTACAGTTTTTTAGCTGAGGATCTTTTTAAGTAATACTTTTTACATTTGTATGGCTTCTGATTATACGAAGATCGTCTTTTGTATTTTTTCTGTTTACGTGGTTCTTTATCATAGCTCTGAGTTGTATAAATTACAAATTTATAGAAATTCATTTTATTTTGTTTGAGCTATTTTTGTATTTGTATATTGGTATATTTTACTTGTAGTATTTCCATTACATGCTATATTTTTTGTCCTATTGACCATAAAGCTGTACGATTTTGTTCTACACCTTCCCTTTTGTACCATCTTTCTTCTATTTCTCTTCCTAAAGCTCCAGGTAATTTATGAAATAATTTTTACCTAGGTTGGTTCTTCGCTTTCCTTTAGAATGAAAGTTGCTATGAAGCCATCAAAAATATTGCCACTAACCATGCAATAATAAAAATAATATTTAAGAAAGTCTTTTATATGCATCCAGTTTGTGATGCTTAGTTGTTCTAGTTTTAGATAAAATGATTTAGATAATAGACTTAGGACCAAACCCAGTTTAGTTGATTTTGTATAAGAAAATTAATACTAAATCTTTTTTGATGTCTAAGTCTTTTTCTAGTATTTTATACATATTGTATGTAGGCTTATAAAATTCATTACATGTATTAATAAAACTTATTTGGGCTTTTTCTATGTAATGATTATAGAAGTTATATGTTCCATCAATTTGTATGGTTGATATAGGCTCTTTAAATGTTTTTAATACTTTGGCTGGCAATATCATTTTGTTTATAAGACAACTTGTACATCCTGTATCTACCAGTGCTAGGATTTTTATTTCTATGTCTTTAATCTTAATTCTAGCTAGTACTTTTATTGTTCTAAATTGTTTGTCTTCGTTACATATAAGGCTAGTACTATTTTCTTTTATTTTTGTGGCTGGTATAGGTCAGGCATTTTTTGGCAAATTTCTTGTACTATACCCAACAGTAGGAACTTGGCTAGTTCATTGGAAAGGACTAGCACTATGTGCACTTGTTGCTTCATTCATTTGTTCTTTATAGCTTATTAAAGATTCTATGTCATCTAAGAGATCTATGTTATTTTTTGTAGAGGTCTTTTCTACATATTCTGTGTCTTCTATCTTGTATGCTACATTATCATTTGTTTTTGGGCATAATCTAAAATGTTCTATTGTTTTCATGATATCCATTTGACCTTTTTTACAGCCTTTTACATTTAAAGACACTATATTTGTTTTCTTTGTATAATTCTTTTGTTGTTGCGATAGCATTGTGTAATGACCTAGAAGGTCATTTTTGAATTTTTTGTAAAATAACCATTTTACCCATCCCTTTAGTTGCCCTAAGTCTTTTTTGATTGGTACCGGGTGTTGATTTTTAGAAAATCCTATGAAAAGTTAAGTCGTTGGAAATTTTGAGTTTCATAAGCTTTAAGTATTAAAAAGTGGTATTTGGGGTCAATCGGAGCTACAGGTCTCAGAAAGGAATTATGTAGATTCCATCAGCTTCAAAATGTCGAGATTGGCTTAGGAGACTTTACGGAATCAGTTTTGGAGTTGTAACGAAGATTTGAGGCTTTGAGGAACTTTAAGCCAAAGTTTGACTTTGGTCAACTTTTGGAGTTCCATTGCTCAGAATGGAATTCCGACAACTCTGTTGGGTTCGGAAGATGATTTTTAGTCTAGAAGAAATGTTGGTTGAATTTTTAGAGGTCTCAAGCCCATTTTGGTATTTTTGAGGCCTAAGTTGGTTTAGTTGCGACTTTTCGAGTTTCGGGTCAAGGAAACCTTGAATTTGAATTCTGATAGTTCCATCAGCTCTGAAATGGCCAAATTAGGCTATAGCATTGTTTTCATGACAATCGAGGCAATCGATACGAGTTTGGGGCCATTTGGCGTTTTTGACTTTAAAAGTTAGTCTATGGTTGACTTTGGTCAACATTCTTGGAAAATACGCTCGAATGAAAATTTTGACAGCACGGTTAGTTCTGGAATGTTGATTTTGGTCTAGAATGACCCTTCGTTTGCTTTTTGAGCCTTCCGAACTAATATCGAGTCCCGTTGTGGAATGTGGCTTAAAATAGCTCTTGGGTGTCGGACCCACTTTCTATTAAAATGATCTCATATAGGAATTCTGAATGCGCCATTAAATCCAAAACATCGAATTTATTGAGGTAGCATATCTGGTTTATTTTTATCGGATTCCGAACGAATTCCGAGTACCCTATCGAAGATTTTGGAAAATCCAAAATCTGAAAAATTGCAACAGTAGCAGCCCTTTTATTTTGGGATATTTCCTCCAACTTTAAAACCCTTTATCTTAAGCTATAGAGATCCAAATTGGGTGATTCAAAAGGCAAACTTGTGATATTTCTCGTGTAGAACGCATTTGATAGATTAAAAACTGATTTGGAGCATTCGATTCAGGTAAAATTCATGATTTTATTTTCACCAGTGTCCATTTTCATATTTAGTTGTTGAAGAACTTTGAAAAATTATTTCTTGACCTATATAAACCCTATTTTGGTGATTCAAGGGTCTAAATTTAAGAGAATTTCGTGAGGAATCTCGTGGTGAGCTCATACATGGGAGGGGAAGCTTTGTTTGATGTAAAAATGCATGTTTATTTACTGATTTAGTCTTTTTGGAATAAAATTTTATTAAATTTTGAAAGAGTGTATCTTGGTCAATATAACTCCGTTTTAAGTGATTCTTGAAGCTAGATTGTGGAGTTTTTCGCAAGGATCATTGAAGTGTGAATTTTTTTGATTGGAAGGGTCTCGTTTATTCAAAATTAGCTGATTTTGATGTTGCCATTTTTAGGTCTTTTAGTTTGAATTTATGAGTTTTGATTACATCCTCGTCCAGCATAAATTCCCACCCCACAATTCTCGTTTTAGACTCCAAAATTGGTCCATCTACAAAAATTATAAAATTAGTGTCTAAACGACCATATCAATGTCATGGTTCTATTTTTGACAATGTGGCAGCATTCCAAAGCAGTTCAGAAGGGAAAAGCTTCGGCACAGTAATTTGAAGCTCATGTGTTTAGCCTATAGGTAGGTTACGGTTTTCCTTTCTTTAGATTGAGCTGGAATGTGTGAAAGCATGTTGAAATAGTTGGAATTTGGGTTGGATAGTTTAATTATATATCTTAGGCGTTAGAAATTATGCTTTAGGCTTTTTATCGGGTTTTTTTTGGGTATTTAGAAGTATGTGTATCTTGTCGTTATTTGTTAGTATTATAAGGAGATTTGAATGAGCATGTTGTTGATACTATGGAGGCCTTAGTATAGGATGTAAACTTACTTTAGATGCCTCGGCGTCACTCCGATGGACTTAGATCCTTGTAGAATGGTGTAGCAGGCTAGTGCCTGGTAATTTGGCCTTAGTTAGACATTGCTCTTAAAAATACCCTCATCCATAACTCGGTATAATTGTGACTTTCGTGATGCATCGGTAACAATAGATTTTGTGATCGTTGACTTTGGCTCTAGTTTAAGTTTTGGCGGTATATCAGTTGACTCGTTGGGAAAAAAAATTTTGGTACTATTGTATTCTAGTTGGGAAGAAAAATATTTGGCATCATGGGATAATTTATCTATGAGCATCCGGATACCCAATCCCGACCTCCATTTTGAATTATCGAAGAGCATTCGGGTACCCAGCCCCGACCTCTACCGGTTTGCTAGTATGACAAACATCCGGGTATCCAGTCTTGACCTCGGTCATATTGATGTTTTACGGTGAGCATTCGGGTACCTAGTCCCAGCCTCAATTGTACCGATGTATTATGGCAAGCATCTGGGTACTCAGTCCCAGCCTTGGCCACTTTGAACCTTCGGGCGAGCATCTGGGTCCTAGTCTTGGCCTTGACCCCTAAGGCACCCCTTGTTTATTGACTCTTGAAGATTTTGGGCTTTGGAAATGATACAGTTCTTCGGTTCCTGACATCGCAGATTCTTGGTTCCCAGCTTTGGTAGTTGTAGCTATTCTGTGTACTCGGCGAGCTTATAGGGGTTCATTCGAGTTTTTATTTTACTTGCGCACGAGTGTCCTGGCTGGGCTTATGAGGGGCCAGTTGGGTATAGTTAGCTGTAGTTCTCATAGATAATACTCTTTTCCCTTTTGATGCTTGTGTTGATTCCTATTTAGGCTTATTCCTCTTTTTCATGTTGTTTCTACCTTTTCTTCTCAGTCGGCCTATGATGCCTACTGGGTACCTGTTGTCTTGGTACTCATACTGTAATCTGCACTTACTTTCGTGATGCAAGACAGAGCACTAGCTACCATCGTGGATAGATCAAGCTTGTTGCAGTCAGCTTTGGAGACTAGGGTGAGCACTTGGCGTTTTTGGATCATTTCTGCCTCTTTTAGTATGGATGGCCCGTCTTTTGCCTTTTGAGACTAGCCACTTATTGTATATATTTTCGGTCCACTTTTGGGACTTGTACTCATCTTTTATTTTGTAGCAGCTCTGTACTTGTGACTTCCACGTTTGGGAGGGATCTTTAGTTGTTTATACCATATTTTGGGTTACTTCCGCTTAATCTTTCTACTTATCTTTCTAATTCTCCACTCTTGTTTAGTTTCTTCCCTCAAACTCATTACTTGAAGTTCCTGGTTGACGGGTTGGCTTACCTACTGGTGGGTTATAGTATGTGACATCATGACCTAAGAAATTGGGTCGTGACACATTGTCTACCTCGCAACCTTCTTGTATTATTTCTATATTCATAAATTGTTCTTGTTCTGTAGTTATTGTGCTCTCCATGTCTGTGTCATCTATTTGATTTTGACTAGTATAATTATAATTTGTAAATCTTATTGAGCTTTCTCCTTTAGAACTAGTATACATTAGAGGATTTTCCGATGCAAATATTTTTGGTTTGCTTAGTTTATCTAAGTTCACTTCTAAGCCTGCAAATTCTTCTGGATTAATTTTAATAGGTTTTATTAGTTTTATACCTTTATTACCCATTACTTCTACCACATCATTTACTTGAAGCTTAAATTTTGTGTTGCTACTTAAAGTCATTTTTCCTATAAATCCGATACACATTAATAGATTATTTCCATGATTCATTTCTTCATATCCTTTAGTTTGTATTCCTATTTTAATGTGTTTACCAAATTCTTTTAAGTTTATTAAAAAGTCTGGATTAATATAAAATATTTCTCCATTATTTTTCATATCTACTTTAGTTAATCCAATTATGGATTTCTTTAAGTCTTACCATCTGTCATCATATAATACTATTAATACTTTAGAACCTAATTTTTTTCTAGTTAGTCCTTTTATTCCTATGACTATTAGTCTCATATGCATTAACATTATGGAAGAGTCTTAATTGTTTTTTTAAAAAGTAGGATTCACTAAGTTTAGGATTGAAATTTTTTTCTCCTATTGCTGATATTTGTTCTTCCCTATAATGTCTATACAATTGATTATCTCTAGAAAAACATCGAACATTGTATAATGTCTTAGGATTTAATAATTTTAGTTGATTTTGTTGAAATATCAATTTCTCTAGAACAACTAGTTCTTAGACTTATACAATTATAGTTCTGATGTCAAATTAAAATGATTTAGATAAAAGGTGATTGATTTAGATACAAAGATGATTTAATTTTTTTTTCCTAGAATGAAGTGATTTTTTGGAATGAAGACAGAGTTTTGATTCAATAAGTTGTAAATTCTACTCAGTACTCCCTCTCTCATATAGTCTCATCATGTTTATCTAGTGGTTTACATCCTATTTTCTCCGATTTTACTCTTTTTTTTAACTAACCCTGTTCATCTCGTACTCTTAACTTAGGTTCTCAACAACTTCATCTTTAACCACACCCCAGACAGACATCTGACAACAAATTCATCCTTTGTTCATTAATCGAAATTTCAAGGCCAATAATTCTAAGAATTTACAGGTTAATCTATAATTGTTATTAAGAAATCAAGAGGATAACCATATATTAAGGCAAATAAATAAAATTGTACAACAGTTTACATATAAAAACAGTAAATCAAAGAAATGTCATATTTTTAGGGGGAAATCGGGTATAAAACTGTATAAGACTTACATGATTTAACTGAGAGAGATTTTCCTTTCGGGAACCCCGAAGGACTTTGCAAATAAAACTGAAAAACTTCACACAAACACACTTATTATTATTTCAAACTTAAGTACAAGCCAGGGATTATTTTTTGAAGGGTTGGGTTTTTTAACATGAAGGAAAGGAGAATATGTTGGAGATTTTCAGCTTAAGACTTCTCTCTAAACTTCTGGCTTTCTAATTCACACAACTATCTCTTATATAGACTCAAGGCATAGGAAATGAATGGTTTAAGACATGCTACGTGGCCCAATTATAGATGGCCTACAAACTGATAAGATTTTTTTAATAATGCTCATTGGGTGCTCATTGGTCCCCATCGTCACATGCATTATTAATTTTCATCTTTTTTGACTGACATAGATAGACGTGTGCTTATCAACAGCTTTTTACTCTTTTAGAGGGTAGTGATAAAGTGACAGCACTCATTACAAGACAGTAGTGGGCATACCCACATGACACACATTTTTACTTTTCTACAATAACCACAAAAGTCTTCTTCATGATTTTCTTTTTGTTACAGATATCTATCTTCTTGTCTTTATTGCCTTTGTATTGAACTATATTTAAATTATGTAAGGCAATGGAGTCGAAAATCATTCCTGAATCATCATCTTCATAGGGATCTTGAGCATCTTGATAATTATTACTCCCATAGTCTTCATTTGAACTTGGTGTTCTTATTGGACTGGTGCTGGCATTTTCATCTGAATTTATTCCGTCATTTTCTGGATTTAGACTGTCTTTACTAATAACATGCTTATCTTCTTTGTGATCCTTAAAAAATTATTCTAAAGTCTGCTTAATTATAGATCTGATTTTGTCATTTTTTTCTTTTCCAGGTACTATAGTCTTTTTGTAATTGTCTTTTTGAAAGGATTTTAGTTATCTTCTTCGTGAGGAAAAATATCCATCGTCTTCACTTTTTGGCAAATTGATAGCCATTAACGGGTTTGATATGTCTTTAGCAGCTACAGTTTAAACCAGACTAGCTGTACAGGTTGTGCCCACCATCTTTATCTTTGTCTCCCCATCCTTGATCTGATACAATAGATTTCTTAGCATTCAGAGGGGAATGCACACCCTTCTCATCAATTTTTGATTGAGATGGAGAATTCTTCAGTCTGAGTACCTATATTATTTGTTTTGGAAACAAACTTACCTTGGAAAGTTTCAAGCTGCTTCAGAAGTCTCATGTTTTCTTGAATGAGAGCCTCATTTTTTGTATTTAGTCGTTTAAAGACTTCATTCATGGTTGAAAAATGATCAGAGAAAATTATTTTATTTATGCCTTTCTGAATGTTGTATTGAGGAGTAGAGGTTTGGCTTTGTCTGAGGAAGGTGAAATATAATAGTTTGGGCCAAGTATTCCTCTGGCATAGTTTAAAGCTTCAGTGAAATTATTAAAACCTTTGAAAAGAGGGTTTTTTACTCCATTTATTGAGTCTACTACTTCTATTCAGGTCTGAAAAACTTCATTTGTTTTACCGTGTATAACAACGTAATATTTAAATTTATTTTTTCTATTTTTGTCTGAAAAATATTGACATAAAGCATTGTTTGCTGCAATAAAATGTTTAGTGTCTTGCTTATTATAGGCTATCCATAAGTTGTCTACTAAACATTTATGTGTTTTATCTATATTACAGTCTGACAGTATTCTAAAAGATAGGTTGCATTAAGGTTAAGAAATTAATACGATAGAAGATATATACAAAGAAAAAACTGAGTTACGAGCAGAGTTACTTACAGAAATTACTAGTGTACAAGCCGATATTAGACTTAGTAACTATAGAGTAGAATTGTACGAAGGGATTGAAATTTTTTCTCCTATGGCTTATATTTGTTCTTCCCTATAATGTCTATACAATTAATTATCTCTAGAAAAACATTGAGCATTGTATAATGTCTTAGGGTTTAATAATTTTAGTTGATTTTGTTGAAATATCTGTAAGTCTTTGTCCATATCTACTATTTCATTCAATTTTTGATTTTGTTCTTCACTAGGGTGTCTTCTGCGGGATAGAATCCTAGATATGATATTATTACCAATTCTATTAACTGAATAGCTTACTCTTTGTCTGTCTCTTTGGCTATTTTCTTCGGTTGTCCGTCCTGATTCATGTGGAAAAAGGTTCATGGTTGTGATTTTTTAACCAACTATTGTTTCTCTTTTTGTGGTGTTATTTCTGTTCTTTTTAATTGACTAATTAGTGCGTCTATTTCTGTATTAGGTACTTGCAGTTCGGGTTGTTTTTCTTTAATTAACTTGTCCACTTTGTTATTTAATTCTATTAACAAGGCTATTATTGTGTTATTTTATTTTACTATTACTTTGTCTTATATACTGGTGGAATATGTCCTGAAAACCGATTGGATCTTGATGATATTTATTTGAAATTTCTAAAGCTTTCTTATAATTTATGTCGTCTTTGCTCATGAAAGAGAGATTTGTCAAGTCTTTTTATTATTTCTTTTAAATCCTTAATTTTTGTAGTTATGTGTTCTATTTGTTCTATAATTTTTGTTACTACATAGGTATTTTTTACTTCTAATTCTTTAGGTTTCTCAATAATTATTTTTACTAACTTTTCTATCTCTGTCTTTGTAGGTATTTTTTCAATGTTAAACTTTGTGTTTAAATATTGAATCTTTCTATCAATTTCTAATTGTTGAGATTTGAGAAAATCAAAGTTTTGCTCTAATTTATTTAGTATCTTATTTTGTTTAATTATACTAGTTTCTACAGTTTCTAAGAGGCGTATGACTCCTTTATCTTTTAACTGAATGTTGTCACTAAGATTGATAAGTAAGTCTACTAAAGTATTGTGATTTTTATCTTCAGAATGCAATACGTGTTCTCCCTGTACAAAATTACACCTAATTGTATTAGTTTTATGTAAAACTCTGTACTTCTCAGGATGTATTCTTAGATCTAAGTATTCAAGATGTTTTAAATTGGTATAGCTCCGATTTTGTCAAAGTAAATACTTTTATCTAAATGATTTAGAAATCCTAGCACTAGTAGATACAGGATGTACAAGTTATCTTATAAACAAAAAGATATTGCTAGCAAAAGTATTAAAAATATTTAAAGAGCCTATATCAGCAATACAAATGGAAGGAACATATAACTTCTATAATCATTACATAGAAAAACCCAAATAAGTTTTATTAATACATGTAACGAATTTTATAAGCCTACATACAATATGTATAAAATACTGGCAAAAGACTTAGACATCAAAACAGATTTAGTAATAGGATTACATTTTCTTATACAAAATAATGGAAGTTGTTTGTTTTCTAGAGATGGAATAATGTTATTTAGAAATACAACTTATACTCCAGTATAAACTATATACCCTCCTACAAAAAGAAGATCTCAAATTAAAGACATAACAACCCCTAAAAAGAGTACAACGCCATGTTGAGAAGAATGTGGTGATAAAGAAGGAAGTTGCTCTTCACAAAACCTGTATGAAGAATATAACGATTATTTAGAACAATCATACTTAGAAGATATAGAAAAAGATTACACACTAATAAATGTAGAAACTAAATTTTATAATTTTTAGAAAGGAATAAATACAATAGGAACAATAAAAAATCCTAAAGATTTAGATAGCATAATAACAATATTAGATGAAATGGAGACAATTGGTGAAAAATCTTTAATACATTGGGGCTGTAATAAAATCATGTGTAAACTAGACATAATCAACCCAGAATATACTATAAAAACAGTAGCTATAGAAGCAAACAATGAAGACACAGAGGAATTTAGTAAATAAATCAAAGAACTATTAAAATTAGAAGTAATAAGAAGATCTACTTCTAAACATAGATCTGCTGCATTTATGATAAGAAACCATAGTGAGCAAGTAAGAGGAAAAGCTAGAATGGTGATAAATTATAAAAGATTAACTGATAATACTAGAACAGATGTGTATAAATTACCAGAAAAAAATGAACTAATAAATATGATACAAGGTAAAAAATTATTTAGTAAATTTGATTGTAAATCTGGATATTGGCAAGTAAAAATGCATCCAGAAAGTATAGAATGGACAATATTCACTTGTCCAGAAGGACACCATATCAAGATTAGAATACAAATTGGTAATACAGCTTCAAGCACGATTTAAAAATTTATGAAAAGACATCCTGCATACAGGGACATAAGATCTAGATATTGGCTACTATATCATGAATATAAGATAAAACAGACAGCAGAACAATTAAAAACTCAAGTAGGAAAAACTATTTTCTTAAAAATATATGTACATATCTAACACTAAAGGAGAAAAATATATAGATAAAAATATAAATTAACAGCAGAGGGTTATATGGTGTGGGTATAATTTTATTTTTTTAAAAAAAATATATTTTTTAGGAAGGAGTGAGGAGAGGGTAAAGTATGAATTTTTTTAAAAATATTTTATAAAAGAAATTTTAAAAATTAAAAAATAAAAGGACGGGGATTGTGTGTGTATGGGGGGGGGGGTGAAGTGCGTGAGCAAAATATTTTAAAATTTATTTTTTAAAATAATTTATTTTTTAAAAAGTAATTTCTTTTATTAAAAAAATAATTTCCTTTTGGGAATAGAAATACTTTAGTCCTTAACTTTTAACTAATATTAATAGTTTATTTAATTTTTGTCAATGTGTAATATTTTATCCATATGACAAGGTTTTAAAAAAAATAGAGAGTATATTACATACACCACTGAGGTGTATTTTTCATACTAATAAGTGATAGTTTAGGTATAAAACTTACACAGGGATAGTTTAGGTGTGTTTTTGACATTTATCTCTTTTTAATATAAAAGCCCATAAAAAATATCACTACTACATAAAAAATTAGGTCGAATATTGAGATCGAAATAACAAGACACCCCCGATATGAATTTACTCATTCGGGTACGTGGATCAGCAATCATTGAAGGAGCATACTTGGATAGCTTAGTAAACTTGAGGGCATAGTCCCTCATCCCCATATTGCCTTTCGATTTATGAACTCCAACACTTTCGCCTCCCTTAACTCAAGAGGGAAAAAGTGATCAAGGAAAGCAAGTTTGAAAGCTTCCCATTCAATAGGACCTTCATCCACCATCTCCAACTTCCATTGATTGTACCATATTTGGGCAACACCCTTAAGTTGGTAAGCCGCCAACTCCGTTTTTTCTTTCAAAGTCACCCCCATAATACTCACTATTTTGTAGACCTCATCAATGAACTCTTGAGGATCCTCACCAACTTTTGAGCCATGAAACTCCGGAGGATTCATTCGTGCAAAGTCCCTTACTCTTGAGGGGCGAGTAGGAACATTAGGAGGAGCCACCATACCTTGGTTGGTCACCACTCGGGCTAGCATAGTAATGGTAGTTCGAAACTCCGCATTAGTCACTTGGTCCAGTAGAGACAATTGTCTTGAGGAACCACGGGAGCTTGAGCTTCATTAACATGATCTCCCCTTGGATATGGTGGTCTTCTTGGAGCCATCTTTCTAAAAATCGCAAAGAAAGATCGTTATAGAAAAGAAGTCTTATGGTAAACTCTATAGCACGACATGGATCATGAAAGAAGTGAGAATTCCTAAAATGCCTCATAGCCTCCTACTCATAAGTGTGGCGCGCTTCACACCCATGAATAAGACTCTACTTTACGTGGCATGTTGGACACCCTAGGACACTTGAAAAAAGAACCTTGTGCTCTGATACCAAGTTTTTCATGACCCGATCTATGGCATAGTCGTAACACGGCGATTGAAACCTCGAAGGGCTCCAACCAGGCCTCTTGTACATGTCATAAGATACATAAGGTAAAGCAAAAGCGGAAATATCATAAGAGAGTCTAAATCATGAATAAAAAATTAAGAATGACACATGACAACATAAACTCGAAACATTTGTCCAACTAGATGCCTCTACTCATGAATATGGGCGGGGGCTAAGACATGTCCCTAGCTCACCCTCAATATGAAACATAGCAAAAGTCTTTGGAAATAATAACTAACTCGATAACTAGTCCCCGATAAATGAGGACTCACCACAACCGCTGGATAGAAAAGCTTAACTAGCCACGTAGATAGGTGTGATCTTCAACCTCAACCCCTACATTATGAGACAATGTAGGAAAAAATATGCATTAGTACGTTGAAATGTACAAAGTATGTGGGCGTGACATGCAACGTAAATCATGGAATGCAATGGTCAAGTAAAACACATGATAAGATGAGATAAGTAAGTCATGAGAAAATCATATTGACCAATGCATTTAAAAAAGCATAATTTAAAATCATAGCATACCTAAAAGATCATACATATGTGGGATAGGAACCATAATCGACAATAAGATCATGCAAGCTTTAACATGGAATCTAATTGTCTCTCCATACAACGAAAAAAAAGGAGAATTTACTTGCCAAGGTAGACTCTACCCTACTAAGCGGGTCATGCATATGCTATATGTGGATCCACTAGCTAAGGCATAAAGGCAATTCTATGGGTGGCACGTAGTTGTGAGACAAGAGACTTTATATAAGGACCCCATATTTTGAACCCCCACCTCAAGTTCACATTCGGCGCTAAGTCAAATCCCACGGAATACATACATAGCATAAAAATCATAATTTCATATATCATAGTCATTATCATAGGTTTAAAATCATAGAGTAGCTCATACTTGTAATGTGAGAATTGTCCTTTCATCATTACAATCATCTCTGAATAATTCTTATCGTTTTGCCTTAGGTCACCACATAGGGTCCTAAGTCACCTTACTTCATAACTTGCATGAAATTTATACCTTGAACTTAAAGTAAAACACAATTGAATAATCAATTGACTTGAAAATCATGTAATTGACTTGAAAACATGCATGATCATAAATTTTATATCAGCCCATACATAATTCATATAGATAATATCATTAGGAAGTATAATCTAAAATACTCATAATTTTCATCATAAACCCTAGAAATCAAAATAGGAGAATTCATGGAAAAACTCTTCAATTTAATGCAATAACCATTAATTTATATCAAAATAGACTCATGATCATACTTTAAATCAAAATTAATGCAATGGGAATAGAGATTATAAAACCCATAAAATACCAAACTTTAATTTGATAGAAAATCTTGAGAAATTGATTGGGTTTCATGGATGAAAGAATTTATGAATCAATACCCACATACCTTAAGTGAGAACACCAAATAATTTGAAAGAACTTGAGAGTTTTGATGGAGAGCTTGAGTGAATTTACTTGAAGTCTTCAATGGAGTCTTTGAGAGTCTTTTGTAGAGAGAGAAATATGTAAGTAGGTGAATTATAGAAGAATGAATAGAATTAGAGGTTTAGGTTAATTTACAGAGTTGAATTAGGTCTTAAAAACGTCTAGGTTCATTAGCTAATAATTTGGAAAAAGTCTAAAACGCCCTTACTAAATAAAATCCAACTCAGCCAGAAAACCCTTGTCAGGTCCGCAACATGGACTTGTTGCGGACCTTTCTATTTTGTGTAATTTTCTTGAGAAATCTATCTTTCGATCTACGGGTCCTAAAAATCCACCGAAACTATTTTCCTGTACGTTTTGTCCCCCTGATCGATATTTTGGACTCCGAATTTCCAAAAAGATTAAGGATAATGCACTACATGAGCGATCTATCCCCAAGGCATTCTTAAGGCATCTATGAGCATTTTGAGGGATGTTACAGACACATATTAATTTCTTAGGTGTAACTATAAGAGAAGGTAAAATAAAGTTCACTTATTATTATTTCAAACTTTAGTACAAGCCAAGGATTATTTTTCGAAGGGTTGGATTTTTGAACATGAAGAAAAAGGGAATATGTTGGAGATTTTCAGGTTAAGACTTCTCTCTAAACTTCTGACTTTCTAATTCACACAACTATCTATTATGTAGACTCAAGGCATAGGAAATGAATGGTTTAAGACATGCTACGTGACCCAATTATAGATGGCCGACAAACTGATAAGAATTATTATATATATATATATATATATCTAACATAAAATGATAAAAATTTTTGAAAGCGTAGGGCTAGGTGGGGCGGGGTAGATTTTTTATTTAAAATAAAAATATCTAAATTATTATTTGAAGGGGGTGATCGGATGGAGATAAAGTAAGAATTTTTTTTAAAATTTTTTTAAAATATTATATTTAATGATTGTGATATGATAAAATTATTGTTCTATCTATAATTTTTTAATAGTTGTGTAAAGTTAACAATGGATAAGTATTTTATAATTTCCTACTATTACTCAATTATTGAGACATCTGAATCTGGTTGACCACTTGACCTTTGCCTCATCATCTCTCACTCTTCTCCACTAAAAGGATACCCTCTTCTAGAATCTCCTTGCAAATTTTACCAGAAATTAGTTCAAAGTTTTCATGGGCCTTGCTTTTATTTGCCTTGTTAACTTCAGCTTCCAGTTTTTCCATGGCCAATCTTCTACCTTTATCTCACTTTAGTATTAGTATTTTTATTGCTTCTGTTGTCAAATCCCGCATTACCCGCTTTCACCTTCTCCTTGTCTTCCTCCATTCCCTCTTATAAGTTTTTCCTCGAAATCCGGATCTTTTTTTTTTTGGACAAAATTTGGCAAAAGATTCAGATAAAAAATCTTGGGAAATTTACAGAATTTTAAACCCTTTTCAGTATAGAAAATTATCTGTTTGGCGAATTTGAGTTGAAATGGCATCGGTGTTTTTGTACCATGTGGTTGGGGATCTGACAGTGGGAAAGCCGGAGTTAGTAGAATTTACGGATACCCAAACAGTGGAGGCTGCTATAAGGGCTATCGGGGAGTCTACGGAATGTGGTATACCAGTGTGGAAGACGAGATCTCAAAAGAGTTTGATTGAGAATGCTGAAATGAGGCGAAAAAGGTTTGTGGGTATTCTTAATTCCCTTGATATTGTTGCATTCTTGGCCAGAGAGGAATGTCTGGCTGATCAGGAGAAAGCTATGAAGACTCCTGTTTCTGAGGTTGTGCTTCCTGATAATTCTTTACTCAAGGAGCTTGATCCTGCCACAAGGTTAGTCACCTTTACTTTTGAAACTGCTCTTCATTATTGTGTTCATTGCCAATTCTTAGGAATACTGCTGAATTTTTGTAAAGTTTATGATGCCGTTGTCTTATAAATTTTATTAATATAAGTATAAGAAAATTGTTAGAATAATGGTTGAAAAGTTGGCCTGGTAGAGAAAAACATGACATCAAAAAAATCAAATTTGAATTAACAAAGTTACTTGGATTCCTGTTGCTTGTTGGTGGGAGGTGCAGGTATCTCGTGGAATTAATTGAGGTGTCCACAAGCTGGCCTGGACACCACAATTATCAAAAAAAAACGAAAAAAAGGTTTCTAGTTTGATTAGTTTGAATTATTGAAAGTTGTAAAATAGAATGAATTGAGTTACTTAACAAATTGGGACGGAGGAAATGATTTATTGGCAAAAATGTAGTAAAGTATTATTCATAAATTCAGCTCATAAGTAATCATTCACTTCTTCAGTACAAATTTGTATAGTTAGTGGATATTACTTCTTGCCAATTGATATAGGACATGAAAAATTTAAATGCCATAGAATGAAAAGGATAACAAAGGGTTCCATAGGTGTGTATATATTTCTGGTGTCGACCTGACCAGACAGATCTGCTGATAATCAATTGATTGACCAGCCTTGCGACTTTTGTAAGTTAGAAATTAGGCTAACTTAGTTAAAGTCTTGGAGAGTTGACTCATGCAGTGTTTCATGTGATTGAATTTGAATTTATTTATGTCTCCTCTACAACAGAATGCCATATGGCAAGATTAATTCACACTTCAACTAGGTTTAATATGCGTCAAAGAATCAATTTTAAGGATTTACATTTCATTTGTGTCGTGCCATAGAAGTCCATTTACTTTCAGAATTTAGGTTAATGATTTCTAGAAGTGTTTCTTGAAATTTTGCTCCTTATAAATTTGGATCACCCACATACTTGATATTGTTCTCGACTTTGAGAGGACTAGAACCTTCTTTCTTTTGTTAGAGGAGGAGGCAGAGTGAAGGATTTCACTGATCAATCCAGCAATTTGGTTGGAGAAAGTTAAAGACCTCTCTCTCTCTCTCTCTCTCTCTCTCTCACACACACACACACACACACACACACACACACACACACACACACACACACACACACACCCACACCCACACCCCATACTTGATTATGAATTGTCTCTTTGTTTCGAATCCAAGCAGAAGTTCAGAGTACCTTAAAGATTTGGAGTTCTCTGTTTAGCAAAGTAGATACTGGGCTGGAAAATGTGATGTATTGGTTGCTGGGTTGTACTCTGTGACATGGATATTGGAGACCCCTAGGTATTTGAGTGGAGAAGTTTAAAGGAGTAGGCCCATTTCCACTGCAATTTGAAACTGGGAACTTTGGATTACTCCATAAAAAGATTTGTAGATATGGAGATCTAAAAGCATCAAGGGGGAACACTTGCTGCATTATCTGGCCTTACCTCACTGTTGCTCCATAGAAGTGTCAGTTTGTTGTAACTGTGGTTCTGCTGTTCAAGTTTGGTAATAGCCTAGGATACTCTAGGAAACTTTGTTCACCTCTCTTTTCTTCTGCCTTCAGGTTTCCCATGTTTGCTGTTTTTTTCCAATAAGCAAGCAAAACTACTATTGAATGATTGAGCCCCAAGAAGGTACTTCAAATGCACAAAAATAACTGCTCTTCTATATGCTAGACATTAAGGGAACCTAATAAGCCCATAACTACATTTCCATCACAAGATTCATCCTACACCAAATAGTCAAACAATTAATGCACCTAAACTTCACAACAGTTGTGGCGGTTGGTTTCCCTTCAAAACATCATTGATTACTATCTAACCACATTATTCAAAGAATGTGTAATAGGATGGTCCTCCATAAGTGTCTCTTCTCTTCCTTTGTCTTCATACATTGCCATGCCAGTGTTGGTTCTCTGAGATTCCTTTGGAACCACCCATTGCATGCCAAAGGATTTAGGAAATGCTCCATTTTTCCTTTATACCTAGCAATAAAAAAATTAAAAGTTCTTCAGTTTCAGGGCCATCTTTGCATAAAAAGCATCTATTGCATAGATTGAATCCACTTTTCCTCCTTAGACAGCTTTTCTATGTAACCATCCATCCAAAACATATGACTTTTGGTGGATCATTTGTCTTGAAATCATCTTTGAACAAGCTGAATTGCTTCATCTTTACCACTCTTTGTTGATCATTGATAATATGAGCGAAATGTGCTATCTTTGTTGTGTTTCCACTACTCCTGTATGTCTTTGTTCCCAGAAGTTGCATGTTCTCTAGCATTTCCAACATAAGAGTTATACTTCCCAAATTCTGAATCTTTGTATATATCTCCTTAAGCTCAGGTCCAAGATTCTGTCTCTGCAACTTTATGCAGCTTTACATATCAGAACATATATTTCGGGAAAGATCTCCTTGAATGAGGCATTGTTTATCCATATATCATGCCAAATTCCGGTCGTGATGCCATTTCCAATCTGCATCCTTGTCAGTGCCCAAAACTCCTCCCATCTCATGTGTTTCCATATGAGCTCATCACAGGTTTGGAGCACCATTGATCTTCCATACTGTGTCTCCGCTGATGGAACTTCCCCATATCATCCTTCTCATCCCAAATCTCATTAGCAGGTTTTCCTTTTTTTGAGAAATTAGTACTGAGTCTCATTAGCAGGTTTTACTGTAAACTCTTGTTGTCTGGGCTTCAATTTCTGATTCCCAAAATTCCCCTTCCCTTATCTTTAAGATATTAGGCCATTTAACAAAGAATCTTCTCTCCTGTCCATCATCCCATGAGAAGTCCCTTCTTATGTTGGAATTCCATCTAAAGCACTTTTCATAAGTGTCATTCATCCCCCAAATGATAGGTCTTTCTTCCTGGGTGCTCGCTTATCTTTTCAGTTCTTAATCACTCCTTGCCTCACCTTGCAGTCTTTGTACTTGGAGCCTAGTGGAAGACCCAAGTATGTCGCAGGGAATTCACCCATTTGTCAGCCCAAATTTCTGGATAATTCAGAAACTTGACGGTCTTCATTGCGCAGAGAATATGCTTCTTTTGGCCAAGTTTATGTGGTGTCCACAAACGGCTTCAAATGTCTACAAGTTACTTTTAGATGTTGTAGTTGTTCCTTCTCAGCATCACACAATATTAATGTATCATCTGCATATAATATGTGTAAAACCTCTAACGTTTCCCTGCCAATTTCTTCAATTCTGAAGCCTCTTATCCAGCTAGGTTCTGAAGCTGTTTTAAGAACAAGAAAGTCTCTCCATCACCAGTAAATGGTAATGGTTACCGGAGAGGCGGAGATCACCCTGTCGTAGCCCTCTTTGGGGGACAATGTTGCTGGTTGTGACATGATTACCTTCTCTTAAATGGTATACCGCTATGATTTGGGTACCTTTTTATCCTAAAATTCTGTTCCCTTGGCATCCTCTGTAGCAACTGCTTTTTTAGCTTATACGGTCATTGTGAATGGTTTGTGAGTTTTCAGTAAGGGGGACTAATCCTCTATCAAATTAAGTTGACCTCTTTGGCTGATCGGAGTTTCCGATGTTCATAAATGTAAGGGGTATTTCAGAGACCCCCCTCAGGTTTCGCTCCGTAAAACTAACCTCTCTTGTGGTTTATAGTATTAGGCTTACTTCCCTTATTTTGATTTTTTTTTAACAATTATTTAAAACTATTTATCACCAAAAAAATATAATTACAATCTTACCAATTTGCCCTTCGCTACAATCTTTTTATTAAATTTCCTTTGGAATATAAAAAAAGAACTAATATCCAGGCATGTGTTCTCCTTCCTCTCTTCCTCCACAACAACTTTTTCTTCAACTTTAGCGTGTGTCCTTATTGACTCCAATGTCCATATAGGCCACTTGAAGCTGCTTTACTGAAAAACTTCACTAATATTTAAGCAAATACGTTGAAATTGATGTATTGTTATTCTAACCTAACCTAAATTAAGTATATAATTTATTTGATTGGGGTTCAATAATTGAAAAGGGGATAAAGGAATCTTCACCATAGATCTAGAATAAGGTCTTGGTGTGTTTGGGAGAGAGTAAAGACAGTTGTTTTTCAAACACTATGTCAAAGTATGCTAGTAATGCATGGTAAATTACAGAGACCAAGATTCTAACGATGGGAATGAGAAGTTTAGTTTTTTCCGAGGTCTATAGTGCATTAAATAGACATATTGTAGTTGATGAGGATATTTTTTTGTGGAGGAAGAGAGGAAGGAGAACGCGGGCGTCTATATTAGTTCTTTTTTAATATTCCAAAGTAAATAAATTAGTTAATTAAAAGCTTGTAAGAAAGGGAGAATTGGTAAGATTGTAATTACTTTTATTTAATGATAAATAGTTTAAAACAATTATTATAGAAAAATCAAAATAAGAGAGGTAAGTATAATATTTTAAACCACAAGGGAGTTACTGTTATGGAGCAAATTCAGAGGGGGTAGGTCTCTGAAATTATCCCTAAATGTAAACATAGAATCAATAACCTGATGTCAAGTCCTCTTTCTTGACGCACTTACCCATATGTAGAGAGCACATTACCTATAGTTCTTTAATCTCTGCAACTTCTTAGCCTCAGGCACCTTATACTCTTCTCTTGAATCAGGTGTCTATTTGTGATTTTTAGTTGCTTGTTGTGTATGACATTCATCTTAAACTAGCTTCCCCATATATTGCAAGCTAAATAACGACTAAAGTTGTTTTTTTCTTTCCCTCTTCTCTGCCAATTTGAAATTCATGTCTTTCTCACAGCCCCTGAACAAACAATAGCAAATGTCATGCATGTTTTCAACCTAATAGAAAGGTTCATAACTCCTTTTAATCAGAATTTTTTTCAGTAGATCTAAGGATTGTTCAGTCAAGGACCTCCCCCTTAAAAAACAACACAGAGAAAAAGAAACACAAAAGAGATCAGAGGAGAGAAATGAGTAACAGTTGATTTCTTCCTGCTCGTTCCTAATATATTAGCCCCAGATTCATTGGATACTGGCAATACCTTTGTGAGCATACTCAAGAAAATCCCTACCTTACCTGTATAATGTCATGTCAATGGTATATTCTAGCATCACCTTTTTCCACAAGTCTACACTGTCATGGTGCTAGGTTAACATTAAAATAAAATTGTTCATTCTCTAGTTAGGTATTTGAACTTTGTAACTTTGCTTTTTCATGCTGTATTGAATGGAAAGACTAATTATTTATATTCTTCTTGGCTGCTATGACCGGATAGCTTTAGGAATGTACGTGTTTAATCAGCTGGTTGATATCATTATTCAATTCGTGGTCTCTCTCAGTTGTCGGAGGATTCATGCTTGGAATGAAGAGTAGAGCGTTCGTGAACCTTGTTGATTCATTTAGAATGTAAAATTGTGAGTTTTACACTTAAACTAGTTCTAGTAATAAATCCAGCCAATTGAAGGAGTCTTCTTATCTTGTGAATGGTTAGGGAAAATTTTAAGAATAGCACCAAAAAGTCTTATTAACTTTTCCTTTTGTACTTTTGCAGAGAGTAGATTTTGTCTCTGGTTAGTAGTAGCATAAACGCCCCTTACTTCCACGGTTCCACCCCTTTTAAAAGAATATACCTAGAAGAGTAAAGAAACATCCTTATGTATATAAAAAAATATCTCCTGAAAAGAAACTAGAAGAGGAAGGATCTTGATCCATGAGTTCTCTGCACTTGACCAAAGAGTTGCATTCATCTGCTTGGGAAGGGGAAGAGGGAGACAAGGGGGAGGGGTGATGGCGGGGAGGCTCAGTATATTGAGTGGTCTAAAGTCAAAACTTATTAAGAATTCATAAATATATTTACAATAAAATTCATGTATTTTTTTTTTCGAAAATCACTCTTTTAACCTTTTAAGATGTAAAGATATACAGTTACATTTGATATTTATTTTCATGGACAACTAAAAATAATTGATTTAGAAAGCTTAAGTTTAAAATAGTATATAAAATTGTTATAAACAGAGAAAAAATGAACAAATGTACGGGAACAAAAAAAAACGGGGTAGGTATATGTATTAATTAATGACTGATAGAAACTTAACCTTATTTGCTCACTCATTTTAACTAAAACTAAAATCTTAAAAAAATGAAACATTTTATTTATGATAATTAAAAAAATTATATCATATATAATTAAATACTATTTCCAACTCTTTTTAAGTGACATAGGAATGCATTCAATCTTCTTCTATATTATCATATTTTTATTTCAATATCTCTAGTTATAATTAATTTTAATTATTCTGCAAAAGTCTTCTTATTACAATTAATATTTAGAAAAGTTGATTATTTCCTTATATATTCATGGCATTAGTAAAGTTATAAATTTTCTTTTCATGTTTACAAGTTTTTAGTCAAGTAGAACTGTTTCTGATATTTTAGAACTTTGAATTAAACTACTTAAAACATATTATATACCATTAAGATTTTTTGTGAACAAGGACCAATTTATTGTATTGCAACAAAGAACTAACTTACTAACATTTATTAACTTGAATTATTTTTTTCAAGTTATATAATAAAATACCGACTCTTTGCATACAGAGTTATAAACTATAAACATGTTCAAATGACTAGTTATATGATAAAATTAATATTTTTAGGGGTCTTTGACTCCTGGGGGCCTAAAACAGATACTTTAATGGCCTTACTCTTAAGTCACCCATGAATGGTACTGGTTGTTGTGAAAGCATGTCAACATTATTGCATGAAATTTGTGAAATCATGTTTTGCTGTAAGGTTCTGGCTTGGGATTTAGGTGTGGTTGTTGTGTGTTTTTGTTGTCAATTATATATCTACGATCTAAGGGTGATTAGAGATCCTACTCTTTGACTTTTCTGTGTGCTATCCAGTTTTGCTTGGCTCATGAAATCATGGATTAAATATACATGTGGGTCTATATATACCTATTAGGGGTCGTTTGGTGTGATGGATAAGAGTAGTTAATTCTGAGATAATTTTTGTGTGCTCTTAAATTCCTTGTTTGGTTGCAAAGACTGGGATAATTTATTTCAGGATTAACAATTAGTACTGGGATAAGTTATTCCTTCCTGGAGGTGGAATAGTAATCTCAGGATAACTTATCCTGGGATAAAGTATGTGAAATGATAAAAATACCTTCCTTAAATTCTTTTTTATATGCCACTTTTATATTCATGTATATTAATATAATTTATAATAACATTCACGATCTTAATTAATCATTGTTTTTATGATAATATATTTTTCTATTAAAAAATTAATTTTATAAGTACAATTTGTATTTATGAATATATTATAAGGTGGATTTATTTGTCTAATTCTTATGTTTATTTATATTTTGATTTCTCTTAAAATGTTCACTCTACTACTAAATTACATATTTTTAATTAAATAGTTTATTATTCACTTAAAAATTATATTTTATATATCAATTAAAATGTAGATAACTTTAAAATGTAAATAATTTTAACAATAAAATTTCTTTTGCTTTAAAATTAAAATGAAATTTTTATTTTTTAAGCTAAATAAGATCAAAATTTTATTTTTAACTAAATAAGATGAAAGGTTTTTTTTTTAGCTAAATAAGATGAAAGTTTTATTTTAAGTTAAACAAGATGAAAATTTATTTAAAGCTAAATAAGATGGAAGTTTTATTTTTTAAATTAAATAAGATCAAAGTTTAGTTTTTAAAACACACGGCACAATCATGGAAATGCATACACAAAATAAGATGAAAATTTTATTTTTAAGAATGAATAACTAAGGCTTGCAAAGAAAATGTAAAAAAATAAGCTAAATAAGATGGAGGGTATTTTTGTAAACAAACAACTTATTCTTAAAAATTATGCAATAAATATAATTTTGAATATGACAAACCAAACAAGCAATAAAAACTAATCCCAATATAACTTATCCCAACATAATTAATTCCATCATAACTTGTATCCAAACTAAAAGACCCCTAAGAGTCAACTAACATGTTAAGTAGATCAAACAGAGAAATTATATTCATTTTTGTTTCTTACACAAGGTTTAGAAGGAAAGAAATTACTAAACAATATTGCTAGGGTCCATATGGCTACCTATAAAAGTCAACTTATATGTGAAGTGATAGGACAGTTCAATTATACAATGAGTTTGCTCCTGGAAAGTGGGTGGACAATGAAAATTCGTAGAAATTATTTCTTTAATTGGTATATTGCTGATCCATTGTACTTTGCAGATTGATAGATGCTCTGGAGATGATGAAGCAAGGTGTGAAGCGACTCCTAGTTCCTAAAAGTGTTGTATGGAGAGGCATGAGCAAGAGATTTTCAATTCTGTATAATGGCAAATGGCTAAAGAACATTGATACTTCTAACCCGGCTGCCAATGCCAACCGTCCATCAACTTCTTCCCCTATGGCCATTCGTGACAAATTCTGTTGTCTGTCCAGAGAAGATATCATCCGTTTTATTATTGGTTGCCTTGGTGCATTAGCTCCTATCCCTCTCTCCTCTATCTATTCCCTTGGAATCATTAACCCAAACTACTGCTTAATAGAAGCATCACGCCCAGCGATAGATGCGACTCAAAAACTACCGAAGGATCCCCCTGCAGTTGCAGTCATCGATCCTATGGCAGATGATTACAATAAGATCATTGGCGAGATTTCAGCCACTAAACTGTGGAAGTGTGATTATTTAGCTGCAGCATGGGCCTTGGCAAATTTTTCAGCAGGACAATTCGTGATGGGTGTTGAGGATAATATTACCTCAAGTTCCTTTCCTGATTTTGCAGTCAATCCTATGGTAACAAATGCGAATACAGCCAATAGTCGCGGTATAGTTAGGCCAAAAAAATTTAGCAGCAGGAGTATTGGGTTTGTCAGCAATCCAACAAACTCATCTTTAAGTGTTTCTAGGAGCATGTATCGTGGCAGAAGTGCACCATTAACATGTAAGGAGACAAGCTCATTGGCTGCCGTTATGGCTCAGATGTTGTCACATCGGGCAACTCATGTATGGGTTACTGATGCCGAAAATGAGGATCATTTAGTTGGAGTTGTTGGCTACGCTGATATCTTAGCTGCTGTTACCAAACCACTTACTCACACCAATCTTGAAACCCAGACATCTTGAGACTCCATCATCGTATGTTGATTGATTAGGCATAAAGTTGGTACCGGGGCAGCCCGTTTACATCTGTGCTTTTCTGTACATCTTTTCCTGTTTTGTCTATGTTTTGAGGTTTAGATTTGTTAATGTGAGAACTATATGGTGTACACTCTAAATGTGAATATGTGATATGGTGACTAGTTCAATAAGTTGAAGGGTGGAAATTGAATGATTTGTTCACCTTCTTGTCTTTTATAAGGTTTTCAAGTTGTTCCACAGACCCCATATACTATAGTATACTCATCATTCATCAATTCATAAAGTGCATTGATATCTTCATTTTTATAAAACATCAATTCGATTCTTGAACAATATAATTGTCCTAAAAGCTGATGCAGGAGCAGTATGATATACTGAAGCGGATGGAACACGAGAGATATATTATGAACGCATAGTTATCGTATTTCAACTAATAAATATCAAATTATGAACGCATAATTAGTGATAAGAACATTAAAACATACTAACTCAATAGATTTAAGTTCTGAATTCACCTTGGAATTTTACAAGAATGAAAGGCTCATGGTAATGGGAAAAGACTCTTCTCCGTCGAAAGTAACACGGGGTGTGTTCTCCTGTTCCATAGGGAGGAAAACATTTTTCAAAAAATATTTTTTAATTCTCTTATATTTGTTTTTTTTTTTTTTTTACAAAAATATTTTGGATACATGTAATCTAGGAAAATAAGTGAGAAAAATGACTTCTTTAGTGAAAGTAGAAAAAACAAGTTTCGCAAGTAATATTTTACATTAATTATATTCTCTTCATCTTCCAACACATCTCAATTTTACCCCACGTCGTAGCCCCATCTCCATCACCCCATAAACCCTTAGCTATACTCCTACCTCTACCTCCCACAAAGTTAACTCTATGCACCCTGCTACATATTCTTTACATATTGATTTGTAAGTCATAAACAATAATTTGCATAACCCCGCCATAGTGGGTTAAAGAAAATAATAATAAAGAAGAATAAATACAAAAAAATATCGAGTCACTTAAGCTATGACATAACACTTGGAAGAGTTGAGTTTGCCAAAAGTCATAATAAAGAACATAATTTCTTTAGATGCTCAAAACAAAATTTAGACCTTCCCCATTCTTGACACGTTTAAGAGCCAGTTTGGGTTGACTTATAAGTTATTTTCAATTTTTTTTGAATGTTTGATTGATCAATTTAAAGCCATTTTGTGCTTAAAATAAGCCCAAAAAATAATTGGATCGGTTTGGCTTAGCCTATCTAAAACAACTTATAAGCTGAAAATAACTTATAAGCCAAAAAATTATTTTTTTAGCTTATAAGGATAAGTTAAGCCAAACAGACTATAAATTTTATATAGGAAAAATCACCCCACACATCTATTTAATGATTAATATTACAACCTATAAACGGACTTTTGTACAATTACTACTTATAAATTTTTAATTACAACCCTTAACATATTGTGTTTAATTCAATTATTTAAATTAAATATTTTTAATATATTAAATCTTATCACAATTAATAGGAGAGATAAAGAAAAAAATGACGCATTAATTATGTGTAATAATACTCACTAAAATCAAGGGATCACTTTTCTTTTTCTATTGACACACGCTACTCACGCCTACCTCCACCCCCACCCCCACGTTAATACAACAACCCCATCAATTTCTCCAAACTCTCTCTTTCTTCAATCCGATTCAACAACATTCAAACAAAAAATCATCCTTCTTCCCCATGATTTCTAGAGCTTATCCACGATTTCAAAAGCCCCCATTTTCATTGTTGTATAAAGAAATTTTTGCATGATGAAGAAATCTCAAAAAATTGCTCATACACATCGAAAGAGTCCCTGATTTACATAGGATGAAGTTATTGTAAAGATTAATCCACCAAGCTTTGATATATTAACTCAAACATCAGTCAAAAAAATATCACACCCGTTAAGAGAAATGTCACAATTGTGAGGAAGAATGTAACCCCTTTAAAGAAGAGTCAACACACATCCAATAAGAAACAAAGCCCAGTAAAAAATAAAGAAACCATGGCAAAGGAGCAAAAAAGAAAGGGGAAGATGGTGCAATCCCCTTCCACTGAATATTCAGACTCATATTATTTGAAATTACATGTGTAAAATGTGTACAGACTTAATTTGATTTTTTTTGATAGTTGTCATGAATTTGATATGAATTTTATAATCAAATTGGTATGCACTGCATTTTTTGTGTATATAAATGGCATGTAATTGACATAATATGGTAAGATTTTGATTTTCTTTACAATTTGTACTAATTTGATAGGCAGTTGATATGATATGATTTATAATTAACATGGAAATTGTATTTAATTGATATGATTATGCATAGACTTACTTTTTCTGTGTTTTTTGTTTACCCCAAATTGGATTAAATCCAGCCTTGATATAATGTATAAACAGTTGGGTTAAAATTGGGATAATTTTGTTATTTTTTTGTAATTGTCATGGAATTGGTATGAATTTTGTACTTGTCATATAATTGACATAGAATGTGTACTCTGTGAATAAAAATGACATGTAACTGACATGAATTTGGCATAATTGTAAGATGTTGATTGTACTATTTTGATATGTAGTCTATATATTAGATTTATAATCAACATGAAATTGATATTATTTTTAGAATGGTATTGATATAAAATTTTATAATTGTCATGTAATGTGTGTTTTGTATATACAAATGGCATGTGTTTGATATGAAAATTGACATAATGCGTACTCTGCACATATAGTCAGTATGAATTTGATCTGGATTCAACTGGTATGAAATTTGAATATAACTTATATGAATTTGGCATACCAGTTATTCCTTGAAGTCATGCATAAACCCTTTCTCTAACCGAACATGTGTGATTACCACAAAATTTTTGGATTTTAAAAAGTCCAGATTGATTCAAATAGGATGCATTCATATATCATGAACAATCTTCAGAAGGACATCTAAGGTAAAAGCTATTTAATCAACAAAGTACAAGTATAATTAATATATCAATTTTATACAAATATAATATCATAAATAAATAAATCAATAAAATCTCACTACGCCGAACTGGAATGTATCACAAGGAATCAAAATTTATGGACTACTGCGTAGTGTCTCATCACCTCCATAAGTGTACTCCTATTTTTATAAACTTGTTTAGCATCTACCGATAAATTTGAAGGGCCACTGATTATAGCAGAACCTTCATCATCAAATTCTTTTATAGGGTTCATACTGACCAAATGGATTGACTTATTTGAGTATAAATCTACGTTAGTTTGTGGCTCTCCATTCAAACTTTCAACTCACTCCACCATTAAACCACATTCTGACATATCCATAGCTCTGTTTTCTTAATGTGACGCACAATGAAAATTTGATGAAGAAATCACTTTTAACTTTCCTCTGGTCCAAATACACGCATACACCCACATCATTATGTATCCTTATTGGTGGACACATTTCACCCACGAGGTACTTAATTTCCAATTCGTCTACAATTGCGATTTTGGTATAGTTGTAGAATATGTTATTAATTATTTCGATATCTACTTTATAGTTATATGTGGCATTAAAATTGTATGAAAATTTAATAAATTGTGTCAACATATAGATATTCCTCACAGTTTGTATGAAATTGGTATGACTTTGTTATAAAATGTATACACATTTGCATGAATTTGGTATACAATATATATAAAAGTTGTTTCTACTTTGATATCATGTAATACATTAAATTTATGATGGAACAGGAAAGTATGTTGATTTCCAAATAAATGGAATTTTATATTACGTGCAACACAAGTCGTCGAGAGGGACACAATAGGAAGACATGTTCAAATAATCCTGTTGAAAATTAGTCATAATTTATTTTTTATTTTAATTTAGTTGTTTAATTATGACAAACACATATTTTGATATTTTTGGTCTTTTAACTCAATGAATTTTGATTTCAGAATATTTATTATGTGTAACACTTAATTCTTTGTGTATGCATTATTTTTCAAACGTAGACTCAAAAACTAAAACTAGTTAATGTTGGTAATCATTTGATATCCAATTGGTATCCACTTGAAAATTAAGTCCACCAATGTATGCAATTAGTATGAAACTAATATCCAATTGGAAATATTAAGTCTAACCATGGATGCAATTGGTAGCTAATTTGTTGTCACGCCATGGGAGGGTATCATACACGTGGCCGGCACTCGAAGATCATTACAGGTACTCAAGCGAACCACTTAGTCCAATCATACTTTAATTTAATCACATTCTATCAGCGAAAGACTCACTTAACAAGTAACTACTCATAAAACAAGGCTAAAGGCCAACCATCTATCAAATCCAATCAACAAACTAGTATGAAAGAAACTAGTCAAATACGCTACGAATCAACAACATCACAATCTAGTATATGAAGCCTTTATCAACTATCTAAGTGGTTCCAATGACAGGTTCATAGCTACCCCAAATCAAATGACAAAAACTAAACTCAAAGCTAGAATGATAAATGTGGTATCCTCCGAAAGTAAGAAGGACTCACCAAATAGCTAAATATGAATAGATCTTCAATGATGCGCTTGTTGATAATCTCTAGTACTTATCTCGACATCATAAAATAATGCAGACCCAAATGGACGTCAGCACATGAAATGTACGAGTATGTAATATAGCAGAATGAAACATGCATCAAGGTAGAATAAAATCAACTCAGAAATCTCAAATCGGGAAGATGAACAACCCAATCAAGATGTCCTAAGTCTAAACAAGAATAAGATTTAGAAAAAGACCAATCATATATAATCCATTCCAATACAATCCAATAAAATTCAATCCAATCCAATCCAATCAGAGTACTATCAAGACATATATAGGAGTTTCTCTTATCTGACAACCATCACTTATGAGCCAGTGATAGTACAACAAGAAGACGTTGTTGCCACATTCGTTCAATACCTTGCCAGGGTAAGAACAAATCAACCAATCATGGATCCAAAGCCAATCAAGTCCTATCATGCTAGGACAATAATTTAGGAAACATCCGACTTAACAGTTCAATTCTCTCATATATTTGGAGACGTAGTTATTGAGTTTGAGTTATTACTTGCTCTTACCCAATTCGGTGCTCGATACTCCTTCCAAATCTCAAAGATCATAAGACAATCAATCCAAATCAATAAGTCTCTATCAGAGTCTTTCAATTCATCAGTTCTATCAATCAATCCCCTCAAACAATCAGTTTCCCAATCATTTAATTAAGAGATGTTTTAGACAATCGTTTATAACAACAATCAGTTGAGACCATTCACATGAGTTCAATTATGAAGAAATACAGGACTATCAGTTCATCAACACTATCATCAAATTCACATCCTAATCACAATCATATACTCACAAGTTCAGGGCTCTAGACTCAATCTTTAGGTATATACAATTTAATATCAATCAACATGCTATTAGGGTTTATGAAACAAATAGTTCAAATCACACCTTCAAGGAGTTCATTTGTAGAAAAGCATGAACTTATTAATAATCATTAAAACGTGTAAATTTTAAAAAAAGAATTCTCAAGAACACATTAATGGGGACTCAACCCATTCAAAATCAACTTATCACAATCATGGGCACATAGAGGAAAAAAAATCATGTTTTAGTTCAGCCTTGCATACCTGGAATGAAGACTAATCAAGAACTCGAAGACCTTACTTAAAGAATTTGAACCCTAACCTTTCCCCTCTTCTCAAATCCCCTCTCTAAAATAATCTATGTGTTAATGAGATTATGCGTTCAAGGTACTGATAAGGGACTTAATTGAATCCTAAAACATCAGGGTTTTAGTTTGGGAAGGGTGAGAAAAGACATCAATGTAGGATTTCTGGCGACTTTGACCAGTTATCAACCTCTCTTGGATGATCTTCACCTTCTTCATAGCTTGGTGAACTAAGTCTGGCCCAATCAATTCAGCTTCACCAACCTCAAACCAACCAATTGGTGACCTACATCTTTTCCCACATAGAGCATCATAGGGAGCCATATGAATGCTCGAATAAAATCTATTATTGTACGCAAACTCAATAAGAGGTAAATGATCATCCCAATTACCTTTGAAGTCGATGACACAGGCTCTCAACATGACCTCTAAGGTTTGAATTGTACATTCTGCCTGGCCATTTATTTGCGGATGAAAAGTATTACTAAGGTTCACTCTTGAACCCAAACCTTTCTAGAATGACTTCCAATCCTGAGAGGTGAACTGAGCTCCCCTATATGAAATAATAGACAAAGTAACTCCATGCATTCTAACAATCTCTTGAAAATATAGTCTGGCATAATCCTCTGCAGTGTCTGTAGTCTTAACTGGCAAGAAATGGGCTGACTTGGTCATTCTATCCACAACTAACCAAATATAGTCATACTATCTGTGGAACCACGGTATATTGGTAATGAAGTCCATGTTTATCATCTTCCATTTCTATTCATGAATCTCAATATTCTGAGCTACTCCATAAGTCCTATGATGCTTAACTTTGACTTATTGGCACTTCAGACACTTGGACACAAACTCTACTATATCTTTCTTCATTTCACTCCATCAATATACTTTTCTCAAGTCGTGGTACATATTTATCGAACCTATGTGGATGAAATAACTGGAGTTATGGACTTCTGCCATGATTCTCTCTCGAATGCCATCAATACTTGGAACACACAATCTTTCTTGATACCTCAACACTCCATCCCCCCTTTGGCGAAAGCCATTACCTTTTGCTTGTGAACATCATCTTTCAGTTGGAGGAGGATGAGATCTTGATCTTGCTTTTCTTTCACCTCTGCAACTAGAGATGATTCATCTCCATTCCGAATGATTGTACCACCCTCAATAGAGTCAATAACTTGAACTCTTAAACATGCGAGCCTATGCATCTCTTTGGCTAGCTCTTTATTTCCCTCATCTACATGGGCAGTTCTCCCCATAGATAACCTATTAAGAGCATCAGTAACAACATTAGCTTTACTTGAATGGTAGAGAATGCTCATATTGCAGTCTTTAAGCAACTCAAGCCATCTCCTTTGTCTCAGGTTCAACATTTTCTGAGTAAACACATATTATAGGCTCTTGTGATTTATGAACACATCAACATGCAGCCACAAAGATAGTGACGCCAAATCTTGAGAACGAAAAATATGGCTGCCAACTCAAGGTCATGAGTCAGGTATTCTTCTCATGAATCTTGAGTTTTCTAGAGACATACGCAATAACCTTGATCTTCTGCATCAACACACAACCCAATCCAACTTTGGACGCATCACAATAGATAACAAAACCATATGTTCCCTCGGGTAGGGATAACACTAGAGTAGTAATCAGTCTTGTTTTCAACTCTTGAAAACTCTTCTCACAAGCATTTGACCATTGAGACTTAGTTATTTTTAGTCAGCTTAGTCAATGGTGAAGATATCGATGAGAATACTTCAAAAAATCTACAGTAGTAGCCAACCAAACCCAAGAAACTCCTTATGTCAATGGAGGATGTGAGCCTTGGCAGTTCTTAACCACTTCAATCTTTTATGAATCAACTCGTATACCATCTCAGAAATGATATGGCCTAAGAACACCATAGATGCAAGCCATAACTCACATTTGGAAAATTTATCATATAGCCCCTTCTCTTTAAGAGTTTGAAGGACAATTCTGAGATGATTAGCATGCTCCTCCTTACTCTTATATAATCTATAAATACAATCAAAAACATGTCCTAATACTGTTTGAATACTCTGTTCATCAAGTCCATAAATATTGCAAGAACGTTGGTCAAACCAAAGGACATAACAACAAATTCAAAGTGACCATATTGGGTTCGGAAAGCAGTGTTTGGTATGTCACATTCTCTCATCCTTAACTGGTGGTAGCTTGATTTGAGGTCTATTTTTGAGAAACAAATGGCACCCTGAAGTTGTTCGAATAGGTCATCTATCCTGGGAAGGGGATACTTATTCTTTATAGTGACCTTGTTCAGTTAACGATAGTCAATGCATATTCTAAAGAAATAATCTTTCTTTCGCACAAAAAGGATAGGAGCGCCATAAGGTGAGACACTCAGTTTAATAAATCCCTTATCTAGGAGATCTTTTAACTGTTCTTTTAACTTAGCGGGGGCCATTCTATATGGCGAATTAGAGATAGGCTGCATATCGGGAAGAACGTCAATTCAATCTCTCAATCAGGATGGACTCTGGGCAGATCTTTAGGAAACACTCTAGGGGACTCATTTACAATCGGGAATGACTCAAGAGTAGAGGACTCAACACTATTATCTTTGACCATAATGATGTTATAAACACACCCTTTAGAGATCAACTTTCTGTCCCTACGGTTGGAAATAAACTTACCCTTATGCACAACATGACTACCCTTCCATTCTAAGACATGCTTATTTAGGAAACTGAACTTAAAAATCTAAGTTCTACAATTAATAGAGGCATAGCAAACATATAGCCAGTCCATGTCAAAAATTAAGTCAAAGTCAATCATGTCCAACTTAACTAAGTCAGCCATGGTATCCTTCTGACAGATAGACACATCACAATCTCTATAAACCCTCTCAGCTAAGATAGACTCACCAACGGGAGTAGATACACTAAAAGACTCAAAAAGACACTCAAGAATTCTATCAAATCTACTAGCCACATAAGGAGATACAAAGGATAAGGCGGTAATCAAGAGTAAAGACTCGAATCATACACGTCACAACATTTGGGGAATTCTCCTAATCTTGGCAACTATCCATGGCATATAGACTGTTTGTACCTTCGCTCGTGCATGAAGTAGTGCCCCTCTGATTACCTTTAGCCGGGGGTGCTGTGGTAGAAGACTGGGCTCTGTTGCCCCATGTCAGACACTTCCTTTGAAAATGGTCCACTTGGCCACATTTATAACAATCATTTTTCCCCTCTATGCACTCTCCCAAGTGGAGGTTACCGCACTTGCCACAAGGTGGTTTTTCCTATAAACCTTGAGTCAAACTGGCTTGGGATTGAGAACCCTGGGCTCTGGAATTCTGGTGACTCTGTCCTTGCTGATCATACCTGTTAGGAAGTGCAGGTGTACTTGCCATTGATGGAGCATAGTTGGAAGACCTCATCTAAAAGAAGGACCTGTTGTCCTTACTCTACCTCTGCTCATTCTCATGCCCAACTAATTTTTCTTTCTTACTCAAGTGCTCTTCCTTGTCTCTCCTCTTATCATCCTCTACCTACTAAGCATACACCATCAATCTGGAAATATCCGTGTCATAAATCAACAGTGATGTTTTGCACTCTTTCTTCACATGTCTTCCCAATTTGGAGACAAACTTTCTCATTTTAGACCGCATATCTGAGACTATCTTCGGAGTATATCTAAACTTCAGAGTATACTCCTTCACTGTCAAACCCTCTTGCTTTAAATTCACGAACTCTTCCACTTTTGCCTCCCTCAATTCTCTGGGAAAGAAGTGATCAAGGAAGGCTCCCTCGAACTCATACCAAATAGCAGGCTCAGCATCCTCACCTCTACTTTCCTTGAGCTAATACGACATCAACTCAACCCCATCAACCTCCATAGTATGAATCTCTTTCAGGATCTTCCACATCTTATCAATGAAGTTCTGGGGGTTATCCTCAACCTCGAACTCGTAAAGACTAGTGGGTTCATCCATAAGAAGTCTTGGATCCTCACTGAAGTGGATGGCTCTTGGGAGCTATAGTTGGGAGCTGGTGAACTCTGGTTACCCCTCTGGCCAGCTATCACTTGGGTAAGCATAGTGATGGCACCTCTAAACTTAGCTTTTAAAGTAGGAGATGACTAAATAGTAGGTTCTTAGAGTGCTTCAGTAGACCGTGCAGGTTGTCCCCTAGTCCTCACTCCAGATGGTGGGGGCATCTCAGATTGTGGAACCTCAGTAATGGCGGCTGTTATGCCCTATTTTTAACCGAGGTTAGATAAAGCACAACATATGAACTCTGAAAAAAAATAATTATTATATGGAGTCGCCACCTAATTTATTTAGAAAAATAAGGAAAATCTATTTGATGCATGATCTGTATGACTCACGTTTCAATCTGCGTAAAACCAGTTTAGATTCTAGGTAAGAGTTTACATTATTTCAAAGGGAAGGTGTTAGGCATCCTTCGAAATCCACAAAATGTGGTACCCAGCTAGACTTAATTCATCAAAAGGGAGGAGATAAAATTATTATTTGCAAGTATAACAAACATATATATAAAAATATATACACTAAAATTGTATAAGAATATATGTATATATAAAAAAGTATGTTCTAAGTAAGTAAAGTATATTATCACCAATTATGTATAGAAAAATACGAGAAAGGTATATGTATATAAAAAAGGTAGTTTTTATGCAATATTAAAAGAATAGCCCTTTATTCATATGAAAAAAGAACTCTTTTATCATATGAAAAGAAAAAATAATTTTGAATATCATTTGCAAAAAATATCTCCGAATACATGTACAGACACTTGGTAAAATATTAATAATGAATAAATTATTATCAAAATAATTTTAAAATATGCGTGTATATATACTACAAAAATAGAATTCTATTTTATAGTAAGCTCAGAGGCGTAACTATAATAAGTGTTACATCCCTATTAGAACGTCATGGTGATTCATAAAAAAAATCAATTCAATTGTTTAAAAGAGATTTAAAAAAAAATAGTTTAATTTAAGGAGTCACCATAATTTTAGGATAATTAGAAACTATTCAATTATTTAAAAATTTCTACAAATTCAATGGATCATAAGTAAAATGTTCAAGTTATTTCAAAGAGAAGGTATCAGCATCCTTCGAAATCCACAACTGCAGGTCCCAGCTAAACTCAGCTTTTAAAATGAAGAGATGAAAATATTGTATAAATATGTAATGAAATATACATAAAGAATAAATTAAAACAATAATATAAGAAATGGCTTAATGTTTGCCTAACGTCAATAATATACACAATAATAAATTAAACATATTATTTGAACTTAATTCGAATAGCTTTCTCAGGAAGCAATTCTGAATACCTGTAAAAAACTTAATATAAGTGTTAGTAAGGAATAAATATGATGATGATGATGATAATAATAATAATAATAATAATAACTAAAAATAAAATTCGTCTTATAAACATGGAAGGCTTTGAAAATCGACGGTAATTTCTTCATCGACCTTTTTTAACTTTATAATAAAAAAAATGTGGGAAGGATTACATTTTCCAAACCTAGCACAAAATGATGAACCGTAAAATAGTGACATTAGATCTATTATCAACAACAAAATAAATAACAATATGAAAACTAATAAAATATTTCACACAGCTAATAGATTAGTACTAGAGTAAAAAAGAGAATGAAGAAACCACACCTAAGCAAATAGACAAATGAAATAAAGAGACAAAAAGTAGAAATATATAAAGTGATGTTATCAATGTAATAAATGTATAATTTTTTTTTAATAAGATAGCAATGCCAAAATAATAATCAGCAATTCAAATGGAGATAGAAAAATGAGTGAAACGTGATTTTTGAAAATAAGATATCGCAGCAACTTAAAAACAACAGCAGTGCTAACTAAAATTTCCGTCTTTTAAATGGAGAGGTCTCAAAAATCGACAGAGAAATTTTTTCATTGGCCATGGTTTCCAAATAAAGTATGTATTGAAACATTAATTAAATTCTATAGATGTAGTTTCTATGAGTCAATATGATAAAAATATTTGTAATCTTGTAAGCGTAAATTAACTCTTATAAAATACTAAAAATATTCATTAAGTACTAAAAACGTTATTTATGTATATTTCTTACAGTAAAAATCTTGGTTTTATATGCTTGCAATATTATTCAATTCTATAAACATAGTTCTATATGACATAATATTATAAAAATATTTATTAGCAAATATATAGGTATTGTATCTATTAAAGTAGCCTATTAAACTTATTAAATCTTAAACATGATTTCTATAAAAAAAATTAACATGCTAAAGTCATGTAGGTATAGTTTCAATTAATATGCTGAAAATATTAAGCTTAAACCGTGACATATGATTTAATTAACATGCAGCACATAGATTTCCCCTCTCCCTTTAGACAGTTCCCAAAATGTATATTATTATACAGAGTAGAGTTTACAAGATTATTACAAACTAAAATAAAAGGTAAGTGGATAAATAATACAAAAAATGTAAACGAAATAATGACATTTTAAACTTTCGCACTCCTCGTGTCTTGAACTTTGAAGTTCAAGCCCTGCAAAATCATAAAGAAAACACAACCAATATACAAATATATAGAGAGGTATAACATGATCATATGATTTTACTCCGATAAAGTAAACAAACAAAGCAAGATCATTTTTAAAATAATAAACTAACATATAAAGAAAGACTGGAACTAACCTGGATACTTTAGTTAGGAAGAATAGGCAAATAGAATCTAACTTGTGATGTTGAGAACAAGCAAAACAATAATAAAGTATGTAAGAAATTTTTCTTACTGTCTTTTGTTTTCGTTTTAGGTGTGTAAAGAAATATAAAGTAGAATATATTTTTTGTTCTTTTCCTTTCTCTACTCTTTGTGTTTTTTGTTTTGTGTTGTTCTCTTTCTCTCTGTTTGTGTTTTTTTTAATAGTGATACACCCATGGGTAAAAGATAATGAAATCAACAAAATCACTAGCTAGATTTTGAATTTCAAACATTTTACAAATAAGTCAAAGATGGTGTATTTCATTTCAAAATATGACAAGATTTTCAAAATTTTCTCCACAAAAATCAAAACCACATCTTCTTTTTAGATTTGATCAAAACTTTATTCAAAAGATGTTTCAAAAAAAAAGTCAAAAGTTATGCCAAAGGACCCACCATCAATAATTGATAAAAACTATGCAATTTAATTAGAATAAGTATTCAAGTATATAAAAAAAAAAATTCAAACTTCCAACAGTGTATAATATTTCAGATTTTGCAAGTAAACAAAATCAAAGTATGGATCTAAACAAAATATAAAATATTATAACTTTAGTAATCCAGAGGTATGAAATGTTTGTTCACTTGTGATGTTAATATAGTGTATAGAGCTTAAGAATGTCAAAGTTGTCCGTCAAGATCACAACACTTAGAACAATAATATTCACAACCAAAAAAAAAAACCAAAAAGAATAAATAAATATAAAAAGCTCATAAATTATGTGAAAGGGAGCGAGGAAGACAACTCAATAATCAGTACTTGGAAAATATTTTACAAAAATTAAGCTTAAAAGAAAGGGTTTTAAGGAAACACAATAATTAGTGTGCTAGCATATCATTTATGATATAACGGTAATACCAAATTAGGCAAGTAATTAATAAAAATATCTAAATTAACTACTAATATATATGCATAATCAATCAAATAAAAATAAAATAATAATAAAGAAGGAAACCATTTGAACGAAGCAAGTCAAAAATTTGCCATAACAATAATAAGTAAAATCTAGGAGAGTAAGAAAAGAACAAGAAAGAAGAAAAAATAATTAATTAAATAACTATCTATATAAAATATGAATCAGTGACTAAAATAAATTGAACTTATTTAAAATAAGACTAAATCAAGGCTTCATTAACAAAGAGAATTATTCAAAAAAAAATCTTTTTTTTTATTAGAGAAATCGTTAAGGGTGCCCTCAAAATTAAAGAAAATCAATTATCAATCAAATCGTATAAAGTCAAGAATCAACCCTTATTATTGTTAAAAATTCAAAGAAGAATCAACAACAAATCACAAAGGGGCATATTATATTCAACCAAACAGAAAAGTATTAAAGCTCTAAATAGGTATTTAGGCATAAACAACCTGCAATGGTGTTTTCAACAAAGGCTAAATATATTAACAGCATATCAAACAAACAAGTTAATCTAAAAAAAATATTTAAAAAAATGGTTACATTGAATCACCAAACGACATGTCTTAGAACTAGTTCCTAGAGAGAATAAGTAATCAAAAGATAAAAAATAGTGATTAGAAAACTTACTCGGACGGATCTATTACGGATCCGTCTTGTGAACTCTTGAATATTACAACCGAATCGATTTCAATTAAGGTGAAATGTGCTTCCTCGGGGTCTGCTGCTTCGCTGGTGGCTGACGCAGTTCGCCATGGTGACGTGAGAGGAGAGGTGCTCGTCATACGTGTTGTTGCAGCAGAGAAGTTGTTGTCCGCCGTTGCAGCTGTCGAGGAGCTGCTGGACAGCGGTGGTCTCTCGTGTTGTTGCCGTCGTGGTGGAGACGAAGATGGTGGTGTGCTAGGGAGAGGAGTTAGAGAGGGAGGCGGCGGCTCTTCTTCTCAAGATCTTCTCTCTTGAGAAGAAGAAGATGAAAAGTATAGAGAGAGAGAGTTAGGGTGAGAGAGTGAGAGAGTTAGAGAAAGAGTATTTTTTTTTTTTTTAGAAAGAAGAATGATAAGATAGTTTAGAGTTTTTGGGGTTGTGGAAGAGATAAGAACGAATGGGAATTAAATGCAATCTACGGTTAAGATTGAAGAAATTGAGATTAAAAATAGACTACATTAAATTTAATTAAACAATAATTACAATTAATTGTCAAGTAAAATATCATCTAAATTAATTAACATTAAAGTAGCTACTTATGTATATACTATGTAAATATATGCATATTCATATATGACGTATATATGTATATAATACGTACTAAATAGACGTATAATTAATATAGTTAACTAAAATATATAATAAATTTAATTAAGTAATAACTTTATAAACACATGTATATAAGATATATTAAAATAGATATGAAATATGTACACATTAATATGAATAAGTAAATTGTAAAATAAACTTAGTTAAGTAATATATAACTTTTTTTTAATATAAAGAAAATGCACACATATAAAATATATGTAAAAATATTCGAACGTACGAAACTCATTTTTTTAAATTAAGAATAAAACTGATAAAGATAAAAGTAATAATATTAATAAATATCAAAAAATATATATATTATAAGTTATGAATGTCAGAACATATAATTTATTTGACAAAACTAAATATAAATTTATTTATTTGATAAAGAAATAATTTTGAAAAATGTTTTTTTATTAAGATAGCAATCCGAAAAGTAATTATCGGTCGGTCAAAATTGGGTGTCAACAGCGGCGTTCCTCTGATGGCGGTATGTTTAGAAGGCATTATCTACAAGCATGTAACACACGAATTAGGAAGGAACTTTTAGAATTAAACTCTTTAGCATGAGGTCAGTGTATGAAAGAAGTGAAACAATTTATAATGTCCTATAGCCTCTTGATTATAAGTGTGGTGCACAATATAGACTCTCTAGGAATCTTGAACTCTGTGCTCTGATACCAAGTTTGTCACGCCATGGGAGGGTACCATACACGTGGCCGGCACTCGAAGACTATTGTAGGTACTCAAGCGAATCACTTAGTCCAATCATACTTTAATTTAATCACATTCTATCAGTAGAAGACTCACTTAACAAGTAACTACTCATAAAAAAAGGCTAAAGGCCAACCATCTATCAAATTCAATCAACAAACTAGTATGAAAGAAACTAGTCAAATACGTTACGAATCAACATCACAATCTAGTCTATGAAGCCTCTATTAACTATCTAAGTGGTTCCAATGACAGGTTCATGGCTACCTCAAATCAAATGACAAAAACTAAACTCAAAGCTAGAATGATAAATGTGGTATCCTCCTAAAGTAAGAAGGACTCACCAAATAGCTAAATATGAATAGATCTTCAACGATGCGCCTGTTGATGATCTCTAGTACCTATCTCGACATCATAAAATGATGCAGGCCCAAATGGACGTCAGTACATGGAATGTATGAGTATGTAATATAGCAGAATGAAACATGCATCAAGGTAGAATAAAATCAACTCAGAAATCTCAAATCGGGAAGATGAACAACCCAATCAAGATGTCCTAAGTCTAAACAAGAATAAGATTTAGAAAAAGACCAATCATATATAATCCACTCTAATACATTCTCATCCAATCCAATCAGAGTACCATCAAGACCTATATGAGAGTTTTTCATATCCGACAACCATCACTTATGAGCCAGTGATAGTACAATAAGCCGATATTGTTGTGTCTGTTCAATACTTTGCCAGGGTAAGAACGAATCAAACTATCATGGATTCAAAACAAATCAAGTCCTATCATGCCAGGACAATAATTTAAGAAACACCCGACTAAACGGTTCAATCTTTTCCTACGTTTGGCGACGTAGCTATTGGGTTTGAGTTATTACTTACTCTTACCCAATTTGGTGCTCGATACTTCTCCCAGGACTCAAAGCTCATAAGACAATCAATCAAAATCAATAAGTCTCTATCAGAGTCTTTCAATTCATCAGTTCTATCAATCAATCCTCTCAAACAATTAATTTCCCAATCATTCCCAATAATTTAATTAAGAGATGTTTTAGACAATCATTTATGACAATAATCAGTTGAGACCATTCGCTTGAGTTCAATTATGAAAAAATACAGGACTATAAGTTCATCGACACTATCATCAAATTCACATCCTAATCACAATCATATAATCACAAGTTCAGAGCTCTAGACTCAATATTTAGATATTTACAATTCAATATCAATCAACATGCTATTAGGGTTTATGAAACAAATAGTTCAAATGACACCTTCAAGGAATTCATTTGTAGAAAAGCATGAACTTATTAATAATCATTAAAACGTGTAAATTTTAGAAAAGGAATTCTCAAGAACACATTAATGGGGACTCCCCATTCATAATTATCCTATCACAATAATGGGAACATGGAGGAACAAAATCTATGTTTTAGATCAGCCTTACATACTTGGAATGAAGAACAATCAAGAACTCGAAGATCTCGCTTGAAGAACTTGAACCCTAACCCCTCCCCTCTTCTGAAATCCTCGCTCTAAAATAATCTAAATGTTAATGAGAGTATTATTCATTCAAGGTACTAACAAGGGACTTAATTTAGTCCTAAAACGTCAGGACTATAGTTGGGAAGGGTGAAAAAAGATACAAATACCCCTCCTTAAAAATTAAAATTAGTCATCTACGAGTCGTCATTATAACTCGTAGAAGCTTCTATGAATCGTCAATTGCAATTGTAAAACTGGGCTTGAAAATAGGGTGGTATACGACTCAAGTCTACGAGTCGTAGACTCAACTCTTCCTATAGGTTTCTCAGAAATTGGACATTTAGAGTCTTTAAAGTTTCTCTACGGGTCATTTCTATGACTCGTAGGAACTTTGACGACCCGTCAACTCCACTCGTAGGAGTGACATTCGAGATCTGATATTTGGTTAAGTGTCAGGTGCTTCTACGAGTCATTTTTATAACTCGTACAAATCATTATGACTTGTAAAGGCAGTCGTAGGTGGCTTCTCAGAATCTCATAAGTTTTCTAAGTGTTGGCAGACTCTACGAGTCGTCCCTATGACTAGTAGAACCATCGACGAATCATAGAGGGTTCTCATGGTCCTTAAAGTCAACTCTCTTTCCTCAATCTTTCTCATAGTGCCAAGCCTAGTTTAGGTTAGGATAACACGGGGTGTTACATTTGTATCCAGATGAAAATATAACATATAATTAAGATTTCTAACGAGTAAGCCAAGCTAAAACTGGTTAATGTTGTATCCATTTCATATCCATCTGTCAAGCTTAAGTGTAACAATATTGTAAGACCTCAGAAGTCGGAGAGTTGAAACCAAGGAGAAAGATCTAAAATTTTTGAACCTACCCATGTTTATAAGTTACTCTACTCCTCACAGAGCTTTCTATGGCTCGTAAGGGTGAGTCTTAGAGTGACCCCTCGAGCAAAATAAGATGTTACCCTCAGGAGAGGTTCTACGACTTTCCAAGATGAGTTGTCGAAGTTGTTACGAGTCGTAAGAATGACTCATGACAAAAACTTCAAAGACCCTCCAATTGCAGGTTTTAGACACATGTAGGACGAGCGTAAAAAATGACCCGTATACCCTTTGATGGGTTGTAAACATGACCCATTCTCAAAATTTAGAGACTCAAATTTTTAGGCTTTTCCTCAGAACTGTAGGACGAGTCATTTAGATGACTCGTCATTCCTTCAATGGCCCATAGAGGGTGATCCACAGGAACAAAATTCGAAGTTTAATGAGGGATAATTGTGTCTTTTCTAAAGTTAGGTTCAATGAACCTAGACACTTTTATGTCTAAGTTCAAAGTTTATATATATTCAATTCTTCAAATTCCCCTCCTATTCAATTCATTCTCCCAAAATTTCCCAAGGAAAGAACTCTCAAGGCTTCTTCTTCAAGCTCAAGCTAGGGTTTCAAATTTCTTCCAAGGTTTTATTCTTAATTCTAAGTGAAATCAATCAAGGTATGTGGGGATTGATCCAAGGGTTCCTTTTACCCATGGATTCCCAAGATTTTCTAAAAGTTTTATTCAATTTATAATTGATTATGAACCCTAGTTTTGATGAATTTCATTGGGCTGATTAAATTCTATTTTTTAGATGTTATCAATGATCATTACATGTATGTTTTCATATGAATTGCATTATTTTAAGTTGTATTATGAATTCCCATGCATAAAACTATTTCCTAGCTAAGATTATGAGTTGAAGATTATTTTATGAGTTAATCATAAGTTCACTGATTTTCAATGAAAATTTCTATGAGTTAAAGATGAGATTATGATTTTTAAGATGAAGTTATGATGGTGATCAAAGTTAAGATCAAAGATGTTATTATGGTGTGATAAGTCCAATTCTCACACAAGCATGTTAAAGATGGTGATAAGTACAATTCTCACCGAAGTTATGAGTTCTTATGAATAACTAAGTTAATGAGCTATTCTTAATATGTTTTAAAGAAAGATTGATAGGTAGTTACTATCTTTTCCTATTATGTTATGATCATGTTCTTATGAGTTTTCATTAGGATATTGATTAAGCACCGAGAGGATTTCTACGTGGAGTTCAGTCTGGTAACACAGTTAGTTACCCAAGGGAGTCCTCGTACAATCTAAAGTCCTAAACTACATTGCCCGTGTAGGATTGACTTCATGGCCTGGCTAGTGGATCTACATATAGCTCAGTTGACTTGAGTTGAGATGAGTAACATGACGGAGAATACCTTGGCAAGGTAGCCTCCTCTTTCTCGATGAGGGTTTCATTAAATTCCATGTTATAGCTCGCATGATCTTAGATGTCGGTTAAATGTCTTATCCCACACAAGTTGAGGTTAAGCTAAGAGTTATATGATGAAGTCTTATGCTATGCATTGACCATGAGTTTCATATGTTTACAAATGCTTTTAAGCTCTATTCATGCTCATTATGATTGGTCATGCATCTTATGGCATATTGATTACGTTCTTTTCATACCTCACATATTTAGTACATTCAAACGTACTAAAATATATTTTGCATACATTGTCTCATAATGTAGGGGCGAACGACACTCACGGCCATCCTATTTGTGGCTAGAGTTGATTAAATTTCAAGAGTTGGTGAGTCCTCATCTTATCGAGGGCAATGGATATGTTTCGTGTTTTTGTTACTTGACTTAATTATATTATTAGGATGATCTAGGAACTTGTCTTAAGCCCTATCAAAGACTAACTAGAGGCATGTTTAGACAGCTTATGATGTAGTCCGGTTTGGACATCCATTGAGTTTACTTCCCTCAGTCTCATTCCCTTGAGTTGATTTCTTCCTCTTACTTTTAAAATGCTTCTTTACCTTATGTATGCGATGTATGCTAAAATGGCTTATGGTTGGGGTCCCTCGCATCCCGATTGTCGTGTTGCAGCTTGGCCCTAGTTCGAATCGTGACAAATATATGCAATTCGTATCTAAATAAAATTTTAAAATATTTAATTCTTACTACTTTGTGTATGTATTATTTTTCAAAACTAAAATTTTAATGTAGATACCAGTTTTAATTAAAACTTTATATTATTATCTCCTTATTGAATCAAGATTGAATGAACGTTACCATATTTATACCGAAAAAAATTATGTTACTTTAAAAAATTTATATAAAAAATAAAATAATTTAAAATCATGAATGAAATCATAAAATTGTATTGAAGAAAAATCAAAAAATGTGCATGAAAAAGTTAAAGAAAAAATAACTAATATGGATGCGTGTATATTAAGGGAGAAAATTGTGTGAGAATATTAAGGAGAGATTTAAAAAATAAATAAGATTAAGAAATAAGAATACTAGATTAAAAAAATAATTTTCATATTAAAAAATAACAAAAAATGGATATCAATTTTCCAAAAAATATAAAAAGATAATACAATGAAGGAGGAAAGAGAAACTAAAGCAAAGATTGATACTATTAATTAGGAGATTGATAACAACCAAAATAGTGTTCAGCTAATGGAGAAAATCAAGGATTGATATATCTGGTCATTTATAAAATACTATATTTAAGAAAAAAATATATTGTTATATATTGTTATTTAATTACTTAATAAAATATAATCAATTAATTTATAAATTAAAACTAAAGTCCTGATTGAATGGTAATTCAGTATTGCCATTAATACATTTATAACCTTTTTTTAATCCGTTTATTAATAAATTAATTACTGTATTTTATTTTAAATTTTTTTATAACTTGATAGAGTTTTACGGCTACAACTTAAATGGTAATTCGGTATTACCATTAGTACATTTATTGCTTTTTTAAAATCCATTTATTAATAAATTAATTACTGCATATTGTAACGACCTGTCCCCATCATTATGGATCGACCAGTGGGAAAGGAATTTGGGCCAGAAAAACTTCGGGTAGTAACTTCGAAATATTTGAACCTAGGACAGACTTGGATGAATTTTGAGTCAGACGAGGTTTAGGGTGACCTAGTGATAGGTGAGGCGATTCGATTAAATTAGCTGATAATCAAGACGATACGACCCTTTACGGCTTCACGAATCGCAATTGAGGTGAGTAAAACTCCCAAATTTTAATTTGGCGTGAAGGGTATTATTTAAGATACCATGGGTTGAGGGTGTGTTTTGAAATGTGAGTCAAGTTCCGAGCTCTCTGTTTCTGTGCAACCCGCCAGAGCGGGATGGTCTCTCTATGGCGGGACAGACTGGACTTAAGTCAGAAAAAAAATTAGAACGGTTTATTTTATTCCCACTTCATTATTGAAGGACCAGATATGGACTAGGGCGATCTCCTACTGGTTTCCACCTCAATTTGTGCCAAAGGCAAGTAATTTACTCTCTAAACTTTTAAATTGATTCCTACAACCCATAATCTATGGTGGGTGATCTTGAGGGAGGGTTTTGGCTTCAAACTAACAATGGAAAGTAGCCCTAGAATGGGGGTTAGGATCATGGGTTTGGCCTAGGTTGAGAATTGTATTATAATTCATAATAGTTAGGTCATTTTATTGATCCTTTGTACGTATTTACTGTATTTAGATCAAGAACAAGCGGAACAAACTTGGAAAGGAAAATCTCCTGCACCTTAGAGTTATTAAAGCTCGAATTTGAGGTAGGTGATGGTTTTTTTTCCCATATGTGACTTATGTACTTGCTAAATTACTTTATTGTATGCATATATGTATATAAATAGGGAAGCATGCTAGAAATTATGTGAAATGATCACTTACTGACCTGATTTGTGATGAACCTATTCTTGGTGACATAATGTTGAATACTGAATGTAATTGTGGCTGCTTTGTATGTTTGTATCGGATATTACATTCCAACACATAATTAGATTGGGTGTCACGTCCCGACACACATTTGGAATGGGTGTTACGTTCCGACATAAACTTTGGATCAAGTGTCACATTCCGACACACAAATAAGTGTTTGCAAATCCAATAAGAGGACCCTTATGTGAGATTGCATGTTATTGATATTGATGAACTGTGATCTTGTTGAGTACTGATTGAGATGAAAATGGTTAAGTTATTCTGCATATATATGCTTACTATGTTGGGTTTACTTGTCCATGACTCGCTTACTAGCTAGCCGCATGATCCTACCAGTACACTATTGATTTTGTGTATTGATACTGCACTTGCTCTGCCTTTGTTGAGTATAGAGCATATTCAGTTGGCTACGGAGAGACCTCGCTTAGAGGAGAGATAGATATTTGAGTTCAAGGGTGAACCATTTCTTTCAAGCTGCCATAGAGTTTCTTTATTCCTAGTCCTTCCTTCAGACTTAGATGTTCAAATACTGGTTTTAATTTTAATGATTCTCTTTTGGGATTGCATTCCCTTTCTTAGACTTGATAGTGTTAGAGTTTTGGTATGATTGACTTTCAGTTCCTAGGATGATTTTCCGCATGTTTTAGTTGTTGACTGAGTTTTTCTTGAGTTTAGGGAGACTTAGACCTGTTTCTTTAGTTAAGTCTGCTTTCGCATCTTTAACTTGCTTATCTATTGTGTGTGTTAGTTGTTGGGTTGTTATAGTGGTTGTCCCACCGGAGGGTTAGTGTGGGTGCCAGTCACGGGCGGGTCGAGGTTGTGATAATTGTAGTTTAAAATTTGTTATAACTTGATAGAGTTTTACTGCTATAACTTGAAACTTATAAAACCTTGTTATAACTCGAAATATAATATCTTAATAATGACATTACTGGTATAATTACATAATCACGTCATTTAATAGATAATTGCATATGAATTCTTTTTTATTCACGTTGATTGGCAATATAGATATTAGAATAAATGATAAGTCACGTAATATAACATGTTAAATTAATTATATGATGAATTGTTTTTATTAAACCTCGTATGCATATAACTTAAATTCTTTTTGAATTAACTTGATATATGGAGCTTCAACATCAAGTCAATGTTGATCCGATGCAGTTTTGGACCAAAATGCAAGATAAAGATTCAAGACGCTTACCCAAAAGAACCATTATATTATGTATCCTTGACGAATTAGAAGCGTGAATAAATAAGACATAGTTAATGTTGACTAAAAGGTATGGTTAGTCAAGCTAATGGTAGTTAAGCTAACAAGATTAGTTAGTTGGTTGTTAGAAATTAACTAATTAGTTATCAGAGTTAGTTACAAATACTGTTAGAGTGTGTATGTGTACAATATACACAATACATTACATGTGCAAATATATACATGTATCTGTAAATGAGGTCAAATAGATGAGATATTTTCTTTCTCTTTCTACTTCTCTCTATACTCTGATTTCTCTTCATCTTCTCCATTTCTGCTTCGCCCATTCTTCCTCCATTAATGGAGTTCTGATAACCTCCATTAATGGAGTTTTAGCATGGTATCAGAGCTTGCACGACGATCTACGAAGTGCGGCAACCTCCTGCTGAGATTCAAAGCCAAGGAGAACTAGAATCGCAAGTCAGCGGCTAAGAGGAAACAACAACAAACAAAGGAAATGGTGACTACAACCGGATTTGAAGCTGGATCTACAGAAACCAGCAACCCAAACACAAACGAGGCAACTCAATTCAACATTCCAGTGATAGATCATAACCATCCGCTCTACCTTCAACCTAGTGATACTCCAGGAAGCTCACTGATCTCCGTGCAACTCACCGGTTCACAAAACTACGCAGTATAGAGTAGGTCCATACGTATTGGACTGCTAGGTAAGAGTAAGTTAGGGTTTGTGGATGGTAGATATCCTAAGTCGAAATTTCCCTCTGAATACTTTGATATTTGGGAAAAATGCAACGCAGTAGTGTTGTCCTGGATTATGAACTCTGTAAGGTCAGACCTACTCAGTAGTGTAGTATACAGTGAAGACGCTCACAAAGTATGGTGTGAGTTAAAAGAGAGGTTTGATAAAATCAATGGAGTACACGTATTTCACCTTCACAAAGAGATTCACAGCCTAAATCAAGGAACAATGTCAGTGACAGATTACTACACCACACTTAAAAGCCTGTGGAACGAGTTCGACTCCATCATGCCTTGTCCAGGATGTTCATGTGATGAGTCCAGAAAATTTAAGGAGCACTGTGAGTATCAAAGGTTACTCCAGTTCCTAATGGGGTTGAATGAATCATACTCAGCTGCTCGAGGTCACATTCTACTTCAAACTCCTATCCCAAATCTAAACAAAGCTTTCTCACTCATTCTAGATCATGAGAGCCAGAGAAACCTAACCAATTCAGAGGTTACTCTTCACAGGACTATTGAAAGTGCAGCCCTATTCAGCCAGAAAGCACATACTCATGGGAATAGAAACTTTGGAAGTGGTGATAGTAATCCAAACAGAGGTCACTATGACTCTCAATACAAGCCACAGGTTCAGAGAACTCAGAAAGTTGTATGTGAAGTATGTGGATACAGGGGACACACTAAAGAGCAGTGCTTCAAAGTTAAAGGTTATCCTGTGGGGTAGAGATCAAAGAAGAAAGGTGGAGGCCCGAGCTCCTATGCTAATCAAGTTGAAGTATCTCAATCGACTAACAATGGCCTGCCCTCTCTGAGTCCTTCAACTTCATCAACTGCCACTTTTTTCACACAAGATCAATATCAACAAATCATTCAGATGCTGGCAAAAGGAAGTGAGAATGTAGGAGAACATGTATCTAAAGCAGCCTCAGCAGGTAATATCTTATCTGCCTTAGTATCCAAGTATGTACCTTTGGACTGGATAATAGATACTGGAGCTACAGATCATATGACATCTAGTCTTGATGTGCTTGATGCAGTTCAACCTGTGCCTAGTCCTGAGAGAAAAGAAGTTCACCTCCCTACTGGTAATGTAGTATCAGTCACACACTAGGAGCACAAAAGTACTTGGTAGACAAAGTATTAGTAATGTGTTGTTTGTTCCAGACTTCAAGTGCAACTTATTGTCTGTGTCAAAACTAACCAAGAAACTTCAATGTATGACAACCTTCTTTCCTGACTTTTGTATTTTTCAGGACCTCTCAAGTGGGCTGGTCAGGGGGATTGGTAGAGAAGATCAAGGCCTCTACATCCTCAAAGAAAATCTCATCAGCTCAGTATTTCTCTCCTCTGCACACTCAACACATACTGCCTCCACTTCAACAAGTCAAGCTGAATCTGACTCTTTGTGGCATAGAAGGTTAGGCCATGCCCCCATAGACATAATAAAGAAGTCATCTAGCCTCGATATAGTTCACACTACTGTAAATTTACCTTGCACAGTGTGCCCCTTAGCTAAACAAACTAAACTGTCTTTCCCAACTAGCTCTTCTATCTCTACATCTATATTTGAGTTAGTTCATTGTGATATTTGGGGCCCTTATAGAGTTCCCACTCATTCTGGTATGAAATACTTTGTGACATTAGTGGATGATTTTTCCAGATTTACTTGGCTGTTTCTTATTTCCTCCAAAGCTGATACTATAGTGGTGTTGAGAAAGTTCTTTGTACAAGTTCATAATATTTTCTCTACTACTATTAAAACCTTCAGAACTGACAATGGGAGTGAGTTCCTTAGCCATGACTTTCAATCTCTACTGTCCACTCTTGGTGTCCTTCATCAAAGTTCATGTGTCTACACTCCTCAACAAAATGGGGTTACTGAAAGGAAGCATAGAACAATTCTAGACATGGCTAGAGCAATCAGGTTCCAAGCTAGTGTGCCTCTGAAGTTTTGGGGTGAGTGTGTCACTACTGCTGTGTATCTTCTGAACAGACTTCCCTCTAAACTCCTTCACTATAAGTCTCCTTTTTAAATGCTTCACTCTTCACCTCCTTCTCTCTCCCATATCAGAACATTTGGCTGCCTGTGCTATGCAGCTTGTCCCAAGATTTCAGACAAATTTTCCCCCAGAGCTATCCCTGCAGTCATGATGGGATACTCCATATCCCAAAAGGGATATCTCCTCTATGATCTGCACTCCAAATCTATGTTTGTTAATAGAAATGTAGTGTTCAAGGAGGATGTTTTCCCCTTCAAAGACTTACAAGTGTCCTCTAATCCCTTGTTTCCAGTTCTCACTATCCCTTCTCCCAATATTGCTTCTCTACCTATGCCACTACCCTCCTTGCCACCTCCTTCCTCATGCCCTGTTCCTGATCCTCCTCCCTCACCTCTACCTCCTAGGAGGTCATCTAGACAAACCCATCCTCCCTTATGGCTTCAGGACTTTGTCACTGCCAATCATGGTGTTCTGCTTCCTCTTACCCAATATCTGATCATGTATCTTATGCCCATCTGTCTCCCCACTATGCTCATGCTCTGGCTACCTACTCAGCTGCAAGGGAACCTACCTCCTACTCTGAAGCCTCTTTTGATCCTAAATGGATCTAGGCTATGGAGCTGGAGATTGCTGCCCTGCAAGATAATCACACTTGGAGTGTGGTTGACCTGCCTCCTGGTAAGAAACCCATTGGCTGCAAGTGGGTCTATAAAGTGAAATATCAGGCCTCAGGTGAAGTTGAGAGATATAAGGCCAGGCTGGTGGCCAAAGGGTATAGCCAGCAAGAGGGGCTTGACTATGGTGAGACCTTCAGTCCTATTGCAAAAATGGTTACAGTTAGGTCTGTTATTGCTTTGGCTGCTTCCAAAGGCTGGTGTCTTCATCAAATGGATGTTCACAATGCTTTTCTCAATGGTGATCTCTTGGAGGATGTCTACATGACTGTTCCTGCTGGTTTTGCTAGACAGGGGGAGCAAGGCAAGGTCTGCAAACTCCACAAGTCACTCTATGGTCTCAAGCAGGCTCCCAGACAGTGGAACCTAAAATTGACAGAAGCCTTAGTACAATTGGGCTTCATCCAGAGCCATTATGATTACTCACTATTTACTAGACAAGCTGAAGATGGTATTGTGATTGTCCTAGTGTATGTAGATGATCTCTTGATCACTGGCAGTTAACAACATCTGATAGACTGCACAAGGAGTGATCTGCAGAAGAAGTTTAAGATGAAGGACCTAGGAGAACTTAAATTTTTTCTTGGGATTGAAGTTGCCAAATCCAGCAAAGGCATACATCTATCTCAAAGGAAATATGCACTGGAACTGATAGCTGAAACTGGTTTAGGGGGAGCCAAGCCTGCAGCTACACCACTTGAACAAAATTTAAAACTGACCTCAGTCAAATATGATGAAGCTGTTGCTCCAAAAGGAGAACATGAAGATCCTGCTCTGAAGGATCCTGACAGGTACCAAAGGCTAGTAGGAAGACTCCTATATCTTACTATGACCAGACCTGATCTTGCATTTTCAGTCCAGAAGCTAAGTCAATATATGCATTGCCTCAAGGAATCACATATGGATGCAGCACTCAGAGTAGTCAGATACATCAAAGAAGCCCCAAGGCTTGGGCTATTCATGCCATCAGAAGCATCAGAATAGCTTCTTGCCTATTGTGACTCAGACTGGGGTGCATGTTTAGAAACCAGGAGATCAGTTACTGGATATGTGATCAAATATGGTGAAAGTCTCATATCCTGGAAGTCTAAGAAACAAGAAACAGTCTCCAAAAGTTCAGTAGAAGCAGAATTTAGAAGTATGGCAAATTGTGCAGCTGAGGTAACTTGGTTAATTGGTTTATTCAAAGAACTTGGCATTCAAATTGAACTTCCAGTCAGAATGATTTGTGACAGTAAGTCAGCCATACAAATTGTTGCAAATCCAATATTCCATGAAAGAACCAAACACATAGACATAGATTGTCACTTTGTAAGGGAAAACATATGTCAAGGAATCTTGAAGACTGAATTCACACCCATTGGAAATCAATTAGCTGATCTATTCACAAAGAGCCTCGGCAAAGCCCAACATCAACTACTGCTGAATGGTCTAGGAGTACTGGACTTGTTTAAGCCATGAGCTTGAGGGGGAGTGTTGACTAAAAGGTATAGTTAGTCAAGCTAATGGTAGTTAAGCTAACAAGATTAGTTAATTGGTTGTTAGAAATTAACTAATTAGTTATCAGAGTTAGTTACAAATACTGTTAGAGTGTGTATGTGTACAATATACACAATACATTACATGTGCAAATATATACATGTATCTATAAATGAGGTCAAATAGATGAGATATTTTCTTTCTCTTTCTACTTCTCTCTATACTCCGATTTCTCTTCATCTTCTCCGTTTCTGCTTCGCCCATTCTTCCTCCATTAATGGAGTTCTGATAACCTCCATTAATGGAGTTTTAGCAGTTAAGCTTATTCCTTGAATATTGCAATATTTTCAACATGTAAGACCATTTTCACCAAAACAAAATATGATCACATCATCATATGCTATGTGTTTTCCAAAAATAAAAAATATGTGGTTTGTTTTCTTAAGTAATTAAGTTCAATTAGAAGAGAAAAAAGAAAAATGCCAAAACAAATCAATAAATAAATAAATGGAATTAATAGATAAATGCAATTCCTGATCTAAGTGAGGACTTCTTTAGCTACATATCAATTTCTTGGCCAAAAAAAAACATGCATTTGAAACTCTCGATTTTCTTTATGTGTTAGGTTATGATTTTCTTCAGTTGTATCTTACATTTATTCATAAGGAGAAAATTTATGATTTCTACTAATTTCAGAGTAAATTTTTTAAATGGTTATTCAATGTGGTGAGTTGTATGTAAGGTTACTTGTTTAATTATTGTACTAATATACTCATTTTTATATCTTGTTCCCTACAAAATATCTCTAACAAAATAAATCACCTTTTTCCTTTACAAATCTCAATTGGAAATTTCCCACGAAATTTATGGAAAAAGAGAAATTGATATATTTAGTCGTCAATCAAAATAAAAACTAATAAATATATGCATTTTGCATATTTATATATAATATAATTAAAAAATATTTTCTATATATTTAATTAATCAAATAATTAATTTTGACCGATAAGCCAAAGTATGAAAGACTGTTAAAATTCCTCCTTAAAGATGAATCCACAAGGGAGGAAATTGGCAATAGTCTATTTTTAAAGATAAAAGGTAAAAGTTTGCTGATTATTCCATTGTATGTTGATGATATCATTTTTGGTGCTACTAATTAATGTTGCTATAGTGAAATTGCAAAATCAATTGAGAATGATTTCGAGATAGATTGTCACGATCCGATTCCTGAGGTCATGATGACATCTACTATAATCCATCAGTAGGTAAGCGAACCCGTAAATCCTGAACGTCAAGTAATGAGTTTGAGAGCAGAAACCAATACGAGAGTGGCAAATAGTAAAAAGACCAGCAGAAAGAACAAGCAAAAGTAAATCAAAACACGATATAAACAACTAAAGATTCCTTCCAGAATCTGAAAGTCACAAGTATAGAGCTACTACAAAATAAAAGATGAGTACAAGTCCCAAAAGTGGACCAAAAATATAGACAACAACTGGCTAGTCTCAAAAAGGCAAAAGACGGGCCATCCATACTGAAGGAGACGAAGATGATCCCAAAATGTCAAGCGCTCACCCTAGTCTCCGAAGCTGACTGCAACAGACTCATTCTATCCGCAATGATAGCTGGTGCTCATTCCTGCATCATGAAAGTAAATGCAGAGTGTAGTATGAGTACCAAGATAACATGTACCCAGTATGCATCATAGGTCGACTAAGCAGGAAAGGTAATAACAATATGAAAAAGAGGAATAAGCCTAACTAGGAGTTATAGTAAGCATCTAAAGTAAAAAGGGTATTATATAAGAGATTACAACTAACTAAACCTAATTGGGACCCCATAAGCCCAGTCAGGACACTCGTGTGCAAGTTTAAATAAAAATTCGGACGAACCCCCATAAGATCGCTGATTACACAGAATAACTACAACTACAAAAGAATCTGAGATGTCCAGAACCTCAGAATCGTGTCATTTTCGAACCAAGAATCTCCAAGAGTTGATGAACCAGGAATGCCTTAGGGATCGAGGCCGGTACTGGGACTTAGATGCTCACTCGAATAATCAATATGGTCGAGGCTGAGGCTGAATACCCGGATGCCCACCATAAAATATCGGTATGGTCGAGGCCAGGGTTGGGTACCCGAATGCTCGCCATATAACATCGATACGTTTGAGGCTGGGTATAGGTACCTGGATGCTCATCATATAACATCGGTATGATCGAGACCGGGACTGGGTACCAGGATGCTCGACATAATCACATAGGCACGGTTGAGGTCGGAGCTGCGTACCCAGATGGTCATCGAAATTACATCGGTACAGTCGAGGCCGGGACTGAGTTCTCGGATGCTCCTCGATGGAATTTCAGAACGGAGGCCGGGATTGGGTACCCGGAGGCTCACAAATATTTTATTTGATGGTGGCTAATATTCTTCTTTCCAACAGGACACTAATAGTTTCGAGAATCTCCTCCCCAATAACAATAAACCTCCAAAGCTTGAACTGGGGTTGAAATAAAATGATCACAAGGTCTAGTATCCCCGACACATCTCAAACGTCATAATTATGTCGAAGTATGAGTAAGGGTATTCATAAGAGCAAGGTTACTGCCTAGCTAAGGACAAACTACCAGACACTTGACTGCTATACCATTCTACAAGGATCTAAGCCCACCGGAATGATGCCGGGGCAACTAAAGCAAGTTTACGTCCTATACAACATGCTCAAAAATACCAACATCATATACATTCAACTCTATTTACAATACTAGCAAATAACAGAAAGGACCACGTACTTCCAATTACCAGAAAATCCAATGAAAGCCTAAAACGTAATTTTTAACACCTAAGATATAAAAATAAGCTACCTAACCCAAATTACAACAATCTCAACATGCTTTCACACATTTTAGCTCAATTTAAAGGAAAGAAAGTCGTAGTCTACCTGTATGTTGAACATGCGCGCTTTAAATCACTACGCTGGAGCTTTTTCCTTTCGAATGGCCTCGGAATGCTCTTACATTGCACTATGCCTCCTCTCAAGATTCTGAGCTCACCACCTGATTCTCTACGAAATTCTCTTGAATATAAACATTTAGATCGTCAAATTTGAGCTTAAAATAAAGAAGACAATAAGGTAGTGAAGCCAATTTCTAAGTAAATGCTGAAATTGGTTGTTTTAATAGAGACATGAGTGCACCAAATATGGTGCACCAGCGCACCATTAGATTTCAGCAATTACCAAATCTTTGGGTCCGACGCTCCGGACTCATCTAGAGTTGGAAAACTACAAACCGTATATGGAATCTGATTGGAAATGATATTCTGAACTCGACAGTTCAGTCGAAATTCCCATCAGAGATCGTTACAATTAAATGTGGGTTCCACCTCCGAATACCAAAATCCACCAAAGGGGTCAAAATGAACCCCAAAGTCTCGAGACTCGAAAAAAAGATCGTTCTAGACTAAAATCAATATTTCATAGCTAACTGCACTATCAGAACACCCATCAGAGTGCATTTTCCAAGAATGCTGACCAAAATCAACTATAAGCAAACTTTTAAAGTTAAAAGAGCCAGATGGCTCCAAACTCGTATAGATTACCTTGAAACTCATTTTGACCATGTTCCAAACCTAATTTGATCATTTCGGAGCTAATGAAGCCGTTAGAATTTTGTTTTAAGGTCATTTTCCTGAAGCTATGATCGAAGTAAATTTTTCAAGTTATAAAAGCTCCAAAATAGGAAAACGGGTGTAAAACCCAAAAGAACGACCATGTGGCCAGCTACCCGCACCATTAGGTCATAAATGACCTGGGGCTGCTATAGAAATGCTCTAAATGACAAAAAGGAAGCAGTACTGGGAAAATGACCTGGAGGGTCATTACATAGATATAATGGGGGAGTTGAATTTTTTCCTTGGCCTACAAATCAAGTTGAATTCGAGATAAGTATTCATGTACAAGGACACTCTGGAATAGCAAAAAGACATGCAGACAGAATTTCAAGCGACAATTGAGATTTTTTAATCTAAGTTTTCGGGATGTAATCTAATATTCTTTCCAAGGAAGTCTGTTGATTTTGGACACAATTATATTTGTTTATATGTGTACTACTTTGTAATTTACCACTCTTTTAGTTGATATTATTGTCAAATATGCCTAACTTATTTAAGTTATCAGTTTATATTGATTTGTGACTAATGGATAATGTTTGAATATTTAGGAATATTATGTTATGATTCAATCCACCAGGTCGTGCGGGCACCTACTCAAACCCTTAGATAGGAGAATTCTACCATCCAATTAGAGATGACAATGCAAAAATTAATAAAAATAATGTACCATCCTAGTTAAATATGGAAATACTCTTAACTTGATTTAAATCAAAGTCCTTTGTAAAGAAACACACTAAACACTCCCCAAGGAACTAGTCTAAATAGGTACAAGAGTTTTTAAGAGTACAAGTTATAAAAGAAATAAGAGACAACTCCCACGGTAAGGAAATAAGAGTAGAAGTTATTGGAGATCATCATCGTCTTTACATACGAAACATTACTGAATCTAGCAATCAAGCTATGCTAAGTAGCATTGCAAGAGTAGTATCAGTACAAACAACATGTACTGGTACGCATAATCGGTCAATCCGAATCCACCACATAATAGCATGTAAATAATCAAAGGAACATGCAACTTAAGGCTAAAATTAGGACCCCCATCCACTCAGTCATCACACTTACTACATGTAGTGTAACTTAGAAACTCATACGCTCTATCTCAAGTCACCCCACATCTTTCCGTTGTCACTCCACCCTCTAGGACATTCCACCCTCATATCAGATTATAACCTAAACCTTTGTATCACATAGAGATTTTATAAATATAAAATCATTACTAACTCTGTTAATCAATCTACCACTCTCCCTCAAGCTCTCATACCAATACTCTGACCCTTGACCAATTTAGTAACCCACTTGTAAGACTCTTACTAAACCACTTTGACTCAGATTGTCCTTATCAGATATGTCTTAGACTACCCACACGGACAAAATAGTGCAAGCTAGTGGATTAGGCAAACTCTCAATCAATATTCTAACTTAACAACACTCCAGTTATATAAAATATGAATATGTAACAACAATTTAGTAAAATAGATAATATATAATTATAACCACTGTTAGAAACATAATCCTGACTCCAGTACTCAATCAGACATAACATTCACAATTCACATGATATAAAACATTATAACAAGTCATACCTGATTCATCAGGCCTACCACATATCCGGACCTCCAAGGATTCCGAAAATATCATTACGATATTTAGTATGCAATCCTTGTATACACAAGAACCACCCCAATATTTAAATACACCAATCCGTCCACTCAGGGACGAATATGTGATAGATACAACACAATAAATAAATTCAATCCACTCACGTAACAAAAATATAACAATCACATCACAAAAAAGTAAATATGATTTTCTCATGCAACCCACACATAAAATGTTAGTGTACCAACGTGGTACCCATTTCCTTTTGTTAGTGTACCAATGTGTAACACCCCCTAAAAACATTGTATATGATATTTCATTTTTTGTTAAAAATGATATTGCTTCTGTATTTTGGGCATAACTTTTAATAGGATGGTCCAAATTAGGTGATTTAAATTTTTAAATAACCTGAACATCATTACCTACAACTTTTGTGGACCATATTTTAAGTTTTAAAGGTTAAGCAGGTCAAATAAATTAATTACTGTAGGACATAGTGTTGTGATGAAATGGAGGATTTGTAGAAGAAAATTCATATTTCACTGTAGGATGCTCCAAATTGGTTGATTATTGAACGACATAAAAGTAGACGTATAAAAAAACAATTCATATGAAGACACCAAATCCTAATGAGAAAGTTATATTTTTCAAACGCAACTCTAAAAAAGGGTATTTCGTTAAAAGAAGGTTCATCTCACCAACCATGGAAAGATCTAGATCCATTTGACATCACCCATGACATCAATAGTCCTCCATTTGACATCATTCATGACATCACAATCTTCCATTAAATTTTTAGATTTTTATTTATAATTATTTTAATTATTGGTAGGTCCCTCCTTCACACCTATAAATACCCACTTTATTTCATCATTTTGTTCATCAAGCTTTCTCAAGCAACTCTTCTCTCTATACATTTATTTACTCATTCTCAAAATATAATTTTAGTTCTTAGTAGTGTAGAAATACTATTCCGGTGATTCATATACTCCGGGTAGTACACAAAATACTCCGGCGATGAGAAAATGATAGGATTCAAGAGTGTTTATTAAGTCATTCGATTCTGAGTAACGCTTTGAATTCCAGTATGTAAGGCTTCAATAAGAGTATTCCTTCCACTCTCATGCCTAAAGTATTTTGATTATATGATAAATTATATTTATTTTCTTTAAGCTTTACTCTAAGTTATGTGGGTGTTTATCCATGAGTTCTTTAATCCATGTAGTCCAAAACTCTTTCAACTAAATCTCTTGATTTCAAGTAACATTTTCTTATGGGTAATTCTTATTTTTACTTAATAGCATAAATCATGGTTAAACTAATGATTATTGGTCTATTTTGATGCAACATGATTTCATATGTATAAATTGATGGTTTGAAAGTAATTTCTCTATTTATCTCTTTAAAGGTTCTTGAAATTCATGGTGGTTGTTTAAAGCATGATTTTTAATTAATGGATTTTAAAGTATTTATGCATATTCATTTACATACATGTTTGCAAGTTGAAGTGATTTGAACCTACCTAGTTTTATTATGTTTTCAATGAAGTTTGACTTAAAAACTTTGACTCCAAATGAATATTTATGAAAGCAATGTCTATGATAAAAAGGGAGTCTTATAAAATAAAAGAATGATGAAAAGCTATGAATGATGGATTTTTTATGTTATTAGGATAATTTTTGCATATTTGAATCACCAAATATTTTAATGAGCTATTCTACCGAATATCATGTTTTGAATTCTCAAGCTATATGCTATGACTATTTTGAAGTATTAAACTATATCGTAGGATTGACTTAGCACCGAATAGGTCATTGAGGTGGAATTCGGTAAGAAAATCCTAGTAGCAACCTCTTCTCTCATTAACTATGTGCCGACATAGGATCCTTTGTAGGCTTAGGCTAATGGATCCATGAAAGCCCTTAAAGTTAAAGTTAAAGAAATGAATGAAGTTGACGGAGTTCTGCTCGGCAAGTAGTCTCCCCGGCCAATATAGGGGGGTATGTTGGATTACATGTAATAGCTCGCATGGTCTTAAATGTCGGTTATCGTCTTTTTCCCACAAAATGATGTTGTAAATAATATATATATATTATTGCTTATGCATGCATTGCATTATGTTTTATATTACATAAATGTTTTAATGTTTCCTTAATGTTCATGCATGTTTACATATTTAGTACATTCAAAGTACTAACGCATACTCTTTTGCCTACATGATATCATCATGTAGGGACCGGTGCTCCTCCTCGTTCTCCTCTACGTGGCTAGTTGAGATTTTGTTTGAAGACTACTTTTAGTGAGTTTTCATGTTTTGGGAACAATACTCCTTTATCTTTCTAGCTTATGATATGTTGAGATCTTTAGACACTTAGTATTATATTTCTTTCTATTATGATTGAGGGTGAGATAGGGACTTGTCTTAGCCCCGTTAAATCTAAAAGTTAGAGATATTGTTGGACATATGTAAGTTGAAGATTTACTATTATGATTTCTGCTTGTTTATTTAGTGTCATTACCTATGAAAGGCTAAAAGAATGCTAAGAGACTTGTTTGAGGTACTTTCGGGTTCCTCATTCGTCATGTCATGTCTAGGCCCTAGGCTTGGATCGTGACACAATGTGGTATCTATTTCCATTGTTAGTGTATCAGCGTGGTACCCATTTCAATAATAGTATGTACTGGCATGACACCTAATCCAATAATAGTATGTATCGATGTCGTATTCGATCTAATATTAATATGTACCGTTATGGTATTCGATCCAATAATAGTATGTATCGGCATGTTATTCGATCCAATAATAGTATGTATCGGTGTAGTATTCAATCCAATTATCAAACATACAACATAATTACAACCACAATAAATAGTAATCACATTTGTATACTCAAGTAGACACATTCAATGCATGCGTTTGACAACATCTTCCATTTCAAGTCATGTTCTATCCTTTTTCCCTAATTATATATCATGCATGATGTACTAACGAAGAAATTGATAAGCACATATAACAAAAAACTAAAATAAACAACCATCACCTACCCGAGAGAATTCCTTATCAAATATTTTCTAATCACCATCATATTACCCACAATTACCTTCACTAGGATGACACCCAAAAAATATCAATTTCTTTAGCCACAGATCAATTTCTTGGGGAAAAATGCATTTAAAACTCTCGATTTTCTTTATGTGTTAGGTTATGATTGTTAGCAAACTGTATTGTAAACAAATGATAAAATAGCAATAAAAATTTCTGAAAGTAATAAAAGACAGAATCTGGACTGAAACTGAAAATAATAACAGTATCTGGAAAAATTAATCTTAGAACAAAAATCGAGCCCACTGAATACACATTGTATCCTTAAGGAAATTATTTCCCTCAACGTACTCGAGGTTTTGGAATCTTTCCTCCCAGGATAGAACGATTTACTCACCAAAATAGAGGTACTGCAAATTCTGGTGTCTGTGAACCACTCGAAGGCAGTATATCACACGAGTTTTTAAGAAGTGCAGAAAAGAAGAAGAAGAAGATGTCAATCAGAATTTTCGTACGGAATAATTCTGAGGATTAACAGATATATATAGCTTGTTTGAAGCCTTTTTAAAAAGGTGCCTATTGGGAAAGGTTTGTCTGTTGAGAAAAGGTTTGCAACTTTTCAGATAAGGTTGCAACCTTTCAGAAAATTCTGTTGGAAAAACGGAGGGAAATATTTTTTAAATTAATCTGGGAAAGAAAGAAATGGGCTGGGTCACGGGTCTGGATTTTCAATTAATTAATTAAAAAATTAAAGAAAATTTGGTCCAAAAAGATTATTAATCAATTATATCAATTGATCAAATCCAAATCCAAATCCGAATCTGTAGTCATAGCCGAAGCCGAGCTGAGCAAGCGACGACGATAACGGCGCGAGGGGAGACCCTCTTCTTGATCCTTTAGCAATATGAAGGAGTGCTTCTACTTTTAAGTAGGAGACTTTTTGTTTCCACCACCTATGTGGGATAAATGCTTAATTCATTCAGCAAGAGAGAATAAATCATTTTTCCCTCCACTTTTTTTCCCTCCATTTCCCATTCAACCTATCAATTAACCCAATAATCTCCCACATGAATGGAGAATGGCTACAAGATAAAGAAATGCATGGATAAGTGTGTGATATACAAATGAAGATTAATTGCATCTGGATAAGTAGGTTTCCATTTGAACTTTCCATAGTAAACTTTTATAGGATATACTCGATCAATCGGTAGATGTGATATCTTTGAACCGTCGAACTTTGTTGTATAACTAGATAACATAAGTCACACAATTAATCATCAACCCTCTATGGTTCTCACGGTTGTGTTTGTTTCAACCATGAACACCGCCTGATTTCATGAATGCATAGAGAATGGGCCTTTACCGTCATTCCCCTTGAAGCGGCTTATACTTCACACTCACATAGGTTATTTTTAAACGTGTAGTCTTATAGATACACTATCTAGTCATTTTCTGCCAGACTTAAATAATCATTAAAAAACTTTAATGCTTTATGAACTCATCAAAAAGCGTTAAGGTTTTATCCTTATTTCTGAACATTGTCATTATCATAAGAATAGGTTGAGTTATTTGACAATGTTGAACCGTCATTCATAACTTTGTTTGATCTCTTTGAACCTAGTTCCTGGGATCTCTAGTCTACTAGGTAGAGTTACCATCATGATGACTTGTCCTTAGCCTTAACCCCATTCCCTTCGATGATCTTTCAACCGCCTCTCTAGATAGGCTTTTTGTTAGTGGATACGATACGTTATCTCTTGACTTTACGTAATCAATAGTGATAACCCTACTAGAGATTAGTTCTCTAACAGTATTGCGTCGTCGTCGAATATGACATGATTTTCTGTTATACATAACGCTCTCTGCCTTACCTATTGTCTCTTGGTTATCACAATGTATACATATAGGTGTCAAAGGTTTGGGCCAAAATGAAATATCTTCCAAGAAATTTCGGAGCCATTCAGCTTCTTCACCGACCTTGTCTAAAGCTATAAATTCATATTCCATTGTACAATGGGCGAAGCATGTCTGTTTTGATGATTTACAAGACACTGCTCCTCCACCAATGGTGAAAACATATCCACACATGGATTTAACTTCAGATGATCCGGTGATCCAATTTGCATCACTATATCCCCCAATTACAGCAGGATATTTATTATAATGCAAAGCATAATTTTGGGTGTATTTTAAATATCCCAAGACTCGTTTCATTGCCATCCAATGAGTTTGATTGGGATTACTTGTGAATCGACTCAGTTTGCTAATAGCACATGCTATATCTGGTCATGTACAATTCATAATATACATCAAACTTCCCAAAACTCGTGCATAGTCCAATTATGAGTCACTTTCACCTTCATTCTTTTAAAGTGCAAAACTTACATCAATTGGAGTTTTTGCAACATTGAAATTTAAATATTTGAACTTATCAAGTATCTTTTAAAAATATTTTTGACTGTGATAATGCTAGACCTTATGGAGTTTTATGGATCCTAATTCCTAAGATCAAATCAACAACCCCTAAATCTTTCATGTCAAATTTTCTAGCAAGCATACGCTTTGTAGCATTCACATCAGCAATATCTCTACTCATTATCAACATGTCATCAACATACAAACAAACAATGACTTCATGATTTGAAGTATTTTTAATGTAAATACATTTATCACACTCATTTATCTTAAATCCATTTGCCAACATAGTTTGGTCAAATTTCGCATGCCATTATTTAGGTGCTTGTTTAAGTCCATAAAGTGACTTAACAAGTTTGCACACTTTCCTTTCCTTACCAGGAACTATGAAACCCTCAGGTTGTTCTATGTAAATTTCTTCCTCCAATTCTCCATTTAAGAAAGCCGTCTTAACATCCATTTGATAGATTTCAAGACCATATATGGCTGCCAGTGCCACTAACACCCGAATAGATGTTATCCTTGTTACTGGCAAATATGTGTTAAAGTAATCAAGGCCTTCTTTCTGTCTATATCCTTTGACCACAAGTCTTGCCTTATATTTGTCAATAGTTCCATCAGCTTTCATTTTCCTTTTAAAAATCCATTTTGATCCTAAAGGTTTATTTCCAGGAGGAAGATCTACCAATTCTCATGTATGGTAATTCAAAATTGATTGAATCTCACTATTGACTGCCTTTTTCCAAAATGCTGAATCAGAAGTAGAAATTGCTACTTTAAATGTTTGAGGCTCATTTTCAAGCAAGAATGTCACAAAATCTGGTCCAAAGTAAGTAGATATCCTTCGACGTTTGCTACGCATTGGATCCTCTTCGGTAGGTTTACTTTCCTTTGGTTCTTCTCGCGGTCGTTTAGATCTTTCACTTGAGGACTCACATTCTATTTTATACGGATAAATGTTTTCAAAGAATTCAGGATTATCTGATTCAATTACCATATTAATATAAATTTTGGGATTGTCCGATTTGTGAACCAAAAACCAACAAGCTTTGCTATTTGTAGCATAGCCAATAAAAACACAATCCACGATCTTTGGTCCGATTTTTACCCTTTTTGGCAAAAGAACTTGGACTTTTGCTAAACACCCCCACACTTTAAAATATTTCGAGTTGGGTTTTCTGCCTTTCCATAGTTCATATAAAATAAATTATGTTTTTCTGTGGGGCACCCTGTTGAGTATTCGATTAACTGTAAGAATAGCTTCTCCTCACAAGTTCTATGGTAAACCGGAACTTATTAATAAAGCATTCATCATTTCTTTTAATGTTCAGTTTTTTCTTTCCGCAATTCCATTTGATTGTGATGTGTAGGGGGCAGTAGTTTGATGAATAATTTCATATTCTAAACATATCTCTCAAAAAGAAGATTCGTATTCACCACCCCTATTAATTCTAATCATTTTTATCTTTTTGTTCAATTGATTTTCCACTTCGTTCTTGTATTGCTTAAATGCATCAATTGCTTCATCCTTACTATTAAGCAAATACACATAACAATATCGAGTGCAATCGTCAATAAAAGTTATAAAATACTTTTTCCCACCACGATTTGATGTTGACTTCATATCACAAATATCTGTGTGAATCAATTCTAAGGGACTGGAATTCCTTACAATAGATTTATAAGGATGCTTAGCATGCTTAGATTCAACACATACTTGACATTTTGATTTATTACACTCAAAGTTAGGTAATACATTTAAGTTAATCAGTTTTCGCAAGGTTTTATAATTGACATGTCCTAAACGTGAATATCATAAATTATTTGACTCAAGTAAGTAAGAAGAAGCTTAAACTTTATTATCATCAACAACCATTACATTTAGTTTGAAAAGACCCTCAGTGAGGTAGCCCTTTCCTAAATACATTTCATTCTTATTGACAACAACTTTGTCTAAAACTATAACACACTTGAATCCATTCTTGATAAGAAGACTGGCAGAAACCAAGTTCTTTCGCATTTCTGGAACATGATAAACTTTGTTCAGCGTCACCATCTTGTCGGATGTCATTTTCAGAAATACTCTACCATATCCTTCAACCTTAGTTGTTGCAGAATTTCTAATATAGATAGTCGCATCAGGTGCAACAGGGGAATAAGTAGCAAAGGCTTCACGGACTGTACAAACATGTGACGTAACTCCTGAATCAAGCCACCATTCTTTGGAATTTCCTACCAGGTTGCATTCTGATAGCATTGCACATAAATCATCCATGCCTTCTTTATTCTCCACCATATTGGCTTGTCCCTTTCCCTTGTCCTTTCGGAAGATGACAATCTGGGGCTTTGTGGCCAGTTTTCCCACAATTGTAACAATTGCCCTTGAACTTTTTCTTGTTCTGCTCCTTATTCTTTTCAAAAGGTTTCTTCCTTTTCTTATTCTTTGGAGCAGCACCTTCAACGATGTTCTCTCCCATAATCATTAAATTTCCATGCGACTTATTTTTGGTGGTTTTGTTATCTTCCTCAATCTTGATACGAATCACAAGATCTTCCAACTTCATTTCCTTGCATTTGTGCTTTATATAATTTTTAAAATCTCTCCACGAAGAAGGCAACTTTTCTATCATTGCAGCCACTTGAAATGCTTCATTAACCACCATGCCTTCAGTAATAAGGTCATGAAAAATAAGTTGAAGTTCTTGAACTTGGGTTCCAACGGTTCTGCTATCTATCATTTTATAATCTAGAAACTTGGTAACCACAAATTTTTTCAAGCATGCGTCTTCAGTCTTATACTTCTTCTCAAGTGCATCCCACAGTTCTTTAGAAGTTTTCATAGCACTGTAGAAATTGTACAAATCATCATCCAAAGCACTTAGGATGTAGCTCTTACATAGAAAATTCGCCTGTGTCCATGCCTCAGTAATCATAAATTTTTCATTGGCCGGCATATCAGCAGCAGGCACAGGAGGGTCTTCGTTGGTGAACTTCTGCATACCAAGAATGGTAAGCTAAAAGAAACCCATTTGCTGCCATCCTTTGAAGTTGACTCCAGAAAATTTCTCTGGTTTTTTCGCCTGTGGCACAGAAGTGCGGCTTGTTGCAGCAACAGTCGCTGAAGTAGTAGCAGTATCACTTGTCATTTCTTTTCACTGTCAAAAATAGAAAAACTGTCTTAATACTTCAGAATATCAGACTTTTTATAACAACAACGATGAAGTTTTTATATTCTTCAAATCATTGTACAAGTATGAAATTTAATATTCCAATGAAGTTTTTATACTCTTCAAGTCAGAATATTTATTTTATATGGAGTACAAAACTACACAGGTTTTAGCCTTCAAAATAGAATACAGTTTAATCAGAAAACAAAAATAATAATAATTTCCTTAAGATTGTTAGCAAACTATACTGTAAACAAATGATGGAACAACAATAAAAATTTTTAAAAGTAATAAAAGACAGAATCTGGACTAAAATTGAAAATAATAACAATATCTGGAAAAATTAATCTCAGAACAAAAATTAAGCCCACTGAATACACAGTGTGTCCTTAAGGAAATTATTTCCCTTAAAGTACCCAAGGTTTTGGAATTTTTTCTCCCAGGATAGAATGATTTACTCACCAAAATAGAGGTACTGCAAATTCTGGTGTCTGCGAACCACTCGAATGCAGTATATCACATGATTTTTAAGAAGTGCAGAAAAGAAGAAGAAGAAGATGTCAATCAGAATTTTCGTATGGAACAATTCTGAGGATTAACAGATATACATAGCCTGTTTGCAGCCTTTTTGAAAAGGTACCTGTTGGAAAAGATTTGCCTGTTGAGAAAAAGTTTCCAATTTTTCAGACAAGGTTGCAACCTTTTAGAAAATTCTGTTGGAAAAACGGAGGGAAATCCTTTTTAAATTAATTCGGAAAAGAAAGAAATGGGTCGGGTCACGAATCAGGATTTTCAATTAATTAATTAAATAAATAAATAATATTAAGCCGAGCCGAGCCGTAGTCGAAGCCGAAGCCGAGCCGAGTGAGCGACGACGACAGCGCGAAGGAAGACCCTCTTCTTGACCCTTTAGCAATATGAAGGAGTTCTTCTACTTTTAAGTAGGAGACTTTTTCTTTCCACAACCTATGTGGGACAAATGCTTATTTCATACAACAAGAGAGAATAAATTATTTTTCCCTCCACTTCTTTTCCCTCCATTTCCCATTCAACCTATCAATTAACCCAACAATGATTTTCTTTAGTTGTATCTTTACATTCATTTATAATGAGGAAAATTGTGATTTCTACTAATTTCAGAGTAAATTTTTTAAATAGTTATTCAATGTGGTGAGTTGTATGTAAGGTTACTTGTTTAATTTTTGTACTAAAAAAATCATTTTTATATATTGTTCCCTACAAATATATCTTTAACCAAATAAATCATCATTTTCCTTTAGAAATCTCAATTAGAAATTTCCCACGAAATTAAAGGAAAAAAAGAAATTGATATATATAATCGTCAATCAAAATAATAACTAATAAATATATGTATTGTGCATATTTATATATAATATAATTAAAATATATTTTTAAAAATATTTAATTAGTCAAAATATCATCAATCAAAACAATAACTAATAAATATATGTATTGTGCATATTTATATATAATATAAATAAAATATATTTTTAAAAATATTTAATTAGTCAAAATAATTAAATTTGATCGATTAGCCAAAGTATGAAAGGCTGTTAAAATTCCTCCTTAAAGATGAATTCCACAAGGGGGGGAAATTGGCAATAATCTATTTTTAAAGAAAAAAGGTAAAAGTTTGTTGATTATTCCATTGTATGTTGATAATATTACTTTTGGTGCTGCTAATAAATGTTGTTGTAGTGAAATTGCTAGATCAATTGAGAGTGATTTCGAGATAGATATAATGGGGAAGTTGAATTTTTTCCTTGGCTTACAAATCAAGTTAAATTCGAGATAATTATATTTCATGTGTAAAGATTCTCTAGAATAGCAAAAAGACATACGCAGACAGAATTTCAGACAACAATAGAGATTGTTTATCCAAGTTTTGTGGGCATAATTTAATTTTCTTTTCAAGAAAGTCTATTGATGTTGGACACATTTATATGTGTTTTGATGTGTAATACATTGTAATTTTTACCACTCTTTTAGTTGGTATTATTGTAAGATATGCCCAACTTATTAAGTTATCAGTTTTGATTTGTGACTAATGGATAATTTTTGAATATTTAGGAATATTATGTTACGATTCAATCCATCAGGCCATGCAGATATCTACTTTAACACCTAGATAGGAGAATTCTACCATCCAATTTAAATATGACAATGCAAAAATTAATAAAACATAATCTATTGTCCTAGTTAAATATGAAAATACTCTTAACTTGATTTAAATCAAAGTCCTTTGTAAAGAAACACACTAAACACTCCCCACGAAACTAGTCTAAATAGATACAAGAGTTTCTAAGAGTACAAGTTATAAAAAAAAAATAAGACACAACTCCCACTGTAAGGAAAAAAGAGTAGAAGTTGTTAGAGATCACCATCGTCTTTACATACGAAATATTACTGAATCCAACAACTAGATTAGGCCAAGTGGCATTGCAAGAGTAGTATCAGTACAAACAACACGTACTAGTAGGCTTCCTCGGTCGATCCGAATCTACACATAATATCATTCAAAGAATCAAAGAAACATGCAATTTAAAGATAAAATTGGGACCCCGGTCCACTCAGTCACCACTCTTACTACATATAGTATTACCTTGGAACTCATACTCTCTATCTCAAGTCACCTCACCTCTTTCCGCTACAAACTCCACCTTCTAGATCATTCCACCCTCATATCAGATCAAAACCTAACCCTTTAGCACATAGAGATTTCTCGAATATAAAATTATTACTAGTTCTGTTAACCAGTCTACCACTCTCCCTCAAGCATCTCATGCCAATACTCTAGCCCTTGACCAGTTTAGTAACACACTTGCAAGACTCTTACTAAACCACTTTGACTCAAATTATCCTTATTAAATATGTCTTAGACCATCCAGACTGACAAAACAGTACAAGCTAGCGGATAAGTCAAACTCTCGGCTACCATTCTAACTTAACAACACTCCAGTTATATAAATTATGAATAGGTAACTAAAACTTAGTAAAACATATAACGTACAATTATAACCACCATTAGAAACATAACCTTGACTCCCGGTCCTCACTAGGACTTAACATTTACAATTCACATAATCCACAATATTATAATAAGCCATACCTGATTCATCACATCTACCACATAATCGGGACTCCAAGAATCCCTAAAACATCATTACGATTTAAGATATTTAGTATGCAATCCTGGTATACACAAAGACCACCTCAATAGTTAAATACACCAATCTAGCCACTCAAGGATCAATAAGTGATAAATATAACATAATAAATAAATTTGATCCACTCACAAAATCAAAATGTAACAATCACGTCACCAAAAAGTAAATCTGATTCTCTTATGAAACCCACACACAAAATGTTAGTGTACCGATGTGGTACTCATTCCCATTTGTTGTATTGAAGTGGTATCCGTTTTCATTGTTAGTGTACCAGTGTAGTACCCACTCCAATAATAGTATGTACTGGCGTGATACCTAATTCAATAATAGTATATATTGACGTGGTACCCGATCTAATAACAGTATGTACCAACATAGTATTCGATCCAATAATAATATATACCGGCATGGTACCTGATCTAATAATATTATGTATCAATACGGTATCTAATCCAATCATCAAACACACAACACAATCACACCATAATGAATATAAATCACACTTGTACACTCAATTAAACACATTCAATGCATGCGGTTGATCACATCTTTCATTTTAATTCATCTTCTTTCCTTTTCCCCTAATCGTCTATTATGCATGCAGTACTAACGAAGCAATTGACAAGCACATATAATTGAAAATGGAAAAACAAACAACCATCACTTATCCGAGAGAACTAATCCAATTATCCACAATTACCTTCCCCATGATGACACCCAACAAACATCATAATGCCAACAATAACTAATCAAGTCTACCATAAGCCTAATCCACATCTAACCATACATTCAACCATCCAAACTTTGTGCCTGAATGCCTATGCATGAAATTCTGACAATATACAAGATATTATAAAAGAAAGACAGGTCTAACTACTCAGTTAAGAAACCTAGACTATTTAGGTGCCAAGTAGTTACTGCAAAAGTTTGATCACAAACCTTTGACTTCTTTGTGAAGTTTTAGATTGTTCTCGGTCTAAAATATTAACACAAGTACAAAATACATCACAATAGATCTAAATATTCTTGAATTATATCCAAATCTCAAATCTTAGGTCAATCTCATGATTTTTCCACCCAATCTAGAGTTTTTCCACCAATAATTCACCTAACACTATCATTAGTGAATAATGGTAAACGAATCGAGAACAAAATAGTTTATAGACAACCCAATGTCTTACATCCTAAAATCCTCATAAACCTAGATTTTTCCCACCTAAGAATGAACACAAATCCTTACCTAGAATCACAATTACCTCTTCTACGGCCTAAAAATCAAAATACCAAATTAGGAAAGCGATTTACTTACCCTACAAAGGATTCCAATGACAAATTGAAGAAATTCAGCCTAGGTCTCCTTCCTTTTTCCCAAAATGAGTTTTGCAGAATAATGAGTGGTTTAGATTATTATTTTTTTGCATAAACTGCAATTTAACCGCCTAAAGTGGCCCCACCTACTATAGCGACATCATCATAACGGGATCATCCGCTATAGCAGAAATTAATTACACTGCTATAAAGGTATGCCACAGGCTATAGCGACTTACATAGGACAGAAACTCAGAATTCCCTAAGTTCCTCATTTCTTAATACTCCTTCAAACCTTGACGTTCTAAACTAACCCTTCATGCCAAGTCCGATATTTAGAGTCTTACTTATCCGAATTCACTTTCGAAAAGCCTTACGGATTTCTTGTCGCCTAAGCTAATAGAAAAATCAATTCAAGCTTAAACATTTTAGCAACTCCATTCTCGAATTGTCCTAAACCTTGCCTTACTCAGAATCCATTTGAGACAGACATAGCTTAGAATTTTCAAACTGCTAATTCAAAAGTTTTCCTACTCAATTTCTTTCACCAATGATTTATCCATTACAACCAGAGGGATAGTTACACATTAATTTGAAGCTAAAGTTATGTAGAAAAGCGTTTGTTCTGATAATCAAGTATTGAGCATAACGTGAACACAAAATCATAAGCAAAGGAATAAAACTCACGCTGACATCGAAGTCACATGAAGGCATGAATTGCAGCATGCACAAAACTGTGAAGAACTTATTGACGATCGTTATGTGAGAAACATCAATCATTGCATACGACAACTAAACCCTGAATGAAGTTGGAATAATTACAAACTGCAAAAATCTAAAATTATTTACGAAAAATGTCTATAATCCATTGTTAAATTGCTTGTTAGTAATAGAATTATTCTTAATCCATTGTGAAATAAGATTAGTGTTGTTGTTTAGCTGCAGAATTTGTCCGTACTATTTTTTTTATAGTGATAATTTTGTCCCTACAAATTCAAAATGTATAAGAGCTAAAACACAATTCCTAAAGGAGGAGAAAGAAAGAAAATGAGAAAAAGGATGACAACAACATAGAAAGAGAGTATTAGAGAAAATAAACAATAAATTTAAAAAACAAACAAAGGCTCAAAGTTAAGAATATCGTGTACTGAATTTTAGATTTTTTGTATATTAAATTAAAGGAGAGTACAACCTTTATATAGGTTTACAAATAAACAAACTACTAACTAACTAATTGACCGCTACTATAATTAACCAGTTACTCCTGGTACCAGTTACTCCAAGGCTCCCCTTCAGACGGTAGGATACTATAAATAAACTAAATTTACCATATCATACTTTGAATAAGTCTTCAGTACTTCCCCTTGATTCAAAGTTGCAGACACCAAGCAAAGCCCTCAAATAGATAAATTTGTTTGTTGTCAATGACTTCATCAGTGTATTAGCTAATTGCTTATGTTGTTGCAATGCTTCAATACAATTTATTTCTTTGCAATCACATTACGAATGAGATATAAGTAAACATTAATTTGCTTAGTTCTGTTGTGAAAAAATTAAAAACTTTGTCATGGAGATTGATACTTTGTTATCACAACATATTTTTATTACACTTCTTACTTATGCTGAAATCTCGTAACATCCTTCTTAGACAGATAGCTTGGCAAGCAATTGAAATAGCTACAATGTAGTCAGCTGCAAAGGTCGATAAAAGTTATTGTAGCTTGCTTCTTCAAACTTCAATTTATTATTTCAATTAGTCATTGTGACTGTGCAGTCAATGTTAGAACAAGTCTAACAGTTTCAAATCGACCAATTGAAAAAAAAAAAAATCTTTAAAATCAATATCATATTGTTGCACATATTATTTTTTTCACAAAATGAGCTTTATGCTTCAATATGCTCTTATTCTCTCTAAATTTTATCTTGAACACCTACTTCAAGCCGATTGCATTTTTATTTTTTGGTAATTTCATCATCTCTAGTGTGTCATGTTTTTTTGTTTGATAAATTTCATATTTTCTAGCATTACTTTTCATTTATTTTTTAGTTTCTTCTCCATAATATGTAGGATCTAAAACAATAAAAAAAAATGAAAATTGTTTACACATCACTAGCATATTTGGTGTTTGATTTCGTAAGTTTTGTTGATCTTCTTAATAAAATTATCTCGTTCGAAGACTCTTCAAAAGTTGTAGATGAAAGATTTTTGCTCAGTGAAGTTGAAGAAGATGAATTCGAAAAAATTGTAAAAGAACTAATTATTGTAGGTGCAGGAGTTGATTGTTGAATTCCATCAAAAGTGATTTTAGTTGCATAAGAGTTCATTCTTGCATCTTCTCAATATTTTCACTCAATTCCAACTTGTCATTACATCAAATACTATATCAGTTCTAATTAAAATCTTTGTACTAAGAGGGTTACAAAATTTATATGCTTTGTATTGTGTACTATAATTAATGAGTATATATATTTTTAGATGTTTCATCCAACTTATAACGAAATTGCAAATTTACTAAAACATAAGCAATACAACCAAAATTCTTAAATAGTTTACATATGATTTTCTATCCTGTCGAGCTTCAAATAGAGTATGATTCACAATAGTATTTGTGGAAGACAAACCTAATAAAATAAATTGATGGTTATCTTCTATGATAACACAACCGTTGGTGTCCTTTTGAGCTGAGATGTCATAATTTGCACTTATTTGTATGTATCTAGTGATCAGCCTGCTAGTGTTGCCACAGCTTCAGCGCAAAACTGATTTGGAGTCCCTTTGCTTATAGCATGCTTCTGTCATCTTCATAGCTATAACGATTTGTTCTTGTCGTTATGGATAAGTCAATGGGGAAGGAAATTGGGCAAGAAAACTTCTGAGTAGTAACTTGAAAAATTAGAACGTAGATCAGACTTGGACGAAATTTCAGTCAGGTGAGGTCTACAGTAATCCTGTAATAGATGAGTGATATATTTATCAGGTGATAGTTGTAAATGATATCCAAGACACTAAGGAGCCCGTACGGATTTATGAAATTGAACTTGGGCGAGTAGAACTCTTGTAATTGATCTTGGCGTGAAGGGTTAATTTTAGAACGTCATGATTTGAGGGCATGTTGCAAAATATGAGCTTGGGACACAAATTCCGAGTTTCTGTCCCATGCAACCCGCCACAGCGAGATTATTCTCTCCATGACGAGGATGCTATGGTGGGGTAAGTGGCGCATGGCGGGACAGACGTAAATTTAATCAGAAAAAGTCTCAAAAATGTTGTTTTTTTGCAATTCTCACTTTTGGAGAGCAAAGGACTAACTAGGGCTATTCCTTTCAGGTTTTCACCCATCATTTAGCCAAAGGTAAGTTAAACACTCCCCTAATTTGTGTTTTGATTCTTAGAACCGATAATTCATGGTAGATATCTTAGTGGAGGATTTTTGGCATGAATTTAATGGTGGGATATAGCCCTAGATGGGTGATAGGATCATGAAAGTGGTCAAGAGTTAGAATTTTGATGTAACCGGGGTATTGTAGGCCAATGGTTCATAAATTTGTGTATCTTTTGTTTAATTTTAGACCAAGAATAAGTTGATAGACTTCAGAAAGGAAAAGCTCCAGCTGTTTAGAGTTCTCAAGGCTTGGTTTCTAGGTAGGTGGTGGTTTTACATTCCTGTTTTTGCTACATGTGCTTGTTACTATAATTGATAGTATTGCTTGCATGTGTGAGACTAGGAAAAATGTAATGAACTTGGTAAAATGACTAATGTGATCAATTACATGCAATGAACCTGCTAATTGATTGTACAAGTATGTAAACTATTCGTTGTGGATTGTGGTTGTATTTGTGACTATGAATTGCATGTTGGATAGGGTATCACATTCTGACACGCGCGCGCATATTAAAAATTTTAGGCCCTTTATATTGAAATAATCATACCTTAAATGTCACAATTTTGAGTATTTCTTTGCACTTGTAGCAAAAGAAAAATATTTCATTTTAGAAACATCCAGTGAAACATCATGGTAATGCAAACCTTTTTACTTGACTTCTTGTATATAACAACACAAGCATCGTCATCAAAACAAAAAAATGGCGATCAGATATTAGTCATCCAACATTCAATAAATTATATCCTAAATCAGGTATAAAAACATTCAAAAAATTTATGTCATCATGTCTAATATCGACATCCAGGATGTCTTTTTCTTCAACCCGCATTTCTTTTATGTTGTCAAAATGTAATTTTTTCTTTTGTTTCTTATTAAGTTTCTGAAACAAAATATTGATATCTATCATATGATTTGAATAATTACTGTCTATACTTGTGGTGTCAATGCAAGCCATAAAGAGATAATTGTCGTCTTCATATTTTGCTGTAGTAAAATTTACTTTCTGATCTTTAATCAGCAATTAGCCTTTATATGCTTGTAGAGGTGGCAATGATTACATTGAATGTCATTCTTTGTATTGCCTTACTCTTTGGACTGTCTATACCCATAATTTCTTTTCTGCCTTTTTTATAATCATTACCTCGACTACCGTAAAATTCTCTTCTTCCTCGTCCTTTGCTTGATGATTTATTATGTTTTTTATATTTAGTTATTGCATTCTTCACTTGAAATATTTTCTCTTTGGTCCTTTTAAGTAGATCGAGAATCTTGCCTCATGAGCTTGAAGAGTTTTCATCAGTTTATCAAAGAAACTAATTGATTGATCCCTAGACTTTTCTATAGCAGAAACTATATGATTAAATTTTAAAGTCAAGCTTCACAGTATCTTTTTTCACAATTGTTTGGTTAGTAACTTTATTGCTGACAATTGTCACTACTTAATTTATGACCAACCTTCTTTGATGTGGTTGCTACTGTGAGAAAGAAGTTATCATGAACAATCAACTTAATAAATATCAACATCTTCGGATCTTTTTTCTTCTTGTCCCGCAGTCTATTTTCTTTGTCATACTTTTCAAATTTTCATTCTACCAAGTCTTAAAAATCTTAAGATTTGAATATTATTTTCATATGATTATTTCATAATTTGTAACTTTTTTCCTGCTTTCGCGACTACAACAACTACTACAGCTATTGATTATCATCATCCTTTATACTTACATCCATCAGATGCACCTGGTTCATTGTCAATTGAAATCATACTGACTGGATCGGACAATTACACTCTTTGAAGCAGAGCTGTGAAGCTTGCATTGCTGGAAAAAAATAAACTAGGATTCATTGATGGATCAGTGAAGCAGAGTCAATTTACAGGAGATTTGTAGAGGCTTTAGAATAGATGCAACGCAATCGTAGTCTCCTGGATCATGTGCAATGTAAGTAAGGATCTTCTCGGAGGAGTTTTATTTTGTTCAAACAGCCATTTGATTTGGGAGGATTTGAGAGAAAGGTTTGACAAAGTCAATAGTTCCGAACCTTTCAATTACTCAAAGAGATATTCACTTCTGCTCATGGAGTTTCCTCAGTATCTGTGTACTATTTCACACTCAAAAATTTATGGGATGAATATGATTCAATCATGCCTCCTCCTTCATGTGACTGTCCTAAATCCAGAGCATTCATTGAGAATTTGAAGTATCAAAGAGTTTTAGATTTTTTATGGGACTTAGTGATAGTTACAGTCAAGCTAGGAGCCAAATTTTAATGATGCCACAGGTTCCAACTATTAATCAAGTTTACGCAATGGTGAACCAAGATGAGAGTCAGAGGATTGTGGCAGGAACAAGTAGAATGATGCATAAACCTATCAATCCTACAGCTATGTATACTTCTAGGAATGGTAGTGACAGTCACAAACAAAAGAGGGCTTATGATGGGCATTCCTTTTGTGATTTTTGTGATATGAAGGGACATACCAGAGGAGATTGCAATAAGCTGAAGAAGTGTGACTTATGTCATATGACTAGGTATGTGAAAGGGGATTGTTACAGGCTCATTAGTTATCCAGCTAATTTCAAAGGGAAGAGAAGAGCTAATTTCGTAACAGGTACCAATGACAATCATCTGTTTAATACTAATCCTGCAGGTTCACAAGAGATGATGTCTTCAAACCAGCATATGGGATATTCTCAGCAGCAACAAGGATAAATGGGATATTCACAACAACAGCAAGATTAAGGGAGATTTCCTCAGTCTCAGTGTTGTCATCAACAACAATGCCCTAAACATTATCAACAGCAACAACATCAGGGAATGATGACACAAAATATGTTCAACACATCTAGCAGTAGAGAGGTTCCTGTTGGTGATAATGTTAGTGGAAGTGCTAATATGGCAGGTACTTTCTTTCCAGATAAGGAAGCTTTTATTAAATAGATAGTAGACACAGGAGCTATTAACCATATGATAGCTGATCACTAACACTTACTTGATGAAGGATTAATAGAAAATGTAGGACATGTACAACTACCCACAGGAGACTCAGCTAGAGTTTCACATGTAGGAAACTACCATCTAGGAGGAGGTGTTGTTCTGAGAAATATTTTATGTGTTCTAGCTTCAAGTTTAACCTTATGTCAGTCTCAAAAATGACAAAAAAATTGAACTGTTGTGCTACTTTTTTCTCCAATTACTGTGTATTTCAGGATCTCTCATCTAGGGGGGTGAGGGAGATTAGTAAAGAAGAGGAGGGACTCTACACTCTATACTCACCAGTAGGAGACAAGAGAGATGGAATTAACAAATGTTTCGTAGCAACACAAGTGACAGATGTACTCACTTGGCATCAAAGATTGTGTCATGTTCCAATAAATGTGCTTAAGAAGTTACCTATGTTCCAAAATGCCAGTAAGAACTCTTTTACATTGAATAATTGTGAGATATGCCCACTTGCTAGACAAACTAGGTTGCCATTCCCACATAGCATGAATAGATCTACTGCTAGTTTTCAGCTGCTACATGTAGATGTTTGGGGACCATATAAATGAGAAACTTTTGATGGTATGAGATTCTTTCTGACTATTATTGATGATCACTCAAGATGGACTTGGATTTTTTTAATGAGACTCAAATCAAAAGTATTGATATTACTCAAAAATTTCTTTGTTGAAGTCGAAACACTGCTTTGGCAAGAAAACTCAAAGAGTAAGATCTGATAATGGTGGTGAGTTTTTTAGTCATACATGTAGGGAATTATTTCAGAGCTATGGTGTGTTACATGAGATTTCTTATCCCTACACACCACAACAAAATGGTGTGGTCGAAAGGAGACATCGACATATACTTGAAACTGCAAGAGCAGTTAAATTTCAAGGTGGCTTACTAGATAGATTCTGGGGACTATGCATTGAAGTAGTTGTATATATTCTGAGTAGAGTGCCTTCCAATTTATTGAATGGAAGGTCACCTTTTGAACTATTGTACAATAAGACTCCTTCATTAGTTCATTTAAGAGTTATAGGTTGCTTATGCTTTGCCACAAACCTCACACAGAAGGACAAGTTCAATCCCAGAGCAGTAAGAGTTGTGTTAGTTGGTTATAGTGTATATCAAAAGGGGTACAAATTATATGATCTTGAGAATAGGACTTTCTTTATTAGTAGAGATGTGATATTCATGGAGACCATTTTCCCATTCAGGTGGAGTGTGAAGAAACAAGAAGATCACACCATATCCCACAACTTATTTTCTTATGATGATTTGATCATGCCTTCATCTACTGTTTTGAATGAAATTGCTGACACTACTTAAGCCACCCCTGAGTAGACTGTTGTATTGGACCCTCTACCAGTTAATGCACCAGATGTGTTGGTTAATAATGAAGGAACTGTTGTAGAGACTACAGATACCATTGCGGTTAAGAGATCAATGAGAGGGTCTAGACCCCCCATATGGCACAAAAACTATGTGGTCAAAGCAGGTTCTAGAAATTGCCTGTACTCTATTGGTGACAACATCAACTATTCTGGACTATCGGCTAAGTATCAAAGTTTCGTATCAAAGATATCAACAGAAATTGAGCCTACCAGTTACTCAGAGGCTGCTAATGACAAGAGATGGGTGCAGGTTATAAAAGCTGAAATACAGACTTTGGAGAACAATAAGACATGGGAAATTGTAACACTTCCAAAGGGAAAGAAGGCAATACGATGTAGATGGGTGTATAAGATTAAATACAAAGCTGATGGTGAGGTTGATAGATTGAACGCTAGATTAGTAGCAAAGGGATACAACTACAAGAAGGGATTGGATTAACAGGAAACCTTCTCTCCTATGGTCAAAATGAATACTGTGAGGGTTGTTGTCTCAATAGCAGCCGCAAGGAGGTGGAAGTTGTACCAAATGGATGTGTATAATGCATTTTTGCAGGGAGACTTATGTGAAGAAGTAAGTATGACCATTCCAGAAGGCTATTCTGATAATGAGAGGAAGGTTGGTTAGGTATGCAGACTTTTGAAATCATTATATGGGCTGAAACAAGCTTCCAGACAATGGAACATTAAGCTTACCATAGACCTGACTACATCTGGTTTCCATCAAATCACAAGAGATTACTCTTTGTTTACAAAGAAGGAGGGTGATAAGATTGCTATAGTCTTAGTATATGTACATGACCAATTGCTTACAGGAAATGATCACTCCATGATCCAACACACTAGAGAAGTATTACACACAGCATTCAAGATCAAGGATTTAGGAGAACTCAGATATTTTCTTGGCATTGAATTTGCAAGGAATGAAGATGGAATCTTAATGCATCAAAGAAAGTATGCATTAGAACTAGTGGCAGACATGGGACTTGCAGGTGCCAAGCCTGTTGCAACTCCTATGGATCAGAACTTGAAGCTTACTACAACTGAGTTTCATCATTGAAGGATCCTACTAGTTATCACCAACTTATTGGGAGACTACTCTATGTTACAACAACAAGACCAGACATTGCTTTTGCTGTACAGAATTTGAGTCAATTCATGCATTCGCCAAAGAAGTCTCACATGGAGGCAGCTATGAGATTAGTTAGATATGTAAAACATGCACCAGGATTGGGTATATTGATGTCTACTACTGGTGATGATCTTTTAATAGTGTATTGTGATGCTGATTGCGGAGCTTGCATTAACAATAGAAGATCTATTACAGGTTATCTACTGCATTATGGAAACTCTCCTATTTCATGAAAATCAAAGAAGCAAGCTACTGTGTCTAGAAATTCAGCAGAAGCTGAGTACAGAGCTATGTTATTTTCAGTTGCAGAGGTGATTTGGTTGACTGGTTTATTCAAAGAGTTAGGTGTGGAGATCAAAGTTCCTGTTTCTCTATTTTCTAATAGTAAGTCAGCTTTGCAAATAGCTGCCAATCCAGTTTTTCATGAACGGACCAAGCATATTGACATTGATTGTCACTTCACTAAGGAGAAGATCCAAGAAGGCCTGATTGTTACTGCATATTTTCCCTCTACAGAACAACCTGCTGATTTGTTTACCAAGGGTCTTGGCAGATCACTTCACATGCATTTGATGTCCAAGTTGGGAATGAAGAATATCTTCATAGCATCCAACTTGAGGGGGGAGTATTAAGGAAATCAACAAGTGTGTTGATGTGCCTTAAGTATCATTAGGTGCAGTTAAGTTAATTATGTGAATCTGTTTCAGTTAGTTAGTTAGTTAGCTATTGGCAATGTACAAAGTCGGTTAGTTAGAGTTAGTTAGAGAGGTTGTTAGAAGTCACACCAATAGCGTGATGTATATAAACAACTCTCAGATTGAGTTGAACATAATGCGAGATATTTTTCTCATTTTCTCATCTCATTTTCTTCTCTCCCAAGTTTCTCTCTTTCTCTTGCATTGTTAGTATACAGTTTCTGTAACTTAACAGTGTCATCCTCAATGCATGGTCATTATTTTTCATGGCTCTGACAACAAAGAACAAACATAAACTCAAAGTTAATAGTATTGTGTGTTGAAATCTAGCTTTTCTAGATCAAATGACAAACTTTATATAAGCGTTACCAATAAACAAATCACTAAGTCAAGTTGACGACTACTATCATTAATCAATCAACAACTGTAAACTAGAAAAGTACTACACCATGACCTACTAAAATCCAAGAATAAAGGACACAACTACAACAACATACTTAGTATATTCCCACTAAATGGGGTATGAAAAGGATAGAGCATATCCAAACCTTACCACTACCTCGAGGAGATAAAGAAGCTGTTTCTGAAAGACTCTCGACTCAAGTGAATATAGGACACTATTAACATACCAACTTGATCAGGTCATTCTTAGAATTGGTCTTTAATATAGGGATTTTGGACGATTTCAAAATTAGGAATCTTCTTAAAGTTCTTTTTTCCTAATCTTTCGTATGATTATTTCAATAATTTTAGGATTTACGATGATGACGTGTAGCTAAACAATCTACTTATTCTAGGACTATGATTATTTCATGATTGTCGAATTCTTTATATTACATTGATGAATTAACTTACTAATTTGAGGTTATTTTTATTCAATTATGTGCTTATCTATTTGATTGTTTGTCAAGCAGTTAGATATTATCTCTAGGGACCTCTAATTGAACTCAAAAGAGAAAACAAATTGCTGTAAAATGTTCAATAGAGTGGGATCCTAACTTTGGTAATCGAGAAATTAGGAATTTGTGAATACAGATAGAAATATACCTATTCACACTGCTTAATCTATATTGCATGAAATCTATATGTTCTTTTTGTTGCTAATCTTATTGACATATCTATATCTATATTCTATATATTATTAATAGAAGAGGATACTACCTCCACATTAAGTCATGTGGCTGTTTCTGTTACTGCCATTTGTTAGGTTAGGATAATCTTTAACAAAAAAGGGACCAACAACATTTTAAATAAACATTTATTAAAAACGATATTGTGTTTAATCACATCCATAAAAGATGGAACAAACATTAAAGGATAATTAATTTTTAAAAAAAGAAGTTTTTTTTTTTAAAAAAAAACAAACAACCTTCCTAATCTATCTCTACGTAGAGAAAGAAAATAATAATTAATCTTTGATTTTTGAAATTTGCAAGTTACCAACTCCTAATATATTTCCACTATTTCTCACTTTCACATTTTAATGCAAAACATTCTGAATAACTAATAAACAAATGAAAAATACATTAAAAAAGTCAACAAAATAATTTCAACACATTAAGATAATTAATGAAAAAAAATAATCTTTGAATTTTGAAATTAAAAAGTTACCAACTCCTAATATACCTCCACTATTCCCACTTTCACATTCTAAATAACAAATAAATAAATTTAAAATACATAAACAATAGTAATCTACACATTAGAATTAACCTCTACGTAGAGGAAGAAAAACTTTAATCTGTAATTTTGAAATTTAAAAATTACCAGCTCCTAATAGATCTCCACTTCTCACTTTTACATTTTAATCCAAAACATTTTGAATAAACAATAAAAAAAATGAAAATACATAAAAAAAAACAATAAAAAGATTTAAGCTGTCACGTATAGGAAGAAAAAAATAATTAATTTTTAATTTATAAAATTGAGACGTTACTAACTCCTAATGTATCTCAACTACTTATCACTTTCACATTCTAATCCAAAACATTCTGAATAGCCAATAAACAAATAAATAATACATAAAATAAAATAAACCAAAATAAATCTACATGTCAAAATAACCCTCTACGTAGAGGAATAATCATAAATGGTATAAAATAATTTACCAAAAAGTAGAGTCTTATTTTTAAAAAAGAAATAAATTGTTACTACACTTTAGAATTTTTAAATTGAGATTTTTGAATTTCAAATTGACTATAACTTCTCAACTGATACAACTTCTAATCACGATTTTATCACAATAGCAATTATCAATATATCACAATTTTTCAAATTCAAACAACTTAACATATATATGATGGATATAGTGAAAAGTCATTTTTGATTTATTTTTGAAATACTCTTAATTTCTAAAGTTGCAGTATGTAAGGAATAAATGCTTTATCCCTCAATTCAATCTCATTCTTACAAATCTCTGATTTCATAGTGTTTTCTTCTTCCAATTCAAAAGTTAATGCTATATTAGTTCTGATGTTTTTGTTTGTGTTATTTTGTTATAATGTCTTGTGATTCGATTATTGAGTTATTTAATTATTGTTATTGTTCCTTTTCTTTGTATGCTATGTAATGCTTCAGAATTTTGAGTTAAAATTATTTCTTATCGATGGGAGTAGATTCATTTTGGATTAAGTACTCCATTCAAATATATGTTTTGCAGAAAAAAATTCACTTACTGCTATGAAATTTATAGAAGTTGGGACATATTTTAACAGACTAGAAGGCGACGATTCATTGATTTACATGTTTGATCTCTGGAAAAAAAAAAAAGGTTAAGTGCTTGATATATTCTTCTACAGTTATATATAATCAATTCTCACAATTTCAAAGACTAAAATTGAGGTCTTTGATGAATTATTTGGTATTTAAAAAAATATGGAGAAGAAAGGAATTTTGACAACAACAATAAATTTAAGTGGCATGTAATTCTTGAATAATGTAATAGATAATCATATAATGTGATTTTATATTTGAAATAGACACTCCAAAGCACATTATATCGAACATTATTGAAGGTTTAAACTTTTGTGTTCGTGTTAAATATTCCTTCACATTTTTGTGTTTTTCCTTTTTCAACATAATTTGCATTATAGAGTTAAAATTACCCCAAGAATATAACACAACATATATAAAATGTGAAGTACATACTCAAATAAAACGTTGTCAGATAGTGCAAGTAATTTTTAAAATGTGATATCCAACATAGCCACCACCATAATATAGTGAGATATTTGAAAATATTCTATAATTACGGTCTATGGGTATATGTTTCAGTTAAAAAATGAATATATACTAATTGTATAAAGTATATCTTTTTAGTAATGTTGAACAGATTCTCCACCAAACATATGTATCTAAAACTTACATATGGTTTAGTTATTGACTGTAGTTTGTTTAAGTGTGTGTTTATTGGTTAGGTCTAGGGGAAGATCCTACTTTGGTAAGAAATTTTATAATGACCCTGAAGGTCAGTTTTGATAATTTTCACAAAATAATCGTTTTACTCCTTCAGTAGTGGCATCGAGTCATGTTTGATCGGTAATGTTGGTTCTGTGATATCCCTTGAAAAGTTAAGATTTTTGAAAAACTTTGAATTTTAAAGGCCGAAGTTGTCAAATAGTAGTTTTCGGTGCCTTTCGAAGTTTCGAGTCTCTAAATGGACTTTTATTGATTCTATCAGCTCCGTAATATGGAATTTGATCTAGGAGAGTTGACAGAATCAGATTTGAAGAGGTATCGTGGATTTGAAATCCTAAGTTGGAATGTTGAGTTTTTGATCATAGAGTTGACTTTGGTCAATATTCGGAGTTCGGATGCTCGGAATAGGATTTCGAAGACTCTGTTGGATTCGGAGGATGATTAGGCTTAGGAAGAATTTCAGTGTATTTTTCGAAAGCTCCGAGTGCATTTTGGTCTTTTTGAATCTTCAACTAGTTTAGTTGACGGATTCCTTATCAAGGAGATCTCGAATTCTTCTAATGGCTCCATTGAGGCTGGAACGTTTATTTTAGTGGGGTTAGTATATAGGGTTTGTGTGCACGAGATTCAGAACGAATTTCGAGGATCCATTCGAGAACTTTTTGTGTTTGAGTGTTTGCTGGTTCTGGTGCATGATGCACCCTTCTTCGCAATCGTGAAGGGTTGCTAGTCACGATCGCGTGGGTGTCCTCCTTTGTGCTTCGCAATGACATGGTGGGTGTCACGATCGTGTAGCTTTGTGTTTCAGTGGGTCGCAATCACTTGAGGCCAGTAGTGATCGCATAGGTTAATCAATGAGTTGAACACCATTACTCATCGCGATCACGTGGCTAGGTGTCGCAATCGCAAAGAGCATTTTATACTTGAACAGTGTTTCTTCTTAAAAGCCAGGAATTAGCCCATTTTCACCATTTTTGGACTTTGGCAACTCAGGGGACGGCAATTTCAAAAGGGTTTTTTTTGTGAAAACTATTGGGTAAGTTATTTTAATTTATAATCCTCATTACTCATCGATTATATTTTGAATTTAACTTCAAATCACTGAATTTGGTTTCAAGAAATAGGGGTTTTGTTCAAAAACTTGGATTTTGGATGAAATGGTGATTAAGGGTTGTTTTGGACTTAGTTTTTGAAATGGTTTTTGCCAATGATTTCCAAATGCTTTAAGGAACATTTTCATATAAAAATTTCTAGATTTGAATCTCGTTTTTGGAATTAGATTTTTGAGTCGTTTAGACCATTTTTTTAAATTTTGTGCTTTTGGAGTCGTTAGTTCGGGAATTTGATTGTGGATCATTATTTGATTAGATTGTGGTGATTTGGATACTATTTTAAAGGGGAAGGCTCAAGTATTGACTAAGGCAGATGAGCTTTTAAAACTCCCTAAATCTTTTAGAACTCTCGAACTTTCTTTCATATGTGTGTTGCGGAGTAATAGGAATGAGGTATGAGATTTTAATCATGTGAATTAACCTTAATGAAATATCAGGGCGTAATGACCCTGAAGGTCATTTTTGATAATTTTCATAAAATAATCATTTTACCACTTTCGATAGTGGCCCCGAGTGATGTTTGATCAGTATTCGAAGTTAGTTTGGTGAAATCTCTTGAAAAGTTAAGGTTTTGGAATGATTTGAGTTTTGAAGGCTTAAGTTATCAAATAGTGGTATTCTGTTTCATTCGGAGTTTCGCTTCTTGAAATGAAATTTCATCGATTCTATCAGCTCCAGAATGTGGAGATTCGTCTAAGAGAGTTGAGAAAATTAGATTTGGAGTTATATCGTGGATTTAAGGCCTTAAGTTGGAATTATTAGAGGTTTTAATCCTAGAGTTGACTTTAGTCAACATTCAGAGGTCGGATGCTCGGATTGGATTTCCTATGAATTCATTGGATTTGGAGGATGATTTTAGGCCTAAGGAGAGAACCTGTGAATTTTTCGGAAGCTTCGAGGGTGTTTTGGTCTTTTTTAGCCTAAAATTTGTTTCTTGGCGACTTGTCGAGTTTTGAGTCAAGGAGATCTCAAATTTGAATTCTGAAGTTTCCATTGAATGTAGAACATCGAATTTAGTATAGTAACATATTGTTATATTCCGTATTTTTGCATCTTGGACTATTCGTGAGCTAACGGATACAAATTCAAGGACTTTTAATTTTGAATATTAAAATGAAATAATTTGTTATAAATGCCAAGTTATATGAATAATTTATGTGAAGTTAAACACAACTCAAGAAGGACCCTTGAGCCAATTCAAAGTGGAAGCCATCAGAAAGATTTTTTTTATGTCACGTTTTTGGGTAATTTGACTTCGGGAGGCCATAACCTCTTTAGAATTTGGGAATATGGGAAAACTCTCAAAACAAAAGTTGTAGATAATTTAACTATCTTTCCAACCATAGGTCGTGGACCGAAATATGATATGGAAATAATAAGATACATACATTTTAAGTCTGACGAGTCAAACTAAATAGTGAATTCGGCCCAACCCAATTCTAACTCGGGTGAGGCCCCATAACCACATCCTTAAGGGATTTGTTTAAGCTTCTATCTTCATCCTCAAATAATAAAACATTCAGAAATTTCCAGAGAGAGAGAGGAAGTTCTTGAGAGAAAATACCAAATCCGACCAAAATTCGAGTTCCGAAATCCGAAGCTCATGAAGAGAAAATTGTTGTACGTCGCGTTGGCTTCAATTTGAGCTAGATATCAGCCAATAAGGAGAAGATTTAATGTGTTTGCTGCACACTTGAGGTAATATTAAAGTCCCTTTTTCATTGTTAACAAGTTTAGTTAGAGTTTTAACGGATTAGAACGGAGAAAATGGCGTTATAAATTAGTTTGGTGATTTATTGAGATTATGGGTTAAAGGGTTATTTTAGGTAGCTTAAATAGATGGAATTAGCTTAGTGATGATGTATAATAATGTTTGATATTACTTTGATGTTGTTGATGAGTTGTTGTTCATGAATTTGGAGGAAAAAGGTGTATGAAGATTGTGAGGGTTCAAATTCGTTTTTGGGATTGTGTAGCTGGTAGTAATTCTAGAATATCTCATTATGTAGACCTTTGATTTTAGATATTAAACATGTTTTGGAAATTTAATACACGTACCTACAACTCTTATATTTATGTTGTAGTCTATATCTGTTGTTATTATGTCAAAAAAAAAGGGGATGAATCATGAGACAAATTCTGTCAGATTCTGGATTGAAAAATCCCTCATGTATAGCTGTTAGTGTTTTGATGATATCTTTTTGTACAAAATGAGTTTTGAATTGATTTCTTTTGGGTTGAAAACTTAATACATAGCTCTAAAAATTTCATGAAGGTCATTAAGTCCAGTTTTACCGTTTTCAATTTCACAATGTGGCCAAAACTTGAGGTACTCTGTTTTGGTAACATAATTCGGGTGGCAACATTCTAGGCTTATTGTCAATAATAAATTTTGTTTTATGTCAATATTTTGGATTGTTGATATTACTTGATGATTATATGGCTGATTTGAAAGTGGAAAAAGTGAGCGGTATTGGGGAGATGCTGTCCAAATGTTTTTAGAAATAACCTACTAACGGTAGAGTACGTTTTATTCATGTCCATAGCTTAACCATAGTGCTTAACGTTTTAATATAGGTTGAGAAAATATTGGGTAACATATTCTTATAAACGCTAAAGGTATGTAAAGCTAACCATTTTTTCTTTTGGCATGATCTTATTAAACAAATCGACGACGAATGTATAGAATTCCAAAGAAGCTCTTATTCTTAGATATACTAGGATGACGAATGTTCTCAATTTTCAGAATTTATATCGATATGTCTTGATTCATATGTATGATTTCAGCCATCCAAGTTGGTATAAGTCATATTAGTATAGATCATACTTTTGTATAATTCATATTTGGAATAATTTATAAGGTCAATCGAAGGTTACTTGAAATGAATATTTTGTTAATTTTCAAATGATGGTTCATTTGAATTATTCTATTGAGTCTCAAATGATGATTTAAATGCATATGGTTACTCACTACTCTACTCGTGCATGCCTTAATGTATCTTTCACCGAGTCCCGGGCCAGGTATGTATTCGTGCACAGTTTCACTGCATTATTCACCGAGTCCCTCACTAGAGGGTCGGGTACGATATATATATATATATATATATATATATATATATGATGATATGATATGATGACATGGTGATATGATGATGGTGCCGAGACCCATGATGGGATGAATATGATATATATGTATATGACAGATTCACCGAGTCCATAATGGGCCGGATATGATATATGATATGATCATGCATGATTTTATTTCATAAGGCACATGTACAGTGATTTCTTGATTATCGGTATTATACTTGTCTCCTGATTGCCTATTTCAAATGTGAACTCTTTTATGATATTTTATGTTTTATATACTCAGTACATATGTCGTACTGACCCCCTCTCTTCGGGGGGAGTGCGTTTCATGCCCGCCGACTTAGGATTTCCACTCAGCTATTTTGGAAGTGCTCCATTGTCCCGGAGCCTAGAATTTCGATATAGATATTTTGATGTATATATTTATTTATTCATGGATATGGCGGGGTCCTGTCCCGTCATATGTTACTGTTGATATTCTTAGAGGTCTGTAGACATATATGTGGGTGGTATATAGATGTTATCCAGATGTACTAGTATGATATATATTTTGGAACATTTCTATTCATAGTGATAGCCTAGTCGGCTTGTGTATATACATATATATTTTGGAATGTGATGTGTAGTGGCAGCCTTGTCAGTTTACGTACCACCTTACCTTTGATGTTATAACTCCTCAGGAGACAGGTCGCATAAATATATAAATATGGGTCAGTTTTGATATGACATCCTATTTCCTTAAGTCCCATATCATGTTTAGTTGTGAATTGGTTATAGACAACAGATATGTGTACGGGTGTCCAGTCCGGGCACCAGTCACAGCCTACGGGGTTGGGTCGTGACAAAAGTTGTATCAGAGCAGTTCCTTCTCGGAGTGTCTACAGATCGTGTCTAGTAGAGTCTTGTTTATCGGTGTGTTGTGCACCACATCTATAAACAGGAGGCTACAGGACATTTAGGATGTTGCCTTTCTTTCATATCTAAGATCTTGCGATAGAGCCCAGCCATAGGACATAAAATTCTTTTTTTCTATCTTTTGATTTCAGTTGAAGAATGACATCGATAGAAGAAAGCGATTGATGATATTGAAAGCTACACAATATACGGGTAAGTGATGATGCGAAAGAGGTATGGTGGATAAGGTAAGCATATTGAAATATGATTGAAATGTAAAGTTGAAAATTGAAAGAAAAAGTAGACAAAAAAGTGTAACAGGTGCAGTTCGAGTCGGACATACGAGGTAAGTCCATCATTTTCATACTGTTATTGATATTGGGCTGTGATATGATATAAATATATATATATTGGCGCTGTGAGGCATTGTTGGTATTTTTTACGTGCAGATTTTGGGATAGTAAGAAATACAGAGGAAACTCTGCCCAAATATTTTTTCCTGAAATAAAAAATAAAAAAAATAAAGAGAAAGTGAGACATAAGTTCATAATATATTTTGAAGGTTGATACCCCCGAGGTAAATTTATTGTGTTGGAGTAAAGAGTTAAGAAATACCCCCATGTCATCCTTAAGGGACACCATTCTTATTTGGGAAATTTTATTTTGGAAAAAAGCCTATTTAGAATTGATTTGAATGGACCAAGATAACTTCCAATCGCATGTTTGCCTTAAAATAAGCTTATGTTGATGGGAAAAAACGTCCCATAATTAAGTTTTACTTCTATTGAAACGTACAAGGCACTCAATAATTAGTTTGTGAATTAAATAATTCATTCAAAATTCAAGAATAAGCCTAGAGATAAACCAGGTGCATCAAGCACTAAGAGGTACGGTGGTGCTCGTTGAATTCTAGCTTCCTTTTGGTGGTGGTTGGAGAATGCCTTATGATAACATTTTATTAGTCCTTAACCAATTAATTGGAGATGGAACTTGTGAATGGAAAATATAAACTTGTGGAATATTCAGGATCATGTATTTCATGTGTTGTTGATGAAATGCTAGGATGATTCGAAAGGGGTTATGATACTAAGGGATAATTTACAAAAAGGTTAAGTACGCTTACTCCACCGAGTATAATTGACCCTTAGTAAGAATCGTGAATAAGGTTAAAAAGTGTTACACTATGGGATTGAGTAAGAACAGAATATAATGTGAGTATGATGAGAATCGTTATGAAAATAAGTAAAGTCTAGCGGGAAAGTGACTAAAGGATATGATTTTGAGTAAGATTAAAAATTAGTATTGGGTACACGACAAGGGTGAAAGCGTATAAGGCATAAAGGAGTATTGTGTATATGTGACTTCACCTCGGAAAATAGTGAGATTCTTAGATGATAGGGAATGTAGATTTGCAAAAATAACGGATGTATTGTGAGTTTACTAGAGGAACATGTGATATCTATTGGGATAAAGATAGTGTTATAAGAAAGCTTGGAACACTGATCACTAGAATATAAGTGCTACCGAATGAAGAATTTGAAATGATTATAAACACTAGCTAATTACTGATTAGAATGAATGGAATGTGGCTTTGAATGAATTGCTACATTAATTATATCATTTGAGTACCATTTATCAGACGAGATTTTGTACTATATATCGGGAATTCTCATCACCTTGTGATTGTGTTAAGTTTTCGTACATGGGTAATCTAAGTTATTACAGAGATAATGTATTGGAAAAGAATCGCATGAATTTGAAAATTTGAAATGGGGACATAGAGTAGAATATAAATAGATAATGATATGGGTACACCTTAAAGGGGGGAAGTGGATGAGAGAAATATAAGTGTAAGATGAAATTAACTGACACTGCAACACGTTAAGGTGAACACCTAAACTTCATGTGAGATCCCATGCTGGAACAAGTTAGAAAAATTTAAAAGTCAGCAATAAATGGATAAAAAAAACCAAGATGATATTTGAGACGGTGTAGAGAATTATTAGTAAAGATCTTGGATAGTGTGACATCAAAAGATGGATGCTTATAAAAAGGATGAATACGACAGGAGAATAGTAACAATTAGCTTGAAGATATTATAAAGGATAGCAAGGTTATATTGGATTAGAGGTTGAGATGTTGGCAACGTAATTATCGGCTAATAAGATTGGGATATACAAGTAGCAAAAGGAGAGAAATCTCTCATATGGTAGAATATGAGAAAACTTAATAGTAAGTAAAGGAAGGGATGCAGGTATGACAAAATTGACAGAAAATGAGTGTTAGTACAATAAGAAATTTAGAGCAGAATAAGCCAAGAGAAGGAACGACTATGATTAGAATTGAATACACTTTGTACAAATTCTACAAGATTGGTTATGTAGCCTATGAATATTGGTATGCTAAGGGTGAGATCAAGTGATTACTTGATAAGCAGAATAAGAATTTAGTAACCACATTGTGATTGCAATATTCCGGATATATCAAAGAAAAGTATAAGATGGTTTGAGGCAAAACTATAGAGATATAATTAGTATTGGGGGAAAAGGCCATAGGTGAGTCCTGATATCAACTGAAAGAGGTAGGAGAAAATATAGGGTCTGCATAAAGACTAACATGGCGACGTTAAGGTATTTTCTGGGTTGATTTAAGCACCTACACATATTCGTATAAATATTACAATAGTATGTGTGGTAAGAGAACTAAGAGCAAATTAGAGTAAAGGGGCAATAGAAAAGTTTGAGTCAAAAATAGAGAAATGACTCAAGATATTATGCCTAAAATATTGCCAGTTAGGGTAAAGGAAATTACGAAATGACTTAATCGAGATAATCAGAATAGACTGGTTACTGGTTACTGGATGAAGGTAAGGTCATAAGATGAAGAAACCTTAACACTAATTGATAACCAACCCAAAAGATCGAGATCAAGAGGTAAAAGCAAATGATAGTTAAAGACCTTCAAGTGAAAGTCAGAAAGTTACACATGATGCCGAAGATTCCAGAATATGGATTGTCATAGTAGGGTAAAGAAAGAATATTGGAGTACCAAAATGTTACCCTGGTGAAATTTCGATTTACTCGTAGAACTTGGAGTGCGTTATAATGAACTAAAGTGAGTCGACAAATGGAGGAGGTCTATGAACGGCATAATTAACTAAGAGAACACTTGAGAAAATATTGGCAAGCAATTAATATGAATTGTTTTACAAGCTTACCTAACACTCCACGGAAGTATGATTTCATATGGGTGATTGTAGATAGGCTGACAAAATCAACCCATTTTCTTTCAGTTAGAACTACATATTCAATGGAGGACTATGCGAGGTTATATATCAAAGAGATAGTAAGACTTCCTGGGATTCCCACATCTATTATCTCAGACAGAAGGGCTCAATTTACAGCTTGCTTCTCGAGATCATTTCAGAAGGGATTGGGAACACAAATAAATCTTAGTACAACATTTCACCCTCAGATTGATGGGCAGGCTGAACGTACTATTCAGACGCTAGAAGATATGTTACGGGCCTGTATTGTTGACTTTGGAGGTAGTTGGGATGATTATTTGCCACTTATTTAGTTTGCCTATACTAATAGCTACTATTCTAATATCCAGGTGGCACCGTATGCGGATTTATATGGCAGGAAGTGCAGGTTACCTATTGGCTAGTTTAATGTTGGTGAGGCTAAGTTAATCAGCCCTGAGTTGACAGAAATCATATGCAGATAATTGACGTCGACCCTTAGAGTTTCAGGTTAGTGATTGGGTGTTTTTGAATGTGTCATCCATAAAGGGGTAATGAGATTTGGTAAGAAAGGGAAGCTTAGCCCGCGATACATTGACCCTTACCAGGTTATTCATAGAATAAGCAAGGTTGCCTATGAGTTGGACCTACCATCTGATTTGGAAACAGTGCACCCTGTCTTTCACGTGTTGATGCTTTGCAAATATATTGGTGATTCATCTAAAGTATTCCCAGTGGATGACATCCAGGTGACGGAGGAGTTGTCTTACGAGGAAAACCCTATAGCTATACTTGATCGTCAAGTCATAAGGTTACGTACTAAGGATGTGACTTCCGTCAAAGTATTGTGGTGAAATAAAAATAGAGAAGAGATGACCTGAAAAGCCGAGGAAGAGATGAAGAATAAGCATCCTCACTTGTTCTCTACGCCTACAGGTAATCTAAACCTCTAGATCAATTATATTGATTTATATATGAAACTATATGTTGTTGCAAAAAAATAAATATAATCCCCCAAATTCCTTATAAGACTTTATAAGGCGGGTTTAACATTCGAGGACGAATGTTTTAAAGGGGAAAGAATGTTATATTCCGTATTTTTGCATCTTGGACTATTCGTGAGCTAACGGAAACAAATTCAAGGACTTTTAATTTTGAATTTTAAAATAGAATGATTTGTTATAAATGCCAAGTTATATGAATAATTTATGTGAAGTTAAACACAACTCAAGAAGGACCCTTGAGCCAATTCAAAGTGGAAGCCATCAAAAAGATTTTTTTTAAGTCACATTTTTGGGTAATTTGACTTCGGGAGGCCATAACCTCTTTAGAATTTGGAAATTTGGGAAACCTCTCAAAACAAAAGTTGTAGATAATTGACATATCTTTCTAAACATAGGTTGTGGGCCAAAATGTGTTATCAGAATAATAAGATACAAACATTTTAAGTCTGACGGGTCAAACTAAATAGTGAATTCGGCCCAACCCAATTCTAACTCGGGTGAGGCCCAATAACCACATCCTTAAGGGATTTGTTTAAGCTTCTATATTCATCCTCAAATAATAAAACATCCAGAAATTTCCAAAGAGAGAGAGAGGAAGTTCTTGAGAGAAAATACCAAATCCGACCAAAATTCGAGTTCCGAAATCCGAAGCTCATGAAGAGAAAATTATTGTACGTCGCGTTGGCTTCAATTTGAGCTAGATATCAGCTAATAAGGAGAAGATTTAATGTATTTACTGCACACTTGAGGTAATATTAAAGTCCCTTTTTCATTGTTAACAAGTTTAGTTAGAGTTTTAACGGATTAGAACGGAGAAAATGACGTTATAAATTAGTTTGGTGATTTGTTGAGATTTATGGGTTAAAGGGTTATTTTAGGTAGCTTAAATGGATGAAATTAGCTTAGTGATGATGTATAATAATGGTTGATATTGCTTTGATGTTGTTGATGAGTTGTTGTTCTTGAATTTGGAGGAAAAAGGTGTATGAAGATTGTGAGGGTTCAAATTCGTTTTTGGGATTGTGTAGCTGGTAGTAATTCTAGAATATCTCATTGTGTAGACCTTTAATTTTAGATATTAAACATATTTTGGAAATTTAATACACGTACCTACAACTCTTATGTTTATGTTGTAGTCTATATCTGCTGTTATTATGTCGAAACAAAAGGGGATGAATCATGAAACAAATTCTGTCAAGATTCTGGATTGAAAAATCCCTCATGTATAGTTGTTAGTGTTTTGATGATATCGTTTTGTACAAAATGAGTTTTGAATTGATTTCTTTTGGGTTGAAAACTTAATACATAGCTCTAAAAATTTCATGAAGGTCATTAAGTCCAGTTTTACCGTTTTCAATTTCACAATGTGGCCAAAACTTGAGGTACTCTGTTTTGGTAACATAATTCGGGTGGCAACATTCTAGGCTTATTGTCAATAATAAATTTTGTTTTATGTCAATATTTTGGATTGTTGATATTACTTGATGATTATATGGCTGATTTGAAAGTGGAAAAAGTGAGCGGTATTGGGGAGATGCTGTCCAAATGTTTTTAGAAATAACCTACTAACGGTAGAGTACGTTTTATTCATGTCCATAGCTTAACCATAGTGCTTAACGTTTTAATATAGGTTGAGAAAATATTGGGTAACATATTCTTATAAACGCTAAAGGTATGTAAAGCTAACCATTTTTTCTTTTGGCATGATCTTATTAAACAAATCGACGACGAATGTATAGAATTCCAAAGAAGCTCTTATTCTTAGATATACTAGGATGACGAATGTTCTCAATTTTCAGAATTTATATCGATATGTCTTGATTCATATGTATGATTTCAGCCATCCAAGTTGGTATAAGTCATATTAGTATAGATCATACTTTTGTATAATTCATATTTGGAATAATTTATAAGGTCAATCGAAGGTTACTTGAAATGAATATTTTGTTAATTTTCAAATGATGGTTCATTTGAATTATTCTATTGAGTCTCAAATGATGATTTAAATGCATATGGTTACTCACTACTCTACTCGTGCATGCCTTAATGTATCTTTCACCGAGTCCCGGGCCAGGTATGTATTCGTGCACAGTTTCACTGCATTATTCACCGAGTCCCTCACTAGAGGGTCGGGTACGATATATATATATATATATATATATATATATATATATATATATATATATATATATATATATGATGATATGATATGATGATGGTGCCGAGACCCATGATGGGATGAATATGATACATATGTATATGACAGATTCACCGAGTCCATAATGGGCCGGATATGATATATGATATGATCATGCATGATTTTATTTCATAAGGCACATGTACAGTGATTTCTTGATTATCGGTATTATACTTGTCTCCTGATTGCCTATTTCAAATGTGAACTCTTTTATGATATTTTATGTTTTATATACTCAGTACATATGTCGTACTGACCCCCTCTCTTCGGGGGGAGTGCGTTTCATGCCCGCCAGCTTAGGATTTCCACTCAGCTATTTTGGAAGTGCTCCATTGTCCCGGAGCCTAGAATTTCGATATAGATATTTTGATGTATATATTTATTTATCCATGGGTATGGCGGGGTCCTGTCCCGTCATATGTTACTGTTGATATTCTTAGAGGTCTGTAGACATATATGTGGGTGGTATATAGATGTTATCCAGCTGTACTAGTATGATATATATTTTGGAACATTTCTATTCATAGTGATAGCCTAGTCGGCTTGTGTATATACATATATATTTTGGAATGTGATGTGTAGTGGCAGCCTTGTCAGTTTACGTACCACCTTACCTTTGATGTTATAACTCCTCAGGAGACAGGTCGCATAAATATATAAATATGGGTCAGTTTTGATATGACATTCTATTTCCTTAAGTCCCATATCATGTTTAGTTGTGAATTGGTTATAGACAACAGATATATGTACGGGTGTCCAGTCCGGGCACCAGTCATTGCCTACGGGGTTGGGTCGTGACAAATATAAGGTTTATGTGCACAAGATTTCAAATAAATTCCAAGGGTCTATTCGATGTTTTGTAATTTGGACTTGTTATTATCATCTGGTATATGTTACTCTCTCTTTTGCGATTGCGTGGCACTCACCCATTCGTGGAGGTCATGCTTGCACCTCATCATGATCACGGGATGTACATCGCATTCACTTAGAGTGGACTCAATAGTCATTGCAATCACGTGAGTTAGCATCGCGATCGCGAGAGACATTTAATTAGTTGATCTCGGTTCTTCTTCGATTGCGACCACAAAGTTATGTGCCGCAATCGCGATGGAAAAGACTTGGGCAGACTCAAAATTTTCAAAAGTCGGGAATTATTCATTTTCCTCTATTGTTGAGTTTCTGTGATCGGGTTAGGATATTTCTTAAGAGATTTTTAGGATTCTTCAGTTAGGTAAGTATTTTTAATGAAAATTCTTCAATACCCCATTAAATGTATCTTGATTTTTGGCCTTAAATCAGTGTTTAGGATTTCAAAATATGGGAGTTTTTATTTAAAAGCTTGAGTATGAGAAAATGGTGATTTTGACTTGGTTTTAACTCAATATATAAATTGTTTTTAACCATTGGTTTTCAAATACTTCAAAGAACATTTTCGTATAAAAAATTTCAGATTTAGACCCTATTTTTGAAATTGTATTTTAAACCAGTTTTGATCCTCTTTTTCTCGAATTTTGTATTTTTGATGTTGTTAGACTCGGTTTTTTATTATGAGTCATTATTTATTAGATTGATGTGAGTTGGAGGCTATTCGAAAGGGAAAGGCGCAAATACTTGATTGATCGGTTATTAACTAAGACAAGTGAACTTTTAAAACCCCATAAATTTTGTAGATTACTTGAACTTACTTTCGTATGTGTGTAGTGGAGTAATGGACACAAGGTGTGGAATGATAATTATGTGGATTTTATTTAATGAAAGAACGGGGTTAATAAAAAGACTATGTGTGCTATGAATATAATCGAAAACGTGAACCTCTTGACTTGAACTTGATGTGAACTTGATGAAATGACATGATAGTCTTATTGTGATTGTGAACTTGATGACATTGCCATTTGCACATTATTGATTATGGAAATTGACTTGGAAATACTTGCTCATCGATTAATCTTAAATATGATAAGGGGTAATGAAACGGATATTTGATGACTTATAAAGATGTGAATGATGTAACTATTGATGTTGATATACTATTGAAGGTGTAATGTAAATTACATTGATATGAATTACGTTATGACTGTAGACACTATCATTCTCTCATTATTTGTGTACAACAACAACATACCTAGTGTAATCCCACTAAGTGGGGTTTGGGGAGGTAGAGTGTATGCAGACCTTACCACTACCTCGAGGAGATAGAGAGATTGTTTTCAAAAGACCCTCGAATTAAGTGCATCAAACCCACATAAATAAAGAAAAAAATAGTGAAAAACATATAATAAAAAAAAGCAGTGTACAGTCCAAGAGAAGGAAGAAATAATAATAGCAATAAATGAGGTAATCTAAATAAAATACAAAACATATGGAAAGAACTACAGGGGTATAATTGGTACTATGATAGACACTAACGAGCCTAAACTTACGTACTGCAAGATAATACTCCACTCCTACTAGCTATCTACCCTAATATGAGGTCTTCACTCCTTACTATCTAGAGTCATGTCCTCGATAATATGAAGTCTCACCATGTCCTGTCTAATCACCTCTCTTCAATACTTCTTCGGCCTACCTCTACCCCTCCAGGTACCCCCTAGAACCAGCCTCTCGCATCTCCTTACTGGCGCATCAGCACACCTCCTTTGTACATGCCCAAATCATCTGAGTCTTGCTTCCTTCATCTTGTCTGCCATAGGGGCCACTCCTACCTTCTCTCGGATGGCCTTATTCTTGATCTTGTCGCTCCTAGTATGCCCACACATCCATCTCAACATTCTCATCTCCACAATATGTATTTTTAAAACATGAGATTTCTTGATAGGCCAACACTTCACCCCATACAACAAGGCCAGTCTAACCACCACTCTGTAAAACTTACCTTTAAGTTTAGGTGACACCATCTTATCATACAGAACTCTTGTGGCAAGTTTCCATTTCATCCATGCCACCCCAATGCGATGTATGACATCATCGTCAATATCCCCACTACCCTAGAGTATGGACCCAAGATATTTAAAAAATTTACTATTGGGAATAGTCTGATTGGCAAGCCTCACTTCCACGTTTGATTCATCCAACTCCACACTGAATTTGCACTTCAAATACTCTATTTTGATCCTACTCAACCTGAACTGTTTGGACTCCAAAGTTTGTCTCCAAAGTTTAGCCTCATAGTCAGTATTGGAGACTTCAGAGACCTATAGTACAACATTTATGAAGTGGGAACTCAATGGGATGTCCACCCCTCTAATGCGGATGGAGGGGTCAAAGTTGTCCCAGCGTACTGTGGGGAGTATAGCATAGAACTCCCTCACCTAACCAATGCATTCGGAGGGAGGGGATTCAGCCAAAGGGCCCCACCCAAACTCCTCCAACCTGGCATGAAAAGTGGGTAGCTTGTCCGCCACCCCCAGCATATAAAAGCCCCTCTCGGGTAGGAACATGTTGTTTCGATAGTCATGATGCCTCTCTCGGGTAGCAGCATCGGGGAATTAAATGAAGAGGAGGCTTGCATCATCGTTATGGGACATAATACTATTTCTGCAACTTTCACAAAATTTTTGATTAGAAGTCAATAGTATAAGTGTAAAAACAAGGGTTAGGGGGAAGGGCCTCAAATGCGAGGCCACTGCCTGGAGAAATCTTGCCAGAGCGGTAGGATTCCGCCAGTGTAGCCCTGCCAGAGCAGGATGAGGGCCGCCAGAATGGGCTTCATCCGGGAAGAACACAGGCGCATTCATGGCGTCTCCCCACCCCCAAACCATTTATTTCATCAAAATATTTGCAGATCAGCATTCTTAAGTATCCTAATACCCTTATTTACAAAGGAAGTTGGTCAAAAACTTCAAATAGTTAACATAATCAAGGTTTGGTCCAAGAAAAACCTTTCAACTTTCACCCCCGTATTCTTGTCTAATTTAGGTGAAAGTCGTTGTTATCCTTAAGCCTAAGACGCCAAAAAGACATTGTGGATGTAAGGGGAGGGTCCATGCTGCGTTAATCTAACAATGCAATCAATGTACTTCAAAAAGAGTTGAAAACTACCCTATGGGCCTTTGATTCTACTGATTCTTAGCATGTTAGCATTAGAATGTACTTGTTAGCATTAATTTAAAGTTAAGGACAAGTTTTTTACCGTAAAATAGACGATCGAAGTGAAGAGTTGGAGGGAGTTTTGGGAGAGTTTGAATGAGGAAATGTTAAGAATGGGGAGAAACCATTATTCTCCTCATCATTTACTGATTGCGCCATCTCACTAGAGTAGCGGGATCCCTGCTCTAGTCGGAAGAATCCTGCTAGAGTGGGATATGGCTAGGCAGTGTGGTTTGAAAAGTGGGTCAACTTTTTGTAAGTAATCCCTGTCAGGCGTGCATTCAAGGTATTTCCATTCTCACCGTAATTTAGAGTACGCAAATTTTTTCCTTAGATTATGGACAGTGGTCGTTCCTTCAAGCGTGCCTTAAACCAGCTTGGGTCTTCTCTCATGTGTCATTCAGGGATGAATGACACAACTATTATAACGATACGACTCATCACTAATTTAGAGTAGAATAAATCACAAGGCAAATATACTCAACTAGGTCCCACCATCCCGCCAGAGCGGGAATATGGCCGCCAGAGTGGGAGGCCGTGGGTAAGAACTTAAGTCATAATTTTTTTATTTCCCCCACTTCTCCCAAGTGTATGTTAGAGGGGAGGGTTACTGCAAAAACCCTCCAAAAAGCTGCTCTTGACTTAGGAAGGAGAGAGGGAGGAATCTCAATATTGGAAGGCTTTTAACTAGTGAAATTCAGTCCCATCTTGCCCGTAGAATATCTAGAGCCAAGGATTCCAGCCACAATATCTCTCCACAGTTGTTTGGCGCCCAGATAGGCTAGGTTTCTCTTTTTTGATTAGTAAATCTATACCTATTGTATAGTATAGAAGGAAATTTATTAAGAAATCATATAACCGAGTTGTGGGTCATGGGTCACGGGCAGAAATTTAGTTATGCTAGGGTTTAATTCGAATATGACATCGGTAAAATTGCGTTGTAATGATTGGGGAAATTTATTGATTATGATATGATTGCATACAAACGGTTAAATTATAACGGGCATAGTAATATGTATAGAAATATAAAATAAGTAGATATTGAAGATAAACGTTAAAGGTTGGGTAGTGTAGGTGATAGTTTTGTTTCCCTTATGTGTTTCATATACTTTTCAAATTGCTTCATGATATGCATATGTGTATATAAATAGGGAAACATACTAGATTATATGCGAAATGATCACTTGTTGGCCTGTTTTGTGATGAACCTGTTCTTGCTGATATAATGTGGTATATTGTTGATAGTTTGTAGTTGGTTTGCATTCTTGGATTGGGTGTCATATTTCGATAGATATTTAGATCGGTTATCACGTTTTGACGCATATTTGAATCGGGTGTCATGTTTTAATATATTCTTGGATTGAGTGTCACGTTCCAACACAATTATGCCTGGATTGGGTCCCCTAAGAGGGCCAAGTATGTGTGTATGGATGGTCTCTTGAGAGGACATGATGATATCAGTATTTTCATGTAATAGTAAGGTTAAAAGGTAATTGAGCCATAGATTAAGGACCTATAAAGGAACCCTTGAGTTGGGGTGTGTTAGTTATAAAGAATTGTGAGTATGTATAAACTCATTCGTGGGTAAGAGGATGAGCCGTATTAGGCTTGATGTGACATATGTTTTATATGAAGTATTCTATATTCATAGGCTTAGAGGTGGAGGTTGTTTGTTGGTAGGTAGTCTTATCAGTGGATTTTTCACGAGTAACTGTGGTAATAGTAATGGTTATCTAGAACCGTATTTAGAGCGGAATGTGGTTATGAAATGGCTAGGCTCCTATGTTGTGAGGCAATTGAACCAGGACCAGTGGTGGCTGGGTGGAATCATTAAGTGGTTAAGATGGTTAGGTGGAGACTGTTAGAGTAAATGAACAGTAGTATGGTGGGCCCATAACCCACAGGTCTTAAGTTATAATTAGTGTGGGTAGTGAAACTTTGGAGCATATAGTGGCGAAGACCTTAAGGATGAGAGTAAGGAGTGTACTTATTTGGTTGGGGTGGACAAGTTGATAAAGTTTAATTGTTATGATCTCTTTTATTTTTATTTTCATATATTATGCGGTGGTTATCAAATTGAACGATGATGCCTACTAGTACGTGTTATTTGTACTAATACTACTCTTGTTTTGCCACTTGGCATAGTCTGGTTGCAGGGTCAGTTATGTCTCTTAAGTGAACACGAAGGCGATTCTCCATCAGCTTCTATTTTTTCTTCCTTAAGGTGGAAGCCGGGTCATTGTTCCTTTATTTTATTACTACTCTTAGAAGCTCTTGTACCTGTTTTAGACTAGTATCCATGGGTTTTTTATGTGTTATTTTTGTACAAGTGTATTATTACAATTTTTCTTTAAACATCTGGTTTAATTACTCAAGTTTTGATTTATATTCTGCAATACTTTTTATGTAGGAGGTTAAGGGTTCTCCTACTTAAGTCATAGAGTGGGTGCCCGCATGATCCGGTGGGTTGGGTCGTGACACTAAATTAAAAAAAATCAAATAAAAAACAAAAAATGATATCAATTTTCAAAACAATAACAAAAATTGTAGAAAGAATGAGGAAAGAGAAACTAACACAAGAGATTGATACTATCAATTAGGATATTAATTAGGAGATTGATAACAATCAAAATAATGTCTAACTAAATAGAGAAAATCAATGATTGATATATCTGGTCATTTATAAAACACTATATTTAAAGAAAAAATTATTATTATTTAATTACTTAATAAAATATAATCAATTAATTTATAAATTAAAACTAGAGTCCTGGTTGAATGGTACTTGAAACTTATAAAATCATGTTATAACTCGAAATATAGTATCTTAATAATGAGATTTCAAAAATTTTTATATTACTTATTTCCAAATCATCTCTCAATATCTAAGATTATATATTAACTAATAAGGATATTACGATAATATTTTTTTATATTAATTATTATTTTTTAAAGGACATGCAAAATTCAAAATGAATGAATGAGTAGGTATTATATTCTGGCGTTGTAGTTTACTAGTTATTCAATGGTAGCCTACCAAATGTTACTAAAAAGGAATAGAAGACTTTCATCACTCCCCATGTTAGAATTTTTCTCAAGTCAGCCATGCATGAGAATTTATTGGGTTGACAAAAAAGTCCCCAAATTAACGCTTCTTATAATATCAGTCTTATATTGACAACTGACTTAAACTTGTTTACTATATTGCAAATTGCTCTTTAATCACTGCTTTTGTGTTTTACTAAGTCTTTCATTGATCATTAGTTTGACCAGATCGGGATCTTACATTTAAACGTTATAGGTGTGTTCATACGAAAATGAAAAAAAAAAAACTCTATCTTTTGAAGAAAATAAGTGAATTTCATATTTATTTTTTTGTGTTTTATACACAAATAATAATAATATTTTAAATATATTTGCATATGATTTAGATAAATACTATGGAAAGTGGGATAGGAGTGTGGGGTGGTGGGTGGTGGGTTGGACGATGAGGAGGACACAATTAATATGAAAAGCCACATGTGAAACTTGGTTACCCCACTTTCATTAGGAAGTCGTTTTCTTTATTTTTAAGAAATTCATTTCATAAAGAAGATGTTTTACAAAAAAATTGATCAATCAAACATGAAAAAAATTAAAAATTAAATTTTCTACATACAGAACACATCCTATGAGTTTGAGTTCGGACTACTATCAGAACTCATTTAATTTACTCGGTTTGAAATCAGTTATTTATGATTATTAATTAATCTTTTAATACATATAAATGTGTTTGAGCTAAGGTTATTAGGTTCTGATGAGTTGATAGTTAGCACATTCAGAATTTCGAGAAGATGGCGTACTATTATAAAAAAGTGGATTTAAGATATAAATTTGATCGATTGGTCCTTTAGGTTCTTATCAATGAACTTAAATCAATTTTCTTTGAGGAATTTCCATTTCCAATGTAACAAACATGAAAATTTGAAAGATTAAAGCAAAAAAAATAGAATAAATAATAAAACACCAAAAGTGCTACTAATAACCATTTAGAAAGATATAGATATAAAGATTTTTAAGTTTCTAACCTCACTTAAAGAGGTGCATCCAATCATCATAGCATTATATGATATACTTCGAGCATGAATTCACATATTTATATTTAAGTATTTTGTTTTAAAAGAAATATAATGCTACTATATATATCTTAGGAGAGAGGAGCATAAATTCACATGAACCGGAAAACCCTCACTTGATACTCCCACTTTTTGACTAGGTACATTGTTCAATAGACTTAAATTTAAAATAACATCTGTTCCCACTTTCCAGCATGAAAGGAATCTCTCTCATTGGAAAAGCATCCAAGTAATAATTAGTATATAAATAGTTGGTGTTAAAGGTTAGATAACTCAAGATTTTCCTAAAGAATTCACCTACCTTAATTTCTTGATTTCTTTCCACACAACTAAAAAAAATGATAGGGTGGGTAGACATATATAAGGTTGTTGAAGCCATGATGCCACTTTATGTGGCATTAGGTCTTGGTTATGGTTCTGTAAAATGGTGGCACAAGCTTAGTTCTGATCATTGTGATGCTATAAATAGATTGAACTACTTCTTTGTTCTTCCTTTCTTCACCTTTGACTATAAAATGAACTACCTCTTCATTTGTGGTGATCTTATTGCTAAAGCCACCATTGGTTTTTTTCTCACTTTGTGGGCTAATTTCTATAGCAAAGGGGACTTTTCTTGGTCCATAACAACTTTCTCATTTTGTAGCTTAACTAATGCACTTGTTATGGGGATTCCTGTATTGAATGCTATGAGTCCTCAAGTAGGAGTTGATTTAGTCATTCAATCATTGGCAATTCAATTTCTCATTTGGTCCATAATTATACAATTCATGATGGAATTGAGAAATGCCAAAAATGAGATTATGTCTTATGAGGATGCTAATCAAGATATAGAAGGAAATAATAATAATAATAATAATAATGCAAGCACAAAAACACCATCTTTGGGTTCAGTAATGACAGTTGTATGGAGTAAGCTTTCCAAGAATCCCAACTTTTATGCTTGTTTTCTAGGCATAATGTGGTCTCTTGTAGCTGACAGGTATGTTAAAAAATGAATTATTTTATTTGAGATTTCTCTTTTTGTATTAGAACTTTTTCTATTTATGAACTGAATCTTTTATTTTATCTCAAATCAAGTATACATATCGAACAAGCTTTTAAAATTATAGATTATAATAGATCACGTCTATTCTGAACTTAATATATTTTTAAATTTTGAATTTGTCTCTCTTTAATAACTTATGCTGTTTTTAGGTGGCATTTCGGACTGCCGAATATTGTGAAGGAATGCATATCAATAATGTCAAAGGCAGGAAGTGGCATTGGAATGTTTACTATAGGTGAGCTTTTCAAGACTTATATCTCCTATTTAAATAGACTAGTGAAACTAATCATTCCAAATAAAACGTAAGTATTTCAAGCCTCGAGACAATAAAAAATGATTTTCAATTTAATCCAACTCCAAAAACTAATTCATTTTAGAAGAATTATTCAAGATCATAGGAATTCATGTTACCATTTGTTTGCTAATATAGAGATAGTAATACATCCCACACGTCTAAGGCTGGATATGTAGAATGCGGAAATAAACCAAATTACTAAGTGAGACCCAAGGAAAACATTCGTAATAGAAGATACATTTTACATATTGCATATTTTAATAAATAAATCCAACTACTAGTAGTAATTAATTTGATTGTCTAATGAATGCAGGGGTATTTGTGGCAATGCAACAGAAAATAATGGCAGGTGGTACAGGTGTGATAGTATTTGGACTGTTTTTGAGGTTTTTTGTAGGACCAGCTACGATGACTATTGGATCCTTCATCGTAGGTTTACATGGCAATGTTTTACGAGCTTCTATACTACAGGTAATTTTTTATGACTTAACTATACTCTTCAAATTTATTGAGTCTGGATGTATTTCTTTATATTTAACTAGTGAACTACTTGAAATAAAGACATATTTTAATTATATTATATTTTATGATTGAAAGGCATCATTACCTCCAGGCATAGCCTCCTTTGTTTTGGCAAAAGAATATGGAGTGCACCCTGAGATTGTTAGCGCTGTGTAAGTTATTTCATTCATCATTAATTTATTCTTATTCCTCATCTTCTATCATACCATTTTTCTCCTATATATATATATATTTTCTATCCAACTATAATATGCGGCATATTACAGGAAATCAGTGACTAGCGCAACACATCACATTTTATTCCACTGAAAAACTGTTCAATCACTATATCGATGTGAAAAGAAAAAAATTATAAATGTGTAAAATTAGGAGACTTTCAACTATTTCAATGATAATTTATTTTTCATCATGCATTTTTTCAGTGGAAAATGAGTAGAAAAATCATGTTTTATAGTAAAAAAATTCCACCAAAAAACCTTTGATTTTTAATAGTATACAAGCTAATTGTGCAAAATCATTTTACTAAAGTAAATGATATTGTAGAATAAAATATTTTCACCATATACCAAATGGATTATTTTTTTTCTTCATTTTCTTCCATATATGATCTGATTATTGTGAATTTTATTTCAGGGTAATCATCGGCATTCTGGTGTCACTTCCCATTATGATTGCTTATTATGCAATATCAGAGCTTACACATTGATCCCTTTATAGTTTACGGACCTACAATTAGACAATTAATGACCTACTAGTGCTACTTTTCTTATAATTATTTCCCTTGTAATATTCCTCTTTTTTGAGGGGGTCACAAAATTGACCATATAAAGCAATTAAAAACTATCTGGTTTATGATGATGATGACTTCCTTTTTGAGATTATTATATAAAATAGAGAAAATGCACTAGTGCCCCCAAATTTATTATTATGTGACGTAATTTAGCTGTGTGCAGAATTTAACAATCCTGAAAATATTTTGTAAGGTATCATAACTATTCTTAAAATTTTAAATAGAAGAATATATTTTTGTGGACTTTTTACCCAACTAGTGGGACTCAACATAGATAAAATTTTGATAGTGTCATTAAATATTTATCAAATAAAAAAATGTATTCTTCTTTTTGTAATGACTAAAAAATTGTGTCATATAAATTAAAATAGAAAGAGGTATTGAAGTTTAAAGGACACATCCTTTTTTGAGGGGGGAGGGTGTATGTTGTGTGCTCACAAATCTGGTGGAAGCATGTGAAAGGCGAAAAATAATTAAGCTAAAATCTAATTAACATAAGCACATGTCATTTTTTAAAGTTTTTTCACCTAATTAAGTTTTTTTTTCACATTTAATTTCACCTAATTATGTTTTATTTTTTATTTTTTCCAAAAGTTCAAGGGGTAAGGCTATCGTTACCCTCTTTAAACTTCACTTATAAATTACATTGAGAATGTTGTTTGTGGTTAACGCCGGAGAAGGCACCAACAAAGCGATCGAAAAACTCCAAACAAGAAAAATAAAATCTAAGATCAGATTGAGAAGCTCCATCCAAAGAAAATAAATAAATGTTTTGGTTAGTATTTCTGTAATTGTACTTGAAAGTATTCATGACTTACAAATTATTTGATTAAGTATTCAAAGTTTTAGAATGTGTTTGACATGAAGAAAAATATTTTCAATGGAAAATGCTATCCTAAACATGAAGAAAAATGCTTTCATGAAAAGTACTTTTCAGAAAATAAGTGAGATTCTAATTTATGTTTAGTGTTTGATACATAATTTTTTTTAAAAAAAATATTATTCCAAAAATATTTATATGTGATTTAAGGGCTTTCAATCATGTATTTCTCGATCAATAAGATAATTTGGACCTCAAAAAGATGTATTTCAATCACCAGAAAGTCAGATAACATTTTATCATTTCGGTTGATCTCTGACATAACTCTGTTGATCACTCCTTGGAAGAAGTATGTAATTGATAAATTGTACATATACATGTGAAAAAACAATATTTTTTGTATATTCCCTATTTTATATATAAGGAGTTGTATAAAGTTGTATTGAATGTGATTCCGCAAACCTTAGATTTGAAAGTGGAATGTTAGGAATTGGCTACTTGTTCATATTTATAAGTGGTGTTGCTTTCCCTGGTATATATTGATAGTTATGAAATTCAATTATACCTGTAAAATCAAAATCTGTTACCTTTTATTAGGACATGGTTAATCTGATGCTCTCCACTAACAAATACTCAAATATGAATAAATCAAAAATCATATATACATTAACTACAATTAGACAGAGCTCACCATACCCAACTCAGGAGATTCTGGCTAATCTATTACAACTCAATGGACTAAACTAATCACCAACCTTCTAGTCACTCATATCACCTTCCATCAAGTTAATTGAATATGTAAAATTCGGATGAATTATTTGTTCTAAGCTAGCTATGTATCATTCTTAAAAATAGGATAAATCCGGATAGAAAGTATAATGAGAAGGGTATATTTAAGTTAAAAACTATAACAAAAAGGTATATTTTTATCAAAACTCAAATAAAAATATATTTAAATTATTTTTGATACTATAGAGAATATTTGGGGTGAATGAATTAAGGGTAATAAAGAAAGTCTCAAAATTTAAAAAGAGTGACATAAGTTTTTAAGTATCGGGTATAGTTGACCAGTTTATGATTAGTGTTTGATGATGTTTGATCATTTTTTTTGATAAGCCCACAATTTATTTTCTTTACATTTTGACACAATTTATATAAAAAAAAATTAATTACCTAAAGAGCCGGGTGGAAGGGGAGAGCCGCTACTTCTGAACAAACCTTTTGTGTTATTCTTCTTCTATTGTTGTGATCAATTCATATATTTCTAGACTGAATTTCATTCGTTTAGCACTGGCCATTACCTGAAAGGTGATTTTCCATCAGGTAGGTGAATATAAACCTGTCAACTGGGCCGGTTGGCCCCCTATCGACCCCCTAAGACCGGCCCATTAAAGGCCCAGCATGGGGAGATCGGACCTAATATTGGCCCAACACAAAAACAATTGGGCCAATCTAGTCTATTTTTGGTTTTGGACAGGTAAGACCGGCCCGGTAAAGGACCGGTACCAGCCCACCGGCCCAGTTCACAATTTTTTTTTGAAATTAATTTTGGGCCACATTTTAAAAAAGAGTCATTGGGCCCAACGGCTATATGGCCATTTGCCCATTTCTTTTCTATAAATACCTATAATATTTAATCATTTTTTTCCATCAACAATCATCTAATTCTCTCAATTTCTCAATTCTCTCTTAAAGTGATATCAATCTTTTATTATTTTTTTGCAATTAACAACATCAAGTGGAAGTTTTCAACTTTCAAGTGTTCAACATTTCATCAATTTTACGATTCTTTGTTTGATTCCGACAATTTGGTATAATCGTTCCTTCTCTTGATTTTATTTTGTAAATTAATTCTAGTATATTTAAATATTTAATTTTTGTGTTTATAATTTTTATTAGTTTAATTTGCATAATTGATAGATTAAAAAATATAGGTAAAAGTGTTAAAAATTTGTGTTCCGACGGAGGTAGTGGTAGTAAGAAAAAAAGTGCTTCTGGTAGAGGTAGTACAAATAGAAATTATTTTCGTATGTCTAAAGCATCACCTAGTGAATTTGGAGAAATAGGTGTAGGTGCACATGATATGAATGAAACTGAATTTCAAGAAACTTACGATAGAGAAGAACCAAATGAATTTGAAGTAGAAATAGAACAAGATGATAATGATTATGTGAATGTTACACCAACTGCTCTTGATGTAGATTTAGGTAATGCTCAATCTAGAATGTTAATCTTCCTCCACAACTGTTATATTGAAAAAAAGATGGTTTAAAATTAATTTCAACTTCATACAGAAAAAATCAATTTTAGAACAGAAGAGTCGCCACTTAATTTTTTTTAAAAATTAAGAAAACTTAATTTAAAAGACCCTAACAGATTTAAGTATTAAAAATTCAGAGAAAAAGGTACAAGGTTCATATTACTATTTTAAGAAGGTTTTAGCACTTAAAATAGCCACTAACATGCGGTTGTCCGACGATTTGAAAATTATTTGATTAACTTTGGAAAATGTGTAAATAGTAAAGGTAAAAAAAAATTATTTGAGTAATAAATCAACTTGAAATAATTTATCAAAAGACATACTCTATTAAAATGACTAAGTAAAGGAATTTCAAATATATTTAAAGGGAGCTAGTATATCTAATGTAAAATAAGGAGAATTACTTGAGTCATTCGGAGAAAATCAATTTAGAAAAAGACACTTTAAACTCAATTATTTGAAAGAACATAACTTGAAACTTTTAAGATAATTTGAAAGAAAATTATATTTTGCTAAAACGTTTAAGTAAAGAAAACACTTAAATGAAATCAATTTAAAGAGTGAATTAACAGAAAAATGATTTCTCTTTTAGGGGAGTTCAATTAAGTTAAACTAAACTAAATTATCCTCTTAAGTATAAATAAACGTAAATAAATAAATAAATTATTACAATTCGAATTAAATATAAATGAATAAAGTATGAGAATTTGACTCAATACTTAGTTTCTGTACGCCTGGACTAAGCTGTTGGGCCACCTGCATTTTAGGTCTTAGGCTCAATTTCCCTGTTTATCACAGTTGTGTATACACTGTATATCAATGTATACACTGACTTTATACCAGTGTATTTCGACTGTAATCTAGCAATATACAACTGTACAACGCCCTTCGAGACCCTACTAAGCCTCCCTTAGACCTGCGTATCAGCTTCCGAAACTTGAACAATGGTGAAGATGACTCGAAGAAGAGGGAATGTTGGGCTTCCACCCAACAAAATGCAAAGAGGGAGTCCCGATGGACTCAATCCAAGGTTTCACATGCAACGAAATTGAGATAAGAATTAGTAACTAATCATAGTAGGATTCTACTAAAATAATTAACCTCGATGAATAGTAATAAATTCTAGTAATAAGTTCAACTTCCTCACAATAGCTTGACAAACATTCAACATATATTCATAATAATTCATCATGATGTAAAGATGTCCAACACTGTAAGCATCAAATGGACAAGCCAAAATATATATCCTATATCACAAAAAATGAATCAAGGACCAATCATATCTAAAAAAAGGGCAATTTTAAGCATACTGAAAGGAACAATCATAAGGAAGGATGTATATGTATATTTTTTCAATCCATGCATCATACACATTTCAATAATCATTTGGGTGAAATCACATAGCCATATCACTGGACAAAATCAGATAATTGATGCAAAGATCTAATCCTTCTCCTTTAAAAGCAAACAAATCGATAGTTACAACACACAAGGACAAAGTAATATTAATATGCAAATTCAAAGAGGTAAAAAAATATAAGATGGAAGCACAGGCATCACAGTGAACTTAAACATGATAGTATCTAGTTTAAACTTAGAACAACATAATATTAGAACCTACACACTAAATAAACAACCAGTCTTTGGAGAAAAACATGCATTTTAGAGCAGAACATATTAATTTAAAACATGAGACAACCATTTGAAACCTCAAAATTTAGCATGGTAGTTGAAGACAGGAAATACACTTCTCATAACAAGAGGGGAAGATGTGATTCAAAACCAAATTAGATTTTAGTCTCACAAACATACTGTTGAGATGATTCATCTTTTATTTCTCCAAGTTTTAAGTTGAGAACATATATGCTCAAAACTTCATACATCATCCTAGAAATACTTGTTCTCTCAAAAATAGCTTATAATTTTAGAAAGGTAGCCACATAAAGAAAAGTCGTAACAAGAGCAAAAGACACAATCGAGATGGACTCAAAATCAGTATAACAAAGAACTAATGGATAATGTCCATAATGAAATCAATTTGATTCTCTTTGAGAAAAAATGCAGTGTTAAAGAATGAAATCGAAGTGGCAATTAAGGACTAAGAAATTAAATGATTATGAGATCGTAATGGAACAAAATGAGGAGAAAGTGTGATAAACACACCCAAACCATAAAATATCAGTAATGACTAAAAAAATAACATGATTAGGAATATTTCAACAAGATGCTAACATGTGATTCCAAATACACAACTTTTAACAGAAGATGCAGACTATCACAAGTTTAATAGATATTTTTCACAAATCATATAAATACATCTCGTTTTCATCATTTGTAACAACACGAGCAACATAACGAAATTCACAATAAATCAAAGACAACACATACGGAGTTATATCGACGGGTAGCAAGGTAAATATTAAAGATAATTAGGCATAAATTCAAATCATAATCAAAATAAAAAGACCATTAGCAAGAAATAAGTATAGACTAGAGAGTAATTTTACCCTTTTTGGAGCAGTAATCGGGATGACGAGTTGATGGGAATCGACTTCTACACCAACTTGGAGTACCAGTGACGATAGAGAGCAGTAAGAGCCGAGTGAGTATAAAAAAGATCTATTTTTGGAGATTCACAAAAAAAACTTATGAGCTATGAGAAACTTTAATAATAACAGGGGATTCCAAAGACAGAAAGAAAAACTATATGTCAATTTCTCTTCCCCCTTAATGACAACCAAATACTCTCTATTTATAGCCCCCCAAAAAAGGTAACAATTTGAATCCTAATATACCAATTGAGCGGAACATCTCAGATTGATTGGAAAGAAGGAAGGAGAAGTCAAGTAAGAGAAAAACATACCCTTGAAAATCTGGATTCGATCTTGACATTCTCAGATTTGGATTAGATTTGAGGGATATTTTTCTAACCCAAGTCAATAATTGAGGGCTCGAGAGGAAGAGATTAACATTTGGACGGAGGATTTGAAATGTCGTCGGGGTTCGTTGTTCCTGTCGAGAAAGAAGACGGAATAGTGTGCGAGTACGTGTGATTTTGCACGCGGATGTGTATGCTGAAGGAGTACATGTTGCTCTGTAGATGCACGAGCTTTGGGATTATTTGATTTGGCCGATATTGAAATTAAATTTGGAGAAAATGAGTGGGTTGCTATATGTATTATTGTATGTATAAGGTTGGATAATTGGGTTGATGGAAAAATGCATTAAGAAAATAATTGCAGGAGGATTGTAAATATAGGTGTCAATTAGTATGTGTTGTTATGTTGTTGTGGGAATGTGTATGTATTGCCATGTATCCACATGTTGTAGAGGCTTAAATGGGTAGGTTAGGCGTTATTGGGTAGGAAGTTGTTTAATTGTAGGTATTAATTAGGAAATTCGACTAAAACAATTTAATGGGGCAAATTAACATTAGTTAATTAACGAGCTTCTAAATTTCGACAAAGTAAAATAATTACTTTAATTTTTAAACTAATTATCTTGAATAAAATCTATTAATTAAGCCAAACTATTTAACAAAATATTTAATTAAAACAAAATCTTTTTTTGAGACGGTTTTCGAATAATCGCAAAAGTAGTAATTAAGAATTTTACTATAGATAAATATATATGTTCCAAAATTATAAAAATGACAATTAATTAAGAATAACAAAAAAAAATTGGATTTTTGCAAGCAAATTATTTTAAAATTATTTTAAATGAAGAAACTCGATTATTAATTTATGTTTTGGAGGGTCAAAATTGAGTGTCAACAACATGTCCCTTTGTTTGGACAGGGTCGATGAAAAAGACCCTTGGTAAAGAAAATTGACAAATCCAATTTTGATCGACTACACTTCATCTTTCTGAAAAGGGGATTTGGTACGGACTTTAGAAAGTTATGGACGAACTCTGGTATCGAGTTTCCTACATATCTCAGGTTTCATGAAAACTCAGGCCACTTACAGTTCAATACGCTTGATTTAGCGCATGAATTTGAAAAAATTCAAAAGCTATCCCGATGTCGAATTATGGAGAGACCAGAATGCTCGAGAATGAGATGAGGAGGTTTGTTGGAGTATAGTCGAGTTTTCAACATCGAGCCCTCCTACCTATCCTTTAAACTTAGGAATCAGACTACTTGTAGTTTGACTCAGTCGGTAGCAAAGGAAATCTCTTATGCTAAGATAACCTTCGGTTGGGAGGAGTGACAAATAAATCGAGTATGAAAAAAAAGACTTGCAACCTTTTTTTTTAAGGGAACAGACCCTACACGAGGCTCCCACCTCTTGTGCGCGGCCAGAGGTTGAGCCGCTCACCCCCAAGCTGTATTATACATAAAAACAGAAAAATACACGGAGGGGGACATAAACCTAACCTCCAATCCTATGGTGGTTCATAAGCCGACCATCCTACTAAGGGCATCCAACTCATCCCCGATACAAGCACATGAGAAGAAAACCTAGAAACTATGCACCTAAAGGAAATGACTCCTCTCGATACAAAGAAACTAGGAAAGCATAAATAAGGGAGAGTCTCCCTTTACATAAAATAAAGGAAAAATCTAAATAAAACAGGGGATGAATCCTCATAAATGCTATATATACAACAAAATTAGCGTAGACGAGGAACATCAAATAACATGGCTAAGATATAACATGGAAAATCACAAACACTGCAATAGGGTCGGCTTGCAACCTCTTAACTATGAATGTGGTGCACTTCACATCCATAATTAAGAACTTACATGGACATACTTTCCCAAAGCTCTTGGTGTATTGCCACTCAGATTGAAAGGTTTCTTCTGGTGACAGTTGAAGTTTTCCAGATGCAAAATTGAAATTGACGAACTTAAAGAAATACCCACATGCCTTATGATAGGGGTATGGTTTGATTATGGTGGAATTCGCTCTACAACTCGTGTCTTAAGAGTTTGATACTCCTCTTCAGACTATGTCCCAGTTCGCTGCTAAGAAAAAGTTCCACATTGTGTTGCATCCTATCCTCTGCACCTGTGGTTTGCTTGAGAATTCATCCTCTTGGATGCTCTCGACAAAGACTGAGACAAAACTCATTAGTATAAAATATAGTTCAAATAAAAGGGTAGTGTCATTACTATGTTGGCACGTAGTCATCTCTTGGAACATTTGACGTCAATTTCCTTTGATTTTTATATTGTAAATGATGGATAGATATGATGCAATAGAATGATGATGATGTTCCATCAATAGGATGATAATGCTCCATTAATATGATGATGATATTGTGTGTCCATCGGTAGGACGAATGAAGATCTATTGGTAGGATCATAATAATTCATCGATAGTATAATGATATTCCATCGGTAGGATATATGTTACTCCATTGATAGGATATAAATTGATGTTCCATCGGTAGGATACAAATGTGTGTATCTATCGGTAGGATAAATAGAAATCCATTGGTAGGATGATGATATTCCATCGGTAGAATAATGATATTCCATCGGTAGGATGTATGTTACTCCATTGATAGGATATAGATTGATATTCCATCGGTAGGATATAAATGTGTGTATCCATCGGTAGGATAAATGGAAATCCATCGGTAGAATGATGATATTCCATCGGTAGAATAATGATATTCCATCGGTAGGATGTATGTTACTCCATTGATAGGATGTAAATTGATGTTCCATCTGTAGGATATAAATGTGTGTTCATCGGTAGGACGAATGGATATCCATTGGTAAGATGATGATATTCCATCGGTAGGATGTGTGTTATTTCATTGATAGGATGATAATGATTCCTCATTGGTGCGATTTTTGGCATGATAGAGGATATTTTGGTAAGTTGCACTTCACCCTCTTCAATATTTGATATGACTTATGTATGCCCATCAAACATCTTTGATGCTGGAAAATACAACTTGAAGTCATTATAGACACTTGCATGTCTTGAAATATAACTCTTTCGTGTATTCCTGTATTCAAAAGGAAACAAATAATAAACACATTGTCGTTCTTACTAACGACTAAGCAAAAATCTTTAAGAAAAATTCTTGAAAATATGTACAAAGTGCCTGATCACTTCGACATTAGTGTGCGACTATCATGCTCATTTTCGAACACTTTATATTCATTGTGGCTCATGGTTTGCTAGGTTGAATGAGGCCTTGTTGCTCGTATTTTGAACTTCTTCTTTTCGTCTGATGAATCTAGATGAGAAAGATTATCACTTTTGAAAACTATTTGTTTTTTCTACTTCTTTGTACTTGCTGAACGGAGGATATGATGATCCATTATAAATCTGCATACACAGAAAATTTGTTAGTTTTGAATGAATTGATCTGTGTTGAATTCTCCGTTTGTTTGCTCCTTGTCTTGCTATCTTCGATTATTTGTTCTGATTCCCCACTTCTCGATAGATACAAGATGAAAAAATATATTTATCCAAAATATTCTATGTATTAAAAGCTTTTAAGAAAGATGATTTTTTAATTTTTTAATTTTTAAAAACAAATGAAATTTGAAATGGGTCACTGCCAGATACCATGTCATTCATAACTTAAATGAACGTCCTTGATTCGAAGCTTTGAGCAAGTTTGATAGCTTGTTCACAAAATTTTGAGGATCCTTGAGGGTTCAAGCCTGGAAGTCCTGATATAGCCAGAAAGTTTTGTAGTTGACTCTGAACTCTGATGGTACTGGAGATTATTGAGGTTGGCATTGAACTTCTAACAAATGGAGATTATTTGAAGCCAGCCTTGAACTTTGAAGTTGAGTAAAACCTTCTGCTGGTATTGGATAAAAATTTTGAGGTCATCCTCAAAAATTTCTATCCCAGTTAGATGTCTTAGAGAATATCAAACCACCAATTAGGGCTGAACATGAAAAATCAAAAAACCGAATCAAACCGATAATCAAACCAAAACGAAAAAAAAACCTGACATTTATTTGGTTTGATTTGGTTTGGTTTTTAAATTTAAAAACTGACTATATTTGGTTTAGTTTTGGTTTCAAGTCTAAAAAAAATCCGAACCAAACCGACTTTATATATACATATTTTAAAAATTAAATTTGTATATATATGTGTGTGTATTTTAATTTATTTTTTTTTATGAAAAAAAATTACAATTTATATTGGGTTTTTATACTCTTGATCTTGGGCCATGATTTTGAATTATACAAGATTGAGTCAAAATATTTTGATGGACTATTCTTGGCAATACTATTTCAAATAAGTTTAAATTCAAATAGTGACTACAAGGTGTTTTTAAAAATCGACAAAAACCGAAAAAATTGATAAAAATCGATAAAAACCGACAAAAATCGAATAGTAAAAACCGATATAGTTTGGTTTGGTTTGGTTTGACAATTTGAATAACCGACTCAATTGATTTGGTTATTTTTTTAAATAAAAACCGATCCAAATCAAACCATGAGCACCCCTACCACCAATAATAGATTTGAAGAATTTTTGAGATCCTATCAAAAATTCTGTCCCAGTTACTTTTTCTGATGCACCTCAATCTTGACTTCTTCTGTAGAAAGATCCTCTTTTAAATTTTTGAGTCCCTCTCAAAAATTCTATCCCAGTTTCTATTATGAATAGAGAACTTACGGGAGATATGACCGAACCGTTGTGGCACCTACGTATCTTATGAAGCGGGAATCAGGTCAAACGTAGTTTAAACACCAAAATAGGATGTTGAAAATAGAAAAGGGGTGACCGAAGCCGACATAGGCCGCCTACGTATCTCATTCTTGAGAATTCAGGTCAGACGTAGTTCATTATAAAAAAGGGGTATTAAAATAAATAAGAATAAAAGCGATTACAAGAAAATGATGCAATTACAGGGAAAGATACAAAAGAAAATTCTAAATCTTCAAACAAAGTATCTCTTGACAACATTTGAGTTGATCGACAACTTGTGAGAGACAAGTTGGTGTGTAACCGTGGTGTATCAGCATATGAATGTATCGATGTATTGTCTAAGAAACTTGATGCATCTTCTGAGTCTTTGTAAAATGGACATGAATTCTTGTTTCTTTGACACATTTGCCATTTGCCAAATTAACGATTTCAGTCTCATTGCATTCTTCGAACTCATCATTCACTTTATTTTGATCATTCATCTTGTGACATGACATGATATTGACAGGTTTTAAATTATTTTTACTGAAATCATAAATAAAGACCGTTAGATAGCGAAAGTAAAGTATCTAAAACAAATTTTCGCAATAAAAGAGGCTTTTATTTGAAATAAAGAAATAAAACTTTGGCCATAGTCATAGACCAATTTGCCTTTTTCAAAACATTACGAGGGGAATTAAAGCATAACAAGGTAAAAGTGACATAAAGGGTGGATATCCAGACTACCACCGACTTTTTTAAAAAAAAACATAAAGTTCGCCTTTATCTATCAAGACGAGCAAGGAACCAAGAGCGGATTGTAGGTCCAATTAGGCACTTGCTCTTTTGGCTTGGCATCTCGTACGCTTGATGTCTCGATCAAAACATTACTGACTCCTTCTCTTAGAGCAACATTATTGTCAGACTTTCGCATTGAAAACGACTGATACACATGAGGAAAAGGCTTTTCAAGATTGTCAGGTTTGACTGAGACTATCGACTTATTTGTAGTGCAATCTTTTCCAACTTCAATCATGTTAATAGTCATCCCTTCATGATTCGGCAGGGGGTTATTATTGACATTGGGACCGCCAGTTTGGAGAGTGACAACCTTTTGATCTATCAGGTCTTGAATTTTATGCTTCAAATTGATACAGTCCTCGGTGGTATGTCCAGCGCCTCCTGAATGATAAGCATAATAAAGATTTGGTCTATAAAATTTGGAATTGACATTGATGTTCTCTGGGTCGATTGTTTGTATCATTCTAGCTGTTTTTAATCTCTCAAAAAGCTGTGTTCGGGTCTTAATCAAAGAAGTAAAGACTCGAGAGGATTTATTCTCAAGGTTTGGGTGAGGAAAGTTGTAATTATTTTGCGGATGTGGAGGTACTTGACGGTAGTTCAGAGGATTTCGACGAGTAGGTGTTGGCGTTCTGAAATTTGCATATTGTGGAGTTTGGTAGTAAAGAGGAGCATTTTGATAGTGCAGAGGTAGATAATTAGGAGGCGGAGTTTGATAACTTGGTTGGATGTAGAAAATTGGGTAGGAATTTTGTGGAGATGGGGGATATATTTTGGAGGGTGAGGTTTTGTTGGAGCTAAAATTGGGCGATCTATGTGTCCTTCCATCAGGCGCATGAGAAATAAAGGACACATCTTCTCTTTTCTTTTTGAACAAACCTGAGGACCCAACTTGGATAGCCACATGGGTAATCCTTCCGGTCTGAAGACCATCTTCGACGGTCTCACCAATTTTGACCACCTCAGCAAATTTTGCTCCTACGAGCAATAACATCTTATCATAGTACTCATGCTCTTGAATGCATACAAAGACTTCGATAATTTCTTTTTCAGTCATGGGAGGTCGAACTCTGGCAGCCTCTTTTCTCCAACGGTAGGCGTACTCTCGATAGCTTTTAGTAGACTTTTATTTGATTTTCTCCAAAGAGTAACGATCGGGAACGATCTCCATATTATAAGCAAATCTTTCGATGAAACCTTTAGCCAAAACATTCCAACTTGGCCACTATTTCATTTCTTGAGAAGTAAACCATTCCAAGTCCTCTCCACTTAAGCTTCGGCTAAAGAGCCACATTAATAAAGCCTCGTTCTTTCCAACTCCTACGAGTTGATCTCAATATGCTCTCAAATGAGCCAAAGGATTTCCAGTTCCTCCGAAAGTATCAAATTTTGGTACTTTGAACCCTTTCGGAAGATCCAGATCTGGATGGATACACAGATCTTTATAATTCAATCCAACAACATCCGAAGTATAGTGAAACTCTTTCATAGCTTTTACAATTTCCTCTTTCATGCTCTGCTTAGCTATTTCCTCTTTGGTCCTCCACTCTTTCTCCTTCTCCTCATTCTGATCAGGATCGGGATATGTAGTGTAAGTAGGATATAATTCCAGTAGCGTTGAAATATAGAAAGTGGTTTTTGAAGGTATGGGTTGAGTAGTAGGTGGGTTTTGAGTGATTTGATAAGGAATCTGGTACATGGGAGGGAATGCTTGAGAATTGTTGGCATTTAGGTTTTGAGAGGGTGGTGGTGCTTGGTATGATGAGCTAGCATGATGTAGGTTAGGAGTGGTTAAATCGATGGTTGGTGATTTCTGTGTTGGAATGACAGGAGGATCATTTGGCATGTTTTCTGGAGGATTTTGTGGTTGAAGATGAAGCGGAGGTCTTTCTTCGCCTGGAACCGACGTGTTGGTGGAGATAGCCAAGTTTGAAAAATCTCGATTCTTCTGTATCTCAACTCTCATCTCGGCGATTTGTTGTACTAACTATGCAATCAACTCATTTTGTTTAGCGACGACAGGATCCGTCACAATGATATAAGTCAAACTAGTATTCTCATCATTGCCAGTCATTTTACTTTTCCCTACTAATAGATTTTAATTGAAAAAGGAATCTTTGGAAGCCTTTGATCTCGTGAAATAAGGGTGCTCGGCCAGTTTATCAACACAGATCAATTCTAAGTATCTGCACAGAAAATAACTCAAAAGGCGAACATGTGAGTATGCATTCATAACAGATAATGCAAAATATCACACATGGAAAAGATAAACACATAAGAGTTGCTTTATTTGAAAACAAGGTAACCCACGAGTATTGAAAAATGACAAAATAGACAGGAATTTGCCTATTGAATTTAGGATTTAGTGTATCAAGAAAGATGATTTGTGTTGAATCAAGATCTTTTTGCATCTTTCAAGGTTGCATCTCGACATCTATTAATGTAGTATTGATATCTCTTTGTAAAATATGAAGGGAGAAAGGCAAGCTTTCAAAAGATAGAGGTCAAACCTTGAAAGGCTGCCTACGTATCCTACGATTTTTGAGAGGAGAGAGTAAGTTTAGGACTTGAAAATGAAATTTGAATTTGTAGAGAAACAAAAGACTCTAAGAGCATTTGGCCGTACTTTAGATAATGACTTGATATTTGAGCTTTGGAATATATATATATATATATATATATATATATATATATATATATATATATATATATATATATATATAAGAGTGGGCTAGAGTGTCTTCAAGTAAAATAATACATTCATTCAAACAGTTATAGCATATAACAGGTAAACAATTATTGCGTGTCCTAAACAGATATGTGACCCTTTTGTACCAAGGGTAGGCCTAACGTTTTGAAGGATGTATAACATCATTTGAAACATTCTATTGTCCCAAAACTTATATATATACAAATATTATGAATAAACTGAATTGGGATAAAAAAAAATGAGAAAAAGGGATACAGATAATCAGTCCCACGCAGGGGTACAATCCTAACTAAGCCTTCTTGACATCTCCAAACATCAGCTTCTTTTGGATAAAATAGCAACTTGTGAAGATCTTTTTTTGACTAGGCTAATAAAAAACCGGCTAACCCCGAGGGACAATGTTTGTCAAATGGCGTATACAACCTTCAAATTTAAACACATAGGTATGATCGTCCATTTAGGCTGATGGTCATTTTGGACTCAAGGTAGTCTTTCTAATGGGCCCAATACCCCATGGGTATTGGGTCGTCTTAGACAAATGCACTAAATTAGGATTTGGTTTCGCATACTGGTGACCCAAGTGAACAACTCAGGCTGGGGGAAGCTAGCGACCGTTGACCATCCAGTGGCCAACTCATTTCGCCAGGGTACCTCCTAAGAACATTTGAATTCCATGGTTGCGACCCGAATAACCATCGTTTAAGTAAAAAGTAAAAATAAAAAATGCAAAGTGGCAGAATTATGATATGTATGCAATGATAGTTCAACATTGGTAATTATAAACATATAAGGTGCAAATAAAGAAAGCAAATTATGATTTAAACATTTAGGGCGCAAATAAAGAAAGTAAATTAGTAATTATTACATTTCCGAATAGTTAGTCAAGTAAGTTAGTCAAATCGAATGATTAGAACCTAATATATCCCCAGCAGAGTCGCCATTTCTATTATGTTGAAAAAAAGATGGTTTAAAATTAATTTCAACTTCATACAGAAAAAATCAATTTTAGAACAGAAGAGTCGCCACTTAATTTTTTTAAAAAATTAAGAAAACTTAATTTAAAAGACCCTAACAGATTTAAGTATTAAAAATTCAGAGAAAAAGGTACAAGGTTCATATTACTATTTTAAGAAGGTTTTAGCACTTAAAATAGCCACTAACATGCGGTTGTCCGACGATTTGAAAATTATTTGATTAACTTTGGAAAATGTGTAAATAGTAAAGGTAAAAAAAAATTATTTGAGTAATAAATCAACTTGAAATAATTTATCAAAAGACATACTCTATTAAAATGACTAAGTAAAGGAATTTCAAATATATTTAAAGGGAGCTAGTATATCTAATGTAAAATAAGGAGAATTACTTGAGTCATTCGGAGAAAATCAATTTAGAAAAAGACACTTTAAACTCAATTATTTGAAAGAACATAACTTGAAACTTTTAAGATAATTTGAAAGAAAATTATATTTTGCTAAAACGTTTAAGTAAAGAAAACACTTAAATGAAATCAATTTAAAGAGTGAATTAACAGAAAAATGATTTCTCTTTTAGGGGAGTTCAATTAAGTTAAACTAAACTAAATTATCCTCTTAAGTATAAATAAACGTAAATAAATAAATAAATTATTACAATTCGAATTAAATATAAATGAATAAAGTATGAGAATTTGACTCAATACTTAGTTTCTGTACGCCTGGACTAAGCTGTTGGGCCACCTGCATTTTAGGTCTTAGGCTCAATTTCCCTGTTTATCACAGTTGTGTATACACTGTATATCAATGTATACACTGACTTTATACCAGTGTATTTCAACTGTAATCTAGCAATATACAACTGTACAACGCCCTTCGAGACCCTACTAAGCCTCCCTTAGACCTGCGTATCAGCTTCCGAAACTTGAACAATGATGAAGATGACTCGAAGAAGAGGGAATGTTGGGCTTCCACCCAACAAAATGCAAAGAGGGAGTCCCGATGGACTCAATCCAAGGTTTCACATGCAACGAAATTGAGATAAGGATTAGTAACTAATCATAGTAGGATTCTACTAAAATAATTAACCTCGATGAATAGTAATAAATTCTAGTAATAAGTTCAACTTCCTCACAATAGCTTGACAAACATTCAACATATATTCATAATAATTCATCATGATGCAAAGATGTCCAACACTGTAAGCATCAAATGGACAAGCCAAAATATATATCCTATATCACAAAAAATGAATCAAGGACCAATCATATCTAAAAAAAGGGCAATTTTAAGCATACTGAAAGGAACAATCATAAGGAAGGATGTATATGTATATTTTTTCAATCCATGCATCATACACATTTCAATAATCATTTGGGTGAAATCACATAGCCATATCACTGGACAAAATCAGATAATTGATGCAAAGATCTAATCCTTCTCCTTTAAAAGCAAACAAATCGATAGTTACAACACACAAGGACAAAGTAATATTAATATGCAAATTCAAAGAGGTAAAAAAATATAAGATGGAAGCACAGGCATCACAGTGAACTTAAACATGATAGTATCTAGTTTAAACTTAGAACAACATAATATTAGAACCTACACACTAAATAAACAACCAGTCTTTGGAGAAAAACATGCATTTTAGAGCAGAACATATTAATTTAAAACATGAGACAACCATTTGAAACCTCAAAATTTAGCATGGTAGTTGAAGACAGGAAATACACTTCTCATAACAAGAGGGGAAGATGTGATTCAAAACCAAATTAGATTTTAGTCTCACAAACATACTGTTGAGATGATTCATCTTTTATTTCTCCAAGTTTTAAGTTGAGAACATATATGCTCAAAACTTCATACATCATCCTAGAAATACTTGTTCTCTCAAAAATAGCTTATAATTTTAGAAAGGTAGCCACATAAAGAAAAGTCGTAACAAGAGCAAAAGACACAATCGAGATGGACTCAAAATCAGTATAACAAAGAACTAATGGATAATGTCCATAATGAAATCAATTTGATTCTCTTTGAGAAAAAATGCAGTGTTAAAGAATGAAATCGAAGTGGCAATTAAGGACTAAGAAATTAAATGATTATGAGATCGTAATGGAAAAAAATGAGGAGAAAGTGTGATAAACACACCCAAACCATAAAATATCAGTAATGACTAAAAAAATAACATGATTAGGAATATTTCAACAAGATGCTAACATGTGATTCCAAATACACAACTTTTAACAGAAGATGCAGACTATCACAAGTTTAATAGATATTTTTCACAAATCATATAAATACATCTCGTTTTCATCATTTGTAACAACACGAGCAACATAACGAAATTCACAATAAATCAAAGACAACACATACGGAGTTATATCGACGGGTAGCAAGGTAAATATTAAAGATAATTAGGCATAAATTCAAATCATAATCAAAATAAAAAGACCATTAGTAAGAAATAAGTATAGACTAGAGAGTAATTTTACCCTTTTTGGAGCAGTAATCGGGACGACGAGTTGATGGGAATCGACTTCTACACCAACTTGGAGTACCAGTGACGACAGAGAGCAGTAAGAGCCGAGTGAGTATAAAAAAGATCTATTTTTGGAGATTCACAAAAAAAACTTATGAGCTATGAGAAACTTTAATAATAACAGGGGATTCCAAAAACAGAAAGAAAAACTATATGTCAATTTCTCTTCCCCCTTAATGACAACCAAATACTCTCTATTTATAGCCCCCCAAAAAAGATAACAATTTGAATCCTAATATACCAATTGAGCGGAACATCTCAGATTGATTGGAAAGAAGGAAGGAGAAGTCAAGTAAGAGAAAAACATACCCCTGAAAATTTGGATTCGATCTTGACATTATCAGATTTGGATTAGATTTGAGGAATATTTTTCTAACCCAAGTCAATAATTGAGGGCTCGAGAGGAAGAGATTAACATTTGGACGGAGGATTTGAAATGTCGTCGGGGTTCGTTGTTCCTGTCGAGAAAGAAGACGGAATAGTGTGCGAGTACGCGTGATTTTGCACGCGGATGTGTATGCTGAAGGAGTACATGTTGCTCTGTAGATGCACGAGCTTTGGGATTATTTGATTTGGCCGATATTGAAATTAAATTTGTAGAAAAAGAGTGGGTTGCTATATGTATTATTGTATGTATAAGGTTGGATAATTGGGCTGATGGAAAAATGTATTAAGAAAATAATTGCAGGAGGATTGTAAGTATAGGTGTCAATTAGTATGTGTTGTTATGTTGTTGTGGGAATGTGTATGTATTGCCATATATCCACGTGTTGTAGAGGCTTAAATGGGTAGGTTAGGCGTTATTGGGTAGGAAGTTTTTTAGTTGTAGGTATTAATTAGGAAATTCGACTAAAAAAATTTAATGGGGCAAATTAACATTAGTTAATTAACGAGCTTCTAAATTTCGACAAAGTAAAATAATTACTTTTATTTTTAAACTAATTATCTTGAATAAAATCTATTAATTAAGCCAAACTATTTAACAAAATATTTAATTAAAACAAAATCTTTTTTTTGAGACGGTTTTTGAATAATCGCAAAAGTAGTAATTAAGGATTTTACTATAGATAAATATATATGTTCCAAAATTATAAAAATGACAATTAATTAAGAATAACAAAGAAAAAATTGGATTTTTGCAAGCAAATTATTTTAAAATTATTTTAAATGAAGAAACTCGATTATTAATTTATGTTGTGGAGTGGTCAAAATTGGGTGTCAACAATGACATGTAAAAGAAAGAAAAAAAACTAGTTTAGTATGACATTATTTTGAACGCATAACCGGAACAACTAAAGTTCAATGTAAAGAGTGTCAAAAATATTTTGAGCATAAGACTGGGGGTAATAGAGGCGGAACGGGTTAATTGACTAGATATCTAGACAATGAGCACCATGGTTGGAAAGAACGAATAGGGGGTGCTACTGGGCCAGTGCAAGGTAGAATAAATCCACAGATCGAAAAATTAATGGGGACGTATAATAAAATGAGGGACCGTGAAAAAATAGCGAAAATGATAGTTGTGGGTTGTCTACCTTTTTCATTTGCTTCTTCTGATGCTTTTATTCATTATATACAATTAATTTATAATCTCATGTTTAACGGTATTCCTATAAGTACTTATAGATTAGATATTTTTAGACTTCATAGACAATATGCATATTATTTACGCTGGTTATTAACAAATCTTCCATGTAGTATTTCACTTACTTCTGATCTTGGTTGTGTTATAAATAAAAATAATTATTTAACTGTTACTTTTCATTGGATAGATAGTGATTTTATTATGCAAAAACGCATTTTAACATTTCAATATGATGAAGACCAAACACATAATGCACAATTTATTTCTGATTATATATCAATGGTTTCAAAATATTATGGTCTTGAACACAAAGTTTTATGTATTTCTTTTGATAATGCATCTAACAACACCGTTGTTATTAATTCTTTGAAAACTGAGCTCCCCCTTCCCCCCGTAAATGATATTTTTCATATTAGATGTGATTGTCATATATATAATTTAATTGTAAAAGATCGGCTTTATTTTTTTGAGCCAACAATTGAAAAAATTAGGCATGCAGTTAGTTTTATTCAAGGAAATAATAGAAAAGCTAGACTTAAAGAATTTTAAAAAAAATGCGAGGAAAATAATCTTAGACCTATATAATGTCCGAAGAAATTGAGACAAGGTGGAATTCGACTTATGATTTTTTAAAGACTTGTAATATTTATAAAACCCCTATAACTACAAATTTTAATCAATATGCATATAAATTTCCCGAAGTCATGTTGGAAGAATCTAATTAGACTAAAATTAATGATGTTGTTATTTTTTAGAAAAAAATTATTTGGCTACTATTGAATTTTTCGGTGCTTATTATCCTACTGTTTCTAATATTTTAGCTTATTTAGTCAAAATTTTTGTATTGCTTATGAAATATAAAAAGAAAGATGATTATAAATACGTTGTTGCTGAAATGATAGAAAAATTTTAAAAATATTTTTTCCTATTCCTCTTATTTATTTAATTGGTGCTATGTTAAATCCGTATATGAAATTTAATACTATGTCTAAATGTGTTCGCCTTATATATATTTCTATAGAAATTGAAAAAGATGAAGATCCTAGTATGTTTAAGGCGATGGGTGATACAAATAATTATATTCAAACATTATATAATCATTATATCGATTTACTTGATAATACTACCCCTAGTCATACTTTTCCTCTATCTCGTCCTTCTAACGAGCCATCATCTTCTAAAAGGAAAACACGTGGTATGCCTGCCCATAATTTTTCTAATTTATCTATTTGGAATAGAATATAGCCTACATCACAATGGAACATAAATCAGGACGAGCTTAATTATTATTTGAGACAGACTCCAGAGACCTATGATGAAAATAGTATCACTACACTGGAATGGTGGAAGAACAATAAAAAACAATATCCAGTATTATCAACCATGGCTAGGGATGTGCTAAATGGTCCAATGTCAATTGTTACATCGGAGAGCACATTTAGTCAAGAAAGGCGGCAGATCGGAGACAATCAACACTCTTTGGGGAGCAATGCCATGAATGTTTTAGTTTGCCTTAGAGATTGGATTAGATCAGAGCGTAGAAATAAATGAAGAGTAGAAGATACAGAAGAAGATGAAGAACTTGAAGAAATAATGTCAATTGGAGATCCTTCGGCACAAGCTAGTCCAAATTACGGATTTATTGATTTTAAAAATTATGAGCCAATTCTTGTTAATGTTAATACAGATAAATTGGAGAAAATAATTCAAAATATGTAAAAGTTACAATTTATTATATACAACTAATTACTTGTAACTTGTATGTTTTGAATTTTATCAATATATTAATAAAGTCAAAGAGTCATTGAGTCTTTGCATTTCTTAATTTTTTTTCCCTACAAATTTTGTATAATTCAATTAAATTATTATTTTTACTTTACATAATTATCTAAGAAAAATTAAATTTGTAGCCACTATAAAATTTCAATACTTGAAAAAATATTATTATAATAAATAGTATATTATGAGTATATTTGTTATACATTGTAAGTATATATAATATATAATGTAAGTATTAGATAGTATATTGTGAGTATATTAGATATACATTGTAAGTATATATAATATATAATGTAAGTAATAGATTGTATATTGTGGGTATATTAGATATACATTGTAAGTATATATAATATAATATAAGTATATTATTATAATAAATAGTATATCATGAGTATATTTTGTATATTTTGTATATTTTGTAAGTATATATATAATATACAATGTAAGTAATAGGTTATACATTGTGAGTATATTAGATATACATTGTAGGTATATATATTATAACATAAGTATATTATTATAATAGATAGTATATTGTGATTATATTGGATATACATTGTAAGTATATATAATGTAAGTATATCACTATAATAGATAGTATATTGTGGGTATATTAGATATACATTGTAAGTATATCACTATAATAGATAGTATAATGTTAGTATACTTGATATACATAGAATATATATATAATATAATGTAATGTAAGTATATACATACTAATAGATAGTAGATTGTGAGTATATTTGGTATACTTTGTAAGTATATATATAATATATAATTAATATTATCACTATAATATATAGTATAATGTTAGTATATTAAATATAGATTGTAAGTATATATATAATATATAATTAAGTATATCACTATAATAGATAGTATATTGTGAATATATAAATTGTTATAGTTACTTCTAAATTAACTAAATAATGATACATTATATTAATGATTGACTCAAATTTTTGAATACATAAACGCCGCAAAAAAAATTAAGCCTAATGGGCCCAACTCGGCCCAACCCATTAAGCCTAGACCCTATACCCTTAATGGGTCATGGGCCGAGTTTTTAATACTTTTTTCATTGTTGAGACCGGCCCGACCCGGCCCAGTAAGGATTCGGTCTGACCCTGTTCGGCCCGGTACCCGATGACCAAAAAAGGAGCCATTTAACAGTCTTAGGTGAATAATGTTATTTTGGTGTATTGATCATCGAATAAAATTCTATTTTTTTTCAAACAGATTCAGTAGTAGTTGCAATAACTGTTGCATTTGTTGTATACAAAAGTACAATTGTTGTAAAATTTGAAATAACTGCATAAGTTTTATTTTATAAAGAGTTTTATTTTTCTAAAACTACTAATAAAGATATTGCACCAGATGCAATCGTTGTTGAAACACCTCTCAATAATTGTTGATGCAGTTACTATAACAGATGTAACGGTTGATGCAATAGTGTCACGATCCAAAAATTGAGGTCATGATGGTACATACCCCAAACAAAACTTAGTGTGTAGGTCGAAGAATCCAACACAAGAATTATCTCAAATCTTGCGGAAAAGAAGGAAAAACTATCATACGAGACTACTAGAACAAAGTTAGGCCATAAACGAAGAAAATTTAAGATACAATAAATAATTCCCAAAACTTGGTATCAAAAGCATTAATTAAAGAGCATTCTAATACAATATCCGAATTCAAAATATAATACTTGTCTTTGAAATATATATAAAGACAGGAATGAAAGATGAAGCTTGAATGATGACCCGAACAAGAATCTCACCACAGTTTCAAAACTCAAACATTGCACGATCAATTCAGTTGTCTCAAGTAACACTCATACCAAAAGCTGCAACAAAAGGTTACAAAAGTAGGGTGAGTATAATTTAATTGTAGCTATTGAATAAAGTACAATACCAAAACTTATAAAATAAATTACTAAACACTTCCAACTGCATACATAAAAATCCCACATGGAACAACAATTGTATATATGATTGACATGAGAAAGTAAGCAAGTAATCCTACACGCAAAATTCCGAATAAAGAATCTAATTACACCGACAAACAAAGCAACCAAATGCAATGCAGTGTAATAGAATGATGATGAAATGGTGATGTGGTGGGATAAGGCTGTCGCAAAGCCGTCGTATACACCCTCTCGAGCTAAAGCTCCAAAGACAAGGACCCATGAGGGACTCGAATTCCATATACAAAATATCTCATAATCTTAATATCTCATCCGCTTATCACCTAGCTCGTGGATAAGGGTATTATAAAGTGTTTCATTATCTTTCTCAAAAGTAGTACTTCCACATTTTTTAGATTCCCATGAACAATAATATATGATGAATGAGGATGAATGCTCACAACAAATCCAACATGAAATTACAATCAATTCAATGAATACATAATAAGAGCTCAAATCCCCAAATCTCAATGAATCATGATATACGCCCTTGTGCGGCAAAAACAATGGAAGAAATCATTTCAAATATGTATATATCATTTAAAAGATGCATGTCTAAATCAATTGAACAATGTTTAAATTATTTTTTAAATGGTAAAATCAGCTCAAGCCTCTAACTTGGGCATTTTAAGTAATATACTAAAATAGTAACTATCACCAGAGTGCTCTCAAAACAGTAATTATCATCAAAGTGCTCTCGAAGCAATATATATCATCAAAGTGCTCTCAAAGCAATAATTATCATCAAAGTTCTCTCAAAGTAAGAAATATCATCAAAGTGCTATCAAAGCAATAATATCACCAAAATGCTCTGAAAGCAATAATAGCATATAAGAGACCTCTTCATGGGCAAACAACACACATAGGCTCCCACTCGGGTGAATACATTAGTTGAATCCTTGGTCTGAAGTTTGAGAATGAGGAACCCTAGTTCTTACTTAAGAGAAACTTTGAGAGAGAAGAAATTTGATTTGGGGAGTTGTGCATGAGAGGAGAGGGTTTATGTATTACCCCAAAAATTTCTAAGCTAAGACCCAAAATATTTTTCATATGTTTATAGACTCGAACCTAATAATATTTTATTGTATATATATGTTAGGATCAATTTCTAAGTATTTGAAGTGTATTTTATGTTAATTAGGATCATAAAGAACCTCTAGTACTTAGCTGAGTTCAAAAATCTTCTACCGATTAAGTTTTACATAAGAAAATACAAGAGTCAACTTTAAACAATTATATCTCTACAAACATGTTGAATTAGGTAGCCTTATGACTATCAAATTAAAGGTATATGACTCCTCTTTCCAAATCTACTAAATTTGTTTCATTTGAAGTTCAGAGTAAAAAGTTATGACCGTTTACCAAAGACTGCTAGATCAGAGTTTTAAGGACCAATAGCTACGAACCTAACCTACGGGTCGCAGGTCAAGGTACAATTCACTCGTGGAATGGGTTCAGTGAGTTGAAATTCTTATCTAAGTTCCATGTATCGATCCATGATCCATAAATCATTTTATGGTCATAATAGGGTTTATATATTATGTATATCACTTGTATATCTGGTATAACTCAAATTTTCCAGATTTTATAAAAATGTTTTTTCAAGTTTCTTTTCTCACTTTTCACCCCTTGTTCGACCCCAACAGCCCCCAAAAGTTCTCTTCAGCCCTAGTAAGTCATGATAAGTATTATCAATGATTTTACAACATAGATCCTTGAATTTCTATAAGATTTTAACATCAAATCTTCTTCGTATCTCTAGTGAATATCAACAATTCAATTCTAGGGTTCAAGACTTTATTTTTGAAAAAGTTCACCAAGATTTCTTCCTTTCAAATCAAGATAAGCATACTCTAACAATTTTCTAGTGATTCTAATATATGATTATGTATCCTAAGCAAGGATCTACTATCAAAACATATGATTTTCAACAAATGAAAAGAACTTCAAGAAAGAGTTTCTTGATCGATCTTCTTCAAGTTATGGTTCTTTTTCAAGATCTATAGAGCATTTATGGTATGTAAGGCTAATCACAATGTTGGACTGAGTTCGTCCTCATACCTTATATCTTCATTCAGTTGAGTTGAGTTTTTAGTTTGAGTTCAATTCCATATATTGAGTTTTGAGTTGATTATGTAATCTTTAGTAGACTTCCCTATATATTTATTGATATTGACATTATTGCTACAAGTTTGAGTTCTTGAATTTGTTTTTCATGTTTGCATTCACATGAATCATAGTTTATTTGTTGCATTAATTATTTTTATGCATTATTTTGAGTTTAAAAAATGATATATTTCATCTTTTAATTGAGAAAGAGATTGAGCACGAGTTGAGTTTTTAGAAGTCTCTTAATTACTATTTTGAGAGCATAAGCATTATTGAGTCTAAGTTGGTTGAGTATTAATGCATTTAAATATTTATTTTGGGATTGGGTTGAGAAGTGAAGCTATATTTTTAAATGCTTTTATTCAGTTGAGAATATAATTTTTTAAAGAGAAGAAATGAGTTGAGAAGAGTTGAGCTAATTGAATAAAGTCCAAAGAGACTAAATGAGTTAATTGAATATATACACTCACCTAAGATATAAGCATAATAAATATATTTTAGAAGTAGTATTGAGCATCGATTTAGGTAAGATTCTAAAACAATTCAAACCCCATAAACTACATAGCCAGCTTAGGATAGGATCATGTCGTTTATTTGGGCGACTCCTCATAGCCTTATTGATGGCTTTTATATGGATCCATGAGATGAGTTGAGTCCCTCAGCCTGGAAAACTTTTGGATGGTTGTGGCAACGACAAAAGTTTGTTGTATCATCATGAGTATCACAGTTATGGTTGTCAATTAGAGAAACTCCCTAAAGAGTAAAATACTATTTTATGCTGAGTTGTATTAAATATCTATATTTTTGTAAAACATTGTCTATTTCATATACTGCATGCTTTATTGAGTTGAGTTGAGTATCTTTGAGTAAGTTTCTTTGCCGGCATTTTAAATACCGTAGATTCCATTTACTGACGCCATTTGGTGTTGCATCATTATATGATGCAGACACAGGTGACAAAGATTCTCACCAGGCGCATGTTGAAGATCAATTTTTGATCCATCTTTTGGTGAGACCTCTTTGCATTAAGATAAGCTCTTGAGTCTTTATTTCAATCTTTACTTACTAGAAGTTTGAGGTAGCCGTGAGCCTATCCTGGTACCTATTTGCAGAGTCAGTTTTAGAGGCTTCATAGACTACATATAAATAGAGTTTAGAGTTCATTGAGTTCATCTTTCAGATTTATGCTTTAAAACAGTATTTTAATATACATTCAGAGGATTATTTGAGATGCATGAGTTTACTTTCAAAGTATTTTAAATGCACACCATTATAATATTATTTATGTTGAGTTGAGCCTATCAGTGAGTAGTTAGTCAGGCCAAGGGTTGGCTTGGGAACCATCAATAGTTTCTGAGTGCCAGTCACTCCTAGGGTGTAGACTTGTGCATGACAAACTTTATATTAGAGTACATATTTTAAGTGTCCTAGGGAGTCTATGAAGCCGTCTCAGTAGAATCCTATTTATGGTTGTGAAGGCCCACTTCTATAAATGAGGGACTATGCATATTTAAGAAAAGTTTTCCTTCTTTCAAATTTTAGATCATTTACCAGAGTTGTCCTCTAATAAACTTATTCATATTCATATGTTTCTCAGATCCATTTGACTATCCCTCATACTCAAGGTGGTTGAAGCAGTACAGTAAAGATCAGATTCCTATAGATGAGTCACTCTTAGATAAAGTCATCAGGAAGTAAAAAGACTACACCAGACTTGATAGGAGACGATTAGTGTGCTTATGTCTATTGATTTGAAAGAATGCACTCTTATTCATATGAATCGTGCATTTAAGCCAAAGTAAGATGTGATCCCAAACTCTATTCTCTAAACCTTTCTCCAGCTATTATCATTGAGGAGGGAAGTATGTTTTAGGATGCTTGGGTAGTATTAATACCCGAAGGTTAGGGTGATATGTGAGGTTATAAGCAGTAGTAGTAGAAGTGCCTAGAAGTATACATTTAGAAGTATGGCAATGTCATGACCCAAAAACTGAGGTCATGATGGCACACATCTCAAAACCCAATCTGATGTGTAACCCTAAAAATAAAACTCATACAAGACTCCCAAAGGGGAAAGTGATGCCACGATTTAAATAAAAAGAAAAAAACAATGAAGAAATTATCCCAAAACCTGGTTTCATAAGTATAAAGAGCATCTAATACAAGGTTCGAATCTGAAGATACAACATAAGTTTCTGAATGATACAAAAGACTGAAAAATAAAGATAGACTAGTGACGATCCGAATTCTGGGACCTCACCACTAATCTGAGAATACACAATCCGCTAGAATATTAACTGCCACGTGGAGTACCCCGACTAGTATCTGCATCAAAAAGGGACACAGAAGTAGGGGTGAGTACAATTCACATGTACTCAGTAGGTTTTAGCTGACTGGGTATAAGGAATTAATCAAACCTATGAAATAAACTAAGGAACGCTTCCACCTGCATACAGAAAAGTCTCACTTCGGCATCGGTGCCGCCAGTTTATATATATAGTGGCACGAGTAAAGTAAACCCTTAATAACAACTCATAATCACAATTAATCAAATAATTCAAACAGCACAAATGTCAATGCAATGCCATATGATGATGCAATGATGTGGTGGTACGGTGGAATCAAGACTGTCGCACAGCCTGTCGTATACACCTGCCGAGCTGTGCTACCAAGCAGGACCCATGGGGGTCTCACAGACCATATACCTCAATCACAATATCTCATTATCCTTGCCACCTCCTCGTGGTCAAGGGATCACAATGCATCCACTACCCTGCCGGAAAACTGCCTCGGTCAGGGACTCAAGATACAAAGGTTAGGATCACAATGCATCCACTACCCTGCCGGAAAACTGCCTCGGTCAGGGACTCAAGATACAAAGGTTAGGATCACAATGCATCCACTACCCTGCCGGAAAACTGCCTCGGTCAGGGACTCAAGATACAAAGGTTAGGATCACAATGCATCCACTACCCTGCCGGAAAACTGCCTCGGTCAGGGACTCAAGATACAAAAGTTGGGATCACAATGCATCCACTACCCTGCCAGAAAACTGTCTCGGTCAGGGACTCAAGATACAAAGGTTTGGATCACAATGCATCCACTACCCTGCCGGAAAACTGCCTCGGTCAGGGACTCAAGATACAAAGGTTGGGATCGCAATGCATCCACTACCCTGCCGGAAAACTGTCTCGGTCAGGGACTCAAGATACAAAGGTTTGGATCACAATGCATCCACTACCCTGCCGGAAAACTGCCTCGGTCAGGGACTCAAGATACAAAGGTTTAAAGGTGTTTCATTTTCTTTCTCAAAAAGAATTTCCATATTTCTCAACTTCCCATGTTTCATGATATGATGAATGAGGATGAATGCATCAAAACACATATGCATGGAAGTAATAATCAACTCACATGTGGTATAAGGTTCAAAGTTCTCAAAACTTAACCTACACATGATATTCACCCTCAATAAATAGTAATGGGAAGAACACACTTTCATTTAAATATTCACCCCTTTCTCAACAATATTTCAATACTCAAGTATGCTCAAAACCCCCAACTCAATCTCTCAGGCGGCATCACAAGTCAAATAATATACTCAAACCTCTCTCTTAGGCAAATCATAATTCACATGCTCTCAAAGCAAATAAGATATGTAATACAAATAAACCCCGTCACGGCAACACATTAATAAATAAGCCTCCACACGGACATCACAATATATATAACATTCTCAACTCATACTACAACCCCATCCCAAAGTCTATAACATATGAATGACTAATTACCTCATCTCAATCTCAAAGAAAGATAGTCAAACCTACCTCAATTGCCGAAACCGCACTCGAATACCTCCACCGGACAAGCAACTCTCGAATTCAGCGCCCGGAATGACAACTCACTATCAACAATGAAACATATACGTCACAAGGAGTCCAATGACACCCATATTGATAGGTTTCGGAACCGGGGGTAAAATAGTCCAAAAATTAACTATTTTCGAAAAGGGTCAAATCTAGAAATTTATTGAACAATCCCATTCTATTGGTAATAAGGAACTCATGGTTGAAAAACCCATAAAAATAGAGCTCAAAACGAGTTGAAAATCACAATTTTCCTTAAATTCGGATTAGGGAAGAAACAAGGATTTTTGGGGTTTGAAACTAAAATTTAAGAGTTAAAATCGTCAAAAACTTAATGAAAAAGGAAGGTTTTAGGTCAAAAATCACTTACCCAACACTTTGCCTCGAAAATCTCTTCTCAAATCACCTCAAGGAGTTCAAAAACTCAAACAAATGATGAAAACTATTGAAATGGGAAGAAAGGGGCATTTTCTGCCCAAAAAGTTACTGTTCACGCGTGTTACTGTTCACGCGTTTTTGTACAAATTTTTGAAAATCACCCTCAAGGTCATTACAATATCCACTACTAAAAAGGATGTTCGTCCTCGAACATAAGATAAAATAAAGTACCTGGGGTCTCAAAAAGCTGAGGGTACCGAGCCTGCATATCAGACTCTAACTCCCAAGTCACCTCCTCAGCAGGCCGATGCTGCCACTGCACCTTGACCGAAACGACCTCCTTGGTCCTGAGTCTACGAAGCCGCCTATCTAGAATAACTGTCGGCTCCTCCTCATAAGTCAAATCCGGACTCAACTCTACCGCATCATAAGAAATCACATGAGACTCATCCGGTATGTACTTGCGAAGCATGGAAACATGAAACACCGGATGGACAACTGACAATTTAGGGGGTAAGGCCAACTTATACGCCATTCCACCTACTCTCCTCAGGATTTCAAACGGGCCAACAAACCTTGGGCTAAGCTTTCCCTTCTTTCCGAACCTCATCACACCCTTCATGGGCGATATTTTAAGCCACACGCAATCACCCACCGTGAACTCTAAGGGACGAACCCTCCTATCAGCATAACTCTTCTGACGACTCTGAGCTGTCAATAGTCGACCCTGAATCAAACGTACCCGCTCCACAGCATCCCTAAGTAAGTTAGTATCCAATGCATCAACCGCAACAGAATCAAACCATCCAATGGGTGATCGACACCTACGACCATACAATGCCTCAAATGGTGCCATTTGAATGCTGGAGTGATAACTGTTATTATAGGCAAACTCTGCTAAGGGCAAGTGTTGGTCCCATCGGGCACCAAAATCAATCACACAGGCCCTAAGCATATCCTCCAACACCTGAATAGTCCGCTCGGACTGACCATCGGTTTGGGGATGAAATGCTGAACTCATCTCTAGCCGCATATCCAAACCACGCTGTAATGCCTTCCAAAAGTGAGAGGTGAACACTGAAACCCCGATCCGATACAATAGAGATAGGCACCCCATGCAGCCTAACAATCTCACGAAGATAGATCCTAGCTAACTGATCCGCATTGTAGCTAGTCTTCACCGGAAGGAAATGGGCTGATTTGGTCAATCGATCCACAATCACCCAGACAGAGTCATACTTACCCAATGCCATGGGTAATCCAGACACGAAGTCCATAGTGATACGCTCCCATTTCCACTCAGGAATGGGCATCCTTTGCATAGGACCACCCGGTTTCTGATGCTCATACTTCACTTGTTGGCAATTTAAACACTTAGCCACAAAATCAATAATGTCTCTCTTCATGCCACACCACCAATAGTGTTGTTTCAAGTCATGAAACATCTTTGCCACTCCCGGGTGAATCGAATACTTGGAACAATGAGCCTCCTCCAATATCATAAGTACCCATTCACTAACCTTGGGCACACAAATGCGACCATTAATCCTCAAAACTCCTTCCGAATCAAGAGAGGCTGATTTTGCTTCACCACTTAACACTTTGTCTCGAATGACCCTCAACTTTTCATCTTCAAACTGGTGTGTACGAATCTGGTCCATCAAAGTAGACCTAGTCTCCACAAAGGCCAAAATACCATGATGTGTAGAAATATCAAGTCGGACCAACTGTCTAGCCAATGACTGAACCTCCAATGCCAAAGGCCTCTCCACAGCCTTAAGAAAGGCCAAACTACCCATGCTAGATGCTTTGCGACTCAGGGCATCCGCTACCACATTAGCTTTGCCCGGATGATAAAGTATGGTAATGTCATAGTCTTTCAATAACTCTAACCACCTACGCTGCCGCATGTTCAGATTCGGCTGAGAAAATATATACTTAAGGCTACGGTGGTCAGTATAGACCTCGCAATGCACTCCATAGAGATAATGCCTCCACAACTTCAGAACAAACACCACCGCTGCTAACTCTAAGTCGTGGGTAGGATAGTTCTTCTCATGTACCTTCAACTGTCGAGAAGCATAAGCTATAACTCTACCTTTTTGCATCAATACACCACCCAAGCCAACTCCCGAAGCATCACAAAACACAATAAATGCCACGCCCTCCTCGGGTAAGGCTAGAATAGGTGCTGAAGACAATAATTCCTTGAGCTTTTGAAAGCTCGCCTCACACTCATCAGTCCACTGAAATGCCACGATCTTTTGAGTTAGCCTAGTCAATGGAGCTGCAATAGAAGAGAATCCTTGAACAAACCGACGATAGTAGCCTGCCAACCCAATAAAACTCTGAATCTCGGTAACCGAAGTAGGCCTAACCCAATCATGAACCGCTGCAACTTTGGCTGGATCAACCATAATACCATCTTTGGTCACTATATGACCCAAGAATGTCACGGACTCAAGCCAAAACTCACATTTGGAGAATTTTGCATACAACTTCTCCTCTCTCAATCTCTGAAGGACTGTCCTCAGGTGCCTAACATGATCCGCCTCATTCTTGGAATAAACCAAGATGTCATCAATAAAAACGATCACAAACGAGTCCAAATAAGGTCGTTATACCCGGTTCATCAACTCCATAAAAGCAGCCGGGGCATTAGTCAACCCGAAGGACATAACCACAAACTCATAATGCCCATAACGAGTACTGAATGCAGTCTTCGGGATATCAGATTCCCGAACTCTCAACTGATGGTAACCCGACCTCAAATCAATCTTTGAGAACACCGATGCACCTTGAAGCTGGTCAAATAAATCATCAATGTGAGAGAGAGGATACTTGTTCTTGATAGTAACTTTGTTCAACTGTCGATAGTCAATACACATCCTTATAGTACCATCTTTCTTCTTCACAAATAAAACCGGTGCACCCCACGGTGATACACTAGGTCTAATAAACCCTTTCTTCAATAAATCTTCCAATTGTTCTTTCAACTCTTTCAATTCTGCCGGAGCCATCCGATAAGGAGAAATAGAGATGGGTTTAGTGTCATGCTCCAAATCAATCACAAAATCGATATCGCGGTCAGGAGGAACTCCCGACAAGTCTGTAGGAAATACATCCATAAACTCTCTCACCACCCTCGTAGTCTCTATATGAGATGACTCCGTGGTGAGATCACGTACATGAGCCAAATAAGACAAAAAACCCTTATCCATCAAGCGACGAGCACGAATATAAGATATCACCCCCTTAGGATACAAACTCGGATTACCCTTCCATACCAAGCTAGGTAAACCGGGATAAGCTAAGGTCACGGTTTTTACATAACAATCTAATATAGCATGATAAGGAGATAACCAATCCATACCAAGTATCACATCAAAATCAAGCATGTCTAATAAAATCAAGTCTGCACAGGTCTCTCTACCCGAAAATATCACCAAACATCCCTTGTATACCCGATCCACTACTAAAGATTCACCTATTGGGGTAGAAATAGTAATAGGCACAATAAGGGACTCACTCACATAATCAATACCCACATCAAAATAAGTCGACACATAAGAATAGGTAGACCCTGGGTCAAATAATACTGAAGCAGAACGATGGCAAACTGGAACAATATCTGTAATAACTGCATCAAAGGCTTCTGCCTCATATCTACCCGGTATAGCATAGCATAACTGACGGTCACCCTTAGCTTGTGAACCACTACAACCACCACCTCGAGTACTCCATGAAGCACCTCAAACAACTAAAACTGGTGTATTGCAGACAACTTGTGACCCTGGCTAAATAGAAGAAGAATCACATATTTGCCCCTTATTCAAACTCACCATCACAAAACAACCTAAGTAAACTACTCCCAACTCATCATAGGAGGACCGACAGGTCTATGAGCAAGAATAAACCTCTATCACTTCTTAGCCATTCCCACAATTATAAAAAGAAATAAGACATTCCATGTGCCTTCAAGATACCCAATTTTGAACAACCTGTCCTGACACTTGGTCAAAAAGATATAAGCCTTCTCAACAGTGATAACCTCAAACTTGGGAGACAATACCCTGACGAATCTCTCCAAATCTCTTTTGCTCCTAAGTAAACATAGAACCGCTAGAAGACATAGGTGGAACCACAGATCTCAAAGGAATCCAAAGTGGCTAATTAGATATCTAAAATTTGAAATCTAACTGTCAAAGTCTAACCGACCATTTTCCATACTTTTTTTTTGTTGCTCCACATCTTCATACTCATAATCAGGCTCGAATGGGCATCACTAAATCATCCTTAAGCAAGAGCCGCTATTTCAAACCCGACAGTTACTTTTAATGCGGAAAGAATAGATTAGAGGTATACAACACTTAATATGAATAATTCGCACGAAAGGAATCAAAGGAAAGAGTTTCTTCTATTAAGTATCTTGTAGCCTCTCGAAGATAAGTACGGACGTCTACGTACCGATCCGCAAGACTCTACTAGACACCCTGCTCTTTAACTTATAAGACCGGTGAACCTAGTGCTCTGATACCAATTGTCATGACCCAAAAACTGAGGTCATGATGGCACACATCTCAAAACCCAATCTGATGTGTAACCCTAAAAATAAAACTCATACAAGACTCCCAAAGGGGAAAGTGATGCCACGATTTAAATAAAAAGAAAAAAACAATGAAGAAATTATCCCAAAACCTGGTTTCATAAGTATAAAGAGCATCTAATACAAGGTTCAAATCTGAAGATACAACATAAGTTTCTGAATGATACAAAAGACTGAAAAATAAAGATAGACTAGTGACGATCCAAATTCTGGGACCTCACCACTAATCTGAGAATACACAATCCGCTAGAATATTAACTGCCACGTGGAGTACCCCGACTAGTATCTGCATCAAAAAGGGACACAGAAGTAGGGGTGAGTACAATTCACATGTACTCAGTAGGTTTTAGCTGACTGGGTATAAGGAATTAATCAAACCTATGAAATAAACTAAGGAACGCTTCCACCTGCATACAGAAAAGTCTCACTTCGGCATCGGTGCCGCCAGTTTATATATATAGTGGCACGAGTAAAGTAAACCCTTAATAACAACTCATAATCACAATTAATCAAATAATTCAAACAGCACAAATGTCAATGCAATGCCATATGATGATGCAATGATGTGGTGGTACGGTGGAATCAAGACTGTCGCACAGCCTGTCGTATACACCTGCCGAGCTGTGCTACCAAGCAGGACCCATGGGGGTCTCACAGACCATATACCTCAATCACAATATCTCATTATCCTTGCCACCTCCTCGTGGTCAAGGGATCACAATGCATCCACTACCCTGCCGGAAAACTGCCTCGGTCAGGGACTCAAGATACAAAGGTTAGGATCACAATGCATCCACTACCCTGCCGGAAAACTGTCTCGGTCAGGGACTCAAGATACAAAGGTTAGGATCACAATGCATCCACTACCCTGCCGGAAAACTGCCTCGGTCAGGGACTCAAGATACAAAGGTTAGGATCACAATGCATCCACTACCCTGCCGGAAAACTGCCTCGGTCAGGGACTCAAGATACAAAAGTTGGGATCACAATGCATCCACTACCCTGCCAGAAAACTGTCTCGGTCAGGGACTCAAGATACAAAGGTTTGGATCACAATGCATCCACTACCCTGCCGGAAAACTGCCTCGGTCAGGGACTCAAGATACAAAGGTTGGGATCGCAATGCATCCACTACCCTGCCGGAAAACTGTCTCGGTCAGGGACTCAAGATACAAAGGTTTGGATCACAATGCATCCACTACCCTGCCGGAAAACTGCCTCGGTCAGGGACTCAAGATACAAAGGTTTAAAGGTGTTTCATTTTCTTTCTCAAAAAGAATTTCCATATTTCTCAACTTCCCATGTTTCATGATATGATGAATGAGGATGAATGCATCAAAACACATATGCATGGAAGTAATAATCAACTCACATGTGGTATAAGGTTCAAAGTTCTCAAAACTTAACCTACACATGATATTCACCCTCAATAAATAGTAATGGGAAGAACACACTTTCATTTAAATATTCACCCCTTTCTCAACAATATTTCAATACTCAAGTATGCTCAAAACCCCCAACTCAATCTCTCAGGCGGCATCACAAGTCAAATAATATACTCAAACCTCTCTCTTAGGCAAATCATAATTCACATGCTCTCAAAGCAAATAAGATATGTAATACAAATAAACCCCGTCACGGCAACACATTAATAAATAAGCCTCCACACGGACATCACAATATATATAACATTCTCAACTCATACTACAACCCCATCCCAAAGTCTATAACATATGAATGACTAATTACCTCATCTCAATCTCAAAGAAAGATAGTCAAACCTACCTCAATTGCCGAAACCGCACTCGAATACCTCCACCGGACAAGCAACTCTCGAATTCAGCGCCCGGAATGACAACTCACTATCAACAATGAAACATATACGTCACAAGGAGTCCAATGACACCCATATTGATAGGTTTCGGAACCGGGGGTAAAATAGTCCAAAAATTAACTATTTTCGAAAAGGGTCAAATCTAGAAATTTATTGAACAATCCCATTCTATTGGTAATAAGGAACTCATGGTTGAAAAACCCATAAAAATAGAGCTCAAAACGAGTTGAAAATCACAATTTTCCTTAAATTCGGATTAGGGAAGAAACAAGGATTTTTGGGGTTTGAAACTAAAATTTAAGAGTTAAAATCGTCAAAAACTTAATGAAAAAGGAAGGTTTTAGGTCAAAAATCACTTACCCAACACTTTGCCTCGAAAATCTCTTCTCAAATCACCTCAAGGAGTTCAAAAACTCAAACAAATGATGAAAACTATTGAAATGGGAAGAAAGGGGCATTTTCTGCCCAAAAAGTTACTGTTCACGCGTGTTACTGTTCACGCGTTTTTGTACAAATTTTTGAAAATCACCCTCAAGGTCATTACAGGCAACCTAAAGAGTGGGGATGATTATTGAGTATTGTATGTAGCTGCAGTCATATACCTAGTAAGTACCTAGTGAGGTAGTATTCCTTCATGTGTTGTCTAAGTTTAATGATTTTTATTTATATTCCATGATAGAAGGTAGAGCAAGAACTGTTGATTAGGATGAATTAGAGTATACTGAACAAGGAAAGGATTTTATGATGAGGTATAGTAAATAGGTAGATAGTACTTAGGCGGTGAAAAGGAGTGTGATGATTGACTATAATTAGACAGACTATGAGATAAAGATTGATTTCTTGCCATGAAGACTTAGTAGTCTAATATTTTTCAATCTTATCTAGTAGTCGTAATTCGGTATAGTATGCGAGAAATGTGTTGATGTACATGTTTAGTACTAGTCCCTAAGCTTGAATTTTTTATGAGCATTTTGAAAAAAAGGTGATAACATTATGAGTGTGATAGTGTTAGTTTTGAGATTTGATATAGTAGACTTGACATAGCATATGCTAGAAGTTAAGTTATTAGCTTGCAAGAAATGTGATGTCCCAAATGTGGTGTGTTTGAACCTTAGAAGAAAACAGTGATTTGTGGCAAAGTCATTTCGTAAGAAGGGGATTAAGATGTGTATCCGAGATAATATATGAGGCTCTAAGTTTATGATTTTCTATAGGTGCCTAGTTAGTATCTGTTAGTTGCCAATGGGGAGAAGGTTGAGGTAAGCAGTATATTTTATATAATATCCATAAGAATTGGGTCGAATGGTTTATCTATTGATGATCATGTGTCTCCTGTTATAGTCCAAGTTTCCTTTTGTTAGGTATAGGTGAACTTAGAAGATGAGTGGTAGGGGAATAGGTAAGATCATAAGAGTTAGAAGAAGTGCCTATATACGCCGATAAGAGCAACAATTATACAAAGATGCCTATAAGATGGAAGAAAGTTAAGAGAAGTATCTCAGAAGGAAGTCCTAGTAATGGTTCTATATCTTCGAGTATAGTCTTAAAGGAAAGTTTTGTATTCTTATGCATAGTGATTCCCTGACCGTGTGGAGTGTTGTGCTTATATCTTACTAAAGAGAATTGGTCCGCAGACTTAGGGTGGTGATCTTCGAGATATAAGGGAGATGATGAGGTAATGAACCAAAGTAGGTTTTTGAGCTTTGGGTTGTGATGAGTTGACCAGGATGAGACATTAATGTTTTTCCATCTCAATATATTCCTTATATTTCAGTCGAGGTGATATCCTACTCCTGTCTTGTGTATCAGCGTCATACCCATGGCCCAGGCCCATGCACTTCATGTTGATTTCACGTTCATGCTTAGTTTTTAGAATAAGAAGTGGTAACTTTAATCAGTGATCTCGATCTTATTTCATGAATCAAAAAAGTTTCAGTCTTATGTTATATGAATCATGTTACGTCATGTATGTTCTCTGATTAGATTTCTCGAATGAATTGTGCTTATGATATTTTGTTGTAAGCCCTTCTAGTGATCCATTCTTTTCGATCTTAATAGCGATGTTGATGGTAGTAGTTGAGTTATGGAAGATGGCAGAGAGTGGGTGTTCCTTATTGTGATAATTGTGGTGTGCTTATTCTATTTAAGCTTATAAATGTAGAGGATGAGCGAGATAAAGTTTTGTTATGTGTAATAGGTAAGTAAGAGAATTTGGTGTACCTCTTAGTAGAAGTTAATGAAATTGCAGGTGTAGAGATGCTAAGGGAGACATGAAATTTTAGGTAGTAGTGACTATAAAGAAGCCATAAAGTGAATAGAATGATAGTCTCAAATATGATTGCAGTAGGTTATTGTCACGACCCGATTCCTCAGGTCATGATAGCACCTACTATAATCTACCAGTAGGTAAGCCAACTTGTAAACCCAAAACTTCAAGTAATGGGTTTGAGGGCAGAAACTAAACAAGAGTGGCGAATTATAAAGATAAGCAGAAAGAATAAGCGGAAGTAAACCAAAACATGATATAAACAACTAAAGATCCCTCCCAGAACCTGAAGCCAAAAGTACAGAACTGCTATAAAATAAAAGACGAGTACAAGTCCCGAAAGTGGACCAGAAATATATATACAACAACTAGGTAGTCTCAAAAGGCAAAATATGGGCCATCCATACTGAAGGAGACAGAAATGATCCAAAAATGCCAAGTGCTCACTCTAGTCTCCGAAGCTGACTGCAACAGGCTTGATCTTTCCACGGTGGTAGCTGGTGCTTGGTCCTGCCTCACAAAAGTAGATACAGAGTACATTATGAGTACCAAGACAATAGATACCCAGTAGATATCATAGGCCGACTGAGAAGAAAATATGAAACCAAAATGAGAAAGAGGAATAAGACTAAATAAGGATCAATATAAACATCTAAAGTGAAAAGAGTACTAGCTACGAGAACTACAGGTAAATAAAAATTTAAAACCTAACTGGCCCCTCATAAGCAATGCAGGGACACTCATGCGTAAGTTAAATAAAAATTCAGACGAACTCCCATAAGCACGCTGAGTATATAAATTAGCTACAACAACCAAGGTTGGGAACCAAGAATCTACAAGGTCAGGAACCGAAGAACTGCATCATTTCCAAGCCTAGAAAATCCAAGAGTCAACGAACAAGGGGGTGACTTAGGGGTCGAGGCAAGGACTGAGACCCAGATGCTCGTCCGAATGTCCAACATGGCTAAGGGTGGGACTAGGTACCCGGATGCTTGTCATAATACATTAGTGCAGTCGAGGCTGGGCTGAGTACCCGGATGCTCGTCGTAACACATTGATATGATCGAGGCCAGGACTGGGTACCTGAATGCTCATCATACTAGCAAGCTGGCAGAGTTCGGGGCTGGGTACCGGATGCTCCCCGATAATTCAGAATAGAGGCGAGAACTAAGTACCCGGATGCTCGCAGATAATTCAGAATGGAGGCCGAGACTAGGTACCCAGATGCTCACAGATAATTTATCCTATGCTATCGAATATTCTCTTTTCCAACTAGACAATAACAGTACTGAGAATCTCCTCCTCAATGTGTCAACTAATATGCTGCTAGAACTTGAACCGGAGTTAAAGTCAAATAATCATGAAGTCTAGTATTTTTGACACATCTCGGAGTCATGATTATACCGAGTTAAGGATAAGGGTGTTATTAAGAGCAAGGGTATCGCCTAGCCAAGGCCAACTACTAGGCACTAGCCCAGGATCTAAGTCCACTGGAGCGATGCCGGGGCACCTAAAGCAGGTCTACAACCTATACTTAGGCCAACATACTCCACAATATCAACAACATGATCATTCAACTCTCCTAACAATATCGATGAATAACGAAAAGATACATATGCTTCCAGATACTCGAAAACCCGATAAAAAGCCTAAACATGATGTTTAACACCTAAGATATACAAATAATCTACCCAACCCAAATTCCATCAATATCAACATGATTTCACACATTTTATCTAAATCTAAAGAAAGGAAAGTCGTAACCTACCTGTAGGCTGAACAGGCAAGCTCCAAATCAGTGTGCCGGAGCTTTTCCCTTCCGAACAGCCTCAAAATGCTGCCACATTATCAAAAATAGAATCACAATAACGATACGATTGTTTAGACACTAATTTCATAATTTTTAGGGATGGACCAATTTCGACGTCTAAAATGGGGAATATGGGACCCGCATTTCGAATTTTGGATTTGAGCCCAAAAATAGGTTCTAAATATCACCCCAAGCTCAAAAATCAACACTATAACACAATTCAGGGTGGAAAACTATATGGGACGAGCATGCAACCAAAATTCACAAAATTCGAACTAAGAGATGAAAATGACAGCTTCTTCATCAGCGAATTCTGAAAAAACTAGACCCTCCCAATCCAAAAAAATTACACCATGATGTTTCTTGCGATAACTCCCACAATATAACATCAAAAATCACTAAAAATGGAGTTCAAATGATCAAATCTTCCAAAATTCCATACAATTCAAATTCGAAAATGGCCAAAACAGTAGCTAGATTCATAAATTTACCTCACACGAAGTCTCCTCACAAGATTCTGAGTTTACCAGCGGATTTTTCATGAAATTATCTTTAACTTAGATGCTTGAATAATCAAAATTAGGTTTATATAAATCAAGAAATAAATTTTTAAAATTCTTCAAAACTTAATTCTGAAAATGGACATTGCACCAACTAGAGTCAAGATTTTTCCTTAATCAAAACACTCCTCTCAGGATTCTGAGCTGACCAACGGATTCCTCGCGAAAATCTCTTGAAGATAGACTATTGAATCACTATATTTGGATTTGAAAAGCTCAAGAAATGAGGATTTAAAGTTGAGAGAAAAATCTGAAAATTCTGCATTTTTGTACCAGATTTTTTGGGTTTTTGCATTATTTAAAATTTTCGAACAGACCCTCAAAATTTATTCGGAACATGATAAAAATAAACCAGATATGCTACCCCCCTAAATTTAATGTTTCAGACTTAATGGTGTATTCAAAATTATCATACGAGTTCATTTTAATAAAAAATGGATCCACATCCAAGTGTCATTTTAAGCTAAATTCCACAATGGACCTCGAGATTAGACCGAAAATTTTGGGAAGCAAACGAAGGGTAATTATAGACCAAACTCGACATTTTGGAACTAATCGCATTGTCAGAATTTTCATCTGAGTGTGTTTTCCAAGAATGTTGACCAAAGTTAACCATAGGCTAACTTTCAAAGTCAAAAGCGCCTAATTTGGCCATGTTGAAACTGAAAACTGATGGAACCATCAGAATTTAAATTTGACATCTCCTTGACCCAAAACTCGAATAGTCGTAACTAAACCAACTTAGGCCTTCAAAATAAAAAAGTGGGCTCGGGACCTCTAAAAATTCAGCTAGCACTTTTTCTAGACCAAAAACCATCCCTCAAATACAAGGAGTCGTTGGAATTCCGTTCCGAGCATTGAAACTCCAAAAGTTGATCAAAGTCAAACCTTGGCCTAAAATTCCTCAGATTTCCAACTTAAGACCTCAATTCTTTGTTACCATTCCAAAACTGATTCTGTAAACTCTCCTAGGCCAATTTCCGCATTCCGGAGCTGCTAGAATCAACAGAATTCCATTTCGAGACCCGTAGCTCTGATTGACCTCAAATACCAATTTTGGACACTTAAAACTTATAGCCGAGGGTCTTTCGGAAACAGTCGTTCTACATTAGTAGGAGTCAGGTCTGCGTACACTTTACCCTCCCAGACCCCACGATGTGGAATTTCACTGGATTGTTGTTGTTGTTGTTGTTGTGGACACTTAAAACTTATGAAAACTCAAAATTTCCAATGACTCAACTTTTCGGAGAATTTTCTAAAACCAACACCCAATACCAATCAGAAACAACTCAAGGCAACTAAAGGGAGGGGTAAAATAGTTATTTTATAAAAATTTCAAAAATGACCTTCAAAATCATTACAGTTATTGGTGACTTCTTGTAAAGAGTTTCAAGTGTATTAGAGTGGTAAGAAGGAGTATTATTCTTTAAAGTAAAGTCCCTATAGAGCTATAGAACATGAATCTTTTGTGGATCAAATTAGTATATATTGACACCCAATTTTGGCTCTTTGTGTGCTCAAAATTAACGTCTTCAGACTTCTTAATTGTTAAAGAACACAAATTATTATTTTTTACACATTTTTTCAGTTTTTTTTGAATTATTAACAATTATCCTTATTTTAAGATTTTCATGAATTTACTTTCATCTTTTTCCTTTTGATAATTTATGGATAAGCATTCTTAGTTTCGTAAATAATAGGATTCTTATTCATTTATTGTCATTGTAAATTTTAATAGTCATACTATTTTTATAGTCAACAACAAACAAACACAACATAGCACTGTAATTTATTCTTTACAACATAGTATATCTTCCAAAATATCGATTACATTTTTATTTTTTATTTTTTATTGTTACATGTCGATACATATATTATTTTTACATTAATTATACTTTTAGCACAATCCGCAGATATAGAAAGTTGGAACAATTGACACTAAATTTTGGCCTGATATTTTTAAAGTTCATACTTTTAAGTATTTTATTGTTAAATAATTCAAAAGTATTTTTACAATTTTAAATCAATTTTATCGATAATTATCCTTGGATGAAGATTTTATCAGTTTATTTTTTTTAATTTTAATTATAGCTATTTTTTATTACAGTTAGTTAATTTGCATTTTTGCATGTCATTTGTTATATTTTTTCATATTCATTTTAATATTTTAAAACACGATCATATATTAAATTACTTAAATATTTAATTAGTTCATAATTTTAGATCCATAATTTTATAAAAAGGGCCTCTTCTTTTCAATGAATGCGGCCCCACACCATTTTTTTTTACAATTTTCTTCTCCATCAATGAAATGCACATGGAATCAAAAGCCATAATTTCACCTACCACAGAATTCCTCAATCTATGCACATCATCACAAAAAGGTAAAATTAAACCAAACTTACACCTACCACATAATTGACTTTTCTTGATCTTTATCAATAACCCAGCTGCATATAGCTCCATATAAGGGGTACAATGTTAAAAAAAAACGTTTGGAGTTTCTTTTCAAGAACCCTTTAATACTCAAAACCTCACACCTATTTTTGATCTTCTTTCTCCAACCACACCTAACAGTCCACCTCCCCTACACAATTGGAGCAACAAACAAGCTCCAGCTTACCACTGAAACCCCCTTTCATTTCCTTTTCACAACCAATAACCCACCACCGCAGACAACCACCATCACCGAACCAGATCCTGCGAGGCTCTGCAAATCAGCAACCATCGTGAACTCTAATCTCTTCATCACTGCCGACGAAACCCACTGCAAAATCCTCGTGTTCTTCATTTCCCGTCGCCATCGCCGGTGAGCTAGCAAGCTTTGAGCTCTCAAAACCATGAACCAGACACTTTTCGCTTCCTCTTCAACAGCTCCATCAGCCATCAAGAGCTCTAAATCGACGAGGAACCAACGAATAAGAAATAACCTCACAAACACACAACTCTCTCTCCCTTTCTTTATTTCCAGCCAACGCCAAGCTAGAACAACCCAAAAACCTCGACTCCGCCCCTTCTTCGCAGATCTATATCGCCTTCAACTCACTTCCGGCGAAGCTCCGAGCTACCGCGGTAACTCAGTGATGTTCCCTATTTTGTTCTTTTACACACACACACACATATATATATATATATATATATATATATATATATATATATATATATATCATAGTTATTTCATAGATATGTTTGCAGATTTGCTTCAATTTTTTTCTTCCTCCATGATTACAGTTTTGTCTATTCCTATTACTCTTTATTTCATTGTGCTACAGATATTTTGGTGTTTATTTCCTTACTATTTTGATAAATCTTGTTGATTTTTTTTTTAGATTTTGGTGGAATTAGGGTTCTATCTTTTATTTTATTTCTATCGATGTTGTTATGTTGCTTTCTCATGATTAGACTATTTTGGTGTCTATTGTGAATTTTTTCCAGCAACTTTGTTGCCTTGTTAATTTATTTGTTATTAATTGATTGTTGCTTTTTTGATTGATTGTTGCTTTTGCTATTTTATTTTATTTCTTGTTCGTGATGTTGCAGTTGTTTGGAACTTTTAATCTATTTAGTTGTATTAGTTGTTTGGCACTTTTAGTTGATTTAGTGATATTCGTTTTGATAATTTTATTTGGATTGTTGTTTTATATTATTTATTATTCACTGTTTCAGAATGTTATGTTGTTATTTTTATTTATTTATTTATTTATATTATTAAACATATTTGAATACAAATTTAAAAATGGCCTATGAAAAAAATTCCGTCGATTTTCAAGACTTTCCCAATTAAAAAGACGGAAATTTAGTTCTTCCCCAACACGAAGACACTGGAATGGAATTAAACATATATTCAGATACCTCCGAGGGACCATTGATATGGAATTGTTTTATTCAAATGAATCCACATCACAATTGATTGGTTATGCAGATGCGGGATATTTGTCTGATCCTCATAAAGGTCGATCGCAGACAGGCTATTTATTTACATGTGGTGGTACAACTATATCATGGCGTTCAACAAAACAAACTATGGTTGCCACTTCTTCAAATCATGTAGAGATAATAGCCATTCATGAAGCAAGTCGAGAATGTGTTTGGTTAAGATCAATAACTCAACACATTCAAGAAACATGTGGCCTTTCTTTGACAAAAGACGCTCCAATAATATTGTATGAAGACAATGTTGCATGTATAGCTCAACTGAAGGGAGGATACATCAAAGGAGACAGAACAAAACATATTTCACCAAAATTCTTTTTCACTCGTGATCTTCAAAAGAAGGGTGAAATAGATGTCCAACAAATTCGTTCGAGTAACAATTTAGCAGATATGTTCACCAAAGTATTGCCAACTTCAACCTTTGAGAAAATGAGATACAAAATTGGAATGCGTCATCTTCGAGATATTAAATGATATTTTCATCAGGGGGAGCAAAATACGCGCTGTACTCTTTTTTCCTTAGTCAAGGTTTTGTCCCACTGGGTTTTTCTGATAAGGTTTTTAATGAGGCAGCACTCAAGGCGTATTATCAGATATGTGTACTCTTTTTCCTTCATTAGGCTTTTTCCTTATAAGGTTTTAACGAGGCACAACAGATATGGAGGTTCAGAATAACTACATATTTTTTTTACTAGAATCGATTTTTTTTGGTAGACATCCAAGGGGGAGTGTTACATTATTATAGAGTGTTACATTATTGTGGATTGTGGATGTCACTATCCATGGGTGGCAACTTGCACAAATTGGGCAACAAGTTGCCTCCTTTTCTTGCCTATATAATAGGCATTTTGTGCAAAATGAAAAGAACACAACACTGATAAGAAATTCAATACATTGATTCTCTTTATTTCGTCTGTTCTCCTTTCTGGCTTTCTCCTTTTTTATTCTCTCCACTTAATTCTGTTAAATTTAGTATATTTTTATAATAGTTTATGTATTAATTTTTATTTGTTATTGGCTTGATTTATGATTGCAGTGATAACATCACTTTATATATCACTACTTTTGTCCCTTTATGCCGTCATGCTACATTATTTGTTTAGGCACTATATTTTCTTTCTCTTGTTGTTACTTTAGTAGTAATTTATTTGATGTGTAAAATATTTTATTAGCTTTAATATTGTTAGTGTACTAAAAGGTTATTTGCTTTGTTATCGGAGATAGATTTAATGTTATTGTTTTAAGGTTCATCATTTTGTGCTATCATTTGGACAACTTAATCCTTTTTTCATTGTTTTTCTTTATTTTACAAGTAAAATTGGCCGATGAATAAATTACCATCGATTTCTAAGGCCTCTCATGTTCATAAGACGGGTTTTGTTTTTGAGTTGTTGTTATTATTATTTTTAGTGTTATTATTATTGTTGTTGTTGTTGTTGTTATTATTATTATTATATTTATTATTATTATTATTCATATTTATCCTTACTAACACTTTTATTAAGTGTCTTTACAGGAACCCAGAGTGTTTCCCCGAGAAAGCTATTCAAATTAAGTTCGAATAATATTTTTAATTTATTATTATATATATTATTGACTTTAGGCAAATATTAGGCCGTTCCTTATATTATTGCTTTAGTTTACTCTGTGTATATATTTCATTATATATTTGCATAGTATTTTATCTCCTCAATTTAAAGAGAATCAATGTATTGAATTTCTTATCAGTGTTGTGTTCTTTTCATTTTGCACAAAATACCTATTATATAGGCAAGAAGAGGAGGCAACTTGTTGCCCAATTTGTGCAAGTTGCCACCCATGGATAGTGACATCCACAATCCACAATAACGTAACACTCCACAATAATGTAACATTTTTTTTTATTGAATGTTACATTATTGTGGAGTGTTACATTATTGTGGATTGTGGATGTCACTATCCATGGGTGGCAACTTGCACAAATTGGGCAACAAGTTGCCTCCTCTTCTTGCCTATATAATAGGCATTTTGTGCAAAATGAAAAGAACACAACACTGATAAGAAATTCAATACATTGATTCTCTTTATTTCGTCTGTTCTCCTTTCTGGCTTTCTCCTTTGTTATTCTCTCCACTTAATTCTGTTAAATTTAGTATATTTTTATAATACGTTATCAGCACGAAGCTTTAATTTTTCAGGAAAATTTAACTCCTATATCAGGTATATCTAGTAAAGAAATTTAATTTTAAAGTTGTCTTTATTACTGTCGAATTAATTTTCATCATGTCAAAATTGGAATTTGTGGCACTTGATATTTCTGGCAAAAATTATTTGTCATGGGTACTTGATGCTGAAATTCACCTTATCGCTAAGGGTCTTGGTGATGCTATAATTGAAGGAAATACAGCATCAAGTCAGGATAAAGCAAAGGCTATGATTTTCCTTCGTCATCATCTAGATGAAAGCCTGAAAATGGAATACTTGACAGTGAAAGATCCACTTGAATTGTGGAAAGACTTAAAAGGGAGGTATGACCACCTCAGGGCAACGGTATTGCCAAGGGCTCGTTATGAGTGGATGCACTTACGGTTTCAAGATTTTAAAATCGTAATTGAGTATAATTCTGCTGTATTTAGAATAACTTCCCAATTAAAATTATGTGGAGAAACTATAAATGATGAGGACATGTTAGAAAAGACACTAACTACTTTTCATGCCTCTAATATAATATTACAGCAGCAATACCCGTGAAAAGGGTTTTAAAAATATTCTGAATTGATCTCATGCCTTCTGGTGGCTGAGCAACATAATGCCCTTTTAATGAAAAATCATGAAGCACGTCCCACTGGAACTTCTCCATTATCGGAGGCAAATATAGTAAAAGCACATGGCTAGTTTGAAAGAAGACATAATAAAAATCAAGGCCACAATAATGTGCGTGGGCGTGGCAATGACAGAGGACGATATAATAATCGTCGTGGTGATGGTCAACATAAAAGGGAGAACAATATCAGTTCTCAAAATAGCCCTTCAAAAAGTAACTGTCATCGTTGTGGCATGAAAGGCCACTGGAAAAATGAATGTCGGACGCCTGAGCATTTTGTAAGGCTTTATCAAAATTCTTTCAAAAGAAAGGCAAATAGAGGTGGTGCCTCTTCTTCTAATGCTCGGATAGAGTCACACTTGACGTTCGAAAATAATGTTGAGGCAAGGCATTTCAATAATGATAATATTGAAGCAAATCTGGCTTTAAGGGATGATGATTTTAATGATCTCAATGATATTACTCATTTGGAGGTTGAAGATTTTTTTAAGGATCTTAATTGATGTTTAATTTCATGTTTTTCAATATGTTGTCATTTTTATGTACTTTAAATCATCGTGTTTTTACGTTTATGTATTTGAAATAAATAAATAAATAAAATCAGGGCCACATTTTTATGATAATTGTATATTGTTTATTATAATATTGTAATTAATTACTATTGGTGTGCTATTATTTAATCTTAATATCATATTGTTACTAAAAATAATATTCGCTCTATTTAATGTCATTATACTAATTGTTTATTCTTGTTAATATTTTAGACATTAATATTATTTAATGATTGTATTATTTTTGCCAATAAACAAATTATCTATACATGATGAAAAATATTATATTAATATTTTATAATTTTATTTATTTTATATTTGTTTTTAATACTTATGTATAATATTTATTTAAGGTTAATAAGTATATTTTACCATAAACATTTTTAATTCTAAGTTCATTAAACTAATTCACTAGTAAATTATTAATTTATATAAAATTATGAGTACAAGACTAGTAGTGCATAACTGGCGTGACTAAATCACCTAATTCACATTAACATATTGACTCAAGCTTTGCTAAAAGCAACATTGAAACAAATTACCACACACTTCACTATTTTATTATGTTACTACATGTTAATATATCATACCTTTTAAATTAACTTATGTGCATATTGCTTTTATTACTTATTTCTTATAATGTATTTTTATTTTATGAAGATAAATAAATTTCTCAGTATTCAATTGGATTCAAGATGAATAATGGAGATATGTGCCTTTTGGATAGTGCCACAACTCATACGATATTAAAAGAAAAGAAATATTTCTTTCATTTGATTGTGAAAAAGGCCTATGTCAATACAATATTTAGTAGTACAAAATTGATTGAAGGCTCTGGAAAAGAGGCCTTATTACTACCTGGAGGAACGATATTGGTAATTGATAATGCATTGTATTGTAGTAAGTCTCAAAGAAACTTGTTAAGTTTCAAGGTTATTCGCCAAAATGGCTATCATATTGAGACTGCAAATGAAGGAAATGTTGAATACCTTTATATTACTACAATAAATATGCAGAAGAAAATTGTGCACGAAAAATTACCTGCACTTTCTTCTGGGTTGTACCATACAAATATTGGTACTGTTGAATCACATGCCATTGTAAACAAAAGGTTTACTGATTCTAATGATTTTATCATTTGGCATGACCGGTTGGGCCATCCCGGTTATAATATGATGCGCAGAATTATTGAGAATTCACATGGACACACTTTGAAGAATCAGAAAATTCTTCAATCTAAGGAATTCTCTTGTGTTGCTTATTTCCAAGGAAAACTGATTATCAAACCATCAGCAACTAAGGTTAGGATTGAATCCCCTGAGTTTCTAGAACGTATACAGGGTGATATATGTGGGCCAATTCACCCTTCATGTGGACCATTTAAATATTATATGGTCTTGATAGATGCATCTACAAGATGGTCACATGTGTGCTTATTATCAACTCGCAACATGGCTTTTGCGAGATTGTTAGCTCAAATTATAAGGTTAAGAGCACAATTTCTAGATTATGCAATAAAGATAATTCGTCTAGATAATGCTGGTGAATTTACATCTCAATTATTTAATGATTATTGTATGTCGGTTGGAATAAAAGTTGAGCATCCGGTCGCTCATGTCCATACTCAAAATGGTCTAGTAGAATCATTGATTAAACGCCTCCAATTGATAGCTAGACCATTGCTAATGAGGACAAAACTTCCTATTTCAATATGGGGGTATGCTATTTTTCATGCAGCAGCACTTGTGCGCATAAGACCAACAAATTATCATGAATTTTCCCCATTATAGTTGGCGTTTGGAAGGGAGCCAAATATATCTCATCTTAGAATATTTGGCTGTGCGGTATATGTTCCAATTGCTCCACCGCACCGCACAAAGATGGATCCCCGAAGAAGGTTGGGAATATATGTTGGGTATGAATCTCCTTCTATTATAAAATATCTGGAACCTATGACTGGAGATTTATTTACAGCAAGATTCGCTGATTGCCATTTTGATGAATCAGTATACCCAACATTAGGGGGAGAACATTAGCAGTTGAAAAATGAGATAGATTGGAATTCATTGTCACTATCTCATTTAGATCCTCGAACAAATCAATGTGAGCAAGAAGTTCAAAAGATAATTTATTTGCAGAATATTGTAAATCAACTGCCAGATGCATTTACTAACCTTCCACGGGTTACTAAATCGCATATTCCAACTGTTAATGCTCAAGTTCGAGTTGATGTCCCGGTAGGACAGCTTGTTCAGGCAAATGAGTCTAGGCCACGCTTAAAACGTGGAAGACCATTTGGTTCCAAAGATAAAAATCCTCAAAAAAGGAAAGGAATAAATGATCAAGATGATCATAATTTGGAGGCGAGTGCTCAAGAAGAGCCCAGAGACACAACAAATGGTAATACCACCGAGGAGGTCCAAGTACCTGAAAATAATGAGAATGAAGAAATCTCAATAAGTTATGTCTCGACAGGAAAACGGTGGAACCGAAATGATATTGTGATCGATAATATTTTTGCTTATAATGTTGTCATTGAAATAATGCAACAAGATAAGGATCTTGAACCAAAATCTGTCGATGAATGCAGATAGAAAAATGATTGGCCAAAATGGAAGGATGCAATTCAAGCAGAGTTAACTTCACTTGAAAAACGTAAAGTTTTTGGATCAATAATCCGAACATCTGAAGGTGTCAAACCAGTAGGGTTCAAATGGGTTTTTGTGCATAAACGAAATGAAAAGGGTGAAGTCGTAAGATATAAAGCGCGACTTGTAGCCCAAGGTTTTTCGCAAAGACCTGACATTGACTATATGGAAACATATTCTCCTATGGTGGATGCAATTACCTTCAGGTATCTAATGAATTTGGCAGTTCATGAAAAGCTTGAAATGCACTTAATGGACGTGATCACTGCATATTTATATGGCTCATTGGACCACGATATTTTTATGAAAATTCCCGAAGGGTTCAAAGTGCCTGAAGTATACAAGGATTCTCGAGACAATTGCTCAATAAAGCTTCAGAAATCCTTGTACGGGTTGAAACAATCAGGGCGAATGTGGTACAACCGTCTTAGCGAATATTTGCTAAAAGAAGGATATAAAAATGATCCAATTTGCCCTTGTGTCTTTAAGAGAAGGTCTGGATCTGAATTTGTCATAATAGCAGTATATGTTGATGATTTGAATATTATTCGAACTCCAGAAGAACTTTCAAAGGCAGTAAAATGTCTGAAAAAGGAGTTTGAAATGAAAGACCTCGGAAAGACAAAATTTTGTCTTGGTCTACAAATTGAACATTTTACAAATGGGATATTTGTCCATCAGTCAACATATACTGAAAATATTTTAAAGAGGTTTTATATGGATAAAGCACATCCATAGAGTACCCCAATGGTTGTGAGATCTCTTGATATTAATAAAGATCCATTTCGACCTCATGAAAATGATGAAGAACTTATTGGTGCTGAAATACCATACCTTAGTGCAATTGGTGCATTAATGTATCTTGCCAACAATTCTAGACCAGATATAGCCTTCTTAGTAAACTTGTTAGCAAGATTTAGTTCTTCCCCAACACGAAGACACTGGAATGGAATTAAGCATATATTCAGATACCTCCGAGGGACCATTGATATGGAATTGTTTTATTCAAATGAATCCACATCACAATTGATTGGTTATGCAGATGCGGGATATTTGTCTGATCCTCATAAAGGTCGATCGCAGACAGGCTATTTATTTACATGTGGTGGTACAACTATATCATGGCGTTCAACAAAACAAACTATGGTTGCCACTTCTTCAAATTATGCAGAGATAATAGCCATTCATGAAGCAAGTCGAGAATATGTTTGGTTAAGATCAATAACTCAACACATTCAAGAAACATGTGGCCTTTCTTTGACAAAAGACGCTCCAATAATATTGTATGAAGACAATGTTGCATGTATAGCTCAACTGAAGGGAGGATACATCAAAGGAGACAGAACAAAACATATTTCACCAAAATTCTTTTTCACTCGTGATCTTCAAAAGAAGGGTGAAATAGATGTCCAACAAATTCGTTCGAGTAACAATTTAGCAGATATGTTCACCAAAGTATTGCCAACTTCAACCTTTGAGAAAATGAGATACAAAATTGGAATGCGTCATCTTCGAGATATTAAATGATATTTTCATCAGGAGGAGCAAAATACGCGCTGTACTCTTTTTTCCTTAGTCAAGGTTTTGTCCCACTGGGTTTTTCTGATAAGGTTTTTAATGAGGCAGCACTCAAGGCGTATTATCAGATGTGTGTACTCTTTTTCCTTCATTAGGCTTTTTCCTTATAAGGTTTTAACGAGGCACAACAGATATGGAGGTTCAGAATAACTACATATTTTTTTTACTAGAATCGATTTTTTTTGGTAGACATCCAAGGGGGAGTGTTACATTATTATGGAGTGTTACATTTGTAATGACCCATTAGATCGTTTTGAGAACTGAAGCTTTTTATTTCATAAAAGACTCATCCCGTAAAGTTTTAATGGGTATTTTAGACTAATTGATAACCATAGTTATTTAGTTGGGGGGTAAATTTAAATAACCAATTAATTAATGGGCTAAAGTGGTAATTTATTTAATGTCCTATACCACTTGTTCAATACATATAAAAATATATTAATGGGATTTAGCTTTTATTTATTTATTAATTCATGATTAGTTGCCTTAATTAATTAGAAAAGAGAAAAGAAGAGAGGGCGATTACTGCTACGGCGTGGAACCCGAATTACTTCAGGTAAGCATTCCATAATACAATTGAAAAATTTGTCTCTTTCTGTTAAAAGATTTCAACTAGTGAGGGAGATGATGCAATATCACATGATATGGTTAATGTTCATTGGGCCAAAAAGAAAGAAAAAAAATGGAAAGAAGACAAAGTGTTACTTCCTGTTGAATAATTGTATATAAGAAACCTTAATTTCTGTAAAGGTGTAAATGGGTAGAGGACATTATATTATAATATTAAACTTAAATTGTAAAAAGAACTTGGAAGTTAGCATGCGTACTGTTGGAAATTTTCTACAAGATTTTGGTCAATTGAATAATGATTATAGGCTAATATTTAGGGTGATGATATATATTAAATTCTTAGTTAGGTACTGTATTTTGTAGTTAAATTCTTTGTGTAATTTGGGTTTGATTTCAGATATTCTCATAATTATCACAATTTAATTCAAGTTTTAATATATTGAGGTAGGTAATTAAATAGTAGGTGTATTGTATTATATGAATACGATTAAATTTATGTTATTTGGAGGAATTAAGACTTAATCCTAGGCTTGAGATTTTAAGAAATTGATTATAGAATTGGGTGAGTTGTTGGGTCTAGGTTAAACATGTAAATAATATTGGTGTCTACGGACTAGTTACTTATAAATATTGTATAATTGATAGATTGGAAACGTGAGGCTTTGAAGGAAGGAAAGACATTCGTGAATTAGCTTGATTGGATTCGGTTCTTCGATTGAGGTAGGTTATGGTTTTTATTCTAAATCATAGATAGACTCTTAATAGTGACTGATATTCATGGAGTAATATGTGTGAAGTTTAATACGCATTTAATTATTGTGGTTTGGATGGTTGATATGTTATTGTGATTGGTCTAAAATCCCGAGGCCATGAAATCCATAATCTTGAACTTGCCTTATCAAAAATGGTGCCTTGAATAAAGAAGGTTTGATGAAATATTGTTAATGAAGTGGAATATAATCATAAGGAATGATAAATTAATTACATTTGGATCGGTTGTCACGTTCCGACACGGTACATTTGGATCGGGTGTCACGTTCCGATATGGTATATTTGGATCGGGTGTCATGTTCCGACATGGTATATTTGGATCGGGTGTCACGTTCCGGTACGGTAATATTAAAGGGAAATAAATTAAAATTACTTAATGCTACCCAATCTCCAAAAACTCATATTTCAAAGAGTGTGGTGTGGAGGCTTGAGTCCTCATGTGTGATCTTGATATTGTTGACCGGTTATGTAATTGTTCGTTGGTTGCCACCTGTTAAGTGTTGTTGTTGATTTTCCACTATTATTTTATGTGTATTGATTTCTATTTTGAGTCGACCGATGATACCTATTCAGTACGTGTTGTCCTGTACTGACCCCTACTTGTATCTTTCTTGTTTTATTTTGTGGAGTGCAGCGAGTGTTCCACAGACTTCGACTCGACTTCAGCTCTAGTCAGTCTCAAGATTATTGGATTTCAGGGTGAGCTATTGTCACGACCCAATTTCGTAGGTCATGATTACACCTACTATAACCCTCTAGTAGGTAAGCCAACCCATCAACCCGGAACTTCAAGTAATGTGTTTGAAGGCAAAAACTATATAAGAGCATTGAATTATAAAAGTAAACAGAATGAATAAGCGGAAGTAAACCAAAACATGTTTTAAACAACTAAAGATCCCTCCCAGAACCTGGAAGTCACAAGTACAAAGCTGCTATAAAATAAAAGACGAGTACAAGTCTCGAAAGTGGACCGGACATATATATACAACAACTGGCTAGTCTCAAAAGGCAAAAGACGGGCCATCCATTATGAAGGAGACAGAAGTGATCCAAAAACGCCAAGTTATCACCCTAGTCTCCGAATCTGACTGCAACAAGCTCGATCTATTCGTGACAGTAGATGGTGCTCGGTCCTGCATCACGAAAGTAGATGCAGAGTGTAGTATGAGTACCAAAACAACAGGTACCCAGTAGGCATCATAGACCGACTGAGCAGAAAAGGTGAAAACAATATGAAAAAGAGGAATAAGCCTAAATAGGAATCAACATAAGCATCTAAAGTGAAAAGAGTACTATCTACGAGAGCTACAACTAACTATACCCAACTGGGCCCCCATAAGCCCAGTCGGGACACTCGTACGCAAGTTAAATAAAAACCCGAACGAACCCCCATAAGTTCGCCGAGTACACAGAATAGCTATAACTACCAAGGCTAGGAACCAAGAATCTGTGATGTCAGGAACCGAAGTACTGTATCACTTCCAAAACCCAGAATCTCCAAGAGTCAATCGATATAGGGGTGACTTAGGGGTCGAGGCCGGGACTGGGACCCAGATGCTCGCCCGAATATTCAAAGTGGCCAAGGCCGGGACTGGGTACCCGGATGCTTGCCATAATACATAAGTGCGGGACTGGGTACCCGGATGCTCGCCGTAATACATCGGTGCGGTCGAGGCCGGGACTGTGTACCCGGATGCTCGCCGTAATACATCGGTATGATCGAGGCCAGGACTGGATACCCGGATGCTCGTCATACTAGCAAGTCGGTGGAGGCCGGGACTGAGTACCCGGATGCTCCCCGATAATTCAGAACGGAGGCCGGGACTGGGTACCCGGATGCTCATAGATAATTTATCTCATGGTTTCGAATATATCCTTTCCAACTAATCAACAACAGTACCGAGAATTTTCTCCCCAATGTGTCAACTGATATGCCGCCAAAACTTGAACTGGAGCCGAAGCCAAACGATCATGAATTCTAGTATTGCCAACGCATCTAAAAAGTTATGACTATATCGAGTTATGGGTGTGAGTGTTATTAAGAGCAAGGGTATCGCCTAGCTAAGGCCAACTACTAGGCACTAGCCCGCTACACCATTCTACAGGGATCTAAGTCCACCGGAGCGACGCCGGGCATATAAAACAAGTTTACATCCTATACTAAGGCCAACATACTCCACAGTATCAAGAACATGCTCATTCAACTCTCCTTATAATACTAACAAATAACGATAAGATACACATGCTTCTAAATACCTGAAAAACCTGATAACAAGCCTAAAGCATGATTTCTAACACCTATACTAAGGCCAACATACTCCACAGTATCAACAACATGCTCATTCAACTCTCCTTATAATACTAACAAATAACGACAAGATACATCTGCTTCTAAATACCCGAAAAACTCGATAACAAGCCTAAAACATGATTTCTAACACCTATACTAAGGCCAACATACTCCACAGTATCAACAACATGCTCATTCAACTCTCCTTATAATACTAACAAATAACGACAAGATACACATGCTTCTAAATATCTGAAAACACAATAATAAGCCTAAAGCATGATTTCTAACACCTAAGATATACAATCAAACTACCCAACCCAAATTCCAACTATTTCAACATGCTTTCACACATTCCAGCTCAATCTAAAGAATGATAAACCGTAGCCTACCTGTAGGCTAAACACGCGAGCTTCAAATCACTGTGCTGGAGCTTTTTTCCTTTCGAACGACCTCATAACGCTGCCAAACTGTCAAAAATAGAACCACAACGTCGATACGGTCGTTTAGATACTAATTTCATAATTTTTGGAAATGGACCAATTTTTGGGTCGAAAACAGGAATTGTGGGGCCCACATACGAAATTCTGGATTTGACCCCTAAAACAGGTTCTAAACGTCACTCCAAGCTCACAAATCAGATTTATAACACAATTCGGGGTGGGAAATTACGCAAGACGATCAAACAACCAAAACTCATAAATTCGGACTAAAGGACTAAAAATGGCAGCAACAAAATCAGTAAATTCTGGAAATACGAGACTCTTTCAACCCAAACAAATTGCACTATGATGATCCTTGCGAAAAACCCCACAATCTAGCCTCAAGAATCACTCAAAACGGAGTTATATTGACCAAGATACACTCTTTCAAAATTCAATAAAATTTCATTCTGAAAATCACTAAATCTGCAGCTAAAAATCAATTTATTACCTCGAACGACGTGCCAAAAATAGATTCTGAAACTTCCACGATGTTCTCCTTAAATTTCCATGCAAGATAGCCTCTGGAATCGCCCAAATCAGATTTATATTGGTCAAGAAATAACTTGTCAAAGTTCTTCAAAAATCCATTCCGGAAATGGACACTGCTGCAAATAATATCACGATTTTTACCTGAATCGAATGCTCCAAATCAGTTTTCAATCTCTCCAATGCGTTCTCCACGAAAAACCTCACAATTTTGCCTTTTGAATCACCCAATTTGGAGCTCTAGAACTCAAGAAATGAGGGTTCAAAGTTGAGGAGAAAAATCTGAAAATCTGGTGCAAAAATCTGCACTATTGCACCAGATTTTTCTGATTTTCTATTATTTAAAGTCTCCGAATGGACCCTCGGAATTCGTTCGGAATCCGATAAAAATAAACCAGATATGCTACCCTACTAAATTCGATATTTCGGACTCAATGGCGCATTCAGAATTCTCATACGAGGTTATTATAATAAAAAGTGGGTCCCACATCCAAGAGTCATTTTAAGTCATATTCCACAACGGGCCTCGATATTAGTCCGGAAGCCTCAAAAAGCGAACGAAGGGTCGTTCTAGACCAAAATCAACATTCCGGAACTAACCGCGCTGTCAGAATTTTTATTCGAGCGCATTTTCCAAGAATGTTGACCAAAGTCAACTATAAGCTAAGTTTCAAAGTCAAAAGTGCCAAATAGCCCCAAACTCGTATCGATTGACTCGATAGTCATTCCAACAGTGCTACTAGCCTAATTTGGTCATTCCGGAGCTGATGGAACCATCAGAATTTGAATTCGAGATTTCGTTAGCCCAAAACTCAAAAAGTCGCAACTAAACTAACTTAGGCCTTTAAAATACCAAAATAGACTCGGGACCTCTAAAAATTCAACCAACACTTCTTCTAGACCAAAAACCATCTCTTGAATCCAACGGAGTTGTCGGAATTCCATTCCGAGCATCGGAACTCCAAAAGTTGACCAAAGTCAAACCTTGGCTTAAAGTTCCTCAAATTCTCAACTCAAGGCCTCAAATCTTCGTTACAGCTTCAAAACTGATTCCGTAAAGCCTCCTAAGCCTATTTCGACATTTCGGAGCTGCTGGAATCGACGGAATTCCATTCTGAGTCCCGTAGCTCCAATTGACCCCAAATACCATTTTTTAACACTTAAAGCTTATGAAACTCAAAATTTCCAAGGAATTAACTTTTCATAAGATTTTCTAAAAATCAACACCCAATAACAATTAGAAATGACTCGGGCATCTAAAGGGAGGGGTAAAATGGTCATTTTACAAAAATTCCAAAAATGACCTTGAGGGTCATTACAAAATCCACTACTAAAAGAACTTTCGTCCGCGAAAGTAAAAGTACAATCACTCTCTAGAGGCACGAAAGGACGAGGGTTTTGGACCTACATGTTTTGCCGAAATTTTAGACACCCTATCGAGTTGAACAACGCCATCACAGAACTTAGGCTAAGAAGAAAATCCTCAATTTCACTTCCAACTCCAAAAACTCCTTCAGTTCTTTCTTGGGCTCCAACTCTCACTCGTTTAGCCCGAACTTGACTCAAAACACTGGATTTCAATTGAGGACAACCAAAATAAACTAAAACCACCGAATTGAGTAATACACGACCATGGCAGATACAACTCACTCAAAATTTCAAGTATTTGTCTTTTGTTTTCAAATCTTTTTCTCCAAGCCACTAAGGGCGTTCTACAAATCCTTATGTATTTCGAAAACCTTCAACGCAATTCGAAAATTGCCTATCGAACCATACAACACCAACCTCTAAGGAGTTACATACTCTACCTGAACATATGAGGATGAAAACAATCAAAACAAGGACACCCCGCGCAAAGCCCCAAATCCCAACCTCAACTTGAAAAACCAGAACTCAAAATGAAACTGATGTTCTGGAACTGAACACTCCTTAAGCTTCTGAAAACTTGACTCACACTCCTCGGACCAAACAAAGGGAACATCCTAGTGAGTCAAATGGATCAATTGTGTTGCAATGGTGGAGAAACCCAGGATGAATCGTCTATAATACCCAGCCAATCCAACAAAATTCCGAATCTCTATAACAGATATGGGCCTAGCCCAACCACAAATAGCCTCAATATTCATTGAATTTACCCTGATACCCTCTCTGGATACCACGTGTCCTAGAAATTTCACAGAATTTAACCAAAACTCGCCCTTTGAGAATTTAGCATAAAGTTGCTGACCTCTCAAAGTCTGGAGCACAACCCTCAAGTGTTTCTCGTGCTCCTTCCTACTCCTTGAGTATACCAGTATGTCATCGATGAATACAATCATGAAGGGGTCAATATAAGGTCTGAATACTTGAGTCATAAGGTCCATAAAAGCTGCGGAGGCATTAGTAAGCCCAAATGACATCACAAGAAACTCATAGTGGCCATAGCGAGTCCGAAAAGCAGTCTTAGGAATGTCAGCTGCTCTAATCTGCAACTGATGGTAGCCAGACCTCAAGTCAATCTTAGAAAACATGATCGCACCCTAAAGCTGATCAAATAGATCATTGATACGGGGCATGGGGTAACGGTTTTTCACCGTCACCTTATTCAACTGCCTGTAATCAACACACATCCGCATAGTCCCATCCTTCTTCTTAACAAATAAGACAGGCGCACCCCACGGCGACACACTCGGGCGAATAAATCCCTTACATAAAAGATCCTCAAGCTGCACACTAAGCTTTTTAAGCTCTGCGGGGACCATACGGTAAGGTGGTATAGAAATAAGTTTAGTGCCCGGCTTCCAAATCTATGGCAAAGTCAATATCTCTCTCTGGGGGTAGACCAGGTAGGTCAGTAGAGAAGACATCAGTATACTCCCTAACCACATGAACTGAATCAATAGTAGGGGCCTCGCTGGACACATCACAGACATAAGCTAAGTACGCTAAGCACCCGGATGTAACTAGCCGTTGGGCCCGCATAAAGGATATGATCCCAGTTGGTGAGCGACTATAAACACCCTGCCACAAGACCGGGGGAATACCAGGCATGGCTAATGTAACGGTCTTGGCATAACAGTCCAAAACCGCATAATGAGGGGATAGCCAATCAATGCCCAGAATAACATCAAAGTCCAGCATATCAAGTAAAATAAGATCTGCCCGAGTCTCATGCCCCTAAATAGTCACTGCACAGGATCTACAAACCTGATCCACTACTAAAGAATCCCCTACCAGGGTCGAAACATATAACGGGACCTCAAGTGACTCATAAGGAATACCCAAAGGTGGAGCAAAATATATAGACACATAGGAATACGTGGAACCTGGATCAAATAAAGCTGAAGCAATCTGCTGACAAATAAGGATAGTACCTGTGATAACATCATCTGATGCCTCAGTCTCTGCCCTCGCCGGAGCAGCATAGAAGTGGCCCTGTCGGCCTCCCCTATGAACATTCACCCTACCACCTAACCTGCCTCCTCGGGAACCTCCCCGAATACCCTATTGACCATCGCCACGGCCGTGACCTAGATATATACCTCCTGGTGGAGGTGGTGCTACTACCAATGGTCTATCCCGGTCGGGACACTCCCTAGCCCAGTGCTCTAGTGAGCCACAATCGAAACATCCTGAAGCTGAGCGACCCGTGATAACTCGTCCGCGGTAGGAAGAAAACGGACTTGATCCCCTCGAGCTCTGCCTTGCGGTGGAACTCCCCGAACGGGGCTGACTACCCTCAACTGCTGGAAGGGTGGCTTGAATCAGCCGGTTGGATTGACCCTGCTGGTACCTATCCTGCTGGAATCGTTGACGGGGCCTGTCATAACTATCATGGCCTCTAGAATGGGACCAACTGAAGCTACCCTGATGCCTGGGTCTCTTATCGCTGCCCCCTTGGGCCTGGCGATGAATAATTTCGATCGTGCGGGCTTGATCCACCACATCGAGAAAAGAGCGGCCTGCAGAAACAAGGTGTTCGGTCCCCAATCTCAGGTAAGGTCTCAATCCGCGCAGAAAAACATCATACCCGCTCCTTCTCAGTGGGTAGAATCATAGTGACATGTTGGGAAAGCTGATGAAATCTGGCCTCGTACTCCGTAATTATCATGTGACCCTTCTCCAAAGGAGTAAACTGATCCGGGAGTCAGTCCCTAACACTCCTAGGGATGTATAGAGCCAGGAAAGCCTCTGAGAACTAGGCCCATGTCAATAGTGGTGACCCAGCTAGCCTGGACTATAAATAAGAGCGCCACCACTGTCTAGCTGCCCCTCTAAACTGGTGAGTAGTGAAGTCGGCACCTCTGGACTCCACAAGACCTAAGGAATGGAGCTGCTCCTGATAGGTAGTCAAGAACGTTATGGCATCCTCGCCAATAGCTCCAGAAAATGTCGGGGGAGACAACCTCTGAAATACTCCTAACATCTTCTGATCTTGTAATGACATCATACCATCTAGAACTGCTAGCGGGGATGCAACAACTGGTGGAGGCGGCTGAACCTCAGGTGCTGTCTAGGTGGACGGATCCCGCGGTGCTGGTATGCATGTTATTGGGGTCGGGGCCTATGGTACAACCCCTATAGCTATGAGGAGCTGCACAATCGCTGCCTAAAGTGCTGGGGTCATAACTGGTGCAGTTGGGGGCGGTGCTGGTGGTGGTGGTCCCTCTGGCTGAGTAGGAATAGGAGCGTCCTGATGCTCCTCTACTAGCTTCGGCTCTATCTCCGGGTCGGGAGCTAGTGCTGCTCCCCTACCTACTCTACGGGGCTGGCCTCAAGGCCTACCTAGAACTGGTGGGTCATCATCTCCAATAGTACCGCGCGTACGAACCATTCCGATGAAAGAGCGAAACAAATGAGATTTTAGGAAACCAATAAGACACAAGAATGCACGAAATGAAGCAACAAAGAGATCGTTCCTAATGACATCCTGTAGCCTCTCGAAGATAAGTTACGGATGTCTCTGCACCCATCCGCGAGACTCTACTAGACGTTAGCTCTGTACAAGTGAGACCAATGAACCTGGGGCTCTGATACCAACTTGTCACGACCCAATTTCGTAGGTCATGATTACACCTACTATAACCCTCTAGTAGGTAAGCCAACCCATCAACCCGGAACTTCAAGTAATGTGTTTGAAGGCAAAAACTATATAAGAGCATTGAATTATAAAAGTAAACAGAATGAATAAGCGGAAGTAAACCAAAACATGTTTTAAACAACTAAAGATCCCTCCCAGAACCTGGAAGTCACAAGTACAAAGCTGCTATAAAATAAAAGACGAGTACAAGTCTCGAAAGTGGACCGGACATATATATACAACAACTGGATAGTCTCAAAAGGCAAAAGACGGGCCATCCATTATGAAGGAGACAGAAGTGATCCAAAAACGCCAAGTTATCACCCTAGTCTCCGAATCTGACTGCAACAAGCTCGATCTATTCGTGACAGTAGCTGGTGCTCGGTTCTGCATCACGAAAGTAGATGCAGAGTGTAGTATGAGTACCAAAACAACAGGTACCCAGTAGGCATCATAGACCGACTGAGCAGAAAAGGTGAAAACAATATGAAAAAGAGGAATAAGCCTAAATAGGAATCAACATAAGCATCTAAAGTGAAAAGAGTACTATCTACGAGAGCTACAACTAACTATACCCAACTGGGCCCCCATAAGCCCAGTCGGGACACTCGTACGCAAGTTAAATAAAAACCCGAACGAACCCCCATAAGTTCGCCGAGTACACAGAATAGCTATAACTACCAAGGCTAGGAACCAAGAATCTGTGATGTCAGGAACCGAAGTACTGTATCACTTCCAAAACCCAGAATCTCCAAGAGTCAATCGATATAGGGGTGACTTAGGGGTCGAGGCCGGGACTGGGACCCAGATGCTCGCCCGAATATTCAAAGTGGCCAAGGCCGGGACTGGGTACCCGGATGCTTGCCATAATACATAAGTGCGGGACTGGGTACCCGGATGCTCGCCGTAATACATCGGTGCGGTCGAGGCCGGGACTGTGTACCCGGATGCTCGCCGTAATACATCGGTATGATCGAGGCCAGGACTGGATACCCGGATGCTCGTCATACTAGCAAGTCGGTGGAGGCCGGGACTGAGTACCCGGATGCTCCCCGATAATTCAGAACGGAGGCCGGGACTGGGTACCCGGATGCTCATAGATAATTTATCTCATGGTTTCGAATATATCCTTTCCAACTAATCAACAACAGTACCGAGAATTTTCTCCCCAATGTGTCAACTGATATGCCGCCAAAACTTGAACTGGAGCCGAAGCCAAACGATCATGAATTCTAGTATTGCCAACGCATCTAAAAAGTTATGACTATATCGAGTTATGGGTGTGAGTGTTATTAAGAGCAAGGGTATCGCCTAGCTAAGGCCAACTACTAGGCACTAGCCCGCTACACCATTCTACAGGGATCTAAGTCCACCGGAGCGACGCCGGGCATATAAAACAAGTTTACATCCTATACTAAGGCCAACATACTCCACAGTATCAAGAACATGCTCATTCAACTCTCCTTATAATACTAACAAATAACGATAAGATACACATGCTTCTAAATACCTGAAAAACCTGATAACAAGCCTAAAGCATGATTTCTAACACCTATACTAAGGCCAACATACTCCACAGTATCAACAACATGCTCATTCAACTCTCCTTATAATACTAACAAATAACGACAAGATACATCTGCTTCTAAATACCCGAAAAACTCGATAACAAGCCTAAAACATGATTTCTAACACCTATACTAAGGCCAACATACTCCACAGTATCAACAACATGCTCATTCAACTCTCCTTATAATACTAACAAATAACGACAAGATACACATGCTTCTAAATATCTGAAAACACAATAATAAGCCTAAAGCATGATTTCTAACACCTAAGATATACAATCAAACTACCCAACCCAAATTCCAACTATTTCAACATGCTTTCACACATTCCAGCTCAATCTAAAGAATGATAAACCGTAGCCTACCTGTAGGCTAAACACGCGAGCTTCAAATCACTGTGCTGGAGCTTTTTTCCTTTCGAACGACCTCATAACGCTGCCAAACTGTCAAAAATAGAACCACAACGTCGATACGGTCGTTTAGATACTAATTTCATAATTTTTGGAAATGGACCAATTTTTGGGTCGAAAACAGGAATTGTGGGGCCCACATACGAAATTCTGGATTTGACCCCTAAAACAGGTTCTAAACGTCACTCCAAGCTCACAAATCAGATTTATAACACAATTCGGGGTGGGAAATTACGCAAGACGATCAAACAACCAAAACTCATAAATTCGGACTAAAGGACTAAAAATGGCAGCAACAAAATCAGTAAATTCTGGAAATACGAGACTCTTTCAACCCAAACAAATTGCACTATGATGATCCTTGCGAAAAACCCCACAATCTAGCCTCAAGAATCACTCAAAACGGAGTTATATTGACCAAGATACACTCTTTCAAAATTCAATAAAATTTCATTCTGAAAATCACTAAATCTGCAGCTAAAAATCAATTTATTACCTCGAACGACGTGCCAAAAATAGATTCTGAAACTTCCACGATGTTCTCCTTAAATTTCCATGCAAGATAGCCTCTGGAATCGCCCAAATCAGATTTATATTGGTCAAGAAATAACTTGTCAAAGTTCTTCAAAAATCCATTCCGGAAATGGACACTGCTGCAAATAATATCACGATTTTTACCTGAATCGAATGCTCCAAATCAGTTTTCAATCTCTCCAATGCGTTCTCCACGAAAAACCTCACAATTTTGCCTTTTGAATCACCCAATTTGGAGCTCTAGAACTCAAGAAATGAGGGTTCAAAGTTGAGGAGAAAAATCTGAAAATCTGGTGCAAAAATCTGCACTATTGCACCAGATTTTTCTGATTTTCTATTATTTAAAGTCTCCGAATGGACCCTCGGAATTCGTTCGGAATCCGATAAAAATAAACCAGATATGCTACCCTACTAAATTCGATATTTCGGACTCAATGGCGCATTCAGAATTCTCATACGAGGTTATTATAATAAAAAGTGGGTCCCACATCCAAGAGTCATTTTAAGTCATATTCCACAACGGGCCTCGATATTAGTCCGGAAGCCTCAAAAAGCGAACGAAGGGTCGTTCTAGACCAAAATCAACATTCCGGAACTAACCGCGCTGTCAGAATTTTTATTCGAGCGCATTTTCCAAGAATGTTGACCAAAGTCAACTATAAGCTAAGTTTCAAAGTCAAAAGTGCCAAATAGCCCCAAACTCGTATCGATTGACTCGATAGTCATTCCAACAGTGCTACTAGCCTAATTTGGTCATTCCGGAGCTGATGGAACCATCAGAATTTGAATTCGAGATTTCGTTAGCCCAAAACTCAAAAAGTCGCAACTAAACTAACTTAGGCCTTTAAAATACCAAAATAGACTCGGGACCTCTAAAAATTCAACCAACACTTCTTCTAGACCAAAAACCATCTCTTGAATCCAACGGAGTTGTCGGAATTCCATTCCGAGCATCGGAACTCCAAAAGTTGACCAAAGTCAAACCTTGGCTTAAAGTTCCTCAAATTCTCAACTCAAGGCCTCAAATCTTCGTTACAGCTTCAAAACTGATTCCGTAAAGCCTCCTAAGCCTATTTCGACATTTCGGAGCTGCTGGAATCGACGGAATTCCATTCTGAGTCCCGTAGCTCCAATTGACCCCAAATACCATTTTTTAACACTTAAAGCTTATGAAACTCAAAATTTCCAAGGAATTAACTTTTCATAAGATTTTCTAAAAATCAACACCCAATAACAATTAGAAATGACTCGGGCATCTAAAGGGAGGGGTAAAATGGTCATTTTACAAAAATTCCAAAAATGACCTTGAGGGTCATTACAGCTATCCTTCTAGCTCATGATGGATTCTCTCGGTTATGGCATAGTGTCTTTAGTTTTCAGAGACATTTTATTATTTGTTCATTTTGGTGCTTGATGTTCCAGACTTAGTTTTAGAATTTAGATGTCCTTCATGTGATGACTTTCAGATTTTGGGGAACATATTTATTTGAGTTTTCTCGTTATTGTTATTAGTTGGGGTTTGTATCGTTGGTTCTCCCACCCAGGAGGTTAAGTGTGGGTGCCACTCACAGCCCATTTTGGGTCGTGACAACATTATTGTGGATTGTAGATGTCACTATCCATGGGTGGCAACTTGCACAAATTGGGCAACAAGTTGCCTCCTCTTCTTGCCTATATAATAGGCATTTTGTGCAAAATGAAAAGAACACAACACTGATAAGAAATTCAATACATTGATTCTCTTTATTTCATCTGTTCTCCTTTCTGGCTTTCTCCTTTTTTATTCTCTCCACTTAATTCTGTTAAATTTAGTATATTTTTATAATAGTTTATGTATTAATTTTTATTTGTTATTGGCTTGATTTATGATTGCAGTGATAACATCACTTTATATATCACTACTTTTGTCCCTTTATGCCGTCATGCTACATTATTTGTTTAGGCACTATATTTTCTTTCTCTTGTTGTTACTTTAGTAGTAATTTATTTGATGTGTAAAATATTTTATTAGCTTTAATATTGTTAGTGTACTAAAAGGTTATTTGCTTTGTTATCGGAGATAGATTTAATGTTATTGTTTTAAGGTTCATCATTTTGTGCTATCATTTGGACAACTTAATCCTTTTTGCATTGTTTTTCTTTATTTTACAAGTAAAATTGGCTGATGAATAAATTACCATCGATTTCTAAGGCCTCTCATGTTCATAAGACGGGTTTTGTTTTTGAGTTGTTGTTATTATTATTTTTAGTGTTATTATTATTGTTGTTGTTGTTGTTATTATTATTATTATATTTATTATTATTATTATTCATATTTATCCTTACTAACACTTTTATTAAGTGTCTTTACAGGAACCCAGAGTGTTTTTCCGAGAAAGCTATTCAAATTAAGTTCGAATAATATTTTTAATTTATTATTGTATATATTATTGACGTTAGGCAAATATTAGGTCGTTCCTTATATTATTGCTTTAGTTTACTCTGTGTATATATTTCATTATATATTTGTGTAGTATTTTATCTCCTCAATTTAAAAATGAGTTCATTTGGGACCCACAATTGTGGATTCTGAAAGGGCTAATACCTTTCCTTCGGAATCATTTGAACCCTTACTTAGAATTTATTGGTTTCGTAGATATATTTTTTAAAATAATAATTTTTTTTCATTATTCTAAAATTATGGTGACTCATTAAATTAAACTATTTTCTTTTAAAAAATTTTTTAAGCAATTGAATTAAAACACCACGACGTTACTCCTTATTTGCAAATAATAAATAAATAATAGAAATGTAACACTTATTACAGTTACATATCTGACCCCACTATATAATAGAATTTTATTTTTTATAGTGTATATAAAGAAACATATATTTTTTTAATTATTTTGATAATTATTTATTCTTTACTAATATTTTACCAAGCGTTTGTATAGGTATTCAGAGATATCTTTCAAAAATGATATTTAAAAGTGTTTTTCTTTTCATATGGTAGAATAGTTTTTTTATATATAAAAGAGCAAATATTTTAATATTGCATAAAAAATATTTTTTTTCTTATATACATTTATATCGTCTTTCTTATATTTTCATACACATAGTTGACAATAATATACATTATTTACTTGATACATATTTTTTATACATATATTTTATATAATTTTAGTACATATTTCTTTATATATATGTGTGTTATACTTACAAATAATGATTTTATTCCCTTTTTTTTATAAGTTAAGTCTAGTCGGGTACCACATTTTGTGGATTCTGAAAGATGTGTAACACTTTTCCTTCAGAATAATGTAAATCCTTATCTAGAATCTAAATTGATTTCTTTCAGATTGAAACATGAGTCATACAGGTCATGCATCAAATAAGTTTTTCTTATTTTTTTTAATAAATTAGGTGGCGGCTCTATACAATAATTAATCCTTTTAGAGTCTATAATCATCTTATGGTTAACACTTTGTGACTTTGAGTAAGGCTTGAACTCCGTGAAAGCATGCAGTTAGACATAGGCTTGGTGGGAGCTATAAGTTTCAAAAAATGAGGTGTAGTATTTAAAAAGAAGAGCGTAGCTAAGAAGAGTTTATAAGCTCGAAAGCTATTAGTCGTATCACATAATGCATAGTAGTCCTATTCTTATATGATGCCCGTAATTCTCTTCCCAAAAGTTATGAAAAATTTTGATGACAACATTTAAGGTAATACTCTTTTACATGTTTCAGATTCAATATCTATTCGTGCATGAATATTTTAGTCTCTGCATTGCATTCGTGCCTAGTGTATTTTCCTAGCCTTTTCATCATTCTAGGATGAATAATCCCCGGGGGAGATATTATAACACTCCAAAAATTTCTAAGCTAAGACCCGAATCATTCTTCATATACGTATAGGCTCGAACCTGATAATTTTAATTGTATTTATGTGATAGGATCAAATCCTAAGTATTTGAAGTGTATTTGATATGAATTAGGGTCATAAGGAACCTCTAACACTTAGTCGGGTTCAAAGATCCTCTACCGATTAAGTTTTAGCGTAAGAAAACATAAGAGTCAAGTTCAAAACGATCATATCTCTTAGTATGGCCTATGACCTATCAAATTAAAGTTTTATGGGTATTCTTTTCAACGCCACCAAGTACGTCATTTGGAGTTCTGAGTAAAAAGTTATGACCATTTTACCATAGACTGCTTCATCAGAGTTTTCAGGATCGGTAGCTACGAACCTGACCTTGTAGGTCAAGGTACAATCTGTAGAGTTCACTTGTAGAATGGTTCAGTGAGTTTAAATTCTTTCTTAAGTTCCATGGAAGCTATCCACGAGGTGTGGATCATTTTACAGGTCGTAAAAGGGTCTGTATACCATGTATATCACTTGTATATCGTGTATATCAAATTTTCCAAATTTTATAAAAATGTTATTTCAAGTTTCTTTTCTCACTTTTCACCTCTTGGTCGATCCCAATAGCCCCCAAAAGCTCTATTCAACCCTAATAAGTCATGATAAGTATTCTCCATAATTTTACAACATAAATCCTTAAAGTCCTACAAGATTTTAACATCAAATCTTCTTCCTATCTCTAGTGAATATCAACAATTCAACTCTAGGGTTCAAGAATTTATTTTTGAGACAAGTCCATCAAGAATTTTTTCTTCCAAATTAAGATAAGCATACTCTCATGATTATCTAGTGATTCTAATATATGATTATGTATCCTAAGCAAGGATCTACCATCAAATCATAGGATTTTGAACAAACGAATCCAAAAATTTCAAGAAAGAGTTTCTTAATCGTTCTTCTTCAAGTTAGGGTTCTTCTTCAAGATTTATGGAACATTTAAGGTATATAAGGCTAATCACAATGTTGTAATGAGTTGGTCCTCATGCCCTACATCTTCACTTAGTCGAGTTGAGTTTTTAGTTCGAGTTAATTTCGTATATTGATTTTTGAGTTGATTATGTAATCTTTCATTGAGTTTTCTATATATTTATTGATACTGAGATCATTCCTATGAGTTCGAGTTGTTCAATTATTGTTCATGTTTGCATTCATATGAACTCTAGTTAAGTTTTTGCATTAATTATTTTTATGCATTATGTTGAGTTTAAAAATGATATATTTCATCTTTTAATTGAGAAAGAATTTGAGCATGAGTTGAGTTTTTAGAAGTCTCTTAATTACTATTTTGAGCATGAGTATTATTGAATCTAAGTGGGTTGAGTATTAATGCATTTAAATATTTATTTTGAAATTGAGTTGAGAAGTCAAGCTATATTTTTAAATGCATTTATTGAGTTAGGAATATAATCTTTTTAAAGAGAAGAGATGAGTTGAGAAGAATTAAGCTAATTGAGTAAATTTCAAAGAGACTAAATGAGTTAATTGAGTACATACACTCACCTGACATATGAGCATAATAAATATTTTTTAGGAGTAGTATCGAACACCAATTTTGATAAGAGTATAGAAAACTCGAATCCCATAAACTACGTAGACAATGTGGGATAAAATAGTATCGTTCATTTGAGGGACTCCTCATAGCATCATTGAGGGCATTTATATGGAATCATGAGATGAGTTGCTTCCATTATCCTGGCAAGGTATTGGACAGATGTGGCAACGACAATAATTCATTGTATCGTCACGAGGCTCATAGTGATGGGTGTCGCTTAGAGAAACTCTCCAAAGAGTAAAATATTAGTTTATACTGAGTTGCATTAAATATATATATTTATGTAAATCATTGTCTATTTCATATATTACATGTTTTATTGAGTTGGTATCTATTAGTAAGTTTCTCTGTAGCTATTTTACATATCATACATTCCATGTACTGATGCCATTTGACACTATATTTTTTATGATGCAGACACAGATCTTCAATAGGCGCACATTGAAGATTAGATTTCCATCTAGCTTTTGGTGAGACCTCTTTGCATTCAGGGGAGATTTTAATTCTTTGTTTCTGTCTTTACTTATTAGTAGTTTGAGATAATCGTGGGCGTGTCTCGATACCTATTTTCAGAGTTAGTTTTAGAGTCTTCATAGTCTAGGCATAGATAGAGTTTAGAGTTCATTGAGTTCATCTTTCAAAGTTATGTTTTAAAAACAGTATTTTTATATACATTTAGAGATTTATTTTGAGATGCATGAGTTTACTTTCAAATTATTTTAAATTCTCGCCATTGTAATACTATTTCTATTGAGTTGAGTCTTCTGCTGAGTAGTTGGCCAGGTCAAGGGTTCGCTTGGGAACCAACAATGATTTATGAGTGTCGGCCACGCCTAGGGCATAGAATCGAGGCATGATAGTTCAGGTAACTAAATTACCCTTAATACCACTTAAAAAGACTAAAATAACATAATATAGGGATTAAATGGGTGGGAAAAGACCAAAATGACCCTGAAAGAAAAACTGTTGGAGCCATATATTAAGGCCATCTACGGTCCGTATATTGATCTACAAGCCATAGATTCCTCTCGTGGAAATCAGGCTTAAGGTTAAGTCTCTAAAATTTGATCTACCAGACCCATTTACTATCCATAGTTCCTTTTTCAAGTCGTAAATATGGTTTGTAAGAATCAAGCTAGAATTGAGTTTCTAAAATTCGAACCAAGAGGACAATCAACGATTTGTGATTACTTTTACGATCCATAAACACCATTTGTAGAAATTGGCCAAACTCTATTTCACGACCCGAGATTACCCCTAGATAAGACAATGTGCTTAGAGCCACAAGTGACCCCAAGTTAACCTCGTGGAATGCCGACTCTAAGATTAACTAAACAAAGTCTAGAACATGAGTGTAGAAGATAAGTCTGAAATCTCTATCTAGAACAAGGTCTAGAACATGGCAAACTCATGTTATATTCCTTCAACAACTCAAGCCATCTCCTTTGTCGAAGGTTCAAGTCCTTTTGACTGAACACATATTGCAAACTCCTGTGATCGGTGAAAACATGCATATGGACACCATAGAGATAGTGTATCCACGACTTTAAAGCAAATACCACCACCGCTAACTCTAAGTCATGAGTCGGGTAATTCTTCTAATGTGCCTTGAGTTGCCTTAAAGCACAAGCTATCACCTTACCATTTTGCATTAGCACACAACCAAGACCAACTCATGAAACATCAAAATACACAACGAACCCATCGGAACCTTCTGTTAATGTTAACACCGGAGTGGAGGTAAGGTTATCCTACAACTCTTGGAAGCTTTTCTCACATGCCTCGGACAATTGGAATTTCACTTTCTTTTGAGTCAAAGTAGTCAAGGGTGATACAATGGAAGATAAATCTTTCATAAACCATTTATAATAACCGGATAAGCCTAAGAAAATCTAAATGTCAGAAGGAGTCAACGATCTAGGCCAATTCTTAACTGCCTCGGTCTTCCTTGGATTAATCATAATTCCTTTTCTGGAAACAATGTGACCAAGGAGTGCAACTGACCTTAACCTAAATTCACATTTACTAAACTTGGCATAAAACTGATGGTCCTTGAGAATATGCAACACAATCCTTAAATGATCAGTATGCTCTTCCTCATTTTGGGAATAGATCAAAATATCATCAATGAAGACAATCACAAACATGTCCAAGTATTGCTTAAACACCCTGTTTATCAAATCCATAAAAGTTGCAGGGGTGTTTGTTAGTGTAAAAGACATAACCAAAAATTTAAGGTGAACATACCAAGTTCCAAAGGTTGTCTTCAGAATATCACTCTCCCTTACTCGGAGTTGATGATAACCCAATCGAAAATCAATCTTTGAAAAGTAGCTTGCTCCTTGAAATTGATCGAACAAATCATCAATGCTTGGAATGGGATACTTATTCCTAATTGTGACCTTGTTCAATTGCCGATAATCAATACCCATACGAAGAGAACCATCCTTCTTCCTGATATAGAGAACTAGAGCATCCCATGAAAAGATACTCGGTCTCATGAAACCCCTGTCTAACAAGTCCTTCAACTAATCCCTTAATTGTTTCAATTCTACTGGAGCTATATGGTAATGAGGAATATAGATAGGTTGAGTATTATGGAAGAGATCAATACCGAAGTTTATGTCCCTTTCGGGAGGAATACCTGGGAGATCATTGGGGAAAACTTCTAAAACTCATTACAACTGAAACTGACTTAAGAGTAGGAGCTTCAGAGTTAATATCTCTAACCCGATCTAGATGATAGAGCAATCTTTGAAAATCATTTTCCGAGCTTTAAGGTATGAGATGAATTGACCTTTGAACACGGAATTACTACCTTTCCATTCTAGGACTGGTTCATTAGAAAACTAAAACTTAACCACACGGGTTCTACAATATAAAGAGGCATAACATGCATGAAGCCAATCCATACTAAGAATAACATCAAAATCGGTCATATCAAGCTCTAAAAGATCAACGAAGGTGACTTTATGAAAAACTGAAACTGGATAATTTCTATAGACTCTTTTAGACACAACTGAATCACAAACTGGAATATAGACCGAAAAAGGCTCTATCAAGGTTTCGAGACTAACAATGAATCTCATAACAAGATAACAAGTAACAAATGATAGAGTAACACCCGAATCTAATAATACATAAACATCAAAGTCAAAGACTTTCAACATACCATTCACAACATCAGGGGAATCCTCTAACTCCTAACGAGTCTGAAGGGCATAAAATCTATCGTGGCGTTGACCGTCATCGGAAGTAGTAGTACGCTAATCCAGATGACCGATAGCCTGAGTCTGACCTTGGGGCCTAGACCCATCCCTACACTCCCTAGCATTATGAACGGGCTTTCCACACTTGAAACAAATATCTAAATCCGCTAAGCAGTCTCCTTTATGGTTTTTCCCACACTTCTTACATGGAGGGACAACATGACCACCCTAAGCTCCACTTTGTGCCTTAGGATTTGGCTCCTTATCTTTCTCAAATTTTGGATTCGGAGTGTTTGAAGAACCTTGGCCTTGGAAACTTTTGGCCTTGTCAGAAATGACCACTTCCACCACCAGTTTTTTTATAAGAAAACCCACCTTCATACCGAGCTCTCTTGGACTCCCTTGCATTTCTCTCCTTAAGCTTTTCTCCTTCAATTTACTCAACATAAGTCATGAGCCTAGAGATATATGTCTTCTTGATGAACATAGCAATTTGGTACTCTTTCATAACCAAGTTCGACACTCTCAAAATAAACTTATTTATTTAGACACGAGAGTCGGCTACCAAGGATGGAGCATACTTGGACAATTTTGTGAACTTGATGGCATACTCCCTCACACTTATGTTCCCTTGCCCAAGGTTGATAAATTCAAACACCTTCACCTCCCTTAGTTCAAGTGGAAAGAAGTGATCAAGAAAAGCAACTTTGAAATCTTCTCAACCTATAAGACCCTCTTTTAACCGTTCTGCTTTCCATTGATTGTACCATACTTGAGCGATACCCTTTAGTTGGTAGGCCATCAATTCCACCTTTTCTTCCGAAGACACACCCATAATCTCTATAATTTTTTATAACTCATCGATAATGTATTGGGGATCCACATCAACCTTGGACCCATAAAACTCGAGAGGGTCATCCTCGTGAAGTCTCTAACCCTTGAAGCCGGAATAGCTAAATTTTGATGAGCTACTACCCCTTGATTCACTTGAGTAGTCACGACTTGGCCTAGCATTTGAAAAGTGGCTCGGAACTTCAAGTTAGAGACATGATCATTCACATGGTCATTTGGATTATGTGGATTCTCATAAAAAACATTCCTTCGAATGGAGGCTCTTCGTGGAGGCATGATTCTGTAATCGTAAAGAGAAAGCGTTCGAGGAGGAAACCTTAGAGTTTAACTCTATAGCACGATGAAATCATGAAAGAAGTGAAGTGTTTTCTTAGATGTCTTATAGATTCCTATTCATAAATGTGGCGCGCTTCACACCGATGAACAAGACTCTACTCGACGCGCCATGTTAGACTTCTTAGTACACTTGAACCTTGTGCTCTGATACCATGTTTGTTACGACCCGGCCCGACCTAGGATCACGTCGTAACACAACGATTAGAATCCCGGAGGACTTCAACCAAGCCTCTTAGCATAATATTCATGAGCATACATAAGGTAATAAGCATTCAAACTAAAATAAGATACAAAAGCAAAATCCTCAATAAGAACTTAAGTCTCAAAAATACCTAATAAGTGACAACATAGACTCTCTCTATCCAACATGCCTCTAATACTAGATGGGGACATGAGAAAATCTCCCAGATCACCCAATAGAAAACATAGAAGGAATGAAGTATAACTGCCAAATGAGAAATAAATGTCATATCCTCAAACTGTGAGGACTCACCAAAAAGAAGCTAATAGTAGACTCTAGGCCATGAGCGAGAGGAGAATGAGCGTGATCGTCGGTCCCTACATTATGACATAATATAGAAAAAAAGTACGAGTTAGTATATGGAATGCACTAAGTATGTGAGAATATGCATGAACAATAAATATAGGACATAATCAATATGAATCATGAGATGCAAGACCAATATCTTTAAAACATGTCTAAAGTCATGAAAACACTAAAACATTTATCTCATTGGTCAATGCATCGAAAGAATCTCATAATCATCATAAGAACTCATACCTTAACTGAAACTGTGTAGGATAGAACCTTTAATCGATATATAAGACCATGCAAGCTAATACATGGAATTCGATGACTCCTGTATTGAGACAAGGGAGGCTATCTTACCAGGGCATACTCCATAAGTAACTCTTTTAATTGGGCTATGTGGATTGACTAGTTTCACCATATTGTCATATATAAACCTACGCTGGCAACGTAGTTTGAGACTAAAGATTGCTACTAGGATTTTCTTAGGTAACTAACTGCGTTATCGAACTGAACCCCACCTAAAAGTCTTCTTGGTGCTTAGTCAATATCTCAACAGAACTCATAAAACACGATCATAGACATCATAGGAAAGATAGTAACTAATATCAATCCATATTTATAAAACACTATAAGAATAGCTCATTTAACATTCATAGTAAAAGCATAGGATTAGCTCATCTATCATATAACTTATGCAATGTGGGTGTAAATCTTCCATCATTACATATCTTTGATCATAAACATCTTTAAGGACTTAATTTGCCCTATCTTTAACTTTGCTTGAAACATCATAGAATCATTCATGAACTTCTTTGCATAAAGTATCTTTAATTCATAGAATAAACCTTTCATAAAATATAACTTGAAAATCATGTTCATATCTCAAAATCATACTTGAAACTAGCATATATCATAGATTATTGAAATTCAACTTGAAATCATGCAATATGATGTGAATTATGCATAATTAGGCTAGTAACATTGAAAGATATCATAATTAAGAAGACCCAATAAAAATCATGCAATAGGGCTTTTAATTGAAGAATTCACGAGAGAATTAAGAAGAAATCTTTGGGATTCCATGGGTGAAAGGAACCCATGGATGAAGTCCCACATAACTTAACCTTGATTAGCCCTAGATTGTAGAGATTGAAAGCTTGATCTTGAAGAATTCTTTTGAATTTGCTTGAGAGAGAAGAAAACCTTGAGAGAAGAATTGTGAGAGAAGGCTTTGGGGTTTTGGAAGTTATGGATAGAATGATATAGTTAGAATGCTTTAGGATAGTTAATAGGTATGAACTTAGTCCTAAAAACCGCCTGCATTCATTAATGAAGTATAGGAAAAAGACCAAAATAACCCAAACTTAAAACTGAATTCGAGATCAAAATGAACCATCACCACGGACCATGAAGGGCACTACGATCCGTGGTCCCCTCCGTGAAGCTAGACTTAGGATTTCTGAAAAGGGGGTTCTGGAAGGTTGCCTACCACGAGACCCACCACGACCCGTCAAGGGCATCACGGTCTGTGGTGGTCCTCCGTGGTGGTTGCCTTGAACTTAAAATTTTGGAGTTTGTAGGGGAGTTTCAGGACTTCCTCCACGGAGACCTTCACGGTCTGTGGAGTTCAATACAGTCCGTCACAATGGGTCGTTGAAGTAACCCTGGCAGGAGACTTGTAGAGGTGCCCACCATGGGAGCCAAAACGGTCCATAGTCGGCAGCACGGTACGTGGTGGCCCCTCGTGGTCATTACTTCAGAACTTAGAGCACAGGGCTTGGACCACGGTGGATCTTCACGGCCCGTGGTCCTCAACACGGCCCATAGTGGGTCTCGTGAAGACCACTTGGTGCCCAAAAGCTGCATTTTCCTGGGTTTTCCTCTTTTGATCCTCATTTTCCGACTTTCCAACTTCTAGGGTGTTACATGTCACCTCCTTCACTGAAATACCTTTTTGTGGTAGTGATTCTTTTTCAGACCTACCACTACTAACTTCTCCCTATCCCAGCTTGCTTGATCCCCTCTCCCTTTTGAGTGTTATTCTGCATTTCTGGTTGTCATGACCTTGCATCTTACATTCGTAGCAATATTTTGGGACATAGTTATAACTAATTTGTTCTTCTTCTAATCTGATCTCCCTAGTAGTTTCGTCTTCAAGAGAGAGATTTGTTAGTCACTCAACATACTTCAACATTGTGGGAAGAAAACTTTATTCATCTAGTTGAATCTTTGCAATTCTCATAAATTTATAATTTGTTATTGCACTCATAACTTTACATTGCCTCACACCTCTTTGTTATTTTCAGCCGTTAGTTTTTTGTGCACACCTCTTAATTATTTCATTTGCAATCATTATTTCTATTACTAATTTTTGACTCTCTTTTTCCCATCCAATTATTACAATTTTCCTATAGGAAAGAAGACAACACAAAATGTAAGAAAAGTCAAAAAGATTTGAGAAAACGTAAATTTAAAAATTGAGTATTTAATTGCAATAAGTAATCTTTTTATACATCAATGAATATATTTAATTTTAATCTGAAAAATAAGGTATATATATTACATGAGTTGTGATTATCAAAAATCATGGAAGTAATTGAAAAAAGACAATTAAGTTATTGAAATACTCTAACTATTAATCTGCAAGTGTACGCCTCTCTGAATTCTAGACTATAGATATTCCAAATAATTATCATCGTATTAATATGGAGTATCATAACTTTCAAATTTATTACACACTAAAATTAGGATAAATACCTTACCATTTTATAGAGCATTATTGTATATTGTAGTTGACAAATTTATTACATTAAAGTTACAAAAAATAAATAAATTTGACCAATGATTCCCTCTCTCAGTTGAAGATCATTTTTGTTGCCTTTGATACAGTGTAAAACTTTGTAATAGCATCTTATCCTTGAAGGATACACATTTAGTATTTGGAGAAATAACTATTTAAATATACTAAAATAAGCAACAATAGGGAGAAGATATATTGATTAAAAAGAAGGAGAAAATGGAAATGAATAGCTAACAACTTCATAGAGGATCGTTATTTATAGATGAACCAAATTATGAAAAATTAGGTAAAAGAGAATTGAGGAGACATGTTATTTAAGTAAAGAATGCAAATAGATAGAGGTTTTTTGTAACTCATGAAATATAATTAGATATATTAAATATGATAATTTATTTGATTATTAAATGTATAATTGTTTAGTAAAAAAATAGGAAAAATTATGCAGATAAGCAAACATATACTAGTTAATTAACTAACATGACTATAGTTTGAATTAATTATGGCTCGCGGCAAAAATCTAGCTATAATTACAGTTTGAGTTTTGGATAATTCACGCGATTATATAATTGAATTTTGTATAATTCGCGCGATTTATACAAACGTTGTGTACGAATTGAATTGTATAGCGAAATAGACAAACACTACAAATTGTATAGCGAATTATACAAACGTTGTGCATGAATTTTATAGTGAAATATACAAATATTATACAAAAACTGCGAATTGTATAACGAATTATACAAACATATACAAATGCTGCGCGAATTATACAAATACTGCTATAACTATAACTACGAATTGTAATTAGCAAATTATAGCTATGAAGCATAATTAAAGTCTTTTTAAAATATCTTCTTATGTATATACATGAATAATTAATCAAGAATAAGAAAGAAGGAATTATGAATTTAAAATTTAAGTAGATCCGGTATGAAATAAAAACATAAGAATTTGAAGTCAATTTTAATTAAGCAGATACTTGATAACACAAATCTGAGAATTCATCTTTCAAACTCATAACAAGGGACCAAAGCCAACCTTAACGTGTACATATATACTACATGGCTAATGAAAATCGGTTCATTTTTATGTATAAAAGAGAAGAATAGAAATCAGAATTGGGTAGTTCAAAATAATTTCCAACAATATTTTATACCCCTTCAGTCATCTTTATTTATTCTGTGATATATTATTTTCCGACAAAATTTAGTAGTTGCTGAAAAAATTGCTACTTTTCTTCAATTTACTTTATCTCACTTCTTAGCTTTTTATTTTTAATCGTTCACATGTAATTTTTAGTTAATCTTGTTTGTTTTATCATCAACTAATGGAGATGGAGTTTTTATTTTACTCAATTAAAAAAAATAGTATATAATAAATAATTCTTAAAAAAAGTAAAATAGATATATATATATATATTTTTAGACCTTTTGTATAGTTCAAATGATATTTTTGGGGCTTTTCCGTTTTATCGCCTCCTTGCAATAAACTCCCAACTTCAGACAAACTCGTTCTCTTCCCTTATATATGTAGTTGCTACCTCGGACAATCAAAAAGATTTATGGGCAAATATAATTCACCCATTCCATCTATTTCTTCTGTACAAGCCAATAAATTTTAGCTCATATTTGGTGTTGTGCAAATCAACAAGTTTGGTTATGGTGTTGAATCTTGAATATTAATCTCAAAAAATTCGTTTTCTTGATTTATACAATAAAAGTTTCTGAATAAACCCTTCAATGGCGGGAATAGCTATATTATTAGATCTATTGAAGAAAAATCCAAGATTTAATGGTCAAACCCTTCATTCTTATGGTGTTTTCTCAGCCAAGCTTGCTACCACAGCTGCTGCTGCTTCTGTTGCTGCTAGTTACCCTTTTGCTGCTAGGGCTTTTTTTGGGTATGCATATACTCTTTGAGTCTTTACGATATACTATGTTTATTTTGTATGTGAATAATTAGGGGTTTTAAAGGAGTGACATTATGCTGGATTTGGTAATGTTCTGAGTCTTATAGTTTTTTTTGGGCAGTGGTCTTGTGAATTAAATCTAAATTCTTTTGTGTTTGATGGGTTAAGTTCTAATATTTTGAAGTTAGATTGGCAGTGTGGAATTTGTTTCTAAGTTCACTCCTTGTTCCACCGGACGAAAACATGATGGTTGAGGAAATAATGTTAGTTATGATGTCATTTGTGATTGTATTCCTTGATTATATGGCTCTATTCATGGTTCAGTTCATGGAGGCAACCTTGCGAACTCGTGTTGGTTTGCCTTGTTAGGGGCTTTTAGGTAGTAATTGAATGTGACAAGATCAAATCCTTTTGTGTTTTTTTTCCTGATAACCAAGAAATCCCTAGGGCTAGTGATGCACGATTCCAAACTCAGCGCAGTGTTTTGGACGGCGAAAGGCGACAAGGGTCTGCCTCGCCACAAGCGCCTTTTTGAAGTGTGGCGCCAATTAATATCAAAAAAGTAAAATATTTAATTGTATTAGCAAATATTTCAATTCAAAAACTAGTAGATACTAAGAGTCTAGAACTTGAATGAGAGAAAAAAGAATAAAAGTCAAAACAGTGGAAGTAACTCTGAAGTCTGAAGAAGCAGTTGAGTCGACTTGTTGGAGTCGCACTCGCAGTCTAAGATTGCAACTGTGCAAATTTGAAAAGAAAACTCTAAAATTACCTTTTAACTTTTAAAACCCTAAATTGGTCGCCTTTTTTAAAGAAAATACAAAAGGTGACGCCTTTGTCGCCTCTTGCGTTTCTCGCAATTGTCGCCATGACGTCGCCTTTCGAAGATCGTCGCGCCACAAAGCTAATAGGTGATGAATCGTCTCGCCTCTTGCCATTGGCGACGAGATGATCACCTTTCACAACACTAACTCAACGCGTCTCTACCCTTCTCCAACTAAGCACTAGGCTCCTATGACGTGCACCTAATTCACACATCACGCGTTGTGCTCTTTTCACTAGACCAAAGCCTTGGGGCAATCCTTTTGTGTATGACATATTAAGTTCTAATTCTCGAAGTCAGCTTGGATAATGTGGACTCAGGAATTTGTTGATTGTATGCTTTTTTTCTCAATGACATAAATTTTGATTAAAGAGTAATATTGGTTATGATGTCATTTGTGATTGCATATCTTAATAGTAAGTCTCTATTTAGAGTTCAATTAGTACTGGCGCTGCTGCTAGTTCAGCCTCCCTCATTCCCTTAACCTTCACCTATAATGTGAACATGTATCGTGTGTGCATTTATAGGCATTGACATTTATTCTTTCCAATTGTAGGAGTATCCATAGAAAGGTAGAGTGGCCTTTTTGGGTGGAAAATTCACTATGTTGTGTTCTCAGAGATAATAGATTGAGAAGTTCATAGTTTGTGTTTCTTTACAGAATTCCCAATCATTTTGATTGGTAAGCAAGAACTTGAGGCCTGAGGTTGTCATTCATTCGTAATGTAGCAAAAGACATTTCATAAATATGATTTGAACTGCACAAGTAACCCATAGAAAATCCCTCGTGTTGAGGCGACAACCGTATACAATAAGTTAAATGCTTGCAGAGACTAAGCAGCACTAGGACTCACTATTGTGGATGTGTATCTCTCCATATTCTCATTATTGATGCTTTGTTGCCAGTCTCTTAACTGTTGAGCTAATATCCTTCCTTCTATCCATGGATGTGTCTCCTTTCTAGATGTCTCCATTGTTGTCACATATTTTCTATGATGTTCACCACGTAGAATCCCTAAAAGGTTAAACTTTTTGTGGTTGACATTGATTTTGTGTGCGTATGGATGGCTGCAATGGCGATACGATTTCTTCCACATCTTTAATCTTCCACATCTTTAATCTATTCCCCTCCTAGGAACCATAGTCTTATCTTCTTCCTTGTCAATTGAATCTGAGAATGACTTACTATTCAGAGTCTTAGTTCCATGAGTAGTCCCCACCATAACTCACAACAACCTTTCTTATTTGTTGATTTTTCAATGCATTGATCATCTGACCTCGCTGACCCAATAGAATTTCTACATTTTTTCTTTATAAGATGGTGAATTTTTTATTTTTCTTAAAAATCAAGTGGTGTTTGGGCTAGCTTGCCTGCACCTTCACGGTTGAAGCGTAATGATCATGCGTCTGTAATGCATTGTATGTCCCATAATAGGTTCCATTGATCTACTGGGAAGCCAAGGTAATGCTGCCCACCAAGGTTGGAGCAGATGGGGTCCAGTGTAGTCAAAGGCATGCTTAAGCCCTGAAGCGAGGCTCAAAATGACTTGAGCGCTTTGCCTCACTTTATGTGCGCTTCAGTGTAGTCAGCAAGGTTCTAAGACAATCTTTTCCTTGCCAATGAGCCTCTTCTAAATAAGTGACACTAAACAATTGATATTTCACTTTATCATCTTTTTTTTTTCAATTTCTTTGGTCATATATTTGTCATTCATGTTAATAATCATTAGTCTTGGACTAAACATATATATTTGTATTTTTTTTGTCCCTTTGCGCTTAAAGCCCCAACATACCTTAGAGCTTTTTTGCGCTTTTCGCCTTTGATAACACTGATGAGGTCATACCAAGTGCTGTAGCTGGGAGTTGAGCCTTGGGATCTCTAGGTAGCTTCTCCCATTTCTCAACTACTATCCCATCTCCTAATACGGCCAAATTCTATCATGTTCCATCCCAAGGAAAGAAGAGGATCTTTGGCCAAATGATGTAGATCATCCTTTATCAGCCAATTGCATTCCTCCTTCACTAGATTCAACTCCTTTTTAATAAAAACATCCTCTTATCTTTAAAGATTTCCATACGGAAGTTTAATTTAGGGTGGATACAACGACAACAACAACAACCCAGTGCAATCCCACATCGTAGGGTCTGGGGAGGGTAAAGTGTACGCAGACCTGACTCCTACCAATGTAGGACGGCTGTTTCCGAAAGACCCTCGGCTCATTAGAAGCATAAAAAAAAGTCAGACAAGAGTATTAAAAGTAGATAAATAGATAACGAAATAATCAAAGCACAAAAAGCAGTAAGTATTATTAGATAGTAACATAAATACCATAAATCAAAGTACAAGGAATCATAGTGCATTAATACGCCTACGGCTAAGGGGGAGAAATGCCACTATGTGCTAATGCCACTATGTGCTAGCCTTCTACCCTAATGTGTGTCCTCCACACCCTCCTATCTAAGGTCATGTCCTCGGTAAGTCGTAAATGCGTCAAGTCCTGTCTGATCACCTCTCCCCAGTATTTCTTCGGCCTACCCCTACCTCTTCTGAAACCATCCATGGCCAACCTCTCACATCTCCGCACTGGTGCATCTGGGACTCTCCTCTTCACATGCCCAAACCATCTCAGTCGCGTCTCCCGCATCTTGTCTTCCACCGAGGCCACTCCTACCTTGTCTCGAATAGCCTCATTTCTAATCCTGTCGCTCCTAGTATGCCCACACATCCATCTCAACATTCTCATCTCGGCAACTTTCATCTTTTGCACGTGGGAGACCTTAACTGGCCAACACTCCGCCCCGTATAACATAGCTGGTCTAACCACCACTTTGTAGAACTTGCCCTTAAGTAGTGGTGGCACCTTCTTGTCACACAACACACCGGAGGCGAGCCTCCATTTCCTCCATCCTGCCCCAATACGATGTGTGACATCCTCGTCGATTTCCCCGTTGCCTTGTATTATAGAACCAAGGTACTTAAAACTACTTTTCTTTTGGATGGCTTGGTCCCCGAGCCTAACTTCCGCGCCAACCTCCTGAGGTGTCTCACTGAACTGGCACTCCAGGTACTCTGTCTTGGTCCTACTCAGCTTAAATCCTTTAGACTCCAAGGTGCGTCTCCAATCTTCCAACTTAGCGTTAACTCCGCTACGAGTATCATCGATGAGGACTATGTCGTCCGCAAAAAGCATACACCATGGCACCTCACCTTGAATTTGTCGCGTCAATACATCCATCACCAAGGCAAATAGAAACGGACTCAAGGCTGATCCTTGATGCAACCCCATCACCACCGGGAAGTGTTCTGAGTCCCCTCCTACTGTCCTTACCCTGGTTTTGACACCCTCGTACATGTCCTTGATCAACCTTATGTACGCTACCGGTACACCTTTAGCCTCCAAACATCTCCATAGTATCTCTCGAGGGACTTTATCATAAGCCTTTTCTAAGTCGATGAATACCATATGCAAGTCTCTCTTCCTCTCCCTATATTGCTCCATTAGTCTCCTCATAAGATGGATGGCTTCCGTAGTTGAGCGTCCCGGCATAAATCCGAACTGGTTCTCTGAAATAGACACGCCTCTCCTCACCCTCATCTCCACCACTCTTTCCCACACTTTCATAGTATGGCTTAGAAGCTTGATACCTCTGTAGTTGTCGCAACTCTGGCTATCCCCCTTGTTTTTCTATAGAGGGATCATTGCATCCTACTGTGTATCAGTTTATTTGGGCTTGACTGTTAACTCAACAAAAAATAAAATATGATATTTGAACTGATTTTGCTCTGGATTTTGATTAAAGGAGGTCTTCTTTATCTATAAGTCTTTTCGGTTCAAAGTTCAAACTGTTTTCATTTATGATGGAATTCATTATAAAATTGATGAATGTAGTCCTCATTAGAGGGATTTTTCATAAAGCAAACTGTAATTCTCATATTAATAGTGTATATATCTGCCAACTGCCTGCAAATATCGGTACTTCTAACAAGTCAGACAGGGTGGGTGTAGCTAGCTAGCTGCTGCTTGGCGGTTTATATAATTTGGTTTTTTTCATATGGAACAGAGACACAAGTGTATGACATTTTTCGTTATGTTTATTCCCATCTTCTGTCATAATAAATAAATTCGACACTTATTTGATTCTACTATCAGCAAAACCTTGACTCTGTGTTGTTTTGACAGTAATGGTGCAGCACGCGTTGCATTTTGCGATGCTGGCACGGGATTTTCTGAAGATTATATTTCTAGCATACAAAGTGAATCAATAATCAATTTTCAGTATGATTCATTGAAGCACAGTACCAAACAATACAACCTTGAGTTAAAACCTTTATTCTCAGCATTTATGTGGAGGAATCTTGCACTGACCTCCTTGAGATCTTTCCTATTATTTTATTTACCTCTTCTGGAGCCTCGTGCTAACATGGAGGATGAGGATGATGAAGATTTCCTACAGGATACTGAGGAAGATCGCCGTGTCGACTTGGTGACTCCTTTCAAAAAATCAGTGAAACAGATTGGTCGTGAGGTAACATTTGCAAGCCCCCCTACCCACAATCCTTCCATGCAATGTGCTTGTCACTTAGGGCTTCATGTTTGGTCCAGTAAAACAAAAATCACTGCCTAATGTTTTCTGTTTTTCTTGTTGAAACGGTAAGGAAATCTTATAAATAAATTAAGCTAGCATGAAGATTGTTCTGTAACCAGTGTACAATAGCAGCAGATTAGCAAAAAGAAACAAAACAAAAGTACCGCCACTGATCCTGTAAAGACTAGCATCTGTGAAACTATTTCAGCTTCATTTACATGTTCCATTCTACTGCAACAGAATACCAAAAATATACCAATTGGCCTTTATCTTTTGAATGGAGTTAGCATTGTCTTCAAAGCATCTTCTGTTAATCTCGATCCAAATAATCCATGATATGCATGCTGGTATAGTATTCCACCATAATAGCTTTCTCTTCCTAACTCACTTTCTGTGCCAACACCTCAGCAGATCCCCTGTTGACCTTGGCATAACCCACTGCAAAGCAATCATATTCATGAAGAGCTGCCGCTGTTGGGTGGCAACTTGGCAGTGTAAAAATAAGTGATTGGTATCTGTGTTTCTCTTACACAGAGAAAACATTTGCTAGTTAAAGCAGTACCTCTCTTTTGTAGATTCTCATGTGTAAGACGAGCTTCATTAAACACTATCCATGTGAAGCAAGCACCTTGAGTGAAGCTCTGAACCTCCAAATTTGTTTCCATGGCCAAGTCTTTTCACGACTATCCACCTTTGTTAGTTTTTTGTAGCAAGAACTTACTGAGAAAAACGTCATTGCTCCTTGGCTTCCATAGAAGGCTATCATCAGTGTGCTGATATGTAATCAGAAGGTTAAAAAATTCAGCACTTGCCAATCATTGAAATTTCTTCTATTCTGTATGTAACACCATCAAATTTTTGTTTTCTGGTAAAGAAGAAGCTTTGTTTGCTGCCAGAATAAGGACATCAGTGAAGAGGTCCCTCAAAAGTCAAAGGTTAACGACCAGCTAATTATCCAGCCAAAATGAAGTTTTCTCTCCATTGCTAACTTTGAATTAAATTTTAGATATGAAACTAGGCCACATTAATCTGATACTTTTCCAAACAGAAACTCCATAAGGTGTTATAATGATTCTGCCCATGTTAAACCTCCAGATCACTTCATTAGCAAGCTCCTGATGTGTAATTGTAGGTTTTAAAAGCCCCAAACACCGTCTTTCTTGTTCTTAATAACTGTACTCCAAAAGCACCTCTTATCTCTATTTACTTGCCATATGAAGTTCAACAACAACAACAGCACCACCACCAACAACAACGTAGCCAGTGAACCTTACTTATCTCTCCTATTCTTAGGAGATAGACCACCTTTTCCGGCAACTCTTTCAACTGGAAGTCTTTTCTTTGTCTTCTCAGGCCAAGCTATCACCTTCTGTGTTAGCCCTCAACCTTCTCTTCTTTCATCTTTTCAGATTATTTTTCCGCAGTTCTATACATGGGGAAAGATAGGATAGGATTTGTTTTCACGCTGTATTTAAATCTTAGGACATCTCTAAGTCCAACTCAAGGTCAGAAACTTGGTTTGAATGGACTGAGCACAGCAGGAATTTAATGAGGAGAGCAATTTTTAAGTCTTACAGTGATGAGATGGATAGTTCATGTGTTTAATGCAGCATCGAAGGAGAAAGAAATGTCAGTCAGGAGATGGAAAACAAGGGACAAATTCGCTGATTATTTTTGCACTCTTAAACACAATAAACATGGTAGATATATCAGTTTTATTGCAGTACAAGGGGGAAACAGATCAGTGATTATAACTCCTGAGATTACATTAAATACTACCTTATCAAAAAAAATAAAAAATGCTGGATGGACAGCAATAACTCAGAAAAGTTCATTTTGGTCCCAGAAAGGGGTGAGAAAGCAGCAGCATCATACCCAATCTTCTTTTGCTGAAGTCATCAGAAACAACAATTGGACAACAGAAGCTACAAAAGGGTCAACATCCCAGACCACCAACTCCAGAATCATCATCCCTGGTAGCTCTGTAGTAACAGAAGACGGCATGCTCGGCTGATGCATTGTGGGGAAATTTTTGGCCACAAGCCAAGAAATTCCAATTCTCAATGACATCTGGAGATGGGTATGTAGTGTGTGGAATTCCTCTCATGGAACTAATGCGTACGTAATGAATGATTCACAATTTCTTTTTGAGCTTCCATCCAGAAGGAAGCTGAGCATGTTCTCAAAGGAGAATGCAGATGGAAGAAGTCCAAATTGACGTTAGATTGGCAAATGGAAATTTGGTTTCATCTAAATGAGATATCCTTCTCGGCTTTTTGACTAAGATCTAGTGATATTTTTCATCTAAAATTGGAGGTGCTTGTTTGTTGGGTCAGTATTGTGTCAAGCTGGTATAAAATGCCACAAACCTTTGGTGCTACCTTTGTCTGACCCTACATACATGCCCAGAGATTACAATTTTTTAACAAAGAAAGCTCTCGGTAAATATCACAGCATCTTCTTGCCGCTAGTTTTTAGTAGGCGTTTCGACGTGATTTGGTTTAAGTTTGAAAAAAGGAGTATTAGTTGTGTTTGGACATGAATTTCACTTGGAGAAAAAGTTGAAGTGATGGACTAGATTGTGAGGCAAATATTTATTTGAAATAATCTCCAAATATTATTTTCATTACTTCTCAAAAAAGAAAATGTTTCGAAGAAAGAAATTACTTTGATCTATTGTGTATCCTGCTGAACATGCATTTCCAACTTCCCTCTTTTTTTGTTATACTAAAAAAGACGGAGATGTTAGACTAGTCTGTCGTTCAGATTTCTCATCTTCTCCTGCTTTGGTAGTTCTCAGTTCCAATTAATTTTATCGAGCTTAGAGACCCTTTACATGCCAAAAAGACCATAGCTGTAGAGTATATTCTTGTCCCTTAACTGCTTTGTTACATCTGACCTTTTCATGGAACAATGTGTTTTTGTATGAGTAATTTTCTGTTACTTTTGAAAAATTACTTTCAATTTAAGTTTCAAATCATGCACTTGCATATTATACGCTGGAAATTGTATACTGAAAGATCTTGTGTGCAATTAACGTTATGTATCTTCTGGTCAGACTGCTGTTGTAACAACAAGACGCGTCCTGGAAAGATTGGCTGTCCACTATGTTTCACAACGCATGGCATGGAAGCTTCTGAAAGGTTTTTTTTCTTGTCTGCAAGCTTAAATCTATAGTCTTTGCTGATTGACATTTACGAAACCCAGCATTTCTCAATTTCTGCAGATGTTCCCAAGTCAGCTGCACGCAAGGCTCAAAGGGGAATGCCTGGTGTGATTTATTTTTGCAGTGTCACAAAAACAACATGCAGAGGTTTACCATTATATGTTCAATACTCTTTTCTCATGGTTCACCTAGATTAGCCATGATTCTTGATTCTTCACCTCTCACTCTCTGATCAGGTCATTTTCTGGGAGTTTTGGCATCATGGTTTGTTCAAGTTGGCATTGATATCTGGCGATTTTTCAAAGCTAAACAAGACGATGACACACTTGATAGATCAGAAAAAATTAAGCTTCTAGGAAGGAAGATTTCCATTGTTACTGTCAGATGTAGTGCATCTCTTGTCTTCGCTTCCATAGGGGCAGGGATAGGAGCAATGATGGTCGTCCCTACAACTGGCCAGTGGATTGGTAAGCTCACAATATGCTTTTCAGTACCTATATCGAACATCATCTTTACTAGAATTAATCAAATCATAATTTTTCAGGATGCGCTATTGGAGATGTGGCTGGACCAGTCATTGTAGCCTTTTGCTTTGACAAAGCTCTTCACATGGATCTGTCATGATGACTCTCTTCTTGGTTATATATCAAGGTCATAATTGATATAAGAGTAATGTGGTTGATGTTGAAGCTTTCCCCCCTCCCGCGCACACGCGCACACACAAAGAAGTGGCAATTCAGTGTTTTTGTTAGACTTAATTGGTTCCTTCAGCTCTAGAATAATATTCGTCATAGATACATTAACCAATTTATGACATTACTGAGTTCCTTTTTTCGGATTTTATTCATGCTTTCTCGTTCATAACATCCTTGGTCATAGTTGGTCTGGTGAATCTATTGGTTATGCACCAAGCGATGATAATGGCAAATGCTCACCAACAGCCTAATTCTGTTTGAAATTTTCTATTCCAATCAATGGCCTGTAACCATTATGGCAAGGAAAAGTTTGATTCTGAGGGGAATAAGAGGCAAAAATTGGAACAGAAATATCATTTGATTTGTCGATCCACAAACCACTGAACCGAACCATTCATGATAAGCTGCTGAACTGTTTATATAATAGCATTGTTCAGCATCTTTTCTAGCTACTTTCCTGGTCTCATTTTTGCTCATCTTAGCATTCCTTGCATAATAACGATGCCTTGAAAGGTATGACTTCATGTTGGTTTTGACAAGTCTGATGCAAGTAATTTGGTCCTCCAATTTCCTTGAAGAAACTACATTTCTGCAATTCTGCTTTTCCCTTCAAACAAGAACTGACCAGTTGAAATCTTCCCACGAGGGTAAATAAATAAGTTAAAAGGCTTATAAAGCAAAACAGAAGCAAATGATAAAATTATAATAAGTAGGGATGGCAAATGGGGCGGAACGGGGTGGTTGCATGGCAAATCCAAAGAGTTCAACTTGTCTCGCATGAGAGAATTTGTTGTTTTCAAGCTCCACCTAAACCCGCCTTGCCCCGCACCCCACCTGACTTCTTTACCAAAAATATATTTCTATTTTAAATATAAAGGATAACCTCAGACAAATGAGGAGTAATATATATCAAATACTCATAATTATTTTTTTTGTTTAATGTTATAATAATGAATATTTTCATATCAATTTAGTGAAAATTTGGTATTTTCCCATACTTAGCCTCTGAGTAAATTCAGTTGTCATTAAGTTATTCCGTCAATTTCTTGAACATATACAGTATTTATATATAATAGGGAACCAATAAACTTATGTTAATTTTTGTGAAATAGAGAACCAGTTGAGGATAACTCTATTAATAGTTATAGTACATTATTTAATTTGAAAATTTTAAGTCAAAGTTTAATATGAATGGATTTTCAATATCTAATTAGTTTTTAATGTAAGAAGAACATATAACTCGGGAAAATATTATATATGATGACTAATCAAAATCAATAAATAATATTTTCGGTAAACTCGCAATCCGCCCCATCCCACATCAACTTTAAAAAAGGGAAACTTACTTAAATATATCATATTTAGAAAATATTTATTATTTATAGCTACATAATTTTAATAGATGTATAATCACTTTTAATACATAATGCGGATTTTTTTATCAAAACAACCCCAATACATTTTAAGACACTTATAATATATCTATATTGCATGCAAAATTACTTTTATACGTAGTGTAATACATCTATATTACATGTATAATTCATTTTTAATAAATAATGCAATTTTTTTATCAAAACAAGTATAATACATTTTAATACATATATATATATATATTACATATATTATTCACTTTTAATACATAATACAATTGCTATAGATGGCAAATATTTTCTAAATATAGTATATCTAGGTAATAAATAAAAAATATGTTTAAAAGCAGTAAGTATTTTATAAAAGGAACTCAAAAAGGTAATTATCCCTTAAAAAATATATATTCAACCCGCCTCGCATAATCTTAAATAAGCATCTACTCTGAATAGCCTGAAACCCGTCTTATTGCCATTCGTATTGTCAGGACTCGAGTCTATACCCTAGCCGAGACATGGTACTTAGAACCATGAGTTGTCCCAAGCTAATCTTTGGCATAACATATCAAAGCATATCATAAGAAAACTAAGTGGAAGCTGAAATATATGCATAAAAGTTCTTATTAGAAAGATAACATATCCATGAAGACTGAAAACTAATGTCTGAAACAAGCCTTTAACATCTGAATCAAAAGAAATAAGTTTATCGGGGACATAGCCCTCCGCTACCATAACTTACTAAAAGAACTAACTAAAACTACTTCATGATGTCCCCGAATAAAGAGGACTCGCCAACTGTTGATTGGGAACCACTGCAACCTCACTAGCCACGAGTATGAGAATGAGTGTCGGAATCTACATCATAAAAAGATGCAGTGTAGAGAAAGTATGCGTCCGTACGTAGAATTTACTGAGTATGAAAGAAGCACCAACATACTCGTATAACATATCATTAAGGAAATAAGGAAATAAGATTTTCAAAGATCATAACATAATGAGAGAACTTGAAGAGAAAACAGTTGAAGTTCATGTCTAACTATTGTTAAAAATCTTCCTTCAAAAGCATATATAGAGATGAGTCTGTTTCAGAAATCTTGCATAAACATATACATAAAATAGCATGCTTAAAGTGTCTATAATAAGTAAAGAGCATATCATAAAAAAATTATAATTGAGGAGTTTCTTATAATTGACTCACACCATGTGAGCTCATGAGTTTCTTTATGTTAATATTTTTACTCATATATTGCAATTTTTATTCAATGTGAATCTTAAAGCTCCATTTATTTTCGGTAAGTACAACAAAAGAGGAATACGTATTTTCTGTTTTAATTAGGTGACATTTTTTTTATATATATTTGTTGTTTCAAGAAAAAATATTATTATCTGTTTTAATTAAGTATTTTCTGTTTTAATTAGGTGACACTTAAAGTTAACTATATAGTTAATTGTGGACTTCTAGTTTTTTTTTGATTGATTTTGTAGAAAATTAGTGGCTGTAATTTTTTTTATTGGTATGAAGATCGACACCCTCCTCAAGCAAATAAGGTGATCTAAGATTTGTTGAAGAAAGTCAAGGTTTTTGATGAAAAAATAAATTGAGCAAGAAATATATTTATTGTTGGTGTGATCGCTACTGGGTTGATAATGTTTGAAATATGGAGATTGAAGCCTAATTGTTAAAATGTGTTGTGTTGTTCAGGTATAGGTAGTGGTCTATCATTAGGTATATGTGGTGGTGTAGTATTATTTTGATGTTGTTGTTGCTGTATATATCTAGCTAGGCCATATTTGTATATATTTTGATGTTATTGTTGTATACAATTCACAATTCACATCTTGTTGAAGTGAATACATATTTCACTTATTAAAAGTTCAAAATCCTACAAATTGTTGGATATTGTGGTAGCTTTTCATTGCCTTCATCAATGGTATTCTTCAAGATATTTGAGAAACAAGACGATAATTGCATTATATGAAATGACAATTTAATACCAAAAACATTTAACAATATCACAATGTAACTCAAAAACATAATCCACAATAAACTCAAAGTTAGCATTATGCTAAATACCACGATCAGTGGATTGGTTTAACAAGGTTATAATCCTCAAAAATATTTATTACGTTACATAGAAAAAAGTATTCAAAGCTGATGCTGCTATTACTTCTTCTTTTTGTTTGCCATTTGCTGCAACTGGGAGGTAGTGACAGCATTTCTATTTTTCCATCTCAAGCCTCTAGGCTTAAAATCAAGGTCTATGCCTGTTGAACTTGCATCCTTAAAATTTGAACCTGTTGGTAGAATTCTTGGACTTGAAGTCCCTGACTGTTTTTATAGAAAAAGAGAAACCAAAATTAGTAAGTAAGCTGCACTTGTGAAGATTAGTATGTAACCAAAGGAGAAAATAACATACATTGAGTATTTGGGTTCCACTTGCACTTGTGAATATGCCAAATCCAACATTACTTGATCCACCATATGATGGCTTCTTTGTCCCCCCTCTTGCAGAATCTTCTCCAGTTGCAACTCCTCCTCTCCTTTGTCCAATAATCTCTTTTCTCCTCCGAGATTGTTGACTTGTTATTCCTCTTGTAAAAGAAATACTTGTATCCACATATTCTGGTGGTTGGCTTGAGCTTGTATCATTCACCCTCTTAACTCTACTTATATCAACACAAACTGTTGTTGAAGAAGCATACTTGCTTGATGTTGTTGATGCAGGTTGGTTGAATGTTGTTGATGTAGGTTGGCTGAATGTTGTTGGTTCAAGTTGACTAAAGTTTTTTGGTTCAGATTGGCTACTTCCTTGTGAGCTTTGACAAGTAAATGTTGTTGGTTCAGGTGTTACCTTGCAATATCTCTTGTTATGACCTTGTTGTTTACACATGGAACAAATCTGTTTCACCCCTTGTTTGGACATTTTTCCATACTTCTTTCTTGGTTCATCTTTGCCCTTTCTTCTATTTCTTGCAGGTCTGCCAGGCATTGGTTTAGGTTTAGGAGGTTCAATCCTTGGATTGTTAGTTTCAGGCCATATCTTCATATTTGGAATTGGTTGGATGAAATGACTATAAGCCTTTAAGAAGGTATCCTTCTTATACCAATGCTCCACAAGAGGTTCAGGCTCCTATTCTATGTGGCACAAAGCAGCAATAGCATGTTGGCATGGAATGCCTCTCAGTTGCTAAGTTCTAAAACTACAAACTCTATCAGCCAATTTAACTATATGCCAGCACTCCCCGTCTCCAATCTCAAACCCAACATCAGCATTCCAAAGCACCTTGCATGTCCTAGACTTGTCCTTATTCTCCTCTAAGATAAGTCTAGCCATAGGTGCAATATCAAATATCCAGGTGTTGGCAAACTTAATCATGTCCATAGTTCTTGTCATTATCTTTCTCTTAATTTCCTCCAACATGGTTATTATAGATTTGTGTCTACATGATATGATCCACGAGTTAAAGATCTCACACATGTTATTTTCAACTACATCACATTTGGAATGCTCTTGAAAGAATGGCCTAACCCATGACACTTTTGGATAATGCAATAAGTCAGCACAAAATCCTTACCAAGTGTGCTCATTTTATGAAGCTCATCCTTGAACTTCACTTCAAACCTTACCTTTGAACATCTCTAGAATTGTTTTCTCCTTTCCTCTCCCTTCCAGGTTTGATTCCAATTAGACCAAATATGTCTAGCACACCTTCTAACTTAAGCATTTGGTAGCAGTTCATCAACAGCTGCATGAAAACCCTACAAAGAAAACAAAATGCAATTTAATACTCAATAGATAATCTAATAGCTTTAGCAAATATAATAGGTAATTATCTTTTGTATATCTGCCATCACAGTAAGACCCTGTCCAGTACCCAACTGCAGGTCCTCTTTCAAGTAATTGATAAAGAAACTCCAATTATGCTTAGTTTCCTTATCTACATCTGCCCAGGCTATAGGAAACATCTGATTGTTTCCATTCTTGCCAACTGCTACTAGAAGTTCACCCTTGCAAGCACCCTTTAAGAAACATCCATTAAATCCTATTATTCTTCTACATCCTTCCTTCTACCCCCTTTTCAATGCATCCAAGCACACATAGAAGTATACAAACAAATTCTTTCCTGGTGCAGTTTCTCTATCCATTCTTTAAAAAAGAGAACTACCAGGATTGGTCTGTTTTATAACCTCAACATAATCATATAATCTTGCAAATTCCATATTTCAGTCACTCATGGATTCTCTAAGAATATTAGCTTTGCCTTGTAACAAATGGTCCTACCCACATATAATCCTAACTTCTCCCTGCATAATTCTTGTATTTCTCAAATCTTTATGGATGATTGTTTAGTTATTTCATCCTTGAATTTGTTTGCTAGGAATTTACTTGTACACATTTTGTTCTTATTTGATGGAGAACACTTATATATATGATGGTAGTTCTCGATCAAAAAATTACCAGAATCTCTATCAATTGCACCATAACACAACCATTTGCATTTTTCTTTAAATTTACATTTAACCCTCACTCTATGAATTTCATTAGGCCTTAACTTAATCTGATAATTATTTTCTACTGCATAATTTGCCAAAGCCTTTCTAAATTTTTTAGCATTTTCAAAAATCATTCCAAGTTCAAAAATAGCAACTTCACATTCAGCATCATACCTGACATTTTTACTCTTCCTTTTTCCTGGTTGATCAACACCCCTAACAGCTTCTACATCTAGCACATCTGTGCTATTATCACTATCACAGTCTGAGCTATCAATATACTCTTCATCTCCTCCTAATCTGCCAACATATCTATCCTTCTTATTTCTTTTAATATCTTCAAAGCCTCTATCAATACCAGCTTCACCTACTGGTATTTCTTCAGGTACTTTTTTTCTCTTAGGATTTAGATTTCTTTTATTCCTCCTTTCATATCTAAAGGATCTCAATTCTTCATCAACATTTGAACCATCTTCATCAGGAATGACATTTATATCTGAGTCACTACTATGCAGATCTGACTTATTCACATCTGAAACATCCTCAGTCTTATTCACATTTGAAACAGCCTCATTCTCCATATTTCCAACATCAACAGAGTCTGTCCATGCTAAAAGACCAACTGGAGTTGGCAATTCCTCTAACTTATTAATTTTATGGACCATATAAACATAAAAGTCATCACCATCTATTAAGTCTTTCACATAGTCTAACAACTAAATATCAGAAGTAACTTGGATAAATTTATTGTTAATTTTATTTTGACAGTAAAAACCCTTCAAATTTGTGTACCCAAGGTCTTTAGTGTATGAAAGAAACTTGACAAGGCTAAAATGATCTTTATCAATGGTAACGACAAATACATCTATTTCTCCTCTGTAAGTAGGGTTAGGGTCTGTGATAACATGACCCCCATAATAAAAACATGCCAATATATACTCGTCCATATCTCAAAAAAAAGACCCCAATACAAGAAAATACCCAAAAGCCCTTTACTTTATCAGGGCAATTTCCAAAAAAAACCCAAGTTATAAAATGCTAAAAGAGAGTGGACACAACTAGAACATACACATTCTTCTTCAAGGATGAAACACGCAAACACAAGGAGTAGTTGATAGAAATGTCAAAAAGCCCAACAAAAATGCAATCTCCAACACTTGATTTCAACCTTTAAACCTGGAAATTGACAACATAAACTAACATAACAGTTAGTACTAACTAAGAATTGAATGAAAATCAAGAAAGATTGAACTTTCATATTCTTACCTAGGTTTTGATCGGTGAACTTGAAGATGGGTTTCGCCTTTAAACTGAAGAGAAAATGGTGTTGAAGATCAACTTTTGACCACTTAAACTTAAAGCTATATGACGTGTAGAGAAGACAGAGTTGACATGATATAATTGGTCAACTAATCCTTGTGGATGAAATTATAATACACGCGCTTGAGTCTAATAACAGATTGTGTAAAAAGTGTCAAGATGACACATTCGACCCTTACATAAGTATCTAAAATGAACATCTCCTAGTTTAGGTGTCTAAGTGAAAGTTGGTGCCAACTTTAAGGGGCCACCGATGGGGTTGGCCTTTTGTGAAATAGAGAACCAGTTGAGGATAACTCTATTAATAGTTACAGTACATTATTTAATTTGAAAATTTTAAGTCAAAGTTTAATATGAATGGATTTTCAATATCTAATTAGTTTTTAATGTATAAAGAACATATAACTCGGGAAAATATTATATATGATGACTGATCAAAATTAATAAATAATATTTATGATAAACTCTCAATCCTTCTCATCCTGCATCAACTTTAAAAAAGGGAAACTTACTTAAATATATCATATTTAGAAAATATTTATTATTTATAGCTACATAATTTTAATAGATGTATAATCACTTTTAATACATAATGCATATTTTTTTTATCTAAACAAGCCTAATATATTTTAAGACACTTATAATACATCTATATTTCATGCAAAATTACTTTTATACGTAGTGTAATACATCTATATTACATGTATAATTCATTTTTAATAAATAATACAATTTTTTTTACCAAAAAAGTATAATACATTTTAATACATATATATTACATATATTATTCACTTTTAATACATACTACAATTTCTATAGATGGTAAATATTTTCTAAATATAGTATATCTAGGTAAGAAATAAAAAAATATGTTTAAAAGCAGTAAGTATTTTATAAAAGGAACTTAAAAAGGTAATTATCCCTTAAAAATATATATTCAACCTACCTCTCATAATCTTAAATAAGCATCTACTCTGAATAGCCTGAAACCCGTCTTATTGCCATTCGTATTGTCAGGACTCGAGTCTATACCCTAGCCTAGACATGGTACTTAGAACCACGAGTTGTCCCAAGCTAATCCTTGACATAACATATCAAAGCATATCATAAGAAAACTAAGTGGAAGCTAGAATATATGCATAAAAGTTCTTATTAGAAAGATAACATATCCATGAAGACTGAAAACTAATGTCTGAAACAAACCTTTAACATCTGAATCAAAAGAAATAAGTTTATCGGGGACATAGCCCTCTGCTACCATAACTTACTAAAAGAACAAACTAAAACTACTTCATGATGTCCCCGAATAAAGAGGACTCGCCAACTATTGATTGGGAACCACTGCAACCTCACTAGCCATGAGTATGAGAATGAGTGTCGGAATCTACATCATAAAAAGATGCAGTGTAGAGAAAGTATGCATCCGTACATAGAATTTACTGAGTATTAAAGAAGCACCAACATACTCGTATAACATATCATTAAGGAAATAAGGAAATAAGGTTTTCAAAGATCATAACATAATGAGAGAACTTGAAGAGAAAACAGTTGAAGTTCATGTCTAACTATTGTTAAAAATCTTCCTTCAAAAGCATATATAGAGATGAGTCTGTTTCAGAAATCTTGCATAAACATATACATAAACTAGCATGCTTAAAGTGTCTATAATAAGTGAAGAGCATATCATAAAAAAAATTATAATTGAGGAGTTTCTTATAACTGACTCACACCATGTGAGCTCATGATGTCCAACAGCTAACCCTAGTTGGGCGGGCTGTCCTATACATTGCCAGAGTATAGGATCACATGGTGTATGTAGGTTATAAGAAACTTCTCAGAGTATAGGACCATATCTTATCTATGTGGATCCACTAAATTCCTCTCAAGGCCATATGGAGTTGTCTTATAAAGTGGTACACTCGAACCTACGACGACATGTAGTTATATGACTTGGGTTTCTAAACTAGTATCCTCTCGGTGCTAAATAGTCCTGTCAAAATAATATACATGCATATTCTTACTCATAAACATAAAGGGCATTCATTTATTTGAAACATATATGAGATTAAACTCTAAAGTCATATCTAAAATAACCAGTATTGAGGTTGAAATTCACATCATGATAGTTTTCATGCTTAAAAGTCATAAATGTTCCAGGAATCATATAAATCGTGCTAAATCAATATAATAAGGTTTTAATATCAAAGTGAAACCATGAAAACCTAAATTAATGAAGAAGGATCGTAATTTCATAAAAAGCCAATTTTGCTTCTAACAATCTTGTAGAATTATTGAAATCAAAATACTTTAGCATGAGAGTGAAATAGTACTCTCATTGAAGCCTTACATACCTTAGTGAAGAAGCTTGATGGAGAATCTTGGAATATGAAACTCTATCCTTGGTGTTTTCTTGAAGTTTTTGAGTGTAGAAATTTAGGAGTGAATTGAGAGGGTTTAATAATTAAAGACTAAGTTTCTACATGTTTAGAGACATTTAGATAACTCCCCAAAGGTTTTAAGAACCAAAAAAAGAAGATAAAAATCTGTAAAATTTGGCCGTTTGACGTCGTCTAGATGATGGACCGTCGCTTGGGAGATAAGCCAAATAGTCAGACCATCATAAATGGCCAAACAAAACAGCCTTACTTGTCTCTTGTGACTCCCATGTGTGACGGGCCTTCACGGGTCTGATGAACCATCACAGGTCCCGTCACACACTGGCAACACGTAGTATCTCTGATAAATCGGCCATAACTTCTTACTCTGAGCTCCGAATTTCACAAACATGGTGGCTTGGAAAGAAGACTCATAGACCTTTAATTTGATAGGTTATGGGCCACATAAATCTTTTTTGAGAGATATGATCATTTGAAGTTGACCCTTATATGAACCCATGCGAAAACTTAGTCGGTAGGAAAGCTTTGAACTTGACTTAGTGCTAGAGGTTCCTTCTGATCCTAACTCACATCTAATACATGTCAAATATCTAGGAATGAACCTTAACATACATATGCAACTTAGGAATCATGGGATTCGGGCCTATACACATACAAAAGATGGGTCAGATTTTTGCTTAGAAGTTGCAGGCTTTACACATATCTACATACCCTAGAAAACCAATAAAACACCTGATAGACAGTGTTTCTACCTAAGAAGAGAGGGTCAAAGAGTTGCAAAGGACCATAACTAAAAGAGAAAATTACACAGATAAACAAACATATACTAGTTAATTAGTTAACACAACTAAAATTTTATTAAATTACCATTCGCCACTAACTTACAATCATAATTACGTGCCTACATCCATAATTTATATATTTCGGCTCCCAATTATGTGAATTCAAAATTTGTATAATTTGGTTCCTAATTGTATAAATTCTGAGTTTTCATGTTGATCAATTTGATTTGTATAAGTTCTGAAAAATTTCTAAATGTAACTATAAAATTTATATATACTTATCCTGTTATATAGTGGCGACGAATTATATAAACAGAAATATCCATACCAAACGAAACTATAACTATGATGCATAATTAGGCAAAATGTAATTAAGGATTATAATTAAGATACTGATAGTAGATATTTGTGAAATTTCCTCTAACTGAAATACTCTCTAAATATGATCATCGGAGGGGAGACAATTAAAGGCTAAGGTGTCTGTTTGTTACAGGAGAAGGAACTGAAAAGGACCAGATTTCGAGGCAGTTATTTTTTATGATCAAGATATGGATTGCTCGAAACTCCTACATAGTAGTGCTCTGATAATCTCTTTAGATAATGCAACCTTTATTGTTAAATATATGTTGATTGTTCAAGAAAGTTTGACAAATATCACCTACAAGCGGGTCCTCGAGCTGATGAAGCTAGCAAACACAGTGATCCTAATAACAAAGTTGCTGGCCAGATTCAATGTGTACAATGAGATCACCCAAGGAAAGATACAATTATGGATGAACATTGAGGGGGTAATTAAGATGACCTAGTTTGATGTTCTCAATGGAGAGATTGGGTACAACATCATTTCTGGTAGGCCATGGATTCATGCTATAAGAGATGTACCCTCCATATACCATCAAGTGATAAAGTTTTCAATGGTAGATTGGATAAAATAAATGAAGGGCGACTTGTTGGAAGCAAGAGAAATATACGCTATACCTTTGTCCAAAGAGCAACTGATCACCAACCTAAGCATTGAAAAATAGCAAATATAGAAATTGGAGTCCTCTTTCAAGAATGACATGGAAGGAGTTCGTGAGTTGGAAGAAATAGATAAAAATCGTCTCCAAGTATCAAAGTCTTACCATATTCCAGATGATCAAGATGGATCTAATACTACAGAGGAAGAGCATGAGCAACTCAACATGTTCATCAATTTTCCAAAAAGAAATGTATATCTGGGCAAGAGATTGACTCTCGACCTCATAAGCAAACTCATTGATTTCCTTAAAGCTGATGCCAATTGTTTTGCTTTGTCCTACCTTAACATAACAGATATTCCACCAAACATAACCATTCACAAGCTAGGTATGGGCACATACTTTTCTCAAGTAATATAAAAATACACCCCATATCTATGGAGAAAAATAGGTTTGTTAAATAAGAGGTAAATCAACTATTGAAAACAAGGTCAATTTGGGAAGTAAGTTACCTGGAGTACTTGGAAAATATGGTCTTGGTGTGAAATAAAAAAATCAGAATGTGTGTTAATTTTAAAGATTTAAATAAAGCATGCACGAAGAATTTTCTCTTGTGCCAAACATTAATCGCGTGATCAATGCCACGATCGGGCACAAGAATGAGTTTTCTCGATCGTACTTTGGATAAAACAAAAATCAAAAGGACCCGAGAGACTGGAATAGAACTTCTTTTGTCACTATCTTTGGCACATACTGCTACAATGTGATGCCCTTTGTTTTAAAGAATGCAGGTACAACCTATCAAAGACGGTTGACCCGGATGTTCAAAAAACAGATCGACAAGACCCTGAATGTCTATGTAGACAACATGTTTGTAAAGTATTTGGAAATAGAAGACCACTTGTATTACTTATAGGAAACCTTCAACATTCGGAGGAAATACAATATGAAGTGAAACCCAGAAAAATATGATTTCCACGTCGGATCTGCCAAGTTCTTAGGGTTTCTTGTATCATATAGAGGGATCAAAGTAAATTCAGACCAAATCAAAACAATCGAGGAATTTTTAGATGTGCTTGACAAGGTCAAGGATTTGCAAAGGCTCACTGGGCGAGTGATTACTCTTAGACAATTCTTTTTGAGATTCTTTAGAGATGTCACCGTTTCTTTTCCTTAAAAGGGAAGAAGAATTAGTTTACTTGGACTTTGGAATGCCAACAGGCTCTATAAGATCTGAAGTCATACCTATCAAGCCCACTATTGTTAGCGAAACCCTCTAGAAAAGAGCAACTACTCATTTATTTGGTAGTGGTTGAGGTAACCATTGTTCTTGTTAGAGAGGAAAAAGGTACACAATACCCCATTTTTTATGTCAGAAAAACTTTGTTAATGGTAGAAACTCGATATTCACATTTGGAAAAGTTAGCCTAGCCCGTGTGGAATCCACTCTGAAACTAAGACCATATTTCTAGAGTAGCGTATTGTGTGGTAACAATGTAGCCTCTACAGAACGTCCTCTACAAGCCCGAATATTTAAAAAGAATGGATAAATAAGAGGTGTATTTAAGTGAGTTTGATATCGAGTATAACCCCTGAACTGCCATCAAATCTCAAGTCTTAGGGGGTTGACCCCCAAAGATGAGAAGGAGGAATGTATTGCCTCTTAGAATACATACGATATTTGTATGTTGTACATAGATGGAGACTCGAACATAAAGGAAACCAAACTGGAGATAGTTTGGATAACCTCAAAAAGTGAAAAACTATGATAAACTATTAATTGTATTCCTCTAACAATGAGGTTGAGTACGATTCCTTCTTGCAAGTATCAAATTTGTGTTGGGACTAGGTTCTGAGTTCATTCAAATTGATTATGACTCACAAGTTGTCGTAAACTAAGTTGATGGGACCTATGAGGCAAAAGACAACAGGATGCTAAGATATTTGAGCAAAGTTAGGACACTACTTCTATTTATCCATTTCATAACACAAGGAACATCACCGACACAATTGCTGGAAGAAGTTAATTTGAATTCAAATTGGAGATTAAACATGATTTCTCACACAGATCTTACAATATCTTCTCAGGGAGATCACCTCGAAGATCTATTGAAGGCAATTTAAATAAAATCTATTCATCTCACAGGGAATTTATCTCTAACTTGAAAGCACCTCATGCGAATGCTCACATATATCTTACATCACCACGTTCCCTACAATGTAATACCTTAGAAGTCCCTAAGATCCAATCAGGGTTGAACAATTTAGAAATCTAAAGTTTGGAAAATTTTGGGATTTATGGACACAATTTACAGGGCGTATATGGAACCACGGCTCATGGAAACCATATGTAGACCCAACTTTAGAGACTTAGAAATTTAGACTAAGATTTACAAGCTAGGTTTATGGCTCGTAAAAGATGCTACAGGTCATAAACAAGGGTTGGTAGATTGAAATTCTGAGACTTGGATAATTTGACTTGAAAAGGATGGATGTGTTTCATGGGTCGTTTAGTGTTTTATGGCTCATAGTTGGAAGTCATAGATCAAACTTTAGATACTATGCATTTTAGTACTTTAGATCTATGAGATGCTAGTACTGATCGTATATGGAATTAGGAGTTGTAGTTGGGTTCATTGTTCATTCTTCAAAGACTTGGTAATTTCAGTATGTTGACTTCTAGGAGTGATTAGTATGAATTGTATAAGGTTTTATGGATCGTAAAAAGGGTTTTGTGGTTCAAGGTTCAAAAACTCTGGATTTCCAGTTGAATTTTTCGATAGACCTTTATGGGTCGTAGAAGGATCTACGGTTCGTAGATATCCTCATAATACTTGTTTGGTAGTTTTTAATCAGGATTAATTGGGTCTTTTCCTACTCTTTTAATTCCTATGCTATGTCTTTTTGGCCTATTTTAAGCGGGTTTAAGTGATCCTTAAACAACCTAACTTCCCATTCACTCTCATTCTCTCAAATCAAAGTTTCTTCTCTCTCAAGTTTCCTATCAAGGCAAGAACAAGGATTTCAAGCTTCAAGTCTTGCCTTCCAAATTCAATATAAGGTTTTGTTCAAGGCATATGAGAACCTCATCAATGGGTCTCTTTTAACTCATTGAGACCCAACCCAATTTCTTCAAGGTATGATTTCTCTCAATTCTACCATTTCATGATTTTCATGGGTTCTTATTGAATTTCATTGATTCTTCAAGTATGATATCTAATTTCATGAATTCAGTCATAATTAATTCCATATTTTGAATGTCATTTTTATGAACCCACATATACACAAGTATTTTCATAATCTAGAAATTATGATATGTCACATGTATGTCTATGATGGGCAGTACACCATACTTCATGTTGTAGCTCACATAGTTATATGTTGGTTAGAAGTACCTCCCACAATCAGTCTTTTCAGTTATTGCATTGATCAAGTATTTAGTTTATTCAGTTATTCCAGTTCAATTTTTATCAGATATCATGTTATGTTACTTGATCATTGCATCAATATGTTTTACAGATTTATCTTGTTCAGATTTATGTTTATTAGAATAATTTAGTAGTTCTTACATATTTTCATTGCTTTAGGTAGTGATGGTAGACTAGGGTCATGTTCTCGCTCAGGAACGGGGACTGGGATGAGGGTAAGACGGGGTAAATAGATTAAAGGAGCGTCTAGACTGAGAGTAGGTTCTTGGAACATTAGGACGTTAATGGGAAAATCCATAGATCTAGTTAAGATTCTTAAGAAGAGGAAGAATAATATAGTCTGTATCCAAGAGACCAAATGGGTAGGTTCTAAAGCTAAGGAGGTAGACGGGTATAGGCTTTGGTTCTCTGGTAGATCAAAGTATAGGAATGGGGTAGGTATTTTAGTAGATAGCAATTTAAAGGATCAGGTGGTGGAGGTTAGGAGAGTCACTAATAGGATGATATCGATTAAGGTGGTCATTGAAGGGATCATGTTGAACATTATTAGTGCTTATGCGCAGCAAGCGGGCTTAGACGAAGAGGTTAAGAGGTGCTTTTGAGAGGATTTGGATGAATTAGTGGGAGGCATACCGCTTACTAAGAAGCTTTTTGTGGGAAGGGATTTCAATGGGCACAACGGGTCTATTTTAGGAGGGTATGATGATGTGCATGGAGGCTTTGGCTTCAGGGAAAGAAATAGAGGTGGAGTCTCACTTTTGGATTTTGCAAGAGCTTTTGGGCTGGTGATAGCCAGTTCGAGTTTTCCAAAGAAGGAGGACCATTTGGTAACCTTCCGTAGTTCGGTGGATAAGACCCAAATAGATTTTCTACTCTTAGAAAGGATGATAAAGGTCTGTGCAAGGACTGTAAGGTCATTCCGATCAATAATCTAACAACCCAACATAAGCTCTTGGTGATGGATTTAGGGATCAAGATGACGAGGAAGAAAAAGGTCGGGGATGACCGACCTAGGATCAAATAGGGGAGTTTGACCACAGCTAGTGCCCTAGAGATAGGAGAAAAATTGAAGGTTATGGGGGACTGGGATAGTAGTAGAGATGCGACAAGTATGTGGGTTAGGATAGCTAGTTGTATTAGGGCTATAGCAAGGGAAGTGTTGGGAGTCTCGAATAGTAGTCATAGTCGGCATCGAGGGGACTGGTGGTGGAATAGAGAAGTACAAGGGAAGGTGAAAGCAAAGAAAATAGCATATGCAAAGTTGATAAAAAGAAAGAATGAGGTAGAGAAGTGGACGAATGTGGAACTTTATAAGATAGCGAGGAAGGACGCAAAGTTGGCGGTTTGGACGGCAAAAATGATAGCTTTCGAACGCCTTTATGCTAAACTAGAAGAGAAAGGTAGAGATAGGAAATTATTTAGGCTAGCCAGGGCGCGGGAGAGAAGGGCATGCAATATGGACCAAGTGAAGTGCATTAAGGACGAGCATGGAAAAGTATTGGTAGACGATACCCTCATTAAACAGAGATGGCATTCCTACTTCCATAAGCTCTTGAATGAAGAAGGGGACAGAGAGATTGTGTTAGGAAATTTAGAATATATAGGGAGACGTCATGATTTTGGGTGTTATAGGAGTATTACGGTCGAGGAGGTTAAGGGTGCTATTCATAGGAGGTGCTAGGGAAGAGCGACTGGACCTGACGAGGTTCCTGTGGAATTTTGGAAGAATGTGAGCTCAGTAGGTTTGGAGTGGCTGACTAGGCTATTTAATGTCATCCTTAAGACGATAATGATGCCTGAAGAATAGAGGTTGAGCATAAGGATCCCCCCTATATAAGAATAAGGGGGATATCTAGAGCTGGGTTAACTATAGAGGTATCAAGCTTCTAAGCCATACTATGAAAGTATAGGAAAGAGTGGTGGAGATGAGGGTGAGGAGAGGAGTATCTATTTTAGAGAACCAGTTTAGATTTATGCCAGGACGCTCAGCTATAGAAGCCATCCATCTTATGAGAAGACTGGTGGAGCAGTATAGGGAGAGGAAGAGGGACTTTCATATGGTATTCATTGACCTAACAAGCTCACGATAAAGTTCCACGAGAGATATTTTGGAGATATCTGGAGGCTAAAGATGTACCGATGGCGTATATTAGGATGATCAAGAACATGTATGAGGGTGCCAAAACTAGGGTAAGGACAGTAGGAGGGGACTTAGAGCATTTCCCAGTTGTGATGGGGTTGCATCAAGGATCAGCTCTCAGTCCATTTTTATTTGTCTTATGATGGATGGATTGACATGACAAATTTAAGGCGAGGTGCCATGGTGTATACTTTTTGCAGATGACATAGTCCTGATCAATGAGACTCGTAGTGGAGTTAACGCTAAGCTAGAGAATTTGAGACATACCATGGAGTCTAAAGGGTTTAAGCTGAGTAGGACCAAGATAGAGTACTTAGAGTGCAAGTTTAGTGAGACACCTCAGGAGGTTGGCGCGGAAGTTAGGCTTGGAGACCAGGCCATCCAAAAGAAAAGTAGTTTCAAATACCTTGGGTCTATCATGCAAGGAAGCAGAGAGATTGATGAGGATGTCACACACCGTATTGGGGCAGGGTGGATGAAATTGAGGCTCACTTCTGGTGTGCTATGTGATAAGAGGGTGCCACCACAACTTAAGGGCAAGTTCTATAAAGTGGTGGTTAGATTGGCTATGTTATATGGAGCAGAGTGTTGGCCAGTTAAGGTCTCTCACGTCCAAAAGATGAAAGTTTCCAAGATAAGAATATTGAGATGGATGTGTGGGCATACCAGGAGCAATAAAATTAGGAACGAGGCTATTCGGAACAAGGTAGGAGTGGCTTCGATGGAAGATAAAATGCGGGAAAGGCGATTGAGATGGTTTGGGCATGTGAAGAGGAGAGACCCAGATGCCCCAATGCGGAGGTGTGAGAGGTTGGCCGTGGATGGTTTCAGAAGAGGTAGGGGTAGGCCAAAGTAATATTAGGGAGAGTTGATTAGATAGGACATGGCGTAGCTGCAGCTGACTGAGGACGTGACCTTAGATAGGAGGGTGTAGAGGACCCACATTAGGGCAGAAGGCTAGTATATAGTCATGGTAGTCTATCGTATTAGTAGACGCTTTAGCACACTATAATTTCTTGTTCTTTGATATCTGCTATTATCTATTACTTTTCGTACTTCCTGTACTTTCCATACTTTGATTACTCTATTTTATTTGTAGCGCCTCTGTTATTTGCCTTATCATATCGCTTTGAACTTATTGACCTCTTCACTTTTTAGCCTTATCTAATGTCTTTTTATGCTTTATTGAGTCGAGGGTCTCCCAGAAACAGCCATCCTACCTTGATAGGAGTAAGGTCTGCATACAATTTATCCTCCCCAGACCCCACGTTGTGGAATTACACTGTGTTGTTGTTGTTGTTGTTGTTATGCATATTCCTCAAGTACTAACTGCATACTTTATTCCTATATTGTGCTATAATATAGGTTATGACGCTTCTTAACTAGCTCGTGGTTAGTGTTATCTAAGATTCAGCTATTAACTAGTCTTATTCCATAAAAGAGTCATTCTATAATTTTTAGATGGAATTGTGGATTATTAGGTAGATACAACTAATTAGTTGGTGGATACTTTTAAATAATTAATTTAGTTGGTGGGCTAAATTTATAATTTTTTTAATACCTCTGTATACTTGTTTCATATTATTAAAAAAAGGGTTATTTATCACTTTTAAAATACATAAGAGTTTTAGGAAAAAAAAGAAAAAAATGAGAAGACTTACCTGTGGCGGATGAAAGGAGAACAAGAATAATTTCGACTTTAACTAAATTATCAATTCATGCCTAAGCCTTGAATTGGATATAGTGGCAGGGGTCGTATTATTATAATTATTATTGTATGTTGGTGTCTAAAGAATTAGTTGTCAAATTGTTACAATGTTGGTTTGTTCTGTTTGTTACTATTGACAACAACTAGTGGGTAGTTAGGGTGTGATTATGACCGTGATGATAATCTCATCATTGGGAGGAAGTTTTATCATTTTATATTATAGTATAGATGCACATATAGCATTATGCCTAAAGGATTCATGGGTAAATATAATTGGCTTCATATTTTTAGTACTGGTTTCGATTTCAAATTTGTTTCTATAATTATCACAATTCAAGTTGATATATTAGTATATGTAATTAATTATTAGGTGTATTGTATTATATGAATACCATTAAATTTATGATATTGGAGGAATTGTAATGACCTGTTTCCATCGTTACAGATAAGCCAATAAAGAAGGAATTCGGGCCAGAAAACTTCGGGTAGTAACTTCGGAAAATTTGATCCTAGGCCAGACTTGGATGAATTCCGAGTCAAGTAAAGTCTAGGATGACCCTGTAATGGGTGGTGGATCAATTCATTAATTTGATCAGGCTAGCTGGTGGTCAAGATGATACAGAGCCTTTAGAATTCTCAGAATCAGATTTGGGTGACTAAAACTCCCGAAATTGATCTTGGCACGAAAATAATAATTTAGAACGCCATGAGGAGAGGGTATAATGTAAAATGGGAGTTTGGATCTCAAGTTCTAATCTCTCTATTTTCGTACATCCTTCCCTGGTGGGATTTCTCCCACGGGCGGGAGGCCGCTGGCGCAGGATAGTCGTGACTTACGTCGAGACAAAGTCAAAAAATGGTTTTAGGCATTCCCACTTCATTCTTATAAGACCAGAAGCGACTTAAGGTGATTTTCTAATGGTTTTCATCGCAATTTGTGCCAAAGGTAAGTAGTTTACTCCCTAAACTTGTAATATGATTCTTAGAACCTATAATTATTGGTGGGTGATCATTGGGGGAGGGTTTTGGCCTGAAACTGATGGTGGGAAGTAGCCCTAGAATGGGGGTTAGGATCATGATTTTGGCCTAGCAAGGAACTTATGTTATAATTCATGTTAATTAGCCTATTTAGTTTATCCTTTGTATGTAATTATTGCTTTAGACCAAGAACAAGCTGAACGGACCCGAAAAGGAAAAGCTTCTGCATATTAGAGTAGTCAAAATCTTAATTCGAGGTAGGTGATAGTTTGTTTTCCGTATGTGATTCATGTACTTACTAAACTACTCCACTGTATGCATTTGTGTATATGAGTAGGGAGGAATGCTATGAATTATCTAAAATGATTATTTTTTGGCCATGACTTGTGATGATCCTGTTATTGGATGATAGATAGTGACTATTTATTATGATTTAGGGCTGACTTGTATGTTTGGACTTGGTGTCATATTCTGACACACTCTTGGATTGGGTGTCACATTTCGACACACCTTTGGACTGAGTGTCACATTCCACACAACCCATGGACCGGGCCTCATATTCTGACACAAAGATGAGTATTTGTAGGTCTTATGAGAGGATCTTTATGTGAAATTACATGATAATAAAACTGATGAATTGTAATATTGTTGCATACTGATTAGAACTGATATGGGTTAAGTCTGTTATATATATAAGTGTGCTTATTGTGCTGTGTTTACCTGTCCATGACTCTCTTACTAGCTAACCGCGCGATCCTACTAGCACATTATTAATTTTTAGGTATTGATACTACACTTGCTCTGTCTTTGTTATTCAATAAGCTGCAGAGAGAACTCGCATAAAAGACCGCTAGTTGATCGAGTTTAAGGGTGAGCCAGTTCTTTTAGGTTACCATGGGCTCTTCTTTATCTTAGTCCTTCATTTAAGACTTGACTCTCAAACATTGTTTATTTTATGACTTTTGGGGTTGCATCTCCTTCCCTTTTATGACATTAGAGTTTTGGTACATTAACTTTCAATTCCTAGGTATTATTTTCGCATGATGGGTTGTTGATTAGAGTATATCTGAGAGCTAAACTTGGTTTGATTTATTAAACTTGTTTTTGTATCTTTATCTTTCTATTCTATTGTGTATGTTTTTAGTTTGGGTTATGAAGTGGTTTTTCTACTAGAGGGTTAGTATAGATGCCAATCACGATGGATGAAGTCGTGACAAAGTTGGTATCAGAGCGCTAAGTTCGTTGATCTTATTGTACAAAAATAAGTCTAGTAGAGTATTGCAGACGGTATAGAGACATCTGTACTTTTCTTTGAGAGACTACATGACTTTAGGAAAAGTTTCTATCTTCTTTTCTTCATGCTATAACTTGATTTCAATTGGTATTTGGTATATTAAATTAGTATCGAACCTCTTTTACTCTCTTTTCTGTATATGGTTTATACCCGCTATAATGGTGTTTAGCCCATAGCTCTAGTTGAGCCGAAAGAGGAGCCAATCATACGAGGACTCGATTGAGGTAGGGGATAGAGAGGGAGACATGGCAAAGGCAAAAGGAGAGAAGCACCTGCCAAGGCTGAGGCTCCAATTGAGGAAGTAACTATAGATGAGGCTCCTCATATTCCCCAGGATGAGTTAGAAGGGAAAAGAGAGGGTGAGGAAGAGGAGACTACTGAATAAGTGGAAGAAACCCAAGATGGGGCTGCCGGTCTTCCCCATTTGGACCCTATACTAGCGCATCAGATCATGGCCTTTCAAGTGGGTTGGTTGGCACTAGAGCCATTCCCATCATGCTTGTAGCACCATCCCCTGTTGCGTGCCCATTTGTTGCTGCAGCTCCTTTGGTAGATGAGTTGGTAGGAACCGATGCCTTTTTCAGACCACTATGGGCCCAGTTATGATCAGCAATGAGCATGACATGCTCACCAATTTCTTGAAACTTAAGCCTCCAGTCTTCCATGGTTCTGAGAATGAGGATGCCATGAGTTCATCCTTGACTGCTACGAGAGGTTACACAAGTTGGGGATTGTAAACCAGCATGGAGTGGAGTTTGTGACATTTCATCTACTGGGTAAGGCCAAGCAACGATAGAGGTCTTATGTGGAGTGTCTCTTACCAGTGTTTGCCCAACTTACTTGGGTCCAGTTTTACGCCTTAAGTCTGGAAAAAATATGTGCCACGTACCTTGAGGGACTGCAAGAAGGATAAGTTCATGGCATTGGATTAGGGTGGTATATTGGTGGCTGCTTATGAGGCCAAATTTCATGCGATGTCCAGGTATGTTACTCAGTTTGTAACTACCATGAAAGAAAGAATCCGATTTTTTGTAAAGGGGTTGAACCCCAAATTACAGGTGTTGTCAGTTCAAATGATTTTGTCGGGCAGGAGTTTCAATGAAGTCACTGATTTTGTGAAGAAGTTAGAGGGTGTGAGGTGAGATAGGAAGGCCAAGGATTTTGCTAAGAAGACCAAGAGCGCAGGAAACTTCAAGGGATCCTATTCTAGAAGGTTAGGCAGGACGGTAATTGCATCCTGACTGATTCAGTCTGTACTGCCCGCTTTTACTGATAGTTTTTTAGGTACTCCATAGAAGCATCCGGCCTACGAGGGTCAAGTAGAATCTTTTATAGGTAGAAGGCCATCCTTTGAATGTGACTGTTTTAACTATGGAGATCCAGGGCACATAAGGAGGGAGTCTCCCCACCCTCGTGGGACTAATTCATCACTCCAGAGTAGTAGTGGTACCCACGGGTTGAGGTAGAAGCGATAGAGGACATTCACAAAGTGGACGAGGTGGAAATACAAGAGGCCGGGGAGGCTGAGGTAATGGTAATGCAGGTCGAGGAGTAGTGCAGCTAGGCAAGAAGGTGGCCCATCAGAATGACATGGCTTAGTTTTATGCCTTTCTGGGCAAGACCAAGGCTGAGGCATCTGATGCAATGATCATAGGTACTATTCTTGTTTATGACCGAATGACTACTATTTTATTTATTTTGAGGTCTACTTATTCATATGTGTTAGTGAGATATGCATTGGGTTTTGATGCACTTTGTGATATACTTGATGCCCTCATCCATGTTTCTACCCCTGTTAAAGGGTTTTTTTAGTCACCCATGTGTATCGTGCATATTCTATTATGTTTATAAGATTCTAGACTTGGATTGATTTGGTGATCTTAGACATGATGGATTTTGACATAATCTTAGGCATGACTTGGTTGTCCCCCTATTTTGTTGTACTTAAATGTAATACTAAGAATGTAACTCTAGAGATCTCGAGGAGGGAAAGGTTAGAGTGGGAAAGGGTGTACAAGCCTAAGCCAGTTAATGTCATATCCTTTCTTTAGGCTAGAAAAATGGTGGGGCAGGGTTGTTTGGTCTATTTGGCCCATATTCGAAAAATTGACATAGAGTCTCCCACTATGGAGTCTATTTCGGTAGTGTACGAATTTCCAGGAGTATTTCCTACGGACTTGCTTGGTATGCCTCTTGATAAAGACATAGATTTCTGCATTGACTTGGAGCTAGGCACTCACCCAATTTCTATTCCTCCATACTGTATGGCTCCAGTAGAGTTAAGAGAGCTTAAGTGTCAAATCAAAGAACTCCTTGATAAGGGAGTTATCCGTCCTAGTGCTTTTTTGTGGGGTGCTCCAGTATTGCTTATTAAGAAAAATGATGGTAACATGAGAATGTGCATTGATTACTAGGAACTAAATAGGGTCACCATTAGTAATAAGTACCTGTTGCTGCGCATTGATGACCTTTTTGATCAGTTGCAGGGTGCATCATTCTTTTTGAAAATTGATCTCAGGTCTGGGTACCATCAATTGAAGATTAGTCCTGAGGATGTGCCCAAAACAGCTCTTAAAACAAGATATGGGCACTATGAGTTCTTAGTGTTGTCTTTTGGGCTGACCAATACACCTACAACCTTCATGAGTTTTATGAATGGGTTTTTCAAGCCATTCATTCCTAGACTCATTCATAATTGTGTTTACAGATGATATTTTGGTGAATTCGAAGAGTGAACAAGAACATACAGACAATCTTAGCATTGTTCTAAGTGTTCTGGGGAAGTAGAAGCTGTATGCAAAATTCTCTAAGTGTGAATTCTGATTTCCTTCAGCTGCTTTCTTGGGATATGTTGTTTCGAATGGATAATGGTAGATCCCCAAAAGATTGGAGCAGTTAAGAATTGGGGTAGGCCTAACTCTATGACTAAAGTTAGGATTTTTGTGGGACTTGCTAGCTAGTATCACCAGTTCGTAAGTAACTTCACTTTTATTTCTACTCACTTAACCAGGTTGACTCAAAAGGAGGTACCATTCGAGTGGACTGACAAGTGCAAAGAGAGCTTCCAAATGCTTTAAGGTTCTTCTGACAACAACACCTATCTTGACCTTGCCGGTTGAAGGTAAAGACTTTATTATTTATTGTGATGTTTCACATTCAGGTTTGGGTGCTGTGTTGATGCAGAATAAGAGTGTTATAACGTAGGCTTCACAGCAATTGAAGGTGCATGAAGGAAATACCCGACTCACAACTTAGAGTCGGCAGTGGTAGTGTTTGCTTTGAAAATATAGGGGCATTATCTTTATGGTGTCAAGTGTGAGGTGTTTACTGACCACTGCAGTTTGCAGCATGTCTTCACCCAGAAAGATTTGAACTTGAGATAGAGAAGATAGATGGAGTTTCTCAAAGACTATGATATAACCATCCAGTATCATCCAGGTAAGGCTAATGTTATGGCAGACACATTTAGCAGGAAACCCGTTAGCATGGGAAGCTTAGCCTATTTGGGAGCCCGCAAGTGGCCCTTGGCTAGAGAGATTCTGGCCTTGGATGCCAAGTTTATGACACTAGTGATCTTAGAAAGAGGAGGAGTGATGGCCAGTTTTGATTTAAGGCCCACTTTTATTGAAGAAATTAAAGCCAAGCACTTTGAGGATGTGAACTTGAATGAGATTAGAGAAAAAGTTCTGGGGGCAAGGCTGAAGATGCAAGTGGGGTGCTCAACTTTAGGGGAAGGATTTGTGTTCCTCGGGTAGATGGTCTAATTCAAAAATTGTTGTCTGATTCCCATGGTTCATGGTACACTATCCACCCTGGAGTGACCAGGATATATCAAGACTTAAATCATTTGTATTGGTGGCCAGGCATGAATAAAGACATAGCCTAATATGTAGCTAAGTGCTAGAATTATAGTTCCAAAATTGCTAGCAGGTACCTATAGGTTAGCTCCAAAGAATGCCATTCCTAAATAGAAGTGGGAAATAATAGCCATGGATTTCGTGGTGGGACTCCCTAAGACCTTAGGGAAGTATGATTCCATTTAGGTGGTGGTTGATAGATTGACAAATTCAGCCCACTTTATCCTGGTTAGAGTGGACTACAATGCACAATAATTAGCAAGGATTTATGTAAAAGAGATAGTAAGGCTGCACGGGGTGCCCCTTTCTATCATTTTAGACCAAGGTACATAGTTCACCTCAAAGTTTTGGGGCAAGTTACATGAGAATTTGGGCACTCAACTCACTTTCAACATAGATTTTCATCCACAGATGGATGGACAGTCGGAGAGGACCATCCAAGTGCTGGAAGATATGTTGAGGGTATGTGTGATTGACTTTGGGGGACATTGGGGTAAGTTCTTGCCCTTGTATGAGTTTTCCTACAACAATAGTTATCACTCCAGCATTGAGATAGCACCTTCCGAATCCCTCTATAGGAGGGGATGTAGATCACCCCTAGGGTGGTTTGAGGCTGGAGATATGAGACCTTTTGGGGTTGATCTAGTGACGGATACTCAAGATAAGGTTAGAAACATCCAAGCTAAGCTTTTTGGCAGCCCAAAGCCGCCAAAAAGAGTATTCTGGCTACAAGGTAAGGGACATAGTATTCCAAGAGGGTGAACAAGTACTTCTAAAGGTGTCATTCATTAAAGGGGTAATAAGGTTTGGTAAGAAAGACAAGCTCAGTCCTCGATATATTGGCCCTTTTGAGATTCTTGAACACATAAGGCTAGTCGCTTACAAATTGGCCTTATCACCTAGCCTGTCTGGGGTACATCTGGTGTTCCAAGTGTCCATGTTAAATAAGTACCATGGATATGGACATTACATCATTAAATGAGACTTAGTGTTGTTAGATAAGGAACTTCAGTACGAGGAAGAGCAATGGCAATCTTAGATCGTGATGTACGGAAGCTAAGAACCAATGAAATTAAGTACGTGAAAGTTCAATGAAGGTATTGTCCTGTAGAGGAAGCTACTTGGAAGCTGAAAAGGACATGCGAGACAAGTATCCCCAGCTTTTCATCGAAACAGGTACTACTCTATCTTTGTCGTAGTCCTGTTTTCCTAGTTGGTCACTCGGGGATGAGTGTTGGGTAAATTGGTTCTATTGTAATGACATGTTTATGTTGTTATGGATAAGCCAATAAGGAAGGGATTTGGGTTAGAAAACTTTGGGTAGTAATTTTGAAAAATTTGAGCCTAGGCTAGACCTCAATGAACTCTAAGTCAGGTGAGGTATAGGGTGAACTTGTAATGGGTGGGGGATCTATTTATTAATTTGATTACTCTAGCAAGTATCCAAGACGATAAGAAGCCTTTACGGTCTTACAAAATCACATTTGGGTGACTAAAACTCCCAAAATTGATCTTGGCACAAAAGTATAATTCAGAACGCCATGGGGAGAGGGTGAGTTGTGAAATGGGAGTTTGGAGCTCAAGTTCCAAGCTCTCTATTTCTATACATCCCTTCCTTGTGGGATTTCTCCCGCTAGCGTGAGGCCGCTGGTGCAGGATGGTTCTGCTGGCGTGGGATAGTTGTGACTAAAGTTGGAAAAAAGTCCAAAAATAGTTTTAGTCATTCCCACTTTGTTCCTAAAAGATAGAAGCGACTTAGGGTGATTTTCTACTGGTTTACACCACAATTTGTGACAAAGGTAATTTACTCCCTAAACTTGTAACTTGACTCCTAGAACCCATAATTGTTGGTGGGTGATCATTGAGGAAGGGTTTTGGCCTGAAATCGATGATGGAAAGTAGCTCTAAAATAGGGTGTTAGGATCATGAGTTTGTCCTAGCAAGGTAATTATGTTATAATTTATGTTAATTAGGTCATTTTGTTTATCCTTTGTACGTAATTATTATTTTAGATCAAGAACAAGCTGAACAAACCCGGAAAGGGAAAGCTCCTACACTTTAGAGTTGTCAAAATCTTGATTCAAGGTAGGTGATTGTTTGTTTCTCGTACTTTATTCATGTACTTTCTAAACTACTCTACTATATGCATATGTGTATATTAATTGGGAGGTATGCTATGAATTATCTGAAATAATTATTTTCTGGCTATGACTTATGATGATCTTGTTATTAGGTGATATGATAGTGACTATTTATTATGATTTGGGGCTGACTTGTATGTTTGGATCGGGTGTAATGGTTCGACATACTCTTGGATTGGGTGTCACGTTTCGACAAATATTTAGACCGAGTGTTATATTCCGTCACAACCCTTTTATCAGGTGTCACATTCCGACACAAATATGAGTATTTGTAGGTCTCATAAGAGGACCCTTATGTGAAATTGCATGATAATGAAACTGAAGAATTGTAATAATATTGAATACTGGTTATGAGCTGATATGGGTTAAGTCTGTTCTATAAATAGGTGTGCTTATTGTGCTGTGTTTACTTATCCATGACTCATTTATTAGCTAACTATGTGATCCTATGAGTACACTGTTAATTTTTGTGTACTGATACTACACTTGCTCTGTCTTTATTGAGTACAAAACATATTCAGTTGCCTACGGAGAGACCTCGCATAAAAGACCGCTAGTTGACCCAAGTTCAAGGGTGAGTCAGTTCTTTTAGTCTACCATGGGATTTTCTTTATCTTAGTCCTTTATTCAAGACTTGACTCTCAAACATTGTTTATTTTATGAATTTGGGGTTGCATCCCCTTCCCTTTTTGACTTATTCTTTTATTAGAGTTTTGATACATCGACTTTCAGTTCTTAGGTATTATTTCCACATGATGGGTTGTTGATTAGAGTATTTCTGAGTTTATGAGAAATCAGCTTAGTTTCATTTATTAAACCCGCTTTTACATCTTTATCTTGCTATTCTATTGCGTATGTTTTTTGTTTGGGCTATAAAAATGGTTTTCCCATTAAAGGGTTAGTATGGTTTTCAGTCACGGCAGGTCAGGGTCATGAAAGGAATTGAGGCCTAACCTTAGTCTTAAATTTTAGGGAATTGATTATAGAGTTGGGTGAGTTGTTGAGTCTAGGTTAAACAAATATAGTAATATGGGTGTCTACAGACTTGTTTGCTTATGAATATTATATATTTGATAGATTGAAAATATTTTGAGGCATTAAAAAAAGGAAAGGCATTGGTATATTAGTTTGCTTGACTTCGGTTCTTCGATTGAGGTAGGTTATGATTTATTCTATATGATAGACAGACTCTTATGAGTGATATATAGTCATTGAGTAATGTTGTAAAGTTTTCTATGCATTTAATTATTGTGGTTTGGAAGATTGATATGTTAATGTGATTGGTCTGAAATTCCAAGACAATAAAATCTATAATCTTGAACTTTCTCCATTCAAAGTGATATCTTGAATAAAGAAGCCTTGATAAAATATTATTAATTATGTGGAAAATGATAATAAAGAATGATAAATTAATTATATTAGAGGATCAGGTGCCATGAGACGACATGATATGTTTGAATTAGTTCCATGAGCCAACACGATATTATGGAAATGGGTGTTAGGATCTGTCATGGTAATATTAAAGGGAAAAAAGTTAAATAACTTAATACTACCCAATTTCAAATAACTCATTTCTTAAAAGAGCATAGTGTGGAGGCCTGAGTCCTCATGTATACTCTTGACATTGTCGACTGATTATGTAATTATTTTATTTTGATGACATTTGATCTTGATCTTGATCTTGTTGTTTGCCACAGTTAAGTGCTATAGTTTATTTCCTTCTATTACTTTATGTATATTGATTTCAATTTCGAGTCGGCCGATGATATCTACTCAGTGCATGTTAATCTGTACTGAGCCCTACTTGCCTTTATTTTATTTTATAGAGTATAGAGAGTGTACCATCGACTTTGATTTACCCTCAACTCTAGACAGTCTCTAATATATCAAATTTTAGGGTGAGCTATCCTCCTAGCTTGTGTTTTATTCTCTCGATCATGGCATTATGTCCTTAATTTTCTGACAAAAACTATGTTAGTTATTTATTCAGGTGTTTGATACTCTCTGACTTAGTATTTTGGGATTAGATGCTTTTGATCTGATGACTTTCAGTCTTTGGAAAATCATATATAGTAGACTCTAGTAGATTGTTATTTCTTACTTTAATATGTTGAGTTTTTGCATTATTATCGTGTTTCATAAGTTGAATAAATTATATAAGTTGGGGTTTGCATTTGTTGGTTTGCTCACCTAGCAGATAAAGTATGGGTGCCACTCATGGATATTTTGGTTCGTGACAAATTTATTATCAGAGCTTTAGGTTTAGTGATCTCATCACACAAGTACATGTCTAGTAGAGCCTTGCAGAACGGTACAGGGATGCCTTTACTTTTTTCGAGAGGCTATAAGACTTTAGGAAAATTCATTTCCTTCTTTCTTGAATCCAATTGGTATCTAGGTGATATAAATTGGTATCTAACCTCCTTTACTCTATTTCACGGATTGTTAGAACTAGAAAAACAGTAGTGGCAACATCATCACCTCAAATTCAGGGAGTACAACATATAGCCATTGTGGCTCCCCTTATAGGTCATATAATGACGAGTGACCAACATTATCACTTTATTAAGTTTTTAAAGTTGAAACCTTCGGTCTTCAGGGTTACCAAATCTAAAGATGATTATGGTTTCCTTTTTTATTGTCATGAGTTTCTTCATAAGTGGATATAGTGCAGAGATTTGGTGTTGATTTTATGACATACCGGTTCTAAGAGACGTCAAAATATACTAGCAATGTCATGTTGATTTTCGACTAGCTACTTATGACTTGGGCAACATTTTCTGACTTCTTCATGGAGCAGTTAAGAGTAGGGCAAGGCCACCAATGTCTCAGAGGTAAGGAGCTTTATTGTCTTACCTAGCTATTACCATCGACTCGTCAAGGGATTTGCATCCATTGCTTCCTAGCTGACCAATTTGATCGAGCAGAGTATTCCATTTGTATGGTCGCATGAGTGTGAAGCTAGTTTTCTTAAACTCAAGACCCTATTGACTACTACATCGATTCTTGCCTTATTGGTAGAAGGTAAGAATATCATTCTTTATTGTGATGTATCTTATTTTGATTTAGGCGAAGTGCTAATACAAGAGGAATGTAATTGCCCATGCTTCAAGGTAATTGAAGATGCATGAAAGTAACTATTTTACTCATGATTTGAAGTTGGTTGCAATTGTATTTGCAGGTAGAGGAATTATCTTTATGGGGTCAAGTTTGAAGTGTATACAGATCATCGCAGTTTACAACATGTGTTCACTCTGAGAGACTTGAATTTGAGGTAGAGGAGGTGAATGGAATTACTGAAAGACTATGATATTACTATTCTTTATCATCCAGGAAAAGCTAATATTGTGGTTGATGCCTCGAGCAGAAAATCAGGAAGCATGGAAAGTTTAGCTCATTTGCAGATTTCTAGACGCCCATTGGCTAGAGATGTACAAACTCTGGCTACTGAATTTATGAGGCTAAAATTAATTGAGAAAGGAGGATTTTTGGCCAGTGTGGAGGCAAGATCTTCTTTTCTTGATAAGATTAAAGAAAAATAGTTTGATGATGAAAAGTTGAGCCAGATTTGTGATATGGTCTGCAGTGAAAGGCTAATGAGGCTTTGATTGATGTGAAAGGCATTTTGAGGATTAAGGGGTAGGAATGTGTGCCTCGTGTTGATAACTTGATTCAGACTATTCTTACATAGGCTCACATTTTGAGGTATTGTATATATATATATAGAGAGAGAGAGAGAGATAGGTAGATATCCTGGTACAATCAAGATGTATCATGATTTGAGACAATATTATTGGTGGAGTAGAATAAAGTGTGGCATTGTCTATTTTGTTGCCCAGTGTCTGAATTGTCAAAAGGTAAAATATGAGTACTAGAGGCCTGGAGGGAACCTTCAGAGAATGTCCATTCCTAAATAAAAATTGGAAAGGATTGCAATGGACTTTTTGGTTGGTCTTCCAAAGACATTGGGTAAGTTTGATTTGATATGGGTGATTATCGACAGTTTAATTAAGTTTGTGCACTTCATTCTGGTCATGGTGGCTTATAATGCAGAGAAGTTAGCCAAACTCTATATCTGTGATATTATTCGATTGCATGGAGTTCTAGTTTCCATCATATCAGATAGAGGTACACCATTTATTTATAACTTTTGGAGGACCTTGAAGGCTGAGTTAGGTATTGGATTGGACCTTAGTACTGCATTTCACCCTCAGACCAATGGGTAGTCTGAGCGGACAATTCAAGTGTTGGTGGATATGCTTTATATGTGCGTGATACATTTTGGTGGTCTTTAAGATCAATTTTTATCCTTGGCAGAGTTTTCGTATAATAATAGTTGTCACTCTAATATTGATATGGCTCCTTTTGAGGCATTGTATGAGAAGAGATATAGGTAACCCATTAGTTGGTTTGATGTATTTGAGGTGAAACCTTGGGAAATTGATCTTTTGATGGAATCGTTAGAGAAGGTGTAATTTATTTAGGAGAAACTTCTAGCAGCTCAAAGCAGGCAGAAGGAGTATGCGGACTGAAAGGTCAGGGAAATAGAGTTTATGGAGGGAAAGCAAGCGTTGTTAAAGGTTTCACCCATGAAGGGTGTGGTGAGGCTTGGTAATTCTGGTAAGCTTTGTCCAAGGTATATTGAACCTTTTGAATTTTTTAAGCGTGTAGGACGTGGCCTATGGATTGACTTTGCTGCTAGTTTTTTTGGTCGTGCATACGATATTTCATGTGTCTATGTTGAAGAAATATCATGGTGATGGAAACTACATTTTTCACTGGGATTCAGTCTTTCTGGATAAGAATATGTCATATGAGGAAGAGCCTGTAGCTATTCTAGATAGGGAGGTATGCAAGTTGAGGTCAAAGGAGATTGCATCTGTGAAGGTCCAATGGAAGAATCGTCCAGTTGAGGGGGTCCACTTGGGAGCATGAGGTAGATAGGCGCGGAAGAAATCCACATCTGTTTGTCCCGTCAGATATCATTTTCTACCCTCGCTCTTTTTTTGAAAGTTCAGGGACAAACGAAGGGTAAATTGGTATCTGATGTAATGACCCATTAGGTTGTTTTGAATACTAGAGCTTCTTATTCCAATTTTTAGATGGAATTATGGACTATTTGATAGACACGATTAATTAGTTGATGGTTTTTTTAGATAATTAATTTAGTTTGTGGGCTAAATTTATAATTTATTTAATATCCTATACTACTTGTCTCATCTTATTAAAATAAGTTAAGGGTATTTGTCACTTTTAATACATAAGAGTTTTAGAAAAAAAAGGAGAAGACTCACTTGCCGCGAACGAAAGGAAACAAGAATGATTTTGACTTCACGTAAATCATCAATTCATGCCTAATCCTTGAATTGGATACAGGGGTCATATTATTATAATTATAATTGTTTGCTGGTGTCTAAAGAATTAGCCGTCTAATTGGTACAATGTTGGCTTGTTCTAATTTGTTACTATCAACAACAACTAATGGGTAGTCAGGTTGTAATTATGATCGTGATGATAATCTCATCATTGGGAGGAATGTTATAATTTTATATTATAGGATAGATGCAGAGATAGCATTATGCTAAAAGATTCATGAATAAATGTAATTGGCTTCGTGTTTTAGGTACTGGTTTCGATTTTAAATTTATTTCTATAATTATCACAATTCAAGTTGATATACTAGTATATGTAATTAAATATTAGGTGTAATGTCTTATATGAATGTTATAAAATTTATGATATTGGAGGAATTGAGGCCTAACCCTAGTCTTAAAGTTTAGGGAATTGATTATAGAGTTGGGTGAGTTATTGAGTCTAGGTTAAACAAATATAGTAATATGGGTGTCTACAGACTCGTTTGCTTATGAATATTATATATTTGATAGATTGGAAACATTCTGACGCATTGAAAAAAGGAAAAGAATTGATGAATTAGCTTGCTTGACTTTAGTTCTTCGATTGAGGTAAGTTATGGTTTATTCTATATGATACACAGCTCTTATGTGTGATTGATAGTCATTGAGTAATGTTTTGAAGTTTTCTATGCATTTAATTATTGTGGTTTGGATGATTGATATGTTGTTTTGATTGGTCTGAAATTTCAAAACCGTAAAATTCATAATTTTGAACTTGCTTTATTCAAAGTGATGCCTTGAATAAAGAAGGATTGATAAAATATTATTAATAAAGTGGAAAATATTTTTAAAGAATGATGAATTAATTATATTACAGGATCGGATGCCACGAGCCACATAATATATTTGGATCGGATGCCATGAGCTGACAAGATATTATTGGATCGGGTGTCATATTTCGTCACATTAATATTAAAGAAAAATAAATTAAATGACTTAATACTACTCAATCTCAAATAACTTATTTCCCAAAAGAATATGGTGTGCAGGCATGAGTCCTCATGTATACTCTTGACATTGTTGACTGATTACGTAATTATTTCATTGTGATGTTACTTGATCTTGATCTTGTTGTTTTCCACATGTTAAGTGGTATAGTTGATTTTCTACTATTAATTTATGCTTATTGATTTCTATTTAGAGACGACCGATGATATCTACTCAGTATATGTTGCCCTGTACTGACCCCTACTTATATTTTTCTTAGTTTTATTTTGTGGAGTGAAGCGAGTTTACTATCGACTTTGAATCACCCTCAGCTTTAGCCAATCTCTATTATATCAAATTTCAGGGTAAGCTATCCGCCTAGCTCGTGTTTGATTCTCTCTGTCATGGCATGATGTCCTTATTTTTCGGACACAAACTATCTTATTTATTTATTCTAGTATTTGATACTCTCAGACTTAGTATTTTGGGATTAAATGTCCTTGATGTGATGACCTTTAGGTTTTGGAAAATCGTATGTAGTAGACTCTAGTGGATTATTATTTCTTACTTTAATAAGGTTTGAGTTTCCACATTATTGTCGTATTTCATAAGTTGGAATAACTAATATAAGTTGGGGTTTGCATTTTTTGGTTCGCCCACCTAGAAGGTTAAGTATGGGTGCTACTCATGGCCATTTTGGATTGTGACATTATCCTAGCTACTCACCTATGTAGTAGAGGCTTTCAGACATACAGTTAGATTTCGCCTATGATGTTTCAGATATTGTCTATTTCAATATGTTAGACTCTATTAAACTTTTTAGGATGTCTTCCGTATTTCAGTTATATCTTGTGTTGTTTATGAATCTTAATGTCATGTCATGACATTAGGTTAACTTGTGGTTACTTGTGGCTCTACGCACCGTGTCGCGTCTAGGGGATAGTCTCAAGTCGTGACCAATAAGAGGATCTATTATAACTTCCTATAAGTGTTGGGGAAAATTCACTTAAGATGGCATGAACCATATGTCATACAAGAAGCATATTCGAGTGTTCCTTATAGTCTTATTGATGTAGATGACATGAGGATCGGTCTTAATAATGCAAATTTTTTGAAGAGGTTCTATGTTTGAAGCAAGATGATGATCCTTAAGGTACGAGCATAAACTAGATGTTACTCCTGGAACGCAAGAGTATAAACTGTGGTGACCCCCCCCAAAAAAAAAATACTCGGTAGGTTGAAAACCTCAAAAAAGGTATCCTAAAGTAAAGTTAGGAAAGTAAAAAAATTCACTAGGTTGAAAACCTCAAAAAGGGCAACCTAGGAAAAATTTAGCAAATCACTCTTACTGAAAAACAAAATGACTTTATCCTCTTCACTGAGGTACATAAGCAGCTTAGAGTTTCATTCTAAGTTCAGTTGCATGAGTGCCAAAATATACATATTTCCACTTGACCTGGAACAAAGATAGTCGGGTTTCCGAGTACTTCCTCATTGAATGTTGGACCTTAATCAAATAAAATTGGTTTGATGGGTGAAATCCTCTATGAAAAATTGGATTCTTCAATAAAGTGATTATGGTCCACCACATTTTCTACTGACATCCTCAAGTATACTATTTTTCTAAGTTGAATTCCTTTAATCCACAAAATATGTAGGTTAAAGTATTAAATCTACCAATTCTATAAGTTGAAGCCTTCAAATCTGAAGAGTTTGTAAGTTTAAGTCTCAAATTTGTCATAACTAAGTTGAAGTCTTTGTATCCCTATCACGACCCAATTTCTCAGGCCGTGATGGCACCTGCTAACACCCACCAACAGGTAAGCATAACTCTTAACACTTAGCCTGGAACCAGAGGCGATGGACTATCAAGCGAAAAATAAATAAATAAAGTGGAAAGTAAGAAATAATGAGAAGAAAGAGAACGATTGAAACAAACACAAGAAATAACCCCAAGACTTGGCATCAATTAGTAATTGAGTATCTAAATCAAAACAGGAGTACAAGGCTTCTACAAATACAATATGAGTACTGACAGTCTTCGAAAGCAAGTAAAGACTAGTCCTACTTCAGCATGGATGGAAATCGGCAACTCCAAAGCCAGGAGCTCACCAAATCTCTGAATTAGAAGCTGCTCCGCACTAGTCCAAATCAATTGCGATAACTCATACTATGATCTGCAGGGGGCAGAAGTATAGTATGAGTACCAAATGAATGGTACTCAGTAAGCATAGGCCGACTGAGCTCCACAGTTAAAGCAAGTATAATTAACATACAATCAGGTAAATACTGCATAAGTAACTAATCAGGAATTATCACAATAATGACAGGAAATAAGACAAAGAGACTAGAGACATAGATAAAGGAGCCTAGTCAAAGAACGCACCTAAACGCAATCCAACAACATATTAACATGAAGGAGGCATCATAAGAATCTACTAATGAAAATATAGAGCTATAGGCAACTCTAACCACAAAATCACTTAGGAACTATTCCGACTGAGCCTAGCAGGAGGAACCAACCACAATCCAACTCAATTATCACAAAAACCAACTACCAATACAACCAAAGGAACCAACTACAAGTACGGAAAGAGACAAGAACAGGTATAATCAAACAATAACCGACCGAATGCCCATACCCCTGAAAGGTACAAATAATGACAAATATACCCTCGACCCCCTATAAAATCGGGGGACCACACCATACAAGTATACCGGTGATAGGCAATACTAATAAATGCAAGTTTGTAGTAAAATCTAGTAATATCATCGGTGGCTATCAGTGATCAACAACAACAAGTGTGTAGACACACCCAGCCTCTGACTTGCTAGGTGGGATCCATGCTGCTCCCTCTCCAGTTTAGTGGTGCACTAGCTAGAAGGGACCATAGGGGATGCGGAAAGTCCACATACACTGCCTGGGACCAAAGCACGTCTTATATAGACATATAAAATTCCTGTAATGGTACCAGAGAGTGAGCAACCAAGACGATATAAAAAGGGCTATGTTGCGCCGAATATTAGTAAACCAATAACCTAAAACCATGAGCACCCTGAAAAAGGGCCGCTAAGCCAGCTATTAGACTCCCAATGGCATGTCCCAGCTAGCAAAAGTAATCAGTGAGTCAAGAAAGGGTATCAATGCACCGAATATCCAAGTAAAACTGACTACATCCCATATGCCTCTAATGCCTCAAGTAGAAAATGGAGCACGTCCCTGATGCCTCATCAGTTTCAAAACTAGTGACCCAGTAATCCAGGTGGTATGACTCCTATTAAAACCAGTTTAAAAGTAGTAAAAGTGTGAGAAAGCCTTCTCAAAAGTTGTAGTGGAAATTCCAATGTCAATACGAGGATCATACCATAAAACAAGTGAATATACTCAATCAAATGCAAGCATGCCATCACCAGTATCTAAACAAGATATACACAGCCATAAAGGAAATACCAAGTCCTAGCACACCAACAATTCAAGGGACTAACCTGGGATCTAATTGCTCCTCGGATATGGCCTCGGGCCCAATAATAGATGACAGGTAAGATGGCATTATAAGCCTACATCTAAACAAAAGTGGGAAAAAAAGGCATGGCTTAGAATTAGATAAGGGAGAAATATCTCTAGGATCGATACCTTACCCCAAAATGTTCCACCACAGCTCCCAACAAGCACTGCTAAGCTAAACCTATGGCTATGATGAACCCCATAAGTCTCAAGTACTAGCATAAAGGGTATCCTATCCGTGATAAGCCCTATCGGAAGCTATGCCTAGATAAGAGGGAAATAAACACCTGATAAAGTACCTAAGTCTCAAACCTAGCCTAAGGCCATTAATAAAAATCCTAAGCATGGTAATAATGCTAAGTCAACATGACAACCAAGGCCCACAACCTAATCTAAGGATCTCACAGGACTATTCTAGCCTAAAGCTCACCCAAAAATAAAAAAATGGATTAGGATGAGGAAAATAGTAATCTCGACAAATACTCACCTAAGTCACATGTAAAATATACTACACAATATCTAATAGAGTCCAGTCAAAATGGGGAGACTGTACCCTACCTCAAAGCTGAACATGCACGCTTTCAATCCTCCAATTTCAAGTTTTCGGCCTTAAAAACACCTTCAATTTCCACTACGCTAATAAAATAGTAATCATCTCGTCAATATGATCATTTTGACACCAAATTTATATTTTTCTGAGATGGACTCAAAATCGAGTCTAAATTGGGATTATGGGACCTACATCGGGAATCCCAAATTTGACTCTATGAAAAGGTTCATTTGAGCTTAATGAACTTGTATTCCAAATTATAATATATTCTGATGCTCAAAACCAAGGAAAATAGCCTATGCAAAATTTTCATCATTAATGGAGATTTCAAGAAGGAGGGCAGTCCATTTGGGATAGAATTTACCTTAAAACGATACTTTACGGAGCTCCCCAAATACTCCCACACATATCCATGATCAATTTGAACTCACAACACTTGGAATCACTCAATTTTAAGCTTCCTAGCTCCCAAAATCACAAAAATGATATATGAAGTCTGGCTGAAAATAGTTGATGATCTTAATTAAAAGGCCACTCATCAGACCTCCGCGAACGCGGGGACCAGGTATGAAAACAAAGAGGGTTAACCTCATTTTTCTCCGTAAATACGAGGACCAGGTCTACTAATGCAGAAGGTAGGCTCCCTCTTCTCCATAATTAATACCACTCATCAGACCTCCATGAACGCGGGGACCAAGTCCGCAAACGCAGAGGGTTAACCTCATCCTTCTTCTTGAATGCGGGGACCAGGTCTGCTAATGTGAAGGGTAGGCTATCTTTTCTCTATGAATGCAGGGACAAGTTCCACGAATGCATAGGGAAAACCTTTTCTTCTCTGTGAATGCGGGGACCAGGTCCATGATTGTGAAGAACAACACGAGGTGCACCAGCAAAGGCTACACCAAATTAAACTTAAGCTTTGAAAAAACTCTGATGGGGTGATCGAGATTTGTTTAGAACCTCGCCCATGAAAATGAATATGATAACCCACCAAATTCAATGTTTCGAACTCAATGGCGCATTCAAAATTTCCATACAAGGTCATTTTAACAAAATATGGGTCCCATACCCAAGTGTTATTTTGAGCGAACGAAGCATCGTTCTAGACTAGCCTTGACATTCTTGGGATAACCATGCTGAGGAATTTCGATTCGACCACATTTTGCAAGAATGATGACCAGAGTCAATCATAGGTCAAATTTTAAAGGCAAAAGCGCCAAATAACCCCAAACTCATACCAATTGCCTTGATGCTTGTGCTGACCATTCTACTAGCCTAATTTGGCCATTTCAAAGATAATAGAACTGTTAGAATTTTGTTATGAGGTTGTTTACCTAAAGTTAAGACCGAAGTCAACTTTTCAAATTATAAAATCTCAAAAATATGGAAATGGGTATAAAATCTAAACAAACGACCATGCAATTGAACTGTCAGTGCCAGCAAGTCATAAATGACTTGAGGTTACTATAGGAAGCTCTACAAACTGAAAAAGACAAAATATGAAATAAATGACTTGAAGGGTAATTACAATCCCTAAGTCTTGAAATTGTATTTTTTTCAAGTTTACATTGTCAGTAGGTTGAAGTCCTCAAATCTACCAAGTCTGCAGGTTGAAGTCTTCAAATTCATTCGAGTTTGCGAGTTGAAAATTTCAAATCCTCCAAGTCTATAGGTTGAAATCTTAAATCTATAAAGTCTGCAAGTTGAAGGCTTAAATTTTTCTAAGTCTTCAAGTCCATGCCTTCTAAATTTCCAACATCAAGTGGACAAACTTTGTCCCTTTGCAACTTAAAGTTGTCACCTTTCAAAATTTATTTTTTAAAGGATCTCTAAAGTCACATGCCCTACTAATTTGGATAGAATGTGTTCCTTTGCACGTTAAGCTGACCTTTTCATAAATATTTCACCTAAAGGATCTCAACTAGGCAACCTTAAGGTCACAGACCATAAATTCTTCACTTCGGATGGAGTGATAAATATTTCTCTTGGACGTAGAATGTCTTCACCTTAGATGGAATAACAAACTTTTTGCTTCAAATGGAGTATTAAGTTTTTCACTTCTAATGGAGAAACACATTCTTAGCCTCAATGAACTAACAAATTATTCGCTTTAGATGGAGTAAAAAATTCTTCTCTTCATATTGAATAGTAAATTATTCAGTTTAAATGGCGGAACACATACTTCACTTCGAATGAAGTCGCAAATTCTTCGCCTTGGATGGAGTAATAAATTATTCACTTCAGATGGAGCAACATATTATTTACCTATTCACCTCTAATGAAGTTGCAAATTCTTTACCTCGAATGAAGTAACAAATTATTTTCCTTAGATAGAGCAATAAATTCTTTATTTCGAATAGAGAAATAAAATATTTGCTTTGAATGGAGTAGTAAATTCTTTCCTCAGACAAAGAAATAAATTGTTTACCACAAATGAAATGATAAAATCTTAACCTCAAGTAGAGTAAAATCTTCATCATGGACATAAAAAAATTGTTACACCCGGTAATATTACCAAAATACCTCTAAACTAAAGAATGCTTGCATAACGCATCTTCCTTAACTTTTTTGATCAATCCGAAGCTGGAAGGGAAAATTATGTGGGAAAATGGTCTTGGTTGAATTTTAGGTCAACTAGATTGGAAGATAAATTTTCGGAGTGAAATGACAAAAAACGGAGAAGTGTGCGACAGGTCAACAACGTGGACTTACACTTAATCTCATCCTGGTTATTTCCTATGGGTTAGAATTCAATTGAAAAAATTTAAAAAAAAATTACACTATGAGGGAACCATTCCGCATCGCAACCTTAGTCTCCCACATGCCAATTTTCTGCCCTTTTTTAATTTTAAGGAGGGGCCTTCTGGTCTTTTTTCACCCCTCCTATACTTAGATCATGACTAAGATAGGTTTTTTTTCAACCTTAAAGGAGTTCCTAAACACATTCCTAAGTCTTTTACGCTAATTTAACTTAAGAGCTAAGGCTAAGGAGTGGAGAACAGGTTAGGGTTCAAAAGATTCAAGATTGATTGTCCTGTCTTCATCCCATGTATGTATGGATACACATAATATGTATTGAGTTCATCCACGTGCCCTACATCTTAAGTTTTGTTAGTTGAGATTAGTTTCAAATCTTCATGAATCGAGTTTTTGAATTATCTATCATTCCTTTTGAGTTCGTATATAAATTTCCTTGTGTTATTATACATTATGATATTTTGATGAGTTTTTTGAATTGAGTCTTGTTGAGAGTATAGGTTCGTGTTTGTATCAATATGAACCCTAATTGAGATTTCATTGTACATTATGCATTGATGGAGTTTTAAAGAATTAGTTGTGAACGTCTTGCATTAAATATTTTATGCATTTATTTTGAGTTAAAGAATAACAAGTGTCATCTTTAATTGAGAAAGAGTTTGAGCATGAGTTGAGAAATCTCCTAAGTAGCATCTTGAGCATGAGTATTTTGAGTATAAACAAGTGGAGCAATATTTCCTTAAACGTCTATTTTGAAATTGAGTTGAGAAGTCACATTATATTTTTATTTTAAATGCATTCTTTAAGTTGAGATGAGTTGAGTTTTGAGCTAAGTCCAAAAGAGACTAAATGAGTATTTTGAGTATTTTACTTACTTAATGTATATGAGCATAATAGAGTGTTTTGGGAGTAGTATTGAGCACCGATATGGGGTGAGCCCATAAACTACGTAGTCAGCGTAGGATAAAGGCAAAGCCTCTCTTGTCCCAAAATAGGACTTTTATATTAGATCTATGAGTTTGAGCGTCCTTTTCCCTGGTAAGGTATTGGACGGCTGCAGCAACATCAATTTTAAGCATTGTATCATCACTAGCTCATAAGTGATGGTTGTCGATTAGAGAAACTTCCTAAGAGTAAAATATTATACTGACATTACTTTTCTGTCCTATTGTTTTAAACCTCACTCTCTGCATATTTTTATACATATACAAGTTTTTGTTGCATCAGTTCATCACTCTCTACATCTGCTTCTCATTATCTGGTTGATTTTTTCATTTGGGTATTCGCTACATTTGATATTGGGCTAAGTATTATCCTATACTGTTCGACCACCAGCACCGTGGACAGTGCCTTGAAGGTGTTCGACAAAATTCCTCAACGAAATATTACTTTATTAAATGCTATCATTTTTGGAATTTTGGCCCAAAGATTCGTTCAACCCAAGATCTGCTACCCACACAACCCAAAGGTCATTGTGAACAGTATCTTGGCAAGCCGACGTGGACAGTAACTCCGATGTGGATAGTAACTCCGAAGTGAACAGTACTCAAATGTGAATAGTATTTTTCGGCGGCAATCAGGTTCATTTCAACTAGAGTTGGTACCTCCAGTTTCCATATCTTTCCATATCTATTCTTTGCTCATACAATTGTAGTTACATTTTGCTGACTTTAAACCTTTGAATAATTTATTAGTTCATACACATTTTCGTGGCTTTGGATAGTGATGGTAGACTAGGGTTATATTCTTGCTCAGGGACGGGGACGGGGATGGAGACGAGGGTAAGGAGGGGTAAGTGGATTAAAGGAGCATCTAGAGTGAGAGTAGGTTCTTGGAATATTAGGATGTTGATGGGAAAATCCATAGAGCTAGTTAAGATTCTAAAGAAGAGGAAGATTAATATAGCTTGTGTACAAGAGACCAAATGGGTAGGCTCTAAAGCTAAGGAGGTAGAAGGGTATAAGCTTTGGTTCTCTAGTAGATTGAAGTATAGGAATAGGGTAGGCATTTTAGTATACAATAATTTAAGGGACCAAGTGGTGGAGGTTAGGAGAGTCACTGATAGGATGATGTCGATTAAGGTGGTCGTTAAAGGGATGACATTGAACATTATTAGTGCTTATGTGTCGCAAGCAGGCTTAGGCAAGGAGGATCAGAGATGCTTTTGGGAGGATTTGGATGAGTTAGTGGGAGGCATACCACCTACTGAGAAGATTTTCATGAGAGAGGATTTCAACGGGCACATCGAGTCTATTTCGGGAGGGTATGATGATGTGCATGGAGGCTTTGGCTTCAGGGACAGAAATGGAAGAGGAGTTTCACTTTTGGATTTTGCAAGAGCTTTTGGGTTGGTGATAGCCAATTTGAGTTTCCTAAAGAAGGAGGACCACTTGATAACCTTCCGGAGTACGGTGTCTAAGACTCAGATAGATTTTTTACTCCTTAGAAAGGATGATAAATGCCTGTGCAAAGACTATAAGGTCATTTTGATTGACAACTTTATGACCTGACATAAGCTCTTCGTGATGAATTTACGGATCAAAATGACAAGGAAGAAGAGGGTCGGGGATGACTGACCTAGGATCAGATGGGGGAGTTTGACCATGGCTAGCACCCTGGAGATAGGGAGAATTACATATGGTATTCATCGATCTAGAAAAACCTTATGATAAAGTTCCACGAGAGAAACTAAAGAGATGTTTGGAGGCTAAAGGTGTACTTATGGCATACATTAGGGTGATCAAGAACATGTATGAGGGTGCCAAAACCAGGGTAAGGACAGTAGGAGGAGACTCAGAGCACTTCTCAGTTATGATGGGATTGCATCAAGGATCAGCCCTTAGTCCATTTTTATTTGCCTTGGTGATAGATGGATTAACGCGACAAATTTAAGGTGAGGTGCCATGGTGTATGATTTTTGTGGACGACATAGTCCTGATTGATGAGACTCATAGCAGAGTTAACGCTAAGTTGGAGGATTGGAGACATACCTTGGAGTCTAAAGGGTTTAAGCTGAGTAGAACCAAGATAGAGTACTTAGAGTGCAAGTTCAGTGTGACACCTCAGGAGGTTGGCGTGAAAGTTAGGCTTAGTGACCAGGCCATCCAAAAGAAAAGTAGTTTCAAGTACCTTGGGTCTATCATTCAAGGCAGCAGGGAGATTGACGATGAAAGTAGATGAGATGAAAATGTTGAGATGGATGTGTGGGCATACCAAAAATGACAGAATTAGAAATAAGGCTATTTGGAATAAGGTAGGAGTGGCCTCGGTGGAAGACAAGATATGGGAAATGCGACTGAGATGGTTTGGGAATGTGAAGAGGAGAGACACAGATGCCCTAGTACGGAGGTATGAGAGGTTGGCCATGGATGGTTTTAGAAGAGGTAGGGGTAGGCCGAAGAAATATTGGAGAGAGGTGATTAGACAGGTTATGGTGCAGTTACAGCTTACTGAGGACATGACCTTAGATAAGAAGGTATGGAGGACCCATATTAGGGTAGAAGGCTAGTACATAGTCTCGTTATTCTTCTGTATTAGTAGGCGCGTTAGCGCACTATAATTTTTTGTGCTCTAACTTTTGTTATTATCTTGCTATTACTTTCTGTACTTTGATTACTCTATTTTATCTGTGTCACTTTTGTTATTTTAGTTATTTGTTATTTGCTTTCCCATAACGCTTTGAACTTCTTAGCCTTATCTGACCTCTTTTTATGCTTCTTTTTCGAGGGTCTCTCGGAAACAGTCGTCCTACCTTGGTAGCAGTAAGGTTTGTGTATACTTTACCCTCTCCAGACCCCATGTTGTGGGATTTCACTGGGTTGTTGTTGTTATTGTTGTTGAGTTGCATCTCTTACCGCATATTATTTAATGCATTTGTACTATTTTACTTCATGCTTTATTGAGTTGATGTCATTTTAGAGTGAGTCCTCTGAGTTGAGTTGAGTATTATTGAGTAAGTTTCCTTTCATCTATTTTGCATACTCATACATTCCAACTACTGACGCCATTTAGCCTGCAACATTTTATGATGGAGATACAAGTATTAAAGATCATCAACAGACGTATCATTGAGGATCTACTTCTCTAGTTTTGGTGAGACCTCTTTGCATTCAGAGGAGCTCCTTTCTTTCCAGTTATTCCTTTATTATTTAATAATTCTTTGAGGTAGCCATGGACTTATCTCGGTACGTTTTTATGAGTCAGTTAGAGGCTTCATAGACAATCGAGTTGAGAAGAAGGATTCTTTCAGAGTCTGTTTTTAAACCATAATTTTATCATTGAGTTTATGACTTGAGTATATTATACTTTGAATATTTTAAATCTATTATTTACTTATTGATGAAGATGTTTTAAATTCCCACTTGAGTTAAATTTATATTGGGTTGAGTCTTCCACTGAATTATTGAACAAGTGACCAGAACAAACAGTTTGCTTGGAGGCAACAATGGTCTTCGAGTGCCGTCCATGTCTAGGGTGCCCTCTCAGAGCGTGAAAATAATATTCTCAATCTCAGATGAAGTAAAACATTTATACCATTTTAAGGGGTTTCTCCATGAGAAGCAAGTGTAAGATCGATACAGCTCGCGGGAACTTGTTTCTCTTTCTTGTTGAGCTTGTATTGGATGGATCCTTCTCATATTTTGTACCATGAGGAAATTGATATAAATGAGGGGTTGTCTTATGAAGAAGAACTTGTGCAGATTTTAAATTGTAAAGTTAGAAGACTAAGAATGAAATATGTAGCTTTGATCAAGGTCTTATGAAGTAAAAATAATTCTGAGAAAGCAACTTAGGAGGCTGAGGATGAAATCAAGAAACGATATGCTCACTTGTTCCCTATTTCAAGTATATGTTGAACCTTTGGTTGTTGAATTCTAGAATTTTTTGCTAAAGGGTATGAGATTCATATTCTTGTGTAGAAGTTAATGATTTTAATTGTGGAAGTCCTTGTGAGGACCATATCATTATTTGTTGGGTTGTTTGTTTTGTGTTAAATGTTTAGATGACTTTATTTACGAAGGAAACTCTGACAAAAAATTTACAAATATTGGGAGTTAGTCAAATTTTAGTCTATGTTCCATATTTGAAGACGAATGTTCTCAAGTGGAAGATAATATAACACTCCGTCGTCTAATTCTGTATAGGTGGACCTAATGTCACGACCTTGACCCGCTGTGAGTGTCACCCACACCAACACTCTGGTAGAAGAACAATTATTAACCCAACTTAAACCATAAAATCATCCATGAAGCAAAAACCAACACTAGATAAACATTTTAAAATGAGTAAAAGACTAAGCTCCCATGAACTCCATCAATATTATAAAATGTATTACGGAAATAAACACCCTAGAATCTGAAAGTCGTAGGACCAAAACTCTAACATGTCTAGAATAAGAGGAATGAAACCATAATAAAAACAAACAAACCAGAATAAAACTCAAAGTTAAAATATCTATGTCCGAAAGATGGACAAAGAAACTAGGAGGAATCCACACTAGCGTGAATGAAATAGTTCACCATTGGACTCAATAGTGAAAGTAACATAGTTGAAGTCTTTAGCAGTCGTCTGAATATGTAATATACTCAGCAAAGAAAGAGCAAGTGCAATATCATTACACAACCAGCGTGTACTAGTAGAATCATACGACTAGTTCCAATTATATGAAATATAAATCGAGCAACCACAACTTAATAAAATAGATGATATATAAATAAAATCACCATTATGGAAAAGACTGGACTCCCAGTCCTTACCTTAAAATTGATATACACAATAAACATGAAACAATCATAGCACAACAACCAGCCTGGTTCTTTCATGGAACCTACATACAAACTTCTAATTTACCTGTATGGTACCTGAGCCAACCATTAGTTAGTGTACCAGCGTGGTACCCAATCCAACCATCAATATGGATCAGTGTGGTATCCTATCCAATTATCAATATGTACTATGTAGTATTCAATCCAAGTATCAATATTAATCCACAATCACAACCACAATGAATAGCAATCACACTTGTATGTCCAAGTAAAAACATTCATTGCAATGCGATTGACAACATTTATCATTTCAATAGCATGTTCTTTCCATTTTTTCTAATCATATATCATGAATGCAATACTAACGAAGCAATTGACAAGCACATATAACATAAACAGGAAAACAATAACCATCACCTACCTCGAAACAAGACTTAATGCTCTAACGAACTTGAGCTTTCTCTTTTTTATAATGCCTTGGATTATTCTTGGTCTTTACTGAAGGAATTGGAGGAAAACTAAAGAAAATATCCCTAGGTCACCCTTTATTTTCCCAAGAAGAAGTTGCAAAATAAAGAGTGGTTTTGAGACTTTACTGTATTAAATACACGACTGATCCACTATAGTGGCCACTAGCCCACTATAGCGGCCCCACCATAGCGGGATTCCATCCTCTATGGTGGCTTGCTCGAAGACAAAAAATTAAAATTCTCATCAAAAGCCCCATTTTGCAATACACCTTCTAACTTTGATGTTCCAAACTAACCTATTCATGTCAAGTTCGATATTGTGAGTTCGCTTATCCGAATTCAATTTCGAAAACTCATATGGACTCCTTAAAATATTATCTATTATAAAGAATGATCCACTCTTAGATATAACACCCCATATGTTTTGGAATTGACCTATACCTCACCTTATTTAGATTTCGTCTGATATTGACCTAGTCTGAAATTTCCAAGTTACTATACAAAAATATTTCTAACCCAAATCCTTCCATTTTTGGCTTTTCCATAATGACCTGGTGAGTCATTACACCAAACTATTATAAATCATGTGTAATACATGTTAAAGTTGATTTATAAGAATGTACTTAGTGTACAATTTCTTTTTGAAGCAAGAGTGCATGAAAATCAAATTTGTAATTGGGTTGAACAAGCTCTTAATTCAAGCGTGTATAATTATTAATTAGTAATGAATTGGGAAAACATTTTAGAATGAAAGTTGTAACCTTTGAAATAACTTTCCAACCATATAAAATTCAGGTCAATCCTAGTTGGGAGCAAAAGGTTATGTACGATTTACTAAATGGTGTCATGGTAAGCTAGTCGTATAATGATATATAACTCATATATCTAATATACGGGATATATATGTGATATATAAATTTATATCAAATTGTGGATGGAAGTACCAAGATTTATAGCTACTAGAATTTTGATGGGTTGACATACGGAGGCCACATAAGGACGTACTTGTAATTTATGGTCCATATGTTGATCGTAGATATATATGGATCATATATTAGGAGTATATCATCCATATATCAGGTGTATATCGGAAAGCAATTAGTAAGTGTTTTAAATGGATTTTCATCCCACTTCATTTTGGATAGAATTTTGAGATAAATAATATCATAGAACTTCCTCTAATCATATAAAGTGAGTTACAACTCAATATTCATAATTATTATATTAAATTAACAAGGATTAACACTAGAATCATCATTCTAATCTTTAGGTTTCAACAATCGATTTCAAAGTGATTGAAGGAAAGTTTTGGCAAATCTTCATGAGCTAAGTCCCTTGATGAATTACTGTGATTGGATGATCAATTGGGTTTCATGTATCCTATTGGAAGGCATTAGTAACAATGATTGATTCTTGAATTTGTCATAGAATTCATGAGATTTGATCAAAGTTTTAAACATTATTATCAAAATTGATTATAGAGTCATTGTTGAGCGTAGGCGATGACATTTAGAGGGAACTTATCTAGCTTTAAGGTATTTACCTTTTCAAACATATGTTTTACTATAAAGTTGACTTGAACAAGTATTTTATACGTGAGTGGGACAAGCTCGCAACAATCCTTCATAATTTCATTGTACATAATATCATATGTGTATGGACGTGTTTTGCCTCATGAATGAGATTTGTCGAACTTGAATTCAAAAGTGATATTCTTTAAAAATATGTTACCCTACTGGGTCACTGTCACGATCCAAAATGGCCCATGAGTGGCTCTCACACTTAAACTTCTAGGTGGACGAACCATTGAATGCAAATCTCAACTTATGTTAGTTGTTCAACTTATGAAATACGATAATAATGTGGAAACTCAAACTTTATTAAAGTAAGAAATAACAATCTACTAGAGTCTACTACATATTATATCCCAAAACCTAAAAATCATTACACCAAGGACATCTAATCCCAAAATACTAGGTCTGAGAGTATAAAAACATCAGAACAGATAAATAAAATAGTTTATGTCTGAAAACTAGGGACATCATGGCATGAATGAGAGAATCAAAGGAGATTTAGAAGGAATAGATCACCTTGAAACCTAGTGTGCTAGACACTAGCTGGAGCGGCGGGCGAGTCAAAGTCGCTGGTACACTCGATGCACTCCACAAAAGAAAACCAGAGAAAAATATAAGTAGGGGTCTGTACAGGGCAACATGTACTGAGTAGGTATCATCGTCTGACTTAATAGAAACTAATATACATAAAGTAATAACAGAAAATTAACAATAACACTTAACAGGTGGCAAAAAACAAGTATAAGTGACAACACAATAAAACTGGTACGTAATCAGTCAGCAATGTCAAGAACACAATGAGGGATCATGCCTCCACACCACGCTCTTTTGGAAAATGGGTTCTTTGAGATTGAGTATATTAAGTCATTTAATTTGTTTTCCTTTAATATTTTTCATGTCAGAACATGAATCCCGATCTAATAATATTGTACCAGATCATGGCACCCAATTCAAATATATTATACCAGCTCATGGCACTCAATACAAATATATTATGATGATATCGGCTCGTAGCACCTGATACAAATATATTATTAATTCATCATTTTTTATCATAACTTTTCACTTTATTAATAATATTTTATCAAGCCTCCTTTATTAAATGCATCAGTTTAATAGAGCAAGTCAAGATAATGAATTTCACGGTCTTGAGATTATAGACCAATCACAATTATATATCAATCATCCAAACAACAATAATTAAGAACACATAAAACTTCACAACATTACTCATTGACTATCAATCACTATTAAGAGTCTCTCTATCACAAAGAACAAATCATAGCCTACCTCAACAGAAGAACCGAAGTCAAGCAAATTAATTCACAAGTGTTTTCCTTTCTTTAATGCCTCAAAATATTTCCATTCTATCAAATGTATAATATTCATGCAAACGAGTCCACAGACACCCATATTACTATATGTCGAGCCTAGATCCAAACACTCACCTAAATCTTTAATTAATTTCATAAATCTAAAGCCTAAGATTAAGTTTTAATTCCTCTAAATAACATAACTCTAATGGTATTCATATACTACAATATATCTAATATTTAATTATATACCTACATATCAAAATCAACTTAACTATTAAAAGCTCACGAATCCCAAAGAAATTAATAAGAAAATATAGATAAACCTTCTTTATTTTTCCTCTATTATTTTATGACTGAGTAATTCATTCTTCCAAACTCAAATTATAATTTTTGTGAACTTAAAAGGTTAACTGCTAACCGTCGAAAAAATTGAAAAACATAAAATTTGATCCACTAACATTTGCAGGTATTCAAAGTAATTTAAAATTTGAGACATTGTTTATGGAACAAAATTTCAAACATTTTCTATTCCAATGACTAACTCATCATTACCTTGTCATTATTTCACAATTGTATTGCCCCACTAACTCTTGCAACAAAAAAACACTTTCCAACAGTAATAAAGTGAACTATCTATCCTAGAAATCAATACACCTTCAAATTGAATGTTTACCTGAAGCACAGAAGTAACTCCCTTATCGACGCCACAGCTAAAGCTGAGAGTTCTCATCAAACTATCTTTTTATTTGTAATTTCCTCTTAAATCCTGACCCAAAAGTGTCAATCCTACTAACTTATTTTAATAAGTGGTATAGAGTATTAAATAAATTATCAATTTACTCCACCAATTATTTTAATTATCTAAAATTACCCATCAACTAAATAACCATAGTTACCGAATAGTCCAAAAAATCCATTTAGAATCTACCGAAAGAGTCTTTTCTGGAATAAGAAACTCTAGTACTCAAAACAACCTAGAGGGTCGTTCCATCAGATACCAATTTACCCAACGTTCATCCTTGATCGTTTAAAAGAAAAGCAAGGGTACCTGACTTGAAGAAAAAATGTGGATATCTTCCGCGTATATCCACTTCAGTCTCCTAAGTGGACTCCTCAACCAAACGATTCTTCCATTGGATCTTCACAGATACAATCTCCTTCAACCTTAACTTTCAGACTTCCAATCTAAAATAGCTACAGACTCCTCCTCATAAGACAGATTCTCATCAAGCAGGACCGAATCCCAGCAAATAATGTAATTCTCATCACCATGATATTTCTTCAGCATAGACACATGAAACACTGGGTACACTCTGGACAAACCTGGAGGCAAAGTCAACTCATAGAACACCTCTTCCACACACATAAGAACTTCAAACAACCCAATATACCTAAGACTGAGCTTACTTTGCTTACCAAACCTCACTACACCCTTCATGGGTGAAACCTTCAGCAACACTTACTCTCCCTTCATAAACTCCATGTACCTGACCTTCTGATCTGAATACTCCTTTTGCCTGCTCTGAGCTACTAGAAGCTTTTTCTAAATGAATAAAAGATCAGTTCCCCAAGGTCTCACCTTAAATGCATCAAACCAACCAATGGGATGTCACGCCCTGATTCTGTGCTCTAGGCGTCACTGGCACTCGGTAATCATTATTGGTCCTAAGTGCATCTTTGGTCTAGGTTACTAACTTAGCAAAAGACTTAACTCAATAGCAAAAGCTTAATAATATGGGCATGCAAGGCATAAAATACTACTCTCAATAATAGTTTGGAATATATTCTGAATATATAAAAGGAAATCAATGTCTAAACATAAATACTAAAATGAATCTCTACTCTATCTATGAACCCTCTAAGTAACTATGGACAGGTGTCGCAACATGTCCACGGCTACCTCAAAGAACTACTAATAATGGAAGAAATAACTACAAAGAAGTCCTTCGAAAGAAGGGAGGTCTTACCAAAAGCTGATAAAATGTGATCTTCAATGAAGCGCATATTAATGATCTCTAACGCTAGTATCTGCATCATAAAAAGATGCAGCGTCGAAAGATGTCAGTACATAGAATTTATGGTATGTAAAATGGCTGAAAAGATAAGTAACTGCATTGGATACTCATAAAAAGAAATATTGAAAATAAATCAACTAAGGTAAAGAAAGCAAGTATGGTAAAGTGTCAAGGCTTAAAAAAAATAAGATAATAAATGCAAGTCTAAATAAAAGTAGTATTTTTCTCTTTTGGGTAGTTTCTCTAACCAACAACCATTACTATGAGCCTCGTGATGATACAATGTACTGCTTACATTGTCAAAGCCGTCCATTACCTTGATAGAATAAGAGATGCAAACTCAACTCATGGATCCATATAAAAGTGTTTATCATGGACAGCAGTGAGGAGTCACCCGAACCAATGGAATGATCCTATCCTACAATATCTATGTAGTTTATGGGGTTTGAGTTATCTAAACTCTTACCCAAATTGGTACTTTATACTATTCCCAAAAATATACAATAATGCCCATATATTAATTGTGAGTAAAATACTCAAACCACTTCTCTTTAAGTCTAATTGAACCTAATTTGATCAGACTCAACTCTTTCTCAAACTCATTATATTCTCTGTTGCAATAAACATAATTTCTGAATTTCAGTAAATGCATTTAAAATCACTCATGTTTCTCAAACTCATTCTTAGTGAAAAAGTAATGCATAATGTTTTAGTTTACTCATACTCTAAAAATCATGCATAATTTAAAGCAATGCAATTATTTTAACTTTTCAACTAGTATAGGGTTCATTTGAGGAATAATCATGAACTATACTCCAAGAAAAAAATTGGATTTCATATATAGAAACATACGGTTATTAATAATACTCAAAACTTATTAGAACGGATACAATTTCAATTTAAGAATTCAAGGGAACTTGGGTTAGAACACTAGGTTAATCTTCTACTGACTGAATTTAGATATATGGTGTGATGACGAACTTAGTCCAACACTCTGAGTAGCATTATATATCTGGAAGAAATAAGTTCTGGACAAATCTTGAAGAACTCAATAAATGCTCTTAGGATCCTATATTTTCTCCTTTTGAAACCTCACTCTAAGTCTGGAAATAATTATGAGGAGGAAAGGGTTGAATGATACTGATAAGAGGCTTATTTTAATTCTAGAACGTTAAGGCTTCGACTTACAAATGTGGAAAAAGACCCAAATAACCTTTATTAAAGATAACAGAAGCCATCTATAGGTGCCATCTATGGTCCGTAGAAGCCCTCACAAAAGGTGCTTCAAAATCTGAGGTTTTTGATGCTGGGGTCTATGGGACCTTCTACGGTTCGTATATGATGAGTCTATAATTGGGACTCATTTATAGCTCAAAACTCAATGAGTTAGTGTCCTTTTTTCCTTTATTATGTCCAATATTGAATCAAAAGTGATCATTTGTAGATGTGAGGAGTTAAGGACAAGACATAAGCATAATGTTGAAGAAAAGAGCTAAAAAGGGCAAAAAATGGAAAAATACATGCAAAGGCTCGTAAAGAGACTTTGGTGAATTGCCAACAAGACTCTGGAGCTCGCCAAGTTGGTTTGAAATCAAGACCAACAGCTAGAGTGACTCGGCGAACTAAAGGAAACTTGGCAACTTGCCGAGTGGAAAAGGGCAAGACACATCGTGCCCACCTAAAAGTGGCTGAGAAATTGTTTCAACTAAAGACCAGAAAGGCAAGAAAGAAAGATAAAGAGAGAGCCACCGATCAATAAGGCAAGAAATAATCAAAACTACGGGGAAAGAGGGCGACTAAAAATTAAGGCTAAAAGCTAAAACTTCGACTCATTGAATCAGTAGGCGAACCCGATCTCATCGCCAAATGGAAGGTACATGAACTGAAGAAGAAACATGCTAGAAGGCAAGAATAAGGAAGAAAAACATTGCTGAAGTGGTTTGCGCAAAGATTTTTAGCCTGTGCTTCACACAAGTATAAATTGATTTTCAAAGGCAAAAGAGATACGTTTTTTACTACTTAGAATCTAAATAAAGAACCTTTCTGTTAGCTTGGGTTTTGACTTGATTTTTGAGGAATTTAGATTTGGGCTTTGGAATTTAGAGTTGATACTTTGCGGAATTGAATGGAGGACAATTACTTTGGTAAAACTCTCTTTAATTTCTCAATGTGTATCTAAACCCCATACTTCTAAGGGGTTCTATGTAGTTAAATTGTTGTTTTAGGATTTAGGTTTTTGCAACATCTCAAGATTTGTTAATTTGATATGGGTTTTGTTAATTCGGTATGTAGTCATTTATGATTTAAGGTTGCAAACATATTTCTATATTAGATCTTCATCTGAGCTTAAAATGGTGATGTGAAGTGACTGAATTAACAAATGGTCATTGATCTAAAATTATCAATCATAATCTCTCTTGTGAGAGAAAGTTTTGCTAAGGATCGTATTAGTTTCACTAGTACGCATGTTTAGTCTCGAAAGTGCTTGCATCTATAAATAAATAGTGGTTGAAAGATGCTATTTGTATTATTAATTAACCTTCGCCTAGCCATTGAATATTAAAGACATTAAGTTGTGCATTTATCGTTATTCAAACAATAGGCTTAACATGTACCTCTCTTTGAAGCCTCTTCTACCAGGTTACAACTCAAATTGGTGTTAATCACATTGATATTGAATCTAGTTAACTCTTCTAAATTGATATCTCAAAATTATAGATTTAAATTATGTTACACTTTATTTACTTTTAAGCTACAAAAGTCTAGAACACTTTCATACTTCGTAATCGAATTCTATTCTTAACCGTTACTTATGGGATTAGACTCTGACCTTATACATTGGGTTTATATTACTAACGATCGCCTATACTTTGAATCATATGAAATGTAGTTTGAGCATTATAAAAAATGGCTCTATTGTCAGAGAATGGTGTTTAGAGTTCTTTTATAGAAGTTGCTTGTGATTTTGTTCTTTGTAGTAGGACTCTTTTCCTATCGTTTGCTTGTTTTTGTCTTTGTTAGGTGAAAAAATGAGTGTTCATGGAAGTAACACTGGGTTCATGAATGATGTCTTTGGGAACATAAATAATGTCAATGTTGACCAAATGGGTAGTGTCGGAGCTATAAGGTTACCCCTACTATGGTAATGCAATATTCCACGTGACCAGTACTATGTTGTAATTGCTTCAAATGAAGGGGTTATTTGGAGGCCTTGCTCATGAGGATCCTCATGATCATATCCGGAACTTCATGGATGTATACAGTCTTTTCTCTTTCAAGAACATATTAGAGGAGTCTATTCACCTAAGGTTGTTTCCCTTCTCTCTTATGGGGGAGGAAACCAAGCGGTTAGCAGAGCTACCAAGGGATTCAATCACCTCTTGGATGAGCTCACGGAAGAGTTTTATGAGCGGCTTTTCCCGCCTTTCAGAATGCTTAAATTGAAAGATAGCATCCAAAACTTCAAGAGGGTTAATGAGGAACTGATTCATGAGACTTGGCTTAGGTTCCAGAATTTACTCTTGCAATTCCCCACTCACAGGCTACCAAACAATGTGTTGTTGCAGTATTTCTACCATAGTCTTGATACGTAGATCAAAGCGGGAGCGGACCAACTTGTTATTGGTGGCATCATGCGTTAACCCTTTGTCGTTGCTTTAGATATGCTTGATGAAATGACAAAAATCAATCATTCTTGGCACACTATAGAGGACCATGTGTCTCCTTGTCATGTTGGGTGGACTAAGGAGCAACTTGAGAAAAAACATGAAAGGGATGAGAACATGGCGAAAATGATGACTCAATTTGATTTGCTCTCCAAACATGTTATGGGTAGAGGATATAAAATGGTGAATACAGTAGATGCAAATGTGGCTTAAACCCAGACGATGTCAAGTCCGATACTATATACAATGAAGAAGTGCAATTTTTAGAAAATCATCTGGGGTTCCCGACCAACCTATCCAAGGCTGGGTGGGAACCAATATTGGAACAAGGAGCGAAAAAGTAGTTGGAGAGATAGGGATTGGAATGACAGAGGTAATAATTGAAGGGAAGGTCATGGTGATCGTGATAGGTATGTCCTTCATCATCAAAAGCTCAAGGAGGAGAATTTTGAACCTAAAAATTTTTGAACAGAAGATATGCTTGCTAGAATCCTAAATAAGATTGAAGGTTTGGACAAGGTGTTAAAGGAGATGAAAGCTGATTTTTTCTCTTTAAACCAAATAGTCACTTCACATTCAGTGTCAATTAAACAGATAGAGGCTCAAATAGGTTAGATTTTAGCCCATCTAAATCCAAGGCCTAAAGGTGGTCTCACAAGTGATACCGTCGCAAATCCTAAGAATAACAATGCACAATCTATGGCTATTTTGACAAGGAGTGGAAAATTTCTCGGTAATAGAATGCCAAATAATGAGGTGCGAGTTCAAGCAAAGGGAATACCATGGTATTCAAAAGTGATGAGCTAGCCAAGAACTCAATAATGAACAATCCAAAGAAGTGAATGATGGACCGAAGGAGTCTGGTATGTCTCAGAAGTCCAATGCGGGTGTTTTCCTACTGGAGGTTTCTACAAAACCACCTCCTAAAAAGAAGCCTCATTTCCCTCAATGGTTGACAAAGAAATATGAGGATATTAAGTTTCAAAAGTTCCTCTCGGTTTTTAAGATTCTTTCCATTAACTTGCCATTCATTGAAGCATTATTGGAGATCCCGAGTATGCCATGTTTATGAAGGAGTTAGTGATAAAAAAGCATAGTATGGATTTTGAAATTATTGAAGTGTCTCATAGCTGAGTGCAATTATGTCAAGTAATGTTGTAGTAAAGAAAGATGACCCTGGAGCACTTACTATTCCTTGTACTATAGCATTGTACCAATTCGACAAGACACTTTGTGATCTAGGTGCAAGTATAAATTTGATGCCCTATGCTATCTTCAAATAGCTCGATTTAGGTGAACCCAAGCCAACTATTATGCGGTTACTCATGACTGACCGATCTATCAAACGTCCCATTGGCATTCTCTATGACATTTTGGTCAAGGTTGATAAATTCATATTTCCAGCAGATTTTGTTATCCGTGATTGTGAAATTAATGCAAAGGTGCCTATTATTGTTGGTAGACCTTTCTTGGCTACCAAAAGAGCATTGGTCAATGTGGAGAATGGAAAATTAAAATTTCGAGTAAATGGTGAAGGAGTCACTTTTACTGTGTGCAAGTCAATGAAGCAACCTAGTGATCTTCATGTAATCTCAGTTATTGATGCCATCGACGAAGTTGTTGCAAGTGTACAAGAAGTGTCTAGTATTAGATAATCATTAGCGGCAGTGTTATTGAACTATGATGCAGAAAGAAATTTCTGACTATGACAAAATGGTGGCTGCACTTACGGACATTGGGTCCTACCCCAAGAACCCTATGAGATTGGAGATTGATTTGAAAAATAGGGACACACCATCCGCCAAGCAGCCTATAGATGAACCGTCCAAGCATTAACTCAAGGTTCTTCCATCTCATCTTAAATATGTTTTCTTGGTGGCCAATGATACATTGACCATCATTATAGTTGCTAATTTAGTTGATGAGCAAGTAAAGGCTTTTGTGAGCGTGTTGAGGAAATTCATCAAGGCTACCGAGTGGATAATTGTCGATTGTGTAGGCATTCTCCCTGGTATGTGCATATATAAAATACAGTTGGTTGGTGATAGGAAACCAAGAATTGAGCACCAACGGAGGTTGAATCCTTCTATACAAGAGGTAGTAAAGAAGGAAATCATCAAGTGGCTCAATGCGGGTGTTGTATAGCCCATTGCCAATAGTAAATGGGTGAGCTCGGTACAATGCACTCCTAAAAAGAATGGTATGATAGTTGTGCCAAATGAAAAAAATGAGCTTGTATCGATGCACCTGGTGACCGATTGAAAGGTATGCATGGACTACCAAAAATTGAATGCTTGTACAGAAAAAGACCACTTCTTTATGCCTTTTATGGACCAAATATTGGATTATTTTACGGGTCGTGGTTGGTATTTCTTTCTGGATGGGTATTTTAGGTATAATCAAATTTCTATTGTTCCCGAGGATCAAAATAAGACTACTTTCACGTGCCCATATGGCAATTTTACTTTTAGGCAGATGCCTTTGGGTTATGTAATACTTTCGCGACTTTTCAAAGATGTATGCTCTCTATTTACACCGACATGGTAAAGGACATGATGGAGGTCTTTATGGATGATTCTTCAGTTATGGGGGATACATTTGATGCATGTCTTGATCATCTTAGTCAAGTGTTGCAAAGATATGTCAAAACAAACCTTGTGCTTAATTAGGAAAAGTGTCATTTCATTGTGAAAAAGGGTATTGTTTGGGTCACAAAATATTGGGAGAGGGTATTCAAGTGGATCAAGCAAAAGTTGAAGTGATTGTTGGTTTACCTCGATTTCTCTAAGGTAGAATATCCATTTTGCAAGTTTCTTAAGAAAGAAAGTGTGTTTGAGTTTGATGAGGTTTGTGTCAATGAATTCTTGTGTCTTCAAGAGAAACTCATATCGGCTCCAATCTTTGTTGCTCCAGATTGGAGCATCCCTTTTGAACTTATATGTGATGTAAGTGGTGTAGCTTTGGGAGTTGTTCTTGGTCAGATAAAGGGAAACTTATTCCACCCGGTCTACTATGCTTGTAAGACATTGAATGTAACCCAAAAGAACGACACAGTTATGGAACAAGAGTTATTGGCGGTTGTTTATGCATTTGAGAAGTTTTGTGCTTATCTCTTGGGTATGAAGGTAGTGGTTCATATCAATCATATTGAGATATGTTATTTGATGGCAAAGAAATACACTAAAACTCGGTTGATCCACTAGAACTATTATTGCAAGAATTTGACTTTGACGTCAAGGATTAAGAGTTGCAAAAATCAGGTAGCCGACTATTTAGCAAGACTTGAATCGGATATGGTGGTATCCAAAGAAAAGAAGATCGATGAAGCCTTTTTTGGATGAGTTGGTAATGGGGATATCTCATAGTTCACTCTCATGGTATATTCACCAACTTTGTAGCATGTGGGATTCTCTCAGATGGTTTGAATTTTCAATAACATAAAAGATTCCTTCTTTATGCAAAGAAATACTATTGGAATGAGCTTATTTGTTTAGAGAATATGATGATCATATGATCCAGAGATGCATTCCAGAAGTGGAGGTTGAAGCAATCCTTAGTGCTTGTCATTCTTCGCCAGTCGATGGTCACCATAGTGGGGTCCGACTGAAGCAAAGGTTCTTCAAAAAGGATACTATTGACCCTCTTTGTATCAATACCCAATGTGTTTGTAAGAAAGTGTGATTAGTTCCAAAAGCAAGAAGGTATGTCTAGGCGACATGAGTTGCCTCTCACTCTGATCTTGGAGGTTGAGTTATTTGATGTATGGGGGATTGATTTTATAAGGCCCTTTGTGAGTTCCTACGGTAACAAGTATATTTTAGTTGTGGTGGATTACGTGTCAAAATGGGTAGAGGCGGTGGCCTTACCTAACAATAAGGGGTGAAGTATGGTTCAACTACGCAAGAGGTATATATTCACAAGGTTTGGCACACCGTGAGCTATTATTAGTGATGGTGGATCTAACTTTTACAATCATATATTTGCATCATCGCTGAGCAAGTATGGTGTCCCTTACAAAGTTTCCATGCCCTATCATCCACAAACTAGCGGATAAGTTGAAGTGTCGAATCTTGAAATCAAGGCTATCCTAGCCAAGACCATGAATAACAATAGGTTCAATTGGTGCCAAAAGTTGGACGATGCCTTGTAGGCCTATCGAACTTCATATAAAACACTGATTGGCATGTCTACGTATCAGCTGGTGTTCGATAAAGTTTATCACTTGCTAGTTGAGTTGGAACATAAAGCCTTATATGCATTAAAAGGTATGAATCTAATTAGGATGTGGCGTCGAAGGGTAGAGTTGATCAAATTCACGCCTTAGAGGAGTTTTGACTTTGAGATTATGAGAGTTCAACTATTTATGAGGCAAGAATGAAGAAATGTCATGATGTTAGAATTCTCAAACGAGACTTTAGAGTGGATGATTTTGTGTTGCTTTTCAATTCTCGTCTCTGACTATTTATAGAGAAATTAAAGTCTAAATGGTCTAGTCCCGGTGGCTCGTGTGTTTACAAATGGTGCTATTGAGGTTGAGAATAAAAATGAGTCAACATTCAAATTTAATGGATAGTGCATCAATTTATATTTTAGTGAGAGTTTGAGTTTAGGGATGATTGAAGTGGTGAATTTGGACGACACTTAAAGGTGTGTCCACGTTGTACCAAGACATTAACTAAGGCACTTCTTGGAGGCAACCCAAATTTTTAGTGGTTTTTGAATAACGTGTGTTCACTATATAAATTGGATTTAGAATTCATGGAAGCAAAGAAATGGGTGAGCCAAAATCCCATTTGATGATCCGCCAAAAGCAAAGGGCGAACCCGTTTGAGCTTGCCTTATAGAACTCTAGATAACTCAAAACTTCTTGGACATTCTGGAAGATTGGGTAAGCTTAATTTTATATCGGTAACTCATCGATCTGTACTGTGGGGTTTCGTCAACTCACTGTCTGGACTGTCACTGAAGGTGCAATATGCTAAAGAAGAAGGCTATTCCACATCAGCGACTAGCCGAAGTTGGTTGGTGGGATCCAATGGTCTTGTCGATCCACCCTGCTCTTACTTGGGATTACCTATCTACTTGGGAAACATGTTGCATCATCGGTGACTCACCGAATATTTGACAACATTAGTGCGATATCACTGAATTAAACCATCGGATGTAATTTAAAGGGTCTCACCTTATTTAAATGTTTAACTCTTCAAATTTCTCTCCTTCTTCTTCTTACACATTCACTTTCCCTATTTTTCTTATTTTAGATAGATTCCTGTGCTTTTATTTTCATTCTATATGCATTTGTGTGGATTGCTCCATAGCTCTCACCTCTTTCCCTCTTTCATCTGAGCTCATTTTACTGGTTTGATTTCCATGGTTATTTTCCTTTGCCTATAATACTTGATGAATGCTTTATCTGATTAATATATTTTTGAACCCATTTTTACATATGCATGATTCCAATACTCTCTATGGGTTTGATTACTTAGGGTGTACTTAATGCTTACAGGTTTCTTGAATTCATTGGTTAAATGATAATCATTATCGGTATTTATCCCTTTGTTTAGCACTTGGTTGGTTGAAAATGTGTTTCTCCAATTGAAAGTGCATGTATTGATGAGGGTTATTGTTTAAATTCATATAGGAGTGACAATATGCTTGGGGGTAAAGTCTGATTAACCCCGTACCCATAAATTCTTGATTTTTCCCGATGATAGATGGGTGAAGTCATTCTTAAGGGAAATTTTGTCAAATTGTGGTGATTTGGTTAGTCCTGTAAGGAAGTTTGCGTGCCTATATCATTGGATAGTATGTGGGTTGCCTTAATATTTGTGTAAACTTCATGAGGGAAGCAATGAAATCACTGTGGGGGTTTAAATTTTTGAAATTCAGGGTATATTTTTAACATTGGGCCTTTAGGTGAGCTTCAACGTGCTCACCTATTCCTCTTATGAGTCGCTAAAGAGCGCCTTCTATTTCTTACTCACAATTTCTAGTTATTTATGAATAATTCGACGAGCTACTGAGGCCTCGCCGAATCAACTAGGCAGTTCTCCATTCTATGTTTCTCTTCGCCCTTTACCCCTCTGCATTGAGGTGTTTGTTCGAATATATTCTGTGACTTTTGACAAGCTCTTGCTAGCTCATCAAAGGTAACGATGGCTCGCCTAAATTCCTGGCACCTCACTGAATTACTTTAACTTGTGACCTCTTGAGATTGGCAAGCTCGACTAAGCTCGTATTTCCTACTTCGGCGAGCCGCCAACCCTTTCAGTGAGATCCAACCTTCCTGAGATTTCTTACAACTTCTCCTTGCATTTTTAAATGGTTTCGAACTAACCTATCACCAAATTCTTCTTTGTTTGTGTATGTTTAGCATACAGGTATCGCTCGGGACAAACATCTGGTGTGTTGTCGTACAGATGACCGTGGCTTACCACCTAGAAAAAAGGTGTGAGGTATTTTTATCAATGAGTGTATTGAACCTCGCAGAGTTGCTCAACGCCCACCACTGCATGTAAGTTCAAAAGACACCAAAAATGGTAAAAACAAGTGTCACTTAGTTGATGAGTCTAGTTCTAGTGACTCAACCTTGGATGATGACATGCCCATGCAACAAGGTGAGGGTTCTTCGGCTCTAGTACATTTACCTATAATGGAGTCTCAGCCTACTTCTTTCACTAAGAAGTAGGTCCACGAGTGCTATCGAATTGAAATGCGCTCCAAAGTTGTTTATGACCCAATGGATAATAAGGTACCCTAGATGGTCCCTGTTATTTCACCCCGTTCGATGAATTGTCTAAATGCTGTAGTTTTTCATACTATTTTGGAGGAGAAGCGACTCTCTACTTATAAAGTAGATGATGAGTACCCCAAAATCTGGAGAACCATTCAGTTTGATAAATTCAAGCATTTCACTAGAGCTCGAATTACACATATCCCAGCGTGGGTTCGAGAATTTTATGAGGCTTATACTAATGCGCTTCCAAAGGGAAATAAAAAGGGTAGTGCAGCAGGTACGGGCCAGGTTATTACTATTAGGGGTAAAGAGGTAAAGTGTAGTGAGATCGACATCAACGATGCTTTGGATTGCATAGTTAAAGTTCATCACGAGTTGATAGACAGAATTCACATTAACACATAGGATGATTTGAAGGGTTGGTTGGCACCCTTGATTAGTGATATTACCCCTTCATGGATGGAGAAAGGTGCTGTTATTGAGAACAAAGACATAAATAAGGCTACCCATTATTTGTTTGGCTTCATTAGTAGCACTTTGATGCCCTATCAAAATGAATCTATTCTTCGTCACCCCAAGGCAGCTTTGTTCGGGAGTATCATTGCTAGGGAGAGATTGAACTTGCATTCGATCATCGTTCCTGAGATCTTTTTAGGGGCTTGCCAGTAGTAGACTTTGTTGTCATTCCCTATTTTGATTATGAATCTTTGTAAGTGAGCTGGGGTACCATTTATTGAGGTTTCTGATGTATGGGTGGCACACGTGTTGACTAGTGAAATCCACAGGATTGAGGCAAATTATTTGCAAGATTTTGAGGCTAGGAGGAGACCACCACTGGTTGATACTACACCGGTAGTTTATATGAAGTCCTTGAAGGTAAGCACTGTACCTCCTACTCTCACTGTGATGGGTTCATATGCCACCCCATCCACTTCCACAGTCCCTTTGGCAAGTACCATATCCCAGCCTCCATTGACACAGACCACATTATACAGGATGGTAAATCTTACCCACTCAGCAGATGAGCGGGCTTTGATACTTGAGGCTTCTGTCCCCTCTATGATTTCTATGGTGATTGAGGCAATTCTTGCACCCTTACGGGTTGAGGTAGCGGGACAGTATTCCACTTTGATAAATATTGCTAAGAAGCTAGCTACTCTCGCCACTTGAGTTGAGGAGCGGGAAAAGGATAAGGGACATGTTACTGATTTAGAGTCCATCCAGACTGACATTGTAGGTTTGAGGAAGGATATGGACAAGCTTAGGTCCACAAACATCACTATGTTGTGGGGTGGTGTTGATGCCCCCGAGGTCCCTCTGGTTAAAGGTGTTGTTGGTGTTCCAGTCCCTCCAGCTTCTACAATCGGATTGCTTCAGTTGTTGGTGATGATGAGGAGGAGCCTCCCAAGATGGATGAGGAAGACTTGGGTGTGTCTGATTAGTAGGATAAGGACATATATGAGGGCCTTGCTGATTTTGAGGATGTGCAGATTTAGATAGTTGTGGAGTATTCACTTGTTGATCCATCACTCATGGTACCACCTCTTGGACTACTAGTGAGACGCCGGGCTCTGATGCCCCAGTTAAGGATACACCAGCGGTCCAGAGATCTCCTCAGGCTTAGCCTGACAGGGATATCCTTATCTCTATATCTTTTACTTTTTGTTTTTATTTTTAGTATTAAGGATACTACTTTTCTTTTTTTTGGTAGGGTAAGGGTACCCTAGGTACCTAAAACCATTTACTTTTGGATGTTTTGATTTTCCACTTTGGGTTGTAAATATTACTTCATTACATTGATCATTTGTATATATTTAATTTTGGATATCTGTCATTTGCTCCTTTACTTAAATTGTTATAGTTGTGTCTAATATTCATTTGTACATTTAAGAATCGGTCTTAATCAATATCGATGACTTGAATTGTGCTCTTGATGAAAGACGTGTGTTGTGTGACTCCAATGAGGCAAAAGAGGTCGCATAAGTATTGTGTAAACTCTTGGCATCTCGTTTTGACTAATCGAATGTCAAGTGTGAGTCTTGCAATAATCATTTCATTTGAGCTTAAATTGTAGAGTTATATTCGATGTTCATGTTGGAACACCATGTGTGTTGAGGATTGCTTGAAATATATGCATTAGGACACCTAGAACTTCCCCCATTGGTTCAATCGGTTAAAATTGGTGATTGAAAGAAATGATCTTAGGCATGATTTTTATGAGTGAACCTAAAGTTTCCTTAACCTCTTGTCAGTCCCCTGTGAGCGAGTGAACGTAATTTGGCATCATTTGAGACTAACCTTTTCCTTGGATGAAAGTTGAACCCAAATTGTTGAACCAGCTTTTAAAATTCCATTATTCTACCTACGTATAAACTCCTTGGAGCATTAGATGTGTTGAATAGCCAACTTAGTAAAATTGGAAAAATAGTCGGAGAAATAGGTCATGAGGGATCACCCTTGGATACTTGATAGAAGAAAATGGAACCCCTCCATATCCCTCCATATATAAAAAAAAGAGTAAAGAGAAGAATTGAAAAAAAATGAAGCAAGTTGTTATGTCATTTCAGTCAAAAAAATAAAAAGAGGGGTCGGAATGAATAAGTCGAAAGTCATAGAGTGCTATGAATGAAAAAGGGTGATCCGTGAACTTGACAAAAAAGGGAAGGAAGATATTTGTAACTGATCCATGCTCCAAGAAAAGAGAGTCACTAAACCTAAATGATCATACCTTGCATTCAGCCTCGTTACAAGCCTTAAAAGACCTTTTTGATCTTGCATGATCCGATTGATCTATTGGTTGAAAAATAAGGTCAAGCCTATGGGTGGAGCTATGCATGTTTTATCTTTGTTAGTGTGAGAGTTGTGTGTGATTCCTTTGCTATAATCTTTGAATGGCTTTTTGAGAGTGTGGAATCACTTCCTTGATGCAAGGGCATTCTAATGTGTATTGGGCATAAATTTGCACTTTGGAGCGAACATTTGTGAGCATGAACTTGTATTGAGATTAATTAGTCATCGTTTGAAGCCTTGAGTGCATAATTGAACATTGCATGCTAATTTGGACCTTGTTTGCACTTATGTGTTGAGTCTCAATGAGTACTACTTGTAGTCATTGGTTTCGAAATGATTAGTTTCTTGATTTATTTGAGGATAAGAAAAAATTTAACTTGGGGGTGTTGATGAGTCGATAATTTAGACTCATTTATAGCTCAAAACTCAATGAATTATTGTCCTTTTTGGGCAAACATGGGCAAAATGCATGGACAAAATACATACTGAGGCTCGCAAAGAGACTTTGGAGAATCACCAACACGACTCTGGAGCTCGCCAATTTTTTTTGAAATCAAGACTAACAGCTAGAATGACTCAGCGAACAAAAGGAAACTCGGTGAATTGCCAAGTGGAAAAGGGCAAAACACATTGTGCCTGTCTAAAAGTGGCTGAGAAATTATTTCAACTAAGCCCAGAAAGGTGAGCAAGAAAGGTAAAGAGCGAGACGCTAATTAGTATGGCAAGCTCGACTGAGCTTGCCCAAATAATCAGAACTCCATGGAAAAAAAGACTGAAAATCGAGGCTAAAGGCTAAAATGGTGACTCACTGAATCAGTAGGCGACCCCGATCACCATCGCCAAATGGACAATGCATGAACTGAAGAAGAAACGCGCTGGAAAGTGAGAAGTAGGAACAAATGGCGACTCACCGACCACTTCAGTGAGCGCGACTAACGTTGCTGAAGTAGTTAGCACAAAGAGTTTTAGCCTGTGTTTGCGCAAGTATAAATTTATTTTCAAAGGCAAAAGAGAGGACGTTTTAGACTTCTTAGAATCTGAGTAAAGAACAAGAACCTTTCTGTTAGCTTGAGGTTTTACTTGGTTTTTGAGGAATTTAGACTTGAGCTTTGGAATTGAGAGTTAATACTTTGCGGAATTGAATGGAGGACAATTACTTTGGTAAAACTCTCTTTAATTTCTCAATGTGTAGATAAACCCCACACTTCTAGGTGCTATGTAGTTGAATTGTTATTTTAGGATTAGGGTTTTTGTAACAGCTCAAGATTTGTTAATTTGATATGGTTTTTGTTAATTTGGTGTGTATTCATATATGATTTATGGTTGCAAACATATTTCTAGATTAGATCTCCATCTTAGGTTGAAATGGTGATGTGAAGTGATTGAATAAACAAATGGCCATTAATTTGAAATTATCAATCTTAATCTGAGAGGAGGTTTTGCTAAGGATCGGGTTAGTTTCGCTAGCACACATGTTTAGGATCGAAGGTGTTTGCATGTATAGAATAATAGTGGTCAAAATATTTTATTCGTATAATTGATTAACCTTTGCCTATCCATGGATCGGGTTAGTTTCGCTAGCACGCATGTTTAGGATCGAAGGTGTTTGCATATATAGAATAATAGTGGTCAAAAGATTCTATTTGTATAATTGATTAACCTTTGCCTATCCATTGAACATTAACGATGTTGAGTTGTGCATTTACCCTTATCCGAACAACGGGCTTAACTATGCACCTCTCCTAGAAGCCTCTTCTACCTTGTTATGACCAAAATTGGTGTTAATAGCGTTGATATTGAATCTAGTTAACTCTTCTAAATTGATATCTCAAAATTATAGATTTAAATTATGTTACACTTCATTTACTCTTAAGCTACAAAAGTCTAGAACACTTTCATACTTGGTAATTGAATTCTATTCTCAACCGTTACTTGTGGGATTCGACCCCAACCTTATATATTGGGTTTATATTGCTAAAGCTCGCCTATGCTCTGAATCGTAAGAACCGTAGTTTGAGCGTTATCAGTAAACCTACCTACGAGTTGTCCTATACACTCATAAGAAATGTATTGAGGGGTTAATTTCTAAAGTTGGGACTATGGAACCTCTTATGGTCCATAGACCCTTCTACGTGTCGTAGACCCTGCTCTTCCTACAACTTGAATTACCAAGTCTTTGAACTTGGTCTATGAGTTAGGTCTATGTTCTGTAGAAACTTCTACGGTTCGTAGACTTGGTCCATAGACTTCACCTCTAGGAAATATATCTCAGGTTCCCTTCCACGAGTACACCTACGGTTTGTAGGAGCTTCTACGGGATATAGGTGGCATCCATAAGTCATCTAAGGAAAAAACTCGACTTTTTTCTAGCTTTCCTAACTGATCTCAAAGTTAAAAAAATTGTGATGTTACAATATCTCCACATTAGGATTATTCATCCTCAAATAATGATAAATATAAGAATTTATACAAGGCATGAATGCCATGTAAGAACTAGAACATTCAAACACACGAATAAACACTTAATCTAAGACAAGGAAAAGAGTATTATTACCTTCAACATCAACACTAGGAGAAACGAATAAATGAGGGTATCTAGATTTCATGTCTTCTTTGGATTCCCAAGTAGCCTTTTCAACAAACTGATTCCTTCATAAACCTTTGACAAATTCAACTTCTTTGATCCTCAACTTGCGAACCTGACGATCAAGAATCTGAACTAAAATCTCCTCATAAGATAAGTCATCTTTTAAACCAATGTTTTCTTTAGGAATAATGAGTGAGGGTCTCCTAGCACTTCTTGATCATAGAAATGTGAAACACTAGATAAATATTCGCTTACTCAAATGGTAGCTCTAGATCATATGTTATATAGTCAACTCTCTTTGTAATCCAATAGGGACCAATTAAATGTATACTGAGCTTTCTGTTCTTCCTAAATCTCATAATAAGTTCCATAGGAGAAACCTTCAAATAATCCCAATCATTCAACTCAAACTCTAAATCTCTTCGCCTAATAACAGTGTAGGACTTTTGACAACTTTGTGCAGTTTTCAGCCTCTCTTAGATGATTTTCACTTTCTCCATAGCCTGATGAATCAAATTTGGCCTTATCAATTCTGCTTCACCAATTTAGAACCAACCAATTGGTGATTTACCCCTCCTCCTATAAAGAGCCTCATATGGAGCCATTTGAATACTTAAGTGATAATTGTTGTTGTACGCAAACTCTATAAAAGGCAAGTGGTTATCCCAATTACCTTTAAAATCAATGACATAAGCTCTCAACATATCCTCTAAAGTTTTTATCATACGCTCTTCCTGACCATCTGTCTGAGGATGGAATATGGTATTAAGATTATTCTTTGAACCTAGACCTCTCTAAAATGACTTCCAAAATTGGGAAATAAATTGAGCACCTCAATCTGAAATGATATAAAAAGAATCTCTATGAAGTCTGACTATCTCTCAAATATAAAACTTGAACTAGTCATCTGCTGAATCAGTAGTCTTAACTGGCAAGACATGGACTGATTTAGTCATTCGATCTGCAATCACCCAAATTAAATCATATTATCGACGAGATCGCGGTAACCCTGTATTAAAATGCATGTTAATAATCTCTCTTTTCCACTCTATAAGTTCTATATTTTGAGTCACACCATATGCCTTTGGTGCTCAACCTTAACTTTTTGACAATTCGGTCTCTTAAAAACAAAATATGCAATATCCCCCTTCATTCCACTCAACCAATAGACCTCTCTCGAGTCATGGTACATCTTTGTGGAACCTGGATGAATAAAATATCTAGAGCTATGGAACTCTGCATTATCCTATCTCGGAGAACATAAGCATTCTGTACACATAATCTACTTTGATATCTCAATATCTCATATCCCCCTAGTGAAAAAGTCATCACCTTCTACTTAAGAAAATCTTACTTTAACTAAAGTAGAATGGGGTCTTGGTCTTGCTCTTCCTTCACTTCCACTACTAAAGATGATTCAACCCCATTTGGAACAGTAACACCTCCTTCATCTGAGAGCATCAGCAGCAATATTACCTTTATCTTGGTGGTAGAGAATGTTCATATCATAGTCCTTAAGAAACTCAAGGCACCTCATTTGCCTCAAGTTTAACTCTTTCTGACTGATGACATATTAAAGGCTCTTGTGGTAAATAAACATATCCACGTGCAAACTATAGACATAGTGACAGCATATTTTTAGAGTAAATACCACAACTGCCAACTCGAGGTCATGAGGGGGACAATTACGCTCATAGATCTTAAGATGTCTAGAGGCATAAGCCATAACTTTACCTTTCTATATTAATGCACAACCAAATCCAACTCTGGACGCATCACAGTAAACAACAAAACTATTGGTTGCCTTAGGTTGGAACAACACCGGGGCAGTAGTCAATCTAGTTTTCAGCTCTTGAAAGCTTTTCTCACACGCTTCAGACCATTGAAACATAGTCTTCTTCTGGGTCAACTTGGTCAATAGAGATGATATATATGACAACCCCTCCATAAAACTTCTGTAGTAACCATCCAAACCCAAAAAAATGCTTTATGTCAGTCGAGATGTGGGTTTGGGCCAATTCTTAACTTCCTTTATCTTCTACGAATCAACTCAAATACCTTTGCCAGATATAATGTGGCCTAAAATGGCCATAGATGCAACTCAAAATTTACACTTTGAAAACTTAGTATATGATTCTCAGTCCTTAAGAGTCTAAAGGACAATTTTGAGATAGTTGGCATATTTTTCCAGATTTCTAGATTATATCAAAATGTCGTCTAAAAAAACCATAACAAACATGTCAAGATACTGTTCAAACACTCTGTTCATAAGATCCATAAATGAAACAGTTGCATTAGTCAAACCAAAGGACATAATAAGGAACTCATAGTGACTATAACTAGTTCTAAAGGTTATCTTCGAGATGTCACTTTCTCTCATTTCAACTAATGATATCCGGATCTGAGGACTATCTTAGAGAAATAGTAGCACCTTGAAGTTGGTCGAACAAGCCATCAATTCTAGGAAGGGGGTATTTATTCTTTATGGTGACCTTGTTCAACTGACGATGGATAATACACATTCCAAGGAAACCATCTTTCTTTCACAAGAATAGGATAGGAGCACCCCATAGTGAGACACTCGGCCTAATGAAAGCCTTATCTAAAAGATCTTTTAATTTCTCTTTTAACTCTTTCAAATCATTTGGAGCCATTCTATAAGGCGGAATAAAGATAGGCTGAGTATTAGGGAGGACATTTATCCCCAAGTCTGTCTTTCTTTCGGGAGGGACTCCAAGTACATTGTCAGAAAGACTTTTGGAAACTCATTCACAACTGGACTAACTAAAGGGATGGTGTATCCACTTTAGCATCTTTAACTCGAACATGTGGTAGATACATCCCTTGGAAACAAACTTTTTGGTCTTAAGGTATAAAATGAAATGACCCTTAGAAATTGTTGGACTACCCTTCCACTTTTGGCTTATATGGAAACTGGAACTTAACAATGAGAGTTCTACTAACAAGGAAAGCCTAAGAAGCATAAAGTCATTCCATACCCAGAATAACATCAAAATCTACCATATCTAACTCAACTAAGTCAACTATGGTGTTTGTATGATAGATAGAAACTATGCAATCTCTATAGATTCTCTTAGCAAAAATGGACTCACCAACAGGAGTAGAAATACTGAAAGAAGCTAGAAGACATTTGGGACAAACCCCAAACTTCACGGCTATATAAGGAGTCACAAAGGAAAATTTTGCACCTGAATCAAGTAAGACATAAACATTAAGAGAAAAGACTTTAAGCATACTAGTGACAACATCTGGAAATTTCTCCTAATCTTGGAAACTATTTATGGAATACAGACATTTTGAACCTCTGCTTATCCTTGAAGTAGTGCTCCTTTGAGCAACCCTGTTGGATGGTACAACTGAAGAAGACTAGGCCTTATTAACCCCATTACCTTATTTTTCCATCGAACAGTCTCTCATATAATGACCCATCTGACTACACTTTTAGCAACCACTAATGCCATCATGATACTCCCTAAGATGGATCCTACCACACTTACCATAAGCCAGCTTTCTAGAAAAACCTTGGGACACACTTTCTTGTGACGGATAACCTTGACCTCAGAAGTTCTGACTATTTTGGTACCTATGATCATTTATGTTATTCAGCATTGGTGCATTTGGTGATGATGGTTCATGACTAGAAGACCTCTTCTAAAAGAATAACGTGTTGTTGTTACCACTATTTTAGTGATTGGGCTCATGTCCTGTCGACTTTGCTTTCTCGTTCTGATATTCCTCCATATCCTTCTACTTATCCTCCTCAACCTGTTGTGCATAAACCATAAGTCTGGAGATGTCCATGTCAGAAATTAGCAAAGTGGCCTTGCACTCCTTTTTCACATGTTTGCCTAAACTAGAGACAAACTTCCTCATCTTAGACCTCATATTTGGAACAATCTCTGGATCATACTTGGACAGAATGAACTTAAAACTGTACTATTTAATAGTTAGCTTTTCTTATTTCAAGTTCATAAACTTTTCCACTTTTACCTCTCTTAGTTCTCAGGGAAAGAAGTGGTCCAAGAATGCCTACACAAAATCATCCCAACCAGCTAATTTGACATCCTCACCCCCGACTCTCCTCCCTCTTATTATACCAACATTTTCCACATTCTTGAGCTAGTAAGAAGCAAGCTCAACTCCTTCAATCTCGATAGCATGCATATCCTTTAAGATTTTCCACATCTTTTCAACAAAGGTCTATGATCCTCCTCTAATTTGGAATCAGCAAGTGTCTATGAAACCTCTAAATCCCATAGTATGTTTATTGTAACCTCATAGTTGTTTTAGATTCTTGGGAACTGGAGCTAGTGAATGGTGTGCATTGATGGGATGACTGGGCAACCATCAACTGGTGAGAATAGTAATCGTTCCTCTGAATTTTACCTCGGAGGTAAGGGAAGGTTGAGCAGCAGGTGTCTATGAAACCTCTAAATCCCATTAGCATTCCCTTGATCAGTCACTCGGGCTCCATTCCTTGTCTGCATCCTCTAAGTGGAGGCATGGTAGTTGGTGAAATCTTAGTACTGACAATGTTCCTATAACTGACAGTACGCTTTGGAGGCATGATCTAAGAATGCATAAATGCACGAGTTAGAAGAAACTTTTATAGAGTTAAACTCTATCGCACGAATTTAAAGCGTGAAAGAAGGGTGATACTTCCTAATGTCTTGTAGTCTCCCTATTATATATGTGGAAGCACTTCATACCAATACAAGGACTCTACTAGACATGGTTTCATAGACATTTTAGGACTCTTGAACTTTGTGCTCTGATACCAACTTATCATGCCCCGAGTCTACACCCTAGACATGGTCGGCACTCGAAAACTATTATTGCTCTCAAACAAACCCTTTAAATGTCTTACTAACTTAATGGAAGACTTAACTCAATAGCAAAAACTTAGTAAGATAGGCATGCAAGGCAAAAATTACTACTCTTAACAATAGTCTGGAAAATATTTTGAATATATAAAGGAAATTAATGTTTAAACAAAAATATTGAAACATTGAAATGACTCTCTACTTTGTCTATGAAGCCTCTAAATAACTATGAATAGGTGTTGGGATAGGCCTATGGATACCTCAAAAGAACTACTAATAGTGGAAGAAATAAAATATAAAGGAGTCCTCTAAAAGCAAGGAGGTCCCACCAAAAGATGATGAAATGCCATCTTCAGTGAAGCGCTTATTGATAATCTCTAACACATGTATCTGCATCATAAAAAGATGCAGCGTTAAAAGACATCAGTACATGTAATTTACGGTATGTAAAATAGTTGAATAGATAAGAAACTAAACTGGATACTCATAAAAAGAAATACTAAAAATAACTTGACTGGAAAAAAAACATGAAAGTATGCCAACGTGTCAAAGATTTACAAAAATAAGACAATAAATACAACTCAAAATAAAAGTAGTATTTCCTCTTTTGGGAGTTTCTCTAACCGACAACCATCACTATGAGACTGGTGATAATACAACTCACATTTTCAGAGCCATCCATTACCTTGTTAGGATAAGGGATGCAAACTCAACTCATGGATCCATATAAAAGTCCTAATCGGGGATTGAAGTGAGGAGTCGCCCAAACCAACGGTATGATCCTATCTAACGATGGCTAGTAGTTTATGGGGTCTGAGTTGTCTAAACTTTTACCCAAATCAGTGCTCCATACTCTCCCAAAAATATTCAATAATGCTCACATATTAACTGTGAGTAAAATACTCAAACTACTTCTCTTTAAGTGTCATTGAACCAAACTTGGTCGGACTCAACTTTTTCTCAAACTCAATATATTCCTAGTTACAATAAACATACATTCTCAATCTCAGTAAATGCATTTAAAATCACTGATGTTTCTCAAACTCATTCTCAATGTAAAATTAATTCATAATGCTTTAGTTTACTCAAACTCAGAAAATCATGAATAATTCAAAGCAATGCAACTATTTTAACTTCTTAACTAGTGTAGGGTTCATGTGAGGAATAATCATGAACTATTCCCCTTAGAAAATTCAGTATTTCATATATAGAAACATCTCTTCAATAATAATACTCAAAATTCAATAGAACGAATATAATTTCAATACAAGAATTTAAGGGGACTTAGATTAGAACCCTAGGTTAATCTTCTACTGACTGAATTTTGATGTAGGGCATGAGGACAAACTTAGTCCAAAACTCTGAGTAGACTTACATACCTGGAAGAACAAATTCTTGACGAATCTTGAAAAACTCTTCAAATGCACTTGGGACTCTAGCTTTTATCCTCTTGAAACCTCGCTCTAAGCCTAGGAAATAATTATGAGGAGAGAAAGGTTGAATGATACTGATCAGAGACTTATTTTGGTCCGAAATAATCAAGGCTTTGACTTGGAAAGGATGGGAAAATACCTAAATACCCTTAATTAAAGTTGACGAAAGCCGTCTGCATGTGCCATCTACAGTTTCTAGCTTGACGTAGAAGCCTTCTCGTAGAAGGTGCCTTAAAATATGAGGATTTCTAATGATTGGGTCTATGGGACCTTTTATGGTCCACAAACCCACTTATAGATCATCTTGTACACTCGTTAGAAAAGTACTGAGGGCTTACTTTCTGAAGTTGGGTCCACGAAACCTTCTATGGTCTGTAGACCTTTCTATGGGTCAAGGACTTTAATCATAAAATATGACCTTGGGAAAGGGCCTTTGAATTTGGGTCTATAGAACATCCTACGGTCTCTAGACCCTTCTGTGGGTTGTAGACCCTGCCCACCCTACATATTTGAATTATCAAGCTTCAGAACTCGATCTACAGGTCATGTCTATGGTTTGTAAAAGCATCTACGGTCCGTAAAATTGGCCTGTAGGCTTCACCTCTTCGAACAGTGTCTCAGGTTCCCTTCCACGAACCCGCTTACAATCTGTGGGAGCCTCTACAGGTCGTAGATGGCATCCACAAAAGTCATGTGAGGTAAAAATTAACTTTTCTCTGACTTTTCAGACTGATCTAAGTTAGAATTTTTAGGGGTGTTACATGGGAGAACTATATCTCCTATAATACAATGACTCAAACGGAGACATATCAACACTTAAATGATAGCTATTATTGTATGAGAACTCTTCCAAGAGTAAGAACTGACCCCATAACCTATAAAATCTATCAGGCATGCAAGACACATATCCCCCAACACTTAAATTGTCCACTTAGACTGGCCATCGGTCTGAGGGTAAAATCCTGTACTAAGATCCAATCTAGTACCTAACTCAACCTGCAAGGTCCTCTAAAAGTTAGAAGTAAACTGTGTACTCTATCTAATAAGATGGAAATCGGAGCTCCATGCAATAAATCAATCTCGCAGATATAGATTTTGCTTAACTTCTCTCTATTATAAGTCAGCTAGACCGGAATGAAGTGCGCAGACTTAGTTAAACTATCAACAATCACCTATATCGAATCAAACTTACCCAATATCTTTGCAAGACCAACCATAAAGTCCATTGCAATCCTTTTCCACTTCCATTCAGGAACAGGCATTCTCTGAAGCGTCCCTCCACACCTCTAGCGCTCATACCATACGTGTTGACGATTTGAAAATTATGCAACAAAATCAACAATGTCATATTTTAATCTACTCCACCAATAATGTTGTCTTTGATCATGATACATCTTGGTTGCACCACATGTATATAATACCTCAAACTGCGAGCCTTGAAAAGAATAGTATGAATCAAGTCATCAACATGGGGCACACATACCGCCCATTAATCCTTAGGACGTCTTCCATATCAATCACAGCCTCTTTGGCTTCTCCCTGCAAGACCATATCAAGAATTCTATCGAGAATTCAACAACTTATCATCAAACTACTTTCCATTAATATTTTCAAGAAAAGAAGACCTTTCTTCAACACAGACCAAGAATCCTCCTGTTACGACCCAAGCTAGACCCTGGGTGCAACACGGCGATTAGAATCCTTAGGTACCCTAACCAAGCCTATTAGCATATCATTTATAAGCATACTTAAAGTAAGTAAAGTAATAAAGCAAAATGTAGACGTGGAAGTAAAGTCTCAATGAAAGGACATAAGTCTTAAACTCGAAATAGTAAGACAAAATAGACTCGTCTAACATGCCTCTATTAACTAGATAGGGGCATAAGACAAGTTTCTAGCTCACCCATGACAATATATGAGAATAAAATAGTCAAATAACATAATAGAAATAAAGTGCCATGTCTTCGAAACATAAGGACTCACCACTAATATAAATGTAACAAGCTCTAGCCACGAATGGAAGCATGAGCATGATCATCGGACCCTACATTATAACACAATATAAGCAAAAAGTATGTGTTAGTACATGGAATGCACTAAGTATGTGACAAATATGCATGGAAAACAAACACAGGACATAACTAATATGAATCATGAGATGCAAGACCAATATCTTAAAACATAAGGAAAATCATGTAAACCTTAAAACATTATAATCATTGGTCAATGCTTCAAAATATCATCTTGAGAACTTGATACCTTTTATTTACCTTGATGTAGGATAGGACCTTCTAACCGACATATAAGACCATGTGAGCTATAACATGGAATTCGATGATCCCCAAATTAGAAGGGGAAGGCTACCTTGCTAGGGTAGACTTCTTGATCATACTTTCTCTAACTTTGTGCTATATGTGGATCCACTAGATATGCCATATTGGCATCATAAACCTATACAAGCAACGTAGATAGGGACTAAAGGTTGTTACTAGGATTCCCTAGGGTAGCTACAATGGCTACCGAATTGAATCCCACCTTAAAGTCCCCTCAGTGCTTAGTCATTATCCCAATAAAACTTCATAAAAATATAGTCATTAACATCATATAGGAAAGACAATAATATATACTAATCCTTATCATATGAAAATCATAGAATAGCTTATTAAAATGATTGATTCATAAGAATCTATGAGTTAGTGAGAATTGTCTTTATTACCTCTTTAACATGATTGTGTTACAACTACTTTATCACACCATAACTTCTTACTTAAAGCATCAACGAAATATCATTCATAAACTTTGGTAATCATTCATAAAGCTTTCATTATAATCACTTGAAATTCATGATCATAATTCATTGAAAACATACTTGAAACTAATATATACCATAGGTATTTGAAATTTATCTTGAAAATATGCAATATAATGTGAATTATGCATAATTAGGCTAATAGCAATAAAATATTTCATAATTAAGAAAAATCAATGTTATTCATAAAATTAAGACTTTTTGGAAGAAGAATTGATGAGAGAATTTGGGAAGAAAGCTTGGGATTTCATGGATGAAAGGTACCATGGATGAATTCTCACATACCTTTGATATTAGGATCCCTAAATTGCAGAGAATTAAAGCTTTGATCTTTAAGAAATCCTTTGGGTTGTTTGAGGAAGAAGAAGACTCTTAAGAGAACACTTCTTAGAGAGTGGATTTTAATTTGAGTGTTTGGGTGACAAAGAGAGGATTAGGAGGGTTTAGGGTATTTAATAGGTTAGAATAACCCACCAAAACCATCCATATTCATTAATGAAAACATAGGGAAAAGTCCAAAACACCCATAAACTTAAACAGAGTCGAACCCCTATATGGACCATCTTCACGGTCTGTGAAGAGCTTTACAAGTCGTGGAGTGGTCCGTGGGAATAAACTTGGTTAATTTTGGCATGAGAAGATTTTGACGAGAGGGATCATATTTTGTGGTGGTCATGATAAACCATGGTGGCTCAAATCAATGAATAAAAGGGTTCAACTTCACAGACCGCCTAACGAACCGTGAACATGACAATAGGTCATAGACCTGGTCATGGAGTTCATTGGAGTTTTCCCTTATTTCTTGGTCCCTTCACGAATCCTTTCCATGGGTCGTAGTGCCTAGTATGGCCCATAAAGGACCTCGTGATCCTCACCTGATGCAACTTTTCTATGATTTTCATCTTGAACTCAATTTTCCAACTTTCCAACATCAGGGTCGTAAACCTTCTTTCTTAGTTACCTCAACCTCATAAAGTCATTAGCCAAAGTTTGAACCACTCTAGCCAATGGGCGTCTAGAAACATGCAAATGGGATAAACTCAACATGCTTCTTACTTTTTTCTCAAGGAATCAACGACAACATTACCTTTTTTCTCAAACGATAAAGAATAGTAATATCATAATCTTTCAACAATTCTATCCACCTTCTCTGCCTTAAACATAAGACTCTGTGAGTGAAAACATATTGTAAACTATGATGATCTGTATTCACTTCACACTTGACCCCATATAGATAATGCCTTAACTGCTTCAATGCAAATACAACCATAGCCAACTCCAAATCATGAGTTGGATAGTTAGGTTCATGTACTTTCAATTGCCTTCAAGCATAGGTAATCATCTTCTACATTAGCACTACACCTTAATCAGAATACGATACATCAAAATAAATAATGAAATTCTTACCTTCCACCGGCAAGGTAAGAATCAATACAGTAGTCAACAAGGTCTTGAGTTTTAGAAACTCTCTTCACACTCATCCGACCATACAAATGGAACATTCTGCTTGGTCAAATTGGTTAGCTATGAAGCAATGGAAGCAAATCCCTTAATGAATAGATGGTAGTAGCTACCTAATCCAACAAAACTTTTTACCTCTAAAACATTAGTGGGCCTTGCCCAATTCTTCACTTCTTCAATCTTCTAGGGATCCACCATTACTCCATCCTTAGAAACCGCGTGCCCCAAGAAGGACATTAAATCAAGCCAGAACTCACACTTGGAGATTCGGCATAAAGTCTCTTCTCCCTTAACAATCCTAAAATAATTCTCAGATGCTCTCTATGTTCTTTTCTGCTCTTTGAATAGATAAATATATCATCAATAAAAAAAATAACAAAGAGATCCAAATATAGCTTAAAGATTTCGTTCATCGGGATCATGAAAGCAGCAAGGGCATTTGTAAGACTAAAAGACATTACCAAAAACTCATAGTTTCCATACCTTATTTGAAAAGAAGTCTTCGGTACATCTACTGCCTACATTTTTAGCTGATGATAATCAGACCTCAAATCAATTTTGGAGAAGACACAAGCACCCTACAACTAATCGAATAAGTTTATCAATGCCAGGAAGGGGTATTTGTTCTTAATAGTCACCTATTCAGCTACTAGTAGTCTATAATCCTTCTTCTTCACAAATAAAACTAGAGCACCCCAAAAAGAGGCATTAGACTAATAAAACATTTACCCAACAACTCTTGAAGTTGGACCTTCAACTCCCTAAACTCAGTCGGGGTCATTCTATAAGGTGGAATGGAAATAGGGCGAGTACCCATCTCTAGGTCGATACAAAAATCAAAATCCCTATCTGGGTCATACCAAGCAGGTCCATGGGAAAAAATCCACAAACTTAAGCACTATCGAAACTAACTCAATCGAAGTCACTTCAAAACTTATTCACCAACCTTAGAGCGCGATGAAAAGAGATAATCCAAACTGGCGCGGGAAGATAGTCACTCTCTCATATGAGTTGATCCATCCCAGGCTTAGCCAAGATCACGGTCTTAACATTGCAATCTAGGATAGAAAAATTTAGGAAAAGCCAAGTCATACTCAGGATTACATCAAAGTCAACTATTTCCAAAATAATCAAATCTACATAAGTTATTCTCCCCACAAAAGTCACAAGGCAAGACCTATACACATACTCAACTAGCACAGTCTTTAGTGGCTTCCTCTGATTCTTGTACAATAAATACATAGGAAAATGACTGATTCAAGAGTGGTATAGGATGCAGCAAAGGAATGTCACCTTTTCTTTTGAGATTGACCAACTAGACTTCTTCAAGAGTAGGCTCCTATCCCAGACCAAAGATGTACTTCTGACCAGACAATTGAATTAGTTCCATTATTCCATCCAAGTTCACTACAAGACCTCGATCAAGCATAAAACCATTCTTTAATTTTTCCAAGCCACCATCATAAGAACAGGTGGAAATTTTACCCTTCCAACGTAAGTAGTACACACAATTTCTCTAGTATGAAATAAAGACCCATCCAGTTCTTTCATACTTTCAATAATAGGGATGAGTTGTCAGGATATATTTAATTATTACCTTCTTAGTGAACAACACCTTCTAAATTAGCACAGTCTTCAGCGTCTTCCTCTGATTTTTGTGAAACAAATGCCTTATAAAATGACTGATTCAAGAGTAGGATAGGCTTAAACAAGGGAATGTCACCTTTCCTTTGAGATTGGCTGACGAGACTGCTTCAAGAGCAGGCTCATACACCAGACCAAAGGTATATTTCTGACCAGGCAATTGAATTGGTTCCACTATTCCATCCAAGTTCACTCTAAGACCTCAATCGGGCATAAAACCATTCTTTAACATTTCCAAAGCCACCACCATAAGCACAAGTGGTAATTTTACCCTTTAAACTAGAGTAGCACACATAATTTCTCTAGTATGAAATACAGACCCATCCAGTTCTTCCATACTTTCAATAACAAGGATGAGTTGTTTGGATATTTTAAATTATTACCTTCTATGTGAGAAACAATTTTATGATGGTTCTAAATAAATTCAAAGTTTGGTGCATATAGAAGGGACAACACTAGCCATATTGATTCATGGCCTTCCAAGTAGTAAATTATTACTAACAGATATGTCCAACACTTTAAATTTCACTATGAACTCCTCGAGTCCAATTTGCAATGGCAAATCAATTTCTCCAATGACTCTCCATTGTGTCCCATCAATACCTCTAACCTTCACATCACTTTCAATAATTTTCCCAATATCAATTCCTAAAGCTCGAAGGGTAATAAAAGGACATATGTTAACAACTACACCATTATCAACCAAAACTCTAGAAATAAACTTGTCCCTATACCTAATAGTAATGTGCAATGCTTTGTTATTCCCAAGCCTTCAGGTGGTAATTCATCTTTATGAAAAGAGACTTTGTTAGCTTCCAACAAGGAGAGGACCCAGGCTTCAATCAGCCACCTACAACAAGACACCAGTCAGGGCAAAAACTTCACCAAATAGGTATAAATACTAACTTTCAAGAAAATGCTCCCCATGAATTTAATGTTGATTCTGGAGTCTAAAATTAGCACCCACATCCCAATTTGAATGTAAATCCCAATCCCTCTAGCCCTCAAAATAGGTGATCCAAGATAATGCAAAAAAACAAAGCCAGGAAAATGATAATATGCTAAAAGAAAGACACCAACAAACTAATATTGCCCCTGCAAATGATGACTTTAATCAGAATACTAATACTCTCAATAAGAGTACCTCAGGTATTGACTCAATGCTCCAACACACACATGGCTCCCCCAATAACTCTAATATTCTTAGTAAAATTATTGTTGTCGCTGAAGTAGTTGATGGAGGTGAGAATGGGGGAATACAAGAGATACTCGCTAACTTGCATGAAAGGGATACCAGGGGGAGGGAAGTTCTTTTGGTTGACCATAGGAAAGACTCTAGAGCCCTTGCAATTACCTTTCAAACTACTACTAGGAACAATGTTCAGTTTCAGCATGTTGATGTCCAAACAGATGATAATGCCAGAGAAAGGGGTTCTAAGGTCAGGCTTCAGGTTAATGAGACTGATATGGGAAGTGGTAGATCTCCAAATATTAGCAAAACAAACCAGGGAGCAAATTCCCAAATTCTGAACAATAAATCTACTTTTCTCTGAGCAAGAAAAAGAGGGATGCATTGAAGAAAAAATAAGTTAAGGAAGGAAAAACACATTCTGAAAATCATCAGCAAAGGATGAACTATGTCTTGATTGAAGAACAGGCAGGGATTCATGTGGCTTCTCTACAGATTCAGGCCAGTTCTATTGAGATGAGGGTGCTTAATAAGAGATCCATATCAGATGATCTTATTGCTGAATATAGAGTTACTCACTCCGAAGATGAAGAGGACCCTGATCAAAGGGAACAAACTCATAATGAGGATGACAAAACAAGTGCCCATCTCTTAAAGGCATTTGGTTCTACCTAAGATACTTCAGTTCAGGATAAAGTGCTATAGGTTTCTGACAAGAATGGTCTATCACTTAGGGGTCAGCAGAAAAAGAAGAAAAATAAAAAACAAGAGATTACCATCAGTTCAGATAATGCTATTTGTAAGAGTAGCATCAACATAAGGTCCAAATCCTAGAAATCTTGATAATTAGTACAATATGCTGGAATATAAGAAGTATTGATACTCAAGGTGCCATGGAACGACTCCAAAAACTCAAGGATTACCACAACCTTTCTATGTTGGCAATTCTTGAATCCTTTTCTAATCAATCTCAGGTCAACTATTACAGAAATCAGCTTAGAATGGATAGTGCAAGTCATAATTCTAATAACAAGTTTGGTTTTTCTGGAATCAAGATGTGGATTTCTCCATTATAGATCAAGATGAACATCAGATTACTTATGAAATCAAATATGTGTCTAGTCCTATTGCTCACATTATTACATTTGTTTATGCCAAGTGTAAGGATTATATGAGAAGAAGTCTTTGGGAGAAGATGCTGCAGTTTGCTAGATTACATGGTGTAACAACAGGGATAAAGATGCTAGATTATGGAAGAGGTTGGACAGGGCCATGGTGAATGATAGGTGGTTAGAGATGATGCTTATGACTACTATGTCTCATCTTAATTTTATAGGTTCAGATCGCTGCCCCTTTTTACTTGAATGCAAGGATACTCATAGTAACCCCATCAAATATTCAAGTTCCTTCACTGCTGGGTGGAAAATAAAACATTCCTTGACATTGTTAAAGCTTGCTGGAAAAGACCTATGGAAGGTAATCCTATGAGAATATTTCATCTGAAGCTTAAAAGGGTATCTAACACTCTTAGCAGTTGGTCAAGAAAACAATATGGTGACATATATGAAACAGTCAAAGAATTAGAAGAAGAGGTAAAGCTAGCATAAGATGCTATCATTCTTGACAATTCTGAGGGTAATAGGACTAAGATCAATCAAGTGAATGCCAGTATATCAGATACTTGAAGACAGAATAGTCCATCCTAAAATAAAAAACTCAACTTTAGTGGTTTAAGGATGGAGATGCCAACTCCAAATACTTTTATGCTATCATCAGAGGAAGGAGAAGAAGATTATTTATCCATAAAGTCAGTAATGACCAAGGTAATACCATTCAGGGTGATCAGAATATTGCCACTGCTGCTTGTGATCATTTTGAGAAGATCTTCACTGGGAAAAATAAGTTGATCAATGAAGAAATCCTAAATTGCATCCCCAACACCATCACGGATCAACAAAACTAGTTTCTTAATGCTATGCCTACAAAGGAGGAGCTGAAAGAACTATTTTTTCAATGAGTTCTGTTTCTACTACAGGTCCTAATGGAATTAATGGCAAGTTCTTCCATACTTATAGGGATATCATTAGTGGAGACTTATTAAACTTAGTGAAATACTTTTTCTGAAGGAATTCTATTCCCAAGTCCATCTCCCATGCTTGTTTGGTCCTACTCCCAAAAGTAGACCATCCTAAAAAGTTATCAGATTTTAGGCCCATATCTCTCAGTAACTTTACCAATAAAGACATTTCTAAGGTATTATGCCTCAGACTAGCTCCCATTCTTCCTCATTTAATCTCTGAAAACTAGTCAAGATTTGTCAAAGGAAGAAGCATCTCAGAAAATATCATGTTGGCACAAGAAATCATTCATAGTATCAAAAAACCCAAGCTTGGAGATAATGTTGTTGTCAAACTAGGCATGGCCAAAGCCTATGACAGGGTGTCTTGGTCATTTATATGTCTAGTGATGAGAAAAATGGGGTTTGGAGAATTATTTATTGATATGGTTTGGAGGTTAATGGCCAACAACTGGTACTCCATTATTATGAATGGTAGTAGGTATGGTTTCTTCCATTCTACAAGAGGTCTCAAACAAGGAGATCCATTATCTCCTGCTCACTTTATAATAGGTGTTGAGGTTCTTTCCGGGTTGCTCAACAATCTTCATCAACTCTACTTGTACAGAGGTTTTCACATGGAGAAGAAGGGCCCCATGATTAATCATCTGAGTTTTGCTGATCATATAATTATATTCACTTTAACCTGTAAATATTCTCTCAAGATCATCATGAAGACACTATAGGTGTATGAACAGACCTCAGGCCAGCTTATTAACGAAGAAAAAAGTCAGTGCATGATCCCTTTGAATACTAATCCTGAGATTATTGCAAAGGTCACTACCACCACTGGCTTCAAGTCAACTCATGGTCCTATTACCTATTTGGGATGTCCTCTATACATTGGGTGTCAAAGGATCATCTACTTTACTAGTATGGTGTCCAAAGTGATCACCAGAACTAAAGGGTGGCAAACTAAGATCTTAAGCTATGGGGGAAGAGCTACTCTAGTGAAATCTGCATTGCAGTCTCTTCCAATTCATCTTCTTTCTTCTATCACCCCTACTTCTACTACTCTCAAACAAATTAAATCCCTTATGGCAGACTTCTTTTGGGGATGGGATAAAGAAAAAAGAAAATACCACTAGAATTTTGGAAGACTCTCAGCTACCTTATTGAAGAAGGGGGTATTGGTATGAAAAATCTACATGATGTATGCCGCGAAGACACCATGGGGGGACTTTCTTAAGGCCAAGTTGTCACGACCCAGCCCCGTAGTCCGCAACTAGCATCCTATTTGGATACCCAAACGAACTCACATACCAAATCGTCATACTACAGCATAATTCAAATTTAATATTTGTTCCAATCAGAATAGTAGGCGATCATTACGTTAACGAGTCGCGCGTGCAGAAAACAACATATCAAACTAAAAGGGGCGATGGAAGGCGCATCACCGGATACATGCATATATACAAATATATGGGCGGTTTTGGCTGTTATAACAAAAGGGACCGCATTAAGACATAAGGCATAAACAGACAAACACATACAACCCATGACCCACACGTATGTCTACAGGTCTCTACAGAACACAACGAAAGTATATGACAGGATAGGGCCCCGCCGTACCCAAAAGGTCAGATATACAAGAGTATGTACATAGGTAAATCATATACCGAAGTGCAGCTACGAGTCAAAGGAGCACTCTGTAGTAGCAGAAGGTGGGTAGCCTACGCTAATGGGTCACGAACGTCTGTACCTATGGGTATGAAACGCAGCCCCCACAGAAAGAGGGTCAGTATGATATGTGTACTGAGTATGTAAAGCATGAAGTATAAAGAATATAGATCGTAAGTGAAAGGAAAGGTACAAGGAGTACATACCAAACCAAGACATCAAAATCTGTACTAAAAACATATGTACATAATGCAAATAAAAATCATGCATAAGGATCGGGAATGTGGTCATCACCCTATTGCTGGTACCACAACACATCATACTCCAAAAGGTTTCAAATCTCCGTACAAATCCCGAACATATCATATCATCACAGCATGCCATATCATATGTCATATCACATCATGTCTCCATAGATGGTACCCGACCCTATGGCGAGGTCTCGAGACTCGTAATACATCATATTGCTGAATACATTATAGGGCGCACGATTACAAAGCCGGCCCAAGTTTCGACGAACGATATCATAATAGTATGCACGAGCGGAGTAGTGAGAATCTAAATGCAATTTAATATACAAAACACTTATAGAGACTTAATAATCATAGCACATGTCTTTCTGATGTCACGTTAGTCTATGTCAAAATAATCTTTCTGTAATCGTCTCCATATTTTAAAATATATTATGGATCTTAATGGACTAATTAAAATAATAGTTATTTAATATTTTGAAATCTACTCAATATAAGCCAAATGGAATAATAAAGAAAGTTCGGGAATAGGGGGCCCACCTCGGTCGAATGAGGTGGTGTACACAAATTATGTGTGTTAAGCTTTATGACATTACTTTTGAGGGTGTTAAGATAGTTGGATTCTATTTATACAAGTTATAGAAGTTTATGCAATTTTTTTCCAACTATTCATAAATATTTAATTCAATTATATTGAATGAAAAAGGGACAACTTTAGGCATAAATTTCGAAGAGTTGAGTCATCCCCGAGGCTCGTATCCAAACCTATTACACCTAAGATATGCTAAGGAAAGGAAATGTAAAGCTTTACATACCTTATTGTCCTTTTACGCTTGTCCAAATTCAACTTCCGTTTCCTACAAAATCTACAATTGGTCATATTTACCAAATATTAATTATAAGGTTGTAAGAATTCAATCTTACCCAATACTTGTCTACCGAAATTTCGGCAGCATCTCCCCTATAAATTCAACATTCCCGAAATTTCAACTCGGCCACAATGTCAACAACCATGCCAACAACAACACCAATAACATCAATAATCCATTTACAACGCACCATAACATAAATTGATTTCTTTTCCAAATAGTGCAATAATTTCCAATCTAACTTTGCACTTTCAAGTCAATATCCACATATTATGTTTATACATATCATTCTAAGACCATTCAAATATAGGCCAAGAAAATTCAAATTTAATCTATACAATACTTACCAATTCCATATTTCACCCAAAATCTCCATATATGCAACAAAGCTATTATAATACACTTTCTTCTTTCAACTCCATAATCAACAACAACAATCCACACTTTAGCAACTTTATTTCCATAATATTATAAAATCACACTAGAATGACATAATTCCCTATAATCCATTTCCAATTCCAACTTAACTATTTAAGCTTCCTTTATATTATAAGAATCACAAAAACAACTAACCTACTACACAAACTTAATTCTTTCCATCTCATCACCTTCGAGGATATCCGATAAAATTGGAACGATACAGAGAAGATTAGCATGTCCCCTGCGCAAAGATGACACGCACAAATCGAGAAATGGTCTAAATTTTTGTACGACAAGACGAGAAAGGGCAAAGATGAAAAGAGCTTCTTCACCCCATGCGAGATAGAAGGTTCATATACTTGTTCTTTTTCAATTTAGCTATGTATGGTACGTAGCATAGTTGAATAGGACTAGTGTAGGTTACTTTCTCGTCTTCTCATGGAAGGGGAGAGTCTCCCTCATTTATGCTTTCTTAGTCGACTTGTATCGGGAGGAGTCCTCTCATAGGTTTACTGCTTTCTAGTTATAGATAGCTCCTTTTGCTACGGGGATGAGTTAGCCGACCTTAATAGGTTAGCTGACTTATGAACCAACATAGGATCGGAGGTAAGGTTTATGTCCCCCTCCTTGTATTTTTCTGTTTTATTTTTATGTTAAAGCTTGGGGGTGATGCTCAACCCCTGACTGTGCACGAGAGGTGGGAGCCTCGTGTAGGGTCTATTCCCATAAAAAAAAAAAATTCATTCAACTTCCATTTCCAATATAAAATCCACAATAACCACTACTAGAATAACTATTACTAGAATATTATAAGAAAAAAAAATTAATAAATCTTGCCCAAATAAGAACATGTATACATGGCACTATACTACCATGCAAACTTCCATATTTCCATAAATTCTACCCATTACTACATACTACACATAAGCAAACCTCCATAACATAATAAAAAAAATTAATTCTTATCTTTTTCTTCTAACTTCTTCACTTAATCAAGGTCCTAAATCAACCAAACAAGCATCCAATCTTCCAAAATAACTCCACCGTGTTATAGAGGACCCTTGAATTAGTGGAAATACTAGAAGAAAATAATTTTTAGGACAAGATTTCAAGGAGTCATATTTTCCTTGCCATGGCCGATTTTCTTTCTTTGCTTTCTCTTCTTTCTTTTATTCTTCACTTTTCTCAAATTGTCTAGAGAGTTCTAGGACTTGGATGACTAAATAGCCCTCTTTATTTTATTCATCACATGAATGAATTTATATGGGCTTGGATCCTTCTTCTTTTTTTTTGGGCCATGGCTTATGGTTGGGCCTCTCTTATTATTTTGTTTTGATTTCTTTCCAAGCCCAACCCCTTAGCCCATATGTTTTCATAAAACTACATTTTGTGAACTTCCAATTTTTCTCTTAGTCTTTTTCAATATTTCCACCTCCAAAATTCCATAACCAACTTACGTATCAAACAAGACCAAAACATAGCATTACCTTCACTTGTTACAATTATCCCAAATATCCAAATGTACAAAATACGGGTTGTAACACAAGTACTGCCAAAGGGCACATCCAATGATCAAGAAATGGAATAAAGGTCAATCACTTATGTAGAAGCATATGATGACAAATAAAACTAATATTGAACCTCATATATAATGGCACATCAACTCAGGTACCTGCAGCTTCTGGTGGGATGATTGGCTAGGAATTGGCCCCTTAGCTAGTTACAATGCATATCTTCCTAGGCTAAATAATATTATAGTGTCTAAATTCTTGACTAATGGGGTATGGCAGGAAAAAAAGGTGAGACAGCATTCCCCTCATCACCTGGTACAGAAGATCCTCAACATCTCCTTTAAATATCAACCTAGCATCCCAAAAATAACATGCTGGAAGCTAAACTCACATGGAAACTTTAGTTGTGCATCAGCTTGGAACCAGGTCAGGCAAAAAAGAAGCAAAACCATGACAGACACCACTATATGGGACATTAATATACCTTTTAAGATATCCTTTCTGGTCTGGAGGTCCCTCAGAAACAAATTACCTACAAATGAGAGTATTGCCATCTTTGGTCATGAACCTGTCAAGTGCTCTTGTTGTTACAGACTAGGGTGGGACAATATAGATCACATATTTATCTCAAGCCACTTTGCTAGGCACATTTGGAGGTACTTTTCACAGTGCTGGGGTATACAATATACCAGCAGACCCATTAGAAGTGTGCTGATGAAATGGTGGTTGTCCAAAATAAATAATGAGGTGCACAAACTCATGCTACGTGCTACTCCTATATTTAATTGTTGGCATCTTTGAAAGAATAGATGTACTAGTAAGTATGGAGGAAAGAAATCTGATAGCACTAGAGTTAAATTTTCAATTATTAAGGATCTCTACATGCTGATCGTTAGAGCTTTTCCTTATATCAATTGGACCAATGACTAAAAAGAGTTACCATCTATGATTAAGAGTTGTAGTCATGTTATGAATATTATTCAAGTCAAATGGCATAAACCTCCCTGCACTTTAGTGAAATTAAACACTGATGGGAGTACATTAGATAACCCAAGAAGAATAGGGGCTGAGGGTATCTTAAGGGATCACAAAGGGAAGCTCATCTATGCTTTTGTTGCACTACTTGGCTTTGGTTCTAACAACCAAGCTGAGGTGCAGGCTGCAGTATTAGGGATCACATGGTGCATTCAATATGGATATAGCAGGAATCTGCTGGAAGTAGACTCACAACTGCTAATTAAATGGCTAAAACAAGAGGCCAAAACACCCTGGACTATCAGAGAATACGTCACTGCACTCCAACATTTGATAACTTTGCTAGACCATTTCCAATGCAATCACTTTTTCAAGGAAGCAAACTTTGTTGCAGACACTCTTTCTAAGCACAGTCAAAAGGTGGATAGAACACACCACATCTTCAATTCTCGGCAGCTACCTAAGGAGACAAGAGGATATTACCTATTGGACAAACTAGACATGCCAAATTTCATAAGACAAAAGCTAAAAAGGATTAAATAACCACCATAGATGGCTGGAAGGAGCTCTTTTTTTAGGGCAGGTTCCCTCTTATTCTTTTTTGTGATATTCTTCTTCCTTTAAGCTATAGTCACTATGTACAACTTCTAGGAAGAAGTTTATTTTAGTTTATATTGGCTCTTTCTTTATATTATGTAAGGGGAGAGTCTCCCTTATTTACGCTTTCTTAGATTTAATGTATCGAGAGGAGTCCTCTCTTAGGTGCTTATTTCTAAGTTTGTCTTATAGTAAATGAGGATGAGTTAACTGACTTTAGTAAGCTAGTCGATTCATGTACCAATATAGGTTTGGAGGTAAGGTCTATATCTCCCTTTATGTACTTTTGTTATTTTATATATATGTTAAGGCTTGGGGTGTTAGGCTAAACCCCTATCATGAGGGATAAGATCCTAGGGTTAGGTCTGTTTAATAATTAAAAAAAATACTTGTCTTACCATGCCTGGAAAACTCTCACACGTGGTCTCATTGGTGATGGATGGATTGACGCGACAAATTCAAAGTGAGGTGCCATGGTGTATGCTTTTTGCGGATGACATAGTCCTGATCGATGAGACTCGTAGCGGAGTTAATACTAAGGTAGAGGATTGGAGACATACCTTAGAGTGTAAAGGGTTTAAACTGAGTAGGACCAAGACAGATTACGTAGAGTGCAAGTTTAGTGAGACACCTCACGAGGTTGGCGCGAAAGTTAGGCTTAGTGACCGGGCCATCAAAAAGAAAAGTAGTTTCAAATACCTTGGGTCTATCATGCAAGGCAGCAGGGAGATTAACGATGATGTCACACATCATATTGGGGCAGGGTGGATGAAACGGAGGCTCGCTTCCAATGTGCTATGTGACAAGAAGGTGCCACCACAACTTAAGGGCAAGTTCTTCAAAGTGGTGGTTAGACTGACTATGTTTATATGGGGCGGAGTGTTAGCTAGTTAAGATCTCTCACATTCAAAAGATGAAAGTTGCCTAGATGAGAATGCTGATATGGATGTGTGGGTATACTTGGAGCGATAGGATTAGAAATGAGGCTATTCGGGATAACGTAAGAGTGGCCTCGGTAAAAGACAAGATGCGGGAAATGCGAATAAGATGATTTGGAAATATGAAGAGGAGAGACACAGATGCCCTAGTGCAAAGGTATGAGAGGTTGGCCATGGATTATTTTAGAAGGGGTAGGGGTAGGCCGAAGAAATATTGGGAGAGGTGATTAGACAGTACATGGTGCAGTTACAGCTTACCAAGGACATGACCTTAAATAGGAGGGTGTAGAGGACCCATATTAGGGTAAAAGGCTAGTACATAGTCTTGTTATTCCTCCGTATTAGTAGGCGCATTAGCGCACTATAATTTCTTGTGCTCTGACTTCTGTTATTATCTTTTTATTACTTTCTGTACTTGGATTACTCTATTTTATCTGTATCGCTTTCGTTATTTGCGTTATTCGTTATTTGCTTTTCCATATCTCTTTGAACTTTTTAGCCTTATCTGACCTCTTTTTATGCTTTTTTAGAGCTGAGGATCTCTCAAAAATAGTCGTCCTACCTTGGTAGGAGTAAGTTCTGTGTACACTTTACCCTCTCCAGACCCCACGTTGTGAAATTTTACTGGGTTGTTGTTATTGTTATTGTTGTAATGATCATTGAAATAAGCTATTGTTGTAGTCTTAGATGAACTGAAGCATAAAGAAAGTTAAAGTCAAATAAAAACAATAATTAAATGTTATTAATAACTAAAGTAGGTTAACAAATTGCTTACTCCGATATTCAAGAGTAAGGACTTCGATAGTCTCTCATTGTTTATACAGTGTGAGAGATCAAGGTAAAATCCTAAGCCAGAGTATGCAACGGTAATTATCAACTCCATTGTCGGGTTTAGAAAAATCTTGCATTAAGACTTCATGGAGAGGGCATGAAAAAGAATAGCAGAAACATAATATATATCTTATTAAATCATTTATACTCCAAAGAAGTCATAACAATGCAAAAGTTAATAAATGACGAGAAGTGCAAGCAACAATCATGCATATCTTAAGAAAATGATTTTTTATTTACACATAGAGTTTGAAAGGTAAAATCTATGAGTCCTTATAGAAGTATTTTAGACAAAACTACAATGAAAGAAATACTAATCCAATGCTAATAGAATCCTTAAAGTATAACGAGGTGGTTGAACACATAGTGTCGAAAAAGTGAACTACAAAGGCGTATCTTCAGTTCTCCATTTTATCATTATAAATTATAACAGCAATTCTAAATCATATTATGACTATAAGCACAAAACGAGTAAAACAGAGGCTCTTAAGTTATTGCTCATAAAAAATATGACACTAACAAAGTATTATCAACATGATTTCAGATTCTAAACCACAAGAAAATAAAGAAACATTCATAGCTTTTCAACTTAGATCAGTAATAAGTTTTCAAAAAATATGATTTTTTTTAAACAATTAATAGAACATAAACACATGATTTCAAATGCAAAAATAAAATTAGGTTCAGATCAAATCTGTTGTGGAGCGGTGAACATGGATTTCTTGGATCTCGAATCTATTCTCCTTCTTCAAAACAAAATTGATAGAGCGAAAAACAGAAAATGCTTTGTAAGATGATATGCAAATATAAGAGAGTGGTGTTCTTGTAAGCGTAAAAACTCCCTTTGATGAAAAGGTAAGGTTGTATTTATAGGAGAAGAATGGTAGGGTTAGGTTCGATTGACCGGGAAATGAATATATCTATTTAAATTTTCAAAAAAAAGAAGGTTATTTGTGAGAGAGATCAACAATTGTGATGGAAGAGATTGACATGAATAAAAGAATCGTACTCCAAAAAATTTCATGTGCAAAGTCAAATTTTTATTAAGTTTGTTGGATCTTTGAGGCTCTTCTTTTGACTTCTTTTTTTTAAAATGCAGGCCAAAGAAATGTTTTAAATTGAAATGGCATCTTTGAAAAAAATGTGATTTTTCTCTCCAAAATTTTAAACGTGTTTTTGTTTTTAGTGCTGACCAAATCAGAGAAGAGATATGATGGGACACTATAAGTCTTGATTCTTACCTAAACGTGCAGAAACAATGTTGTGCCATGGCTGATTTAACATATTAAAAATTTGGGCTAATTAACTAAAATACTTTCTTCCTTATATTTCTTTTGGCTTCTTAAATCAAGATTAAGGAAACTCTTAGTAAAAAAAATAATATATATATATATATATATATATATATATATATATATATATATATATATGAATATATAATTAAGTAAACAAATTATATGTTGCAAGCTAATTGTTAATACTTAGATAAAGTTACATAACATCATAAATATTAAATAATAATATTCATAAAATATAGAAATACTTGCTTAAATGCAACGAATATGACATATTGTTTTTTGGCTAAATGATGATAATATTTATTATAAAAAATATAAGAAACTATGTCAATGATTCCTTTTTAAACGAAAATTAAGAAAGAGTATAATAAAAGTAACTTACATATGTTTTAAGTTCTCAAAATCATTATAAGTATAAATAAATAATTTGAAAGAAAAGTGGGATGAGTGTCAACAATATTTAGGCGTCTCATTTGAAATGATCAAAAAATTACCTGGACAAAGAAATTAACTGTTTAGTTGCTTTTGTAAGAATTTGAGTCGGGTTGCCCTTTGGGCCTTGTCGTTTGGTTCACCTATTTTTGGGTCAAGCTCTGTTATTTTTTACTTTTTTGTATTTGAATCATTTTGATTATTTATTTAATTAAACTATGAGTCAAAATTGAATTTTTTTCTTCAAAAAGAAAAAAACATTGGGAAAGAAATCTAAAAGATGAGAATTTAATCGCTTTTTGTTATGAAACTATATAAATAGTTGAAGTGTCAAAATTTTAATGGCTTGTAAATTGTGCAAATTCTTTTGTTTTATAGAGTTAAGAGATGAAAAAGTAATTTTTGGTACCAACTGGGGCTACGAGTCTCAGAACGGAATTCCATCAATTCTAGTAGCTCCGAAATGTGAAAATTGATCTAGAAGAGTTTACGAAATTAGTTTTGGAATTATAACAAAAATTTGTGGTCTTGAGTTAGGAATTTGAGGAATTTTAGACCAAGGTTTGACTTTGGTCAACTTTTAAAGTTTCGATACTCAAAATAAAATTCTGAAGACTCCATTGGATTCGGGGGATGAATTTTGGTCTAGAAAAAATATTGGCTGAATTTTTAGAGGTCCCGAGCCCAATTTGGTATTTTGAAGGCCTAAGTTGGTTTAGTTACGATTTTTTGAGTTTCGAATTAAGGAGACCTTGAATTCAAATTCTGATGGTTCCATCAGCATCGGAATGGATAAATTAGGTTAGCAATATTGTCGGCATGACTATCGAGGCAATCGATATGAGTTTGGGGCCGTTTGACATTTTTGACTTTGAAAGTTAGCCTATAATTGACTTTGATCAATATTTTTGGAAAACGCGCTCGGATGAAAATTCAAACAGAGCAGTTAGTTCTGAAATATTGAGTTTGGTCTAAAATGACCCTTCATTTTCTACCCGAACTTTTCCATCTAATCCCGAGGTCCGTTGTGGAATTTAGCTTAAAATGACACTTGAATGTGGGATCCACTTTTTATTAGAATTACCTCGTATGATAATTTTGAATACGCCATTCAGTTCGGATTGTCGAATTTAGTGGGGTAGCATATCTAGTTTATCTTTATCGGATTCCAAACGAATTTCGAGGGTCCGTTCGGAGACTTTAAAAAATTTAAAAAAACTAAAAAAATCAGGTGCAAAAGTGCAGATTTTTCAGATTTTTCTCTCAACTTTGAACCCTCATTTTTTGAGTTTTTCAAGTCCAAATCTAGTGATTCAAGAGTCTATCTTCATGAGATTTTTGCGAGAAATCTGTTGGTCAGCACAAAATCTTGAAGGGAGGGTTTTAATTAAGGTAAAATCTTGCTTCTAAATGCTGCAATGTCCATTTTCGGAGTGAATTTTTGAGAAACTTTAAAAATTTATTTCTTGGTCTATATAAATATGATTTTGGTGATTCAAGGGTCTAAGTTCAAGGAAATTGTGTGGGAATCCAGTGGTAAGCTCAAAAACTTGATTAGGTGCTTCTTGTGAGGTAAATTCGCTAATCTAGCCGCTACCTTTATTATTTTCGAGTTGGAATTTTAATAGATTTTGCAGCATTGCTTCTTGGTCATCTTAGCTCCGTTTTTAATGATTCATGGGTCTAAATTGTAAGTTTTTACGCAAGAAATTTTGTGGTGAGATTATCCTTTAGCAATTTCTGCAATTATTATTTTCTAAAACATCTTTAAACCAAGATTTTAAATGTGGGTTATGGAGTTTTCTTTCAAGTTAGAAAATTGTATTTTTATAATTTGGAACTCGATTCTTACTCGATTTTAATGGGTTTTTTATCCACAAACTCTACTCAATGTGTTGAACATATTTTTCAAATAAAATTCCAGATTTGACCCTTTTCGAAAATAATTAATTTTTGGACTATTTTACTCCCGACTTTGAAACCTATCAATATGGGTGTCATTGGACTCCTTGTGATGTGTATATTTCATTATTGATAGTGGATTGTCATTAAGGGCATTGAATTCGAGATTTGCTTGTCTGGTGGAGGTGTTCGAGTGTTGTTGCCGCAATTAAAGTAGGTTTGGTTATCCTTCTTTGAAACTGAGATGGGGTGATTAGTCATTCATATGTTATAGACTTTGGGATGGAGTTGTAGTATGAGTTAAGAATGTTATATATATTGTGACGCCCATGTGGGGCTTATTTATTAATGTGTTGTCGTGTGGGGGCTTATTTGCATTACATAACCCGTGTGGGGGCCTTATTTGTTATCTTATTTGCTTTGAGAGCATGTGATTCATGATTTACCTGTGAGAGAGGCTTGAGGATATTATTTGACTTGTGATGCCCGCCTGAGGGGTTGAGCTGGGGTTTTGAGCATGTCTAGTATTGAAATATTGTTGAGAAAGGAGTCAACACTTAAATTGAAATATTTCTTCCCATTATTATTTATTGAGGGTGAGTATCATGTGTAGGTTAAGTTTTGAGAACTTTGAACCTTGTACTACCTGTTGAGTTGAATATTGTTTCCATGCCATATGTGTTTTGATGAATTCATCCTCATTCATCATTTCATGAAACATGGAAAGTTGAGAAATATGGAAATTCTTTTTGAGAAAAAAAATTGAACACCTTTAAACCTTTGTATCTTGAGTCTCTGATCGAGGCAGTTTTAAGGCAGGATAGTGGATACATTGTGATTCCTTGACCACGAGGAGGTGGCAAGGATAATGAGATATTGTGATTAAGGTATATGGTGTGCGAGGCCCCCATGGGTCCTGTTTGGTAGCACTGCTCAGTAGGTATATACGACAGGTTGTGCGACAGTCATGATTCTACCATATCACCACATTATTGCATTATCATATTGGATTGCATTGCATCGATATCTGTGCTATTTGACTTATTTGGTTAATTGTGATAATGAATTTATATTATGGGTTTACTTTACTTGCGTCATTATATATATAAACTGGCGATACCGATGCCAAAGTGGAAATTTTATGTATGTAGGTGGAAGCGTTTCTTAGTTTATTTCATAGGTTTGATTAATTCCTTATACTCAGTCGGTTAAAACCTACTGAGTACATGTGAATTATACCCACCCTACTTGTCCCTTATTGATAAAGATACTAGTCAGGGTACCTCACGTGGCAGCTGATATTCTAGCGGATTGTATATTCTCAAATTAGTGGTGAGGTCCTTGGATTCGAATCGTCACTAGTCTATTTCTATTTCTTAGTCTTTTATATTATTCATAGACTTATGTTGATCTTCAGACTCGAACCTTGTATTAGATGCTCTTTATACTTATGACACCAAGTTTTGGAATAATTTCATTGTCGTCCATTTATTGTATTTAAGAGTGCGCTGACTTCTCTTTGGGAGTCTCGTATGGTTTTATTTTTAGGCTTACACATCGAGATGAGATTTGGAACGTTGCCATCATGACCTCGATTTTTGGGGTCTTGACAGTTCCTCACTTCAACTTCTTTAAGCAAGTAATCAATTGTCTTTTAGAAACTCCTCAAGAGTTTCAATTTAAGTCATCAACTTGAATAACAATACAAAAGATTCTTGATTGATTTAATCCATATGAGGATTATAAACAAGTTTTTCAAAAACTTGTATATGCTTCATGCATTTTTAATCCTTCAAGTATGTTTTTGTCACGACCCAAGCCTAGGGCCTAGATGTGACATGGCGAATGAGGAACCCGAAAGTACCTCAATCAAGCCTCTTAGCATTCTTTTAGCCTTTCATAGGTAATGATGATAAATAAACAAGCAGAAATCTTAATAGTAAATCTTCAACTTACATATGTCCAACAATACCTCTAACTATTAGATTTAACGGGGCTAAGACAAGTCCCTAGCTCACCCTCAATCATAATAGAAGAAATGTCATAGTAAAATATCTTAACATATCATAAGCTAGAAAGATAAAGGAGTATTGTTCCCGGAACATGGGAACTCACCAAAAGTAGTATTCAATGGAATATCAACTAGCCACGTGGAGGAGAACGAGGAGGAGCACTGATCCCTACATGGTGATATCATGTAGGCAAAGAGTATGCGTTAGTATTTTGAATGTACTAAGTATGTAAGGATGCATGAACATTGAGGAAACATTAAAAGTTTATGTAATATGGAACATAATTTAATGTATGCATAATAAATCATATATATATCCTTTAAAACATTCATTTTGTGGGAAATTAACCATAACCGACATTTAAGACCATGCGAGCTATTACATGGAATCCAACATAACCCCCTACGTTGGCCGGGGAGACTACTTGCCAGGTAGAACTCCGTCAACTTCATTCATTTCTTTAACTTTAACTTTAAGGGCTTTCATGGATCCATTAGCCTAAGCCTACAAGGTGTTGACACCCAATTTTGACCGACCTATAATTATTTTTTCGAATCACTATCTTAATAGATAAGCTTTTTAAAAATTACTTTCTTATATTATATATATATAAATTTATATTTTTAGTTTTTACAAATAATAATAATAATAATAATAATAAAATCATATATTTTGGCGTTCATAGCTCATAATTTTTATTTTTTATTTTTTATTTTATTATTTTTTTTTATTTTTTATTTTTTTTATTTGTTAATATTATTAACATTTTTTTTATCGTTTATGAAAATAACAAGCTTTGTACATTCAAATATTTTTTGCATTATTTAGTATATATTATACGTGTGTGTGTGTGTTTTCTTTGTATAAAATATTACTTAATTAAGTATATTTTACCAATTTACTTATTCATATTAATTTGTGCATATTGCATACCTATTTTAATACGACTTATATGCATATGCATATAAAGTTATTACTTAATTAAGTTTATTGTGAATTTTAGTTAATATGTATGTCATATCTATTTTAGTATATACATAAGTATTTCTTTATAAAATATGTTATTTACTAAGTTTATTTTTTTTTTTTTTGTAATTTACTTATTCATATTAATATATACGTATTACATCTATTTTAATAGGTCTTATGTACATATGTATATAAAAGGGTTATTATTTAAGTTTATTATATATTTTAATTTGTTTATGTTAACATACCTATTAAACATCTATTTTTAGTACGTATTATATACATGTGTGTATTTATATGTATATACGCAAATATTTATATTGTATGAACATGCATATTTACTTTATATATAATATTATAATTTTATAAATTTATGATTTTACTTATTCAACATGTATTTGACAATTAATTAGATGACATTTTATTTTTATAATTAATTATAATTATTTCCTATTCAAATTTTAATGTAGTCTATTTTAATCTCAATTTCAATCTCAACCGTAGATTGCATTTTGATCGGACGGCTCCCATTCGTTCTTATTTTTCCACACTCCAAAAACCCTAAACTATCTTATTCTCTCTCTACCTCTTCACCTAACTCTCTCTTTCTATTCATCATCTTCTCAAAAGGAGAAGAAGACAACAACAAGAGTTGTCTTCTCCACCACATAGCCGCCACCGACGGCTCTCCCTCTCTCTCTCCATCGCCGCATCTCCCTCTCTCTCTCCGTCGCCGCCTCTCCCTCTCTCTCTCCATCGCCGCCTCTCCCTTTCTCTCTCCGTCGCCGCCTCTCCCTCTCTCTCCCCGTCACTCTCTTCTCCGCCACCAACGACGGCGAAACGTAGCAGCTCCACCAACGCCGCCAACAGCTTTTCCGCGACACCGACAACTCCGACGACAACAAGATATTGGTATATTTTCATTTAATCTTATTTATATTATATATATAAATACGTATATTGTGTTTCATGAATAGATCTAAAATTTTATAGTCCCTTTATGATTGTTGTGTATATGATATGTAAATTTATGTTATTGTTGAATTGTTTAATATTGATGAATGTGTGATTATTATTATGATTGATGTTATAATTAATATTTATATGAGAATAATATGTGTATAGTAAATACGATTCATAAGATTATAGTTGCCAAAGATTTTGATTGAGTTGTATATTGATGATTATATATTATACGGTGTAAAAATTTTTATTTTTAAATAAAATGTGTATAATAAGTTTTTTTGCTTGGAAGATTTAGATCTTCTTATATTAGACTCCGTTTATAGATTTTGTTTTTTTAAAAAAAATGTGTTGGGTTGGTTGTCTACTTCAAATGATTTGTTAAATTTGAGATTCAAAGTTGTTTGTTTAGTTCCTAATCGATTAGTATTACAAAGCATATATCTATTTTTTGCTCATGTTCATGTTCATTTTAGTGTTCATATTCATGTTCTTACATTTTAATTATGCACAAAAATATAGTTCATTTTTAGATGTTTACTTACTCATTAATCGATTAAGATTATTATATATGTTTGTGTTGTTTGTTTTTCTGTCCATGTTTACATTCTTGTATTTAATTATATACAAGTATAGTTGAGAATTTTTTACAATAAGATTGTTATTATTCACCATTGTATAAAATACATATCTTTTAATCCGGATGTTTATCGCATTAGTTAATTGATAAATGACATCTTGTTTTCCCATTTGAATTTAGGAAGAAGGTTAAGTTTGTTTTACTTAATATGACAATTTTTGTTGATTGAAGTTTTTAGTGTTAAAAATAATTATAGTAATTGCTAATATGATATAATCATTTTGTATTTGTCATAATTAATTTTGTCCCTTTATGAAAGTTTGAAATAAAGTTAGTATCAACTTTAAATATTTTAATGTCCCACCACTTTAAGATTAATGCTCCACTATTTTTGAAATAAAACATCTTTTGAGTGATTTTAGGAGAAAATCTTGGAAAGTTGTTATTAATTTGATTGATTGTCCACTTATTTGAAATTTTTTGAATTAAAGTTTTTGGCTATTTTGTCTTTGTTGACTTGATGGTATTCTTACCCATAGATTGATCAATATAAGTAGACACAAAGACACACACAAAAGAGAAGAAGGAAAAACAGGAGAAGAAAAACACAAAGAAAAAAAAAGACTAGAACACAAAACAAATGAAAAGAAAAGAATACTAGAATTGAGAGAAGCCTCTTGTTTTTTAAACAAATTACTTAATTACTTTCAAGTCTTTTCTTTTGCCTCTTTGCTACTTCAACTTGGATCTCGGATATTGCTATCGCTTTTCGTTGGCACATTAACAAAACTCATATTAATCGGTTAGTACTTCTTTTTCCTATTTTTATTATATTATCTTTACTTTAGATTCTTACATATTATACCTTGTTAAAATAAATATACGAAGTATCCAGGTTAGTTCTCATTTTCTTTGACATATTGATTTATTATTTTGAAATGTGTTCTTGCTTTGTTTGTTTACTTTGTTGTAGTAAAAAAAAAAATATAATCATGACATACCTCCACATATATTCGCATATTGCTTGTTTTTCTTTTACTTATGGTTTAACAGGTTTTGAACTTCAAAGTTCAAGATGCCGAGAGTTGCGAATCAAATTTTGAGATGCCGTTATTTCGTTCACATCTTTTGTATCATTTTATTCACTTACCCTTTGTTTTAGTTTTGTAACAATCTTGTAAACTCTACTCTGTATAATAATATATATTTGGGGACTGTGTAAAAGGGGAGGACAAATCTACGTGCTACTTGCAATTTATTTTTTATTTTTGACATAATTTTATGTGGTTGCGTGTGCTAGATAAATATGCCGGAAAAAAAAATTTAGTTATTTTAATTATTCTGTTGACTCTTAGATTTAATTTTAAATAAAATACGTTTATCACACAAACAAATATCGATAAAACTCTATGTTTTAATTCATCAATCTTAATATTTTCATATATTATATGTATTAAATAATATGCCCAACTCTTGTATATTTTATTCAAACTATCAACCATTCTATTATTATATATCATGCACATACGCTTTCGATAGATAATTTCCAGCATGTTAATTAAATTATATGTCACAGTTTAAGCTTAATATTTTCAGCATATTAATTGAAACTATAGCTACATGACTTTAGCATGCTAATTTATATAGAAATCATGTTTAGGATTTAATAAGTTTAATAGGCTACTTTAATAGATACAATATCTATAGGTTTGTCAATAAATATTTTAGCATATTATGTCATATGGAACTATGTTTATAGAATTTAATAAAGCATATAAAACCAAGATTTTCACTGTAAGAAATATACATCAATCATGTCTTTAGTACTTAATAAAAAAAAATTTAGTATTTTTGTAGAATTAAATTATGCTTATAAGATTACAAATATTTTTATCATATTGACTCATATAGAAACTACATCTATAGAATTTAATTAATGTTCCAATACATACTTTATTTGGAAACCATGGCCATAAAATTTTTAACCATATAGAAATCATGTTTAATGTAGAATGTGGTCAATATATATAAATCATGCATTTAAGTTAATAAATAATTTATCTGTTATGTATAATTCATGTCTATAGGCCGTTATAAAAATATTTTTAGTATAATATTATTAACAAAAAAATCATACCTCTAGATTTTTAATAAATATTTTAGCACCTTTTATTAAAACCAAGCCTCTAGAATTATAACAAATGTTTATCATAGTTTATATATAGAGACCATGTCTATAGGATTTGATAAATATTTGTCATGTTATTTTATTTTAAAACCATGCTTACAATTTTAATCAATTTTCAATATATCATTTCATTTAGACACCATGTCTATAAATAATATTTAAAATAAATTTCAACATACTAATCATCTAGGTATCGTTTATAGGGTTTAATATTATTTTAAGCATATAGAAAATTATGTCGGTAAGAATATTTTGAGCCTATTGGGTCAATGAGATCTAACAATATTTCGCGCATATTTTATCATATAACAATTATGTTTATAGGTATTATAATTCTAACATGTCAATTAAATGGATATTAGGCCTTCATAAATATTTTTTCATAACAATTATGAGTAGAATTCATGCCCCCTAGGGTTCTAATAAATATTTATCATATTATTCTATATTTGAAATCATGTCTATATTTTAATACATCTTTAGTATATCAACATTTAGAAAACCATATCCATAGCGTTTAATAAATTTTTTAGCATGCTCTTAACTAAAGTCATATGAATAGTATTCTATAAAATATTGTTAGTTAATAACTAAAATTATCAAGCATACTTCTTTTTATTATAATCACCTAAGTAATTAAATTTGTCCGTCATATTATTCAAGTTTTTATTTTTATAATACCTGTGTCTGATTGTACGCACACACATAATCATTATGACCTTCACAATTTATATGTGTTTTCAAGCATGTTAATTAATTAATTTAGAGGCTTATTTGAGATTTTATGTGCTAACTGCTTGTCCTATCTGTTTTGTTTGACGATGTGTCTAATTAGGATACCTATATTTCCTTTGGTCTAAAACCTACTCTAAATAGTGTGTCCAATGCCTCTTGGATATTAAGTTGGGACGTTTAGACACCTTTTAAGACGTTAGTTTTTATTATTTTCTTTTAGATCGCTTTAGGGTCATAATAATAAATAAACTTAAGAGGGTAGGGGTAATTAGGCCCTTCGAAAATGATAGAAGTTGACCCGAGCAGAAAAATGACAAAAAAAAAACTTTATATATTTTGTCTTCCGATTAATGAGCTGGCGCTGATCCGAAGAAAATAAGAATGTAGATAATTTTATTTCCTGTCGATTTTTAAATATTTTGTTTGTATATATATTTGGGGTAGTTTAATATTTTAAAATTCAATGATTTTTAGACATCCCCAATCTTATTAGAGATTTCACCCAAATTAGATTTACAACATATTACATATTCATATATCTACACTTGTCTATTATCTTATTCATTTTCTTTTTTATTGTGGCTACAAATAAAGTAGTCATTGCTAATACTAGACATTTATTTTACCATAAGTTTAGTAAGTTATTTATTCAAATGATTTTAAAATATACATTTGTATTTTTATATATTTAAATATATTATTTATTATTTATTTTACTATACAATAAATATATTATTATTAAATTTGGTTCATTCATATATAAGACGTATATATATGACATACCTTATATTTTCACTTTTTTCTCGAATTTAATAAAAACCCTTTTTCTTAATATTTCTAAAACAAACAAATGAATAAATATCCCTAATTATTTTTTTTCTAAAACTAAGTTTAAGGACTATCTTCGGATAGGCTCTGAGGGATGCCTAATACCTTCCCCTCGAGTAACTAAAACCCTTGCTTAGAATCTCACAGGTTTCGCAAATCAAAACAGAGTTTACATTTATAATGGTTTTCCTAATATTTTCCTTAAAATTAGGTGGCGACTCTAAACAAACAATTTCAAAATCAGAGTCATAGCCATTTTTATGTTGTGAACTATTTCGATCCCGTTTGAAAATAGGGTGCGACACAAGGGCTCCTATGTTGGCACATAGTTAATGAGACAAGGGATTGCTATTAGGATTTCCTTACCGAATCTCACCTCAATGCCTCATTCGGTGCTAAGTCAATCCCACAGAATAATTTAATACTTCAAAATATTCATAGCATATAATTTGAGAATTCAAACATCATATTCGGTAGAATAGCTCATTAAAACATTTGATAATTCAAATATACAAGAATTGTCCTTATTGCATAAAGAATCCATCATTCATATCATTTCATCATTCTTTCATTTCATAAGACTCCCTTTTTTATCATAGATATTGCTTTCATAAATATTTATTTGGAGTCAAAGCTTTCAAGTCAAACTTTATTAAAATATAGTAAAACTAGGTGGATTCAAATCACTTCAACTTGAAAATATGTATGTAAATAAATATACATAAATACTTTGAAATCCATTAATTAAAAATCATGCTTTAAACAACCCACCATGAATTTCAAGAACCTTTAAATAGATAAATAGAGGAATTACTTGCAAACCATCAATTCATACATATGAAGTTATGTTGCATCAAAATAGATCAATAATCATTAGTTTAACCATAATTCATACTATTAAGTAAAAATAAGAATTTACCATAAGAAAATATTACTTGAAATCAAAAGACTTAATTGAAAGAGTTTTTGGACTACATGGGTGAAAGAACCCATGAATAAACACCCACATAACTTAGAGTAGAGCTAAAAAAATACATATAATGTATCATATAATCAAAATAATTTAGACATGAGAGTGGAAGGAATACTCTCATTGAAGCCTTACATACCTGGAGACCGAAGCTTTAGTTGCTACCGAAAGACTTAATGAACACTCTTGAGTCCTAGCTTCTCTCCTCACCGGAATGTTTTGTGTACTATCCGGAGTATATGAATCATCGAAATAGTATTTCTTCACTACTAAGAACTAAAACTATATTTGAGAATGTGTAAAGAAGTGTATAGAGAGAAGATTTGCTTGAGAAAGCTTGATGAATAAAATGAGGAAATAAGGTGGATATTTATAGGTGGGAAAGAGGACCTAACAATAAATAAAATAATTATAAAGAAAAATCTAAAAATTTAGTGGAATATATTGATGTCATGGATGATGTTAAATGGAGGACAATTTATGTCATGAGTGATGTCAAATGTATTTAGATCTTTCTATGGTATGTGAAATGAGTTATCTTTGACAGAATACTCTTTTTGGGAGCTGCGTTTGAATAAAATAAATTCCTTATTAGGATTTGGTGTCTTCATAAGAATTGTAGATATGGAAGTCTAGTTTCATATCATTCAAGAATCAACCAATTTGGATAAACCTACAGTGAGATATGATTTTTCTTCTATAAACACTCATTTCCGTCACAGCATCCTACCTTACAAAAATTAATTTATTTGACCTACTTAACCTCCGAATCTTAAAATATGGTCTTCATAAAAGTTGTAGGTAATGATCTTGTGGTTACTCAAAAATTTGAATCACTCAATTTGGATATTCCTATGAAAAGTTATGCCCAAAATATAGAGGCTATATCATGTTTAAGCGAAAATTGAAACATCGTATACAACGTTTTTAGGGAATGTTACAGTTTATATCAATTTTGTCAAGTGACAACATCCAATATTAAATGGATGATATTTTCTAGTGTCTAGATTGCAAGTCAAATGAGCTTTACATTTACCAAGATGCATTATTCCATTTTTCAGTTGATAAATATTTCTACACCAGTATGCTTTAATAGACTGTATAATTTAGATCCTCATAATCTTTTACAATATTGCGCACTATTGTATCAAGATATCATCGACGATATATCATAACTTATTAAGATCTCATCACGTCATTATTTTTTGGTATCTACCCCTCTCATGAGGTTTCATGAAGTGTTATGTCGTAGGCTCTTCAAGAACACATTACCTCATCATTATGATCATCTTAATCAGTTGTTGCTCCTCTTTTTTAAGAATTATTTTATTTAGAATCGATTGGTCTATCATACTTCATGCACGTCATAGACTCTGTCCTTCAAGTACATTCAATAGGAGCATTTTCAACTCTTGGTTGCTTTTTATCTCCCTCTTATGTTAGACAAACTAACATACTACCCATTCTATTTTGGGGAATCCATCTTTGTACATCATGGTATATTTATTAATCATATACCGCACATCAACATTATTAGATGGAAATTATATGGTCCCTGACCATAAATCAATTGAGAGGAAAATTGATCGTAATTTATTGGTCTGATGCGCACAATTACTTTTGTATGCAATATATTATATTTCAGACCATGAAGCTTTGTTCTCATAAGCAATGATTGACTATTTATCCGAAGCATTTAATGTCACATCAGCTTGGATATTTATCAATGTTATCAAGATGAATTATCTTGATTACATATTCTGAAAGTTGTGTTCTTAACTCAATTATTTTGCATAAACAATTTTGCGAATGTCAAACTGCAGGTTGACAATAAACACACATGTCATCATCTTATTGATGCATCTCTTTATCATATCACATGACAAGTGAACGGGCCCATATTCACCTTTTATACTTTTCAGAATTTTGGGGATTCAATCCCAACATTAGCTAATCCAATTAACTTATCATGAGAACAAGCAATATAAAGATTTTTTAAAGAACCTTCTAGTTCTTTAGTATATGTCTATTAGTCAGTATGCACATCTTCGGAATGGCCAAATCATTCATGTCAATTATCTGCACTAGTAAACTCCAAGTTTACCATGACATGTGCTATTTCCTTGAGTAAATTTAAAATTTACTACTATATGAGCAAATTTTCGATTCATTACTCCGAGAGTAATTTCAGATTTATTTCTTCTCAATTACTCTACCTCTTTTGGAGGTGAATCGTGATTCCATCACGATAAAGTAATGTCCATATTGACAAGCTTTACTGAATATTATCACATTCACTTCAGAGAACAGATCTGTATCTATAGCATTTCTCAAAAGTTCTCATTCTTCATGAATGGAACACAATCATCTAAGCATATCAAATTATGATAGCTTAATACCTCATTCCATGTTCATGTGCATTTAATCACTTGTCTTCTTTCAGACATATTATGCACTGCTATCACATTCACATCAAAGAATAAAGCAAATTCAATGGAATAGGTTTCATGATTTTTCACCAAAAGCATATAATTTTGCTTTAACCATCATTATAGTGCATTGGGACTTAAACCCAATATCTTATCCATATAAAGGCTTGTTATGCTATAAATCGATCGGGATTTGAACCCAATATCTTATGATCAAGGTACATTGAGATTTTAATATGATGTCTTATTCTTTTGATGCGATAGGACTTGAATCTATCATATTACCCTCAATTGAGACTCAAGCTCAAGCCTTTAATAATATTATACCACATCTTTGGACAGTGAGGAAGAAATTGCGATGAAAAACTTTATCATGGATCCACAGTAACAGAGCATATATAGTACCTCTGTTTTTCTCGCTAATTCCACTGTGGTATTATGTGAAATATTATAAAGTTTATTAGTTACTCCAATAAGGAAATCAAGTGAATATTAAAAAGAAAGATTCTTACCTGACATCTTGCTTTCTCCGTAACTTTGTAATACTAAGTAATTCAATATATTCAGAGATTCATTCTTACCTCACATTAGAACTTTCATATGTCAGAACCTCTTCAAAAATTAAATCCAACTAAATTGAATAATTTCACGGATAGTAGTACTATTGTGGCTACAACTTTAAATGAAATTCAAAATAAAACTCGTGCTATAACGTGTTATGAAACTATATAAATAAGAAGAAGGAGAAAGTAGAGAGAAAAGACCTTTTATTTTTCTTGAGAGATATTTTAGAGTAAATGATAATAAAAAAAAAATTGACTTGATCTCTAAGTTAGGATTTCACTATAATACAAATATGTTTATAATACTTTTATATTTTTTTTGGAGAATTTGTATTATTACTATACAATCCACATAAGGTAAAGTGAGTAATGGAAATATATGAATCCCCTCAACCAATAAATGAAAAAGACATACTTAATATTTTGGAGAAATAAGCAATGATAAATATTTTTGGTCTTATTTTCTGTTGGTTGGACCTTTCTCATGTGTTATACGAAAAAAAAAAAAAAAAAAAAGCAGACTGAAAGTGCTCTTGGTAGATAGATACAGTACATAATAATAACTCTTTTCCCATCTGTCTCAGAAACCGCAGAAAAACCTTTCTTTTCAAACAAGCAAAAAGAGAAGAAGAAGTAAACGCCTCGTCACCGGAAAATCACTTAGGTTTCGCCGTTAAGTTGATCGTGTTTACTTGGAAGAATCGGCCATGGAGGATCATCTTCAGATTTCTCCGGCCGGGGTAAAGGCGAGTCCAGGAAAAGAGCAACGAGCCGCTGGATATGGAATACTTCTTCAGATCTCGATGCTTGTACTATCCTTTGTTATTGGACATGTGCTTCGTCGTCGTCGTTTCTATTATATTCCTGAAGCAAGTGCCTCTCTTTTGATTGGTATTCACTTCTCTTTTTCTTTAATTTTCTATTTAGGTTATTCATCTCAAAATGCCAATGTGAAGTATTATTGTTCAATTTTCGGTCTTTTTTTGCATTTCAAATTTCCCCTTTTTCTCTTCTCGGTCAATACAAATATGAGTAGCATTTTCCATAGCACACTTCTGGATATTGTCCAATTCATCCCCCTTTTTGGCATTTTCAAATGCCAATATGAACATGTTTGCCATGGCATTTTCAAATCGAGGTACCCTTCAGCTGGAATTTGCTGGGAACTTCGTTGGACGAGTTTACCTTTGTTGTTGTGAGTAATCGTTTTACAACACAGTGGAAGTAAAATATCCATACAGGTGTTATTAACTAGTTGGGAGTTTAGTCATCGTTGATGCGTTTAGATTACACCTAGGAGTCTGGTTAGTTTGTTTAGATCATTGCATGTTTAGTTTGGTCTTGAGCTTTAGAGAAACCTTAAATTGAGTATTAGAATGAAATGCTCACATAGCTGAAACCCAACTAGTTTGGGAGTGTGACATTTTTATTTTGTTGATGTTGGTAATAGTGCACTAATCTAATGAGTGATAAAATGCAATTTGAGTACTGTTTTTTCAAGCTTGTTCAGCATTTTCCATTGACTTGACCAACTGAGGTACCCTTTAGCTTGGGGCATACTGAAACCTATGTTGCTTGGATTTTCTTTGCGGCAGGTTTGATTGTTGGTGGATTCGCTAATGTTTCAAATACAGAAGCAAGCAGTAGGTAGTTCATTGAATTTTCATCACCATTTAGTTCTTGAAGATTTTATTTGTTTCTACAGGTTTGTTTTACTGGACTTTGACTCTTCCTTTTTCACTTCTTACTTGGCAGGGCATGGTTTAACTTCCATGAAGAGTTTTTCTTCCTCTTTTTACTGCCACCGATCATATTATATCCACATTTAAATTCTTTCCAGTAGAAATTTTTCTATTGTTTTTGTTCCATGTACTGTAGTTAAATGTTCAGCTTATTTTGGTATTTATGAACAAAAGTTCTTTTCCTTGACCTTCTTTGCTTACTCAGTCAGGATTTAGTCTATCACCTGTAAGTTTTCTTCTATTGGTACTTACTAGATATGCAACCTGCTTTTTTTTTTTGCATTGCTAACATCATGGATTTACTGATGCTGTAAGCAGAAACCATTCTTTTCAAACTTTGGAGCAATTATCACTTTTGCTATTGTAGGAACTTTCATTGCTTCTTTTGTTACTGCTGTTCTGGTGTAAGTATTGCTTATGTCTATGATTTTCTTAGTACTATCAGTTTCACTCTTCATATAATTGATTATTGTGAATGCAAATTTTTGCAGTTACCTTGGTGGAGTTACGTATCTCATGTATAGACTTCCATTTGTAGAGTGTCTGATGTTTGGAGCTCTTATATCGGCAACTGATCCTGTCACTGTTCTGTCTATTTTTCAGGTTAGTCTTTTTTTTTATTGGCGTTCTTTTTAGTTTCAATCTATTGCTTTGCTTCCTGTATTAGACTAGTCACTTTAGACCATCTTGTCTTTTTTATTTTTATGTTTGTTCGGTTTGGTACAATTTACCACATATGTTAACACATACAATCAGTAAAAAGAATCCTTCCATTATGAAAAAGGCGACCTTTTTGGTGACATCTTCACTGTTTGCATGATAATGTCATTGATCATGTTAGCGCTTAAATTCTGTGTATATGAATGCCAGGAACAATAGAGACAGAAGACTGGCTGGGTAAGGAGTATGAGATATGTTAGATCAGTATACTAAGTGTCATGAATCAAAACAAGAGGGTTGTGATAGGCACTTGTGACAGATCTATCACAGTACATTCACTATCATCAAATAGTGAACATCAGTGACCAACCTGTCTAAACCCCACGGAAAGCACCACTAGCTACCTATTCAAGTAGCTAAAGACAATATAGAGAAATTTAAAGTATAAGCTATTTTCATATATGTGGAGAACTTTCCCATACATGTTCTGCTCTTGAGTTGGATAAGGATTAGCAAGGTAGACTACTTGCAATTTAGGTCAGGTTCCATCAGACCATCACTACCTTAAAAAAGAACTAGTTGTTTCATTGTTATAATCTTCTCTTTCAGCTTCCTTCCATTTGTTGGTTGAAATTATTTGCATGAAGCCAATTTAGTGGGTTTAGGTAGTATATCTGATAGCATTGACAGAAAAATATCTTGTGTTTGACAGAATGCTTGGAAATTATGTTGGTTAATAGAGTAGACTTGAGTTTGTACTTCCACATGACTGCTCTTTGGGTATTTTAGATGCTGCTGCGGCACAGCTATAAGTTATGCGTTTATCATAAACCAGACATATATACAACAACAGTAAAAAAATAACTCCCCAATCCCAAACATGTTGGATCGACTATAAGAATCCTCATTAACTATGTCGCTCCATTTAAGCTCATCTCAGGCAAATAAACTAGGATATATAATCCGAAAAATCGAATAGGCTATACCTCGTTGAGGGAGCTATGCAAATTGAAGAGGAGAGGCACAGTTACTGAAGAAAACTCAATATTGACAAGACATGACTTTGAAACCTTGTGGTTTCAATAGAAAAGATGTAAGAGTGTAACATTGGAGAAAGGAAAGAGGGAGAAGATGTTTGGTTTTGTCCTGGTCTATCACCACTCTCTGTCATTGGAGGTTGAATATCAGATCTGTTGGGTATCTTCATTTATTTTTTGGTAATCAATCCCTTTGCCAACTTATGTGGCTTTTCAAAATTTTCAAATTGATATAGGTAGGTCTACTGTTTCATCATTGGCTAAGCTTTGCTGTCCTTTTCGTTGAACGAGTTCTTTTCTTTGGCATGATTGTAGGAGCTTGGCACTGACGTGAACCTATATGCTTTAGTGTTTGGGGAATCTGTTTTAAATGATGCAGTAAGTCCTACTCATTCTTTTATATGAAAGGTTTTCACGATGTCAATTACTTGATTCCTATATATTGGGAGTTTAAGCTGTGTATATGTATTGTTTATCAAAAAAAAGTTATGGATTTGTATCTTGTGTATTTATTTCTTTGTTTTTCTTTGTATGCTGCACACTTGGAAGATGGCAATTTCCTTGTACAGGTTAGTATACGTGTGCTTAATTGTTGCATTGGTATTGATATTCAAGGAGCATCTGCACATACAAATAGATCCAGATGGATTGATAATCAAGCACTGGATTGTTTTGTAGGACAATGTCACTGGTCAGAAGCCACATGTCAACTGATCAGAATTACTTCATGATAACCATCCGATTTGTTGAAACTTTTATGGGCTCCCTGTCAGCTGGTTAGTATTTTGGACTGTTTAGTTTTTTATTCTCATAATTTTTTTTCTCAGTGAAAGCTAATGTTGGCATAAGAAAGAGAAGGTCAAGCAGGTGTCGTTTTAAAGGGAAAAAAAGTTTTTAAATTATTCAAATTATGTGATTTTCTGGAAAATCCTGAGAGGATGCTCTCTTTTCAAGCAGTCTGAATATATTTCAGTTGTAACTTCTGGAGCCCAGAAATTTATCGATGGAAAAAAAAGGGAACTGGTGGAGTCAGTATCCATATGCTTTTGTTCTATAAGAGCACGATTGTTTCTCAATAGTTTGACTTGATTTTTTTTTTCAAATCAACTAACAACTTACTGCTCTGATTCTACAGGTGTTGGAGTTGGATTTGTTTCTGCTTTGATATCCTTCAATGTTTTACTTTCTTCCAGCAGTGTATCTTTCTCGCAGTTTGCATGCACAGAAAAAATGAACCAGGAAGTGTCACCTCCTTAATGATGTCTAACCAAAATTTGTAGGTCTTCTAAAGATTATGGTGCCTCTATAATCACTAACTTTTCGAGGCACCATGATTCTTATTTAATAAGTTTATGGTTGTATTATATTTAGTATATTTGTTTACCTTTATATTCTGCACAGTCAAACAGAAATGAAGGTTATCTTCTTCTGATTCTCTCAGCCTTTATTTGGTCTTTTCATTCTTCTTTTTTTTTCGTTGTCCACTTCCTTTACTCTTCAAATTATGAAATGTGCATTTGATGCTTTCTAGCTCATAAAATGTTGTGGTGCCTTGACTTTACACACCTTTTCAAATATGCTGACTTGGATATTGACAAGTAAGTCAAGCATTTTGTAGTTTTCTGCACCATCTGCTTCTGACTGATGATATTGATGGCGTTTCTGCTAATTCTGTTGTCAGCCTTCAGAACTTGGAGAGCTGTTTGTTTGTCCTCTTTCCATATTTCTCGTAAGTAACTACATCAGATTCTCACTTTTTTACATTCGATCTTGGTTTTGTGCCTAACATGTATTTTATCATGAACCATCATCTTCCAGATATATGCTAGCAGAGGGACTTGGTCTCTCTGGCATAGTGTCTATATTGTTCACTGGAGTTGTAAGTTCTCATCTGCATTTTCTCTTCTTTTTTTTTTTTTCATTTTCTCTTCCTACTATATGTGCTTAGTACTTCTGGATTGTCTTGTAGGTTATGAAGCGCTATACGTACCCGAATTTATCAGAAAGTTCACAGCGATTCGTGTCGGCGTTTTTTCATTTGATATCATCATTGGCTGAAACTTTTGTGTAAGTCGGGCATTCCAGTTTTTGAGGATTTGTGATATTTTGTACTTCCCATTTTTGTTAAATAACTTCAGTAAGTTCTTGTTTTTGTTTAATGTGCAGATTTATATATATGGGATTTGATATTGCAATGGAAAAACATAGTTGGTCCCATGTGGGATTTATCTTCTTCTCAATTGTATCCTTAACATGTAGTCTTCTTTATATATTGTAACTCGTTCCTTGATGTTATTGTGAATCAAACGTTCTTCCTTTAACTTCTTGTTCGCCCCAGCTGTTCATTGTGATTGCGAGGTATGTTTGTTACTCTGTTTTTTTGTTCTCTGGGATTACACTTGGTTGCACAATTTTATCCCAAGCTCATTGTACCAATGCCTATGTTGCTCTGTGTTTTCCCCGTATTTTGCATTAAATTATGGATGGAATGATCTCAAGGTAGTAAATCCATAATTGCTAATCTTTTCCTCTCTTTCATAAGGGCTGCCAATGTGTTTGGTTGTGCATATTTGGTGAATCTTGTGCGACCGTCACACCAGAAGATACCAGCAAAACATCAAAAAGCACTCTGGTACAGTGGTAAGTGGTGAAGAAATTATTTTTTCAGTCTATGTTTTGGCTTTTCCGATTTTATTTGAGCTCATTATTATTGTGGATGTCAAGGACTTCGAGGCGCTATGGCTTTTGCCCTTGCTTTGCAGTCAGTCCACGATCTTCCTGAAGGTCATGGTCAGACAATATTCACTGCTACCACTGCCATTGTTGTATTAACGGTAGGCAAACTTACTCGAGTTATGATTTAATTTCATTGATGGCCTAATGAATGAACGAACCTTCCTGAAATCAAGCAGCAAAGAGAAACTAATTGAAATAAGCTGACTCTACTGTGGGTGAGAGAAACTGTTGATAGGATGAGTACGTAGATGCGAACAGTGAAGTCAGAGTAGCAGCTGCAAAAATTTCCTCCTTTGCTAATTGCAAGCATTAGAGTTGCTGGTCAAAAACTTCTATTGTGCGTCTTTTAATAAATGAAATAGGGTAAAAAAATATTCTAGCATCAAGTAATTGCTAGGCCTATTCATCACCAAATAATAAAAGCTCAGTTCTTTTACTGCACGTAATGAACTGAGAGATTCTATTAGTAGACTTGTATCATGTATATCAGTCTCCCCATTTCATAATGCTAGCAAAAATATACATCTAAATTTAGTCTAAGGATGCACTAGTTCTTCCTCAAAAAGTTCTCTGGTTCCACTCTTTCCATATCATCCACCAAATGGCTGCAGGGATGATATTCGGTGTTCCATATCTTCTATTCTGCTTTCCTATGCTCTCCTGAAACCAACACAGCTCTTTGGTACTTCTTGGCATGCACCACTTAAGTTCTAGTTGGTTCAGCATCATGTCCCAATAATTTCTTGTCTGTCTGCAGTGGACGAATAGATAATTCGTGGGCCATTGATAAAGAATCGATGGAAAACCACTCATATCCTAACTCAAAAGGCACATCTATTACATATAACAATTCCTCTCCTTTGTGAGTTTTGTGTTGGACATGCTTCAGTGCTACTTGTCATATGAAAGATTCCCCTCAGAGAAGTTCTCTATTTTTTCCAAATAAGCTTCCATGGTCAACCAGCATTTGCGTTGCTGGACAAAAACCTGTATGCTGAACTGTGAAATGGCTTTTTCTGCTCTACATATCAAGTAGTCTGGAATGCCTGTGTTATTTGAGTGTTGCTGATGTGCTGGGGTAGTTGGCATTTGCTCTCTAGTTCACAATCATTGCAGTGTCTCCTGGTTGGGGTGTCCTGCCCTTTTGTTAGCTATATTCTGCAATTTCAGCTGTTGGGTGCCACCAGCCTGAAAATTTCAGGGTACTGTTTCTTTAGGGGGGACAATGGCCTATCCATGCCTCAAGACGAAAATGTATTTTCTTGTCATCTCTTACTTTAAACTCTTTGCTACCTGTAAGCTTCTCCCATAATTGTCTAATCTGTAAGACATGTTTACTTAGTCATCCATCGGTCTCCCATTTCATATTTTGCTTTTACCACTCCTCTCCAGAGAACTCCTTTTGGTAAATCTCCATAGCCAATTAAACAGAAGAATTTGGTTGTGTAATCCTTGATGCCTTTATTCCCAGCCCCCTTACTTTTCTGGCTTCCCTGGTAGTATTCTCTTCTCCCTGTTGCCCTGCTATAAAAATCCCCCCCCCCCTCATCAGCTTTTTCACTACCTTTTTAAGCATTGAGAACATGGACATGGTGCAAGTTGGCAGCACATCCAGCACAGATATATGAACACCAATCTGTCTCCACAAATATTTTTATTTCCAATTCGCCAATTTCCTTTCACATTTTTCCAAGACTCTTACTCAAATATTTTCAACCCTTAAGCCCATTTTTATTTTCCTTGGTGATGGATGCATTGATGTGACAAATTCAAGGTGAGGTGCTGTAGTGTATGTTATTTGCAGATGACAGTTTTAATTGATGAGACTTTTTTTTGAGATTGGTAACTGTTTCTATTTCTGTAAATCATTACATGGCTTGTACTGAAAACCATATTTACGTAATGAACTCTAAAGGCACTGTCCTATCCCTATAATGAGTCTAAAACATCAATGATAGAGATAGTGTCATTAGAGTAAATCTGATTACACCAAAAGCACAAATTAGAATACAATTCAGTTTTACTTCCTGCATATTACTCTCCCTATTCTCAAAAACTCAGAGATTTCTCTCTTTCCAAATAGTCCACCAAATAGTAGCAGGAATGATTCTCCAGTTGCTTTTGTTCGTTGCTTGTAATCCTGCTTCTTCCCAGCTGTATAAGGCCTCTGCAATTCTACCAGACATGGCCCATGAGATGTTTTGAGCCTTAGAAATAGACTTCACAATTGGCCAGTGACCTTGCATCGGATGAACAAGTGATTGATTGTTTCTGACGTTTCTCCACAAAAAAAACATCTTGAACATAGTGAAAACCCCCTCTTCATCAAATTCTCCTGTGTCAACACAACTTTCTTAGCCAGTAACCACACAAAACTGGCCACTTTGTGTGGGATCTTGGCCTTCCAGATGTGTTTCCAGGGCCATTTGGGTGCCAGCATAATAGGGTGGTTCAACTTCCTATATGCTACACTTACTTTAAAAGCCCTTTTACAGTTCCCCAACCACTGCAATATGTCCTTCCCTGTCTCCAAGCCATTTAATTGTTCAATGATGCTGAAGAATTCTGCAACTCTTTTAATTTCCCAATCATTGAGGTGCCTTCTAAATACAATATTCCACCCATGAGGGGGTCCATAGTTCAGCTATTGTACTCTGTTGCTGAAAAACCATATTATGTATATTTGGGAAGAGTGTCTCCAGATTTCCTGCCTCATGCCAATCCTCCTTCCAAAATCTAGTTTTAGTGCCATCTACCATTTTAATCATGGTGTTTGGTTTGAATTCATTCCACAGTGATCTGGTAGATTTCCATAAACTAGCACAATACAGAGCGGTAACTTCCTTTGTCATCAAATTGTCACTTTCCTCATATTTTGCTTTTATGACTGTGCCCCATAAATTCTGATTGTCATTGGAGTACCTATAAAGCCACCTCATTCTCAGAGCTTTACTTTGATTCTTCAGATTCTTTATCCCCAAATTCCCAACTCTCTTATTAGTAATCACTTTTTCCCATTTGACTAAGTGATACCCCTTCTTTTCCTTGTTGCCTTGCCACAAAAACTTTCTCCTGATGCTATCCAACCTATTAATTACTCCTGTCTAGCAGGAAATAAAGACATCATATATGTTGGAAGTGCATCTGGCACAGAGGTGATCCTAGTCGGTCTTTCTCCAAGTGAGGGGTACTGAGACTTCCACCTTGCTAGTTTCATCTTACACTTCTCAATCATCCCATTCCAAATTTCCAAGGAATTGGATCGGGCCCCTAAAGGCATACCCAAATGAGTAGTTGGAAGAGCACCTACTTCAACCCAAAGAATTAATTTCAGATTCCTCATATTTGTCACTTCATTAACTGGATAGAAGAAGCTTTTCCTTCAGTTAACATGAAGTCCAGATATTCCTTCAAACAAGACCAGAATCAGTCTTAGAATTTTGAGGTTGTTCTCTTCAGCATCACAGAATATTAGGGTATCATTTGCATATTGTAAATGAGTTATCTCTAGGCTTTCCCTTCCAGCTCTAACTACTTCAAAACCTCTTAGCCATCCTTCTCTGTTTGCATTCTTAATCATATTGTTGAGTTCCTCCATGACTAATAGGAAAAGGAAAGGTGATAAAGTATCACCTTGTCTTAAGCCCCTTTGTGCACTAGAAAAACCTACTGGAGAGCCATTTACCAGCACTGAGAAGCTCACTAAAGATATGCAAAATTTAATCCATTGTCTCCATTTGAGGCCAAAACCCATCTTCTCTAACATACCATAAGAAAATCCAGTTGACATGGTCATATGCTTTCTCAATAGCTAATTTGCATAGAATGCCTGGTTTTTCACAGTTAACATGGACTCTATAGCTTCACTAGCTATGAGAACAACATCCATGATCTGCCTCCCCTTAATAAAAGCTAGCTGTCGCGAGTCAACAAGCTTGGACATCACTCTTTTTAGCCTTTTAGTGAGCACTTTTGCGAGGATTTTATGCATGCAGCCTGTCAAACTGATAGTCTAAAGTCCCTTAGTTCTTTTGTACCTTTCTTCTTTGGAATCAGGGCTATGAAGGTAACATTGGAACTTCCTTCAAACCTCTCTTGGTCATAGAAATGCTGAAAAGTCATCATGATGTCACCCTTGACCACTTTCCAACATGTGATGTAGAACCCCATTGTAAAATCATTCGGTCCTGGTGCTTTATTGATTGCACATTGCTTTAAACTTTTCAGAACCTCCTCATCAAAATTTCTTTCTAAAAGAAAGGAAGTTTCAAATATCGTGGGTTTATGATCCAAGGAAATGGGGAGATTGACGAGGATGTCACTCACCGCATTGGTGTAGGGTGAAAGAAATGGAGGCTCACATTTGTAGTCTTGTGTGATAAGAAGGTGCCAAAACTTAAAGGTAAGTTCTACAAAAGTGATAGGTAGACCAACTATGTGTAGGGATGAAGTGCTGGCCAGTCAAAAACTCTCGGCCAAACCCATCGGTGACCCCTTAAAGTTGACACCAAGGTAAGGTAAGGTGTCTAAGTAAAACTTGGTGCCAACTTTAAGGGGCCACCGATGGATTTGGCCGAAACTCTCATGTGTAGAAGTTGAAAGTGCATAAATGAGAATGTTGCGATGAATGTGTGGGCATATTAGGAGAGATAAGATAAGAAATGAGGATATTTGTGATAAGGTAGGAGTGGCTTCAATGGAGAATAAGATGCGGGAAGCGAAACTAAGTTAGTTCGGGCATGTGAAGAGGAGATGTCTGGATGTCCCAGTGCGGAGGTCTGAGGGTGTGCTATGGATGATTTTAGAATAGGTAGTAGCAGACCGAAGAAGTATTGGAAGAGTTGATTAGACAAGACATGACACAATTTTTTGAAATTGGCAATTGTATTCTTCAGCGTTAAGGACATGCTAGGGACCTCCAAAAAGTTGCTAACAAGAAAAAGAGTGGAAAAGGCTAATTACAGTGAACCTAACAAATCTACTAACTACTAATTGTTCTACTTCCTCTATACTTTCCTCTTTACACCAAAAATAAAAGAAGACAATACATTTCTCTTTTACTTTTTGAATGGAATTTGTTTTATTCTCATAACATCTTCCATTTCTCTTCTTCCATATTGCCCACGAAATGCAAGCTAGGGCCTGGGATCATTCTTCACCATTTCTTTTGGCTCTTACTTCCTCCTTTCCTAATCCAACAACTCAGTAGGTCAGCAATGCGTTCTGGCATAATCCAATTGTTGCTTGTGAGTTTCAAGAACATGGACCAAAGTTGGGAAGTGACTTTGCAACTCAAGAATAGGTGATTGTTGGTCTCATCAGTCTCATTGTAGAGAAAACATGAGGATGCTATTTGTTGGCCCTTCTTCTTCAACACGTCTTGCGTGAGACATGCTCTCTTGGCCACCAACCATACAAAACACTTCACCTTGCTTGGTGCCTGACTTGTCCAAATCTGCCTCCACCTTGACAAGACATGGTACAATTACAGCTTATCGAGGACATGACCTTAGATAAAAGGTTGTAGAGGACACATATTAACATAGAAGGTTAGTAGGTAACAGTGTGTTGTTTTGTCTGTCCATACTAGTAGTTGTAGTATTGCTCCTTTAGTTCATAGCCCTCAATATCTATTATTATTTGTTGTCTTGTTCTTCGACTATTATATTATTATGTTGTAGATATTGTCCTATTACTATATGCTATTTCTTGAACTCCTATTACTTCTTTTTTTGTACTGCTTTAGATATTTTTCATTCGAGCCAAGGGTCTATCGGAAATAGCCTCTTAACCTCTTGAGGTAAGGGTAAGGTGTGTGTACACTACCCTCCCTAGACCCACTTTGTGGGATTATATTAGGTATGTTGTTGCATTATATCATTATACGTCGGTATTGCTTATATAGGAAATGAAATGTCCAATATAAAATTTTAGTGAACTTTATACTAGGACTATTTTCTTATTCAAAGTTACCAAATTCCCCTTCTCTAGAATGTTGCTCCATGTCTCTGGTTCTAGTTTTTTGTTGGTTTCTTGTTAAGTTTGTCAATCAATATAGCATTGTTACCACTTGCAAAATAGCGTATATTATTCTTATGCTTGTTTGGCTACTTCATACTAATCATTCATGACATTTATGTATTTGATAGGAATTTATTTCTTCAACATCCACCACAAGGACTTCTTCTCTAAGCCATTAATATCATGTGGATATCTTTCTCCTCTTCATGCAAACTGTGATTAATCTATTTTGCAAAAATATAGCCTCAAGATCTACCGCCTAGCCTAAGTTGGTTCTCTGTCAGCCTCTAATGCTTCCATGTCAATGCTCCAACAGTTTTTCTCAAAGTGTTTCATCGCACGACTCCGAAATTTGCAAACATTTTGAATATCTCCGTTACTCTTATTATTTTGGACAAGTGCTCTTTCTCTAGTCATTTGACATCTTTCCACTCCTTTGATATAACATCAAATAGTTCTACCCCAACCTCTCCAAGGCAATCTTCTTTTGAACTTTCTTTAGGTACCATTTTGTCACGACCCAGAAATTAAGGTCATGATAGCACGTATCCCAACCTCATTTCCATGCGTAAGCCGAAAAGTAAAATCATATGAGCTCCCAAAAAGGAAGTCAGGCTACAATAAATACGATAAAAGGGCAACAACAATGAGTAAATTATCAAAACCTGGTGTCATAAGTGTAAAGAGTATCTAAATACACAACTGAATCTGAATACACAGTTTAAGTCTCTGAATATAGAAAAGACTAAAACACAAGATGGACTAGCGATGATCTGGATCCCAAGATCCCACCACTGAACCAAGAATAGTGTACCCGCTGGAATCAACTACTGCTGAACACCTTGGTTAGTATCTACATCAAAAAGGGACACAGAAGTAGGGGTGAGTACAATAAACATGTATTTACTTAGTAGGTTTTAGCCTACTGAGTATAAGAAATTAATCAAACCTATGAAATAAACTAAGGAACGCTTCCATCTGGATACAGAAAAGTCCAACTCCGGCATCGGTGCCGCCAATTTATATAGAATGGCACGAATAAATTAATACCATAATAACAACTCATAATCACAACTCATAATCACAATTAACCAGATAATTCAAGTATTACAGATATCAATGCAATGCAATGCAATATGATGATGCAATGATGTGATGGTACGGTGGAATCAAGACTATTGCACAGCTTGTTGTATATACCTCCCGAGCTGTGCTACCAAGTAGGACCCATGGGGGTCTCGCAGACCATATACCTCGTCACAATCTCAATGTATCAACTACCTCACCACCTAGCTTGTGGCAAGGACTCATGATACTAATATCTCTTCCACTCGCCACCTACTCGTGGTCAAGGGACCACAATGTATCCACTACCCTGCCGCAAAACTGTCTCGATCAGGGACTCAAGATACAAGAGTTTAAAGGTGTCATATTTTCTTTCTCAAAAAGAATTTCCACAGATCTCAACTTCCCAATGATCAATGATAATATGAATGAGTATGAATGCATTCACATCATATAAGGCATGGAGGTAATTTACAACTCAACATATAATACAAGGTTCAAAGTTCTCAAAACTTAACCTAAACATGATATTCACCCTCAATAGATAGTAATGGGAAGGAAATGCCTCAACCCGAATCTTGCGCATAGCGGGAGCTTTAGTGCACCGGGCTGCCCTTTTAGATAGTAATGGGAAGGAAATGCCTCAAATTAAGTGTTCACCCCTTTCTCAACAATATTTCAATACTCGGGCATGCTCAAAACTCCCAATTCAACCTCTCAGGTGGGCATTGCAAGTCAAATAACCTCTTCACATTTCTAACTCAGTTAAGTCATGGATTACACAGTATCAATCACAAATAAAATATCACATAAGGCCCCCACACGAGCTACACAACACATATAAACCCCCACACGGGCATCACAATATAAATTATCAGTCCCAAACTATACTACTACCCCATCCCAAAGTCTACAACATAGAATTTGACTAATCACCCCAACTCTGCCCCAAGAAGGATAGCCAAACCTACCTCGATAGTCGAAAACGCACTCGAACACCTCTACCGGACAATCAACTCTCGAATTCAATGCCCAGAATAACAATCCACTATCAAGAATGAAATACACGCGTCATAAGGAGTCCCATGACACTCATATTGATAGGCTTCGAAACCGGGGGTAAAACAGTCCAAAAATTAATTAATTTGGAAAAGGGTCAAATCTGGAATTTTATTGAAAAATCACGTTCTACTAGTAATAAGAAACTCATGGTTGAAAAACCCATCAAAATAGAGTACAAAACGAGTTAGAAATCACCATTTTCTTAAATTCAGATTAGGGAAGAAAACAAGGAATTTAGGATTTAAAACTAAAGATTTAGGAGTTGAAATCAGAATATCGATGATGGAATATGAAAGATTTTAGTGAAATATCACTTACCCCACGAAATTACGCGAAGAATCCTTTCCAAAATCGCCCCAACAAGCTCAAGAAACTCAAAAATGGTGGAAATAGGGATTTTCTCAATTAAACACTATTCTATCATCAAAACACTCATCGCGATCGCGAGCAACTTACCTCGCGATCGCGAGGTACTGGAAAAGATCTCATCGTGATCGTGTGGAATGAGTCGCGATCGCGTAGAACAAAAATTGTGCAGGTCGCGATCGTGATTGTGATGAACAAAAATGTCTGCACCAGAAACCAGATCACAGATGAAAGCTAAGTCCAAAAATGCTCTCGGTTAGACCCTCAGAAATCATTCGAGGTCTGATAAACATAAACCGAAAATGCTACTACACTGAATTCGACATTCCGGATTCAATGGAATCGTCAAATTTTCAAAAAGAAGTTGTTTTGACCAAATTACCCTCCCGGACCCCTTATTAGACTAAAACTCAACTTTTGGCCTAAAAACTCAAAACGACTATTAAGGTCCCGGAGCTCTAAGTCAATGTTCAACTAGACCAAACTCGACGTTCTAAACGCAATAGAACTGACAGAAATCTCATTCGAGGTTCGGATCTCAAAACGTTGATCGAAGTCAAACCAATTCATTTAAAACTTCGCTTTTCAACTCAAGGCCTCAAATTCACATATCAACCCCAAATCAGTTTCCGACGACTCTCCTAGAACAAATTCCCCATTTCGGAGCCAACCGAGGGAATTCTGTTCTGAGATTCGTAGCTCCATTTGGTATCGAAAATCACTTTTTCAGCTCTTTAACTCTATAGAACTCAAGAATATGCCCATTTTACTATCTATCAAGACTTTAACACATTCAACCACTCGAACTAAACAAATAATACTCGGGGGCACTAATGATAGGGGTAAAATGGTAATTTTGCGCAAATTTTCGAAAATGACCCTCAAGGTCGTTACACATTTAGACCACAGGTTATGCTAACCTCACATTTTCTTGGTGCTTACTTCTCCCAGCCTAATGATGAGTGTAGCTACAATTTTCATCTTCCACGGATGTATAAAAATCTGTACAGTTCTTATGACCCTCATTTGTGATGTATGTGTTAGATAAAGAAAACAATAGTCTAACATTACACACTGAAAGGCTTCTAAACAAGATCACATTGCACAGTTATTTAGAGAGCTCAGTTGGAAGAAATCAGAGAGAATTATAACGAAAAAGAAAAAGTTGATTAGAAGAAAAGTCAAACTGATGGTGAATGATGTCTTTGTTCTGCTGAATAGGGATGACAATGGGGCGGAGCGGGGTGGGTTGCGGGTTTAAGGTACCAAATAAGAACCCGAAGAAAATTAAATCTTTTTAATTAGTAAAAATCAAGTATATAAACTTTTTATATTAAACTTTGATTTTAATTTTAACTTTCTTTTTAAAAAAATAAATTAAACTAGACGTGTCCAGTGAATTGTTAGTTGTTTAAATGTTAATTAGAAACAGTTAATTAGCGATAAAGAAATAATTATTAAAATGTTAACTAGAAATAGTTAATTAGTTGTTGAGATGTTAATTGGCGAAAAATGAAAAAAAATAATTATGAATTTTATTTTTCATATTAAACTTAATTAAAATGGAAAAATATTTAAAAATTTATGTGGGACGGGTTTATGTGGGGTGGGTCTATATGGGGCGGGGCGGGACGGGACGGGTTGAATATGAAAAAAATTGTCATGCAGGTCGGTTTAAAAAATTTGTGGGTTGAGCTCAACCCGCCCCGCCCCACCCCACCCCATTGCTATCCCTACTGCTGAAGCCGTGCACTCTTACGTTTTCCGGAACTACTGGCCTTCATATAAACTTTTCTCCGGAGATCCTAGTGAAACCCCAAAACATTATATTGCAAAAAGTGGGTTTGACAATTCACATGTGTCATTCTACAATCATAATGTTTCATACTTCAGAGTAAAGTTTGCCAATAGATGGTTTTTCCTAGCATGCACGTAACTGAAACATTACTGCTTCAAAAATATACCAAGTGGAGCATTTACAACGAACTGAAGTTTTGTTGCTTTAGAATATTCCATTTTGATTACAGTTAATCCTTTCTACCTGTTCTTCCTCCACACTGGATGGATGATCTCTTCCACAATGTATGATATAATCTGATCAAATGCCGTCTGGAACTTTACAGGTTTTGATTATTGGAGGATCAACAGGAACCATGCTAGAAGCCTTGGAAGTTGTGGGTGATGGTCAATCTGGCTCCTTAGATGAAGTAATTGCATTAGCCAAGCTATTTCCCAACTTTGTAATAAGTTAGAATGTTTTGCTCAGTGCACTAATTCTTTCTCCTGCTCTTTTCTGACTTCAGACCTTTGAGGGGAGCAATGGATATATAGCTCCTTCTTATAGTGATGAATCTTATGACGGTGAACCGTCATCAGGGAACAGGTTCAGGATGAAACTTAAGGAGTTCCACAAGAGGTAATGCTCTTTTGCTTGTGGCACAATGTTAGTTGTTGGGAGATTTAAATCTTGGTGTCTCAATGTTTTGTTTAGTTTTCCACCCGGTATCTGGTACCTACATTGTCCTCCTTAATGTTATCAAGTCATCCCAGCTAACTAGTGAAGTGGGTAGATCACTGCTGTGAGATACGGGTTGTCTCATCATTTCCTGTCTTTTTAATGCATTTAATTGTTTTCTCCAGTACTACTTCATTCTCAGCATTGGACAAAAACTACCTCACACCATTCTTTACTACTCAAGGTGGAGATGAAGATGAAGGTAATTTGCACATCGTTTACACTTGATAATGTTTTGGTAACTTGATATGAGAATCAGATTGTTTCTGTCAACATGCTAGTTACCATTTACCTACGTTGCTTGTTGTGCTCATTATCTTGTCTAATCATGTATATAGTTACCAACGCGATAAGCTCATGCAATATGACTTAATTTTTTCTGGTACACAGATGAGCCAATAATACACAGGTCCAGAGGAGCCGGTTATGATGGCCACAACTGACTTTCAAATAGCACAATCAAAATTTCAAGATGACAAGATTAGTACAAATCACATTTTGCTGCAAAGATAAAATCAACCTCAAGTATACTCAGCGGACAATGAGTGGCTTGTAAGTATGCATCAATTATGACGAAAAGTTTAGATTCTTTAGGGGGTACAAAGAATAACGGGTGGCAATTCAGTGTAGGAAGTTTAGGATTTAGCATACCTAGCAAAGCAAAATCATCTGATATCCCTTGTATATGAATGTTTAAAGCCAGGAATAGGAACGGGAACAGCACTGCGAGTGGCTTCTATATTCTGAAATGGCGATATGATTCGCTGATCTTTAACTTTTACAAATTAGTGTAAAGTAATTGCATATTCCACTAAGCTTTTAGTGTGTTGCTTCGTGCAGCCTATTTATCAGCTTCACTTTCACAAGCGATGTGGATCATTACTGCCTTGAATAGTCTGTTTTAAGGTTACTGTTAATGAAAAAAAAACAGAAGAAAAATTCAACCATTTTTAGCTGTTACGATATTTGGTTTCCAATGTTTAAGTTGCCAATCTATTTGGGATTTAAACTAGTATGAATGATAGACTAGCTTCTTGGTTTGGAAAATTTTCTAAATGTCATTATTGAAATACTATATTTTGAGTTATAACATGATTTTACAACTTTCAAGTTATAACAGTAAAGAGGTAACAAGTTATAACAATTTTTAAATATAATGTACTAATAAACAGATTAAAGAAAAAGGTAAAGGGATCCCTTGTGATAAGATTTAATATGTTAAAATGCTTAATTTAAATAAATGAAACACAATCTATTAAGGATTGTAATTAAAAATTTATAAATAGTAATTGTACAAAAATTCATTTGTAGGCAATAATATTTAGTTTTAAATACATATATTGGGTGATTTTTATTTATTCTTTTCCTTGCAAAGGGGTTTGCTGTTAGCTCTTTGAGCATATAGTACTAGTGATTTTGGATATGCTATGAGCCTATGACCATGTTGAGGGGTAGAAACTGAGTAGGGGTGTACATAGATCGGTTCGGGGTACATAGCTCGAGTTGGTTCGTTTTTTTCGTTTATCAAATTAAATCAGTTAGGTCGGTTTTTTAAAAATTTATAAAGTGAGTGAAATCATTATATGGGGTTTTCAAAGATGATTAAAAAAATGAACAATGTTCAGAAACATGAATTATGAAAAAGTGTAAGAAATACTCACCTATATGATAAAATATTTACAATTTGTATAAATATAATGTCGATTTTGGCAAAAATCAAACCAAATCAAGTATAATCAAGGTTTCTTTCTCTATCAAATCAAATTACTAATTTTTTCTTCTTCTCAATTGATTTAATTTATCGATTTGGTGTGAGAGATCGGCACTAATACACTTGATAACAGTAATAACCTATAATGAATCTATTATGTGTAAGACTGTCATTGATAAACTAAATTGTAGGTCATTATATCATCTTTATTTAATTATTTTTAAGTGGTAGGTTTAAAATATAAACATTTATAAAAATTTGGTGCTTGTAATTTGTGGAAATTCCATGTCATGTATGGTTTTTAGAGATTAGGTCGATATGGATTTTTGTAGTATATGTGTCATCATGTATCTTGCATGATATCATACATATAAAAAAATCCTACCCAAATCCACTAAATTGCTTCATTTCAAATTATTTTTTAAATAATGTCACGTGGCAGTGTAGGTCTCTCACCTCATTAAATTGAGGTTATCCCCAAATAGAGACAGTCGAAATCAGGGAATAACTCCGACTATGAAGAATATATAATTTGTGTTGGCCAAATTTTTGACGAGTTAAAAGTATTTTTTTTTTCCAAAAAATTATTAGTTACAGAAAATTGATCAAGCATTTAGAAAGAAAATAAAAAGTAAAAATAATTTTAAAAAATTCAAAAGTACCTTGAGAAACATAAATCACTTTTACTATTAATAAAAAGTGCTTTTAAAATTAACTAGTCGTACAAACTATTATTTTCTAAAATCATCTAAAAATAGTTCTAACAAAAACACTTCTTAAAGTAAGTAAAACATGTTATAAATCTACATTGAATAAAGTCGTTCAACTCGCAATATTTTTGCCTAATAAAACTCTTGCATAGGAATTGTACGGTCAAAATAATCCTTTATTATTTGTTAAACAATTATCATGTTATTGTTGAAATTGCTAATTATCTATTAAATCGAGCAATTATTTTAACTTCATATTTTAAAATATAGAAATTAAAATTTGAAAGATAGATTTTAAGAGTTTCTTTAAGTTTTTTCTATTTTTATTAAATAAAACTTCTTCAAAAATCTTTTTTTTTCAACTTCAAATATTACTTCTTCTTTTTTAATCTCAAACAAATATCTTAATTTGAATGCACATGATTTATCTTTATTTCAAAAAATCTTAGAGTTTATAAGTTATTGAAAAATTAATTTCTTTGATGAAATAATCTTGAAGCTAATGGTGGTAATAGTCAACGGTAATGGTTGCTAGTTGATGTCGGGTGATAAAGCTGATCAACGGACAATAATAATGATTATAAGGTGGTGATTGGATAATGCTAACTGTACTTATATACGATGACGAATGATAGATGATTTTAGTTGATGAAAGCGACTAATAATAATAAATGTGGACCATAAACAATAGACATAATAATGATGAACGATTATTTTCTCATAAATCTGTTAACTCAACAATGTCTTAATACTTTTAAAGTTTGGCAATTAAACTATATATATTCAAAAAAAATAAAAAACTAAGTAGCATAGGGTTTAGGGAGTACTTGAAAAATTATTGGTCATATATAGCACATTACTATATTCTACTTTTTCCCAACCTAACTTTTATTTAGCTGGCCAATGTCTACATCATCTTCCCTTTGCTCAACTTTGTTCTTAACTTTACCCATGCAATATCTTTGCTTTCTTTTTACTTCTTTTACAAAGTATTTTAGAAGAAAATGATATAAAAAAAAATAAAAAAAATAGTCCCTTATGTTTGGGTAATTCTAAAATAGTCCTTCAATTTTATCCCTATTTAATAAACTTAATCATTAAATTTAATGAGAATTGTGATTTTTTTTTAATTTGAAGATTTTACAGTTATATTTGGTCTATCTTTTATGTTGGTGAAATTTCTTATGTTTCATCTTTTAGGATTTGATGAAATTCCTAGCGTTCTTGATTAAATATCACTTTCATATATCTCAGTAAATTTAACAAATTGACAGAGATCAATAATATTTATTTTTGACAAATTGAAGGGATCAAAACTTCTAAAGAAATATGTTTTAGATGTTTATTTTAGATCTACTCACAAAAATATGGAACTATTATTTTATTTTATTTTTTCAAACATTTTATTCCTGCCTTATCAAGTTACATTTTTCGATTTTTCATTTGAAATGTTACATAGTATTGACGTCACATTATTTCACAATATTATTTTCTAGAATCTACAATTTTTAAAAATTCAACTTTAGTTAAACTATTTGAATTTTAACCTTTCTTTAACTATTACAAATATAATAAACAAGTCATGAATGAAAATCTTTAGTTCCATGTTTATTTAAATCTCGTCATATAAATTGAACGAAAAATATTTGAATTTGGTTTTAAAAATTAAACAAAAATTGAAGGGTTTTGCAAAACACCTAATTCTAATTATGAACTGCAAAAATCAAAGATAGATCTAAGGACGGATACCCCCAACTATTTTAACAAATAAAATTATTTATTCGACCGATCAAATTCCAAAGTTATTATTTTGAATTAACTAAATTAAAACTATAAAGAAAATAACTAATAAACAATTAACCAAAGAAGAATATATTTTTATGTAATCTATAATATGAAATCTATCTAGGTGTATGGATTTAACAATCATGTTGAATAATCACTCGAAGTGAATGTGATTTTCTATCAAGTTATTGGTAACGAAAATTACTCTCACTAGGCTCTTTCGAGTTGTGTAGCCCTTTGATTCATGACCTCGCTTTCACTCCTACCTATCGGTGATCATGATTGTGATATAAACTTATAGATATGTTGTGCATTAATTAATCAAGTAAGATGACGGAGTATATCTCTATTCTAATGGTAAATCAATCTCCTCCATGAGGCAAATATCATATTTAGGGTTCAAAAATGTTCTCTATTAGTCATAAAGCAATAAAACAATCACCCAAGATTAAGTAAATAACCACTCGAGTTATTAAAACAATCACCATAGCAAATTCTAATAAATTAGCAAATGGATGATTAAAAGATCAAAGCAACACTAAAATTATGTTTACCAACAAAATGATATAGTTGAATTTATCAAAATGGTTTAAGGAGACATGAGTTAGATGTAATGAATATAAAAGCAAATATATAATCAAATGACTTAAGTACAACATTTATGAAATGACTTTAAGAATTGAGAAGGTGCCAGGAGCTTCTGGAGCACCTGACATAAATGACTAATGGGCTATTTATAGAGAAAAAAAGAATTGTTTGAATTCCTTCTGAAGACTCATAAAAAAAATTGTGGAAAACAAAACTAATTGTTTGACGATTAGTGTGACAATTAGTAAAAGATGAGGAGGAGAACACGTCATTGTGGTTACATGAGTTACAAAGAATTATAATACCACTTTCCCTATTTTATGTCTACTAATTATCAACTCTTAATATTTTAATTTCTAATATTAATATGTACGATAACATCAATAAAATGTTATAGTAATTTTAATATAATTAGACACATATGCCACATGTTCTCATATCATTAGTCCATCTGGACAAGACCGGTTTTACCCCATACATAGTCATACACCAACGACCGATTACATTAAAGGGTATTTGTTGTCGTGTATTCTAATGGTATATTTGTTTGTTAATAGTTGTCGTAGGCTGTCCATTGTAGCAGTATTCGATTGTTAACATCGTCAAGCTCTAATTATATCATAATTTGGAGATAAAAGCAACATTACAAAGAAAATGGCACATAAATTAGGACCTTCACAGTTTTGTATGTATAAAAAAAGCAATTAAATTATCATTCCTTAATTACCATTGTAAATTTAATACTAGCATTGTAATTTGTACGATGGTGTTAATTAATTATCATTATTTAATCCTTAATCTTCTTGAGATTGCCGTGTGTGTTCTACTATGTTTCTTGTTTTTTTAGAAGTTGAGTATTTGTGGATAACGGCTATGTGCTTACTCTCCATACAAGGTGTAAGGATCTTGACGGTCATTTTTGAAAATTTTTGAGAAATTATCATTTTACCCTTCTCGTTAGTTTTTTCGGGTGTTATTTGATCAATTTGTGTGGTTGATTTTGGTAATTCTTAAAAGGTTGTGAACTTTGCAAGTTTTGAGTTTTAAAGGCTTAAGTTGCTCAAAGTGGTTTTCGGTACCAACCGGAGCTACGGGTATCAGAATGAAATTCCGTCAGTTACATCAGCTTCGGAATGTGGAAATTGGTCTAAGAATGTCTTCATTTTCGAATTCGGAGTTGTTTCGTGAAATTGAGGTCCTAAGTTGAAAAGTTTGATTTTAAATGAGTTAAGTTTGACTTTGGTCAACAACTCGAGTTCGGAGATTCGGATTGGACTTCTGATGATTTTGTTGGTTTCAATGGGTGATTTTGGGCCTATGAGTGGCTTCGTTATAATTTTTGGAGGTCCTGAGCTCATGTTGGTCTTTTTGAGGTTCGAAGTTAGTTTAATTGTGATTTATCGAGTTCTGGGTCAAATAGACCTTAAATTAGAATTCTAATGGTTTCAGTGAGTCCAAAACGTCAAATTTAGTAGAAGTGCATATATGGTTTGTGTGTACGAAATTTCGAATGAATTACAAGGGTCCGATCAGAGACTTAGCTCTTTTTTCTTCCAAAATCTGGTGTTGGTGCAACATACTCTTCATCGCGATCGCGGACCCCTCCTTCGCGATTGCGATACACCCCTTTCTTGACCTTCGCGATTGTAATGTCTTTCCGCGATCGCGATGCCTTCTTCCCTGTATACTTCGTGATCGCTGGGCTAGTGGCCACGGTCGGATGCACAATTTGGCCTCAATTGTAAAATATCGGGGGAAACCCCATTTTCATAATTTTTTGAGTTCTTGAGCTTGGTGGAGCAATTTTTGAGGAGATTTTTCAAGGAAAAACGTTGGGTAAGTGATTTTCTACCTAAAATACTTTACTTTCATTTAATATCTCGTGATTTTAACTTCCAATTTCTTAGTTTCGAACCCCAAATTTCTTGATTTTTCCTAAACCCAAAATGGTGATTTTGACTCAATTCTTACTTAAACATTGTGGGTTTTTCAGCCATGAGTTCCATTTTTCATGTAGAACTTGATTCTAAAGTCAATTTCCACTTTTACCCTTTTTTTTAAATTAATCGATTTTGGACTATTTTTACTCAGTTATGAATTCTTGCATTATGGGTGTCATTGGACTCTTTGTGACGTGTATGTTTTATTCTTGATAGTGGATTGTCATTTCGGACATTGAATTCGAGGGTTGTTTGTCCGATAGGAACGTTTGTGTGCGGTTCCAACTATTAAGGTAGGTTTGGCTATCCCTCTTGAGACTGGGATGGGGTAATTAGTCAATCTTATGTTATAGACATTGGGATGGGATTGTAGTATAGATTGTGACTGTTAAATCATTAACTATACCCATGTGGGGGCTTATATATATTGTGTAACTGTGTGTGGCCTTATTTGTTATCTTATATACTTTGAGAATGTGTCATTCATGACTTATCTGTGATAGAGGGGAGAGAAGACTATATGACTTGAATTGCCCGCCTGAGGGGTCGAGTTGGGGGTTTTGAGTATATTTGAGCATCAAAATATTTTCGAAAAATGGTGAACACTTCCTTCGATATATTTTCTTTCCATTATTACCTATTGAGGGTAAATATCATGTTTAAGTTGAATTTTGAGGACTTCGAACCGGGTATTACATGTTGAGTTGAATATTCTCCATGCAATATGTGTTTGATGCATTCATCCTCATTCATCATACCATTAATCACGGGAAGTTGAGAACTGTGAAAAGATTCTTTTTGTAAAAGAAAATTTGACACATTTCTATATCCTTGACCATGAGTTAGGTGGCAAGTTGATGAGATATTGAGATTATGATTGGTATATGGACTGTGAGTCCCCGATAGGTCCTTGTCTAGAAGCCTTAGCTCGACAGGTATATACGACAGGTTGTGCGACAGCCTTGATTCCATCGTACAACCATATCATTGCATCATCATATTGCATTGCATTGCATTGATATCTGTGATACCTGACTTATCTGATTAATTATAATAATGAACTATAATTATGTGTTTACCTTACTCACACCGTTCTATATAAATTGACGGCACCGATGCCAGATTGAGACTTTTCTGTATACAGGTGAAAGCATTTCTTAGTTTATTTCATAGGTTTGATTAATTTTTTATACTCTGTCGGTTAAACCTACTGAGTACATGTGAATTGTACTCACACATATTTCTGTGTCCTTTCTGATGCAGATTCTAGTCAGGGCGTTCCGCGAAGCAGCTGATCCACTAGCGGACTTTATATCTCTAGATTAGTGGTGAGATCCCGGGGTCCGGATCACCACTAGTTCTATTTTTTATTTGTAGTCTTTATTACTATTCAAAGACTCATGTTGTATTTTTAGAGTCAAAACTTGTATTAGATGCTCTTTATACTTGTGATATCAGGTTTTGGGATAATTTCTTCGTTGTCTTTCTTTTGTTTAATTTGTGGCCTGACTTCCCCTTTGGGAGTCTTGTATGAGTTTTACTGTTTAGGCTTACACATCACGCTGAGTTTAGGATGTGTGTCATCATGACCTTGGATTTTGGATTGTGACAAATTGGTATCAGAGTGCTATGTTACCAGTCTCATAAGTTAAAGAGCAATGTGTCTAGTACAGTCTTGCGGATCGGTATGTAGACGCTCGTACTAATCTTCGAGAGGCTACAAGATACTTATTAGGAGAAATTCCTTATTTTGATTCCTTTCGTGCAAGTTATTCATATCAAGTGTTGTACATCCCTAATATATTCCTTTTGCGTAGATGATGAGGACTAGATTCAGAGTCACCGCGGGTGAGGTTGTACCTACTGTCTGAGCCCTAGTTCCCGGGTGAGGTAGAAGACGTGGTGGAGTTAAGGTTCGAGGCTAAGCGAGAGAAGCAGTTGTTACTCGTGGATGAGCTAGAAAGCTATCACCTGAGCCCATGTATGAGTATGAGGATGATTATGAGCAGTAGATTGAGAAGCAGAGGCCAACCCAGCCTCCTGTAGTTCCCGATAGTGCTCTAATGCTTCAGGAGCTGCTGGATAGATTATTGGCCAGGTTGGACGGTGCTCCTACTCCTGGTGTTCTTCTAGGTACTTCAAGCTCTCCTATTGAAGTTGGTGCTACACCGCCATTTCAGGGGCCTAGTATTGGATTTTAGACTCCGGGTTCTTCTTTAGTGCCTTGTATTGCACCTCCAAAATTTGTAGCTCCATTAGTTTCTGCTAGTGCCGCTATGTTAGTGGCTTAACAGAAGAGCTATGAGAGGTTTGTTCTATTGATGATAACGTTCAAGTATACCTCTCGAAAGAAATATAGATGATCGTTAGTAATATATTTATCCAACTAAGAGTCGGATCAATCCCACAGGGAATAGGTTGAAATAAGTCCATCAACAAATATTTTTCAGTTGTAGTTCCTACTCCTTGAAAATTAAAGTGCATATAGTTAAATGGAGTTTTTAATTGATTGATTTAATAACATTTAACAATGCACCACTAAAGTAACTAGTAATCAGGTTGTGAACAATATGAGAATTTAGCTAACATTGTATTCTCTATGACGTTTAACTCAGCAGACTAATCGAGTTGGCGGTAACGTTTCAATGAGTTGCATGTAAAATCCAGCGAGTTATGTAACATATAATTCACATTCCGATCCTTCTTAGATGCATTTTATTCATCTCCTCCCGATCTCAGAATGTATTTTTTACTAACCCTCGATTTGGATCTCTGAGTATTATCCTCTCCCGGGCTCAAGTGACTTAGACGAAGTTTTGTTCCTCCAAATTTCTATTGAGATAATCTTTTCCTAATCACTACCTACCTTTCGGGCAAGAAATGAATATGAGCAAGTTCCTAATGCGTGCACTCATCAAGAAAGACTTTTAGACTAAAAAAATCACAATACATGCAAGACAAAGCACGATAATCACTTTACACATTTGCCTACTTTAATATATTGTCATGGTTCCCACAACTCTAGTTGTGGTCTTAGCTACTCATAATTGTAAGTAAAGGAATAATAATTGGTGTAGAATTCATGAATCAATACCTACGTGAATGAAGAAGTAAACATTGAATCACACACACGTACCACAAATCAAGAATGAAAACTGAAATTATATTTCAAAAATCAATTTCAAGAAGTAGTAGAATGTGTCTTCTAATGTCATTCACAATAATACTCCAAAAAATAATAATAATGTGTAACCCTAAAATATAATAAATTCGGGTATTTATAGAATTGCAAAACCTACTTTTAAACCAATTAGGAAAACTTAAGTCGGCATAGTTCATGCCCATGCACAATGGACCGTACTAATCTTCACGGTGCGTGGTCTTGCTATATGGTGTTTGACTTGGTTCCACCATTGTGTGGCCTTTATTTCTTCAAGGACGCCTTATGGCACTGACTATGACCCGTATTGGGGACCGTAGTGATTACCTTTATAAAACCTTCAAAGCTTCAACTAACCTTCACGATCTATCACCACGCTCTGTAGTGGACTCCACGGCCCATGAAGGGTCCCCTGGAGTTTTACTTGGTCAAAATTCGATCATCTTCAGCTTCACACGGCCAGCATTATTGCAGCCACCACAACTCATGCAAAGCACTACGATCCATGGTGGAGCTCGTAGTCCTTGGTCCTCAGCAAAACAGCATCACAGATTCACAAAATAATCCAAACTCGTGCGTGACTTAGTTTTCGTGTAAAATAAATAAAACACACATCATATCTACAGAAACATTCTTGCAACACATACTAATTCACTATTTTGAGTATCAAAAGTATCGTAAATACGCGACACATCAATTGGCACCTTCCATATTTGATGGTATTGCCAGAGAGAAGGCTTATGAATTTTTGACTGAGTGCCAGAATAGGTTGTTCAACCTGGGTATTCTAGAGGCACATGGAGTATCTTACAGATTTGATGGTACGGTCAGAGAGAAGGCCTATGAATTTTTTACTGAGTGCCAGAACAGGTTGTTCAACCTAGGTATCCTAGAGGCACATGGAGTAGCTTACACTTCATATCAATTTACTGGAGTAGCCAAGGAGTGGTGGAGGTCGGTTCTTGCTCGTAGGCCTTCTGGTTCTCTTATGATGAGTTGGGAGTAGTTTGCTGAGGTTTTCCTTGAGGGGCTTGTGCCTTATAGCCTCCGTGATTATCTCAGAGATAATTTTGACAGATTGGAGAAGGGCTCCCAATCCGTATCTGAGTACGAGGCTCACTTCCATGAGTTGTCTCATTATGCTATGTCGAATATTACCATCGAGTTTGAGCATATTTGCAAGCTGGTGAAGGGATTTGCAGGTTATCTTCAAGAGGCTACAACCTCTTTGTTCTATCTGATGGTACCTTTTAGAGTATTATTGATCATGACAGGATGATAGAGACTATTCAACATACTAGACAGAGCGGGCCAAGAGGTTCCATCGACAAGATCAGTTCGGCGGTCATTCCTCTAGAGGCAGAGAGTATTTAGGTCCAAACACCTATGGTTACTAGGGTAGACCAGTCTAGGTAACTATTTAGGGCATAGACGGTATAAGTTGATCTAGATTGGTTTAAGCTGGTTATAGTGGTTTTTTGGGCTTTGAAGGGCGTGTTGATACTTTTGGTTATCCTTTACGGAGTTCAGGTCCTCAAGGTTGTTATGTTTGTGACGAGTTTGGGCATAAGGCCCAAGTTTGCCCAGACGTGCTCCTTTTACTGGATGGCCAGAGACATCAGCTATTCGTTCTACACTCGTTATAGCTATTCGAGGTGCTTCACATAGTGCTAGAAGAGCTCGAGGTGGTGCTCGTAGTGGTTCGCAAGCTAGAGGTAACCGTCAGCTATGCTATGTTATACTAGGTAGATCTGAGGTAGAGGCCTCTGATGCAATTATTACAGGTATTGTTCTAATTTGCCAGCATTTTGCTTCAGTATTATTTGGTCCAAGGTCCACCTATTCTTATGTATCGATCTATTTTGATGTGGGTAGTGATTATGTGTGTGAGACCATTGTTGTGCCTATTACTGTTTCTACCCTGATGGTGAGTCTTCAGTGATGGATCGGGTATACTAGGGGTGCGTGGTGATATTTTTGGGTAGAGAGACCCATGCAGACTTGATTTTATAAGACATGCTTGACTTTGATATGATATTAGGTATGTACTGGTTATCTCTCTATCATAATAGATTAGATTGTTATGCAAAGATCGTGACATTAGCTTATCCCGATTTGCCCTTTTTGGTATGAAAGGGTAATCCGAGTTAGTATCCAAAGGAAGTGATATCTTTTATTTGTGCTCGTCATTTATTGGATAAAATTTGCTTGTCTTATTTGGCTCATATATGAGATCTTACTAAGGAGTCATCTCCTTTAGATACCACAAAGGTAGTGACTGACTTGTCAAGTGTTCCTCCTAATCGTGATATCGATTTTTTGATTAATTTGGAGCCGGGCACCAAGTCGATCTTTATTTCTCCTTATCGGATGGCTCTGACGGAGTTGAAAGAGTTGAAAGAACAATTGAAAGATTTCTTTTGATAAAGGGATTTATTTAACCTAGTGTGTCACCGTGGGGTGCACCGGTCTTATTTTTGAAGAAGAAGGATGGTAACATGAGGATGTGTATCGACTATAGACAATTGAATAAAGTTACCATCAAGAACAAATACCCTCTTTCTCTCATTGATGATTTATTGAATCAGCTTCAGGGTGTATCTTTATTCTCCAAGATTGACTTGAGGTCGAGTTACCATCAGTTGAGAGTTCGAAAATTTGATATCTCGAAGACTGCATTCATGACTCTTTATGGGCATGATGAGTTTTTTGTTATGTCTTTTGGGTTGACTAATGCCCCTACTGCTTTTATGGAGTTGATGAACCTGGTATTTCGGCGATCGCGATGTATCCCTATCTTGACCTTTGCGATCACAACATCTTTTCGCGATTGCGATGCCTTATTCCCTGTATACTTGGTGATCACTTAGGCTAGTATTTGAAATCACGATGCACAATTCGGCTTGAACAATAAAATATCGGGAGAAACTCCATTTTCATCATTTTTGGAGTTCTTAAGCTCGGTGGGCCGATTTTAGAGAAGAGTTTTTGAGGAACAACGTTGAGTAAGTGATTTTCTACCTAAAATACTTTACTTCCATTTAATATCTCGTGATTTTAACTTCCAAGTTCTTGATTTCGAACCCTAAATTCCTTGATTTTCCCTAAACCCAAAATGGTGATTTTGAACTTAATTCTTACTCAAACTTTGTGGGTTTTTCAATCATGAGTTTTATTTTTTATGTAGAACCTAATTCTAAAGTCAATTTCCAGTTTTATCCCTTTTTGGAAATTAATTAATTTTTGAACCATTTTACCTCGGTTCTGAATCCTTGCATTGTGGGTGTCATTGGACTCCTTGTGACGTTAATGTTTTATTCTTACTAGTGCGTTGTCATTTTGGACATTGAATTCAAGAGTTATTTGTCCAGTAGGAGCATTCGTGTGCGGTGACGGTTATTTAAGTAGGTTTGGCAATTCCTTATGAGACTGTGATGAGGTAATTAGTCAATCTTATGTTATAGACTTTGAGATGGGGTTGTAGATTGTGACTGCTAAATCATTTGCGATGCAAGTGTGGGGGCTTATCTATGTTGTGTAGCCGTGTTGGGACCTATTTGCTATCTTATTTGTGTTGTGTAGCTGTGTTGGGGCCTTATTTGCTATCTTATCCGCTTTGAGAATGTGTAATTCATGACTTATCTGTGATAAAGGGGAGACAAGACTATTTGACTTAAATTGCCCGCTGAAAGGTTGAGTTGGGGGTTTTGAGTATATTTGAGCACCAAAATATTTTCGAAAAAGGCTGAACACTTACTTCAATATATTTCCTTCCAATTATTATCTATTGAGGGTGAATATCATATTTAAGTTGAGTTTTGAGGACTTCGAACTGGTATTATATGTTGAGTTGAATATTACCTCCATGCCATATGTGTTTGATGCATTCATCCTCATTCATCATACCCTTGATCATGAAAAGTTGAGAACTATAAAAGATTCTTTTTGAGAAAGAAAATGTGACACCTTTTATATCCTTGACCATGAGCTAGGTGGCAACCCGAACGGACCCACCGGATTTATTTAAAATTCCGTACACACAAATCATATATGTTCTCCTACTAAATTCGACGTTTCAGACTCAATGAAACTATCAAAATTCGAACTCGAGGTTTCTTGACCCGAGATTCGTTAAGTCGCAACTAAACTAGTTTCAGCACTTGAAATATTCAAAATACCTTCGAAACCTATAAAAATTACAACGAAACCATTTCTAGCGTTAGAATCACAACCATTGGAATCATCAAAAATCTAATCCGAGTCTCCGAACTCGATTTATTGACCAAAGTCAAACTTAACTCTATTAAAACTAACTTTCCAACTTGAGACCTCAATTTCACATATCAACCCCAAATTCATTTCTGACGACTCTCCTAGACTAATTTCCATATTTTGGAATTGATGGAATTGACAGAATCCTGTTCTGAGACCCGTAGCTTTGTTTGGTCCCGAAAATTACTTTTTCACAACTTAACTCTATAGAACTAAAAAATTTACCCATTTCACTATCTATTAAGACTTTAACATATTCAACCATACAAACTAAATAAATAATACCCGGAGGGACTAATGATAGGGGTAAAATGATAATTTTGTGCCAATTTTCTAAAATGACCTCAAGGTCATTACAATGGAGGGTATATTTTTTGTAAACAAATATTTTTTTTGTAAAAATTATACAATGCATTTTATTTTTAATACACCAAACAAAATATTAAATAAGAAATAATTTCAGTATAACTAATGCAAATATTACTAATAAGTGCATTATTAATACGCTCTATTCAATATTATTCTTATACATCCTATCAAACGAACCCTTAGGGGTAGCTTGGTGTGAAGGATAACACCAAATAGTCTTGAGATTAAATTATAGCGGCACTTAATTTGTTGTTGGTTGGCAAGTTTGGAATAATTTATTTCGGAAGTAATAATTAGTATTGACAAAGCTTGGGTGGTATACTTATGTTGGGATAACTTATCCCGAGATAAAATAAATAACTGACAAAGATATCCCTTTAAATTCTTTTTATACCTCACTTTTCACATTCATATATATATATATTATTTGTAATACTATATAAAACAACATTAACAACCTTCACTCCTTATTATTGTGATAATTCTTGTCATGACCCGACATAGGGCCTAGTTGTAACACAGCGATCGAAATCCTGAAGGGCTCCAACCAAGCCTCTTGACATATCATAAAGCATGCATAAGGTAAAGTAAATGAGGAAATATCATAAGAGAGTCTAAACCATGGTTCATAAGAAGAATGTAACTCGACAACATAGACTCAAAATATTTTTGTCCAATTAGTGCCTCTACTCATGAACATAAGCGGAGGCTAAGACATGTCTCTAGCTCACCCTCAACATAAAATAAATCAATGTCTTTTGAAGTAAGAAAACAACATGTCATAACTAGTCCTCGATAGATGAGGACTCATCACAACTCCCTTGAGAAGAAAGTTCTACTAGCCACGTGGATGGATATAATCCTCAACCTCAGCCCCTACATTATGAGATAATGTAGGCAACAATATGCGTTAGTACATTTAAATGTACTAAGTATGTGGGTATGACATGAAATATAAATCATAAGATGCAATGATCGAGAACATGCATAGTAGGAAGGCTAAGTAAAGCCATGAGGAAAACCATAATGATCAAAGCATTTGAAAAACTTGGTTGAAAATCATAAGATGACATAATAAGCATATACATAAATGGGATAGAAACCATAACCGACAGTAAGACTATGCGATCTATAACATGAAATTTCGTTGTCTCCCCATACAACAAAGAAAAAGGGAATCTACTTGCCAAGGTAGACTCTACCCCGCTAGGCGGGTCATGTACATACGTTATATGTGTATCCACTAGCTAATTCATAAGGCAACCTACGGTGCCACGTAATTTAAGGGACATGAGGCTGCTACTAAGGCATTTGGTAGGGCCCCACCTCAAGTCCACTCGATACTAAGTCAAATCCCACGGAATACGTAACATAGAAAACATACTTAACATATATCATAACTTGTTCATAAACTTCATAATTCATAGAATAACTCATTTCATAACATAGTTACAATGTGAGAATTGACATTTCATCATTATAAATCATACTTGCATAATTCATATCACAAGGTCTTAGGTCACCACATAGGGCCCTAAGTCACATTTCTTCATACTTGAATGAATATAATAACTTGAATGTACTTGTAATTCATGATCATAATTCATACTTGAAATTAGAGTAAAACTCATATACATAATCAATTTGATTGAAAATCATGAGAATACCTTGAAAACATTGAATTCCATAATCATAATTCATATAATTCATTATAGAAAATAGCTCTATGCATGGGCATTCATAATTCAACTTGATATCATGTAATTTATGTAGAAACATACTTATAATGATCATTAGTGATGATTTAAGACGAAATTAAAACAACCCAACACAATTCATCAAAATTGAAGTTTAAAGATAATGAGATTTCATGAGATTTTTGAAATAAACCTTGGTCTCCATGAGTGGAAGGGACTCATGAATCAATCCACACATGCCTTGATTGAAATTAGACTTGAATTTGAGAAAGGAGGTTTGATCTTGAAGAAACCTGAACCAAAACTTAATGAACTCTTGAAGAACCTTGGGAGAGAAGTCTAGAATTTGTTTGGGAAAATAATAAGGGAATAAAAGAGTTTTAGGAGTATTTAGGATACAATTCATAATGAATCTAGTCCTTAAAAATGTCCACATACATTATTAGGATGAAGGAAAAATACCAAACTACCCCTAATTAAATTTTTGAAATTTGACCCTTACGAGTCATAGAAGCAGTGACGAGTCATAGGAACGACTCGTCCTGCAGGTCTTGAGAAAGACCTGAAAAATAAGTCTCTGATTTTTTGTCATGAGTCGTGTTTATGAGACGTCTTCATGAGTCATCAAAATGACTCCTCTTGCAGGTGTAAAAAGCTGCAAATTTAGGTAGTCTCTGAAGTTTTATCACGACTCATTTCCACGAGTTGTAAGCTTCTCTATGACTCATCTTGTTGAGTCGTAGATGAGTTCTGAGGGTGACATCTGCGGGTCATCATACCTTGCCACGATGACTCATTTCTACGAGTTGTTCTTTGCTCTACGAGTTGTTAAAGGACTCGTCAACCCACTTTTGCCTTAGCCAGATTTCTAATTATCTTCTTCATCTCTACGAGTCGAATTTACGACCCGTAATAACTCAAACGAGTCATAGACTGGCTGGTAGGTCTGGGCAATTCTAATTCTTTTGAATTTTTTTTCTTTCTTTTGACTTTTTCATCTTACGGATTCTTATAATTTTTTATATTTTTTCTATTAAAAAATTATACTATATAATATAATTTTTATTTATAAATTTGTTTGACTAATTCTTATGTTTATATATATTTTGATTTTTCATAAATCCTTTTTACTTTAACAAACTTAAATTTAAAAATTCTATTTTAAAATTAAATAAGGAGAAAATTTTATTTTTAAATACATACGGATATCATGAAAATGCACTCTAAGACCCCGGAAGTGGAAAAGTAAGAAAATGAGGCATTGAAGGAAGTTGCAGAAAAATGTGCACTAGATGTTGACCACGAGACCCTTCACAGGCTGTACTCAGCATCACGACTCGTGGAAAGGGCTCGTGTAGGTGTCCAAGATCAGGCAAGTTAAGGAGGGAGGTTTATGGAGAGCTCTACGGTCCATGGAGAGTTTTATTGACCGTGAAGCCTCCCATGAACTCGACTCCTAAGACTCTTGAAATTGGGTGAGGACTATGAGATGCACCACAGGCCGTGGTGAGCACCAAGAGCCATGGTGCCCCCCATGAAGGTTACCCCTTAGACCCAAAAATAGAGCCCCATCACCGCGATCATCACCACTGGACGTGGTGAGCTTCACGGACCGTGGTGGGCCTTTCTTTTATGTGCTCAACTCAGTTTAAGTTGGGGTGTTTTAGTTTTTTCCCTGTGATCTCATTAATGAATGTGGACAGTTTTAGGGGTTTATTTTATCCTAATAACTACCCTAAGCCCTCCTAACCTATCATTCTCACCCTAATACCCAAAATCTTCTCTCAAGAGTTATCTTCTTCCTCAAGCTAATTTCAAGAGAAATCAAATCAAGTCTCCAATCAAGAGCAAGATTGTAACACCCCCTAAAATGTTGTATGTGGTGTTTCAAATATCGATGAAAATAATACTGCTTCTATATTTTTGGCATAATTTTTCATAGGATGGTCCAAATTATGTGATTCAAATTTCTGAATAACTCCAACATCATTATCTACAACTTTCGCACATATCTTAAGATTCGGAGGCTAAGTAAGTCAAATAAATTAATTTTTGCAAGACATGGTGTTGTGACGAAATAAAGTGTTTGTAGAAGAAAAACCATATCTCACTTTAGGTTACTCTAAATCAATTGATTCTTTAACGATATAAAAGTAGGCTTCTAGAGATACATATCATATGAGATACCAAATCCTAATGAGTAAGTTATCTTGTTCAAACACAGCTTAGAAAAAGGGTATTCCGTTAAAAGAAGATTCATCTCACCAACTATGGAAAGATCTAGATCCATTTGACATCATCCATGACATCAATAGTCCTCCATTTAACATCACCATGACATCAATAGTACTCTATTTAACATCATCCATGGCATCAATAGTTCTCTATTTAGCATCACCCATGATATCACAATCCTCCATTAAATTTTCAAGATCATCCATTGTAATTATTTTTATTTATTGTTAGGTCCCTCCTCCACACCTTTAAATACCACCTTATTTCCTCATTTAATTCATCAAGATTTCTCAAACAACTTTTTTTTCTATACATTTATTTACTCATTTTCAAATATAGTTTTAATTTTTAGTAGTGTAGAAATACTATTTCGATGATTCTGATACTCCGGGTAGTACACAAAATGCTCCCGCGAGGAAAAGAGGTTAGGGGTTCAAGAGTGTTCATTGAGTTCTTCAATTCAGAGTAAAACTTCAAATTTCAAGTATGTAAGGTTATTCATAGCATTGAATTGAGTTTGTCCATGCGCCCAATATTTAAAATCATCGTAATTGAGTTATAGTTGAGTTTTACCTTAATTCTTGAATTCTAAATGAGTTAATTCTTCTTCTATTGAGTTAGATATATTTATGCATTAAGATTATTTTTTTTTTTATCTCTCATATTATTGAAACTATTGTTCGTGGCTACTTTTTCATGAACCTTAATTGATTTGATGTTCATGAATATTTTTATGCGTGTTTTAGGTAAAGATGTTGACTTTTAATATTCATTGACAAAAAGAGTGATTTGAATTAATATTGTATATGTATTTTATTGAGTCTTGAAAGAGCAAAAACATTGAGTTTAAATGAATTTGATTCTTTGGATTAAATGATGTTTTAAGCAAAATGTTTTGATGAGATGTAAATGATGTTTTGAAGTGTGATGATTGATGAAGAGGTAATGAGATGAGTTTGATGCTTTAAATTAAAGTTCAATGAGATTAGATGATGAGGTTAGTATGAGCACATATTTTGGGAATAATATTGAGCACCGAAATAGGCAAGAGTTTAATTGACTCAAACCCCAGAACTACGTATCCAGCATAGGCTGGAGGCTATGCCTCTCATGTCCCAAAAAGAGGACTTTGATGATTGGATCTAAGATGGTGATGTCTTTTACCCTGACAAGGTATTGGATGGATGTGGCAACAACATCACTTCGTTGTATCATCACTAGCTCATAAGTGATGGTTGTCGGTTAGAGAAACTCCTAACTGAGTAAGCATTGCTTATTATTATTTTTAAACTTGCATTACATATTGATGTTGAGATGATGTTGAGTTTTGAGCTGAGTCTTCCTGAAAGGAGTTTCTTGATATCTGTCTTTACTTTCCTTCCATTTTACATACTCGTACATTCCATGTACTGGCGTCATTCGATTTGCATTATTTTATGATGAAAATATAGGTGTTAGAGATCCTCAACAGGTGCATCATTGAAAATCATTACGTTTTAGCTATTTGGTGAGTCCTTCTTGTATTCAGAGGAACTCTTTATCCTTTTTATTATTGTTGAGTATTATATTTCTTTTGAGGTAGCCATAGACATGTTATTGACACCGTCTGATAGTGTTAGAGGCTTCATAGACAGAGTTGATGATGTAATTGGAGTAGTTCTCATTTGAAACTACTTCTTCTAAGAATTATTTCTTTCCTTTGATATTGATGATGACGAGTCCACATAAGTATTCTTATTTTCACTAAAGTCTTCTGCTAATAAATGAATGTGTGATGAGACCAAGTGGTTCTCTCGAAGGCCAGAGATGATTTCTGAGTGCCGGTCACGCCTAGGGTACCCTCTCGGGGCTTGACAAAGATTAGGACTTATAAGAGCTAAGGTATGTGGGAATTCATCCATGGTCCCTTTCACCGATGGAGTCCCACGTTTTCTCTCAAAATATCTTATGAATTCTTCTTGTAAAAGGCCTAGTTTCATAAATTTACATTGGGTCTTCTTAATCATTATATATTTCATTATTTTTATTTTAATTATGCATAATTCACAATACATTTCATGATTTCAAGATGAATTTCAATGACCCGTGCTACATGCTAGTTTCAAGTATGTTTTCAATGAATTATGATTATGAATTTCAAGTGATTTCAATGAAAGTTTTATGAATGCTTATCAAAGCTTATGAATGACTCATGGAAGATTATAAATGATGTTTCAAAGATGTTTTAAGAAAGAAGTTATGGTGTGATAAGGCAATTCTCACACAATCATGTTAAAGAGGTGATAAGGTAGTTCTCACTAACTTATGGATTCTTATGGATCAATCATGTTAATGCACTATTCTTATGATTTTACTATGATGAGGATTGATATCTATTATTGTCTTTCCTAGTGATGTTAATGACTATGTTTTCATGAAATTCCGTTGGGCTAATAACTAAGCACCGAGAGGACTTTAAGGTGGGGTTCGGTTCGATAGCCATAGTAGCTACCCAAGGAAATCCTAGTAGCAGCCTTTAGTCCCTAACTACATTACCCGCGTAAGTTTATGATGTCAATATGATGTAGCTAGTGGATCCACATATAGCACAAAGTTAGAGGAAGTACCATTATGGAATCTACCCTAGAAAGTAGTGTCCCCATTCTCAATGTGGGGCATATCAAATTTCATGTTATAGCTTGCATGCTCTTATATGTCGGTTAAAGGTCCTATCCTACATCAAGATAAATGTAAAGTTATAAGGTTCTTATGATGATGTTTTGATGCATTGACCAAATGATTATGATGTTTCAAGGTTTTAATGGTTTTACTCATGTTTTAAGATAATGGTCATGCATCCCATATTCATATTGATTATGTCCTATATTTATTGTTCAAGCACACTTCTCATATACTTAGTGCATTCCATGTACTAACACATGTTTTTTGCTTACTTTGTATTATAATGTGGGATCGGACGATCATCGCTCACCTCCCACTCGTGGCTAGAGTGAGCTTTACTTTTCTATAGTTGGTGAGTCTTCATGCTTCGAGCACTAGACTTTTATATTTTTTCATTGTTTTTATGACTTTTCATATGTTGTCATGGGTAGGGGTGTTCATGGTTCGGTTTGGGTTGGTTATTGATTAAAATCATAACCAAACTAATTTAATCGGTTATTAAATATCTAAAACCATAACCAAACCAAGTAAAATAATAACCACGGGTTTGGTTATTGTCGGTTTGGTTCGGTTTGGTTCGGTTATTCGGTTATTCGGTTATTCGGTTTATGACTAGCCGAGACAATTCAAATATTCTATCTCTACATTCTTCAAATTCTTACGAAGCTCTTTTTTCCTCACGGCCCACAGAGGTTCGAAACAGAAAATGAAACAACTTAAACATTTGAAACAAAAAAGAAAACAACTTAAAATCAATTTAAAATTTGAAAAATTTCTTACAAACCTTCTCAAAAATTGACAATCTTGTACTTGGGGTTGAGGAGTTGAGGTTACTCTTGAGCCTTCACTGTTAGTCTATGACTATGAGACTGTGACTTTGTGAGAAACCAACGTGAGAGGAACAAAAATGTAAAAGAAAAACAGATACTAGGGTTTTAAAGTTTTAACTTTTACCTTATGTTGCTGCTTGCTGCTTAAGTGCTTAGTGCTTATTAAGAATTTAGGATTTAGTATTGAGGATTTAGAATTGGGCTTGAGAGTTGGGCTAATGGGCTTGGATTGTTGGACTTGGACTGCTGTTTAGTGTTTATTAGAATTTATAATTGAGCTTGAGAGTTGAGCTTGGATTGTTGGGCCTTAAAAATAAGTAGATTAATATTAAATTAATAATTAAAAGGTATAAAATATCTTCAATTATTTATGAAAAACTAATATTATACATATAAATAATTATAAATTTTATGTATATAATTATCGGTTTGGTTCGGTTATTTATTCGGTTATTTTTTCCTATAGCCATAACCAAACCAAATATTATCGGTTATTCAAATTTAAAACCAAACCAAACCAAACCAAATCAAATATCGGTTTTTTTATTCGGTTTGATTAAATTTTCGGTTTGATTTTGGTTTTAACCAAAACTGTGAACAGCCCTAGTCATGGGTGAACTAGGAGCTTGTCTTACGCCCCCATCTAGTTAGTAGAGGCATGTTGGATGTTATAGAGTCTATGTTGTGTTTCATTTGAGTTGAGACTTGTTCTATTTCATTGAGACTTTACTTCCGCTTCTATGTCTTAGTTCATTGCTTTACTTGCCTTGTGTATGCTCATATATGATATGCTAAGAGACTTGGTTGGGGTCCTTCGGGATTTTGATCGCCGTGTCGCACCTAGGGTCTAGCTTGGGTCGTGGCATGCATACATAAAAATATTTAAGCTAAAGAAGATGAAAGTCTTATTTTAAGAATGAATATTGAATAAATAAAATTTGCAAAGAAAACATAAAAACTAATTAAAATGAAGAGTATTTTTATAAACAAACAACATATTCTTAAAATTTATGTAATACATATTATTTTGAATACAACAAATCAAACACTCATAACTTATATTCAAATCAAATAAGGCCAAGTTAAAAAATATATTTATGTATTACGTCTAAAAAAATTATTTAAATAAATCATTTAAAAATTGCAGAAAGCAAAAGAAGAAGGTGAAAAAATAGAAGGAGAAGGTGAATAGTGTGAAAATGTGTATGAGAGGGAATGCAGAATGTAATGTGCAGACAAGTATGACGACAAACGTGAGCTACACCATTGCATCATCATAAAGCTTTCTCTTTTTCACAACACCCCATTTCCTCAAGATAACTATACTATATATCTTATTCTTGTTTGGAAAATTTCCATGAAAATTGTCTAACTATATTATACTCTTACCCCTTCAAAATTCTACAAAAGAAGTAGAGTCCTGAATCTCCGTTTACTAAATTTCAAGAATTACACTTCTTTGTTCTGTTTCCTGTTTTCTTCCCTTTGGGTTTTTCACAACCGATTCCTTTGTTCTCAGTCCAAATCAAGAAAAAGAAAATATATTAACATTGTTGTGTATAAAGGAAAATAATTCCTTTCTTGATCCATTCATTCATATATACATACATCCCATCTTTCTCTTGTGTGTGTATATAAATATTGGATTTTGGGAAGTGGGTGTGTTGTATTTGTATGTTGTGATAATGGATCTGAGGAGAAAAGGGTATTTCATATTCTTGTTAATATGGGTTTTCGCTGTGGCAGTGAAGGGAGAAAATGTAGTTTTTAATGTGAAGCATAAATATGGTGGGCGTGGAGGCTCAATCTTGAAGGAACTCAAAGTCCATGATAGTCGCCGCCATGGCAGAATGCTTGCTGCCGTTGACTTCGAATTGGGTGGCAATGGCCAACCCACTGATGCAGCGTTAGTTTACTTTCTCGAATTTTACTTTTTTGTAGTGATTCTTGTGTTTTCTTGGGATTTTGTATCGAGGGGGCTTTCTTTTTTCATAATTGATGCAAGTGATTGTACAAATGAATCAACTTGGTTGACTTAAGTGGTTAATTTTCCTTTTAGGAATGAGATTGTGTTTTAGTGATGAAAATTCCCATTTGATTCTTGAAGAGAGAAAACAATTAGAGTTGTTAGTTTTTCACTTGTTAATGTTTCTGCTCTAGCCCTTTGGCAAAAAATTATCTCGTTTATACATGGTAAATACTATTTTTAGGTATATATGGTAGATGGTGAACCCCTTTTGGCCTTTTCGTGTGTACATTTTATATTTCGAACCCCCTTAGTAAAAATCTTGGCTCCGCCGTTGGCTCTAGGTATAGTTATATACTTAAGTGAGATGGAGGAATATTATGGTCTTTGGAGAAACTTATCAGATTATATTTTCCTGATTCTAATTTGTGTTTGGAGAAAGATGCACTCTATCAAATTGTGACCTTCATCCAATCCACAAAAATGGAAAAAAAAGTGTGTCTATGCAGGAGGCAGTGGTGATGGAGGGGTGGCATTGCATAATTCATGTATGCACATTTCTTTCTAGTGGAATTGTAGTCATGTTTTCTTCATAAATAAATCATGCAGGCTCTATTACACTAAACTTACAATCGGGACTCCTTCTAAGGACTATCATGTCCAGGTAGATACCGGAAGTGACATCTTATGGGTGAATTGTGCTGGCTGTGCGAGATGTCCTTCAAAAAGCAGTCTTGGGGTATGATCATTCTCTAATTTATGCATCGTTTTGCCGTCTCTGTAAAGAAAATGGATTCCAGTATGTATAATATAATTCTTCATATTTTTGACTTTCTGTTCTTGATTGTCCTAGTAGTTTCTCATCTATGTTGTTATACTACAGATAGACTTGAAGCTGTATGACTTAAAAGCCTCATCTACTGGGAAAAGCGTTTCTTGCGACCAAGACTTCTGCACTGATATGTTTAATGCTCCCTACTCAGATTGCAGGGTGGGATCACCCTGTGAATATCAGGTTACTTATGGAGATGGCAGCTCAACTTCTGGATACTTTGTAAAGGATTACATTCATTTTGATCAAGTCTCTGGGGATCTTCAAACCACATCCATGAATGGTTCCATAGCATTTGGGTAATTTAATCCTTGTGATTTAAATCTATTTATGTTAATTGTTGCCAAACGAATTGATGCTGTACTTGGATGACTACCATTGGGGAATATGTTCTGAAATAGCTTTTCTTTGGTTACCACTTTCTTACTTCACCAAGTTCTACTACCCTGTCTTGACTATATTTGTTAGCCGAAGAATGTTTGGAATCTGGTTGTGGTTAAAATAGATTCTGTTGCAGTTCATTGGGAAGAGAAACAAATTTGTCTCTTTCATCAATTTTATTTTAAAAAAAATAGATTTGCTGTAGTAGCATCATCTGTCACCCCATGACTTCAAGTACAAGTGAAACCTGTGCTGTTTGCATATTTGTTGATGTAGATATCTAAATTGCTAAATGAATTCGGATGTTTAATTTCAATCTCTCTTGAGCTGAAGAACAGGGGAGGGAAATGCTTAGAATAGGAATTATTTAGTGTCTCAGTCTTAGTTATGCCATATTAAATAAGTTCCCTGCTGAGGAAACGTGTGAGAAGTAGTTAATATGCACATTTGAGTATACAAGTCATTACGCTGTCTAGAACGGAGATATTGACTCAATGGTGTAGCAGTTTATGTAGTGGTGTATCATGAATACTCTTATTAGTTTACAGAGTGAAGAACCCCTGAAAAAAAGGGAAAACTATTTTCTCCTCACACTGACTCTCTTGTATATTGTTCCCCGATCCTATGCTAGTTCAGTAAGTGGAATCTTGAATAGGTTCATGGAACAATTTCAGTATCACAGGCTCTTGCTCTATTATATTAGGTTGTTTACACATCACTGGTAAGTCAATACATTGAAAGTTCTGATGAAATGTTATATTTTTTTCTGCAATTCTGTATAGTGAGCATGATAAAGTGTTATATCCAGAATAGGTTGTTATAGTGTTAATGTTCAGCTTCTGTAAAGTTTATTAAAAATGTTTAGCTTCTGTAATATTTTCCTCCCTTCACTTTTTTTAATGAGGAATTAGTACTGACAGTGGCACTCATTAATATATCCAATGAAGTTATTGTTTTCCTAGTTGATTATTTTCAATGGTTTCGATCCTTTACTCCTCCTATAATTGTTAATTCTGGTTTTGTCACCATGTTGTGTGCACAGTTTCTTGATGTAAATTAAGCTACTCAAGCCTGTGATAGAGTACTACTTTTTTAGCAAGTAATTTATCTCTTGATGACATGTGTGTAACTTGCATGTTTTTGATCCAAGATAGGTGCTCATCTAGACAATCAGGAGAGCTAGGCTCATCTACTCAAGCGGTTGACGGAATAATTGGTTTTGGACAAGCAAACTCATCCCTTATTTCACAGCTAGCTGCATCTGGGAAGGTGAACAAAGTTTTTTCACATTGCCTAGACGGCAGTAACGGTGGTGGCATATTTGCCATTGGACAAGTAGTTCAGCCAAAAGTAAAGTCAACACCACTAGTCCCAAATGAGTAAGTATATTTAGTGCCTGCTGCCATTCATGCAAACATCTGACATGATCCTGAACTTAGATTTGGCATCATCTTATTTGAAGTTGTATATAAGTCTCGTATTCTGCTCCATTATAAATAAGGAAAGCTGCTAATTGTTCTGTAAATTTGTGCTCCATTCTTCCAGCTGTGCATCCTTTCACATTCTATTGGTAGGTTCAATGGATTCATATCCTCTTGATCACAATCCATATGCATGCATGCAAGGATTTATGATAGAATATCCATAACGAGTTATGTGAAATATCTCAGAAATCAAAGAACATATGCTTTAATAGGAATGTGACTCTATAGGGATAGGAAATTTTCATTTAGTCTTGTATGAGGGAAGTTACAAGGAGGGAATTGATGTGGACGTGGAAACACAACAATTGGCGAAATCTCTCTTATGTTTTTAGACGCTTTGGGACAACCGTCTATTGTTTTGAATTGTCTGCCTCTATGAGAAGTGACTCGACCTCAGACCAAGTGGAAAGAGTAGACTCACTAATTACTACCTATACCTCTCTCTCAAGAGGAATAGCTTGCTTCAACCAGGTCTAGCTTGGATGGTAGTCCAAGTCCGACAGAATAAGTGGTAGGTGAATTTATAGTAGCTGTTGACCCAGTCTTGGATGCTGTGTTAATGGTTTTAGCACTCGGTTGAGAAACTTTAATTTAACTGAGGATCTTCTCTTATATGAAATCTTGATACTGATCTTCAAGCTTTGAAGTAAACACAGCCATCGATTAAAACTCAAAGGAGATTACATGAGTAGATTACTGATCTATAGCAACCCCCGGGAGCTAGAACTAGTGTAGATCTAGTGCTAAATAGGGTAAGTGAAAAACACTTGTGAAAAGTTAAACATGAAGACTGTTCTCAGTGATGGAAAGAAGTGGCAAGTCAACTATTTGAAAATAAAAGTTGGAAAAGGTTGAAATTGTATAGCAGTTAAAAGGAAACAAGTTGCTATGAAAAGCTATTCATAGTTGTTGAAGGCTCCTGTAGAGAATTCCATTAACTGATTTGAGAACAAACACAAATATGCTTGTACCTACTTCAAAGTTCAAATAGAGTTAATAGTTAAAATCACCCTTAAACTTGGCACACTTTATCAAATGCACACCTAAACTATGAGAAGTCTTAATTACCCCCTCAAACAAAGATTCTTGGAACTATTTACCCCCTTAAACTATGAGAAGTCTTAATTACCCCCTCAAACATGAATCTTTGGAATTATCTGCCCCCTAATATGCCACATGATTTAAAAAAATTACTCTATTTCAATTTATATGACTCGTTTTCTTTTTAAGTAAGTTCCAAAAAGAATAACGCATTTCTGTATTTAGTAAAAAATTTATTTTCGTTCCTATTTATATAATGTAGTTCGACTCAAAATGAAGTTTAAGAAAAATGTGGTCTAAAATAAGTCATAAATATTTGTGTGGCAATAATTATTTCATTAGGGGTAAAATGAAAATTTTAAAGTTAATTTTCTACTAAATATAAAAATGTGTTATTTTTTTCGAAATTTACTTAAAAAGAAAGATAGTCATATAAATTGAAATAGAGTAATTTTTTAAAATCATGTGGCATATTAGGGGGTAGATAATTCCAAAAATTCAAGTTTTGGGGGATAATTAAGACTTCTCATAGTTTAGGGGGTAAATAGATTCAAGAATCTTTGTTTGATGAGGGGGTAATTAAGACTTCTCATAGTTTAGGTGTGCATTTGATAAAGTGTGCCAAGTTTAAGGGTGATTTTAACTATTAACTCAATTATTTAATTCTATGCAATCTCTTTAAAAGAAACAGAATTTAGTGAGACTTTGGTTTTGCAGAATCTGTGAACAGACGGCAGGAATTCGGGAAATATAGGAAATTACCCAATTCATGAAAATATTCTATAAAAGCATACTTTTGGAGAAAATATTAATTTTACGTTAAAGATATCAAGCTAGTGTGTACATTATAATTTTATTATTATAAGACTCTAAAAAGAGACTGCCATAAGGGTATCATAAGAATCTATTTCTCCTTACCAAAAAAGGAAAACAAGTCTCCAAATGGTATATTTCTTTAAATTTTCTTTTCTTGTCCTAGAGTAAATTTAGACTGCTTCATTAATTGAGATGAAAACAAAAGATTGTGGAAATAGGAGGCTGTCACTTGTCCTGGCAACCTCTTATTTTGCTTCTCTTGTGTGACATATGTATATTTGAAGTTCTCCTGTTATGAATAGCACCACCACAAAGTTGCTATGAGTTTTAGATTTTTCTTTTCTTATTGTTGTTTACTGGCATATGATCTTCTCCTTTGCACATCTGCTTCACCCATTGCCCTCACTCCAATTATGTTCTTAAGCATTTCACGATCTAGATATGGGACCGAATTGTCAAGTTTTTGCTAGCGTTTGGCCCCAAATTTCCAAATATTCTTGGCAAGTTATTTTTGGGTGAAGTTTCATTATGTGTTTGACCATAAATTTTTCCAAGAATATTTGATTGTTTCAAAAATATTATTTTGTACCTGTAAGTTTTAAAAATTATTAAAAATACCCATAGGTTTGTATTATCATTTTATAATGAACAAAAAAATCTTATAACATAATTGATAACAACCAACAACAACAAAATAACAATATGGGCAAGAGCAATGTATTAATCACATTAAAAACAAATTGTTCTGTTTTTCCAATCTTGTCACTCAAACTATTCTTTTTCGGAGGAGGTAGTAACAAACTATTCTTTTATTAATAGATAGAGATGTTATTTAATGGTGTTGGTTGACAACGTTAATGGAGTAAGTTGGTAGATAAATATTAGTTGGAATTAATAAATGATGGGTGCTTTTATAAAATATAAAAGTTTGGGGTAATTTTTATGTTTTTAAAAATTTCCAAATATTAGAACTTGGCCCAAATACTAGTTTTTTTGTAGAACTTGGGAACTTGGATTTTTGCCAAATATATTTGCCAAGTTATATGATCAAACACTAGTTCCCAAGTATTTTTCAATTTTTTTCCAAAAATATTTGGGGCCAAACGACAACTTTGTCCACTCCAATCTCTTGCCTCGCGCTGCTCCAAAAGTATCTATTTTGAGGGTGGGTGGCGGGTTGGGGGGTGAGGGAAGGGTAGGAACATTGATAATTTGCCCACATTACAACCTAGTGACAACATTAAAGCTAGCAGCTGCCGCAACCAGTGGTCAAGTGATAAGTGCACACATGCAAAGTCCTAAATGTGGTAGCAAATAAACTTGTTTAGATCCCTAAAAACACTTAGTTGAGACCTCAAGAGAACGTGGTGATTTCTTTGGGAAAGGCAGTAGTTCAAATGGTCCAGTCCTTCCTCTGAGATCCAATAGTGGTTGGACTTGCAACATTTCACAAAAGAACTTGAATCAATTTAAAGATCTCTCAAGTCTAGAGTTGGAATCTCGGCCCGTCCTCTGTATATATTTTGTATCTTTTTGGTACTAAAAATTACATTAATTAACTCATCCAGAAATAGGAAAAAGAAAACTAAAGTTATTTTGACTACTGGTAGGTGGTGCATATTGTAAACTTCGGTACTTGCATTCATGTTTGTTTAGCTGGATTGCCATTTTTGCATTGTTATTCTCATCATTCACTTCTCTTGCTTTTTCTTTTTCTTTCTTATTATACCATCACTTTTTGACCGTTAAATATCCGTTTTTTGTCTTAACATCAAATCGGCTTCCTCCATTTTCTATTTCTTGACTTTAACTATATATGTTTTCCACTTTAGGCCACATTATAATGTTGTCATGAAGGGAATTGAGGTTAATGGTGAAGCTCTAAACATCCCAACCACTATATTTGATGCGGGATCTAACAGAGGAACAATTATTGACAGCGGTACAACCTTAGCATATCTTCCTAACAAGGTCTATGATGCTCTGATGAGCAAGGTAGGTTTAGACATTTGAAAACTGCATGTATGCATGAATATGGCAGTTCCTCCTGCTTGATTCTTCATTCTGTCTGTCACTGTAGTTGATGGTTCGGCAACCAGATCTGACGACTCATCTTGTTGAGGGGACCTTCCACTGCGTTTACTTCAGTAAAAAGTAAGTGTCTTTTTACTCTCTCCAAATGAATATCGTAATTCTTTCTGTTAGGATTTGGTTTGTGATATCTTTTCTCCCTCTATGATCATGTACACTATAACATAGTACCCTCCCCACTATAATTCTTTCTTTAGCTTTGAACCATAATGCTGCGTAAAGTTTGTACACCGACAATTGAATCACTAATCTGCAGTTTTGTTATTTGTTTGATAAGGGTATTCTGCAGGTTTTTTGAGTAGTTGCCATTATGTCATTTGACCTTCTCTAATGTTTTCCAAACTCCATTTTTATGATGAATGCATGGATGTATTAATGTCTTTAATTCAGTGGTGGTTAGATCATTAATTAATTAATTATTATTATTATTATTATTATTAATAATAATAATAATAATAATAATAATAATAATAATAATAATAATAATAATAATAATAATAATAATATGTAACCATTCTTATTTTAATCCAGTTCTCCAGATATTAATTGGTGTAATTCAGATAGTTCCTATTAATAACTTTTAATCATCATCTCTTTCAACTACTCTCTTCCTCTGGTGGCGCAGGATTGATGATGGATTCCCAATTGTAACCTTTCAGTTTGCTAATTCTTTGTCTTTGAAAGTTTATCCGCACGATTATCTTTTCCAGGTTAATGTAAGTAATCTGGCTTTGCTGAATTTCTCCTACTCTTTCTTTATTTAGTCAGATTACATTTTGGCAGTTGGTTTCTCAAGTCATAATCTGGTTGGAATTCACTAACCAGTACAGACATTATCTTTGTTGGAATTCATGAATTTCTCCAATAAGTGATTGATCTTCAGTGTCTTCTTATCTTAGATTTGTTCCTAGCATTCGTGAGCTATTTGATTTGCCTGGTAATTTTTATACAATGTTGTTGAAATTGGAAATGTTGGCATGAGTTTGTCTAACTTCCATGACTTTTTTACCATTAAATTCATTCAGTTGTTATAAGTTATGTGTAGTCCAATGCAAACAACAGGGCACTAAAAGATGGGTCGATTTGATATGCATGGCACAGGCCTTTTTGTAAGGTGCATGGGAGGGGAAAGCGACTGGATGCACTTGCTTTGTAGTTTGTATAACATGACTTACAAACCCCTTTGCTTCATAATTTTGCAGGACAATGAGTGGTGTATTGGTTGGCAGGACAGTGGAATGCAGACAAAGGATGGAAAGGAAATAACTCTGTTAGGAGGTATTGTTTGACCAGTAACTGTATATGAAAGTAATTCAGCTTACTCCCCCCCCTCCCCCCCCCCCCGACACACACACACACACACAAAAAAAAGTAAATCAGTTTGATGGTGAACTACATTTCCGAATTATAACTAATTTTATGAAAATTACATCTTGCCCAACTAGTGTCAATTTTCAATTCACTGTTATTTCCACAAGTGCGAGTACAAGACTGTGTAGTGGCATTTGATCTATTGTTAGTTAAGCTAGCTGCCATCCTAAGATACTTGAGATGACAAATGGATGCAGAATCTTCATACAGTTGACAGACTATGACTGAGATAGAGTTGATTGATTGGTTTATTTGTTATTTTGATGCAGATCTTGTGTTATCCAACAAGCTTGTTCTTTATGATCTTGAAAACCAGAGTATTGGCTGGACTGAATATAACTGTGAGTATAGCCTTACCATTTAATTCAGGGATTTAGTCGTTATCTTATTTATTCAGTCAGTTGTGTAGAAATTGTTCTCCATATTGAAACAGTACCAGTTGTGTTCTCTTCTTCAGACTTGGGATAATCACATCTACGCATATGATGGCTTTTATGTTTGACTTTGAGTTAGCTCTGGATTCTTTGTGTTGCCTTGTTAGGGAAACTTTTTGAGTGACACATACAGATTTCTTCTTGCATTTAAGTTGATGGATCAAATGGTGCGAGTCTCCAGAAATAATTGAACGTAAGATAGTCAGTCGTTGTCTTGGGAAAAATTGAAGGAATGGATCAATTCAACTGTTTGTCAAAGGAAAAACTGATGAAAAGTATAAAATTCTTCTGAGCAACATTTTCAGAAAAATCTTCTTAGCTTTTCTACGTCATGATCTTTCTGAGTGTACTGTGAATCTCAGTAGTTACTAGTTAGAAAGCCAAAAAAGAGGGAACTGAATTATGTTTTTTGGGAGGAACTTCTACGTAATTGTATGGAACTGAAAACATCGTTTCCCTGAAGATGTTAACATGACATGGATAATCATCTCCCTGGAGGCTGTGGTATTCCCAAAGATAACATTTTGGTTTAAAAAGAATGAGGCGATTGATGAATCAAATGCCATTGTGATGTTGAAATACAAAATAAATTGTTTTCTACTTAGCAGATACATAAATGTATTTTATGCACCTTATACTTATGCATTTCAACATCCTTTTAGAAATCTTTTATCCTGCACATAAACCTTTAATCTTTGTTAACATGTTTATCCAATAGCCAAGATAATTTGGGTGTTAACAGAATGTGCAATTTTTTTTTGTTATAAATAATATTTATTGAATTTTCTTTAGTTGTTGTAAAGTAAAATTTTCTTTGTTATACTTAATATTTATTGAAGGTTAGAAGGCTAGTTGTTAGAGTGGATAAAAGTCCCACATTGGTTGGGGAATGGACTGGTGGTCTGCTTATATCGACTTGGGCAATCCTCTCCCCTCATGAGTTGTCTTTTTGGGTTGAGTTAGACCCAGGTGTCATATCTTAACATGGTATCAGAGCTAGGTCTATCCCCATTTCGGTTTCCGGTCCACGCTTCAGTTGGGCCTGGGCATGAATGGAGATGTTAGAATGGGTAATAGTCCCACATTGGTTGGGAGAATGGGTAATAGTCCCACATTGGTTGGGGAATGGACTGGTGGTCTGTTTATATGGACTTGGGCAATCCTCCCCTCATGAGCTATCTTTTGAGGTTGAGTTAGGCCTAGATGCCATATCTTAACACTAGTAAGTAGTTGAGTGCTATCGCACTCTATGTGGGAGTGGTAGGGGATATTTAGTTGTAACATAATCTCTTATTCTGTAATGTGTATTATTATTTGTTGCTTCATTTGCTTTGTATTTTACTGTGATATTTTCTTGATACCTTGCTTCGATGACTTTTCTTTTGAGCCTAGGGTCTAGAGGAAACAACCTCTCTACCTCACAAAGGTAAGGGTATGGTGTACGTACATTCTACATTCCTCAGACCCCACTTGTGGAATTACACTAGGTTTGTTGTTGTAAAGTAAAATTTAGAGAGAGAGAAGGAGAAGGAGCAGGTGAGCATAATCCTTCAACAGAGCAGTCTTTGAGAGGAGGAAGGGGCATGTTGGAGCAGAAGTGTTGTCTGAGTGATGAGGGTTAAAGGGAAGATAAGAGTAGGAGTAAGGGGAGGCATGATCCCTGTCTTTTAGATTTGTTGACTCTATAAGGAAGGCTAACTTGAAAATATAAAAAATTACGAAAAAAGTAGAACATCAATGACAAATTAACAATAATGTTGGGAAGAGATTGAAATCAGAAACATATTTAACGTAGGCATCCTCCATCTTGTTTAAGGTGGTTTATTTTGTCTAATATGGATATGTAATGCAATAGAAGTGGATCAAAGGTGAGACGAAGTTACATCTTTTAAGAGAGTTCAACTTTTTCAAGCATGGATTATTTTAGTAGTACAGAATCAATTACACAAAAGTTATCCTAGGCAAAGTGGACAATTTTTGGGTAGACCAAAAATACTAAGTAGCACAGTTAAATTGAGAGACGACTGTAAACTTACATCACAAATTTATGTACTTTTCAACACTCCATTACAGAATGTGGATTCTTGTAGTTCAAAATAAATCTTGTCTTGAGCTGTACATTTTACCAGAGTGAACCAAACTTCTATGGTTTGTTTCTTTTATTGTTAAAACCGTATGGTATCCGGAATCCACTGGTCCGGTTTATCAAGATTTGTGCCACGTATGACCCATTTTAAAGGGAGTTCTCCTTAGGGGTTTATCCATTCTCAGGGATCAAATCCGAAATTTCTGGTAAAGGGTGGAGAGACCAATCCATTGCACCACACCCCTTGATGGTATGATTCAGTAGGGTGATTGGTTAAATAATTATGTTTCCTTGAAGGAAATGTCTATGAGAGACGGTTGACTTTTGAGGAAAATAGATAAGGAGAGTTGATGTGGAATTTCATGCTTTGAATTTTTATATGATACATCACAAGTTGTTTCATGTCCATCCCATGTTTATCTGCACCCTATCTTGATGCCTCAATCTAAGCTTTTAATATAAACCACTAGAGATATATCTGCCACATGCAGCAGGATTTCTCATATCTCTCGTATTATTAACTTCACATTTGCAAAGACCTTAATCCATTCCTTCATTCACTAGTGCACCACTTATCTGGGCATACTTAAACCTTTAGTACTTCGACAAGCACTCAATACTATGCGAATATGGTGTTTCCCTATTTTATTTGCATGTTTTACACTGTAAGATTTGTGTTTTGATGAGGATTCACATGCATGTTAAATGCCTGTTATTGGTTTTATTTATTACCTTTTTTTTTCTTATTATTATTATATTAGTTATATAAACTAGCTATATGATTAGGTTTCCCTTTTCTTTGGCCAATTAGAGATTTAATTGTGGAGGCAAACTTGTAAGGAAAAAGATTTAGAGAATGCATGTCATATGTGTTGAAGATATGTGACCAACTCATCTAAAAACTTAAATTGTTCGGGTGAGCACATCTTATTATTTAATTATATTATATCCATGTATGCTCCATCACGTGTGTTCTTGATTCTTTATCATGGGTCAAGCACGTGATTCTTTTTTTGATAATGAGTGGCAGTGAGACTCGAAATCAGAACTTTTCCCTGCTCTTATACCATGTTAAAGTTGTGCGACTATCTCATAAAAATTTGCGTTGTTAGGGAGAGCATACCTCATGTGTGGGCTATCTATAGAAATATGATAAAATCTTCAGTTTTCAGCATGTATACTTTACTGGAAGAGAAGTAGTTTTAAGTACCTTGGTTCTATCATGCAAGACAGCGGAGAGATCGACGAGGATGTCACACACCGTATTGGGGCAGGATGGATGAAATGGAGGCTCGCCTCCGGTGTGTTATGTGACAAGAAGGTGCCACCACAACTTAAGGGCAAGTTCTACAAAGTGGCCGTTAGACCAGCTATGTTATATGGGGCGGAGTGTTGGCCAGCTAAGGTCTCCCATATGCAAAAGATGAAGGTTGCCGAGATGAGAATGTTGAGATGGATGTGTGGGCATACCAGGAGTGACAAGATTAGAAATGAGGCTATTCGAGAAAAGGTAGGAGTGGCCTCGGTGGAAGACAAGATGCGGGAAACGCGACTGAGATGGTTTGGACATGTGAAGAGGAGAGTCCCAGATGCACCAGTGCGGAGATGTGAGAGGTTGGCCATGGATGGTTTCAGAAGAGGTAGGGGTAGGCCGAAGAAGTATTGGGGAGAGGTGATCAGACAGGACATGGCGCATTTACGACTTACCGAGGACATGACCCTAGATAGGAGGGTGTGGAGGACACACATTAGGGTAGAAGGCTAGTACATAGTGGTTTTATTCTCCCTTACTCGTAGGTGTATTAACGCACTATGATTTCTTGTACTCTGATGTATGTTAGTTATGGTATTTATGTTATTATCCAATAATAATATCTACTGTTTTTTTGTGCTTTGATTATACTATTGTTTGGACCGCTTTCGTCATCTATTTATTTACTCTAATATTCTTGTCTAACCTTTTTCTATGCTTTTATTGAGCCGAGGGTCTTTCGGAAACAGCCGTCCTACATTGGTAGGAGTCAGGTCTGCGTACACTCTACCCTCCCCAGACCCCACGATGTGGGATTTTACTGGGTTGTTGTTGTTGTTGTATACTTTACTGGAAGAGCTTACATTGAGGATGGGACTATTTCTCAACAGTGCTCTTTTTTTTATTTATTGTTTTATTTCAGGCTCTTCAAGCATCAAAGTCAGAGATGGAACTTCTGGGAAGGTGTATACTGTGGGTTCTCACAATATTTCTTCAGCTTCTACCTTGAATTCAAGAATGGTTTTTACGTTCTTCATATTAGTAATCTCCCTCCTATTCAATTTGTTGAAGTGAGATACCAGGAAAAAAAACTGTGCAGGGAGTCATTGTTGTACCATATCATTCCGCGATTTGATGATTCTTTGGAATTACAAGTCCTCTTCTTATACCTTCAACATGATTCTTGACATTTACACAAACACGAACAACAGTGGTTTGATGAAACAGAAGTTCTGCAGTTTCTCTTCTGTTCTAACTCATAGGGACCGACATCATAGATGCTGTTGGTCCAAGTATTTCTTTCTTATTCTATTTCATTTTATTTCTCTTCCTGTTCTCTTGGGCCATGTGATAGTGAAGAGGTGCAAGCAAATGCTTGATAGGATTATTTTTTTTCTTTCTTTTGATGTTATTCATGAGTTTATTTCAATATTAATGTAAATCAATTCCTGTTCTATTCTTGTTTTTTGTGTGAATGTCATGTTAGTGTATTTCCTAATTTATGAGTGCTAGACAAGAATTGTTGACTGCATTTGCAAGCAGAGTGAACATTGTGTATGATAGTGTTATATATCCCTCTGTTTTCATTTTGTAGTGTCTGTATATGAGTCATTCGAGAACACAGCAGTCAAGACTCAAGGGCTTAATTAAATCCAAATAGAGGTAAAAGAAAAGGCTAGGTGATTTCTTCTCATGTAAAATGTGACGGACAAGGTGAAATAGTCGTGTGTGTTGAGTTGGTCTAGACATTACCTTCAACAATTGCGATAACTGATGCCCTCTTATTGATTATGTTACTCTATTTGAATTTGATGTTATACAAATGCAAATAAAAAGTGATGAACATATAAAACTAAGACTAAATCACTCGTCGAAAGCTTTAGATCCACAATTAAGGTGCCAATATGTTTAAAACACTCAATTTTTTTTAATTTTTTTTTACCATTGTGCCTTATCTTTGAGTTGATAAGATGAGAGTGGCTTCTGTGGTGGATACGTAAATAACAGATGTACCAGTGAAGAGATGAGAGGTTGGCTATGGTGGGAATAAGGATAGGTAGAGATAGGTCAAAAAGTATTGGAAAGAGATGATTAGACAAGATATGAAATTTGCAGTAGCTTATCAAAGATGCGACCCTAAATAGGAGGATGTAGAGGTTGATAAGTGTAGAAGGTTAGTAGGTAGTCGAATGTTGTCTAGTTTCTATTATTATTACTCTTCTATTGCCTTATTCTTCGATTTTATTAGTTCCCATTGTTTCCTTTTCCCTAGGTATCATATTATTTTTTTTGTTACTACTGCTCTATTTTGCATTAATTTGAGCACTATATTTTCTTTCCATACTTGATTTTGAAATGTTTTACTTTAGTCGAGAATCTATCATAAATGTCTCTACCTTCACAAGACAAGTGTAAAGCTGCGTACAAACCTGTAGCACCTTGTGGGTTTGAGGTCATCTATTTGTCCCATGTTGAAGACTTACAAGGCTAATTCGAGAGTTTTACGAACAAGTCGGCGAATTAGTATGGCATCGGGAGATGACCCACTTTGAACATGTTGGACAAGATCCAAGTCAATACAACATCAACTAGACACATGATTCATACGACAAATATTTCGTGCGACCTGTGAGCGTCAAGAGCTTACCTTTAAGGTTTTACAAGACCCACATAGGAATCCAATCACAACTCACAACTTATATGAGAATATTATACTCACAATACCCCAGAGTTCATTCACTACTTCAGTAGTTACTTATTCGACCCCTCATACTCTTAAAGAGATGAACTCGAGTTCATCTTTAACTTTATATACACAATTACACTCGATACCTATATGGTTAGTGTAATAGTCGGCTTGTGTATACAAGTTACATTATTTTTAATTTAATCGTCTTTCCTTTCTATTTGAATCTATCAGATCCAATTCAACTGCTTTTCTAGACATGTATTGCACTGCACTGCCAAATCATTCATGTCTATTAGTGACATGCTAAAGTAGAAACATTGATTGAAACTTCACGAAACAGTAAAAGGTAAAAAAAGTACTCCAATAAAAGTTAATTTAGCTTTTTTGGATCTCACAATGAAGAAGCACGGAATCATTCTTTCATTAACTCATTGATCGCTTAGCATACGTTGTGTGGAACACGTGCTACAATGTTCTCACCTTATGATGCATGTATCTCATTCTTTTAATTATCCAATATTGTACAGATTTTGATCCAGACACATCAAGATGTCTAACCCGAGTTTCTCTCTTCAATGGTCCTCAAATTCATCTTCTTAGAGAGACTCTTGTCTGGCTTATAAAACAAGTCTTAGCATTGTAGTAAAATCATCTCTTCACGTTTTTCGATGTAAAAGGCGATTGCTCGTGTGAGAGAATCAATCTCTCGACTTGTCCGACACTCTTTATTTCTAAAACATTATCACATGGTTATGATTTGAATATAAATTCAATAATCTTATATTGATGAAAATATTATAACAATCAAGTTGTTTTACAACACATAAATAATATTATATCATACACAAACCTAGAGCTTTAACATGTTTCTCAAACAAGTCTCTAAACAAAGGATAAGCTAGAATTTCACTAGTAGGAATGTATTATAAATTTATTTTTTATTGTTTACAATGTAGGGAGAAATCTATTTCACGCACACTCTTTCTCTATTGAAAGATCGATTTATAGGCAGAAGAGAAAAACAGAAAAAATCGTTGTTCCTTAACTGCTACACTTGTCCTTCAGGTGCAGAATTTTTTGGAGAGGTATTTTAAATTCTGTAGAAAACCTCCTCCTATCTTATCTCATCTAAATGGATCCCACAATCCAAATTAAATAATAAATCTACTTGGAATAAAATGATATTCTACTTATTTCTATATTACTTGTCGATCACACGCTTTTGCGTGTCCCTCAAAATTTCGTGTACTTCATATGAGATACTGTGAATATACGAAACGATATGTCTTGTATTATTTGAATGAGAGGAAGTTCTTTCTTAGTAGAAATATGATGTTTAGGGAGACTCTATTCCTATTCACTATTCTTAACTACTATAAATATAGGTTGTTTCAACATACTTACAATAGCTTAGATTTAAAACAAGGTTAGTTATCAAAGAAAAGGACTAGACTACCAAGAGATATTTTCTCTGAAAATGTTGGTTGTAAGGCCTCTTCTTGCTCTAACAACAACTGAAAATTGGCATGACCATCAGATGGGTGTGTACAATGTGTTGTTCTTCAGGTGTTTTGTTTGATGAAGTTTACAAAAAATATTCTTCAAGATTTTCAAAATTTTGGATTTAACGGGCAAGGGAAGAGCTTGTGTGTATGTTCATTAAATTCCTCCACGGGTTTAACCAATCTCCTAGACAATGAAACGCGAAGCTTGTTGAAGCTCTGTTGATTTTTGATTAAAAAATGAGAAAAATAACAGAAAGAAATATGGAGGGGGGATATTGCAATATTGTGAAAAGGGATTATTTTACGGAAAATGATCAAATATATCTCTATACTATTGGAAATAATATATATATATATATATATATATATATCATTCGTTATACTTTCAGTTTATATATACCCCTCCCCTTGTACTCTTGCACAAATACACTCCTAATTTTGTAATGTCCGAATTCTTGAAAAATTACTTTTTCATGTGAAATGACCATTTTATCCTTCTTTTTATCAGTTTCATGCTTTGTTTGTGTTTCGTGAATGGTTTGTATGGTCTCCGATGTGATCGGGAGAGATTTTAGTGATTTTGGGACTTTGGATAGAATTTTTATGAGATAATAGACTTTGGTCAACATTACAAGATCCGAATGTCGGATGGTGATTCTATCAGTTCTGTTGCATCTGAAACGTTGAGTTGGTCTAATAAGGGGTAGAGGCCCAAGACGTTAGAGTTTGTTTTGAGTATTTAGGTTAAAAATTGAGTTTTAGGTCTAAGAGAAGTATGTGGGTATTTTGGTCATAACAACCTTTTTTTGGAAATCCGATAATTCTATTAGCTCCAAAACATATTTTTCGATCAATTTGCACTAATGGTTCATGTTTATAGGATTTCAGATGAGTTCTAAGGGTTAAAAACATGTTTTGAAAGATGTTGGTGCAAGTTGACCGCGGTCAACAAACCCTTTTTTGGTTGAAAATAGCCCAATTCGGGTTTCTTCCTCATTTTTTTTTTATTTTCACAATTGTTACTCTATTGGAGCTTAGGAGAGATAATTTTTGAAGCAATCTTTTGAGGAAATTCATTAGAGTAAGTCTCTTTACCGTTTCTAAATCATTTCTAATAATTTTATCTTCCAAAAATATTTCAAAATCATGATTTCAATGTGGGTTTTGAAATTTTTCTCCTGAATTTCAAAATTAGTAATTTCATAATTTCGAACTCAATTTCTAATTGATTTTAATGAGTTTTTCAACCACAAACTCCTCTTGATGTGTAGAACATGACTTTCAAGTAAAATTTCAGTTTTATTCTTTTCATTTTCGAGGTAATTTTTGAACGATTTTGACCCTGATTCTTAAACATTGAGATATGGATATCGTCAAACTCCTTTTGACGAATCCTTTTCATTTTTGATAGTTGAGGATCATTTCAGAGTCGATATTTGAGGTTAAAGCTTTAGTAGAGTGTTCGACTGAAGTTTTTGGCCTTCGAGGTAGGTTTGACTATCTTTCTTTTAGATTGAAATTGGATAATTAACCATTCTATGTCGTAGACTTTGGGATGGGGTCGTAATGTGATTTGGAACTGTTGTTTATATTGTGATGATCTTGTGGGGGCTTGATCATATTGTGATACCCGAATGGGGGCTTGATTATATTGTGTTGCCTGTGTGGGGGTTATTTGTGTGGTTTAGCTCGTGTGGGGACTTTATTTTCTATTCTATTTTCTTCGAGAGCATGTGATTCATGATTTGCCTGTGAGGGTGGTTTGTAACACTATTTGACTTATAATGCCCGCGTGATGGGTTGAGTTGGGGATTTTAATCACACATGAGTAATGAAACGTTTTCAAAAGGGGTGAACATTTATTTCAATTTATTTCCTTTCCATTACTATCTATTTGAGGATGTATATCATGTGTAGGTTGAGTTTTGAGAATTTTGAACCTTATATTACATGTTGAGTTGAATATTGCCTTCATGTCCTAAGTGTTATGATGCATTCATCCTCATTCATAATATCATTGATCTTGGGAAGTTGAGAAATGTCGAAATTCTTTTTGAGAAAGAAAATGGGACACCTTTTTATATCTTTCACTACGAGCTAGGTGACAAATTGATGAGATATTGAAATTGTGATTTGGTATATGGACTGCGAGTCCCCCATGGATCCTTGTCTAGAAGTCTTAGCTCAACAGGTATATACGATAGGTTGTGCAACAACCTTGATTCCATCGTACCACCATATCATTGCATTGCATTGCTCTTTGAATTATTTGACTTATCTGATAATATGTGATATTGAGTTGGCCTTATAGTTCACTTTACTCACGCCGTTCTATATAAATTGGCGGCATCGATGCCAAAGTGAAATTTTTTGTATGCAGGTGAAAGCATTCCTTAGCTTACTTCATAAGTTTGATTAGTTCCTTATACTTAGTCAGTCAAATCTATTGAGTACATGTGGATTGTACTCACCCCTACTTCTGTGTCACTTGTGATATAGATTCTAGTCAGGGTATTACACGCGACAGCTGATCCCCTCTAGCGCATAGATATATTTTGGATTGGTGGTGAGATCTTGTGTTATGGATCACCATTAGTTCCATCTCTTGTTTCAGTCTTTGTTATTATTCAGAAACTTATGGTGTATTGTATTAGATGTTTTTTATACTTATGACACTAGGTTTTGAGATATTTCTTCTTTTCTTTTCTTTTGTGGCCTGACTTCCCCTTTGGGAGTCTCGTATGTGATTTACTGTTTGGCTTACACTTCAGGTTGGGATTTGGGATGTGTGTCATCATGACCTCGATTTTTAGATCGTGACAAATTTTAACAGAGAAACACATGTCAGCTTAAGAATCAAATAACCCACCCCCAATTTTAAATACCCAATTTCTTTGAAACCCACCCATTTGACCCATCTTCTTCGGTGACCCACCTTAAAAACCCATTTTCATAAGTCATCTTCTCTATTTAAAACTTTCATTAAAATCAGTGCTTATTTTGCTCACATTCAAGGTATGAATTCATTTTTAATTGTTTTTGCTATATCTAGAATTGGCTATAGAGGTCCTATGTGTGACTATTTTGAATTGATATATCCACATTTTTTGAAGAGGAAAAAAAGCATCTATATATCCATTAGCCTTATATTAATTTGTACTTGATTCTGATTGCACTCCCACCAATCCTTTAAATGGCAACATGCAATCTATTTTCCCCTCTTACTACCTACTAGTATGTTTCATGAAAACTAATGTCTAATGAACATCTACCTAAATGTCTTTCATTGCTTTAGAATATTTGAGATATCATAGCAATACATTTCATACTTGAGAAATCCCATTTTTTGTCAACAAAAATTTTCTATCATCCAATAATTTTTTTCAGGGAAAAAAAAGTTTTTCCACTAAATTCTTGTACCATTTTTAAGCTTCGGTTGCAAGTATTGTTATCATAAAATCATTATGTCATTGATTGAAGGTAAGAAGATAAATTCAACTTCCATCGCATCAAAAGGGTAAAACATCGGGTTAGAATTCCTTGGTGTACCATGATAAGGTATTAGGTTTGAGTGCCATCAAATGATGGCCTAAAATACCTTCTTATGAATAAGACGTTGGGTTCAAGTCTCAACGCAATATATAGTGATGACTGAGCAAATTGATATGCTCTTGATAAAAAATATGAAATATGTCCCTTCGCTCCATTTCCTAAAGTGAATGTGGTAGCAGTATATGATAAATCAGAAATATGACATAATGATTTTTATGGTGAAACGAATGAACATGAACGTGGAAAAGACCAAAATTACGTTAATCATCATTGTGGTAATCTTTAAAGAAGAACATTACGGGTTCTTAAAATAGTACTTCAAAATTTGAAAGTAATTTTTGTCATCAAAGTAATATGAAAGGTCATTGGGGGACCCTGGCAACTGGAATGTGGAGAGGGATAGAAGGGGGAAAGTGAATAATGCTCCTCAATTAATCACATTGAAGAGTGAACACATTCGAGGCTCTTGACCAAAAGGAGAACACAATGGCAGAGAACATTACAACAATGACAAATAATATACATAATAATGGTACAAGTAATAAAGGGGATCCATCACAAGATGAAGGGGAAAGAGAAGAAAATGTCAACCTAGGAATGGATCACAAAAACATTTGGTTTAGTCTTACAAGCTGATCATCAGCAGTCTTCTCCTCTTGCAATAAGCAAAGAGCCTGCAAAAGATTTCAACAATCAACACGAAGATACTCAAAGTAATAAAGTAATGAGCAATGGTGACAAAGATGAAGAAGAGAAATCACAAAATATTGATAATGGTGAAAAGCGCATGAAGAATCATGAAGAAGAGAAGCAGAAAATACACAATGTAGTAGATACTGTTTCTACATATCAAAAAATTAAAAGCCCTGAGAAGCATGGAGAGCTATGTATTATTAACAAAGAGCAGAATAATGACATGAATAATGTTATGATATCAAGAGATTCTATGAACATGAATTACAATAGTCCTGAAAAGCATGGTGTGGATCATAATAGTATTGAATAAAAAGTTGGAAGACATAGCAAATAACTCAACTAAGAGTGTCAATAGTTTATTTCAGTGGAGCAGCAACAGTAGTGTTGGTACAACAAACAAAAATCATGAAATGGAGAGGGAGAATAATATGGCCATAGTGGTAATACCCACAGCATTGCAGTTTGATGAATACCAAGTAGTGAGCGTTCATACTGAATCACCAAATAGTACTTTACATGGCATTCTCGTTCATAAGTTAGTAGATTCAGAGCCAGAGGACCTAACAGAGATTAAGGAGGTTGATTACACTACTGTTTCAGAATTAAATGAAGAGCAGATATATATTGATGCAGATCTTTCTCCAAGGGTAATGAAGGTTGTTAAGTCCGCTAGAAATGACAAGAAACAAGGTAATGGAGAATCCGATCAACCTCTTAGAGTTCAACCAAGGAGACAGGTTATATCCCAATACTCTAAAAATAAATGAAGGCTTTCATATGGAATATTAGGTCAGTAAGGTCTCAACATGCATTTCAAAGAATGCAAATGTTGCATAACTTTCACAAGTTTGCATTTGTTGCTCTAATGGAGCCTTTTCAGCCTGTTCAATACATCAACAGATATAGAAGGAGACTTAGAATGCCTATGGTAATCCACAACAGCAATGATAAAATATGGGTATTCACTAACCTTGGCTATGATGTTACAGTGGTGAGTAACACAGATCAACAAATCACTATTTTGTTGCTTAATCAAAACTCTGCATTTAGCTTTTATGCACCTTTAGTATATGCTAAGTGTGACAGTATTCAGAGGCTGGAGCTTTGGGATGGTTTATATCAATTATCTGGAGGAATGGATAGACCATGACTAATTGGAGGAGACTTTAATGTGGTACTTAGTGGGGAAGAAAAGATAGGGGGTTTACCTGTTGTGGCTGCTAATTATGAAAACTCTAAGACTTGTATAGAGTCTTGTGATCTCTCCCAAGTGCAGTTTAGGGGAAGTCCACTTACATGGTGGAATGGTAGGGCTGCAAATGACTGTATCTTTGAAAGATTGGATAGAATCTTGATAAACACTGATCTACAGAACATGTTTTCACACTCCGAGGTTGACCATTTTCCTAGAAAAGGCTCAGATCATGCCTAAATGTTGCTTACCTGTGAGGACAAAAATTACCAATAAAATGAAATCTTTTAGGTTTCTAAAATTCTGGACAGAGCATAATACTTTCAAAGATGTGGTTAGGTTGAATTGGGACTCTTCTTATTCTTCAAATCCCTTTTTAGACTTTAAGAGGAAGATCAAGAAGGTTATAAGGGCCCTTTCTATATGGGGTAAGGAGAGCTTTGAGGACATCTTTCAGCAACTTATCATTAGAGAGGAGATAGCAAAAATTAAGGAAAAGTTGTTTGAAGAAACTCCCTTTCTATATGGGGTAAGGAGAGCTTTGAGGACATCTTTCAGCAACTTATCATTAGAGAGGAGATAGCAAAAATTAAGGAAAAGTTGTTTGAAGAAACTCCTACAGATGATTAGAGAGCTATTATGCAGATAGCCAAAGCCAAGTATAGTAAATATCTTCATTTTGAAGAAATGCTCTGGCAACAAAATTCAGGATATGAATGATTTGAAAGCAGGGATAGGAACACCATATTCTTTCATAGCCTGGTTAAAGAAAGGAGACAGAAGATAAAAGTGGCAAAAATTCAAAATTCTCAGGGTTTATAGTTAGAGGAGGAAGAAGATATAGCAGTTGATGAAGTAGAGCATTTCCGAAATCAATTTAAACAAGATAGGGACACTACTAGTTTTCCGTTGTTATCTCATATCCCAAAATTAATTTCTGATGTGGAGAATACAACTTTGAGGGTAATTTCAGATGGTGAAGCGGTGAAGAGTATAGTCTCAGACTTAATGGTGATAGTACTAGTGATCCTGATGAGTTGACTGGCAGATTTTTTCATGTATGTTGGGATATTGTAGGCTCAGACATCATAACGATGGTGCAAGAGTTTTTTGCTGGTAACACTATTCCGAAGTCTATAACTCATACTAATTTGGTCCTTATACCTAAGAAGAACAATGTTCAAACCTTCTCAGATATGAGACCTATTAGTTTGAGTAATTTTGTCAATAAAATTCTTTCTAGAATCATTCATGATAGATTGGAGAACATTCTGCCTAAATTGATATCTTCTAATCAGTCTGGTTTTGTCAAAGGGAGAAGTATTATTGAAAATGTCCTCTTGGCTCAGGATTTGGTTACAGATATCACCAAAAGGGTAAAGCCTGCTAATATTGTCATAAAGCTAGACATGACCAAAGCGTATAATAGAGTATCTTGATTTTTTCTTATGAAAGTGTTAAGGAAAATAGGGTTCTCTGACATATTTATAGATATGGTTTGGAGGCTGATTTCTAACAATTACTACTCTGTTTTACTGAATGGTCAGTCTTATGGGTTTTTTTTTCACTCTACTAGGGGAGAGAAGCAGGGAGATCCACTTTCCCCAACCCTTTTTATTCTTTCAGCAGAGATTCTCTCTAAAGCTCTTAACTCCTTATTTCATGATCCTAAATTTGTAGGGTATGGAATGCCTAAGTGGAGTGCCAATCTGAATCATCTAGCATACGTGGATGACACAATTATTTTTGCTTCATATAATGATTATTCTTTATGGAGAATCATGGTTGTCTTGCAGGATTATGAGAAGCAATCTGGTCAAAAGGTGAATAAAGAGAAGAGTTTTTACTGCTTGCATCAGAAAGTAGCTGCTGGAATCTCACACCAGGTGGAACAATGTATAGGAATGAGTACAGGCTCCTTTCCTATGAAATATTTAGGTTGTACTATTACTTATTCTAGGAAAAGGAAGAAACATTATACTGATTTATTTGAGAAAGTAAGAGGGAAACTTCAAGTGTGGAAAGGAAATATGCTCTCCTTTGGTGGTAAAGAAGTTCTTCTTACTAGTGTTCTTCAAAGCATACCTATCTATGTTCTATCTGCTCTTACCCCTCCTAAATGTGTTATTAAGGAACTACACAGGATCTTTGCTAAAAAAATTTGGAGTAATAAGGAATCATGTAGAAGTAAGCACTGGTCTGGTTTGTTTGCCTAGATAGGAAGGTGGACTAGGCTTTAGGTCTATGTTTGATATTACTTAGGCTATGTATGCTAAACTGTGGTGGAGGTTTAAGACACAAAAAACGTTATGGTCGAACTTCTTATGGAATAAATATTGTAAGAAGCAAATTACTACTTTGGTTCAATGTAAAGGGGGTTGTCAGGTTTGGAAACACATGCTGGAAAATAGGGAGTGCCTAGAACACAACACTTTTGGTGGGAACCTAGAGGAGGTACTTCTATGATGTGGTATGATAACCAGACCAATCTTGGTCCCTTATTCTTGCACCAGTCAGATGTGCACACTTGTCAACCTATGCGAGACATTGGAGAGCTCTTACTGAAGAGGGTTCGGATTTTATGGCTTTACAAGGTGCCTTACCTAAGTATGTGGTGGACCACATCAGGCTTCACATGTTTTTTGAGCAGCCAGGTGAACAAGGAGGTAATCTCTGGTGGACTAAGTCTAGTACAGGTAATTTTAGTGTTAAAAGTGCTTGGGAGTTGTTGAGACAAAAAGTTGATACGGATGAGGATATGAAACGTTTATGGATTAAGGGGTTACCACTTAAATTCTCCTTTCTAGCTTGGGGAATTTGGAATGGTAAAGTTCCTGTGTCAACTTTAATGCATTGTTGGAATCCTGACATATCTCAGAATTGCATGTGTTGCTCTATTCCAGTGGAGGAGACTATCGAGCACCTATTCCTCACAGGTGAGGTAGCTGTCAGAATCTGGGATCATTATTTTAGAACTGGTGGTCTCCTAGGTCCTATGCTCAATCTGAAACAAACTATGAGAAGGTGGTGGTCTTCAGAAGGGAGCTTTAAAATTCAAGTGGTTTATCAGGTTGCCCCCGTTGTTATTTTGTGGTACTTATGGAAGAGAAGGAACACTATTTTACATAGAGGTTCAATTTCAGAAAGGAAGATTATTTGGGAGATTAACAACACTATTTTGAAGGTGATTAAATCAAGGTTCAAAAGTGATATTGGGAGGAAAGATTGGCATGCTATCATTACAGAGCTACAGAGACATAGAAATACCTATAAGATCAATATTGTGAGATGGATTCCTTCTCCTGTTAATTGGGCAAAATGCAATACTGACGAAGCATCCCGGGGTAATCCAGGACCTAGTTCTGTAGCCTTTTGCATTATAGATCACTCGCAAGAGTACAACATTCTTTTCGGGAAGGAAATACTCTTGCTGATTATTTTGCTAACCTAGTTTTTGATTTTGCAGGTGATTATCAATTCAACAGCATTGAAAGCATTCGAAGAATTCTAAACTTGGACAAAAGTGAGACTCCTCAAATAAGAAGAAGACAAATAGATTAGAGTAATACATCTTTAGGGAGGCTATTGTCTATGGTAGATGCAATTGGAAGTCGACTGTTAGTACTTTAATTCTTTAACTATTGACTGAATTAATTTCATAATGGTTTGAGTATATGCACCTGTTCGTCTAATACCAAACTAGGTCATCGATTAATCGGCCGAGTGCTTTTCTCATTGAGATAAAGAGAAGGGAACGAAATCATGATTTTCAATAGAAAAGTTGAGATACTATACCTCTTCTAGAGTGGGTTAATCAGATCTAAGAAGCTGTGGTCTACCATGGATGTTGAAGAACCAATCTTGATTAGATGAACTTCATATAGTGGATGAAAGTTCCCTGAACGAGCTCAGATTAGCTTGATTCTTTTTTCTTTTCATTTTTGCTCTTTCTTTCTTAGGGCCTGCTGTGTATAGATTCGTTTTAATTAATAAATGGCCTTTGGAGCCGCCTTTAAAATTTAAAAAAATATAATACTTTACCTAAATCGCATAATGAAAAAGCTCAATTACAACTTATCTCTCATTTTTTTTAAATTACCTGATTTTCTTGATTTTTTCCAAATTTCTGATACATTGGTGGTTCTTCTGATACATCATATTTTGGGTGTATAATAATTAATGTTGTTGATTTATTTATGAATAGTAACATAATTTAAGTTAGGATTGGTTGTTTCAATCAATTACCATGGTAATTAAGGGAAATAATCCTTAAAAAAACGTAACAGTTATGAAGAGAAAGAAAAACTCAAAAAACAGAGCATAACTGCGAATAAAAAATTCAATCCAAAATTCGATTTTCATCAAGCGAATCGAGAATTCATCTCGCTAACAAAACTTCAGACATAACAACAAGAATATTGGACTCAAACAGGACCATTGATGCAACTAAAAAAATCCACCTATAACTCCAGTAATGCGGAACGCTTCCTCAACATTAAGTTTCTTACCATTGGGTCCAATAGCCTTGGAATTAGGCCTACCAGTGAGCAAACCAGCAATGTAGGACAACGGGACAAGATCACCCGAGGCAGTGATCGTGCCACGTAGAGGCAAACACGGGGTTATGTTGTTGTTGATCAACTTTGTAATTGCTTCCAAGATTTCAAATCAACAAGATGTATCAGAAATATTAAAGCTTGATACATGAGAATCTGTTACAAAAATAAGATGTATCAGAATCATTAAATCTTGATTCATGAGAATCTGATACATAAACAGATGTATCAAAATTATTAAATCTTGATACATAAACTAGATGTATCAGAAGCAGTAAAGCTTGATACATGAGAATCTGATACATAAACAGGATGTATCAGAATTATTATATCTTGATACATGAGAATCTGATACATAAACAGATGTATCAAAATTATTAAATCTTGATACATAAACTAGATGTATCAGAAGCAGTAAAACTTGATACATGAGAATCTGATACATAAACAGGATGTATCAGAATTATTATATCTTGATACATGAGAATCTGATACATAAACAAGATGTATCAGAAGCACTAAAGCTTGATACATGAGATTCTGATACATAAACAATATGTATCAGAAGTATTAAAAAATGATACATGAGAATCTGATACATAAATAAGATGTATCAGAAGCAAACAAGTTTGATACATGAGAATATGATACAAAAACAAAATGTATAGAAGCAGTAAGACTTGATAAATGAGAATCTGATACATAAACAAGATGTATCAAAAGCAGTCAAGTTTGATATATGAGAATATGATACATAGACTTTCATCTTATATTCGAGGTTGATACATGAGAAAAACTTAAAAGTCTGCTAAATTGTTGAATAGCCAAAAAAATGTTTACTATTGGTGCAAAAACATAATTGTACATTCTACTACTATAAAATTCAAAAAAAAACTACTCAACGTCCATTAGTTCTCCTTGACTAGGAGAGATGAAATCTCTCTTAGTTTTTTTTGGATCATCGTTTTCGCTAACATAATCATCCTTGGCCTTCGACAACTATAATTCCACAATAGTGCGGCATATCTTGAACGGAAGAATTCGACATGTAGTGCAGTAGTTGGAATAGAAATTCCATCACTAAGATATTCAGCAAAAATAGCCAGAAAAATACCACAATCTCTGCAAAAAAGGAATACACAACTTTTTAAAAAATAAAATTGACATATAAATGATTTAGATACAACTTGAAATTGATACATAAACAGGATGTATCAGAACCATTAAAGCTTGATACATGAGAATCTGATACATAAACAATATATATCAAAAGCAGTAAAACTTGATACATGAGAATCCGATACCAAAACACGATGTATCAGAAGCATTAAATCTTTGATACATAAGAATCTGATACATAAACTAGATGTATCAGAAGCAGTAAAGTTTGATACATGAGAATCTGATACATAAACAAGATGTATCAGAAGCAATAAAGCTTGATACATGAAAATCTGATACAAAAACACGATGTATCAGAAGCATTAAAGCTTGATACATAAGAATCTGATACATAAACCAGATGTATCAGAAGCAGTGAATCTTCAGATAAAATGATATTTTTAAAAAAATACATCTTAGATGAACTCAAACCTTTGGGAGATTAGGGCGTGTTGTAACTCATTCAATCTTCTTGTCTGCTTCTTTAGGTGCATGTTGAACTAGAGATTTCGACTTCAATTTCGCACGTAGCTTATCCATCACTGCTGGATCGTTACGATGTTTGAATCTAATCTCGTCGTAACTTTCCCAAGATGAATCAGAACCCGGTGAAACAGGAATTCCTTGAACCCTTCGATAACTAAAAGCTATGAAAATAGAGAGAGAATGCAATTGAGAATCAAAAGGAGATGATGGATTGTAACCTCTAACTCGTATGAGTGATTTTAGGCAAGAAATTAGGGATATGATCAGTGAATTTCTTAAATTTTTGAATCTTGAAAATGGAGAGAGAACGAGAGAAAATGGTTTAGAGGAGAGAGAATATTTTTCAGTTATGTATTCGGAAGATGAAGGGGAAAACTGAAAATAAGGAATTTTGGTAAAATTTTTAAAGGGTTGGGACTTTCAGAAAATATGGTAATAAAAGGTGTGTAGTTTGGTAATTTTTCCATAAAAGAAGTCATTGGGCACGTGGTTATAATAATTTGATCCTTTCAAATTGATGTTGAGGTGGGTCAAATAAATATGTTAAATTCTAACGAAAACTTATGCAACACATATAAATGGTTATATTCAACTCCTTGAAGAGATTGTGATACCACTTTTTCATACAATCAATGCTCTGTTACCACTTATTAGGATCGAAATAATCAGATGTCATGCAAAAGTTAGCAAAACAAACCTAATACCTCCTCCACAATCTTCCTCCTTAGTGTCATGTTTATGATCTATGTAATAATATAAATAAAGGATGAGTAGTCATATTGTTGACACACTTGAAATTTTGAGAAACACTTGAAATATAATTGGAAGAAAAACGAAAGTTCTATCTTGTTCTCTTTAGACTTTGTCTATTTTCTTATTTCATGTTATTACTCTTTTTGCTTAGTTTTACAACAAAAGTTAATATTTAAAAAATATATGCCATTAATTGATATTAAATTAGGTATTTAAAAATATATAATATTTGTAACTAATATTATATACATTTATTTGATATTATTTAATTAATTATAAAAATTTAAACAACACACTTTTAAAAATATCATACACTCAATGTTTGACAAAAAGATTACTAATATTTATAAACATAGCATAATATGATTCAAACAAAAATAATAATCTATCAATGGTAAGTAAAAAATGGACAAGATGCAATGTGAAATAACAAGTCAATAGTATTAAAATAAATAAATTGAATTCGAAATATAACTTAAATTTCAAATTTTAAAAAAATTAAATTTAACACAATACTCTTATATAAAATTCCAACATAACATAAAATAACTTTCAAAATAACTTAAGTAAATATAATTCAAAAGAAAGGAAAAACGTAAGTCTGTAACTTCATTCAACGAAAAAATTCTACTTTAGTAACATTTTTCATTATATACCAAATTTGTTAGTGACTCATTCTTTCTAACATTAGGAGGTGTAGTTTCAAAAGCTAGAATAATAATGTAGTTATATTGAAAAAAAATAAAAAATAAAAAATAAAAATATATATATAAAAAATACGAGCAATTATATGGAGTAACAAGAAGGTTGAGAAATGAGAAGAAAGTAAATGAAAGAAAAGTATATATATTTTTTTGGTTAAAAAAGAAAAGTATATTTACCAATTAAAATAATTTAAAAAGTAAAATAAGAAAAGAAATTAAAATAATAAAAATGATAAATAGATTGAAAAGACAACAACTTAAAATAAAATAAATTAAAAAGTGACTCAGTCATGTTATTGCCCTCATATCTCAACCTCCTCTTGGAAATAGGAAAGTGTAATTACCCTCTCTCAATCACACAAAATTTTCTACCAATCAAGTAATTACATGGTCAAACAATCAGGTCAAACTATGTAATTCCAAGCAATTACACTCAATTCTAATAATCAAGTGTTTTTTTAAATACATCCTTAGAGATAATGCAACTAGCTATTTTATTTTTGCAATATCTTGAGACATATTTAGAACGCTCCTCTTTGAATCAGGAATTGTAGATAATCTTTGTAAAATTAATCTCGTGGATAAATCTGTCAATTTATCTTTGATCTTGCAAGACTTGTGTTCATCTTCTGTTGGATTAAATGAAAAAAATTTATTTCTCATTTCAACTTGTAAAATATCATGCTTAGTGGCATCAAAGATTCAACAATGCTTGTCTTCAAATAACAATTTAATTCTTTTTTTAATAGTTGTCCAACATTCAATAGATTTTTATCAATATTAGGCATGTAAAGAATTTTATCAATTTTGATTGCAACACTCGCTTTTCCTCTTGTAGGAATTAGTCACAATTTTCGATTTGGACTTTTTAATTTTCGTAGACATAAACTCTTTAAAAGATTTCTATTATATGTCATGTGGTTTGTACGATCACTGTCAATCATCCAAATCAGATTTCTTGGTTGAGAAATATGTTGCCACAAACAAGTATTCTTCTTTTTTGATGACAACTTGGACATTTACTTCATATTTTTGAGATTTGTTTTTGCAAATCAAAGCTTCATGACCAAGTTGTTTGCAGATGCACTGTGCAAGTAGCCTTTTTCAATATTTAAAAATGGAGGATGCCTTTTTTTTTGCCACGATGCTAACAAGGTCTAATTTTTCATTGAATTATTACCCTTTCTTTGAATTTTGTGGTTGGTTGCCAAGGCTCTTTCAATCATACATCTTGCCCCATAAGATTCCGTTGCTCTTGTGCCTGCAATGTATATAGCAATCTGCCAAGGTAACCTTTGGATATTTTTTTGTATTATTCAAGATAATTATGGATACAATTTTTAGATACTGTAAAAAAAAATCAACAATTCTTGAATCGTCAAATTTAGTTCCAAGCAATTACCTTGTTAACAAAGCTAAGAAGTCGCTATGATTACCCCTTGACGGTCTCAAATTTCTTCATCTTTTGCAATATGAATTTCCATATTAAACTCAACACCTTCATGTCTTGTATTCTTTCATTTTCTGTTGTATTCTTCCTTGTTAACAAAGCTAAGAAGTCGATATGATTACTCCTTGACGTCTCAAATTTCTTCATCTTTTGCAACATGAATTTCCTTATTAAACTCAACACATTCTATTCTTTCATTTTCTGTTGTACCCTTTCTTTAGATAATCTCAAATTCTTTTTTGCTGATGTGAGAGACTAACTCTCGTGAAAATTATTGCAGACACACCATTAAATAAAGTTTTCGCTTTGATTTTTTTAAAATTTTCCTTTTCTTTTGGCTCTTGATCCGGACTTTTATGGGATTATTGGACAGTGAAAGAATATCATAATTCTCCTTCATCGCTTCTAAAGATCTAAAACTTCAAGATAAGTCAAGCTATAGAGGACTCTAATAAAAATAATTTAAAAATCCTAAAATTTAGATATAGATAAGTTGCATTTCTGCAAAAAAAATATTTTTAAGAGATGATGCATCGAATCTGATGAGTCACCACGGAAAGCGAATTCGAGAAAGGTGAAAATAGGACTTCTATTCCGATTGTTCAGCTATTCCGCGTTCAACCCCACTTCCCTCCAGATTTTATCAAGTGGTCATGCTAGAGACATAAACAGCCTTGGATAATTGAATTATGTATTATTTCTGCAATATCCTAAAATATATTTTCAACAAGCTCTCCCATAAACATTGGCTTTGTACAAAGTCATCCTGGATTACTTACTCTTTACTAAAAGAGGCAAATTAAAACTTGTGATCATACCAACTTGTTGATGACATTATGATCATAGGAATTGATCTTGATCTTATTAAGGAGACAAAATAAATTCTACAGAAAACTTTCAAAGTGAGACTTTTAGGTGAACTTAAGTACTTTCTTGGTATTAAGGGAAGGAAATACAATGTGATATGATATATATTCCTCAAGTATGTATATGTATCAATAAATAAACATGAATTAATAATTACAATTATACAAAGCTTATATCAACTTACAGGTCTCATAAAGTTGTCCTCAAGAACTGTACCACAAAATATATAACTGCCAGCAGCAATGCAATTTGGTAAAAATCTCTCTGGAAGCTGTCATCCCTTTGAAAGAACTGCATCCTCATGCAAATACACAATTTTCATCAGATCAAACTTTGCAAAATTTTCTTCATAAATAAACATAATCTCCAAAATTTGAATTCCCTACGCATGTAATTTTTTAATTTATTTTTTGTCCCATTTATGTGGTGATATTTAACTGCACATCAATAGTTTTAAGATAAAATTTTAAAATCTATTGGCAAACTCTAGCTTACTTTATCCTTCCCACCCCCACCCTGTTTATTTTTTACTCGTGCTGCATAAACTTATCCGTCCCACTTTACCTTTGATACCAAGCTTTTCGAGAAATGAGTCAAAAACACTAAAAGTTTCTCTCAATTTCTATGATTCACTTTTTCTTTTTAGTTAGTTCATAAAAGAATGACAACTTTTCTTACTTGACAAAGGTGTACTGTTTTTAACTGTTTGGAACATTACAAAATCTTGTCATATTTTTTAAACTCCGACCAAGACAAACTACATGACATAAATTAGAATAGAGAGAGTATTAATTTATTGTGTGGCCCTATTGCAATCTCTAATTAAGAGTATGAATTTGGAGAATAAAAGAAGAAATACCTTTGCTGGATCACCATAAGGGTCAGGATAGACATCCATGTTTTTATTCTCTTTAGAAGATTTAGAAGTCAAGTCTTTGAGAATATCAGCAACATCTTTTCCAGCTTCAACAGTAGCAAAGAGTCGTCGCGATGCCCAGAAATAAGCTTGAGCAATGATGGATGATCCTGATAAATCCCATTGCTCTTCATGCTCAACTACTTGTCCACTTATTTGGTTCAAAGTGAATCTTGAATTCACTTTGATGATTAAATCCCCTCCTATGCTACCAACCAAAGACTTTGGTTTTCCTTTTATTGTCCACTTAATATTTAACACACTTGTTGACAACATCACCATTTCTTGCACACTCTGCATACCAATACAATGGTAAATATTCATTTCTCTACAATACAATGCAGTGTTGCTGAAAGCAAAAGGTGTGTTCAGGGGGGAGGGTCTCTTGTTAGGATCGAAATAATCAGGGGAAGCTAATAATTGCAAATTAAGATGATGATATATCATATGACAAAGAAAATTATACTAAAACAATCCTAATCTGTTACCGGTTTAGGATTCTGTAGTGCATCAGTTATCCACAATGGTCTCTTGTACTTATCTCGTCCTGTAAAACTTCTCACTGGATCCTGCATTTTTATTGTGTGACACTACATTATACTCCATATAATCTTATCTATTGCCAAATATTGGTAAATTATGGAATATGAATTTATGAAGCAACTTGAGAGATCATAGATTAGAGTACAAGGTTAAGGTTAGTACGTAGTTAGTTGAACTATGACTTGGTGGGAGCATTGTGTCTATAGTAGTATTAGTCGTATATATTTACCATATTAGTTCACTGTGTTACCACATATGTTTGTAAATACTTTGATTTGCTGTCTTTTAGAAACAACATTATGAGTATATCAAGATATATACACGTACCTTGTACTTGACAGATAGAGCAAAGGTACCGAGGGCACGATTGCCTTGGCGAAGCTGGAGAATATCTCGAACAAGCTGCCTAGCAGTAGCTTCAACAGAAGGGCTGCTAATGCATTCAAATTCATTGCATAGTTCCCCAAAATCCATTCCATCTACCAGCTTATCTGCTGTTGCATCTTCAGTAGCTACCTCTGTTCTATTCGACTCATTCATAACTGCCACACACACACATTCAACAAAAACATTAGATACAACAAAACGGTTCAATTGAATTAATTCAGTCTCATTTTACCTCGTAAGGAGAATCTATGGGGTTGATGAATGGAAATAGACTTTCCATTATTATTACTAATGTTGAGGAAGGACCAAAATTTGTAATTTGTGGGAGGAGGAGGAGAAGGAGAAGGAAGAACAACAACAAGAGAAGAAATGGTCATCTCGTTTGTTTCGCCATGATTACTAATTACATTGATTCTCTTTCACTCCCAATAGGATAAGGTGTGATTTTGTTTATGTGGTTCTTGACTTTCTCTTTCTTATTTAGGTGGGGACACCTTATTATCTCCACAAAGCTCTTTAATATGCACTATGAATACATAAAAGGATTCAATGAATTCCAAATAATGGAACATGGAGTCGTATAAGGTGAAAATCTCATGTACGATTTTATAGAGTGACAGTAAGGATGACTATTATATAGCTATTCAAAATCGAACTAAAATCAATAATTCGAGCAAAAAAAATATTATTTTATCGATAATGGATTATTGATTAGCAGTTTGGGTAACGATTTTAATTGTTTTTCTTTATATCGAATTATCGGTTCTTAATGATATGAGATTTTTTCTTAAAGGGGTAACCAATAGCTCGATAATATTTGTCTTAGTGATGAATGAACTAACGTGAGTGGTGTATGTTATTTGCAGATGACATAGTAGTGATTGATGAGACGTGCAATGGAGTTAATTCTAAGTTAGAGGTGTGGAGATGAACTTTAGAGACTAAAGGGTACAAATTAAGCAGGATCAAGATAGAGTATGTAGAGTGCAAATTCAGTGATGCGATGCATGAGGTAGGCATGAAAGTGAGGCTTAACACACAAAACATCTCCAAGAGTGACAAATTCAAGTATCGTGGGTTTATAATCCTGGGAATGGAGATATTGACAATGTATCACACACCGTATTGGTGCAACATGGATAAAGTGAAGGTTGGTCTTTAGAGTTTGCGTGATAAAAGGATACCACTGAAACTCAAAAGTAAGTGCTATAAAGTGGTCGTCAAACCGACTTTGTTATATGGGTTGTAGTGTTGGCCAATCAAAAATCCTTATGTCCAGAAGATGCATGTTGCGAAGATGAGAATGTTGAGGTAGATATGTGGTCATACTAGGAACGATAAGATTAAAAATGATGATATTCATAATAAGGTGGGAGTGACCTTCGTTGTAGACAAAATGAGGAAAACGAAACTGAGATGGTTTGGACATGTGAAGAGGAGATGCATAGATGCACAAGTGAAGAGGTGCGAGAGGCTGGTTATATAGGATATGAGAAGAGGCAGAGGTAGGCCGAAGAAGTATTGGGTAAGAGTAATAAGACAGGATATGACCTAACTTTTGGTTGCCGAGGATAAGACCTTAGATAGAAGGGTATGGAGAACACATATTAAGATAGAAGGTTAGTAGATAGTGTCAGTGGCGGATGCAGAATTTTCGTCTAGGGGGTACAAAAAAAGTAAGCATGTTAATAGTGTTGGCAAATGAACAAGTCAAATTAGATATGAACAGATCGAATCATAAATGAGTGAGTTTATATACACTTTCTTAACCAACAGACAACAGTATAATATTCAAACAACCGCTTAATCACTTTCTTGAATGAACTATGCATAAACCTAGTAATTTATATCTAAATTAATTTTTTTAATTAAAATTTTTATTAAATATATAATAATATTTTCTTTGAAATCAATTTCTTGATTGAATTATTATAAAATATTAATTTAAAGTTTTAATAGAAACCCATAAATTAAAGAATTTGAATAAATGAGTTTTCAAAATTTCATTTTTTTAAGAGATAAGTGTAAAAAACACATCTAAATTATATCTTTTTTTTGAGTTTCATACCTAAATTATTGGAAGTATGAGTTTCATACTTAAATTATCACTTATTAGTTTGAGAAACACACCTCAGTGGTGTGTGTAATGCACTCTCTCTATTTTTTGCAAAAATCTTGCCACATGGACAAAATATTATACCTTGACAAAAATTAAATAAACTATTAATATTAATTAAAATTTAAACACTAAAGTATTTTTATCCCCGCCCCCCCCCCCCAAAATAAAAAAATATTTTTTAAAAAATTCACCCACTCCACCCCTACCACCCCTGACAATCCTCGTTCTTTTATTTTTTAAAATTTCTTTAAAAAAATATTTTTTTAAAAAATATTTTTAAAAAAATTCATACTTCACCCCTTCCCTACTCCTTCCTAAAAAAATATTATTATTTTTAAAATAAAATTATACGCACCCTCTGCTCTTAATTTATTTTTATTTTTTTATATTTTTTTTCGTTTTGAGTTAGATATGTACATATATTCTTAGGAAAATATTTTTTCTACTTGCGTATCAAATATAACAAAAATAAAATTATATTTTAAGAAAAGTCTTGTGGCAAGTAAAAAATATTTTTTCTAAAATCATATGTATATATCTAACACAAAATAAAAACAAAATTAAAAGCGGAGGGTTAGGTGGGGAGGCGAATTAAAATAATATCTATTATTTGAAGGGGGGATGAACTAAGAATTTATTTTTAAAATTTTTATAAAAAAAATTTAAAAATTTAAAATAAAATAATTCACTCCATAGTCTGATAGATCTTTTGAAGAACTAATAAATCGAACAAGAATAAAGATAGAGTCCCGTTCTACATGCCATAATTCAACTCGTGATGATAATAAGTAGAAAGTTCATATTCTTCGGTCATTGATAAACAATTTGCTGGGCAATATTCAACGCAATTGCCACAAAATATACAGATTCCAAAATCAAAATTCGAGGGGGGAGGGGGAGGGGGAGGGGGTATGATGAGAGAAAGTGGAGGAGTGAGATAAAAAAATATTTTATATAATTTTTTTGGAGGGAGGAGGCAATAGGAATACTTTAATATTTAATTTTAACTTCTAATAATATATTTAATTTTTATCAAGGTAGAATATTTTTTCATGTGTAGTGTGATGTGAAATTTTTTTTAATTTGAAAGAGAGAGTGTAGTACACACACCATGATGAGAATGGAATAAAAGAGAGATGCGTGTTTCTCAAACTAATAAGTGATAGTTTAAGTATGAAACTCACACTCTCAATAGTTTACGTATGAAACTCAAAAAAGAAAAATAGTTTAGGTGTATTTTTGACACTTATATCTTTTTTTAATCATAATATAGTTTTTTTAAAAATTAAAGAAAAGAGAGAACTAGAAAGAAGGTGCATATTGCATATGACATAGCAGCCACTAGCTAGTAGAAGACATACACGTACATAAAAGAATCGATCTCGGGTAAAATGTGGGAACTTGAACTACTCCACTGCTGAACCACCAATTAGTCTTGTGTTGAGGGAATGCAATATTTATTATATATAGGTAAAATTGAAATTTGAACCTACATACACAATATAATTTTTTCGGTCGAGAGGGTTCGGGTGAACCCTCTCAACTCCATGTAGATCCACCCCTGGGTAGTGTAGTGTTGTCTTGTTTAAGTAATTGGTGTTTGTCATTGTATTAGTTGTATTTTTGTTGTTCATGTATTTGATATTTCGATTATCGCACTATTTTGTTGTTACTTTCTATATTTTCTTCATTGTCTCCTCATTCTTTGTACATGGATTTGCTGCACTTGAGCCGATGATCTTTCAAAAATAATATCTCTACCTCCATGAGGTAGTGGTAAAGTCTGCGTATATTTTATCCTCCCCAAACTCAATTTGTGGGATTTCACTCGGTATGTTATTGTTGTTGTTGTTGGTATATAAAATCATTGACTTAGGGTTTAGTTTCATTCTTTTATTTATAATTGTTTCAAACTCTCATTTATTCTACAAGGTGTTAATGTTTGCTTTTGAGCAAGATGCAATCTGTCAATTCATGTGCATGGTTTATTTGGTTTAACACCTTATTTCTAAGTGATTTTAATGATTTTTGAGTCAAATCTTAACGGCTAAACTGATAATCGAATCGGTAGTGATCAACAACTGATAAATCGATAGATGATAAGCTGATATCTTAATGATTCTATAATGATTTAGCATGCCTACAAATCAATAATCGATAAATCGAATCGATAAGCTTCAAAATCGAACCGAACTGATCGTTATGTTGTCCTGGTTCACTTTATTTATATCTGCGGACAACTAGTTTAACAAAGAGGGCATTTTTCAAACTTGTGATGTTAAATATTTTATAATATTTGTATAATTATAAAGACTTTTGAAATTTGTGCTGTTAAACATGATATTCCATCCGTTTTAAAATAAGTGAAATTTTTAGCTTGAGCACACCCCTTAAGAAACTACTCACTCTTATAAAATGAAAAGTGATTTTACCAACTTACCCCTAATTAAATCCAAACAAGCTCTAAGTTAGAGGCTTCCATGTTTTCTTCATATAATCAATATTTATTTAAACTGACCTTACATATAAATTCAACGGAAAACTACAGAAATTGAACTCATTAGGCAAAGTATTTATTAAAATTAGACCCAACTCAAACTATTTACCTGAATTGGACCCACCCAAACTATTTACCCGTCTGCCACCTTGTTTTAATTACTGAACCACTAATTCTTCATCCTTGATACCATCGGAGTGTGTCTATATATATATATATATATTTTTTTTTCCTGATTATATCTATATACTCTGATGGTATCAATCAGTAAAAATGAATTAGCAGTTAAAACCAAGGTGGTGTGAAAGTAAAAGCATAGTCACTTGTAAATAGTTTCCCTTTTTAGGTACAAGTTCTTTTCCCTAAATTCAAATTATTCAAAAGAATGTCCCTTTCAAAATTCCAGTTGTACAGAAAGATTCAGCCTCTGTTAGAGGCCAATTTTCAAATGTCAACGTGAGGGGCTGTTTCTGAGGTTGTGATATCACAATAGTTGACTTGCTTTTTCTATGTTTCATTTAGCAAAAATAATGTGAGATTGATTCTTGTTTCATGCTATACTGCAGAGGTGGACCTAGGGTAGGTTCAACTGAATTCATTGATTTAGGATTGAACTATATATATATATATATATATATATATATATATATATATATATATTTACAATTGATATAATACATAAATATGTCTTTTAACTTGTCTTCAAATGACATCTATACCTCTAAGTTTTAGTGTGCACAAGTAGTTACTTAAATATGTATAAAATTGAACAAGTAAACACACGTATCCTATGTGGCATAATACAAATAGGACACCATGTAGGATGCGAATTGACACGTAGAACGCCACATAGGATGCATATGTCTACTCGTTTAACTTTATATAAGTTTAAGTATCTACTTGTGCACATCCAAAATTAGAGTACATAGACGTCTGTTAAGGCCAAGTTAAAGGGCATATTTATATATTATGCCGAATAATTTTTTGTTAAAAAAAGAACATTTTTATGCAACATATAGTAAGATCATACTTATTTTGTACTGCTGAATCACATATGTGTCATTAGTTGACTTGAGCACAAAGAGGAACATTGAATACTTTGGTACATATTATTCTTGTTTGCATATTGTCTCTCAATGGATGCATTGGCTGAAACAGGAGCTGCTGCTGCTGCTGCTTCTTCTTCTTCTTTGTGGCCATGCACTTATGATGTTTTCTTAAGTTTTAGAGGAGAGGATGTTCGGAAGAATTTCATCGATCATCTATATACAGCATTACAGCAAAGAGGAATTCACACTTTCAAAGATGATGAGAAACTTGAAAGAGGAAAATCTATTTCATCCTCACTTTTCAAAGCTATCGAAGAGTCGATGATTTCCATCATTATATTCTCATTAAACTATGCTGCTTCTTCATGGTGTCTAGATGAGCTTGTAAAGATCATTGAATGCATGAAACTTAGGGGACAGATTGTTCTTCCTGTCTTCTATGACGTGGATCCATCTGTCATAAGAAAACAAAAAGCAAACATTGGTGAATTCTTCGCTAAACATGAGTTAGATTTCAAAGATGATGAAGAAAGGGTGAAGAAATGGAGGATAGCTATGATGGAAGCAGCAAATGTATCTGGTTGGGATTTGGGGAATATTGCTAACGGGTAAATTTATGTGTATTTTTGACTATTGGTTTTCGTCTTCCAACTGTGCCTTGTTTTCCATAAGAACATCGAGTTTGTAATTCATTTCTTTTTGATATCAGGTACGAATCGCAATGTATCCAGAAAATTGTAGAATGTGTCATGGATGTATTAGGTCATACTGCTTGTGATGCTACTGAAAATCTTGTTGGAATACGGTCCAGAATGGGGACGGTGTATTCCTTGTTGAATCTGGAGTCTGATAAAGTTCAATTCGTTGGAATCTGGGGAATGAGCGGAATTGGAAAAACAACTATTGCAAGATCCGTCTACGACAAGATTTTCCGTTACTTCCAAGGTGCTACTTTCCTTCATGAAGTTGCAGAAAATTCAGCCAAACATGGTATCCAACATTTGCAGCAGATACTTCTTTCTGAACTACTTCTGTTAAAAGATGTAAGAATAAACAACATATTTGAAGGAACCAGCTTGGTAAGACGACGACTAAATGGGAAAAGGGTCTTAATTGTTCTTGATGATGTCAATCATGGAAACCAACTAGATGCCCTAGCTAAAAGCCATGATTGGTTTGGTGCAGGCAGTATAATCATCATAACAACAAAGGATAAGCACTTGCTTCGTCAATATAACGTGGACAAAATGTATAAAGTGAGTCTGTTAAACACTGATGAAAGTATTGAACTCCTTAGTTCGTATGCATTCCAGAAACGCCATCCCAAAAGTGAATACAGAGAGATCATAGCTGAAGTTGTTCATTATGCTGGTGGTCTTCCATTAGCTCTTAAAGTTTTAGGTTCCTCTCTGTATGGCGGAGGCATGATTGAGTGGAGAGAAACAGTGGATAGACTAAAGCAAATTCCAGAAGGCGAAATTGTAGAAAAACTCAAAGTAAGTTTTAATACACTAAGTGAGGTTGATCAAAAGATATTCTTAGATATTGCATGTTTCTTTAAAGGGAAGAAGAAAGATTCCGTAATTAGAATCCTTCGCAGTTTCAGTTTTACTCCTGTCATTGGCATAAGGAATCTCATCGAAAAATCTCTTATAACTGTTTCAAAAGGGCGGATTATGCTGCATCAGTTGATCCAAGAGATGGGTTGGCATATTGTTCGCAAAGAAGCTTCAAACAATATTGGCAAGTATACTAGGCTCTGGTCTCCCGATGATATTTTTTATGTACTATCTGAAAGTACGGTAAGTATATACTGCAGCACTTAATGGTTGTTCGGGTGAATGAAAAATACTTATTTCCCTAATGTTACACAACATACCTTTTATAGGCGACAGAAGCTGTGGAAGGCATATGGTTGCACTTGCCTGTTCCGAAAGACATAAATGTTAGTGCAGAAGCCTTCAAATACACGGACAACCTGAGGCTGCTGAAGATAAACAATGCATGTGCCTCCGTAGCTCCTAATTGTCTTCCAAACAAATTGATATGGCTTCATTGGCATGGCTACCCAATGAAATCACTTCCAGCAAGTTTTCAAGCAGAAAGGCTTGTTTGTCTGAAAATGCAGTATAGCCGCATTGTACACTTGTGGAAGAGAATAAAGGTCCTACACAAACTGAAGTTTCTCAACCTTAGTCACTCCCAAAAGCTAGTCAGCTGTCCAGATTTCACGGGGGTTCCCAATCTCGAGAAGTTGATTCTTGAAGATTGTTCGAGTATAATTGAGATTCATCCTTCTGTGGGAAATCTCAAAAATCTTGTTCTACTTAACCTGAAGAACTGTAGGAATCTCAAGAGCCTTCCAAATAATATTCAATTGGATAATCTTAAGACTTTAATTCTTTCTGGTTGTTTGAAACTCGCGAATTTCCCAGAAATCATGAGTGACATGAATTGCTTATCTGAGGTCTACTTAGAAGCTACAGATGTAAAAGTGTTGCCTTCATCAATCGAACGCCTCACTGGCCTTCGATTGATGAATCTAGGCTACTGCAGGAATCTTACAAATTTACCAAAAACCATAGGTAGATTAAAATCTCTTAGGATTCTTATTCTCTCTGGATGTTCAAAGCTAGAAAAGTTGCCAGAGGAACTGGGACATATAGAAATCTTAGAGGAACTCTATTGCAACGAAACTGCCATTCAAAGTCCGCCATCTTCCATTACGCTATTGAAGAACCTTAAGACCTTATCTTTTCATGGATGTAAAGGGATAGTATCTCAGACATGGAGTTCACTTTTCTTTGCATGGCTTCGGCCAAGGAAAACTACAAGTCTGATGTTTTCTTCCTTTTCCGGTTTATTTTCTCTGAGGAAATTGGATCTTAGTGATTGTTTTATGTTGGATGAAGGAATTCCTAGTGATCTTGGATGCTTGCCTTCTTTGGTTGAGCTAAATCTTAGTGGGAATAATTTTGTGGATATCTCTCAAGCAAGACTCAAAATGCTTCCGCGGCTCAGAATCCTTGAGCTAGTGGATTGTGAGAGGCTTGAAAGGTTGCCAGAACTTCCAACAACAATAGAGGAAGTCTTTGCAGATAATTGTGCATCCCTGATGTGTGATAATATGGGAATATTGACCAACTACAAGATGTTGCAGCGAATATCATTCACTAATTGTGTTGGACTACTTCAGAATCAGCAGACGCGTGACATGGCTACCTCATTGTGGCTTCACCTATTCAAGGTCTCTTTACGCCTTCCCCCTTACCTATTGCTATCTTCGTGCCCTTTACTTTCATACATACGAGATCAGACAATTGATCACCGTGAGTTTAAACACTGGATAATTTGAAGGGAAGGACAATAGATAGAATCTCTTTATAACTAACATGAATGTTGTGGTTTTATGCTGCAGAAGTGCATTGTTAAAAGTGATCACTTTAGCATTTACCTACCTGGAGAACAAGTTCCAGAGTGGTTTGGCTACAAACTCAACGGAACCTCAGTTTCAATGCAGCTGCCAAACAATTGGTACAGTGATAAATTCATGGGATTTGCCATCTGTGTTGTGTCTGATCTTGAAACAACATGGTTATCAGTTAATGAAGGTTACCTACAGGAAATGCCAGGCATTTCGATTGAGTTTACAATCAAAAGCCACCACCGGAGGAGCACGAGTTGCCTAATGAACATTGGTTTTGTCGGGACAAACAAGAATGTTGCTTTAGATCACACATGCCTTGCCTATGTGCCATTTGAAGAATATTGGGCAATGTACAAAAACCACTTAGACAGCCCAAACAATTGGTATCAGATCGATTTTTCTGCAAACTCTTTGAGGAAACATATTTTCCTGAAAAGTTGGGGAATTCGTCTCGTGTACACTGATGACTTGCAGATTTCCACATCTTGAGCTATTTCAGATGAGGTGTGTTTTCTCTGTTGTATATTCACGGCTGACTTATGCAAGTATTTTCAAAAGAATAAAGTAAATGTTATACAATCTTTTTTTGGCAAAGCTAAAACATTTCAAACCCCATAAATTAACAAGTGCAAATGTTGCTCAAGAGAGATGAACATAATCAGCAACTCGAACCAAAAAAAAGGCCTGCATTACCACACATTAATAATCAACATAACAATGAGGGAAAAATACACAATCTTGATATCTCTTTGATAAGGTACACACAATCTTGGTATATATGCGAAAGAAAAGAAAGATAGCAACCAAGACAGGAGAGTTGGTTTTTACAAAATTCCACTTTTACCAACACTAGGAAGAGAATGGATGATTCCCAGACACTCTAATATAGCTGGGGCCACCTCTCCAGTCTACAACAAATATCAAATGCCCTATTTTTTTCCTCCCAGTAGATATGTGAAACCTTAAAATGGATGGAACTAAATAGAATTGAAAAATAACCAAAAGAAATAAATCCAATCTTTGAAATCTCACCCTCTGTTGCTTCTTTGAGTTAGATTCCAGACAGTTTACTTGTCGTCCTCGTCAGGTACAAACCTTGGCAGCGTCAATAATGTGTTCAGCCGGGAAACCCCTTCCAGTGCAGACCATTCCGTCCCCACCTCTGAGAGCAGTTCCTCATGTTCTGAGGCTACCTCTATCCCTTCTTCTGAAACGTCATCGCCTTCCCCTGAAACTTCATCAACTTCTCGAACAGTTCCAGAACGAGGCAATGCAGTTGGACCAGAGGCGTCATCTGGCTTGGCAACAACTTCATTTGCTTCCATTGAGACAGTCTTGTCACCGTCTTTTGTATTGGAAGCAGTGGATAAGTTGTTTGAGTTTGAATCAAGAAAAAGGCAAACAACTGCACAATCATCAACTTTAGAAGTAGGGTATTTTGTCCTCCAGGCTCGAACAGCTGATTCAACTAGCGATCGAGCTGCAGACGAACGGGATGAAGCCGATGCGACAATCTTTACAACTTCATCATTTGTAAGTACATCCCATATCTGTCATAAAAATTAATATTTGACTAGGATAAATAAGATGTAATAAACATTGAGCAAGAAATTCCAGAACCCGTGTATACATTTTTTTTTAACAAAAAAAGGGAATGCAAAATACTAAAAACTCATGTTTCATACCCCATCAGTTGCCAGAACAATGAACTCATCTTTTTCCGTTAAACGCCTATATGATATTTCGGGCACAGAGATGAGACCAAAATCCTTGAGGCAAAAATCTCCAAAAGCACGTGCCATGGCAAGTCCAGGAGAGTCACTATTTGGCAACCACACTCTTGAAACCTCTGGTTCATCTCGAAGAGAAAAAACACGCCCTCTACATTTACGAATTCTTTCAGCCTCCGCTGTACATTTAGGAAGAAGAGGAAATTAGGAGAACATTTAGGAAGAAGAGGAATAAGCACCAATAGCATTAATCAGTAACCTATCCCAAAAAGAAAAATATAATGCTTTCAAGGGTGCCATCTATACATTATGTAGAATGGCTACCATCCTACTTTACGGTATTCATTTTTGCACCAGGCTTTTGTCCGTATAATGCATCCACCAGAAAAAAGTCTAAAAGTTCAGCTTCCAAGAATTTGCAAGGCAAGCATCTCAACTACAACAACATATCCAGTGAAATCCCACAAGTGGGGTCTGGGGAGGGTAGAGAGTACACAGGCCTTAGCACTACCTCTCCAAGGTAGAGAGACTGTTTTCGAAAGACTTTCGGCTCAATTAAATCAAATATGCAAGGAAAACTAATAGCAAAACAGTGTGGAGCATATATGCAAGGAACCGTAACAAAAAAAAGGTGCGATCACATAAACACATTAAACCACAAATGATATCAGATACCAAAATACACCGACTACATGAAAAAAGCTAATACTACGACCGACACGGTGCTCCATACTACCACCAAGCCAAATACATGAATAGGCTAGTAATATGACAGCTCTCAGCTATCCACTAACCTTCTACCCTTATTTGCAACCTTTATATCCTCATATCTAAGGTCATGTCCTTGGTAGGTTGAAGGTAGAGAGGCTGTTTTCGAAAGACTTTCGGCTCAATTAAATCAAATATGCAAGGAAAACTAATAGCAAAACAGTGTGGAGCGTATATGCAAGGAACCGTAACAAAAAAAGTGCGATCACATAAACACATTAAACCACAAATGATATCAGATACCAAAATACACCGACTACATGAAAAAGGCTAATACTGCGACCGACATGGTGCTCCATACTACCACCAAGCCAAATACATGAATAGGCTAGTAATATGACAGCTCTCAACTATCCACTAACCTTCTATCCTTATTTGCAACCTTTATGTCCTCATATTTAAGGTCATATCCTTGGTAAGTTGATGTTGTGCTATCACTTGTCTAATCACCTCTCCCTAATACTTCATCAACCTACCTCTGCCTCTCCTCGATCCCAAAATATCCAACCTCTCACACCTTCTTACTGGGGCATCCGCACATCTCCTCTTCACATGTCCAAACCATTGCCGTCTTCCCTCTCTCAACTTGTCCACAATAGACGTCACTCTCACTTTGTCCCGAATATCCTCATCCCTAATCCTATCGCTTCTGGTATGCCCAAACATCCATCTCAATATCCTCATTTCCCCCACTTGCATCATTTGAACCTGGAGTTCTTGATTGGACAACACTCCGCCCCATACAACAAAATCTATCTAACCACCATTCTATAAAACCTACCTATAAGTTTTGGTGGTACCTTCTTGTCACACAAGACTCTGGATGCATGCCTCCACTTCATCCATACCGCACCAATACGATGTGTGACATCATCATCGATCTCCCCATTTCTTTGGATCAGAGACCCCATATACTTAATCTCTCCCTTGGGGATAATTTGTGTATCAAGTCTCTCAACTCCACGTACACCTCATGCAACACATCACTAAATTTACACTTCAAATACTATGTCTTGGTCCTTCACAACCTAAACCCTTTAGACTCTAGAGTTTGTCTCCATACCTCTAACCTATTATTAACTCCGCCACGAGTCTCCTCGGTCAAAACAATGTCATCTTCAAATAACATACACCATTGCACCTCACCCTGAATATGCCACGTCAATTCATCCATCACCAATGCAAATTGAAATGGACCAAATGTTGAACCTTGGTGCAACCCCATTTCATTTGGAAAATGCTCTGAGTCTCCTATCGTTGTTCTTACCCGAGTCTTGACTACATCATACATGTCCTTTATCATCCTAATATAAGCCATCGGTTCACCTTTAGACTCCAAGCATCGCCAAAGGACTCTCTCAGAACTGAATTTCCCTTTTGCTCTCCATATATTTCTCAATTAGTCTTCTCACAAGATAAATGCATTCAATAGTTGAACGCCCTAGCATGAATGCAAACTGGTCCTCACCCTCGTCTCCACCACCTTCTCTCAAACTTCCATGGTGTGACTCAATAATTTTATAACCTTGTAATTATTGCAGTTTTGGATATCACCTTTGTTCTTGTACAACGAAATCATAATACTCCAATTCCATTTGTCGGGCATTTTATCTGTCTTAAAAATGACGTAAATCAACCTAGTCAGCCACTCAAAACCTGCCTTGTCTGTGCATTTCCAAAACTCTACCAAAATTTCTTCAGGTCAGATCGAACTTCCGCGGCTCAACTTACGTATAGCACCCTTAACCTCGTCAACCTCACAACACCTACAGTATCCAAAATCCCACCGACTCTCTAAGTTCTCTAAATCAACCAACACAATGTCCTTGTCCCTATTTCATTCAAGACGTGGAGTTTATTCCATCCTATTTTCTTCCTAATATGTGTCTTATTTTCTCCCAAATCAAGGTAACTACATTCTATTCCATTTTACTTTACTTCAGTTTGATAACACAAGTAATGTTTGTTGATAACTGGTCATGGATGTAAAGAACGTCAATTGCACATCACTTCTCAAATTATAGTGAAGTTCAAAGCTGTCTTGAGAAAATGATGCTTCTAAGGATGGAAGAAGACCTTTAGCCGTGGAAGCAAGATGGACAGAATTGGCAGTACAGAAAATTTAAAGAACTGCAAGATTTCAACATAAACATAATTTTAAAGAACTGCACTTTGTCGAGAAGGGAAAACTTCTGCTCCTGTTATTCATTTACCATAGTGGATGTGTTTGCATTTACAGTTCAATTGCCACTAATAGTAAGTAGTTTCTATACTAATGGGCCACCTTAAGTAGATGATTTTACCAGCAGGATCTCCTTAACCAGTACCCTGATACTGCACACACATAGATGAGATCCTAATCCTTTTAGTTTATGCAACACTTCAGTCAACAAAATAAGACGATTTTCAGATTTTGACTTTTATCAAACTTACGTGTGGCAATATACAAGCAATTCATTCATCACACTTTGCCAATGTTTTCCTATTCATCCACTATATAGTTCTGAAGAAGCACAACACTTTCAAACATGCAGTGCACCCACCGTGATGTTATATTAGGGAAAAATGCATAAATTCGTAAAAAAACTCGGTATAGCATAAATGAGTAAATTACCCCCTGAACTTGTCCTAAAAGGCCTGTTACACACAAACTTTACGGGTATCCCCTTACCTCCTTATTACTGAAACTCCATCGAGAAACAGCTAGGAAACTATTTTTTAACCCTCATAAATATGTAATAAAACCAAACAAATCCTCTAATGCTGCAAGGAGGCCAAATGCCTTCCTTTTCTCTTCTTGTCTATCAATGTGAAAATTGATTTTATTAAGAAAATAACTCTCTTTATTTTCAAGATAATTCTCATAAAAACTAATAGAGCAACATAAAAGAATGCCTAGAAACAAGGAGATGATAAAATGAATTAGAAAAAAAAGAAAAAAGAAAATGACAAGTGAGGTTGCTCTAGTGGCAAGAGCACTCCACTTCCAGCCAAGAGGTTGGAGTTCGGGTGGGAGCAAGGTAGGAAGAGGTCCACTGTTGACAGCTCGGGCGTTGGTTTGAAAGTCGGGTATACTTCATCAGAAAAAAAAAAGAGAGAACAAAATAGAACATGGTATCTGTTATGGTGATTGAATGGGCAGCATACAGAAGTTCAGTTCTTTTCCCTTCCAAGTCGTCTAATTTAACCTCTCTTTTCCCTCATTGGAAAAGGTTACTTCTATAATTGCAACAGAACAAATAATATGTGGAAAAGCTTCTTCTTTTTTTTTTAAATCCAAGCCAAGTAAAATGTCACTATGGTTCATAATTGAGTTGAACAGAAGCAGCCAATTGCAGCAAAATTGAAGTTTGTATATTTAGGTGAGACCAAAATAGGGAGGAGAGACGAAGGTAAATGAAAGAAAGTTTTAGCAACACATGAGTGATGGTTAGGTATCATTAATTTTTTATGCCAAACTAAATGACATCATAATTCATCAAATCAACACAAGTTGGTAATCTTGTAAGATGATCTGCACAAAAGCAAAAATTCCAGAAAAGCGATCCATCATCAGTTCAATCGGCACTAAGCAACATAATGAAACCAACCTGGTAGATTAGGCTTCAGATCCACTGTCAATTGTACAGCAGTTAGAGAACCATCCTTGTCTCTAGTACCCAGAATTGCTCGGGAGTCGCCTACATTTCCTATAACAAGATCCTGGCCCTGCAAGAAATTTTTTTTATGGGGTTCACTCTACCAAAAGTTTTAGCATAATTCAAGCTAGATTCAAATTTCTGAATCTGTCAAGGACCTGTTTAACAAGGGTTACAGCTGTTGTCCCACTACAGAAGCAGTCAATATTGGTGTAGCTTTTCAGTTCCCTGTCCATAACCTTATAAGCCTTCAAAAATGATTCCTTCAAAGTCTGAAAGATCTCTGGGTGCTTTCCAGTCTCTTCAACATCAATTGAAATCCTAGACTCATCAGCCGCAGATATAAGGGAAGCATCCTCGGGATATAGGCTAGCCCCAGCATTTAGACTGATCTTCTTTAGAACATCCTCACTTTTCAGATTAACTTCCCAATGTGCACTTAGCTTCGAGGGAAGGGAATCTCTGACTCGCTTGGCAACCATATGGCCATGAGGACCGTGGCCATCAAAAACACCACAGAATACAGTATCTGTTCTGGAACCGAAGTTCTGAAATTTAATTAAAAAGATGAATTAGGAGATGCTCTCCATATGAGACAAAATCAGAACGAAAGGATCAGTAGGAAAATCAGGGCAGGAATTAAAAAATGTGAACAAATCCTTTGTCCAACAACAATCCACAGACTACAAAGAAAAGAAAGAAATAACAGAATCTAAAGAAATACTTTCCTTAGCTTGATCAAAAATGAAACACTTCCTTTCTAGGCATTCCAGGAAATTATAGCCTATCAATCTAGAAAGAATGTTATCAGTAGCTAATCACAGTATCTCATACATTATCGAGTAATCATCCCAACTTCTCCCACATGCATCCACTAAATTTCCGTTATTTTAAAGAATTGATTGCCTATGTTTTTTGTTTTTTTATTGGTGGATTTTTCATGGTTTTATCTTTAATTATCCATGCCCTTAAATGGGAATGGACATGGAGCACAACTAGGAGGTAAATTCCAGTTTGATTTTAAACTAGAACGTTTTCAACACCTTCAACTATACTACAACACGAGACAAAAGAAAAAAGAAAAGAGAAGATTTTAAGAAGAGAACACATTATAGGCAGTAGCGGAGCCACCTTGTCCCTTCACTGAAAAATTACAATACGCAAAAATAGGTAAAGGAAAATCCTTTTTGTATATATAGCATTATTCATTGAATCCCCTTGACTTCTTCAAGTGTTAATTTTTTTTAAAAATATTGTGACTCCCATAGTGATAATCCTAGCTCCACAGTTGATAGAGTTGATTATAGGCCCCTTGATCGACTGACAAAGAACAACAAATGTAGCAGTTATAAGTAGTCACAAGTCAGAGGGTCAACATAATACTCAGGTGAACAATCTGAGATCAAACACACCCACCAACTTTTCAAGATTGAAGTATAAACACTACATTAGGGATGAAGCAAATACAACTATGAAGCATAGTCCAATATAGCTAGCTATTTGCAATTATAGGAAGATGAAATTCAAGTACTAACCTCCCAAACAATCATGGCATCTTGATTAGTTCCTTTCTTGCCTTGCTGAGTGAAGAGTGAAGCTGTGTCGCTCGAGCCATTCAAGAACAAGCGGCCAGGAGTCCTACGTAGCTGTTCTTCCTTACATTTGTTAAAGGAAGAATTTCTAGAAACCCGCCGGCTCTTCTTCTTCTTAATTCCAACTGCAGATGTAGGAGAGCCCGGAACAGGGGTCCTACTTTCATAAGTTAAGCAGGACCCCGTCCGGAGAGCCCGGACTATATTCAATAAGCAATCCAGAGCAGCAACACAACCAATCCCCCTATTTTCCCTATTCGAATCCGTCACACCCCTTTGTAATAACAATCCTTCAAAAATCCCCAAAATCCAAATACCCAATTCTCTCCTCAATCCAACAAATCCACCATTTTCATCCAAAAGATAAAATCACAAACCCCCCAAAAAATCTTTCAGCCTCAAAAAGTGCCGAACCTTTATTAAAAAAAAAATAAAAAATCTACACAACAATCTTGAATTGATTATTCAAGAATTGTAGGAATAGAATAATAATAATCCTTTTCACTACAAAAAGTAAGTGCAAAGATGGAGCATCTAAAAGGGGTTGCAGATCTATGTAAACTACGCCCACTTCCAATATTTTTATAGCACTAAATCCAAAAGGGGTTGCAAAAGGAAGAATCCATAGCCAGACACCATCTCAAAGAAAGCAAAGCATAATAATAATATCCAATAAATATCAAGAAAAGTAAAGCAAAATAGACAGATCGAATCTGAAGAAATGGAGGGTGACCCAGGAACGGAATGAATGGGAAGATACAAGATTGAGAGGAGGAGAATAAGAATCGCAACAAACTAAACACGGAGAGAGAATAGAGATCACAGAAAAACCGCAAATAAGACTCGTGTTTTTTTTCCTCAAGTAAATTTTAGACAATACAGATATTCAATACCCATATATAGGATATGGTTAATATATATACAGGAAAACAGACAGAGAAGGGGCCTATGGCTGCCATGCATCTCTGTCACTGTCATCACCAATTCTTTTTACTTTTTCGCCTCAACTTGAGCCGGCTTATAAGTTGTCTAATGCTAACTTTAAATAATAAAGTTTTTAAAGTCAGTCAAAAATGAAAAATTAGAATTTTTAACTTTTTCTTTTAAGTGCTTAAAATAATTTTCTTTGACCATGAATATTACTTTTATATCCCTTATATTTTAACTAAATTCTCAAACTACTTTTTTTCTTCTTTTAACCCTAAAATTCACATCATAAGCACTTTTATCCAAACACTCAACTGCTTATTTATAAAAATAACTTTCAGCACTTCAAAATTCTAAAAATATTTCATACATAAAAGTTATTTTTTTAAGCTCATTCAAACGGACTCTAGGACTTGTTTGCAGCCTATTAGAAAAGGTGTCAACCTAGTGAAATTGGCTTATATATAATCCCCACCCTTTATTTTCACTTGTAGTGTTTTAGCTTTTCAAGAATTAAACTATAAAGGAAAATAATTTGATATATTTTTTAATTTTATTATTTAGAGATGATATATTTTTCGTTATAAAAGTTGCTCATATATAAAACTCTTTCCAACAAAGATAAGGCGTTAGGCAAATTTTTTTTTCCGTCGTTGATTGACTCTTATTCTTATTTCTTGATAGTGAAAGCAACTTGATGGTAAGGAGAGGGGCGGCTGTGAAACAATGATTTCATCCTACCGTTATAAGAAAAAGGCTCATATATATTCCTACCGTTATAAAAATGGCTCATATATATCATTTTATTTAATGGGAGTGAATAAATTAATTTAAATTTATTTTTTGATTTTTAATTTTTAAAAAAATTGTATAGGGGTATATATAATTCTTTCCACATAAAAAATTAACTTCTTTGATTATCATTATTTGAGTTTTTTTTTTCTTTCATTCTTTAAGAAGTAAAAATATGAGGGGGGGGGGAATAAGAAGTGTGAATGGAAAAATAGAAAAAAAATAACGAAAAAATTGCAAACTAATTCTTTTGGGGATATATTGTAATTTATCTTTTGATTTTGTAAGAAAAATTGGGTCATATATGATAAATTTTATAAGAAAGTTAGTGAAAAAATAGATTTGATCATTAAAATAATAATTCAAATTAGCGTATAAAAAATACAAAAAAAAACATGTGAAAAGGATCAAATATACCCCTACATGAATTATTTAAAAAAAAAACTTAAAATTTGATTTTCACTTCTTTTAGATGAAAATGATATATATGAGTCATTTGTTCCAATGAGGATATATGAACTCTAAATGAAAATGTTGAGTGGTATATCAAGCCATTTTCCCTAAAATATATAAACTTTATCTAGTATTTTAAAATGTACTTTTTTATAAATTATATTAATATGAGAAGGATGACGATTTATAGTATTTTCTTGTATAATTTTCAAATATCTAAATTTCAACTCTCGTGGAACGAAATATGACAAGTAAAAATAAATGTAGGAAGTACCTTTTACCTTATCTACATATTTGGTAAACATCCAAAGTATTTATAAGTCAAATAATTATAAGCTAAAATCAGTCAAAAATAACATGTGGTTACTCTTAACTTATGATTTTCTTTTTAAATTCTCAAAATATATTTTTTTCTAAAATAAAAGAGATAATAAATAATTACCCCTGAATTTGTACCTTATTTTCCACCCCTCCTTTTCCTAATCGTCTCATGAACAAAAAAAGAGTCTTTTAATCGTCCCCATCAAAAAAGCAAACGTTGACAGCAAAAAAATTCACCATAGTTCTATAATCAAGAAGGGGGAAATAAAAGAAACAAAAGGACTACAAAGGGAAAAAAAAGAGAGAAAAAAAGTTGAAAAATAGCTTTTAATAAAAGAAAAATTGTCAATCAATATCCTTTATTTCTCTTTTTCTTTACAAAGATACTATTAAATTTATAAATTTTTTGGTAAAAAATGCAAACGTATTTTAGTCATTTGACATAAAAGTAGATTATTATCACTTTTTTTTTTACCAAATACGACAATCATTTATAATCAATTTCAACACTTTTATCCAAACATGACAACTGCTTCTCATCGATTTTAACATTTTTATCTAAACACATAACTAATTATTTATAAAATCAATTTTAACATTTACACTTATCTGCTAATTCAAAAAGGCATTCAAATTAGCATCATTGAGATTCATTGTTCGCTTTTCAACCTCACCGAATCTTGATTCACACAATATATAATTCATTAAAAATGAAAATATTCTCTGATTAAAAAAAATATTAAGTTTTGAATCAAATGTTTATATGGGTACGTGTAATATCATAAACTATAAAAAAGACCAGTGTGATGAAGTAAAACTTGAAGGAAAGTCTTTGAAATTATTATTATTTTTTTTTTTTTATGGGAACAGACCCTACACGAGGCTCCCACCTCTCGTGCACAGTCAGGGGTTGAGCAACACCCCCAAGCCTTAACATAAATAACAAAAGTAAAAATACAAGGAGGGGGACATAAACCTTACCTCCGATCCTATGGTGGTTCATAAGTCAGCTAACCTATTAAGGTCGGCTAACTCATCCCCGAAACAAAAAAGGGCTAACTATAACTAGAAAGCAGTAAATCTATGAGAGGACTCCTCCCGGTACAATTCGACTAATAAAGCATAAATGAGGGAGACTCTCCCCTTCCATGAGAAAACAAGAAAGTAACCTACACTAGTCCTATTCAACTATGCTACGTACCATACATAGCTAAATTGAAAGAAGAACAAGTATATGAACCTTCTATCTCGCATGGGGTGGGAAAATTCTTTTCATCTTTGCCCTTTTTAGTCTTGTCATACCAGGTAAGTCTCAATGGAAGGTTGTATCCACTTCAGGATTGAGCATATATCAGCTAAGGAGGATGAAGGTAGCGTAAGTATAAATTTGAAATTATTCATATTTATAATTAAGGGTTAAAGGCTCCCATCTATTTCAATATGGTACTTAGGGGTCGTTTGGTTTGAATACAAATTATGATAAGATTAGTTATGATGTGATAAGTTATGTTGAGATTAGTTATGATGGAATAAGTTATGCTGATATTATTTTTTATTGTGTGTTTGGTTTGGTGTATTCAAAATAATATGCATCGCATAAATTTTAAGAATAAGTTGTTTATTTGCAAAAATACCCCTCACTTTATTTAGTTTTTTATATTTTCTTTGCAGGCTTTAGTTATTCAATATTCATTCTTAAAATAAAACTTCCATCTTCTTTACCTTAAATATTTTTATGTGTGCATTTCCATGATGTCCGCATGTATTTAAAAATAAAACTTTCTTCTTATTTAATTTTAAAATAGAATTTTCATTTTAATTTTGTTAAAGTAAAAAAGGATTTATGAGAAATCAAAATATAAATAAACATACGAATTAGTCAAATATATTTATAAATAAAAATTATATTATATAGTGTAATTTTTTAATAGAAAAAATACGTAGAATTATCATAAAAATAAGGAGTGAATATTGATATATATGATAGTGAAAATAATGTAAATATATATGAATGTGAAAAGTGAGGTATAAAAAATATTTAAAGGGATATATTTATCATTTGCCTATTTTATTCCAGGATAAGTTATCCCAGAATTAGTATAACATCCAAGAGGAGGGATAACTTATCCCGGTACTATTTAGTAATCCCGGGATATGTTATCTCCGATTTGCCAACCAAAAACCAACTTAAGTGCCACTATAATTTAATTTCAGAATTATTTGGTGTTATCCTTCACACCAAAATGACCTCTTAGGGTGTGTCTAGTATGAAGAACATTAAGTGGATTTTTTTTACTTATTTTCTAATTTTTTTGTAAATAAATTAAAAATATTTTGTATAATCTAAGCAAATACTATGGAACAGGTGGGTGGAGAGTAGGAATGGGAGGTGGTGCTTATGAGGTTATGAGGGTGATGGAGTATGTTAGATGGTGAGGAGGACAAAACAATATAGAATGTCACTGTAGTAGCAATCATTAGTTTCAAAATTTTATAATGGGGATCCTCTAGGGAACCCTAGTAGCAAGCATTAGTTCCAAAATTACGTGCCATCGTAGGTTTGTCTTTATGGCTTAACTAGTGGATCCACATATTGCTCATATTTATGTTTATGATACAGAGTCTACTTTGACAAGTAGCCTCTCTCTTCTCGGTGTGGGAGTTACATTGGGTTCCATGTTATAGCTCATCTGGTCTTACATGTCGATTGAGATTAATATCTCGCATATGTATATATTATGTTTATAAGCTCTTATGATGTTTCATGATGCAATGACCATATGATTATGATTTTCAAATACTTTCAAGTTTTACTCATATTTCCAAGATATTTGGTCGTGCATCACATGTTCATATTGATTATGTCTGATTATCATTGTTCATGCATGTTTCTCACATACTTAGTTCATTTCATGTATTAAAGCATGCTTTTGCCTATATTGTATCATAATATAGGGTCGGACAATCATCACACACACTCCACTCATGGCTAGAGTTTGAGATACTATTCCTCTTTGTTGGTGAGTCCTTATGTTTCGAGGACATGACATTTATGTTTTCTTCATGTTCCTTATGACTTTTCTCATTATGTTGGTGAGCTAGGAGTTTGTCCTATGCTCCGTCTAGACTAGTAGAGGCATGTTAGATTATTATGGAGTCTATGTTGTCATGTTTCTTGTGGAGTAAATTCTTCATCTATCGAGACATGTATGTTTAGACCTTATTTCCACATTTATGATTTGGTCGTAGTCTTAATTATCTTACATATGCTCATGTATGATATGCAAAGAGGCTTGGTTGGAGTCCTTCAGAATTCTAATCGTCGTGTCACACTTAGGGCTTAGCTTGAGTCGTGACACATAGTCCTTCAGATCTTTATTATTAAGTGTGTTTATTTTTCTTATTTTACAACTACTTTGTATGTCTGAATGATTAAGATGTATATCAAAGTATAAACATCATTAAGATGTCTATTTAAGATTTTTTCAAAGATGATAGTTCACCGCTACTCCATCTACTTTCATCAACCACCCACAACTATCACCACGATCAATCATCACCGCCTACCATCCACAACCATCATCCTAAGCCCAACCACAACCACCACCACCACTAATCACCAAAATCAATTGCTTCACCATTAGCCATCATTTATAATCATCACTATCAATCATTATTACATCCATTAATCACTATTGATAATTATCACCATTGATCAACATTATATATCACTAACAACGATCATTATTCACCACCTCCATTAGTTATTAGTATCATTCCACTACTAATTATCAGTTGCCGCCAACAACTACGGTTAATCACCACTACCAACACTATACCATAAGATATTACCCACAACCACTATCATAGTCAACACCATCCCAAATCGATGCACACAATCACCATTCGTTAGTCATTACCACCATCAATTTCTATATAAAAAATTTAAAATATTTTATTAATACAATATTAGGTCAGTTTAGTATTTTATATGAATTTATATTTATTATTTTTAAATAAAGACAAATTTATATACATTCAGATGTTAAAAAAAATCTTAACTATTTGATACTCAAATCTTAATGTAGCATCTTAATATTTAGATTTGTATTCAGATTCGGACCTCTAAATCTCGATGCACATCATAATATTCAATTGTACATTCAGATTCAAACGTCTTAATTTATTGAAAACAAATAAGGCCTTACTAAATTTTGAATAAATTATTTATACATAATAAATAAATTTTTAAATATAAATTTAAGTCAAAGTTATTGAGTTTTGTAGAGCCTGTAAGTAAAATTGTAACTTCATCCCTATTAGTACTGCAGAATTTTATGTGTGGATATTTTTAGGGAAATTAAGCAATCCTTCAAAGAAATATTTGTTATTTTAAGTTGTTATCTATATACTGAAGAACGTAATCAAGAAATATAAAAGTAAAATATAAGAATTTTTATGTGAAAATTTCTTGCTCAAGAGAGTCAATAACTACAACTTGCCCTTATAGGATTTGTCTCAAATTATTTATACACTAGCCTTCTGGGCTATATACATATTTCCTAAGGGACTATTAGGATATACATAATGCCTAAGGGGCTATATACAAAGTACCTAAGGGGTTATTGGAGCATAATGGTTACCTTTGGGGCTATACATTGAGTGTCTAAGAGGCTATTGATATGTGGTGATTGCCTACAAGACTATAGTATTACCAATATGGATATATAAATTAAATTATACCTGTCAAGCTTATAGAGGTCGAGTAGGTTATTATTAGATTTTTGTTTGTATGCTTAGATTCATCAGGTTAATACACTCATATTATAATACTAGTATATTATGATAACTACTCGGTTATTTTGTTGTCTTTCATACTTGGTACATTATTTAGTACTAAAACCTCGTTATTTGGGGGTTCTGCATTCTTGCATGTAGGTCCTAACAGATAAGTACACAATTCTCCTTAATTGTGCAGTCGAGTTTCAGTAGGTTGATCAGCTCCACTTCTTTCAAAATTGCCAAATCTAAAGGTTTGTTAGTGTTTTATTATGTATAGCTGATGGATCGGCCAGAGCCCTATCTTGCCCAAATATATTACTCTTAGAGACCTACAAACTTGAGTTGTATAGCAATATGTTGTCGGCCATATTGACCTTGTGACTTTGGTACTATTATCACTGCAGCCATGCATATTAGCCTTTGTATACATATATATAGCCTTTTGTGATCCTAGATATCATGAAGATATCAACGAACCGTCTAGTGTTTAGTACTTGTAGATATCATGGTGATATCGACGACCTGCATAATGGCTATCATATATCTGTTATAAACTATTGGGTTAGCTGGATTATTATTTCTGTAGGATTCTCTGATTGTCACCATTTAGGTCGAGCTTCTGATTAGCCAAAATATACTTGATTGTATCTATTGAGTGTAACTGATATGCGCCAGTAGTATACATATCTATAAGTGTCGGCTTAGGACCAAGTATGGCACCAAGTGTCACTTGAGCCTCCCGAGGTTGGACGGTGACAATTTAACTCTAATACCATGTTAAAATATAAGCAAACGATGACCAAATATGGGGGGGGGGGAGTTTATCTTCTTTTACTGATTACCAAGTTGCTGCAGGGGAGTCTTGGAGTAACTGGTAAAGTTATTGTCATGTGACCAGGAGGTCACGGGTTCAAACCTTGGAAACAGCCTCTGACAGAAATGCAAGGTAAGGCTGCGTACAATAGACCCTTGTGGTTGGACCCTTCCCCGGACCTTGCGCATAACGAGAGCTTAAGTGCACCGGGTTGCCCTTTTTACTGATTAACAAGAATATATATACAAGTCAAGCAGTAAATCCTATTCATAATAAATATGAAAAATTAAATAAGCTATTAAATACATACAATATATACACGCTAATTAGTGCTAAGTCTAGCTCAACCCTTTGGAGAGGAGAGGATTTAGAGCCCTTTTGGATTGACTTTTGATTTTTGATTTATAAACTAAAAGTTATAAGTTAGAAATTTTAACTTACGACTTTTGATTTATTTTTACCATTTTAACTTAAAATCAAGTGTTTATAAGCAGTTTTTTTAATTGCTTAGACACTTCAAAAATGCTTTAATATTATTTTGATTATTAGCGGCGACTTTCCATAAGCCGTCACAAATAATATTTGGTCATGAAAGTACTTGCCACAATTACCTTATGGTCACTAAAAACAATTTTTGTCGATTTTTGTAGATTGCCATAAAAAGATGGATTTGTTGTAGTTTGCGCTAGAGGTAAACAATAACGTATGTATTTCATCATGGCATACGTGTATTTGTGCAATTTTAAATGATATTTGGGCAAATCGATAGGGAGTGTAGAAAAGAAAAGGAGATTCTCAAATGGAAATATTCTGATGGGGTGAAGATTTATGAACAAAATCAAAGAAAGGAATATGTCCCAAGAAAGTAACTTTATAATCCTTTCTTTACATGAGCTTTAATTTCCCCACTTCTTATTTTTATTTTTAATAAAGTTCTTTCTTTCTCTTTCGTTTTTGTGTTTATTAGAGGATTCTCTTTCCTTTGCTTTTCTCTTTGCCCTACTAGATAGATTCAGAAGAAGTTTTTTTTTGAAAAAAATAAATAAAAGAAGCTCAATTATGAGATTTTTTTATTAATCGGATGTCTCTGATTTTTTTTTATTTTATATATATATATATATATATAAATTCTATTGGCAATTTGGTTTCATAATTGAATTCAAGATGTCATATAAATGTCCAATTAAATAATTAGCAAGATTATAAGATCCACTGTTTGGTAATATTAACTTATATAATACATTATCCAAATTCCAACTTGATGGGTGGTTTGAACTTTGAATAATCTTATACTAGACCAACATGGGTGGATTGTGGTGCAGTGGTGAGACTGTTTCACTTTTAATTAGAGATTTCAGATTTGAGCCCTAAGTATGAAAAAAATCTTGTTGGGGTTGTCATTCCCAAAGTGGGTCATGCAGTGCATGATCCAAATTTAATCGGTGCTTCAATATGGACATCGGACACTGAATGAGAAACTAAAATAAATAAATAAATAATCTTATAATAGTTACCAAGGATATGACCCTAGATAGGAGGGTGTGGAGGGCACATATTACAGTAGAGGGTTAGTAGGTAGTGTAGTGTTGTTTTGCTTAGGATGGCGTTTGCGATGGTACTAGTTGTAGTATTGTTTTTCATGTTTTTTAATTTTATTTTTATCATTGTTTATTATTATTTTTTACTAATCAATCCTAGTATGTTGTTTATGGTGTTTTGATTATCACATGATTTTATTGTTGCTTTGGCTCTTCTCTGATAGATTTTTGCACTGTTTTCTTTATTTGCTATATTTTCTTCATTGTCTCCTTTTTTTATCTCGAGAGTATTGCACCTGAGTTGGGAGTTTTTTGAAAATAACCCTTCTACCTTCACGAGGTAGTGATAAGGTCTGCATACATTCTACCATCTCCATATCTTAATTGTGAAATTTTATTAGGTATGTTATTATTGTTGTTATTGTAGTACTAGTGGTAAAAGGATCATATGGTGGTTGGGAGGGGGGGGGGGTATTTGGCCCCGTTTGTAGATGCATTTTATAAAAAGGGCAGCCCGGTGCACTAAGGCTCCCGCTATGCGCAGGGTCCGGGGAAGTAGATGCATTTTATAATGGACAAAAAAAAAATGTAGGTAAAATACATAAACAGGCTTCAAATTTGTTAGATTTTTCCTCTAGGCTATTCAACTACGCCATCTTCCTATTGAACCCTTGAACCATTCATAATTTGTAATTTTTAAACATAGTTGGCTGACATGGCACAAAACATTTTTTCAGTCCCTGATATGAATTTTTATATGGATCCATGAGTTAAGCTTGCGTCCCTTACTATTGCAAGGTATTAGGCGGCTTGGACAATTAGAGCAGTTCGTTATATCATCACGATGCTCATAGTGATGGTTGTCGGTTATAGAGACTCCCAAAAGAGAAAGCATTATTTTTATATTGAGTTGCATTCACTTGCACATATTTTATAAAAGTATTGTCTTATTTTCATATTTGCATGCTTTATCTGAGTTGAGTTACTTCAGTATTCATTCTACTTTAGTATTCAGTGAGTATGTTTTCTTTCAGCTATTTTACATATTATACATTTCATGTATTGACATCTTTCGCCGTTGCATCATTTTATGATGCAGATACAGTGTTAGAGATCCTCAACAGGCGCATCGTTAAAGATCACATCCATCCAGATTTTGGTGAGACCTCCTTACATTCAAAGGAACTCTTTTAGTTATTTATTTATTTGTCCTTTAAGGTATCCGTGGTCTGTCCTGTTACCTATTCAGAGTCAGTTAGAGGCTTCATAGACACATACATAGTTTAGATGTTCATTCAGTTTTCAGAGATTATATCGAAAACTTCATTTACATATATATTTCAGAGTATTTGATATTGTTATTTGAGAAGTAATACTTTATTCTTTTGTATGCCCATCTTATTAAACAATTGTATTCTGAGTTGAGTCTTCCACTGAGTAGTTAGACAGGCCAAGGATTTGCTTGGGAACCAACAATAATTTTTGAGTGTGTCACGCCTAGGGTGTAGACTCGGGGCATGACACCTCTCTAGTTCATATGTTTTGAATCTTTTCAACAAACCTCATATCACCCCCTTAGCTTGAGCCGACATTTCATCACGTACCATTGAAAATATCCACTTCAACCTCCTGCCTACAAATTTAAAGAAAAAATTGAATTACAAATAAGGAGATTCTTTACTATGTTGGACAACAAAAATGAATTACCTTTGAAATTTTACAAATGTTCAGTATTGGATTACATCCATGAGGTCTTCATTTCCACAACGACCCCACATTGACATAGCACATTTGCACTTGAAGCAAAAGAAATTGATGAGGAAGATAACTTCGACATTGGTACTTGATGATGAAGAAGAAATAGATGAAGAAGAGAGATACTTTGATGAGAAGTCTAACTTAAAAATGGTTGTAAGGAAGAAGATAAAGAAAACATAAGAGAAAAAAGAGAAAGAGGAAAAAAGTAGGGTTAAAAAAGGGAAGAAGACCGTTGTGGATTCCACGTCAGCGCCTTTGAAACGTTCTTCAAGCGCTCAAGCGACATGAAAACATGTTTTGTACCATGTCAGTCAAGTGTGTTTTAAATGTACAAATTATGAATGGTTCAGGGGTTCAATAGGAAGATGACGCAGTTAAGGTGCCTGAGAGAAAAAACCGAATAAATTCGTAGGCCTATTTATGTATTTCCGCCCAAAATGTATTTGTATGGATAGCGTTGCATTTACTTAGCTTTATTTATATCGGGGAAGGTATCAAGGGCGGAGTCGGGATGAACCAAAATTAAATTATTTATATACATTTAATATTATTTTTTATATATAGAATAAATGTTGAACCCATTTGATTTTTTGTATATGTTTACTTCTTTTATGTTTTAAATTTTCTTAGTAAAAGTCCCTTCACCAGAAGGTATTGTACCATCCTATTGGAGTATTAACGAGACAAGTATAAGAGAAGGCGTTAGGGGGTTTAGGTGGGGATTTTTTCTTTTACCTAACTTGTAATTTTTTGGTTTTTTTTACAACCAAAAAAAAAAAATTTGAATCTTTTGGTAAGAATCTAATATATTATGACTTTACACATATTACAATCTTTGGCTTTGTTGGGTCTTCTTTCAAAACTTCCATGTATTACAATTTGAACTATTTAAATCAGTAGTCAATTCAATACAAATTCAGTGGGTAGAATAGAACTTTCCCATTGTATATTGCAAACAAACGTGTCAGAAATCATTTAAAATTTAAGTTGGCATTGATTTACATCATCTAGATATTTTAGTTATGGCATTGATTTACATCATCTAGATATTTTAGTTATCATTGATCTAAATTGAATTAAATCATTTAAAATTATATTTTAAACCAATTATGTAGGATGTCAAATACTTAAACATGTAGATAAACTTAAAGGGACTAGGAAAAAATGTCCTTTCAAATTTTGGAAGCATAGCCAACCTTAAACTAAATTTCACATACACTTGTTTCTCCTTATGGACTCTTCTCTGTCGGTGCTCTAGCTGTCCGAAAGCTACTTGACTGGACTGATTGATCATGAAAATTTCAAATATAACTTAAAATTATATTTTAAATTTTGAAACCACAAACTTTATTTTCACTTTCACTGTATTTTTTTTTCAAATTTTACCCTAAGTTTTTTATTTATATAAAAATGACCTAACTTAAATCATGTCATGATTTTGAGAAAAGTATATTCAAACATAACCACATATTAATTATTAGCAAAAATATTATCAAACATAATTCCATCTTCAACTCCAAATTTAAAAAATTCAAATAAAGTGAAAAAATATTTGATATAGTATGTAATAGCTCGTATATGTGATTTAATATATGACATTATGTGACTATATAAATATATATATTTTTTTGGAGTAAATTTAATTGAATGTATTAAACTAGTCAAGTTGGGTTATTTTACTAGATTTTAAAAATTAGGGGTGTAAACTATATTTAAAAAATATACATTCAAACTCTAAATATTCGTTGTAAAAAGTATGGTCAAACTCAACTTCAATTCCAACTTTAAAATTTCAAATAAAGTGAAAAATATTTGATTTTCATAGCCATATTGTTAGACTATGTAATTCATATATGCAGTGAAAGCATGATCATGTTAACATGATAACATAAATCAAGAAATACAAAATTCAGAAGGCACTGGCCTATTGAATGTTTTGGAGAAGTCGTTCAAGTTTTGATGAATCCATAACTTCGTCCTTCTACTAATTCTGACTAATCATTTCTCAACCAGTAACTTGTATGGATAAAGATTATCAGAAAATAAGATGTTTTTTTTGGACAGAAAGGCTCTCTTATTTTTTCCCCAATTTCAACAAAAGAGGGGAGGAGACAAACCGTTCATTGTCATTTAGGAGGAGTTAAGGGCAATTAAAACCCATTAAAACCTATTAAATCCAAAGCATTTTTATTCCTTTTATTTAAAAAATAATCCATTTTAAATCATAATTTTAATTATTAAATCAACTGATTTTATTCCTTCTAAGACTAGTAAAATACTTATTTTGGAATACTTTTTTTTTAAAACTGATTAATTAATCCGGCATAGTAGGGGGCCGTAGATTTATTAACTTAGGCTTACAATTACAGTAGTAATTCACAAATAAATGAATTAATCATATTGTAATAAATTACAGATTATTCCACTAAAAATCTGTAATTGCACTCCTCGATTTAATTTTAAAATCTATCAATTCATCTTATTTAACTTTCCATGTTAGAATTACCGACACCAATCAATTAAATCATTTTTTCTAAAAAAAATTAATTTATTGACTAACTCAATCATTTGTTATTATACTTAACTTATTCACATGACGGATTTAAAATTCATCTGCAGGGTTTTTACGTGAAGCTTATAAGTAATCATAAAGAGGTGTCTTCTATCTCAAGTTCGGGACATTGTTCTATCAACTAATTATTAATTCACTAATATAATTTGTCATTACCCAATCTATTATGAATATATTGACTCATAATACAATCTGACCTTTTAATAGATTAAAATAATAAATCAAAATGCATAGATCATAATAATTATATCAAGATTAAGAGTATAAGTACATGTAATAGACTAGAGAATTTGTTTATTAATATTCTGAACATATACAAACATCTCTACTTGGTCCGTTTAGTACATAGGGAATGTACTAGTACAAAAAGTTGGAATACGACCACTCCCATAATTAAGATCAAATTATATTTAATCTTGTGTTACAATCATCAAAATGTTTGTCCAATTTCATCTTTGATTGTGAACATTTAATTTATTACTTATAAAAACCAACGATTTTAATCTTTCGCGTCTGAATTAAATAACTCTATACACAAAAATCATCTATTATAGAAGTAATGGACACACATATTAACATAATGATCAATTCAAATAAAGAATTTATTATAATAAATAAAATAAAATAATTAGTCTTTACAAAGGATTAAAATGTAATACTACCACCTAACCATATGATTAACAGTATATCCCAACATAAACGCCATACATATTAAGTTTATAGATTGTTACACTGTGTTTGAATGATTGTTAGGTATTGTTCAAAACGTTTGTATTATATAATATTGTATTGTATTGTACCATACTGTATTGTTTGAATAAATACAATATTTATATAGATTGTATCCTTCTCCATAGTTACATAATGTCATACATTAATAATTTGACTGATAAATCAACATGTAAGGTATGAGTAGAAATACTATAAAAAAGTAGGATAAAAGATAAAATAGATGTAATGTCCTGAACTGTCGTTATTAGAAAAGAAACCTCATGCGAAGGTAATTGGAATGACATGGCAGAAATTTCAAGAATTAAGCTTGATTCGAACTAGCATCGTTCCTCCATAGCGGGATTATCCCCACTACAATTGTGCCTCTTACGACAGGATGGTAGCCTATATAGCGGGGTCGTTGTGGGTGGAATCTTGGAAATGCGTATTCCTTTATTTTTGTTCTCCCCTACTGTGGTAAAATAGACGGGCGTTGCCCCTAAAACCCTCAAAAAACTTCTCTAAGCTTGAGAACAAGGGAGAGGAGGGATTCTAGTGCAAGAAAGGTTACAACCCATGGATTTCAGGCATGTCTCTATTGTTTTGTCTCTGAGAAGCCAGAAATTGTGCTAGAGTTCTTTAGAAGCTACTTGACGGTCAGGTAAGCTAGGTTTCTTAACTGAGTAGTTGTACCTACACCTATTTCATAATCTTCTTGTATATTGACAGGAGAATTCATGCCTAAGCCTTCAGACAGGGGGTCTGATTGTTAGGTTGTTGATTATTGTTGTTAAGGCAGGAAAAGATAATGACTAGGGGTAGCTCTCTAGTTCTTGATTGTTTACCTTGAGTTTTATCATTGAGATGGTCTTAATGATAATTATAAGGTTAAGGATTAGGAAATTATTGGGTTATGATAAATCCTGAGGCTTGTGGCGATTATGGGAGACAGAATGAGCAGGGAGGTATTATTCATGGTCGTAAGTGATGGTTGTTGTTATTGAGAGAAATCATTATGCTTCTAACTCTAAATCATGCGTTGGGTAGTTCCTCTCATGAATCTTCAACTACCTTGAGACACAGGCTATGACGTTCTTATCTTTCATCAACACAGGACCCAAGCCCGAATGTGAAGCATCACAATAAACAATGAAATCCTTACCTTCCACCGGCAATGTTAGGATATGTATTGTAGTCAGAAGGGTCTTGAGTTTTTGAAAACTCTCTTCACACTTGTCAGGCCATTCAAATGCTATCTCCTTCTGAGTCGGCCTTATCATATGCATTGCAGTAGAAGCAAAGTTCTTGACAAACCTGTGATAGTACCTAGCAAGGCCTACAAAACTTTTAACCTCAGTACCTAACTAGGCCAGACCCAATTCTTAACTTCCTTAATATTTTGGGGATCTACCAGCACCCTATTTTTTGAAACCACATGTCCCAAAAAGGCAATCAAGAATAGCCAGAATTCACACTTGAAAAATTTAGCATATAACTTCGACATACTCAGGATTCCCAAAACAATACGAAGGTGCTCGACATGCTCCTCCTTCCCCTTGGAGTAGATTAGAATATCATAAAAAAATCAAAAAACATCCAAGAATGGTTTGAACACCCCATTCATCAAACTCATAAAAGATGCTAAAGCATTAGTCAACCCAAAGTACATCACCAACACTTTTGAGGAATCTTTTGAGAGACTTGATTGTGTTGCTAAAATGACCAGAGCATAGAGTAATAGGGACACTGAAACTACAAGGAGAACTTTTCTAGTTCGAACTAACCAAAATACAAAACTAGCAAATGAGGAACTACTCCAAAAAATAACACAATTAAGAACGGAGTTTAAGTTGTCATTCAAAAATATGGGATCAGAAAAAGTCAATGCAATAGAACAATAAGGAAGAGTGTCAATACACGATGATTTTGGATATGAGGAGGATGCATACTATGTGATGAGCAGATGAGGGGTTTCTAGACTAATGCCCAAGCTTCTAATCAGGATACTTGATGCAAAGGTCAAGGGAATCAAGGTCAAAAGTATAATAGTGATAGCAACTTAACTGACATGGCCACTACAACCGTGAAAACAACTACAATAGAGAGTAAAACTACAATCGTGATAACAACTACAACCAAACTTTATATAATGACTGAAATCGTGGCGAAGACAGAAAAGGCAATTGGGAAAGGTGAGACACTAACAAAAATAAAAAGAGTGGTGCATATATCTTACCAGGAAATCGAGATGGAGGATCATGAATTGCAAGAATTAAAGACATGATGGCCAAGATGATGAAAAAGTATAACTCTACTAAGGAAAATCTCAAGGTGATACGTAATGATCTGTCAGGCATGAATCAGAAAGTATAGTCGTATGCTATATCCATCAAACATATTGAGTAGCACTTGGGTCAGATTTCCTCGTCCTTAAATTCACGCCAAAAGGAACACTCCCAAGCAATAAAATTCAGAATCCTAAAAATGATGGGTAATGCATGGTAGTAACCACCGAAAGTGGTGCAGAAACAACACATCTACCAATATAAGAAATTGCAAAGGATGCACATGACTCCAATTCTAGCAGGGATGAGAGAGCTACCAAATTAGAAGAGAAAGTTGAGGATGAGAAGTTAAACAAAAAACAATCTCAAAAAGGGGATATAAATCTCAACGTGGCAGTTGAAAAAGAGAAAGAGGACACTCCAACTCCTATTTCCAGCCGCAACCTCCCCCACTCTTTCCATGGAGTTTAAGAAAAAAAGTTAAGGATGGAAAATATCACAAGTTCATGTCCCTGTTGAAACAAATATCAGTTAATATCCCTTTGATTGAAGCGCTGAAGTAGATGCCTGGATATGCAAAGTTCAAGAAGGACCTTATTACAAGAAGAGAACAGTGAGCTTTAAACCTGCTAATAACTTGCATCAGTGTAGTGTAATACCCACTCGTTCACTCGTGTAGAAAAAGGAGGATCTTGGAGTGTTCACTATACCATGTACCATTGGAGTGTTCAACTTCCCTAAAGCTTTATGTGATTTGGGTGCTAGTATTAATCTGATGCTGCTAGCAATATTTTGACAGTTGGGCTTGGAAGCCCTCAAACTGACATCAATGCGGCTAATTATGACAGATCATATCATGAAAAACTCTGCAGGCATTCTTTACGATGTTCTGGTGAGGGTGGAATCATTCATATTTCCAGTGAATTTTGGCATTCTCGACTATAAGGTTTACTTCAAGGTCTTTATCATTCTAGGAAAACCATTCTTATCCACTAGACATGCTCTGGTTGATATAGAGACTAGATAATTGAAGTTTAGATTAAAAAATGAAGAGGTGATTTTCAAGTATATCAGTAAATGAAGCATCATAATGATATGCGAGTAATTTCAGTGATTGATCTTATTGATGAAGTGCAACCTACAATACCTATTGATAATAGAGGAGGCATTGAAGCATTAGCAACAGTGATCATGAATTTCAATGGAAATCAAATTGGAGTGTATGAAGAGATGGTTAATGCACTTGATGATATGGGGAATACAATTTAACACCAAAAAAACTCTACTTATATTTAAAGAACAAGGAAACCCCTCCGGTAAAATCGTCAATTGATGAACCTCCAACATTTGAGCTCAAAGCACTTCCTTCTCACTTGCAATATGTGTTATTGGGGCTCAAAAAAAACTTATTAATCATTATAGCCACTGATCTAAATGAAAGGCAAGTGGTAGCATTGACATCTGTATTGAGGTATTTTAATAGAGCAATTGGATGGTCCATAGCTGATATCATGGGCATCCCATCAGGCATATGTCCTCATAAAATCTAACTCATGACAGATTGCAAACCTAGCATTGAGAACTAGAGAAGACTTAACCCACCTATGCAAGAAATCCTCAAGAAAGAGATTATCAAGTGGCTAGATGCTAAAGTAGTTTATACGATTGTTGGCAGTAAATGGGTGAGTCCTTTTCAATGTGTGCCTAATAAGAAAGGAATCATTGTGGTGCCCAATTCAAAGAATGAGCTTATTCCGATGAGGCTAGTCACTGGTTGGAGAGTATGCATGAACTATCGCAAGTTGAATGCGTGGACAGAAAAATATTACTTTCTAATGTTGTTCATGGACCAGATGTTAGACTGTCTTACTGCTAAATAATAATACTATTTTTGATGGTTATTCAGGCTACAATCAGATATCAATCGCACCCAAAGACCAAGAGAAAACTATTTTCACTTTCCTGTATAGGACGTTTGGTTTTAAAAGAATGTCATTCAGATTGTGTAATGCACCGACAATTTTTCAACATTGCATGATGTCCATATTTTCAGACATGGTGGAGGACACGATTGAAGTTTTTATGGATGATTTTTGGGTTATAGGTGACTCATTCAATGATTACTTGGCTCAGCTAGGTGATGTCCTAAAAGGGTGTAAAGAATGCAGTCTCGTGCTCAATTGAGAGAAATGTCACTTCATGGTGAAAAAAGGAATATTGATTGGCCATAATATCTCCACGAAACATATTAAAGTTGATCGAGAAAAGATTGAGGTGATAGAAAAATTAGCCCTCCTATCTCTGTAAAGGGTGTCTAAAGCTTTCCGGGACATGCTGACTTTTATCGTATATTCATTAAAGACTTCTTTAAGATAGCACACCCATTATTAAAACTACTTAATAAGGAGATAAAGTTTGTTATTGATGAGTCTTGTTTGAAGACGTTTGTAGAGTTGTAAGAGAAGTTGATTTTGGCACCTATCATTTTCTCACCAGATTAGAACAACCGTTCAAAGTTATGTGTGATGCGAGTGGGGTGGAACTTGGTGTAGTGTTAGGAAAGAGGCATGAGAAGATTCTTCATCCTATATACTATATTATCAAAGCCCTCATTGTTGCTTAAAGGAACTACACAGTTACAGGAGAAGAGTTGCTTGTCGCGATCTTCACGTTCAAAAATTTCAAATCCTACTTCCTTGGCACCAAAGTCATTGTACATACTGATAATGCAACATTGAGATACCTTATGGAAAAGAACAATACGAAGCTAAATTGTACATACTGATCATGCAACATTGAGATACCTTATGGCAAAGAAGAATGCGAAGCTAAGACTGATTCATTAGGTGCTACTTTTGCAAGAGTTTGGCTTTAAAGTTAGAGATTAAAAAGCTACTGAAAATCAGGTTGCCAATCACTTGTCTAGACTAGAAGAAGAGGCAATGTTGAAGTTTGAAGATAGGGTTGAGATAGATGACACTTTCTCAGTTAAGCAAGTTTTGGTGGCATCATATGATCTAATTTTGTTGTTTTTAGATAATGCTAATTACTTGGTGAGTGATATAGTGCCTTCAGATTTGTCTGTTCACCAATGCTGAAGTTTATATATAATATGAAGAATTGTTTTTTGAGAAGAACCACATTTTTCATGTTGATGGGATTATTCATCATTATATACCTCAGTTTGAGATGATGGGTATTTTGAAAACATGTCATTTGTCGCCCGTTGGAGTTATCATAATGGTATCCGAACAACCTACAAGATACTACAATGTAGATACTATTATCCTATTTTCATCAAGATACTCATGAATTTGCCAAATCATGTGATCATTGTCAAATAGAGGATATTTCGAGGAAACATGAACTCCTACTCACTCCTACTCTGATAATTGAATTGTTTGATGTGTGGTATTGACTTTATAGAACTATTTGTGAGTTCAAATGGGATAAAGTATATATTTGTAGCGGTTGACTATGTGTCTAAATGGGTAGAAGCTACAACACTTTCTAACAATGAAGGAAACAGTGTCACTGCATTCCTCAAGTGAAATATCTTCTCCAGATTTGGTACACCAAGGGCAATAATCAATGATAAAGGTTCTCACTTCTATAATAGGTTGTTCAAAGAATTTGTTGATAAGTATGGGGTTTGAAATAGCATGGAAACTCCTTAACATTTTTCAAACTAGTGAGCAAGTTAAAGTCTCAAACTACGAGATCAAGTAAATCTTGACAAAGATAGTGAATGTGAATAGAATGGATTGGTCGAGAAAGCTTGATGACGCCTTAAGAGCATATCACATTGCATTCAAAACTCCCATAGGCATGTCATCTTACCAACTTGTATTTAGGAAGTCTTGTCATCTGCCTATGGAATCAGAGCACAAAGCGATGTGGGCACTTAAAAAGCTGTATCTAGATTGGGATGCTTCACCAAAATAGATGATGAATCAACTTAATGAGCTTGATGAATTTCGCCTAAATGCATATGAAATTCAGCCTTGTACAAGGAGAGAATGAATAAGTATCATGAACAAAAGATTGAAAAGTGAGCATTTAGACCAGGAGATTTGGTCCTTTTATTTATTCAACTTAAGCTTGCGCTTATTTCATGGCAAACTCAAGTCAAATTGGGTAGGACCATTTTGAGTGGTTCAAGTATTCTCACATGGTGCAGTCTAATTGGAAAATAGTGATGGAACGAGGTTCAAAGTAAACAAACAAAGAATCAAAGCTTACATGGGAACTAAGGAAAAGATCAAAGTCCTGTTAGTATGGACTCTTGGTAAAGTCTGAGTAACTAAGGAGCCTACGTCATGCCACAATATTAAATTAAGCACTACTTGAAAGGCAACCTAAGATGTTTTTAGATTTTGTTTCTTTGTAATTTTCACTTTTTAGCCTTACTTTTTAGGATAGTATAGGTTAAATTATTATTCTTGTCAAAATAGAGTCAAGAAAAAAAAAGGTAGGCCAAATGGTTGTCACATGTGTAGGGATTAAAAAAAAAAGATGAAAAATTTGAAGTGCTGAAAACTTTACGGATTGTTCCAATGGGTTATAGGTTGTTCTACGGTTCGTAGAGCCCTGGAAAAATGTACATGATAAAGGACTTGGTCTACAAAACTTTTCTATGCTTCGTGCATATTTCGATGGACCATAGTTAGTATTTGTAGAATCTAGAGTCTAGGACCTGCTGCAACTTTAAGTCTAGGAGTGCATATTATGGATCAGATACAACTCTATGGTTCGTAGCCTATGCTCGTAAATCCTAGGTGTGTTTTCAAAATTTTCTAAGTGTCAAGACACTCTACAAAACTCATCTATGGACCATAGTAATACCTATAGTTTGTAGATGGGCTCTGTAAAGCCCAATATTTTTAATATCACTGACCTAACTCGCGACCCTACCTCAATAAAATGAAGTTGATTCTAATCATTTCCCCCAAATTCATTTCTTCCCCATAATCCATTCCCTTAAAAATATTCTTCCACTTCAAATTATTTAACATTTTCATCTCAATATCTCACCATCAAATTCCCTAGTGTCCCTAACTACCCAACAACAAAAATCAAGAAGTCAGTACTTGATAATAACGAGTCAGTGAAGTACAAATTTAACGGTTGATGTCCTCTAATCATCATAACACTCACACAATCCCCAGTAGCACATTTATGTATGGGTTTAAAGACTTACGTACCATTTTTTCCAAATTGGGACTGACCAACTTAGCTTAGGGTTCAATCTAAATCATAAGTGGAAAAATAGATAAATCAAACCTAGGAATGATAGTTTATGAGTATGGCATAACCATGATAATATCAAGGATGGGTTGTTGATTTGTATTAAGTTGCAAGGATTAGGTTTTTAAATTCTTGGACACTGACCTGGGTATTATACCTACGAATGTTATCTATGGGCCGTAGTTCAACTTACAACCTGTGGTTACCCTTCGTAGCCCAAACCCCTGAGATCCAATGTCTAAAATTTTAAAAATACACCAACAAAATAGGTGTTATCTACAGGTCATAGAATCTTTTATGGCTCGTAGATAGGACTCATGTAAGTAAACATTGCAAACCAGTTGCTCAAAATGTGAGCTACGAACTGACCAAAGGTCTATAGAAATTTTCATGGACCATACTGTCAGTTCATAGCTCCAATTATAGAGAACTAAAAATTGAGGCCTGTTTCCTATAACATGGGTTTACGGCTCGTAGTCCCTTCTATGGTCCGTAGGCACCCCCTCGTAGGACCAAACATTAATTTCAGTATCAAACTTTTTCTTTACTATTATTTTTTTATTTTATTTCTTAGTTCATAGTCACTAATACTCTGCATGTACTATGCCACCAAAGTTAAATCCAAAGTGCGGGGGAAAGACGGTCGCTCCATAAAAAAGGTCGCAACTTAGAAAGTGAAAACTCGACTACAAAATGAGCCCACTGATGATGAAGCTAGTTGCTCCAAAGTAGAGTACTTCATTAGGTCTGATTCACCTATCTAGACCTGAGCCACTTGAAATCGCTCAAAACAAATTGAAATGATATCGAAGCTAGTTGGAATATCCTCCCTTCCCCACACCACAATAGTACCTACTTTCCTAGTCAGATGAGAGTGGAAATAAAGATTAGAATCCCAGTTCAAGGCTAGTTTTGACTCACAAAGAGAACCATAAATACAACAACGACCTTCACAACCCATACGAGTAATGGGGAAACCAAATCGTTGGTGTGTTGAAGTGACGTTTGACATCTACCAATGAGAAAAAGAGAGAAATGAAAAGAATAACTATAATTGGGGAATTACTGAGGAGCCTCTCATCTTGATGTTTGGCCTAGATGCAGTCCCCGAGATTCATGAAATATTTCATCAGCATTGGCGTGAGTGGATGGCATCTCTTTCGAGCAAGTACAATCCAACTATAGTTTTGGAGTTCTATGCATGCTTTGTGGCTATGGTTAAAAAGAAGATATTAGCCAAAACCAAGGAGCTAGACCTTCCTCCTCTTTTAACCAATCTAGTCCATGAGATCCTTGTTGAGTTATCGGAAAAGACTGTCTGACGGGTTCTCTACAGACCGACTTATCAATAGAAAACCTTAAACAATGAATATGATCATCGTATATAGACTATCTAGGATCAAAATATGATGAAGGATCTGACATAGTGAAAGGATCTGTTGAGATAGATTGTGGGTCATATCCCTGAGTAAGGTAGTGTTGTAGAATGGATTTTCGATTCTAGTCTAATCAGAAAGGCCACACCTATTTTGGAAAAGTTTTGGTGGTCCATTGTCCGACACTACCTCTGCATGACTATAACTTATATCCACTTAACTTTGGATCATGCGGTAATGGTAGTATGTCTTAGACTGGCCAAGAGATTGACTTCGTCTGGATTATTATCATCGAGATCCATAGAAAGGACTCTAAAAGACCACTATCATCCCCTTTCCATGCTTGATTTTTAGATTGTGTAGGGAATCCACCATGATGTCGATTGCTGGGGTAGATAATTTGATAGATGTTACTCAAACTCAATAGGTCAGGCTGATAAAAATTAATTCTAATTTGGTTCCATAAAGATGAGCTCCAAGGCTCGAGGTCAAATTAGCTGAGATGTTTGAGTGCCCGACCGTTGATTAGGATGGTGATAGAGCTGCCCTGGAGGAGGAGTCCACTAGTACAGTGTCTAGTGGGGCTGATATTACCACTATACCGCATACCACTAACGCTTCTATTAGCACACCATGCCCATATTTTGCTAGCTTGGTCATTATTTTGATTGAGTATCTTTAGAGTCTAGTTCAGAGGAAGACTCATACTAAGACCAAGTTTGCCTGGTTAGTCCATTATCTCTAGCCATGGGTCCAGAAATACATAGAGGAGTTTGAGGAACGGGTTACAGTAAAGCTTAAGGTTGCTTTAGATGAGAATAACCATTGCATATATGGCTAGATTGATGCTTTCGAGCGAAGGGTGAGTGAGCGATTTAGGACCTACTTGATCCCAGACTTGACTAGTATTTAGACAGGGATAAAGTGGCTCCGATCCGAGGTCACTGCATTGGCTACCACATCGACACGTCCCCTTCCTTCTCTGCCTATACTAGTTTTCCTTGAGTTCACTATTGATTTATTTGCTAAGAAGGAACTGCCACAAACATCTAAGAAGAGTCCACATATTGAGATTGACACTAAGGGAGAGGTTGAGGCATGGGCTATGAAAAGAGAGAAGCAAAAGATTGAGGAGGCCCGACGTGCATCTATCCGAGATGAGGCTGCTCAATGAGAAAGCGATAAGTAGTAGCTAATTGGAGCCTCTGGCTTAATGGATACTACTAATAGTGTCCCTCATAGTGATTTAGAGATGTCTGACAACATATCGAGTTCCGTACCAATGGACCTGATAACTTCTCTTTAGTACCCGGCACATTGGCACCACAGTTTTATCTTCACCCTCGATCTTTACTTTTTGATATAGTGCATTGGGTACAATTCACGACTTTTCATGAGGGATTTGGGTGGTTATTAGCATTTTGAGCATCTAGGTGAAGTCTGAGTAGCCTAGACACATGAATGAGTCCTTGAGATTTTCTTGCCTGTGTTCTTTCCCTAAGGACCTTCTAATTTCTGTTGAACCAATATGTTTAGGATGTATATGTGAAAGAAGAATATGAAAGTATGGCATGATGGTTATAATGTTTGAATGGTAAAATTAGACTCCTCTAAAAATTGTAAAGTGTTGTCTCTGTTTCTTTGATATATTGACTATATGGGATTTTTGTATGACATTACTTAAACTGATAGGATATGCATGACTTAAGCTGAAACAAAAACTATAGGTTCATAATTGATGATGAAACTTAATGCGATGTGTGGAGTGAAGTTATTGTTCATTTTTACTATTTGTGTCAATCTAGAACTTGCTCTATTAGTCGTATTATGACTATTGAATTATTAATTAGGAAATGATAATAGTCCGTTGTTGAAAATAGTCCACTTTGCCAAAAAATAACCAACCAAACAAAATTATACTCTGCGATCCAAAGCTTTGAGCCTTGAATAGACCTTTTTATTCAAATTACACAATTCACCTTCCCCTTCATTAACTGTTAAACCTTTGTTTTGGCCCTGGTCCCTTCTTGGATAATGTGCACCTCAACTCAGGATAAAAGCCTAAGTTGAGGGTGGCTACTATAGAGAAAATCGAGAAAAGATGGGCTATAAAAAGAAGTAACGAGAAAAATGAGAATAATGGGGTGTGGCCACGATAAAAAATAGAGTAAATGAGCAAAAATAATAACGTTATCAAAAATGAGAAAACATTTAGAAAATAAGGAGCCATATCGAAGCGCCAATGAAAGAAAAAAATAGGGTGAAACAAGTTATTTGTTAAAAGGTGGAATTAAGCTATTGTAGTGTCAAGGAGGGAAAAAATTCGCTATAGTCCAAATATACCACACCCATCCCCAAACCTACATTACAAGCCAAGAAAATCATGTTGTGATCTTAATTAAACTGATTCTCGAATTTAAGTACTGAAAATAAGGGAAAACTTATAGTATTGTGCATGGATGTTTGAATTTCTTTTGTGAGAGTGAGAGTATACCAGTTGCAGTTCCTGAAAAAAATATCTTGATATCTGTGTGAAAGCGAGACTACTTTGTAGTGAGAGCACAAGTAACATTGTCAAAAAAATTATGATCTTGGTAATTATTGTCTGTGTATGTAAATGTGTCCATTAGTATAGTTATATCATAAATTGATTCACATAAGTTAGCTTGATCGAGAGATAATGATTGCACTGATGTTCGAATAAAAAATTGGAGGGCGTTGTGAGTTTAAAAAGCCATGTGATTGCCATAGTTTGTTGATCTTCTTTTGCATAGTGTTATTTTGTGATAGTAGTGTCACTTGAGGACAATCAACCATTTTATATTGAGGGTGTTGATGTACCATAGATTTATGGTACTTGTAATCCATTAAATTTAATGTTTTGCATGCCTTTTAAGCATTTGTTAGTAGATTTGATTACATTTTGTCTTTTATTTATAGGAAATTAGGTTTCGGCAGTGGAAAATGAAAAGGATAGTTTTACAGTTGAAAGTTGTCCTTCTACGAGCTAACCTATGAGCCGTATGTGGCATTCATAGATGGAATGTTAATGCTAAGGACAAGTTTGGAGCTACAAGGAATGACTACGAGCTATAGAAAGTTCTATAGGCCATATGACGAAGTAGTAGAAGATGAGAAGATAAGGAAACCTCAGTACTTGGCCTGCGAATGAATAGTATAGACCGTGCATTTGTCTACAGACCGTAGGTACTATCCCTTCTTGTCACTATCTATATGGCATATATGTGGATGTGCTCATTGACCACAAAAGTCTCTAATATGTTTTTAGTCAGAAAGAGCTGAACCTGAGGCAGGGGAGATGACTTGAGTTGCTCAAGGACTATGACATGAGCATTCTCCACTACCTAGGTAAAGATAATGTTGTTGCTGATACTCTTAAAAGGTTATCCCTGAGGAGTACTACTCACGTGGAGGAGGAAAAAAGGTGTTGGATAAGGAAGTACATAGAGTTAAATGTTTGGGATTTTGCCTAGTGGACTTAAATGAGAGTGGTGTAATTGTCCATAATGGGGTTAATCATCACTAGAGGTAGAAGTAAAGGAGAATCAAAACCAAGACCCCATCCTATTTAAATTAAAGGAAGATTCTCATAAGCAGAAAGTGATTTTTGCATAAGAGGGAGATGATGTGTTGAGACATCAAGCTATATTATGTTTTTCGAATGTTGATGATCTCTAAAATAGAATTATGGCAGACCTATAGCTCCAGATATTCGATTCATCTGGGTTCCACAAAGAAATACCATGACTTGAAGAAAGACTATTGGTCGAGTGATATTAAGAGGGATATTGCAGACTTTGTTTCAATATGCCCGAATTGTCAACAAGTCAAAGTTAAATATCAAAGGCCTTATGGTGTAGCATAGAATATAGAGATACCAGAGTGGAAATAGGAGATGATCAATATGGATTTTATTATAGGCTTACCGCAATCTCACCGACAACATGATTCAATTTGGGTGATTATAGATTGAATGACTAAATCCGCCCTCTTTCTGTGGGTTAAAACAATTTATTCAGCAGAAGACTGTGCCAGATTGTATATTTATGAGATAGTCAGACTTCATGGAGTTCCTTTGTCTATCATCTCATACAGAAGTGTTCAATTCATTATACAGTTTTGAAAGTCATTCTAGAAAGGTCTAGGTTCGTAGGTAAATCTTAGTGCCACATTCCATCCACAAACAAATGGTCAAGAAGAGTGTACTATTGATACTTTAGAGGATATGTTGAGAGCTTGTGTCAATGATTTTATAGGTAATTGGAGTGATCACTTGTCTCTTATAGAGTTTGCGTACAATAACAGTTATCACTTAGGTATTCAAATTGCTCTTTATAAGGCTTTTATGGGACATGTAGATCACAAATTGGTTTGTTCGAAGTTGGTAAAGTTGAGTTGATAGAGACAGACTTGGTTTACCAAGCTATAGAAATGGTGAAGATTATCCAAGAGAGATCAAAAACTGCGCAAAGTCATCAAAAGTCCTACACTGATGTTAGGAGGAGAGACTTAGAGTTTGGGGTGAATGATTTGGTGTACTTAAAGGTTTCACCCATGAAGGGTGTTATGAGATTAGGAAAGAAAGGGAAGCTCGGTTCCTACTACATTGGTCCTTAATAGATTACACAAAGGATTGGTAGTTAGCTTATGAGTTAGAACTACCTTAGACTTTGCGGCTGTTTATCCTGTATTCCTTATTTCTATGCTTAAGAATTGTTAGGATATCCTTCGCTCATTGTTCCTACAAAAAGCATTGGTGTGAAAGATAGCTTGTATTATGAGAGTCTAGTTCAGATTCTTCATCCTCAGGTTTATAAGTTAAGAATCGAAGGGGTCACTTTAGTCAAAATCTTATGAAGAAATCAGTTTGTTGAAGAAGAGACATGGAAAGCCAAAGAGGATATGAAATCTAGATACCCTCATCTATTCGTCCCTCCTGGCATTGATGTTGAAGGTAATACTCTTTTTTCTATCTCATATCTAATGTCTTTTCGAGTCTTTGATTATTTCAATTCTTATATTGCACTCATGCTTTGTGTAAATTCCTTAACTTGATCATCATTCGAGGACAAATGATCCTAATGGAGAAATATTGTAACACCCCAAAATATTCTAACTTAGATCTATCTAGAAAATCCCAAGAGAAAGTGACAAATGTTATCTGATCTGTGGGCCATGAGTGGCACCTACGGACTATAGAAGGATCTATGGGTCGTAGGTGGGACTCGTAGTCCATTTTTAGACTTAGTGAAATTCTAAGGTTTTGAGACTCTTTTACGGAGAGCTTCTACGGCTCGTAGGTAGTGCTAGTAGAAAAGATCCTAAGACCTAATCTAAGACCTATCCTATGAGCTATTGTTTAATGAAGGTGATCCCATCGGCTTTTAATGAAGGATGTTTTTGTCTTTTCCCACCCTTATCAGTATCCTACAACCTTTTTTTCCTCTTATTCAATTCAAAGACGTAGAGAAAGGTTAGAGAGGAGAAAATTTAGGGTTCAAGCATATTCATAGAGTTCTTCTAGTTCCGCCTAGAACATTGTTCTTCTAGGTATATAAGGCTAATCATAGCATTGGACTGAGTTCATCCTTGTGCCTTACATCCCAATTCATTTAGTATGAGTCCAAGCTTAAGTTATAACCCTATTTTATTGAGTTTCCAAATGAGTTATGATTTCTAACATTGAGCTCCATGTTCATTTATTTAGATTGTTTCTATTCATGTAGGTTGTATTCTCAAATCACTGTTCATGCCTAGTATCACATGAACCCTAATTGAGTTAGTTCATTATTACTATTATGTATTGTTTCAAAATGAAGAGAGTTATTTTCAGGTTTAAGAAAAAGATGAGTTTTGGAGGGAACATGAGTTTCCCAAGTGCATACATTATTTGAGTTTATGAAGCTTTACATGCATAATTGGTATTTTGAGAATGAGTCTTAGGAAACATGAGTAGGCCCAAATACATATTGATTTTTAAAAGAAAGCATAAAGAGTTGAGAAGAGTTTGAGTTAATCAAAGTAAAGTCTAATAAGGCTCAATGAGATGTATTTTGAGTATCTTACTCAGTTTATTATATGAGTATTATTGCATGATTTTGGGAGTAGTATTAAGATTCGATTTGGATAGGTGTTTAGATAACTCAAACCCCATAAACTATGTAGCCAGTGTTGGATAGGATCATATCAGTGGTTCGGGTGACTCTTCACCTCAGTCCCTGATACGGACTTTTATATGGATCCATGAGTTGAGTTTGCATCCCTTACATACCGTACATTCCATGTACTGATATTTATCGCCATTGCATAATTTTATGATGCAGATATAAGTGTTAGAGATTCTCAACAGGTACATCATTGAAGATCATATTTCTCAAGCTTTTGGTGATACCTCCTTACTTTTGAAGGAGCTCATTTTTAGTTTATTTACTTAGTATCATTAATTCTTTTGAGGTAGCCGTGGATCTGTCCCGGTACCTATGCAAAGTTATTTATAGGCTTTATAGACAAAGTAGAGGGCCAATCCAGTATTCCATTACTGATGTCTTAAACCTTGACTTTGTCATATTTAGAGATTTATTTTAGATATGCATGAGTTTACTTTTAATGTACTATAAATGATCACCCCCCTTTTGATACATTTTCTATTGAGTTAAGTCTTCCTTAAGTAGTTAGCTAGGCTAAGGGTTCGCTTGGAACCAATAATGGTTTCTGAGGGTGTAGGCTTGTAACACCCCAATTTTCTTTTTTTGGTTTTTCCAAAGGATTACCAGTTGATCCACGTTATCTATGAAGTTCTACGTAAGCTATTGATTGGGATATCTTACGTAACAAAGCTACTTGAGTACACGTCGAGCTTAGGTAGCAAGGATTACATAGGTTCCTAAAGTAAGGCGAGATTACAAACCCACGGAAGAAGAAAAAAGAGGCGTAGCACCTACTTGAAACAAGTAGGTGATGCACCTACTTGGACTAGGTAGGTGATGCACCTACTTGGACCAAGTAGGTGCATCACCTACTTGTTTCAAGTAGGTGCTACGCCTCTTTTTTCTTCTTCTATGGGTTCGTAATCTCGTCTTACTTTAGGAACCTATATAATCCTTGCTACCTATGCACCTAGTTGGACCAAGTATGTGACGCACCTACTTGGGATGGACCCCATGCTGCCACGTGGTAGCTTTGGATTGGGCACATACATGAGGTGACGCCCTAGGGGCTGGACACGTGTCACCCCTAGGGGCTACCACGTGTCACACTTTAAGAGAGCATATATATACATGTTAAGATGACTAAGAAGTCATTTTTTAGCCTTACACTTAGAAATTTGAGAGGAAAAACTTAGAGAATAAGAGAGAGTACCTACAACAGCAACAAGGAAGAAAGGTAAGCCCTCTATTTTCGTTCCATCAATTAATTATCTAAGGTATTCTTCGATCAAATAGAAGTGTTTAATAACGTAAAATTTATAGTTGGGGCAGCGAGGAGGTTCTTGTTCTTGGTAGCAAACCCGTTTTTGGATATGACTGCCGTTAGTAATATTAGTATAACTCCTTGTGTAAAGATTTGTTTTGAGTAATTCAAGATGTTTTGGAAATCTATTTCATAGGGATATAACTTTAAACCCACATTTGATTTTAGCTACTCGAAAAAGGGTGATGAAGTATAGGGGAGGTGCTGCCCAGATTTTGTTTTGAAAATCCTACATGGACAATTGTTGGTATTTTGGGCATATATTTTTATACATAATTGCTGTAGGGGTGATTCAAAATTGTATGAGACCCTAATACACATGTATATAACTTTTATTGAGTCCACAAAGCCTATTTCCCCTATTTACCCTTTCAAAATGGAGCAACAATACAAGACAGTAGGCTATCCAGAATTTCGGTTTGAATAGTTTGGGCTGATTTTTATTAATTTTATGTTTAGTTTCGATATAATGAGACTCTTAAACTTAAGTAGATATTTGATTGTGTATTTAAGGTGTATATGTGCTTATACAAGCTAAGAGGTACTATTTGACTAAGTGGATTTTGGTTGGTCTATGGCGGAAAGGAAGTGAGCTCCTCGAGTTGTGGTAGAACCTGTTGTATGCTAAAACGCCAAGGTTTATGTATAAAATTAAACTTGGAATGTTTTATTTTTTGAAATTTGAAGTATCATGATGGGTTATTTCCTTACTCTTTGTCTTGCATTATTTTATGATTATTATCTCAAGTATTGGAAAACCTTTGCTAAACCGCCCACTTGTATGAATTGCTTAATCATTTTGCATTCTTGATGGAACTTTTTCCTTCTTGTTATAATGACTTGTAATCGATATGGACATGCCTCTCGATTGGGATCTTTCCCATCTTAATTTTTGATTTACATTTCGTCTTGACGATGGGTTTCATCCATTCTCAAGTACGAGTGGAAAGCCACTTTCAACATGGTTCTTGATTCTCTTGATATTGGGTGATGATCCTTTTTGATATGGGCTTCGGTCCTTCTTGATTATGGGGCTTCGGTCCGTCTTGATATTGATTGTGCTTAGTATGAAGGCTTGACATACCTATTGGGCGAAATTGATTAATTGACAACTCTTTCGAATTGTATTATAAGTTTCTTGATACTTGAGCCTTCAAATATTGATATTAATTTTGAAACTCTTCAAGATTTGTATTCAATACTTTGATATGCTTGTTCACTTGGCTTACTTTTACCTTATTGAGTCACCTACGATGAAACAAGGAGAGGAAGAATTTAATGGCTCCAAGCCCAAAGTTTTTACACCACTAAGCTTTATGCTTAGCAATAGTTGTTTTCTATCATAGGTAATGTGCGGGATGAGGTAAGAAGATGGCCATTTGGAGTAGACTTTTTGAAGCCCTTGTGAAGATCACATCTGCATATGCATCTAGTTTTTGTAAATATGTTGGGGGACTTGTACATGATACATGTGGTGTGAAAAAAAACTATATGCTTGTAACTTGAATAGGGTGACTAGTTTTGCTATTTTGGAGTGTGCTTTTAACTCAAGTCATACCTGTACTGCATTTATATGTTGGCTTGTCATTTTGCACAAAGGAAGATAATAATTTTGTAATAACTACTGGTTTGAGTTTTGTGTATTTTATGGACCCGCAATGGTGTTGACTATTTATGATTTTTTTTAAAAAACTACCTTTTGTTTCGTAAGTGGCATCCTCCCAAAGGGGGTGCTACAAGGCTCATAGCGTGACAAAGTCAGTACAAAAATCAATGTCTCTATCAGGGGGAATATGATCCAAATTTGAACACTTTCAGAAACTCTGAAGCCAAAGGAATATACTCGATAGAAGAGGACTCTATACTAATATCCCACAGATTATCCAAATAGGCAAAACAACCCTGCACTACTAGTCTGCTAGCCTAAAGGAAGGATACTGGCTTAGGGTTATATACCCTTTCCTACTCTAATCATTTCCTACTAGGGATTTCTGGAGTCACAGTCTTATCATTATAGTTTAGCACGGCGAAATTAGGGGAAAACTAAGTCATACCCAAGATCACATCAAACTCTAGCATATCTAATATCACTAGATCTATCCAATTTTGCAGACCTATAAATAATACAAAACAAGCACGATATACATGGGTTACTATTATAGACTCTCCAATTGGGGTAGGAACATATATAGGGGCATTTGGAATATCACAAATCAAATTAGTCCCAAATTAAATCTAACAGATACATACAAATAAGTGTAACCCATATCAAACAACAATTTAGCCATCTATTCACAAACAAGAATAATATTTGTATTCAAGGCATTTGATGCCTCAACCTTTGGTTTGCCCAAAAAAGCATAGTAATAAGCTCTGTCATTGTTTTGGGAAACCCTTCTACCTAGTTGCTCCGCTTCTCTACCTGTATTTCCATTTTCTTAGCCTCTACGACCTCACCGATTACTTTCTTACCCACCCTATGGACGTCTTTTACCATTATTTCCTATCGTGGGGACTACTGCCCTAGTCTACTATCGTTGAACATGACCAATAGTCTGCTTGTGGAAGTTTCCTCTTGAAATGTCCTTGATCACCACATTTAAAGAATGCACGGTTAAGAGATAGATTGCTGGATGAGGCATATAAAGATCCTTGTCCACCTTTAGTTAGAGACTGCTGTGGAACCCTCATATAACCACCCGTGGAAGTGGGCATAGCTGGCTGAATTGGTCAGGCTGAATAAATATATTGATGAGAACTTATGGAGTAAGAATCACTATAGTTATTCATGTTCTTGGGCTGCTTAGCGAATCCCTTGGCTTGTGCAGCATGTCTAACTCCTCAAGTCTCTTAATATGATCTGAGATCTCAATGAAGCTTTTACCTATTGAGGTCAAGTGAACATACAGTATCTTTAATTCAGAACTTAAACCTTTGACTAATAAGCAAATCCTTTCTTCCTAGTGTTCACTAGTTGCGTAGCAAAACAAGACAAGGAATGGAACTTAGACTTATAGGCAGCTACAATCATGCTACCTTGCTCGAGAGCCATGAACTCATCCTTTTTCTGATCTCTCAAAGTCCAAGGCAAATATTTATATAAGAACAAAGCATGGAACTGTGTCCAAGTTAGTGGAGGCAAGACTAATGATCGACATTACTCAAAATCTCTACACCACTTCTTTATCTTACCTTAAAGTTAAAAGGTTACAAACTCAACCCCATATTGGTTCACAATATCCAACTTGTAAAATCTCTCATAGTAGTCCAAGATGAATTCGTAGGAATCCTCATTCTCAGAATCATGGAACACTAGAGGCTTTTGCTTTAAGAACTTGGTCAATAACTTTCCATTTTTGTCATCACAAGGCCCATGAAGGGATAGAAGAATGCATTAGTGCACAATGCTCCATCCATCTTAGGGACCATAGCAGAAAAAAGATGAGTGACTAGAAACTGAGCAGCATGCACAGTGGGAGTGGTTCCATTACTTGCCAACCCACTCAAAAAAGACAATACTTGCTGAACCACCCCAGAGTCCATAGGGGGAAGACTTGCAATCCCAGCCTGTGCCTTTGACTCCGCATCCTCCTCAATCTCACTCTCAAAATTCTTATCCACATCATCCTTGGGTAGGAGAGGGGTCACTTACCTTGGTTCATTTTCAACCTAAGATTTACCCCTGGAAGGTGTTTTCCTTCCCCTGCCTCTGCCCCTTCCCTTCCTCTACATCTACCTTTGTTGTTCCCTCTCACTTCTTGTCTTTCCCTCTCACTATTGGCTTTGCTGCTAGCTCAACTATTGGAGCTACTATCTTTGCACTATTGCGATGAGTATCAACTATCTGCAGATAGAAAAATGAAAGAAGTTAGAAACCAATTTGGATTGCCAGATACTAATTAGAATCAAGTTATAGTATGAAGGGATAAAGAAGAGAGAATTTCTTGAAGTCTTGTATCCTCCTGAATAAAATTATAGACGTCTTTGTAACATTCTGCAAGACTCTACTATAACCATTTTGGTATAATGATATCAACAAATCTAGGCTATGATATAAACTTTTTTACAATCCTAACCCGTCGTGAGTGGCACCCACACTAATCCTTTGATGGTACAACCAACTACTAACAAAAAGTTAACCCAAAAACACCATTATTAAGAAGTAAACATGTAAAATAAATGAATAAACCTAATTTAAAACAATAAAGACTGTGTCCCCAAAAACTCCATCATTAAATAAAATTATTTATGAAAAACCCCTCTTAAAATCTGAAAGTCATAGTACTAAAACTCTAAATAATAGACTAGAATATGGGGATGCATCCCCAAACAATAAACATAAACTAGAATTTAAGAATGTAAGATTCCAAAAAGAAAGGACTGAGAAACTAAGAGGAATCCATGAAAGCCAAATAAGAATAGCTCACCCTGGGATTTGAAGTCAGGTGTCCCTTAACTGAGGTCTTAGATCAGCTGCTGAAATTTGCCTTGTACTCAACAAGAAAAGAGAAAGTATAGTATCAGTATATAAAACAACTGTATACTAGTAGGATCACGCGACCAGTCTAGACCATTAATATAAACAAACTACAACAATATAGTAAAACCAGTAAATACATATATATAAACAGTCATAATATAATACCAATTCAATCTCATTATCCTTAATCAACAGTGCATAAAACATGTCCATAAGATCACAATTTGCATATACCAGTCCTCTCATGGAATCCACACATAAAATGTTAGTGTATAGGGGCAGTACTCAGGCCAACCATAATAAATCATACCAGGCGTGGTACCTTATCTGACCATCAATAATGTTAGTGTACTGGTGTGGTATCCAAGCCAACCAATAACCACAAACACATGTACAAGCACATTCACAATCACATACACAATGAATAATAACACTTGACACCACAATACACGGGTTCATTGCATAAGATTATCAACATAATGTCATTTTATTTTAGCCTTTTATTTTCCTCCACATGCATTACAAAAATAATACTATAAATTAGTAGCCATGCATACATACACAATTTGGATACATACAACCATCACATACCTCAAATCAATCTTTGAAAACTATGTGAAGCCTGAGCTTTCCTCTTGTCATAAATCTTGGTTTGTTCTTGATCTAAAAATAGAAAAATATAAACATTCAATGATGATGGCCTAATTTAACTCAGATTATAACCAAATCTTAACCCCATGCCCGATCATGATCATTCCACCCAACCTAGGGCTTCCCTTTATCAAATTCACCCAGAAATCCCTCTTCAAGGTTGCCATCATAGAATTTAATGCTTAAGAATTGAATGTACAAGTTGATGAAGTATTAACTTACCTTAATTGATGAATATAGTGGAAAACTGATGAAAAATACCTTAAGTCGCCTTTGAAGTTCCCCAAAATGTGATGGCCAAATTATGACTGGTTTTGGAAATTTTCTACATTAAATTCTAACTTACCCTTCTATATCGTCCCTATCATGCTGTAGAAACCCCACAATAATGTCCCAACCATGCTATAGTGCCCGAAGAGTCGCTATCGTACCTGATTGTCCCTCTATAGTAGATGTAGTCCGCTATTGCGGTATCCTCCCCTTATAGTAGATTTCACGGTATTAGAATTCTAAAAATTCAGAATAGTGCCTTTTTCATAACATGCCGTCTTCCCTTGACATTCCAAACCAACCCTTTCATGCTGAATTCATTTACGGGAGTTCTGCTCACATAAATTCAATTTTGTAAACAAATAAGGGCTCCCTAATAACTTGGCTATTAGAAAAATCAAATAACACTAAAAATCATCCCCAATTCATTCCAAAATTTGCCTAGACCTCACCTATATGACCTAGTATTGAAATTTCTAGGTCATTTACCAAAACATATTTCTGACCCAATTCTTTCACTATTGGTCTACCCATAATGATCGGAATGGGTCATTACACAGAGCCCATGTTACCAGTTTCCCAGTATAAGAGAATATGTCAAGTAAAGTCCTATCATTGGTGTGTTGATGTCCATATCTAATCCTTGGGAAGTTATGAAGCATTATAGGAAGTCATTCTACTTCTTTCCATTCTTTTATGCGGTCTGTCGCTTACGATATTGGTAGATTCCAATTAGTATCTCCTGATTTCAATTGATATCTTAATAAAATAAGTCAGATGTCGTAGTTGCAATTGAGGGGTCCCAAGTAACCTAAATTAGAAGCAAAAAGGTTCCAATTGGTATCTGGCCTCAAAGGCTAGGTATGTACATGGATATTCGGTTAATGGTCATCTATGAGACAAAATAAGTTGGTATTTAGAATTGCTTGTGTGATGTAGCTAGATATTGTGGTTATGTGCATAATGCTACCTGATTCAATGGAAGTGTATAAAGTTTACTTGCCTCAATATCTCAAACTACGTGAGATATGATTGCTTGAATTTCTATGAAATTATGGTAAAAAAAAAGGTCATAACTTGATTGTGTGTAATGGGTTAGTGGTAGATTGCTATGTTATTATATGATAAGTAATTTTCTAGTGCGTGCATTAATTGTCCATAATTAAAGGATGCTAAGTAATATTGGTATGTTTCTGGGTTTAATCTAGAGATGTACATCACTAGGTTTGGTCTTGGGATCTTTAATTCATTATATAATTTCAAAGGACGGTGGCAACCTTAAGAAATTAGGGGAAAAGAAAAGATATCGCATGAATTAACTTTCTGAACTAGCCTTGTCAGGTATGCCATAACATAAAGATCCTGCTATAGCGGGAATTATTCCACTATAAAGGGGAAGGCGAGCCAAAAAACCTGCCCTATTCCCTCTGTTTTGTCTTCCACCCCGAGGATGTTTAAAATTGCTAATTCAATGTCTAGAACAATGCATAAAAGTAGAAAAAGATTTAAAAACAACCTTTGCATTTATTTATGGCATAAAAGGATTGAAACCAACATCCACATGCTTCCAAAACATAGGAAAAAAAAGAAAAAGAAATAGAAACCATTGTTTGTTACATGCCCGATTGGGGCAAACACAAAAACAAATTAACATATCCAAAGGGAAGGGGGGAAGTGTCCTAGTATGAGTCCTCGAGATCCTCTGAGGCCTGCTCACCTATCCATACCTCATTTAGTAAAGGGAACTCCTAGAAATTCTGTACGGTAAGCTAGGGGAGCTCCCTCTTAGGGGCGACATATGAAAATATGACCTTGATGGTCTTCCACATCCTTGACAGTAGGCGATCTTACTTGAAATTCTTCTTCCTCTCTCATTCTAGCTCCTTGAAGAGTATGAAATTCTCCTGGGTAGTGGAGGGTGGGGATGTGGCTCTAGCAATGGCACCTCCCATGGACCTTCGTACGGCAGCCAAATCCTCCTTTATGCGAGTGCTGGAGAATAGGTGTTATGACTGGGAGTAGGGAATCGTATCCTCATCATCATCGTTCTCTTCTTCATTTGTGTCTACTGTTTCTCAATTACTTCCATTTTTTCTCACTTTTCTCCTCTTCTTACCCTAAGAAGAGGTTATCTTAACCGAAAGAGGGTGGAAAGGGATCCATGGGTAGCTCCTTGTCAGTGTCCATCATGGGCACTCCTGCTTGCTTGCATAGTTCTATCACCAGCCCCAGAAGGAAGAATGCCTTATTGTTGCCTTGATAATAATCCTTTCATTTGGACACTATATGTGCCCTAGGTTTAGCCTAATCCCTCTCAAAATACAGGCCACCATTAGGGCCCAAGGATAGGTTACATCTATAAGGTTGCCCGATGAACGAATCCTCCAGGCCTCCAGAGTTAGCCATCTCCTGGCATCAATTGAGACATAAAGATTAGTGATGCTCTTAGTAGTGACCTAATAGACATGATCACAAAACTCTTCATTGGCTAGTAAATCTCGAAGCCACCCCAGGTCTATCCTTCTTATTCTAGCATCGAACTCTGTATTTGTGTTGCGACTCAAACTAGGGCTAAGCCATGACACAACGATTGAAATCCCAAAGGGCTCCAACCAAGCCTCTTGACATATCATACATGAACACATACAAGTCATAATAAGTATCAACTCAATAGACTAGAAGAAAGTTGCAGAAGTATCATAGACAAGTCAAAAGACAACATAGACCAATACACAAGATGTCCAACAAAACTCTATATAGACAATATGGCGGGGGCTAAGATACGTCCCTAGATTACCCTCAATGAAGGAAAATAGTCTTTGACATGAAAGAAACTTATAATCTTTCCCTTGACAAATGAGGACTCACCAAAATTGGAATATAGCAACTCAATTCTAACCATGTGGAGGATGGATGTAATTATCAACCCCTACATTATGATATAATGTAGGCAAATACGTGTTAGTACGTTTGAATGTACTAAGTATCCGGGCATACCATGAAATGTAAAGTATAAAATGCAATGGTCAAAATAATAGACATGATATAGAAGAGGATAAGTAAGGTCATGAGAGAAATCGTGATGATCAAAGCATGAAGAGTCATAATTGGGATTATTAATAACATACAAGAGAGTATACGTATGTGGGAGATAACCATAACCGACATTAAGACCATGTGAGCTATAACATGGAAGCTGGCGATCCCCACATCGAGAATGGGGGAGACTACTTGCCAAGGTAGTCTCCGTCTAATTATTTTCATCATTAAGTGCTATATGTAGATCCACTAGCTAGGCCATAAAGTCAACCTACAGTGGCAATGTAGTTTAAGGGACTAGAAGTTGCTACTAAGGCTTAGGTCGAGCCCCCACTTCAAAGTCCTCTTGGCGCTAAGTATATCAAACCACGAAATACAAATCATAATCGTAATCATAGTAATAGATCATACTTGCATAAAATCATAGCTTCTTATAATCATACTTCACAATATGTTCATAGGAATAGCTCATTAAGGATCTCAAGTCACCCATAAAGGATCTTAAGTCACTTAGTTATTAGAGTTTTAAGTCACCTTCAAAGATCTCAAGTCACTCTTTCATTAAACTTTCTTGAAACATCATTAAACATTCTTTTCATATAACATCTTTAGATTCTTAAGTCACCATCATTATTAAGAATCCTAAGTCGGTCTCTTCCATAGACTTGAATACAACTCATGTTTAGAACATACTTGAAATTACACTTGAATAGTCATACGTGAATGAAATCATTATACATGAATCTTTGTGAACTAAGTTAACAACATGTAATCTAGTATTAATTCATGCTTAGATGAGAGGTTAAATAATAAATAAAACATAATTCATGAACTTGAAAGGGTAGTTGATGAGGGGTAGGTATCAAATATGTAAAAGGAACATCATAAGGAAGAATCAGTATGGTGGCATATTGCTGGCAAGTTACCACAAGCCTAAAAATTTAGAGACCAGGGCTTAGCGCACTACTGGCGCACCGTCCCAGCCCCTAAATTTCAGAAGGGTTGTCTTGGCGCGATAGTGGCGCGCCACCCCATGGTTTCCCCAGAAAATTTCCTAATTTTTCATTCTTTTTCATGAGTTTTCATCCTCTATAATAAGATCCTAAGCCCTAATTAGCAATATAATGAATATATATAAAGAATCTACCAATCCCAAGAAATTATTTATCAATTTATGCCAAAAATAGATTTGAATTCACAAGATACTTCATAGATCATGCAATTGAGAAGATTCAAAGATATAATTGAATTTCATGAAAGATTTAAGAAATTATTTGAACTCCAAAAGGTAACGATGCATGAAAACCACATACCTTGAATACGAGTTATGAAGAAACTTGAAGAAAAACTTGAAGATCAATGAAGAACATGGGAGGATCCTTGCTAGGTCTTCAATGAATGTCTAGAGAGCCTTTTGTAGAGATAGGATTTTTAGGATGAGTGATTAGTGAATGAATGAGGAGAATTAAGTGTTTTGGGGATTAGGAACCTAGCCCCAAAATTGTCTAGATTCACCTCCCCTTGAAAATTGGGAAAAGTCTATAATGCCCTTAATGAAAATATCCCTTGACTCACCAATGAATTCACTAAGGTTAATTATTTTTCTTATTCTATCATACTCTATCTTTCTCATACCTGGGATATTACAATATCTCCTCATTGGGAATATTCATCCTCGAATGAGATAGGAGCTAACTTGAGTAGAATAGAGTGGGTATGCAACAACCCAATATGAATGCAATAATGCAACTTCTAAACATCAACATCATATAAGAAAATCATTTTCATTGTAGGCATGCATATGTCATTACACGAAGAAGTCGGAACATAGGAGTTTTTTGACGATTTGAGTATAGAACTAAGTACCTTAGGATGGATTGGAAGGAAGTAGTTAAGGATATTGTTTCCTCATGTCCGTTTTCGCTTCCCATGTAGCACTTTCAACTTCTTTATTCCTCCATAAGACCTTAATGGATACAACTTCCTTGTTTCTCAATATTTTCACTTGTCGGTCTAGAATTCCATCAAAATCTCCTCATAACCTCTTCAATACTCACATTTTCCAATGGCACACTAAAATTTAGATCACCCACAAACTTCATCAATATCAATATATGGAATACCGGATGAACCATAGACAACTCAAATGGCAATTCTAACTCAATATTTCACTTTGACAATACACTTCAAGATTTTGTAGGGCTCCACATAACTAGGGCTCAACTTTTACTTCTTATCAAAATGCATTACACCCTTCATAGGTGAAACCTTCATATAGACCCAATCATCCATGCTAAACTCAAGATCTTTATTCCTATTGTCCGAGTAGGACTTTTGGCAACTTTGGGCATTTAGCCTATACCTTATAAGACTTACCTTTTCCCGTATCATCAAATTCCAAATCAGGATCGATCAATGCTACCTCACCTACTTCAAACCATCCCACTAGGGATCTATATCTTCTCTCGTACAAAGATTTAAAATGAGCCATTTTAATGCTTGAGTGATAACTATTGAAAATTCAATCAATGATAAATGATCATCCCAACTTTCTTTGAAATCAATAAAATACACCCTCAACATATCCTTCAAAGTTTGAATCATTCTCTCAGCTTGAAAATCGATTTGAGGAGGGAAAATAGTACTTAGCTTGACTTTTGTACCAAGACCTTTTTGGAATGACTTCCAAAAATATAAAGTGAATTGAGTACCTCGATCTGATATAATAGATAAAGGAATAACATAAAGCTTTACCAACTCACGAATATACAATTTAGCAGAATCTTCGACACTATAAAATGTCTTAATCGGTAGAAAGTATTCTGATTTATACATTCGGTCCACAACAACCCAAATAGAATTATGTTGCCTTTTAGTACGAGGCAAACAGGTGACAAAATCCATATTCACATCTTCCCACTTCCAAGTAAGGATTTCAATATCTTGAGCCAGACCTCTCGGCCTTTGCTGTTCAATTTTCACTTATTGACAATTAGGACACTTAGCCATGAACTCCTCTGTGTTCTTCTTTATTCCATGAACTTCCCTTAAATCATGATATATCTTAGTGGATCCCAGATGGATCGAATACCAAGAACTATAGGCCCTATTCAATATCAATTTCCTTAGATCATCCATATTAGGAACACATAAGTGACCTTGGTAATGAAGTATCCCATCTTCCATATAGGAGAAAGCCTCAATGGATTTTTTGGTAACCAGGTTCTTCAATTCAACCAAAACGAGATCATGGTCTTATTTGGCCTTAATATCTACCACAAGAGACAATTTCGAGCCATTTTAAATAATAACACCACCATCCTTATAATCAACCAAACAAACATCTAACCGAGCCAATATATGCATATCCTTAACTAACTCTTTCTTACCTTTAATAACATAAGCAACATTATTCATAGACAATCGACTAAGAGCATCGGCTATGACATTAGCTTTATCCGGATGGTACAGCACACTCATATTATAATCCTTTAATAGTTAAAACCACCTCATTTGCCTTAGGTTCAAATCCCTTTAGCTAAACACATATTTCAAGATTTGTTATTGGTGAACACATCCACATGTACCCCATAAAGATAATGACGCCAAATTTTCAATATAAATACAACTGTTGCAAGTTCAAGATCGTGGGTTGGACAGTTTTGTTTATGCATTTTGAGTTGCCTAGATACATATGCTATAACTTTTCCATGTTGCATCAAAACATAACCCAAATACATGAGTCATCACAATAAATAATAAACCCATTAAAACCTTCTCACAATGTCAAAATTAGAGCCATCATAAGACTATTCTTTAATATTTAGAAATTCTTCTCACATTCATCCGATCATTAAAATTTTACTTTCTTTTAAGTCAACTTGGTCAAACGAAAATTCTTCAACAAACATTAAACTATCCAACTACGCCCAAAAAGCTTGTAATATCCAAAGGAGACAATGGTCTAGGCCAATTCTTTACCGCCTCCATTTTCTTTGGATAGACCATGATACCATCAAAACTATGTGATCGAGGAATGCCACAGACTTTAATCAAAATTTGCATTTACTAAATTTGGAAAATAGTTGCTTATCCCTCAAATTTGCAACATAATCCTGAAGTGACACACAAGGTCTTCCTCATTCTAGGAGTAAATCAAGATATCATCAATAAATACTCCACAAACATATCTAAATACGGCTTAATTCGATTTATCAAATAAATGAAGATAGCGAGAGCATTAGTCAACCCAAATGATATGACTAAGAATTCAAAATGACCATACCTTATTTGAAGCGCCATCTTGGGTATATTACACTCTGTTACCTTTAGTTAGTGACACCCAGAATGAAGATCAATTTTAGAGAAGTAATTTGCCCCTTGAAATTGGTCAATCAAATCATCTATTCTCGGAATTGGATACTTGTTATTTCTGGTCACCTTATTCAATTACTGGTTATCTATACACATTTGATGTGACCCATCCTTCTTTCTATTAAAGAGAACAGGAGCACCCCAAGGTGAAACACTTAGCCTTATAAAACCTTTATCCAACATGTCCTTCAATTGCTCTTTCAATTCCTTAAGTTCCGCCGAGCCATAAAGTAAGGGGGAATGAAAATAGGTTGAGTATCAGGAAGAACTATATAAAAATCAATTTTCCTTTCAGAAAAAACACTAGGAAAATCATCACAAAACACATCGAGAAACACATTAACAATAGGGACCGACTCAAGAGTAGGCATTTTAGAATCAACATCCCTAACCCACACTATATGATAGATACACTCTTTAGAAATCATTTTTGGGCCTTTAGACATGAGATGAATTGACCCTTAGTCACTGAATCATTCCAATTCAAGAATAGGCTCATTAGGAAATGGAAACTTGACCCTACGGGTTTTACAATCAATTATTGCATAAGAGGCATATAACCAATTCATACCAAGAATAATGTCAAAATTGGTCGTGTCAAGTTCAATATGATCACATGGAATAACTTTATGCAAGATCGACATGGGACAATTTCTATAAATTCTCTTGGCTAACACAAAATCACCAACTGGAGTATAAATCGAAAAAGGCTCTAATGTAATTTTGGGGAATACATCAAATCTCATATCAAGATAAGGAGTAACAAAATATAATTTAGAACTCGGACCAATCAATGCATAAACATCAAAGATAAAGATCTATAACATACCAGTAACAATATTGGGAGTCTCATCCATATCTTTCCTAGCATGTAGGGCAAAGAACCTATGTTGGCATTGACCACCGCCTTGTTGAGCTTGTCCACCTTGAGTAGTTTTACCTTGAGAATGTACTACTCTCCTTTTGTTGGGGCATTCAAGGATCTTGTGTCATATTTTACCATATTCAAAATAAGTACCCATTCAAACCAAACACCTACCCCCATGATTCCTTCCATACTTGGTGCACTTAGGGAGAGTAGTATCACTAGCATTAACACCTATGGTATGACACCCTATCCTTATCAAATGTTTGCCCGAAGCTTGAGAGGAACCTTGCCCTTCGAATCTTTGGCCTTATTGAAAACAGCCATTACCACTACTGGTCTTAGCATTAGAGAATCCATCTTCAAACTGAGCCCTCATGGACTCCCTCATATTTCTCTCTTTAAGCTTCTCTCATTCCATTTGTTCGGCATGGGTCATGAGCTGAGATATGTCTATTTCTTTCTAGAGCATAGCGGTTCGGCATTCTTTAGCAACCAAGTCAAACACTCTCAATATGAATTAAATCATTCAGGCAAGGGGATCGGAAACCAAAGAAGAGCATACTTAGATAGCTTGGTGAACATAAAGGCATAATCCCTCACACTCGTGTAGCCTACCTTGATATTAATGAATTCCATTACCTTTGCTTCCTTATCTCAAGAGGGAAGAAACAATCAAGAAAAACAAGCTTAAAGACTTCCCAACCGATAGGACCTTCATCAACTATCTCAGACTTCCATTGAGTATACCAAACTTGGGTAATACCCTTTAGTTGGAAGGCTGCCAACTCTGCTTTCTCTTTTGAAGTCGCCCCCATAATGTCACCACCTTATGCATCTCATTAATGAAATCTTGAGGGTCTTTATCTACCTTTGAACCAAGGAATTTGGGAGGGTTTATCCTTGTAAAGTCCCTTACTCTAGATGTCAGGGTAGGAGTATTAAGAGGAGCAACAACTTCTTTGTTTGCCACAACTTGGGCTAGCATAGTAAAAGTGGTCTAGAACTCTTCATTAGTCACTTGGTCGGGCAAAGGACCATTTACTTGAGGAACTAGATGAGCTTATCTCTATTAGAATTTACCCCTCTTGGCAAATATACTCTTCTTGGAGGCATTTTCTGAAAATCACAAAGAATAATCATTAAAAAGAGAAAGTCTTATAGTACACTCTATCGCATGACATAGATCATGAAAGAAGTGAGAATTTCCTAAAAATACCTTATAGCCTCCTATTCATAGATGTGGCACACTTCACACTCATGAATAAGACTCAACTTTATGCGACATATTGTACTCCCTAGGACACTCTTAAACCTTGTGCTCTGGTATCAAGTTTATCATGATCCAAACTAGGGCCAAGCCATAACACAATGATCAAAACTCCAAAGGGCTCCAACCAATCCTCTTGACATACCATACATGAACACATACAAGTAATAATAAGTTTCAACTCAATAGACTAGAAGAAAGTTGTGGAAGTATCATAGATAAGTCAAAAGACAACACAGACCAATACACAAAACATCCAACAACTCTCTACATAGACGATATGGTGGGGGCTAAGACAAGTCCCTAGCTTACCCTCAATGAAGAAAAATAGGCTTTGACATGAAATAAACTCATAATATTTCCCTTGAAAAGTGAAGACTTACCAAAATTAAAATGTAGCAACTCAACTCTAACCACATTGAGGATGGATGTGATCATCAAACCCTATATTATGATATAATGTAGGCAAATATGTGTTAGTACATTTGAATGTACTAAGTATGCGGGCATGCCATAAAACGTAAATCATAAGATACAATGGTCAAAATAATAGACATGATATGTAAGACCCCGTAAGATGAAAATTCAAATGAAAGGGAAATTTCAAGAAAAGACCACAGACCCCAAATTTGCGAGTAGGTCTATGAATCATAGGGAGGATTATGGGTTGTATAAGCAAGGTTGGAATTTAGCTAAGGAAAAATATGGGTTGACGAGTCAATTGACGACTCGTAGAATGAGCCATCGAGGCGAGGTATCATGACCTACATATGTCATCTTCAGGATCCACTTTACGACTCAAAAAGATGAGTCGTAGAGGAAAAGATGACCCTTCAAGAGGAGTCATAACAACACTTCAGAGGATGCCAACTGCAAGACAAGTTATTTTGATGAGCCGTAGAGAGGACAACGAATTGTAAACACGACCTATGACAAAAGATCAGAGACTCAAGTTTTAGGTCTTTCTCAGGACCTATAGGATAAGTCATAATGATGACTCGTCATAATGTCTACAACCCATAGACCCTATGTGTAGCCCGATTGGAATTTTAATGAGGGGTAGTTTTCTATCTTCCTAATATTCTAATAATTTATGTGGATGTTTTAAGAGCTAGATTCATTATGAATAGTATCCTATATACTTCTAAAACTCTTTATTTTCTCTCATAAATTTCCAAACAAATTTTAGACTTCTCTCCCAAGGTTCCTTGAGAGTTCATCAAGCTTTCACTAGGGTTTCTTCAAGATCCAGTCTCCTTTGTCAAATTTAAGCCTAATTCTAATCAAGGTATGTGTGAATTGATTCATGAGTCTGTTCCACTCATGGAGTCCAATGTTTAATTCAAAAATCTCATGAAATCTCATTATTTTTGAACTTCAAATTTGATTAATTATGTTGGAAAGATTCAATTTCATGTTTAATCATTATTTATAATAATCATGAGTATATTTTTACGTAAATCACAGGATTTCAAGATGAATTATAAAAGTCCATGCATGAAGAAATTTTCTATGATGAATTTATAAATTTTGATCATGAAGTCATATGTTTTTTAGGTATTCTTATGGTTTTCAATTAAATTGATTATGTAGACCATGAGTCATGAGAATGTTTCAAATTATGATTTTTCATGCAAGTTATGGAAAATATGAACTTAGGGCCCTATGTGGTGACCTAAGGCCTAATGACATGAATTATGCAAGTATAATTTGTAATTGGAAGGACAATACCCGCATTGCACATATGTTATGAAATGAGCTACTCCATGAACTACGAACCTATGATCATGTCTATGATATATGTTAACTATGATTAATTTGCTGTGTATGCATTTTGTGGAATTTGACTTAGCACCGAATGGACTTGAGGCGGGGTCTCTACTAAAAGCCTTAGTAGCAGGATCATGTCCCATAAAGTACATGCCACTGTAGGTTGCCTTTATGGCCTAGGTATTGATCCACATATAGCTTTTGTACATGACTCGCCAAGCAGGGTAGAGTCTACCTTGATAAGTAGATTCCCTTTTTTTATTGTATGGGGAGACAATGGGATTCCATGTTATAGCTCGCTTGGTCTTATTGTCGGTTATGGTTCCTATCCCACATATGTATAGTAGTATTATGCTATCTAATGATTTTCAACCTTGTCTTTTAAATGCTTTGATCAACATGGTATTTCTCATGACTTTACTTAACCTTTTTGTCATATATAATCTTGACCATTGCATCTTATGATTCACGTTGCATGTCATGCCCACATACTTAGTATATTCAAACATACTAACGCATATTATTTTCTACATTATCTCATAATGTAGGAGTTGAGGCTGAGGATCATATCCATCCACGAAGCTAGTGAGCTTTCTACCGATGAAGTTGTGGGGAGTCTTCATCTATTAGGGACAAGTATAAGTTGTTTCTTTTTTTTTTTGAACAATTTTGTTATGATTTCATATTGAGGGTGTGCTAGGGACATTTTTAGCCCTAGCTCATGTTCATGAAAAGAGGGATCTTGTTGGTCAAATATTTCAGATTTATGTTGTAAGGTGACTTTTGTTTCAGGAGCCATTCAAAGTTTCAATCAGTGTGTTGCGACTAGGACCAAGGTTGGGTTATGAGGAACTTGGTATCCGATTACAAAGTTTAAGATATCTTAGGGTGTCCAACATGTCGCGTCAAGTAGGGTCTTATTCATGGTTGTGAAGCACGCCACTTTTATGAATAGGAGGCTATAAGACATTTTAGGAATTCTCACTTCTTTTATGATATATGTTGTGCGGTAGAGTGTGTTCTAAGACTTTCTTTCCCTAATGATTGTTCTTGCGATTCTTAGAAAATTAGCTTCAAAAAGACCACCATGGAGGGAAGCAATGTTAATGAGGCCCAAGCTCCCCCGGCTCCTTAAGACAATGATCCCCTACCCAACCAAGTGACTAATACAGAGTTTCGGACCACCATTACTATGCTAGATTATGTAGTAGCCAACCAAGGTGTTGTGTCTCCTCCTAATGTTCCTACTCTGGCCTTAAGAGTGAGAGACTTTGCTCGAACAAACCCTCCTGAATTTTATGAATCAAAAGTGGATGAGGATTCTCAAGAATTCATAGATGAGGTCTATAAGATACTGAGCATTATGGGGGTGTAGACTGAAGAAAAGGCAGAGTTAGCGGCTTATCAACTTAAGGATGTTGCATAAGTATGGTATACCCAATGGAAGGTAGAAAGGGTGGATGAAAGTCTCATTGAATGGGAAGCCTTCAAACTTTGTTTCCTTGATTGCTTTTTTCCTCTTGAACTAAGGGAAGCTAAGGTGTTGGAGTTTATCAATATTCGACAAGGCAATAGGGGAATAAGGGACTATGCCCTCAAGTTTACTAAGCTCTTTAAGTATGTTCCTTCATTGGTTGCCGATCCACATACTCAAATGAGTAAATTCATATCTGGGGTATTCAACTTAGTTGCTAAGGAATGCCATACCTGTAACACCCCAATTTTCTTTTTATATTTTTCTAAAAGATTGTCAGGCGATCCACGTTATCTGTGAAGTTCTATGTGAGTAGTGATGGTTAGAAATAGGTCTAGAGGGATTTGGAAGGAGCTGGAGGCCAAGTAATGTGTCGTGGTAATAAACTTACTTGCCTAAGCTACCGACTTGGATGTTTTACATAATTAAGCTACTTGAGTACACGTCGAGCTTAAATAGCGAGGACTACATAGGTTCTTAAGGTGAAACTACATTTCGAACCTTCGAAAATAAGCAAGTAGGTGATGCACCTACTTGAAATAGGTGACAAGTAGGTGATGCACCTACTTGGGGTAAGTAGGTGACACACCTACTTGAGGTGGACCCCACCCTACCATGTGGCAACCTAGGGTTGGAGGCATGGTGCGAGGTGGCACTCCTAGGGGCTGGACACATATCACCCTTAGGGGATGCCACATTTCACCCTATAAAAGGGTATATATACATGTATTGATGACTAATTCATCATAATTTATCCTTTACAATTAGAAAGTGAGAGAAAAGAAGAGATAAATATAGAGAAAAGAGAGAGGCAACCACGAATTTGGCTTAAAGCAAGGTAAGTCCTCCGATTTCGTTCTATAAATTAATTATATAAGGTATTCCTCAACTAAGTGGAGGTTTTTAACAACTAACACTTATAGTTGGGGAAGTGAGGAGGTTCTTTTTCTTGTTAACAAACTTATTTTTTGGATGGGACTGCTGTTAATAATATTAGTATAACTCCTTGTGTAAAGATTCGTTACGAGTGATTCAAGATGTTTTGGAAATATATTTCATAGGGATATAACTTTCATTTAGGATATAAAACCCAGTTTCGCTTTTATCTGCTCGAAAAAGGTGGATGAAGTATAATGGAGGTGCTGCCCAGATTTTGTTTTGGAAATCCTACATGGACTGATGTTGGTATTTTGGGCATATCATTTTGTACATAATTGTTGTAGGGGTGATTCAAAATTGTATGTGACCCTAAGATACATGTATATAACTTTAATTGAGGCCACAAAGCCTACTTCCCCCATTTACCCCTTCAAAACTTAGCAACAATACAAGGTAGTAGGCTGTCCAAAATTCCGGTTTGAATAGTTTGGATTGATTTTTATTAATTTTATGTTTAGTTTCAATATGATGAGAATATTAAACTTAAGTAGATATTTTATTGTGTATTTAAGGTGTATATGTTCTTATATAAGTTAAGAGAAACTGTTTGACAAAGTGGATTTTGGTTGGTCTATGGCGGAGAGGAATTGAGCACCTCGAGTTTGGTAGAACTTGTTGTATGCTAAAATGCCAAGGTTTGTGTATAAAGTTGAACTTGGAATATTTTATTTTATAAAATTTGAAGTATTTTGATGAATTGTTTCCTTACTCCTTATCTTGTATTATGGTATGACCATTATCTCAAGTATTGCAAAACTTTCGCTAAACCGCCCACTTATACAAATTGCTTGATTATTTTGCATTTATGTTAGGACTTTGTCCTTATTGTTATGGTGACTTGTCATCGATATTGGCATGCCTCTCAATTTGGATCTCGCCCATCCTGACTTTGGATTTACCTTTTGTCTTGACGATGGATTTTCATCCATTTTTGAGTACGAGTGGAAAACCACTTTCAACATGGTTCGTAATTCTCTTGACATTGGGTGATAACCCTTATTGATATGGGCTTCGATCCTTCTTGATTTCGGAGCTTCGATTCGTCTTGATATTGATTGTGCTTAGTGTGAAGGCATGACGTACCTATTGGGCAAAATTGATTATTTGACAACTCTTTCAAAATTGAATTATAGGTTTCTTGATACTTGAGCCTTCGAATATTGATAATGATATTTTGAAACTCTTCAAGGTTTGTATTCGATACTTTGATATGCTTGTTCACTTGGGTTTTCTTTTACCTTATTGAGCCACCTGCACCTTCAAGGTAATTCAAGAATTTAATGGCTCCAAGCCCAAAGTTTTTACAATACTAAGCTTTATGCTTAGCAATAGTTGTTTTCTATCGTAGGTAATATGCGGGACGAGGTATGAATATGGCCATTTGGAGTAGACTTTTTGGAGCCCTTGTGAAGATCACATCTGCATATGCATCTAGTTTTTGTAAATATTTTGGGGGACTTGTACATGATACATGTGACACTTATGTATGAAATTTTGTTGTGAAAACAAAACTATATATTTGTAACTTGAATAGGGTGACTAGTTTTGCTATTTTGGAGTGTGCTTTTAAATCAAGTCATGCATGTACTGCATTTATATATTGACTTGTCATTTTGCACAAAGAAAGATAATAGTTTTTTAATAACTACTGGTTTGAGTTTTGTGTATTTTATGGACCCGCAATGGTGTTGACTATTTGTTATTTAAAAAAAACTACCTTTTATTTCGTAAGTGGCATCCTCCCAAAAGGGGTGCTACAAGTGTTGATATCAGAGCCTAGGTTTATGCTTCTAGAACTTTTGTTGTGACTTGTTTGTGTACTGTTTGTTTTGTTACATGTTATTTTTGTAGATAGTGCATATGTATCATGTACATGTCCCTAATACAATGTGATCTTTCCTATTGAAGGAATTAAGTCTTGGCATCTTCTACTTCTAATAGACTTATGGAAGCCGCTCGTGAGGGTTTAAATACCTCTAATGCCCAACTTCACCTACAAAAAAGGGTTGGAGAATATTTTTTTGATTCTAATCCTCTTAGTACAAGTGGATCTGAAGCAAGAAGTAATCAGGGTATGAGAGTTGGGCCACACCCTCAAATGAGTCATAGTGCCCCAGCTGTTGATCCCTTTTTTCAACAAATGGCTGATTTCTTTTGTCACATGGCTAGAAGAGTGTCTGACCCTGATGAAATAAACTTTGAGAAAATGAGAAATGTGGGTGGAGTTGAGTTTGAAGGCACTGTTGACCCTACAGATGCCGAGTAGTGGTTGGAATGGATTGAAAAAGTGTTTAAGCAGTTAGAGTGTTCTGACACTGCTAAATTTAAGTATACTATCTCACTATTACAAAAAAATGCCTATGATTGGTGGGTAAGTGTACCGAATGCTAGGGTAAAACCTCCTGTTCTTACTTGGAATGATTTTGTGAAAGAATTTCATAAAAAGTATGTCCCACCTACTTATTATAATGCAAAGAAAAAGGAGTTCTTAAATTTAGAGCAAGGGAGTATGTCTATCGCTGAATAGCAGCAAACATTTCTCAGGCTATCCCGCTATGTAGAGGGTATAAGTAATAACAAAAAAAATAAGTGCAGATGATTCGAAGAAGGTTTGAATGATTCTATCAGAAAATCTGTAGTGGTCCTATAACTTGAAAACTTTTATAAATTAGTTTCAGCTGCTCTTACTTGAGAAAAGATCGTCAAAGAACAAGATGGTATAAATGAACACAAGTCCAGGAAAGCTTATGCTGATTTAGGAAGTCCGCCTAAAAGAGGAAGGTTTGACAGTTCCCAAGCTCATATTTTTCACAAGTTAGCCCAACATAAGCAGAATAGATCAAGTTCCTTTACTGCCAGCAATCCAAGCTCTGATCAAGGCTGTTACGCCCCGTACTTTGGTACTTTGAAACGCTTTCTTAAGCTTCTTAAAAGTTGCCACATGACTTAGATTGTCTACCACTCTATCAAATAACTCTAAGGGAAGGAGAATGAGATACCCCATAATAGGAAAGATTGGAAATAGGGTTATAAGAATTTAGAAGGAGTTGGAGGCCAAGTAATAAGTCGTACGACTCGATCTACTTGCATAATCTACCAAATTGGATGTCCTACGTAATTAAGCTACTTGAGTATACGTCGAGCTTAAGTAGCAAGGAATGCATATGATCTTGAAGTAAGACGAGATTATGGACCTACGGAAGGGAAATAAGGAAACGATGCGCCTACTCGAAGCAAGTAGGTGATGCACCTACTTGGACAAGCAGGTGATGCACCAAATTAGGCTTGAGTAGGTGATGCAGCAGCTTGGGGTGGACCCCACTGCCACATGGCAGCATATGATTGGTCGTATGGGTTGAGGTGGCACCCTAGGAGGCTGCCACGTGTCACCTTCTAAAGAGGTACATATATATGTCTTATGATGACTATTAACTCATTCTTCATCCAAAATTTCAGCAAACATAGAGAGAAAAGAGAGCAGCCACGGTTTAAGAGAAACTAAGGTAAGTTTCCAATTTTCTCTCCGTGAATTAATTATTTACGACATTCCTCAATAACATGGAGGTGTATATATGTATGTTATATGGCTCATAATCTGATTCTCATCCAAATTTCAGCCAAGAACAAGAGAGAAAACGTGAGAGAAATAAAAGAGAGAAAACGCTAGGGAACAGACCCATTTTTGAATTAAACTGCTGTTAGTAATACGAGTGTAACTCCTTGTGTAAGTATTCGTTTCATGTGATTCAAGATGATTTGGAAAGATATTTGATAGGGATATAACTTTCATTTAGCCTATAAAATCTATTTTGGCTTTTATCTGCTCGAAAAAGGGTGATGAAATATGGGTGAGGTTCTGCCCAGATTTTCGGTTTGGAAAATCCTACACGGACTACTGTTGGTATTTTGGGCATATATTTTTGTACAAAATTGCTGTAGGGGTGATTAAAAATTTTATGCAACCCTGAGAAACATTTCTATAACTTTCATTGAGGCCACAAATCCTGTTTCCCTCAATTACCCCTTCGAAACTAAGCGACAATACAAGACAGTAGGCTGTCCAGAATTCACATTTTGATAGTGTTGGCAAGTTTTGGCCAACTTCGGGTAAGGTAAGGTCTTTAATTTCAATTTGGAGGTTATGGTGTTAGTATTAAGTGTATTATATGTTGTTTAAGTAGCTGGAAATGTGAAAACATCATAGAGATGCTTGACGTTCAAAATAAACTAAATTGGAATCGCTATAGTTGAATTGTCGTTGAAGTAAAGTGTTGTGCTTGTGGTGTACTACTGCAGGTGTGTGGGGGTTTGTTGCAGGGCCTAAATGGGTTCTAAAATGGGTTTGGTTGCTGTTGGTAACAGCCACACGACCCCTCGTTTCGTATAAATAAAGGCTCTGTGAAATAAAGACTAGAAACCCTATTTTGGTATCATAATTTTCTGCAAGTTGTTTGGAGCATGTGTTGCGTGATGTCACCACGTTTTATATTTATATACTGCAGGGTGTTGTTGATGGTTGGATGTAGTGATTAGGGACGTAATTGAAATTCGGATAGGGCACTTTATAGGGGAGGTGCTGCCCAATTTTCGTTAACGCCTTAACTAATTAAAGAAATAGTCGAGGAGACGAATAAGGAAATAAGTTCCATGAATTCTAAGGTGAAACTGACGGAACTGAAAAGTTAAGTTTGTTGATACTCGCATTTCTTCCATGTTAAATAGGTTCGGAGGACGACGACCTGAACGTGATGAAGAGAAGTCCATACGAGGTATGTAAAGCTTTCTTTTGGCATGTTTTGTCAGAAGCATGAAAAGCTATTCTTCTCTTATTTTGGCATGTGTTAGCCATAAGTGGTTGGTATATATAATGTGGATATAGTACCATTCTTAGAATCCCAAGCATGATTTATTAATCTTATTCACTTTTTGATGTTAGAACTCCCGCGATGGTTGAGTTATGGTCTTGTAAGCCTTTTACATGATAAAAAGTAATACACTTGAAGCCTATCTCTTCCTTTCCTTGGAATGGCCTAATGTAAGTGAAACGAGGTATGATATGAGTTAGAGATAGTTCCATTTACAGGCTCTGGATGTGACTCATGACTTGTACTCACTCTTGAATGATAAGGGTCTTAAAGTAGTTGAACTACGACCCTCGAGCCTTCTATAGGTTGAGTAGTGATGGAATGTGTAAGCTCCTATACCTAAGGACTCTGGAACATGCTTTATAGTGATACTTGAGGGATGTTTGACATGTTACTAAGTTTTACATGCGTATAAGTATTATTATGTGATATGTGGATCGGGCCGTCGTACTTCGACATTGTTATGCATTATACAGATGGGGCCATCGTACCTCAGCATTATCATACGATATATGGATCGGGCCGTCGTTCCTCGGCATTATCATATGATATATTGATCAGGCCGTCGTTCCTCGATATTATTATATGATATGTGGATTGGGCCGTCATTCCTTTACATGTGCTTGATATATATATAGATCGGGTTGTACGTTCTATAGTGCTAACAATATGTATATGCCTATAGTGATAGATGATATATTTGTAATACTGAGTCCCTGAGCAGGCTGGATACGGTACGTGATACTGGTATACAAGAATTTATATTATGAGGTGCAGGTACAGTACCCTATTAAATGCTATACTTGATTTCCTGCATCTCTATTTCAGTTGTTATCCCAGTTATGTATGCTTATATACTCAGTACATGTATCGTACTGACCCTCTTTTTTCGGGGGTTGCGTTTCATGCCCGCAGGTACACACGCTCATTTCATAGATCCTCCAGCTCAGGATTCCCGCTCACCTATGATTGGAGGTGCTCTGCTATTCCGGAGCTTAGGTTTTTATACTGGTCCTCCGGTGTATATATGTATCTGTTCATTCAGAGGCACGGTGGGGGCCCTTTCCCGCCATATGTTACCATACTAGTTTTAGAGGTCTGTAGACATGTATGTGTGGATTGTTCATGAGTTTATTTCGGCTGTGCCTATACGGCATGTTGTAAATGTTTTTACGTTATGGCAGCCTGGTCAGCTTATATTCTCTTTCATGATATGATATGAATGAAAGAGGCCACACGTACATAAAAAAGTTTTAACTCATTGGGGTTTTTGTGAGTAGTATCACTTTGCTCATAGTTCAATTTGACTACAGTTGACAGGTATGTATACGGGGGTCCAGGTTGGACCCCAGTCGCGGCCTACGAGGTTGGGTCATGATAAAATTGGTATCAGAGCAGTTTGTTCTTGGAGTGTCTACAGACCGTGTCTGGTAGAGTCTTGTTTATCGGTGTGGTTTGTACCACATCTATAGACAGAAGGCTACAGGACATTTAGGATGTTACCTTTCTTTCATATCTAAGATCATACGATAGAGCCGAGTTATAGGGATTGAAATTTCTTATACTGATCTTTGACTTCAGTAGAAGGACAACATCGAAAGTAGAAAGTGACTGACGATATTAGAAGTCACAAAGCACGCAGGTAAGCAAAGGCACGAAAGACATATGTCAGGTAAGGTGTTGAAGTATGATTGACATATAAGGTTGAAAAGTGAAAGGAAAGGTAAATAGGAAAGTGCAACAGGTGCAGTTCGAATGGACATACGAGGTAAGTCCATTTTTATACTGTTGATATTGAGCGCCCTGTGTGGCTGCGATATGATGCGATATGAATATATATGTTGTCCCTGTGAGGCATTATTGGCATTTTCTGCGTGCAGGTGTTGAGATAGTAAGAAATACAGAGGAAACTCTGTCCAAACCTCCCTAGAAATAAAAGAAGAATGAGATACAGGGTTGTAGTATGCCTTGTACATAATAAGAATGAGATGTGACTAAACTACGAGTATGGCGGACCTCGAGAAATGAGTTAATTGCTGAATCGATGGCAATAGAAACTAAGAGGTCGATACTGGTGTAGTAAAATGAAGTTGGAAAAGACTTATGATCCAAAGAAGATGATTTAGAGAAGACTGATAGATCTGGATAGAACGATATACTAAGGCGCTGACTGAATTGATACACATGAGTAAACTATGAAAAGTTGTAGTTAAAGAAAGTAACAACATGATTAAGATAAGAGTACGAGGAAAACAAGAATTGTGACGTATATGAAGTATTAATAAGACAACTTATGAGACATTAAGGATGAGATTAACTAAGAAGGGTAAGTAACCCATAGTAAGAATCTTGAACGAGGTTAAGAAGTGATATATTATGAGATTGAATGTGAACAGGATATCAGGTGAATGTAACGAAGATCGTTATGAGAATAAGTAAAGCCTAGTAAGAAAATAATTAAAGGATATGACATGGTTTGTCAAAAAACAGAAAAGCAAACAGATAATGAATAAGAAGGCTTACACAGATTTATAGGGAAGGTTCAGAATAAAAGGTCAAGTAGTAACGAAAGTAAAGGTGAGTAACAAGACAGGAGGAATGCAAGAAATGACTAGTATGCTAAGAACAAATAGAGGTAAACAGAAGATGTTTTGAAAACGAGAAATGAAAGGACTACTAAAGGAAGCACTTAAGATGGACGTGATTAATTAAGTATGAGTATTGAACAAAAAGGGAAATAGACAACTACGAACTAAAGATATAGTGCGATGAAAAGGTGATAAGACAAGACTACTATTAGAACGAAGTTGATATGGTTCTAAATAAGATTAGAAGTTAGCATCAGGTACACGACAAGGGTAAAAGCTTATGGGGAATAAAGAAGTATTGTGTATACATGACTCCACCTGGGAGAATAGTGAGATCCTTTAAGGATAAGGGAATGTGGATTTGAAGAAAAACTGATGCATTGCGAACTAGGGACATGGCTTCCGTCAAAGTCTTGTGACGAAATAAGAATAAAGAAGAGTTGACCTGGGAAGCCGAAGAAGAGATGGAAAAGAAATATACGTACGTGCTCCCTACGTCTACAGGAAGTCTAAACTCCTAGGTTAGTTGAATCAATGAATAAAAGGGTCTACGGATGACAACCATTATGGAGAATTCCTAAAGTCCTCGTATGCCCTAATGAGATTAGTTAACATTCGAGGACGAATGTTCTAAAGGGGGAAATGATGTTATGCTCCATACTTTGGTACTTTGGAATGCTTTCTTAAGCTTCTTAAAAGTTGCCACATGACTTAGATTGTCTACCACACTATCAAATAACTCTAAGGGAAGGAGAATGTGATACCCCATAGTAGGGAAGATTGGAAATAGGGTTATAAGAATTCAGAAGGAGTTGGAGGCCAAGTAATGAGTCATACGACTCGATCTACTTGCGTAATCTACCAACTTGGATGTCCTACGTAATTAAGCTACTTGAGTATACGTTGAGCTTAAGTAGCAAGAAATGCATAGGATCTTGAAGTAAGACGAGATTATGGACCTACGGAAGGAAAATAAGAAAATGACGCGCCTACTCGAAAAAAGTAGGTGATGCACCTAATTAGGCTTGAGTAGGTGATGCAGCAGCTTGGGGTGGACCCCACTGCCACGTGGCAGCATGTGATTGGCCGTATGGGTTGAGGTGGCACCCTAGGAGGCTGCCACATGGCACCCCTAGGGGGATGCCATGTGGAACCTTCTAAATAGGTACATATATATGTATTATGCTGACTATTAAATCATTCTTCATCCAAAATTTCAGCAAACATAGAGAGAAAAGAGAGCAGCCACGGTTTAAGAGAAACTAAGGTAAGTTTCCAATTTTCTCTCCGTGAATTAATTATTTATGGCGTTCCTCAACAATATGGAGGTGTATATATGTATGTTATATGGCTCATAATATGATTCTCATCCAAATTTCATCCAAGAACAAGAGAGAAAACGTGAGAGAAATAAAAGAGAGAAAACGCTAGGGAACAGACCCGTTTTTGAATTAAACTGTTGTTAGTAATACGAGTATAACTCCTTGTGTAAGTCTTAGTTTCATGTGATTCAAGATGTTTTGGAAAGATATTTGATAGGGATATAACTTTCATTTAGCCTATAAAATCTATTTTGGCTTTTATCTACTCAAAAAAGGGTGATGAAGTATTGGGGAGGTTCTGCCCAGATTTTTGGTTTGGAAAATCCTACACGGACTACTATTGGTATTTTGGGCATATCTTTTTGTAAAAAATTGCAGTAGGGGTGATTCAAAATTTTATGCAACCCTGAGACACATTTATATAACTTTCATTGAGGCCACAAATCCTGTTTCCCTCAATTACCCCTTCGAAACTAAGCGACAATACAAGACAGTAGGATGTCTAGAATTCACGTTTTGATAGTGTTGGCAAGTTTTGGCCAACTTCGGGTAAGGTAAGGTCTTTAATTTCAATTTGGAGGTTATGGTGTTGGTATTAAGTGTATTATATGTTGTTTAAGTAGCTGTAAGTGTGAAAACATCATAGAGATGCTTGACGTTCGAAATAAACTAAATTGGAATCGCTATAGTTGAATTATCGTCGAAGTAAAGTGTTGTGCTTGTGGTGTACTACTGCAGGTGTGTGGGGTTTGTTGCAGGTCCTAAATGGGTTCTAAAAGGGGTTTGGTTGCTTTTGGTAACAGCTACACGACCCCTCGTTTCGTATAAATAAAGGCTTTGCGAAATAAAGACTAGAAACCCTATTTTGGTATCATAATTTTCAGCAAGTTGTTTGGAGCATGTGTTGTGTGATGTCGCCATATTTTATATTTATATGCTACAGGGTATTTTTTTTGGTTGGATGTAGTGATTAGGTACGTAATTGGAAATTCAGATAGGGCAGTTTATAGGGGAGGTGCTACCCAATTTTCGTTAACGCCTTAACTAATTAAAGAAATAGTCGAGGAGATGAATAAGGAAATAGGTTCCATGAATGCTAAGGTGCAACCGAGGGCACTGAAAAGTTAAGATTGTTGATACTCGCATTTCTTCCATGTTAAATAGGTTCGGAGGACGACAACCTGAACGTGATGAAGAGAAGTCCATACGAGGTATGTGAAGCTTTCTTTTGGCATATTTTGGCATAAGCATGAAAAGCTATTCTTCTCTTATTTTGGCATGTGTTAGCCATAAGTGGTTGGTATATGTAATGTGGAGATAGTCCCATTCTAAGAATCCCAAGCATGATTCATTAATCTTATTCACTTCTTGATGTTAGAACTCCCGCGATGGTTGAGTTATGGTCTTGTAAGCCTTTTACGTGATAAAAAGTAATACACGTGAAGCCTATATCTTTCTTTTCTTGGAATGGCCTAATGTAAGTGAAACGAGGTATGATATGAGTTAGAGATAGTTCCATTTACAGAATCTAGATGTGACTCATGACTTGTACTCACTCTTAAATGATAAGGGTCTTAAAGTAGTTGAACTATGACCCTCGAGACTTCTATAGGCTGAGTAGTGATGGAATGTGTAAGCTCCTATACCTAAGGACTCTGGAATATACTTTATAGTGATACCTGAGGGATGTTTGACATGTTACCAAGTTTTACATGCATATATGCATTGTTATGTGATATGTGGATCGGGCCATAGTACCTCAGTATTGTTATGCATTATATGGATCAGGCCAGCGTACCTTAACATTATCATACGATATATGGATCGGGCCATTGTTCCTCGGCATTATCATATGATATATGGATCGGGCCGTCGTTCCTCGGCATTATTACATGATATGCGGATCGGGCCATCATTCCTCGACATTATTACATGATATGTTGATCGGGACATCATTCCTCGGCATGTGCTTGATATATATATGGATCGGGCTGTACATTCCACAGTGCTAACAATATGTATATGCCTATAGTGATAGATGATATATTTGTAATATTGAGTCCCTGAGCGGGTCGGATATAGTATATCATACTGGTATAAAGGAATTTATTTTATGAGGTGCAGGTACAATACCCTATTAAATGCTATACTTGATTTCCTACATATCTATTTCAGTTTTTATCCCAGTTATGTATGATTATATACTCAGTACATATATCGTACTGACCCTCCTTTCTTCAGTGGGCTGCATTTCATGCCCGTAGGTACAGACGCTCATTTCAGAGATCCTCCAACTCAGGATTCCCACTCACCTATGATTGGAGGTGCTTTGCTATTCCGGAACCTAGGTTTTGTACTGGTCCTCCGGTGTATATATGTATCTGTTCATTCAGGGGCATGGTGGGGGCACTGTCCCGCCATATGTTACCGTACTATTCTTAGTGGTCTGTAGACATGTATGTGTGGGTTGTTCATGAGTTTATTTTGGCTGTACCTATACAACATGTTGTAAATGTTTTTATGTTATGGCAGCCTGGTCAGCTTGAATTCTCTTTCATGATATGATATGAATAAAAGAGGTCACACGTACATAAAAAAGTTTTAACTCATTGTGGTTTTTGTGAGTAGTATCACTTTGCTCATAGTTCAATTTGACTTCAGTTGACAAGTATGTATACGAGGTCCAAGTCGAACCGCAGTCGCGGCTTACGGGGTTGGGTCATGACAAAGGCAAGACTCGTATACCCACTTGTGCATAATGTGGAAGGAATCACTTTGGTACTTGTACAAAAGCTTATGGGGCTTGTTTTAATTATAGGATCTTCGATCATAAGGTGAGGGATTGTCCTAGTCCTAACCCCACTTCTTATTTGCATACAGATGGCTCAGTTCAAAAACCTGTTAACACTCCCTCTCAAGGGAATATAGGTGCAAGATCTATAAACACACAAACAACCTGTGCAAGTGTAGCCAATCCAGCTGATGGGTGAAGAGCTACAACATGGGCTTATGCAATGAGATAGAAGGATGACCAGGATGGAGCAGATGTGATTGTTGGTAAATTTTACTTATTCGACTTATATGTTGTTCTATTATTTGATCCTGGTTCTACATATTCGTATATTTGCTCATCATTGGCTTTTCCTGAAAATGTGAAATCTGTGAGACTTGATTGTGGGGTGCTCATCTAAAGTCCTTTGGGTCAATAAGTTGTTTGCAATCAAATCTATCGAGGTTGTTCCTTGGTGATTCAGAAACTAGTCTTCCCTGCTGATTTAATTGAAATGCCTTTCCAAGACTATGATGTCATTATTGGTATGGATTGGCTTTATAGATACCATACGGTAGTTGATTGTAGGTCAAAGTATGTGACCTTTAGAGCTCCTTCACCTTCACACATCATTGTTCAAGGTGAAAGATCATTAACGTCTAATATCATCTCCGCGGTAGTGACAAGGAAGATGGTTAGACAAGGTTGTGAAGCATATCTTGCTCATATATTTGATACACCTGGAAGGTCTAAGACTTGAGGATATACCCATGGTGTGTGAATTTCCTGATGTCTTCCCTGAAAATCTTTCTAGACTGCCCCCGAAAAGGGAGGTTGAATTTCTCATAGAGGTTGTTCTTGGAACCACTCCTATTTCTATGACGCCTTTTCGAATGGCTCCAACAGAACTGAAAGAGTTAAAAAATCAATTGCAAGAACTCCTTGAGAAAGGTTTTATTTGCCCGAGTGTTTCTTCCTGGGGAGCTTCTGTGCTATTTGTGAAAAAGAAAGATGGGACTTTTAGGCTTTGTGTTGATTACCGACAACTGAACAAGGTAACCATTAAGAATAAATACCCATTGCCTAGGATTGATGATTTATTTGACCAATTAAAAGGTGCTAGTGTGTTCTCAAAAATTGACTTAAGGTCTGGCTATCACCAACTGAGGGTAAGGGAACATGATGTCCCTAAAACTGCCTTTAGGACTCGATATAGCCATTATAAATTTTTGGTGATGCCATTTAGGTTGACGAATGCTCTTGCGGCATTTATGGATTTGATGAATCGCGTGTTTAAACTTTATTGATTTATAGTGGTTTTTATAGATAATATTTTAATATATTCTAAGGATAGTGAAGATCATAGAAAGCATCTTCGAATTGTTTTGCAAATTCTGCAAGAGAAGAAGCTTTATGCCAAGCTTTATAAATGTGAATTTTGACTCGGTGAAGTGGCCTTTCTAGGAAATATTGTGTCAGCGGTAGGTGTGAAAGTGGATCCTAATAAAATTCATGCTATTTTTGAATGGAAACCACCTAAAAGTCCAACTGAAGTAAGGAGTTTCTTGGGTTTAGCGGGATACTATAGAAGGTTTGTCAAAGGCTTCTCCATTATAGCCTCCCCTTTAACTAAACTCTTGAGGAAGGATGACAAATGCCAGGAGAGTTTTGAGAAGCTCAAATCCTTATTAACACAAGTTCCTATACTTACTCCACCAACTGAAGGAAAGGAATATGTGATATATAGTGATGCCTCTCATCGTGGTTTGGGTTGTATCTTGATGCAATAAGGGAAAGTGGTTGCATGCGCTTCCCGAAAATTGAAACCAAATGAGTTGAACTATCCTATTCATGAACTTGAGCTCACTGCCATAATGTTTGCCTTGAAAATTTGGAGGCATTAATTATATGGCGAAAAGTGTCACATATTTATTGATTACAAGAATTTGAAGTACTTGGGTACACAAAAAGAGTTGAATTTAAGGCAATATAGATGGCTTGAACTCATTAAAAATTATGGCTGTACAATCGATTATCATCCGGGTAAAGCCAATGTGGTAGCAGATGCGCTAAGTCGGAAAGCCCTTGCTAGTTTATCGCTAAGCCACTTGCCTTTGTGTATTAAATTAAGAGCCATGAATGCTTGTCTTGCATTTAACTCTGATAGCTCTATTGCTGCCGGTTTGCAAGTCAAACCAGTTCTACTTGAACCGGTGAAAGAAGCACAAAAGTTAGATGAAAAGCTGGTGAAATTGATCAAAGAAGCTCAAATTGGAGAAAAGCTTGATTTTAAATTAAGGGAGGATGGTGTTCTACTTTATCAAAATAGGTTATGTGTCCCTAAAGATGACAATTTGAGAAAGGAAATTTTGAATGAAGCACATACTTCACCGTATGCAATGCATCCTGGAGGTACTAAAATGTAACAAACCATTAAAGAACACTATTGGTGGAATGGTATGAAGAAGGACATTGCGGAGTTTACTTCTAGATGCTTAGTTTGTAAATAGATAAAGGCCGAGCATCAAGTCCCGACTGGTTTGTTACAACACTTGTCGATATTTGAGTGGAAATAAGTGAGAATAACTATGGACTTTGTTTTTGGGCTTCCATGCACTCAAAGAAATCATGATGCCATTGGGTTATAGTTGATAGGCTAACCAAAAGTGATCATTTCTTGGCCATCAAGGTGGACTACCCACTTGAACGTCAAGCAGAATTGTATGTTGAGGAGATTGTGAGGTTACATGGGGTTTCTGTTTCTATTGTATCTGACTGAGACCGAAGGTTTACATCTAGATTTTGGACTAAATTGCAAGAAGCTTTGGGCACTAGGTTGAACTTTAGTACATCTTTCCATCCTCAGACAAACGGTCAATCTGAGAGGGTGATTTAAATCTTGGAAGATATGCCGAGCTTGCATTATAGAATTTGAAAGTAGTTGGGACAGACACCTAGCCTTGATAGAATTTGCTTATAATAATAGCTACCAATCAAGTATAAGCATGCCTCCCTACGGAGCCTTATATGGGAGAAAGTGCAGAACTCCTCTTTGTTGGAGTGAAGTTGGTGAACGAAAACTGGTTAGTCCTGAGATTGTGCAACAAACTGAAGATAAGGTAAAAGTCATCAAGGATCATCTAAAAATTACTTCGGATAGACAAAAGTCTTATGTTGATCTTAAGAGGCATGAAATTGAATATCAAGTAAGAGATAAGGTCTTTTTAAAGATTTCTCCATGGAAGAAGATTATGAGATTTGGCCAAAAAGGAAAACTTAATCCTCGATTTATTGGACCATATGAAGTACTTGAGAGAGTTGGTCCAGTTGCATATAAACTATCTCTTCCACTGGAGTTAGATGGAATCCATAATATTTTCCATATTTCTATGCTTAGAAGATATCGCTCCGATCCATCTCATGTTCTCCCTATCGAATCCATTGAGATAAGTCCTGACTTGACATTTAATGAGGAACGTATCCAAATCTTGGCCCGTGAGACAAAAGAGCTTAGAAAAAAAAAGTTCCTTTAGTAAAGGTCCTTTAGAGGAATCATTTTGGTAGTGAAGCAACCTGGGAGCGAGAAGAGGATATGCGAATTCAATATCCACATTTGTTTTGAGGATAGTATAAGGTAAATTTTGGGATGAAATTTCTTAAGGGTGGAAAGTTGTAACACCCCAATTTTCTTTTAATGTTTTTCTAAAATATTGTCAAGGGATCCACATTATCTGTGAAGTTCTACGTGAGTAGTGATGGTTATAAATAGGTTTAGAGGGATTTAGAAGGAGCTGGAGGCCAAGTAATGGGTCGTGGTAATCAACCTACATGCCTAAGCTACCGACTTAGATGTTTTACATAATTAAGCTACTTGAGTACACATCGAGCTTAAGTAGCGAGGACTACATAAGTTCTTAAGGTAAAACGAGATTTCAAACCTTCGAAAATAAGCAAGTAAGTGATGCACCTACTTGAAGTAGGTGACAAGTAGGTGATGCACCTACTTAGGGTAAGTAGGTGACACACCTACTTGAGGTGGACCCCACTCTGCCACATGGCAGCCTGTGGTTGGAGGCATAGCGCGAGGTGTCACTCCTAGGGGCTGGAAACATGTCACCCTTAGGGGATGCCACGTGTCACTCTCTAAAATGGTATATATACATGTATTGATGACTAATTCATCGTAAATTATCCTTTACAATTAGAAAGTAAGAGAAAAGAAGAGAGAAACGTAGAGAAACGAGCGAGGCAGCCACGAATTTGGCTTAAAGCAAGGTATGTCCTCCAATTTTGTTCTGTACATTAATTATATAAGGTATTCCTCTACTAAGTGGAGGTGTTTAAAAATGTAACACTTATAGTTGGGGTAGCGAAGAGGTTCTTTTTCTTGTTAACAAACCTATTTTTGGATGGGACTGCTGTTAGTAATATTAGTATAACTCCTTGCGTAAAGATTTGTTTCGAGTGATTCAAGATGTTTTGGAAAGATATTTCAAATAGATATAACTTTAATTTAGTATCTAAAACTCAGTTTTGCTTTTATCTGCTCGAAAAAGGTGGATGAAGTATAGGGGAGGTACTGCCCAGATTTTGTTTTGAAAATCCTACATGGACTGTTGTTGGTATTTTGGGCATATCATTTTGTACAGAATTTTTGTAGGGGTGATTCGAAATTGTATGCAACCCTAAGAGACATGTCTATAACTTTCATTAAGTCCACAAAGATTACTTCCCCTATTTACCCCTTTGAAACTAAGCAACAATACAAGACAGTAGGCTGTCCAGAATTTCGGTTTGAATAGTTTTGGTTGATTTTTATTAATTTCATGTTTAGTTTCAATATGATGAGACTCTTAAAATTAATTAGATATTTTATTGTGTATTTAAGGTGTATATGTACTTATACAAGTTAAGAAGAACTGTTTGACGAAGTGGATTTTGGTTGGTCTATGGCGGAGAGGAATTGAGCTGCTCGAGTTTGGTAGAACTTGTTGTATGCTAAAACGCCAAAGTTTGTGTATAAACTTGAACTTGGAATATTTTATTTTCTAAAATTTGAATTATTTTTATGGGTTGTTTCCTTACTCCTTGTCTTGTATTATGGTATGACCATTATCTCAAGTATTGCAAAACTTTCGCTAAGTCGCCCACTTATACGAATTGCTTGATCATTTTACATTCTTGTTGGGGCTTTGTCCTTCTTGTTACAGTGACTTGTCATATATATTGGAATGCCTCTCGATTCGGATCTTGCCCATCTTGACTTTGAATTTATATTTCGTCTTGACGATGGATTTTCGTCCATTTTCGAGTATGAGTGGAAAGCCACTTTCAACATGGTTCTTAATTCTCTTGACATTGGGTGATGACCCTTTTTGATATGGGCTTCGGTCCTTCTTGATTTTAGGGCTTCATTCCATCTTGATATTGATTGTTCTTTGTGTGAAGGCATGACATACCTATTGGGCGAAATTGATTATTTGACAACTCTTTTGAAATTGAATTATAAGTTTCTTGATACTTGAGCCTTTAAATATTGATATTGATATTTTGAAACTCTTCAAGGTTTTTATTCGATACTTTGATATGCTTGTTCGCTTGGGATTTCTTTTACCTTATTGATCCACCTGCGATGAACAAGGAAATTGAAGAATTTAATAGCTCCAAGCCCAAAGTTTTTACACCACTAAACTTTATGCTTAGCGATAGTTATTTTCTATCGTAGGTAATGTGCGGGATGAGGTATGAAGATGGCCATTTGAAGTAGACTTTTTGGAGCCCTTGTGAAGATCACAGCTGCATATGCATCTAGTTTTTATAAATATTTTGGGGGACTTGTACATGATACATGTGGTACTTAGGTATGAAATTTTGAAGGCTTGTGAAAATAAAACTATATGTTTGTAACTTGAACATGGTGACTAGTTTTGCTATTTTGGAGTGTGCTTTTAAATCAAGTGATGCCTGTACTGCATTTATATATTGGCTTGTCATTTTGCACAAAAGAAGATAATAGTTTTGTAATTACTAATGGTTCGAGTTTTGTGTATTTTATGGACTCGCAACAGTGTTGACTATTTATGATTTAAAAAAAACTATCTTTTATTTCGTAAGTGGCATCCTCCTAAAGGGGGTGCTACAATACTGCTTTACTTATTTAAGAGATGGATATATCTTGGCTCATGACTTTTTCCAAACGAATTGAAGGAGAAAAGCTCAAGGAAATAAGGGTGAAGGATTCTAAGAGGGCTCGGTATGAAGGTGGGTTCTCCAATGCTAAGACCGGAGGTGGTAGTAGTGGCTGCTCTAAAAAAGGTTATGTCTCGGGGAAGAGGTTTGCTAAGGATAGGGTGTCATACCTTAAGGTTCAAGGTGGAGGAGGAGATGTGAATACTAGTAGCCCTTGTTTTCCCACATGTGCAAAGTGTGGAAAGAATCATAGAGTTAGATGCTTAATGGGAATGGGTGCTCTTGTTATAGATGCAGCAACATAGGCCATAAGCAATCTGAGTGCCCTTATATTTCTAACAAAGAGGTAGAAGGTCATTCTCAAGGAGTCCAAGTGCAACAAGGCGCCCGATCTCAACCCAAGGGTGGCCAACACAATAACTGATTCTATGCTCTTCATGCTAGGTAAGATGTGGATAAGACCTCCGATGTAGTTACGAGTATGTTATGGGTCTTTAACTTTGATGTTTATTCATTGCTTAATCCGAGTGCCAACTTGTCTTTGATATTTATGCATTGCTTGATTCGGGTGCCAACTTGTTTTTTATTACTCCTTACCTAGCTATGAGTTTTGATGTGTTCCCCAAAGTGTTGTTAGAACCTTTTTCGGTTTATACTCTTGTTGGTGATTCAGTAGTAGCCAAGAGATCTTATAGAAATTTTCCCATGTCGGTCTTGCACAAGGTTATTCCATGTTATTTTGTTTAACTTGATATGACCAATTTGGACATCATTCTTGGTATGGATTGGTTACATGCCGCTTGTATTTATATGTTGTAGGACTCATGTGGTTAAGTTTTACTTTTCTAATGAGCCTATTCTTGAATGGAAGGGTAATGATTTGGTGGTTAAGGGTCGATTCATCTCATGTCTTAAGGCCTGAAAAATAATTTCCAAAGGGTGCATGTATCATATTATGCGAGTTAGGGATGTTAATTCCAAAACTCCTGATCTTGAGTTGGTCTCTATAGTTAATAAGTGTTCTGATGTGTTTCCCGATGATTTGGCTGGTGTTTCTCCCGAAAAGGAATTGACTTTGGCATAGATATCCTTACCGATACCCAAACTATTTCTATTCCTCGTTACCATATTGCTCCAGTGGAACTTAAGGAGTTGAAAGAGTAATGGAAAGATTTGTTAGATAAGGGTTTTATAAGGGCAAGTATTTCACCATGGGGTGATCCCGTGTTATTTGTTAGGAAGAAGTATGGGTCACTCCAAATATGTGTAGATTACCGGCAATTGAATAAGGTCACCATAAAGAACAAATATCCAATTCTGAGGATCGATGAATTATTCGATCAATTATAAGGAGAAAAATACTTTTCTAAGATTGATATGAGTTCAGGTTATCATCAATTAAGGGTAAATGAGTGTGACATTTCCAAAAAGGTGTTTTGAACAAGGTATGGCCATTTTGAAGTTGTAGTAATGTCGTTTGGTTTGACTAGTGCTCCCGCTATCTTCATGGATTTGATGAATCATATTTTCAAGTCATACTTGGACATGTTTGTTGTGGTTTTCATTAATGAAATCTTGATTTATTCTCAGAATGAGGAAGATCATATGTGTCACTTGAGGATTGTGTTGCAAACATTGAGAGAGAAGCAATTATTTGCCAAATTTTGTAATATGAGTTTTGGCTAAGGAAAGTTGTATTTCTTCACCATGTGGTGTTCGGTGATGGGATTAAGGTAAATACAAAGAAAATGGAAGAGGTTAAGAATTGGCCTAGACCATTATCTCTATCGGATATTAGAAGTTTCTTGGGTCTAGTCGGCTACTATAAAAGGTTTGTTGAAGGGTTTTCATCTATTGCTTCTCCTTTGACTAAGTTGACCCAAACAAGGTGAAATTTCAATGGTCGAATAAATGTGAAAAGAGTTTTCAAATATTGAAGGATCGTCTTATGTCAGCTCCTATTTTGACATTGACCGAAGGTTCGGATGGGCTTGTTGTTTATTGTGATGCCTCACGTGTTGGTTTGGATTGTATTTTGATATACCATGGTAAAGTAATAGCCTATGCTTCTAGGAAACTTAAGGTACATGAAAGAAACTATCCAACCCATGATCTTAAACTAGCGGCGGTTGTATTTGCTTTGAAACTATGGTGTCACTACCTTTATGGGGTACATGTTAGTGTTCACGAACTATAAAATCTTGAAATATTTGTTTAGCCAAAGGGACTTGAACCTTAGGCAAAGAAGGTGGATCGAACTTCTAAAAGACTATGACATGAGTGTATTATACCATTCGGGTAACACAAACATGGTAGCCAATGCTCTTAGTCGATTTTCCCTGGGTCGTGTTGCATATGTTGAGGAAGGTAAGAAAGAGTTGGTTAATGATGTTCGTAGATTGACACGTTTAGGTGTACATTTGTTTGACTCCAATGATAGAGGTGTTCTTGTACACAATGGCTCAAAATTGTCTCTTGTGGCTGATGTTAAGGCCAAACAAGACAATGACCCGATATTGGTTGAATTAAAGAAGTAGGTTGCCAAAACTGTCATTGAGTCTTTTTCCCAAGGGAGAGATGGGGTATTACGTTACCAAGGTCGTTTGTGTGTTTCGAATATTGATGGGTTAACAGAGTTGATATTGAATGAGGCCTATAGTTCTCAATATTTACTTCATTCGGGATCCATGAAGATGTATCGTGATTTAAGGGAAGTGTATTGGTGGAATGACATGAAGAAGGATATATCAGAGTTTGTGGCTAAGTGTCCTAATTGCCAATAAGTTAAAGTTGAGTATTAGAAACTGAGAGGCTTAGCTCAAGACATAGAGATTCCTACTTGAAAGTGGGAAAATGTGAATATACACTTTGTAACGGGTTTTCCTCATACTAGGAGACAACATGATTCTATTTGGGCTGTTGTGGACCGAATGAACAAGTTGGTGCACTTTCTACCAATTAACACTTCTTATGGTTCTGAAGACTATGCTAAGTTGTATATTCTTGAACTTGTGAAACTTCATGGAGTTCCTTTGTCAATTATATCGGATAGAGGTACTCAATTCACTTCATATTTTTAGAAGTCGTTTAAAAAAGTCTTGGTACTAGAGTCAAGCTAAGTACCGCTTTCCATCCTCAAATCGATGGACAAGATGAAAAAATAATTCAAACTTTGGATGATTTGTTAAGAGCGTGTGTGATTGGTCTTAAAGGGAGTTAGGATTAGCATTTTCCATTAATTGAGTTTGCCTACAATAATAGTTATCACTTTAGCATCCAAATGGGTCCTTTTGAAGCCTTATATGGGAGAAGATGTAGATCTCTAGTGGGATGGTTTGAAGTAGGTAAAATGGAATTGATTCATCTAGATTTGGTAGTTGATGAAATGGAGAAAGTAAGGCTCATACGTGAAAGATTGAAGACGACTCAAATCGTAAAAAATCCTATTTGGACACTAGGAGAAGAGAGCTTGAATTTTATGTGGATGATTGGGTGTATTTGAAGGTATCACCTACGAAAGGTGTAATACGATTTGGTAAGAAGGGAAAGTTGATTCCTAGATATGTAGGACCCTATAGAATCTTAAAGTGTCTGGCAAAGTGGCATATGAATTAGATTTTCTATTTAAATTGGCTATGGTTCATCCGGTATTTCATGTGTCTATGTTGAGAAAATAGGTGGGTGATCCAAACTCTATTATGCCATTGGAAATTGTGAACGTTGAAGAGAATTTATGTGGAGAAATCTTAGGCCGGTAGGTGAAAAGACTAAGGAATAAATATGTTGTGTCCGTCAAGGTGTTGTGGACAAATCAACAAGAAGAGAATGCTACGTGGGAAGCGGAAGTGGATATGATGAAGAGTTATCCGTATATCTTTCCTTCCAATCAAGCCTAACTGTACTAAGTTGTTCATGATCAAGTCAATTAAACTCCTATGTTTCAGTTCCATATGTCATCCATATGCATGCATGATTCATGAAAGAAATTTTCAAAAGCCATATTTTATGTTAAGTATGAAATTTACATGTTCTATGCATTTCAAAAAAATTCCTATGTTCATGATAGGTTGTTAGTTCTCTTTCCATTTCTTTCCTATACTAAGTTGAATCTCATTCGAGGAAGAATGTTCCCAAGAGGGACATATTGTAAGACCCCATAAGATGAAAAGTCAAATAAAAGGAAAATTTCAAGAGAAGACCACTATAACCAAATCTACAAGTGGGTCTACGACTCGTAGGGAGGATTACGGGTCGTAAAAGCAAGTTGTAGACAAAGGGTTCAGGGCTAGAATTTGGATAAGGCAAAAGATGGGTTGATGAGTCCATTGAAGACTCATAGAATGAGAAATTGAGGCTAGGTATCATGACCCACATATGTCATCCTCAGGATCCACTCTACGACTGAACAGGATGAGTCATAGAGGAAAATACGACCCGTCAAGAGGAGTCGTAACAAAACTTCAGAGGCTACCAACTTCTAGGTTTTTCAGACCTACAAGATGAGCCATTTTGACGTTTCATAGAGAGACCGAAAAGTCGTAAACATGACCCATAACAAAAGATTAGAGACTCAATTTTTAGGTCTTTCTTAGGACCTGCAAGACGAGTCATAATGACGACTCATCATAATGTCTATGACTCGTAGACCCTATTCGTAGAGTTTCCCAATTAGAATTTTAATGAGGGGTAATTTAATATTTTTCCAATATTCTAATAATATATGTGGACGTTTTAAGGGCTAGTTTCATTACGAATGGTATCATATATACTCCTAAAACTCTTTATTTTCCCTCATATATTTCCAAACAAATTTTAGACTTCTCTCCCAAGGTTCCTCAAGAGTTCATCAAGCTTTCACTAGGGTTTCTCATGATCAAGTCTCCTCTCTCAAATTTAAGCCTAATTCCAATCAAGGAATGTGTAGATTGATTCATGAGTCCCTTCCACTCATGTAGTCCAAGGTTTATTTCAAAAATCTCATGAAATCTCATTACTTTTGAACTCCAAATTTGATTAATTATGTTGGGATGATTCAATTTCCTGTTTAATCATTATTTATAATCATGATGAGTATGTTTTTTATGTAAATCACATGATTTCAAGATGAATTATGAAATCCCATGCACGAAGTAATTTTCTATGATGAATTTATGAATTTTGATCATGGAGTCATATATTTTTCTAAGTATTCTTATGGTTTTTAATCAAATTATTTATGTATATGAGTTTTTGCTTTAAATTCAAATGTGAATTATGACCATGAATCTTGAGCATATTTCAAATTATGATTTTTCATGCAAGTTATTGAAAATGTGAACTTAGGGCCCTATGTGGTGACCTAAGGCCTAATGACATGAATTATGCAAGTATGATTTGTAATTAGAAGGATAATACCCGCATTGCACATGTGTTATAAAATGAGCTACTCTACGAACTACGAACCTATGATCATGTCTATGATATATGTTAACTATGATTTGATGTGTATGTATTCTGTGGGATTTGACTTAGCACCGAGTGGACTTGAGGTGGGGGACCTACTAAAAGCCTTAGTAGCAGTCTCATATCCCATAAACTACGTGCCACGTTAGGTTTCCTTTATGTCCTAGCTAGTAGATCCATATATAGCATATGTACACGACCCGCCAAGTAGGGTAGAGTCTACCTTGGCAAGTAGATTCCCCTTTTCTTCATTGTATAGGAAGACAATGGGATTCCATATTATAGCTCGAATGGTCTTATTGTCAGTCATGGTTCTTATCCCATATATGTATATGAGTATTATGCTAGCTTATGATCTTTAACCATGACTTTTAAATACTTTGATCAACATGGTATTTCTCATGACTTTATTTAACCTTCTTATCATGTATAATCTTGATCATTGCATTTTATGATTCACGTTGTATGTCATGCCCACATACTTAGTATATTCAAATGTACTAACGCATATTGTTGCCTATATTATCTCATAATGTAGGAGTTGAGGTTGAGGATCATATCCATCCTCAAAGATAGTGAGCTTTCTACCAGCGAAGTCTTGATGAGTCCTCATCTATCGGGACAAGTATGAGTTTTTGTTTTTTATTTTCCAAAGACTTTTGTTATGTTTTCATATTGAGTGTGAGCTAGGGGAATGTATTAGCCCCCACCTATGTTTATGAGTAGAGGCATCTAGTTAGACAAATATTTCGGGTCTATATTGTCATGTGACATTCTTCATTTACTATTTATGGTGAGACTCTCTTATGATGTTTCCGCTTTTAATTCACCTTATATATGCTTATGATATGAACAAGAGACTTGGTTGGAGTCCTTTAAAGTTTTCATCATCGTATTATGACTAGGCTCTAGATCGGGTTGTGACATAATATAGAAGAGGATAAGTAAGGTCATGAGAGAAATCATAATAATCAAAGCATTAGGAGGCATAATTGAGATTATCAAGAACATATAAGAGAGTATACATATATGGGAGATAACTGTAACCGACACTAAGAACATGCGAGCTATAACATAAAAACTGATGAACCCCTCATCCTTTGGGAATCAAGTCATTCAATGAATGAAAAGTGAAAAACCTGTAGAGATTACTTGCCAAGGTAGACTCTGTCCTATCATTTTCATCATTAAGTGCTATATGTGGATTCACTAGTTAGGCCATAAAGGCAACCTACGGTAGCAACGTAGTTTAAGGGACTAGAAGTTGCTACTAAGGCTTGGGAAGCCCCTACTTCAAATTTCTCTCGGTGCTAAGTATATCAACCCACAAAATACATATCATAATCATAATCATAGTAATAGATCATACTTGCATTAAATCATAGATTCTTATAATCATACATATATGGGAGATAACTGTAACCGACACTGAGAACATGCGAGCTATAACATAAAAACTGATGAACCCCTCATCCTTTGGGAATCAAGTCATTCAATGAATGAAAAGTGAAAAACCTGTAGAGATTACTTGCCAAGGTAGACTCTGTCCTATTATTTTCATCATTAAGTGCTATATGTGGATTCACTAGCTAGGCCATAAAGGCAACCTACGGTAGCAACGTAGTTTAAGGGACTAGAAGTTGCTACTAAGGCTTGGGTCAAGCCCCTACTTCAAATTCCTCTCGGTGCTAAGTATATCAACCCACAAAATACATATCATAATCATAATCATAGTAATAGATCATACTTGCATTAAATCATAGCTTCTTATAATCATACTTCATAACATGTTCATAGGAATAGCTCATTAAGGATCTCAAGTCACCCATAATGGATCTTAAGTCACCTTTTACATTAGAGTCTTGAGTCACCTTCTAGGATCTAAAGTCACTCTGTTATTAGAGTCTTAAGTCACCTTCAAGGATCTCAAGTCATTATTTCATTAAACTTTCTTGAAACATCATTGAACATTCTTTTCCATAGGCTTGCATGCAACTTGTGTTTAGAAAATACTTGAAATTCCACTTGAATAGTCATATGTGAATGAAATCATTATACATGAATCTTTGTGAACTAAGTTAACAATATACAATCTAGTGGTAATTCATGCTTAGATGAGAGGTTAAATCATAAATAAAATGTAATTCATGTACTTGAAAGGATAGTTGATGAGGGGTAGGACTCAAATACGTAAAGGGAATAACATAGGGAAGAATCAGGGCAGTGGCGCACTGCTGGTGCGTCGCCTAGGCCTGAAACTTCACAGATCAAATCCTAGTGCACTGTTGGCACGCCGCCCCAGCCCCTGAACTTTATAGGGTTGTCTTGGCCCAATGGTCGCGTGCCGCCCCATGGTTTCCAAGAAAATTTCCAGATTGTTTATCTTTTTCATGAGTTTGCATCCCCTACAATGAGATCCAAAACCCTACTTAGCAATATAATGAATATATTTGAAGAATCTACCAATCCCAAGCAATTATTTATCAAATTATGCCAAAAATAAATTTGAATTCACAAGATACATCATAGTTCATATAATTAAAATCGAAATTGAGAAGATTCAAAGATGTAATTGAAATTCATAAAAGATTTAAGAAATTCTTTGAACTCCTTGGGTGAAAGGTACCCATGGATGAAACTCACATACCTTGACTACAAGTTATGAAGAAATTTGAAGAAAAATTTGAAGATCAATGAAGAAATTGGGAGAATCCTTGCTCGATCTTCAACGAATGTCTAGAGAGCTTTTTGTAGAGAGGGGACTTTTAGGATGGGTGATTAGTGAATGAATTAGGAGAATTAAGAGCTTTGGGGATTAGTAACCTAGCCCCAAAATTGTCTAGATTCATTCCCCCTTTAAATATAAAAAATTCTATAATGCCCTTAATGAAAATCTCCCTTGACCCATCAATGAATTCACCAAGGCTAACTATTCACCTTATTATATCATACTCTATCTTTTTCATACCTAGGATATTATAATTTTACACCTCTAGCACCTCATTGATAGTCTCGACATTTATTGGGACGTCCACCCCTTTTATGTAGATGGTGGGAATAGGATCATCCTAATGCACACTAGGCAAGATAATATAGAACTCCCTCACCCAGCCTGAGTGCGTGGCAAGGGGAATATCCACTAGTGATCCCCAACTGAACTCCTCTAGTCTAGCATAGAAGGCAGGTGCTTTCTCCATGCAGCCCCACATGTGGAAAGCCCTTTCATAACCAAAGTTGGTTCTATTGAATTTGTGATACCGTTCCTAACTAGTATTATTGAGAAATCTCACAAACAAAACCTTCTTCATTCACGTTAGCCATTTCTTGAAACGCCTGCAAATTCATGTCTAAGTACATTAGAACTCATCAGAGATAAAGGAAACTTTTATGAAAATTTTATCCCTTCCCGACTAGAGGCTACTATTAAGTGCACCATATCCCGCTATAGTGGAGCCGCCATAGAGGGAATTATCCCTATACAGTGACCTCTGCTATGTTATGGGATGTTGACTGATTCTACGAACCCTATTTACAATCCGTAAGAATGTCTACGATCCTTAGACAAAAATGGTAAGGTGCATATGCAATTCCAATAGCTATTGTTTTGTGAACAAGGTTCTACGGACGAGTCCTATAACCCGTAAGAATTTACACGACTGGTAGAACATGGTCGTAAGAGTTGGAAAGATTTTGAGCCATGGTTCCTACAAATGGTTGTTACGGCTCGTAGGGTTTTATATGATCAAAGGTACACTTTCTAGTAACTTTTATTTGTGGATATCAGTTTCTACGAGTTAGGTTGATGAGCTATAGAAGGACCTACGGATAGGTTCCATATAAAGGTCACTTCAACAATTTTAAGTTAAGGGTAATATGGATATTTCCTCTTTATTTAACCCCTAAAATATGTTATTTTGGACCTATAACTACCCCCACAACCATTTTTACCCTTAAAGTATACCCTATTCCCTTTCATTCTCTCATTCTCTCAAAATTCCCTCAACTTATTTTCTCCAATTCTCTTTCAAGTTCAAGGAAAGAAAACTAGGATTTTCAAGTTCAAGTTCTTCAAACTCCATTGTTTTTAGGGTTTTGATATCTAGGTATGTGGGAATCCACCAATGGTTATTTGCATCTATTGGATCCCAAAAGAACTCAATTCTTCAATTTCAATTTACCCAATTCAATGAGAGTTTCATGTCAATTCCTTATGGGTCCTTCTCAATTGATTTCAATTAATGTTATTCTTCTATATCATGCATATATTTACTATGATACATGATTTTGAATTAATTTCACATGGACATGCATTATGTCAATGATTTTCATTATGAACCATGATTTATGAACATGAATTTTATGAAGGATCATGAATTATTTATGAAAAGTTATGAATTATGTTCCTAGTATGTTTTCAAGTATGAATGAATGAATTGTGAAAGGTTTTCTCACAATATAAAGAAATCATGATTTAGATTCTTACAAAGGTAAGTGTCTACATGAATTATGTTATGATCATGATTTTAAAGGAGCTATTCTTATGATATATTTTATGATATGGATCGGTATTAATTATTGTATTTTCTAATGATATGAATGATAAATTATTTACTTATTATGTTGGAATTAACTTAGCACCAAGAGGATTTTATGGTGGTGACTTGGTAAGGGAGTCTCTAGTAGCAACCCCTAGTCCCAAACTATGTCCCCATAGGCTTGCCTTAATTGACCTAGCTAGTGGATCCTTACATAGCACATGATGATGACTATGATACAAATTCTACCTTGGAAAGCAACCTCTCTCTTCTTAGTGTGGGAGTTACATTGGATTCCATGTTATAACTCACATAGTTTTAAATGTCGGCTAAGGTTAATATCCCACAAAATGACTATGTTTTAAATGTCGGCTAAGGTTAATATCCCACAAAATGACTATGTTTTCTTATAAGCCCTTCAATGATATTTTCATGATGCACTGACCCTATCATATGTTTTCATGTTTTACTTCATGTTTTTCAAGATATTTGGTCATGCATCACATGTTCATTTTTATTATGTCTACTCATTCATGATTACGCATATTTTATGTACTAACACATATTTTTGCCTACATTGTCTCATAATGTAGGGTACGACTCTCATCCTCCCGCACGTGGTTAGTTGGTGATATACTCTTTCTTAGCTATTTTTGTGAGTCCTCATGTTTCAAGGGAGAACCCGTCATGTTATTTCTTCATGTTCAAGACTTATATACTTCATTGTTGTTGGTGAGCTAGGGCTTGTCTTATGCCTCGTCTAAAGTTTAGTAGAGGCATGTCTAGACTATAGTAATGTGTTTCATTTATTTTGAAGTTTATGTTGACATCTCCTTAATTCAAGATTCCTATGTTGAGACTATTTCTGCATTTAAAGTTTATCTTCTATTTTTATTTTTTGAATTTTCATGCTATGTATGCTAAGAGGCTTAGTTGGAGTCCTTCGGGATTCTAATCGTCGTATCACGCCTAGGGTCTAGCTTGGGTAGTGACATGTTGTTCTTTTCCCATTTATGTTACATGTGCTTGTTTAATACTTTATTGCTATTACATGCATGATATATGATTAGGGTAAAAGGAAAGAACATGAGTTGAAATTGTAATTATGATCAAATTACATGTAATGAATATTTTACTTGGTTGTACAAATGTGATTGATATTCATTGTGGTTGTAATTGTAATATTTGAGTTTCTCTGAATTGGGTACCATGCCGGTAAATTTTGATTGAATATCAGATTAATATATTGAATCGAATATCACGCCGGTATATTAGGATCGGATGCCACGTTGACACACTAACAATGGAAACATATACCACGTTGGTACATTAAGTTATTGTATATGGGTTCCATGAGAGAACCGTATTGGTTATTGTGTTGTGCTTGATCAAGTTCTTATGTCTAATGATTGGAAGGTAAGGACTAAGAATCTGAGTGTTTCTAGAATTGTGTTGAATCAGGTATGGTTTGTTATAATGTTGTGGAGCAGGTTCTTGAGAATGTAAGATCCGAGCTTGTTTCTGTCAGTGGTTATAATATCTTAGTATATCTTTACTAAATTAGGGTTCTCTGCTTGTGTTGCGTTAAAATTAGACCATTGTTAAATTAGAATGTTGATCTGGGGTGGGATTGTTCACTTGCTTTCACTACTTGTAGGTCTGGTGATCTGGGACATATTGGATATAAAGAATTGCACCAAGATGATTGATATGAGTTTAGTAGACTGAGTTATGTATTTAGTAGTGGTCTTGTACTTTGGGAAACCTTTGTGCGATAGAAATGTTAGATTATGGTACGATAGGATGGTGTGGTGACATAATTATTAGAGTTGGCAACAAAATAACGCAGGACGCTGGGAATTAAAGTGTACTTGTTACAGGTTGTGGTTTCGGGATGGTAAGGGCTCAGTGACCAGGTTTGGAGTGCATAATTATCATATTGCACGTTTCTTCTTGTCTATTTACATGATATTATTGTGGTGGATTTGGATTGGCGATAAGTTGTACCAGTATGTGTTGTTTGTTCTAATACTACTCTTGCTATGTCGATTATCATAGTTTGGCTGTAGGATCAGTGGTATCTCTTAGGTGAAGACGTCGTTGATCTCCAACAGGTTATACTTCTCCCTTCCTATGGTGGAAGTTGTGTCCATTTATTTTATGTCAGTTTACTTTTAGTAGCTCTTGTACCTGTTTACACTAGTTCCTTGAGAGCGTTTCTTGGTATTTTCAAAAGGCTTTTAATGTATTTTCATAAATTGTTTTAAATTATTAACGAGATTTCTTTTGCTTTCTTAATTTTCTCATTGACCTCTCTTTAAAATGGGTGGAAGGGTTTTCCTATCTAAGTATTAGAGTAGGTGCCACATGATTCGGTTGGTTGAGTCGTGACAATAGAATTATTAAATAATAAGTAAAGACAAAATGAGAAGAAAATATTAAGATAACGACGTGATCACACCAAATCGATTGTTACATAAAATAAAACTTTTCATCATTACCTAATGATGAATTTAAACGATAAACAATCAAAATAAATATTATATTTAAACTAACAATTAGCAACCATCCAAACAAGGTGTTAGAATCAACTTTTATATGTCAGTTAGAAATAGTTTCGGACTTACTATTTTAGCATAATACTCCCTCCATTTCATTCTATATATTTTAATTTGACTGAATATAATGTTTAAGAATCAGTGTCAGCTAAGGGCTAAGTAAGAGAAGCAATGGCTTGAGACCCTCAAAATTTTAAGGCCTCAATTTTAAATTATAACTTTCTTCATCTTATTTTTTGTGATGAAGTTTAACTTGATATAAACTTTAAAAAATAAGGATTTAAAATAAAAATTGTGATACCAACTTAAGCCATATATTTATGATCATAAATCATCTCATTAGAAATAAAATTAAATTATTTAAAGTTAATTTCTTAATGAAAAAGTATTATCATTTTTTGGGACATATAAAAAAGGAAGTTATCTCATAAACTGATATAGAGAGAGTAATGGTTATTTCGAAAAACTTTTATCTCGTGCCTCACACAACTGATACTAATTTTGTGAAACTTTTTTTCCCCTCACAAATTATTGACCCAAAAGAGTAAGATTTAAATTCAAACTCGTGAAACAAAAATAAACTTCATACGTTAAAAATTAGTATTAGTATCAATTATGTGAGGTACAAACGACAAGAGGGAATTGTTCGGATGGTAAGCACCCCTTACTTCCAACCTTAAGGTTGTGAGTCCGAGTCACCAAGGGAGCAAATGTGAGAGCTCCTGGGGGAGGGGTAAATATATATATATATATATATATATATGTGTGTGTGTGTGTGAGGTACAAACTAATTTTTTTGTGGTTAATTCTGTAATAATTTTCCTCTTTTGTTTTTGAAATTTTATGATAGAAAGTATAAAAGTTTTATAAAAAAGAAGAAGAATTACTTATAAGTCAATGTTATTAAAGTCAGTGATGGTTAATTTACATTCTGATCATATTTTTTTTGTTTTAATTCATGTGTCTTAATTACTACTTAAAAAGTCAACACTTATATTATTTTTTATATAATTTTCTTTTCTATTTATTTTATATATGATTGTGTGCTAGTTGACACCCTATCATTTCCTTACAATTTTTCATGATAGGAAAAAAAGTAAGAACATGTCAACTTAAAACAAAGGAAGTATATGTTTACCCCCTAAATGAAATAACAATTAAATTTATATTTGAGTGTCAAAGTTCACATATATTATGATAAAAAATTACTATAAATTATAATAATTAAAAAAATTAAATATTTAAAAATTAATTGACTTTTTAAAGTTTATCTGTGATACATAAATTGAGACAGATAAAGTGACTTTGTAATTAGTGTTGTTATGATTTTCATCAAATCTAATAAAAATTAATGGTTAATATGTGAGTAGTTGTTGGTGCAAACACGAGTTTTAAGTGAAGAAACAAAAGGTAGTTAAGTTGCATGTGATGAGAATGCAAGGTAGAGTTTTACCAATTTATTTAAACCACACAGACGCTGTACATCTGGGGAAAAAAAAAACAAGACAAGAATCACGTTGTAGTAGGGCCCAGGTTCCAGAACATTCTTAAACAAATGTTTGTCCCTTCTGATTTTTCAATGCGGTGTTCGTTATTTATATTAGGGTCTGTCTATTTCAAATTTACATTATATGGGACTACATTCAAAGGGAAGTATTTTCTACTAAAGATTTTTATATCAACAACTAACCCAAGATCGACTATATCAAAAATGATCTTTAGTGATATTTAATTAATAACAATAATTTAATTACCGTTAAATATATTTTTAGAAGCAATTAACACTTTTTATAAATGTCCCTAATAATTATAACGATATTAAATCCAATGACAATTTATTAATATCGATAAAAATTTTAACACTCTATATTAATATACATAATTATTATTGCTAAAAAAATTATTTTTATTATAACAATTTTTTATTAAGGAAAAAACACCCACATCTGGTGCGCTACGTCTTTTGGTGGTATGTTTGTCCCTAGTCAAAAAGAAAAACAACTGGGGACTTATCAATCTGCTACCCTATATTTCATGATATTTTTATTTTGCAATCCTAAATAATGTAGATCTAGTAACATGGTACTTCCTGCTCCTGCAAATCTCTTCACATGCCTAATGATGTTTCTTTTCATTTTTACCTTATTTAGGCTCTTTCTAATTTTTATAATAATTTTGTACTAATATCATGGAATTAAATATTTGAAAAAAATAGGAAAATATTAAATATGAATTACTCTACTTTTTGTTTCATCTCTTGTAAGAGATTATACAGTGGGAGATCAGTTACGTTGTACTAAAATATATTTGACACCAATCATTCTATGAACTCTGTCATAGTATGACACATTACCTTGATAAAGAACACTATTTAACAGGCTAATCACATGGAATCCATGCACTATAGTATTGTTAATTATCAAATAATAACCATTAATTGTTATTATTAATTGGCTAACAAAATTAGTAGGGGAACTTTATTACTTCTCCGTTTTAAATGTTTGTCTTACTTTCTTTTTTAATTCGTTTAAGAAAATATCTCTTTCGTGTCTTTTTGCCAACTCTTTCATTTCAATTTTTCATCCGACATTTTAAAAAGAGAATTTTCAAAAATGACTATACAGTTTAGCATTAATAGAGATCTATAGTTTTAAATTTGTTTAATTATGATTCATAGCTACATGTTAGAAGGAAGAGAGAGATGAGAGTGAAAGAGGGAGGCGAGAGATATAATTGTATTAAATGTATACAATTGTATATTTGATATTAAATGTATATTTTATCGATAATTGTATATCTGATCGATAATTGTGTCACGAATACAATTAATTTGTATCAATGGATAAAATTGTATCAAAAACTATTGTATACGTTGATACAAAGAAATTGTATCAAGTGTATTAACGGATACAATTTGTACCCGAATACAATTTGAATCAACAAATATATTTGCATCAAGGAATACAATTGTATCAAGTGTATTAACGAAATACAGTTTGTATCAAGGAATACAATTGTATCAATGCATACAATTGTATCAATGTTGTATTTCGTAACAAATTATATTTGTATTCATTTGTTGCTTTGTGTATTTGTATTTATGTGTTACTATGTGTGTTTGTATTAATTTGTATTTATATTTGTTGCCTTATGTATTTGTTTTTATATTGGTATCTATTATCATATGTTGACTTGAAAAAGTTATCATTTGTATTTGTATCATTGAAATAAACCATTTCTATTTTGAATCATGGACAAGGATCTGCATCATTGAATCATTTCATTTGTATTTTGTATCGCTGAAAAGGATATGTATTGTTGACAGTTACCATTTGTATTTATATCATTGGTTGTTACCATTTATATTTGTATCATTATTTGTTACCATTTATATTTATTGTAATGACCCTAAAGGTTATTTTTTGGTATTTTCATAAAATGACCATTTTACCCATCTCGATAGTTTCCCCGAGTCATCTTTGATCAGTATTCAAAATTGATTTTGTGAAGTTCTTTGAAAAGTTATGCATTTTGGAAAGATTTGAGTTATGAAGGCTTAAGTTGTAAAATAGTGGTATTTGGTGTCATTCGGAGTTTTGAGTCTCAGAATGAAATTCCCTCTATTCTATTAGCTCCAGAATGTGGAATTCGATCTAGGAGAGTTGGCGGGAATCAAATTCGGAGTTATATCGAGGATTTGAGGTCCTAAGTTGGGAACGATTGAGTTTTTGAGATTAGAGTAGACTTTGGTCAACATTTGCAGTTCGGATGCTTGAAATTGAAATTCGATAATTTTGTTGGATTCGGGGGGTATTATAGGCCTAGGGAGAGTTCCTGTGTATTTTTTGGAAGCTCTAAAGGTGTTTTGGTCTTTGTGAGGCTTAGAGTTAGTTTGGTTGCGACTTATTGGATTCTAGGTCAACGATACCTCAAATTTGATTCAGATGGTTCCATTGAGTCTGTAACGACGAATTTAATATGGTAGCATATGTATTTCATGTGTACGAGATTCCGAACGAATCCTAAGGATCAATTCAGAAATTTTGAGACTTATGCATTTTTGCACTATAGCTGATATCTTGTGCAGGCCTCGTTTTAGCGACAGGAGTGCCGCAAAAGCAACTCCCGCTTTAGCGAGAGGGCTTTCTCTTTAATAAAGGGGGAAGATTTTGCGGGCTTCACTTAAGTGACCCTGTGGTCGCAAATGCGACATCTGAGAGGGTTTAGACAGGGTTTTGGTCTATTTCTCCATTTTCAGATCTTGGGAACTAGATTAGGCGATTTGTGAAGTGAGTTCTTGAGGCTATTTGATTGGGTAAGTGTTCTTAACCTAAAATATATATTACCTATATTTTATATCATGATTTTGACTTTGAATTAAGGATTTTGGACTTGGAAATTTCTTCAAGAATTTCAAATTTCTTAAAAAGGTGATTATGGACTTTTTGTAGTCCATTTTAAAAATGATTTTCTCTAATAAATTCCTAATTCTTTGAGGATCATTTTCATCCAAAAACTTCCCGGATTTAATCCCCATTTTGGAATTGGATTTTGAGTCATTTTGACCCTTTGGTGGAATTTCATGATTTTCGTGTTGTTAGTTTCGTATTTTGATTGTGAATCACTATTTTGGATAGATTGTGGTATTTTGAAAGCTAATTGAAAAGGGAAGGATCAAGTTAGTGATTGACCGAGTATCAATTAAAGCAAATGAACTTCTAAAACTCCATAAATCTTATACATCACTTGAACTTGCTTTCATATATGTGTTGAGTGTAATGAGAATAAGAATTGGGATGTTAATCATGTGAATTATTCCCAATGAAAGATCGAAGTGATAAAAAACAATACGTGTGATATCATGTTGATCAAAAATGTGAACTCCTTGACTTGTACTCGATATGAACTTGATGAAAGGTTATGATAGCCTAAATGTGAATATGAAATTGATGAAATTGTCATTTGCTCATTATTGATTATGCGAATGGACTTGGATATACTTGCTCACCGATTGATTCTAAAAGTGATAAAAGGGGTAATGAAATGTAGACTTGATGACTTATAATGATGTAAATGATGTACTTGTTGATGTTTATATATTATTGATAGTGTGATGTGAATTGCATTGATATGAATTGCGTTTCGACTACAGATACTATTATTCTCTCATTATTTGTATGAACATGCTTATTTTTATTGGTTCTGGAACACTGTGTGAGACTCGATTGATGACTATGCCGATGAAAAATGATTCCTGCCGATTGATACTTATGTCGATGAAAAATAGTTCCAGAGATGTCGATGGGAAATGATTCCGGCGATTGATAATGATGTTGATGGAAAATGATTCCGACGGATACATAGTCCTTGTGCGTCCCCCATGGGTTCCGATCTCGTGTACAATGGATATGTATCATCAGGACAGACATGCATCACTCTATGTGACATCACATTGCCATGTATTGCATCTTATATGTCATCGTGAAGCTATGTATATGCCCTTTGTGTCTAATTATGTGATTGATATATTGAAACTAATATGACTTATTCGGTGATGCTGATGATCTATTGTTGACCTATGTGTTATTGTAATATCCCAAGTGCGAGAAAGATAAGAGTATGACATAATAAAATGAATAATTAGCCTTGGTGAATCCATTGGTGGGTTAAGAGAGATTTTCATTAAGGGAAAAGTAGTCTTTTCCCTATTTGTATAAGGAGAATGAATCTAAACAATTTTTGGGTTGGGTTCCTAATCTATTTAATCCCCAAAGCTTTTAATTTTTTCTCATTCATTCACTAATCACCCATCCTAAAAATCTTCTCTCTACAAAAGGCTCTCTAGATCTTCATTGAAGACATAGCAAGAATCTTCTTAAATTCTCCATTAATCTTCAAGTTCTTCTTCAAGTTTTCTTCATAATTGTATTCAAGGTATGTGGGATTCATCCATGGTTACCTTTCACCCATGGAGCCCAAATAATTTCTGAAATCTTCTGTGAGTTTCAATTAAAACTTTGAATCTTCTTAATTTCAACTTCAATTGCATGAGCTATGATGTATCTTGTGAATTCAAATCTATTTTGGCATAAATTGATTGGTATTTCTTGGGATTGGTATATTATTCATATATATTCATTATATTATTAATTAGGACTTAGGATCTCATTATAAGGGATGAAAACTCATGAAAAACGTTGAAAATTCTGGAAATTTACTAGGAAAACGTTGGGGCGGCGTGCCACTATTGCTCCAGAAATATATGTCTGTAGTCTGCCTCTTCGTACGATGTGCCACTATTGCACCTGCAGAGTGCCTCAATAGTTACACCTTGGCGCAGTGAGCCACTATAGCGTCATCACCAAGTTTCCCATAAAACGTATTCTCCAAATGCGACGTATGTGATAAAATCCTCTTGTTTTGTTTTGTTGATCCTTACTTCTCATCAACTACTTTTTCAAGTGCAAGAATTACATTTCATTTATGATTTAACCTCTCAACCAAGCATGAATTACTCCTTCATTACATGAACTTACTTTCAAGCATGACCATTCAAGTGTGTTTTAAATTATGCTTTCTTCATGTAAATTATTAAAAAAAGGTGACTAGGGACCTATGTGGTGACTTAAGGCCTAATGATATGAATTATGTATGCATGACTTGTAATGTGGAAGGACAATACTCACATTACACTTACGTTATGAAATGAGCTACTCTATGAATTTCAAACCTATAATTATGTCTATGATATGTTACTATGAGTACTTTTCAATGTATGTATTCCGTGAGATTTGACTTAGCATCGAGTGGACAAGAGGTGGGGCCCCTACCAAAAGCCTTATTAGTAGCCTCATGTCACATAAAATACGTGCCATTGTAGGTTGCCTTATGGCTTAGCTAGTGAATCCACATATAGCATATGTACATGACCCGCCTAGCAGGGTAGAGTCTACCTTGGCAAGTAGATTCCCCTTTTCTTTGTTGTAGGGGGAGACAATGAGATTCCATGTTATAGCTCGCATGGTCTTATTATCGGTTATGGTTCCTATCCCATATATGTATGATCTCTTATGTATGTCATGATCTAAATTATGCCTTTCAAATGCTTTGGTCATAATAATTTTCTCATGTTTTACTTATCTCATCTTATCATGTATTTTACTTGACCATTGCATCCCATGATTTACGTTGCATGTCATGCTCTCATACTTAGTACATTTCAACATATTAATGCATACTTTTTCCCTACATTATCTCATAATGTAGGAGTTGAGGTTGAGGATCATATTCATCCACGTGGCTAGTTAAGCTTTCTTTTCCGGCGAAGTGGTGATGAGTCCTTATTCATCGTGGACTAATTATCGAGTTGGTCGTTATTTCTACAGACTTTTTTTAAGTTTCATTTTGAGGGTGAGCTAGGGATATGTCTTAACCCCCGCCCATATTCATAAGTAGAGGCATCTAGTTGGACAAAGATTTTGAGTCTATGTTGTCATGCAACATTCTTCATTTTCCCTTCATGATTTAGACCCTCTTAGGATGTTTTTACTTTTATTTACCTTATGTATGTTTATGATATAAACAAGAGGCTTGGTTGGAGCCCTTCGGGGTTTCTATCATCGTTTTACGACTAGGTCCTAGATCGAGTCGTGACAATTATATAACCGTGTAGAGCAGATTGAGCTGATTTTTGTGCAGGTTGTAGTTGACGAGGTTTGGTTGGGATGAAAGGAGTTCTAGTGTCTATTAGATTTATTTGATTTTTTTAGTTGGCTTGTTGAGTACCGTGTTATTTTATACAAACTTTTCTCTCTCTACACTTGTATAGGTTCGAGCCCGAATGGTGATTCAGTCTTTTATTTCCTTCATCCGAGGCTTTAAAAATAGACTTGAGAGGTAGTTGTTCAGTGCCGACGATCTTCCTTCTCCTTTTTGTTTATGCTTTGTTCTGTTTGAGAAACAGAGACATTGACTTGTACTTATTTTCATTTTCATTGTATTAAAGGTTTATACATGTGACAACCAGTCCTTTGGGGGTATTGTAGTTGACTAAGACTTCCATTTTTGTATACTTATCTATTTATTTAAACTATTTCTGCATTATTTTTTATAAATTTTGAATTTTAGGCTAACTTGTCTAGTAGAAATTGATAAGTGTCATCACACACAAATTCGGCTCGTAACATTTGTATTATTGATTATTACCATTTGTATTTGTATTACAATGATAGAGGAGGAGACGAGCGAGATAGGACAGAGAGGCAAGCAAGAGAGGAGAGAGAGGATAAAGGCGAGCAAGGGAGGACAAAGAGAGAGGAGAGAGGCGAGGGTGAGTGAGGGTAGAGAGGAGAGATAAATATGCTATAAAACCCTAACTATAGTTAAGGGTATATATGATCGGGTTGATTCGGGTTATTCAAATACTAAACCAAATCATTTGTGTCGGATTTTTAAATCTATAAACCAAACCAAACTAATAAAACTCGAGTTTTTCAACCTCAGTTTTTTTTCCAATTTTTTGGATTTCTCAAGTTTTTGGGTTTTTTGGGGTTTCCGGTAAAGTATTCATATCAACATATAATTAACTTGTGCTTCAAATATTTCTTTAGTCCTACCAAAATACAACTATCTAAGGTGTTATTCAAGAAAATAACACAAAATATGAAATGAATGATGACACTAAAATATTCAACAAAAAATAATAACAAAATTGCATAAAATAAATATTGGAAATTAATATATCATAATGAAAATGATCATAATTTAAGAGTACTAAATCATGCTAAAATAAATTTAATAAGTATTAATTACATGACTAAACATTAAAAAAAAAGAAAAATTAGGTTATATATTTTTTAATTGTCTAAACCAATGTAAACTAATATAACAAATATTCAACATTATTGTCATTCTTAGTGTTGAATTTTTTTTAAGCATGAGTATTGATTTGATTTTGATTTAAGCTTTATTAGAGTTAGTAATATCTATGGACTATAACCTTCATTGGACCACTCAAAATTCTAAGTTTCAAACTTGTAATAATATGTTAAAAGATAAAAATCATGAAAAAGTATAAGAAATATTTATAAATTATATCAAATTAAATACTATTATGTAAAAAATAAATTTTACAAATTATATATCTAATGTCGGGTTGATTTGGTATCGGGTTGACTTTTTTTAGATAAAACAAAACCAACCCAAGTATAGTTGGGTTTTTTCTTTCAATACCAAACCAAATCAAACAAAACTACCAGTCGGATTTTTTTTTTCCTTTTTGACTCATTTTGCGGTTTGGTTCGATTTTGTTAACCCCTAACTATAGCTATGATTTGTAATTCTTTTAAATTATAGTTATATATAGTAAATACATAACACATGTTTGTTTTACTATGTAATATTTCCTTTTAAAACTCACAAGATTAAATGACATTTTAATATATTTTATATATATTTAATTTAAGATCACAAAATTTAAAAAAATTTTAGTCTCTTAAATTTCGTATCAAGTTAAAATCAAACAATTAAATTAAAACAGAGGAAATAATTATTAGGAAAAGGAGCATCATGCTACTCACCTATATGTAGTTAATTGTCAATGTGTACATACTTTTGTTTTCTTGGAAAAATAATCTTCTTAATGGTATTGACAACTTAGTGATAAAAAATTCAACATGTGTAAAATGGCGAATTTTCCTATCCTATAATAAGTGCAGAGAGATCATGATGATGGTATCAAATATCTTCTATATATTAAAAGAAAGTCAAAGCTTTTAGGAGAAAAATGAATTATTAGTTAATAAAATATTTTTACCAGCCCTTGATACTTGACGTCCCAACTAAATAAGCTCCTAATTAAAATTATGCATGAAATAGTTGATTTGATTTAATTCACAGGAACTGGTTGATATATGAATAGACAAAAAACAAAAAGAGAAAGTCTTAAAGCTTGATAATTTTTTAAGCCAGATGTTTTTGACTTATCAATTAAAAGAGAAAGTCTTAAAGCTTGATAATTTTTTAAGCCAGATGTTTTTGACTTATCAATTTGTAAAGTTTGGTGTTTATCCGTTTTAGGCTTTTTCCCATGACAAGTCAGTTTATATTTATTCTTCCTAGGAGTATATGTTATTATCTGATGTTTGCCTTAACAAGAATATAAAAAGGGTATCTGTATTTGGGCTATAAAATTATTTTTTCAAATGAATGAGAGTAGTAATAATTATTTTCTATTGACAAAAAAGCTAGTTCACATGAATAGAAAAAATTAATCAAGAAAGCACATAAAAATTGAGTCTACTAAAATTAAATAGAAATTTAAATCAACGAGAGGAAAGGTATCTAATACTATAGCTTCCTACTTAATATCGTTGGAATACCTTGTAACTTACTACTCAAAGTGTTAGAATTAATTTTGTTTTAGTAGGAATAACATAATAGATTTCGAAGTTGAGGGTTTGGGTGTAATACTATTGGCTTGTACTCGTTTTCATCACCCTTGGGCGAGTGAGAAAAATATTATGTTTCATTATTTTTTAACGACCTGAACCATTGTTATCCAAAAGACACCTCGTGTGAAGCCCCAAAAATTCTTGACATACGTTGTCAATTTAAAAATTGGAATACGCACGAAAGATCTCTGAATTTTTTTTAAAAAATATCTTGAACCTTGTGAGGGTTGACGTCATCCCGCCATAGAAGGATTACTTCCGCTATGGCGGCGCCTCTATAGAGGCATGTCAACCGCTATAGCGAGGTCAGCGAGGGAAAAACTCGAGAACGCGAATTCTTTTATTCTTCCTTCCCCTCTTCTATAGTAAAATACATGGGAATCACCCAAAAATCCTCATAAAGCAGCCTCAAGCTTGGGAACAAGGAAGAGGAGGGATTCCATCGTAAGGAAGGTTAAAACCCCATGATTTCTCTGCCTACATTCGTTAAGATTTACCCCTACGATGCCCAAGGCTTATGTTTAGAGTTCTCTAACAGTGTTTGGCATCGAGGTAGGCTAGATTTCTTTCATTGAGTCGTTACACCTACCTCTACTTATATTATATCCATTATATCTTATTGATTAACGGAAATTTCATGTAAAGGCCTTCGAGCACGGAGCATGGTTGAGTGTGTGGTTAGCTGACAGTTAGGCCGATGGCGGATTTGATTAGTTATTGTTGATATTATCATAACTGCTGTGTGTCCTCTTAGGAAAGGTAATTGAATGATTGTTAGGAAATATTCGGAAAAGAAATCCTTCGAATAGGTGATGGTTTTTATTTTCCCATTTATGTTATATGTGCTTGTCAATTGCTTTGTTAGTATAGCATGCATGATATATGACTAGGAAAAAGGCAAGAATATGATTTGAAATGATAAATGTTGACAATTATATGCAATGAATGTGTTACTTGGGTATACAAGTGTGATTGCTATTCATTGTGGTTATGATTGTGTTATGTGTTAATGATTGGGATTGGGTGCTACGCCGATACATGTTACTTGAATCGGGTACCACACATATGTATTTGGATCGGATATCACGTCGATACACTAATTAATTCTTGAATCGAGTACCAAGTCGGTGCCCTAACTATTGCTTGGATCAGCTACCACGCCGGTACATGAGAGAACCGGTTAGTCATTATGTTGTGGTTATTTCATGTTATTGTGTATACCTATTCAAATAAGGATAAGAAGTCTGGTGTTGCTACGATAGTGAGCTAATTGCATACTATCTGTTGTACTGAGTTGGGGTTACCTATTCATATTGTGTACAACTGGAGTGTTGCTGAATCGGGATATTAAATGGGGGTTGACTTATTCACTAGCTTGCAATGTTTTGTCAGTCTGAGTGATCTGGAGCATATCTGATAAAGAAGGCTTTTGAGTCAACGTGTTTTGATGATAGTCTGGTAGGTGGTTTACTAAGTTGGTAAAGGGGCCAAGATATTGGCATGAGAGATCGAGGTAGGATTGTGAATGATTATCAAGGTTAATAGTGGTCTTGCATTTTGGGAAATTGCTATGAGATAAAAGGGTTAAGTTATGATATGTTATGAGTGTGGAATGGCCTAGGTGGTGGAGTTGGAAGCGAAAGGAGGTGGGGTGACTTGAGATACAATGTATGATTTCTAAGGTAATACTACTCGTTGTAAGAGTGGTGACTGAGTATATCAGGGTCCTAACTTTATTTTTCAAGTTACATGTTTTGTTGATCATTCACATGATATTATATGGTGGATTCGGATTGATCGATATTGCCTACTAGTATGTATTATTTGTACTTGTAACACATGGGAAGTGCCCAGCTCATATAAGGTTGGAAAATGCAGAAGGGTTGCTGAGTTTGGCAAAAATTGTCTCTACAAAAGACTTCACAGACCGTATAAGATTGCACAATTCGTGAAATCCATCGTGAAGTGGACTTCAAGAAATTTGGAAAATGTGAGTAGAATTCATGAGCTTCTTTACTGATCATGAAATCTTCCACTGGTCATGGAGCGATCCATAAAAGACAGTCCCCTAAACCCAAGAATCTTGTCTTTTATGAGCACTTGTATGATCAGTAGAGAGTTATACGACATGTATAGCCTCCCGTACATATCAACCTTCAGAAACCTAGATCACCTTCATTCTATGGACACTTGTACAATCCATGGTAAGTTGTACGGACCGTATAGTGGTCTGTAAAGTTAACTTACGATAGTTTTAATTCAAGGTCAATTGTGTCTTTTTCTATTCTTTTAATTTCTATACTATGTTATTTTGGGCTATTTCAACTGGATTTAGCTGATCTCAAATAACCTAACCTCCTATTCACTCTTCATTCCCTCAAACTCAATTTCTTCTCTCCCACGTTTCAATCCCAATGCAAGAACAAGATTTCAAGCTTCAAATCTTCTTCTCCAATTTTCAGCTAGGATTTCAATCAAGGTATGTGTGAAGTTTATCAATAGATTCCTCTTCACCCATTGAGTCCCAACGAAACCTCAATTCTCTATTTATGATTCTTACCCAAATTTTAAAGTTTCATGACTTTTTTAATGGATTCTATTGAATTTCAATTTATTCTTCAAGAATGATCCTATTATTCATGATTTGATCATAATTACATATTTTCAATGGTATTTTCATGAACCCATGTTATGTAAGTATTTTATGATTATGAACTAAGCAATACTGACATGAATGCATGATTTAAAGAATTTATGAATCAAGGTTTCTTTTAGGTAAAGTATCTAGCAAGTTTTATGAAATTGAATGCTTTCGATTGAAGTAATTCTCATTATGAAAGATGATTATGATTTAGATGCTTTAGATAAGAGTCTCTTATGAGTATGTTATGAAATCATGATTTAAAATAGCTATACTTATGGAATAAAGTTATGAATGATTTGGAATTACTAGATTCTTACCATTTAAAAGATTATGAATATGATATGATTATGCATATTTTTCATTGGGAGTTTACTTAGCATCGAGCGGACCTTGGGATGAAGGTTCACCCGTTAGTAGAGGCTTGAGACCTTTGGTATTAATCCTCCTGTCCTATAACTATGTGTCCCATAGTACTTAGTCTTAATTGATTCTAGCTAGTGGATCCACCTAAGCTCATAATTATGGTCCTTACCTTAGCAAGTAGGACACTCTTTTTTTGTTATAGGAGAAGAATACTAAACTTCATGTTATAGCTCACCTAATTTATGTCTAGTGACCCTGAAGGTCATTTTTAGAAATTTTCATATAAAGACTATTTTACCTCTTCCGGTAGTTTATTTGAGTCATATTTGATTGATATATGATGTTGGTTTTGTAGTTTTTCTTGAAAAGTTGAGATTTTTGGTAATCTTTGAGTTTTAGAAGTTTAGGATGACTCTAAAGTGGTATTTGAGGTCATTCAGAGTTTCGAGTCTCAAAATGGAATTCCATTGATTCCATCCGTTCTAGAACATTAAAATTGGTCTAGGAGAATTGACAGAATCATGTTCAGGATCATATCGTGGATTTGCGGGGTTGAGTTTGAAATATTTATGTTTTTGGCCATAGGTTTGACTTTGTTCAACATTTGAGGATCGAATACTCGAAATTGAATTCTAACGACTCCGTTGGGCATTTTGGTCTTTTGAGACATAATGTTGGTTTAGTTGCGACTTTTTAGTTTTCAGCTCAAGAAGGTCTCAAAATTGAATTCTAATGGTTCCATTGAGTCTGCAGCATCGAATTTAGTAGGGTTGCATATATGGGTTTTCTACACGGGATCTCGAATGAATCTCGAGGGTCAATTCAGAACTTTGAGACTTAGAAGATTTGCTATTTTATTTTACAATTGATGCAGACCTCGCAATCACGAGGGGTAAATCGCTTTTGCGACACTCACTTAAGCGAGAACCCCTTCGCAAAAGCTAAGTTTATGGCATGTGAGGGTGTTCCAAAAGCAACTGCAATGGCTGCTTTAGTGGAGAGGTGGGGGTCGTAAAAGCTACCTAATTCTCTCAAAAGTGAGGGTTCGCTTAAGCGACATCTGAGAAGGTTTTTGGCCAGGGTTTTGGCTATTTTCTCCATTTTTAACTCTGGAGCTCGGTAGAGATGATTTGGAGAGGGATTTCTCATGGGATTTCATTGGGTAAGTTATTTTGACTCTACTTCGTCATTTTCAATGATTAATTGATAATTTTAACATGAATTTGGGGATTTTGATGGGTGAAAATGGCCCTTTTTCAAGAGCTTCAAAAAAATCTTTAATCATTGATTATGACTTGATTTGGGATGGATTTTTGAAACAGTTTTCATTAGTGAGTTCCTAAGACTATGAGGAACAATTTCATCCAAAAGTTCTCGGGTATAAACCCCTATATTGCGAAGTCAAATTTTGAGCCTTTGACCTCTTTTTAGCCGAATTTTACATTCTTAGTATCGTTGAATTTGGTTTCTGATTGTGAAACAAAACTTGAATATATTGTGGAGATTCGGAGTATAATAGGATGGGAAAGGCACACGTGGATTGGTGATCGCGTCTTGGCTAAGGCAAGTGGACTCTTAAAACTCTGTGAATCCCTTAGAATTCCCAAATATCTCATTGTATATGTGTTGGGGCATAATGGGGATGAGATTACAGGTGTAATTATGATATGAACTAATCTAAAATGAATAGACGGGGTTAATAAATGACAATGTGATATTGTTGAGTATTGAATATTATATGCCGTAATCTAGATATCCATATGTATTTGATGAAATACTTGATAGTCTAATTATGATTGTAATTTTTCTGAATTGATTATTCCTCATTACTCGTGTGAGCATGTTGTAGCATTGGTTATGAAATACTGTGATGAGTGGTACATGATTGTGAGATCGATGTCATTTCCGATTAGAGATATGATATTGCCGAGGTCATTTTCGATGAGAGATTGATAGGCTGAGGTCATTTCTGGTGGAATTATATTGTCAAGGTCATTTTTGGTGGGTTTATATTGTTGAGGTAATTTTTGGTAGAATTATATTGTCGAGGTCATTTCCAGTAGGATTACATTACCGAGGTCATTTTAAGTGAGATTATATGGCTAAGGTCATTACTGGTGAGGTTGTGGGACCGAGGTCATTTCCAGCGAGGATGTGGAACCGAAGTCATTTCCGATAAGAGATTATGAAACTGAGGTCATTTTAGTTAGAGTTTATTATGCTGAGGTCTTTGTCGGTAGTTGACCACATGCATGATCCTTGAGTGTGCATATACTTATTCTGCATATCAGTGTGTGATAGTGTGGATTCCTATCAGTGACTTGTGATTATTTGTACTATATATCTTGTGATATTGAGCTAACATCTGAACCTTATTGAACTGTGTAGTATGAACTGTGTTCTGAGCCGGGTCTTTGATCACCGTCTCTTTTTGATCATTCGAGGCTTTTGGGAGTTTGAGAGAGGTAGTTATTGATTTTCAGTGGATTCTCGCACTTCCTATAATTTTATGATTTACTCTATTTAAAAGTTAAAGACATATTGAGACTTGTACATTTATTTTCTTCTTGTTATGTTTCGCGGCTTGTACATGTGACAACCAATCTTTGAGAGTATTTAAGTTGAAAGACTTCCGCTTTTATTTATTACTTACTTACTTAGACTGTTCCCGCTTTATTTTTTCATAAATATTGGGTTTTAGGTTGACTTGTCTTGTGGAAAAGGATAGGCGCCATCACACCCAGAATCGGATTGTGACATTATTTTAGTTAACGGTATCTGCCGCAAAAGATTATGATTTCACTTTATGTTATGATTATGACCTTTCAGAATATTTCCTTGACCTTGTACTATGTTTTTTAGAATCAGATTATTAGTTTTCGTGTCATATTTACTTGGTCATTGCATTATTATATTTTCAGACTGATCATGTTATTATGTCATATTTATTGCATACTCTCCATGCTTAGTACATTCCGAGTAATAACCGCATAACTATATTATCTCATAATATAGGTTCTAATGCACATCCTTCAGGCCGCAGTTAGTATTGGATCCTATCAGCTTTACACTATTGTTGGTGAGTCCTCATGTTCTGAAAAAGTCTTTTTTAAACTTCCTTCAGACTTTACTTTTACTTTCAGGTTTTAGAAATAATTATAAGCATCTCACCTATATAATGAAGGCTTTTCATACATATATTAGATTTCCACATTTGAGTCTTGTATCAAATTCTCTATTTTCTATGATGAGACTATTTAAGAAGTATTCTGTTTTTATGATTATTCCATTTATCTTATTATCTTAGTTTCATGTTATGTCAAGTAGTTTAGCTTAGGATCTTTCAGGACTCTACTTACCATGTCACATCTAGGGGGTAGTCTTGGATCATGAAAAATCTGATATCAGAGTATCAGGCTCAAGTGTCTTAGAGTGTCTAAAAGTCGCGTTAAGTAGCGTCTTGCTCATGGGTGTAAAGTGTGCAACATTTATGAATAAGAGGCGATGAAACATTTAAGAAATTTCACTTCTTTCATAACTCTTAAGTCGTGCAATATAGTTGAACTCTATAAATCATCCTTGTAACTCCAGCTCTATACGTTTACAACATCATGCCTCCAAGAAGAGCTTTATTGAGAAGAAATCAGAATGTGGAGCAAGAAGCATGTAACACCCCCCAAAATTTTTTACTAAGATTCGGACCCTTCTTGTATTCGTGTAGGGTGAGACTCAATTATCGTGAAGTATATGTACAAGTTAAGATGAGTTCCTGAGAAATTGAAAAGTGTTAGAGGTGATGTGGGGTCAAAGGACCCTTAGGACCAAGCTGAGTCCAAAAGATTCATCGTGGCCTAAGTTTAGAATGAGTTCGTATAAGGAGTCGACTTCTAATGACCCTATCTTTTGAAATATGATGATTTGGGTGGACCACAACCTACTAAATCAGAGGTCGTCGAGTCTTCTTTCCAACGCCACCAAGAATGTAATTTTTAGAGTTCAGAGTCAAAAGATATGATGATCCTAAGACAGACGGGTACTACAGGAATTTCAGGCCTGGGGACAACTGCTGGAAACCTAGGCTTGGCGCCGCAGTGGCGCGACCCGCCACTATCGCGCCAGGAACAAGCCTCAGTAGTTTAGTCCCTGGCGCAGCGTGCCACTAGAAGATGTGCAGGGTTTTTAAGCCTATTTTCCAGAACCTAGAAAATATGGGCTTGGCGCTGTAAGGGCGCGATGCGCAACTATCGCGCCACAAAATAGCCTCAGTAGTTTGGTCCTTAGCGCGATGCACCACTATCAGATGTGCAGGTTTTAAGCCTAAATTCGACTTGGCGCCGCAGTGGTGCATCGCGCCACTATCGCGCCAAGGGTGTTTTAGCCATTTTTCTAGATTTTTGAAGAAAGGGCAATTTGGGTATTTCCCTAAATTATATATACACAGTCTTAGGGTATTTTTTGGACCATTTTCAATCCCTCACTCTCTCTCTAAAATGCCCTAGAAATCCCTATCTCTTCTTCTTCTTCTCTATTTCCAACAAGGAATTGTTCCAAGAGCTTCAAGACTTCAAGCTTTCCATTGAAGACCCAACATCAAGGTTTTCTTCAGTGTCTTCGTTAAGATATGTAAGGCTATTCAAAACATGGGTTGAGTCCACCCATTTTCCCTACATCTTCTTTTGATTTATTGCCCATGAGAATGAAGCTTATTGATAGAGGTAGGTCCAAATGGGTCCTTTTCATCTATTCCCCTAATTGCCCATTTTGATGATGTTGTGGGGTCAAAAAAGTGATGTGCTTCATGTTTATATGAGTTTATTGTGATGAGGTGTCGAACTTATATTGTTAATTTCTTAACCATGTTAATTATGATAAAGAAATGTCTATTTTCTTAAATGTGTTGCTTATTCTTGAATTTGTTGATTTAAACCTTGGAGTTGTGTTGAGTCCCAAAAGATTTGATAAATGAATAGAGGAACGATTGGATAAGTTTACATGTTTTTATAAATGCATATTTAATCTACTTTTGAAAGATATGAATGCGATTGATCAGATAGTATGATTGGGAGGGATTTGATTATGATAGAGTTGATGAGTTGACAAGGTTGTAAATGAGACTTGTTGGTATGATTTGATTGAGTTGATTGGATGGATTTTTATGAGCATTGAGTCTTGGGAGGAGTATCGAGAACCGAATTGGGTAAGAGTATAGTCCATACTCGAACCTAATAACTATGTCGCCAAACGTAGGAGGGGATTGAACCATTAAAGTCGGATGCTTCCCCAAATCTATTGTCCTGACATTATAGTACTTAGTTGGATTGGATCCATGATTGGTTGATTCGTTCATACCCTGGCAAGGTATGAACGGGCGCGGCAATAATGTCGGTTTGTTGTACTGTCACTGGCTTATAAGTGATGGTTGACGGATAAGAGAAACTCCCATATAGGTCTTGATAGTACTCTAAGTCGGATTGAGTTGAATGATATGTGATTGGTCCCGTCTAAACCATATTCCTATTTAGACTTAGGGCGCTTGATTGAGTTGTTCTTCTTTCTGAGTTGAGATCTTTTGAGTTGATTTGACCTTTCTAATGTTGTTTCGTCCAGCCATTTTACATACTCGTACATTCTATGTACTGACGCCATTTGGCCTGCATCATTTTATGATGCAGAGATAGGTACTAGAGATCATCAACCAGCGCACCGTTGAAGATCTACCCACCCCCAGCTAGTTGGTGAGCCCTCCTAGTTTCTATAGGATGCCGAGATCTTCCTTACAACTTTGTTTTATCCCTTTTATTTTGATTGTTGGTAGCCATGGGCTTGTCATCGACACCTTCTAGATTGTTGATAGAGGCTTCATAGACTAGAGTGTGGGAATGTTAGATTGTTCTTTTGAGTAGTTCTATTAAAAGTTGTTTGTTGATTTGATGGTTATTTGGCCTTTGTCCCTAAATTATGAATAGTATTTTATTGATTGAGTCTTCCGTTGAGAGAATGTGATTGAATGAATGTGTAACTGGACCAGGTGGTTCGCTTGGAGGCCAGAAATAGCTTTCGAGTGCCGGCCACACCTAGGGTACCCTCCCGGGGCATGACAAACATGGTATCAGAGCCCAGAGTTCAAGAGTCCTAGGGAGTCTATGAAGCCATGTCTAGTAGAGTCTTGCTTAATGGTGTGTTGTGCACCACACTTATAATCAGGATGCTATAAGATATTAAGAATTGTTTTACTTCTTTCATACTCTGAATTCATGCGATAGAGTTAAACTCTATAAAACTCCTTTCTAATTCGTGCATTTATACGTTACAGATAATGCCTCCTAAATGTACTACTAGCCAGAGGAATGTTGATAATGCAGAGATGCCACAGTCAGAGGTACGCCCATCGAGGGCTAGAGGCCGACCGGTGAGGTATGCGGAGGCACCTCAAATGCCTACTACTCCACTTGCACCAACTTCGGAAGTAGACTTTAGAGGAGCGATTGCGATGCTCACTCAATTAGTGGTTGCTCGAAATGGTAACCAGAGTTATCCAACTCTTAGCTCTAGTTCCCAAGAGTCGTCTGCTGCTACCAGAATTAGAGATTTTCTGAGAATGAATCCGCCGGCATTCACGGGTTCTAAGGTTGATGAAGACCCCAATTTTATTTATGAGATGTGGAAAATCCTGAAAGTTATGCATGCTACGGAGGTTGAGGGGGTTGAGTTGGTGTCCTACCAGCTCAAGGATGTGGCAAACATTTGGTATAACCATTGGGAATGAGGTAGAGGTGAGGATGATGAACCTGCTATGTGGGATGAATTTGAGGGAGCCTCTCTTGACCAATTCTTTCCCCGAGAATTGAAGGATGCGAAAGTGGAGGAGTTTGTAAATCTGAAACAAGAAGGCATGACTGTTAAGGAGTACAGCTTGAAATTCATCCAGCTGTCCAGGTATGTTCCAGAGATGATCCCAGATGTGAGATCAAAGATGAGGAAATTTGTCTCTGGTTTGGGAAGACATGTGAAGAGGGAGTGCAAAGCGGCATTGTTGATCTCCGATATGGAGTTTTCAAGATTAATAGTGTATGCTCAATAGGTGGAGGATGAGAAGAGAAAAGATAGAGAGGAGTATCTGAGCAAGAAGGCAAGATCAGCTGGGCATGAGAATGATCAGAGGCAAAACAAGGGCAACAGGTCCTTCTTCCAGAAGAGGCCTTCCAACTATGCCTCATCTACCGCCAGTGCACATATGCCGCAGGTCAGGTATGATCGGCAGGGACAGAGTCGCCGGAATTTCAGACCCCAGGGTTCTCAATCCCAGGCTAGCATGGGTCAAGGTTTGCAAGGGAAGCCACCATGTGTCAAGTATGGTAAGCTCCACTTGGGAGAATGTAGAGCGGGAAGGGTTGGTTGTTATAAATGCGGCCAAATAGACCATTTTTAGAAGGAGTGTCCAGCATGGGGGAATAGAGACCACTATTCTACCACTGCACAACCAACTAGAGGTAATCAGAGGGGCACTACTTCAAGTACGAGCGAAGGTACAAACCGTCTATATGCCATGGGTAGTCGTCAAGATCAGGAGAACTCTCCAAACATCATGACGGGTATTAGTCGAGTCCTTTCTCTTGACTGTTATATTTTGATGGATCCGGATGTCATACTATCTTTTGTGACTCCTTACGTGGCAAGTAAGTTTGATAAAATCCCTGAGTGTCTCCTTGAGACCTTCAGTGTAGCTACTCCTATCGGTGATTCTGTCTTAGATGAAAGAGTTTATAGAGATTGCACTGTGTCAATTCATCAAAGGGATACCTTGGTTGACTTGGTTGAGTTGGACATGGTTGATTTCGATGTGATCCTTGGCATGAACTGGCTTTATATCTGTTATACCTCTATTGATTATAGGACTCGGATTGTTAAGTTCAAATTCCCGAACGAGACTGTCATAGAGTGGAAGGAGAGTCCTGTCATGCCTAAGGGTAAGTTTATTTTCTACCTTAGGGCTAAGAAGCTAATCTCAAAAGGGTGTATTTATCACCTTGTCCGAGTGAAAGATGACGATGTTGAGTCCCCATCCCTCGAGTCAGTTCCAATTGTCAATGAGTTTCCTGACATCTTTCTCGAAGATCTGCTTGGAGTCCCTCCTGATAGGGAGATCGACTTTGGGATTAATGTTCATCCTGATACCCACCCTATCTCTATCCCTCTATATAGAATGGCTCTGGCTGAGTTGAAGGAGTTGAAAGAACAGTTGAAAGACTTGTTAGATAAGGGATTTATTAGGCCGAGTGTCTCACCATGGGATGCTCCGGTCCTATTTGTACGAAAGAAAGATGGGTCCCTCAGAATGTGTATTGACTATAGGAAGCTGAACAAGGTCACCATAAAGAACAAATACCCTCTCCCCAGAATAGACGACTTATTTGATCAACTTTAGGGTGCCACTTGTTCCTCAAAGATAGACCTAAGATCGGGCTACCATCAGTTGAAGGTGAGGGAGTGTGATATCCCAAAGACAGCTTTTTGGACCTGTTATGGCCACTTTGAGTTCTTAGTGATGTCCTTTGGGTTGACTAATGCCCTCGTAGCTTTTATGGATCTCATGAATCGAGTATTAAACCATATCTTGATATGTGTGTGATTGTATTCATAGATGATATTTTGGTTTACTCCAAGAATGAGGAGGAGCACGCCCATCATCTTAGAATAGTCTTGCAAACTTTGAAGGACCAGGCATTGTATGCAAAGTTCTCAAAATGTGAATTTTGGCTTACATCAGTGGCCTTTTTAGGCCATATTATATCTGGAGATGGTATTCAGGTTGATGCTCAGAAGATTGAGGCAGTGAAAAATTGGCCCAAACCCACATCCCCGACAGAGATAAGAAGCTTCTTGGATTTGGCCGACTATTATTGAAAGTTTTTAGAGGGATTTTCATCCATATCATCACCATTGACCAAGCTGACCCAAAAGAAGGCTAAGTTTCAATGGTCCGATGTTTGTGAGGAGAGTTTCCAGAAATTGAAGACCAAGCTAACTACTGCTCCTGTTCTAACTTTGCTAGAGGGAACAGAGGGTTTTGTGATCTATTGTGATGCATCTAGAGTTGGTTTGGGTTGTGTGCTGATGCAGAGTATAAAGGTGATAGCTTATGCTTCAAGATAGCTTAAGGTTCATGAGAGGAATTACCCAACTCATGACCTTGAGCTGGCAACTATGGTTTTTGCTCTAAAAATTTTGCGCCACTACTTATATGGAGTGCATGTTGATGTGTTCATCGATCACAAGAGTTTACAATACATCTTCATCCAGAAGGAACTCAACCTGAGACAAATGAGATGGCTTGAACTACTCAAAGACTATGATATGAGCATCCTCTACCATCCAGGTAAAGCTAATGTTGTTGCTGATGCTCTTAGTAGGTTGTCTATGGGTAGCACTGCCCATATGGAGGAGGGAAGAAAAGAATTGGCTAGAGAGGTAGACAGATTAACCCGATTGGGAGTTCATCTTGAAGAGAACAATGAAGGTGGAGTTAATGTTCAGGATGGGTATGCATCCTCACTTGTGACAGAGGTAAAACAGAAACAAGATCAAGATCCCGTCCTTCCCTAATTGAAGGAAGTTGTCCACAAATAAGAGGTGATGGTTTTTACCAAAGGGGGAGATAGCGTGTTAAGGTACCAAAATAGGTTGTGTGTACCTGATGTAGATGATGTTCGAGAGAGGATTGTGGCTGAAGCGCATAATTCTAGATACTCTATTCATCCGGGCTCTACAAAGATGTATCACAACTTGAGGGAAATTTTTTGGTAGAGTGGGATGAAAAGAGACATTGCGGAATTTGTTTCCAAGTGCCCGAATTGCCAACAGGTGAAGGTTGAGCATCAAAGGCTATGTGGTTTAGCTCAAAATATAGAAATTCCGGAATGGAAGTGGGAGATGATCAACATGGACTTTATTATAGGTTTACCGAGGTCCCGAAAGCAACATGATTCCATTTGGGTGATTATGGATAGAATGACGAAATCAGCTCACTTCTTGGCAGTTAAGACTACTGACACCGCAGAAGATTATGCAAAGTTATACATCCAGGAGATTGTCAGGTTACATGGGGTTCCCTTGTCTATTATTTCAGATAGAGGAGCTCAATTCACCTCCCAATTCTGGAAATCCTTTCAGAAGGGACTAAGTTCAAAAGTGTACCTTAGTACGACCTTTCATCCCCAAACAGATGGCCAAGCGGAGTGCACCATCCAGACGTTGGAGGATATGTTGAGAGCTTGTGTGCTTGACTTCAAAGAAAATTGGGATGATCACTTACCTCTCATAGATTTTGCATATAATAATAGCTATCATGCAAGCATTCAGATGGCTCCTTATGAAGCTTTGTATGAGAGGAGGTGTAGATCACTCATTAGGTGGTTTGAGGTTGGTGAAGTTGAGTTGATTGGGCTCAATTTTGTTCACCAAGCCATGGAGAAGGTGAGAGTCATTCAAGATAGGCTAAAGACAACCTAAAGCCACCAAGAATCTTACACCGATGTAAGGAGGAGAGACTTAGAGTTTGAGGTGGGTGATTGGGTATACTTGAAAGTATCACCCATGAAGGGAGTTATGAGGTTTGGAAGGAAGGGGAAGCTTAGTCCTCGATATATTGGTCCTTACCAGATTGCGAGGCGGATTGGGAGTGTTGCCTATGAGTTGGAGTTACCCTCGGAGCTAGCCTCTATTCATCTGATATTTTACATTTTGATGTTGAAGAAGTGCTTAGGAGATCCCTCATTGGTAGTCCTAATTGATAGTATTGGAGTTAAGGATAACTTATCCTATGAAGAGGTTCCGGTCCAATTTCTTGATCGCCAAATACGTAAATTGAGGAACAAAGAGATCACCTCAGTCAAAGTCCTGTGGAGAAATCAATTCATTAAGGAAGCCACGTGGGAAGCAGAGGAAGATATGAAATCTAAATATCCCCATCTATTCGTGCCTACTAATGAGAATCTTGAAGGTAATGTCCATTCCCTTGACTTGAATTCATTTGAGTATTCTGAGTTTGGATAGTAATTTTTATTTGAGAAATTGAAAAGTGTTAGAGGTGTAGTGGGGTCACAAAGGACCCTAGGACCAAGCTGAGTCCAAAAGATTCGTCGTGGCCAAGTTTAGGATGAGTTCGTATAAGGGGTCGACTTCTAATGACCCTATCTTTTGAAATATGATGATCTGGGTGGCCCACAACCTACTGAATAAGAGTTCATCGAGTCTTCTTTCCAACGCCACTAAGAATGTAATTTTTGGAGTTCGGAGTCAAAAGATATGATGATCCTAAGACGGACGGGTACTACAGGAATTTCAGGCCTGGGGACAACTGTTGGAAACCTGGGCTTGGTGCCGCAGTGGTGCGACATGCCACTATCGCGCTAGGAACAAGCCTCAGTAGTTTGGTCCCTGGCACGGCGCGCCACTAAAAGATGTGTAGGGTTTTAAGCCTATTTTCTAGAACCCAGAAAATATGGGCTTGGTGCTGTAAGGGCGCGATGCGCCACTATCACGCCACAAAATAGCCTCAGTAGTTTATTCCTTGGCGCGATGCGCCACTATCTGATGTGCAGGTTTTAAGCCTAAATTCAATTTGGCTCCGCAGTGGCGCGATGCGCCACTATCGCGCCAAGGGTATTTTAGGCATTTTTCTAGATTTTTGAAGAAAGGGCAATTTGGGTATTTCCCCAAATTATATATACACAGCCTTGGGATGTTTTTGGGACCTTTTTTAATCCATCACTCTCTCCCTAAAAATCCCTAGAAATCCCTCTCTTCTTCTTCTTCTTCTCCATTTCCAACAAGGAATTGTTCCAAGAGCTTCAAGACTTCAAGCTTTCCATTGAAGACCCAACATCAAGATTTTCTTCAGAGTCTTCGCTAAGGTATGTAAGGCTATTCAAAACATGGGTTGAGTCCACCCATGTGCCCTACATCTTTTTTTGATTTATTGCCCATGATAATGAATCTTATTGATAGAGGTAGGTCCAAATGGGTCCTTTTCATCTATTCCCCTAATTGTCCATTTTGATGATGTTGTAGGGTTAATAAAGTGATGTGCTTCATGTTGTTATGAGTTTATTGCGATGAGGTGTCGAACTTATATTGTTAATTTCTTAACCATGTTAATTATGATAAAAAAATATCTATTTTCTTAAATGTGTTGCTTATTCTTGAATTTGTTGAATTAAACCTTGGAGTTGTGTTGAGTCCCAAAAGATTTGATAAATGAATAGAGGAACGATTGGATAAGTTTACATATTGTTATAAATGCATATTTAATCTACTTTTGAAAGATATGATTGCGATTGATCGAATAGTATGATTGGGAGGGATTTGATTGTGATAGAGTTGATGAGTTGACAAGGTTGTAAATGAAACTTGTTGATATGATTTGATTGAGTTGATTGGATGGATTTTTATGAGCATTGAGTGTTGGGAGGAGTATCAAGCACCGAATTGGGTAAGAGTATAGTCCATACTCGAACCTAATAACTACGTCGCCAAATATAGGAGGGGATTGAACCGTTAAAGTCGGATGCTTCCCCCAAATCTATTGTCCTAACATTATAGGACTTGGTTGGATTGGATCCATGATTGGTTGATTCATTCATACCCTGGCAAGGTATGAACGGGCGCAGCAACAATGTCGGTTTGTTGTGCTGTCACTGGCTCAAAAGGGATGGTTGTCGGATAAGAGAAACTCCCATATAGGTCTTGATAGTATTGTGAGTAGGATTGAGTTGAATGATATGTGATTGGTCCCATCTAAACCATATTCCTGTTTAGACTTAGGGCACTTTATTGAGTTGTTCTTCTTTCTGAGTTGAGATCTTTTGAGTTGATTTGACCTTTCTAATGTTGTTTCGTCTGGACATTTTTACATACTCGTACATTTCATGTACTGACACCATTTGGCCTGCATCGTTTTATGATGCAGAAACAGGTACTAGAGATCATCAACCGGCGCACCGTTGAAGATCTAGCCACCCCCAGCTAGTTGGTGAGCCCTTTTAGTTTCTGGAGGATGCCGAGATCTTCCTTACATCGTTGTTTTGTCTCTTTCATTTTTATTGTTGGTAGCCATGGTCTTGTCATCAGCACCTCCTAGATTGTTGATAGAGGCTTCATAGACTAGAGTGTGGGAATGTTGGATTGTTCTTTTGAGTAGTTCTATTAAAAGTTGTTTGTTGATTTGATGGTTATTTGACCTTTGGCCCTAAATTATGAATAGTATTTCATTGATTGAGTCTTCTGCTGAGAGAATGTGATTGAATGAATGTGTAACTGGACCAGGTGGTTCGCTTGGAGGCTAGAAATGGCTTTCGAGTGCCGGTCATGCCTAGGGTACCCTCCCGAGGCATGACAAAGCACCTTTGGCTTTGGTTGATCCTTTGGTCGATCAATTCACTCATACTAAATTTAGGGTTGTTTTTGAAGTGCTTGACCAAGACATAAATGCTCAAGCCAACCGTGAGGTTGTAGATCCCATAAACCCAATTATGGGTAAGATGGCAACTAGATTTTTGAGACTTCACTCGGATGTATTCTCTGAAATTCCATGGTTCAAAGATGGACAAAGATCTACAAAAATTTATAGAAGGGATCCAAAATATTATTGAGATCATGGGTGTCACTCCTATGGAGAGTGCGACTTTGGCTATTTATCAATTGAAAGGGGTTGCTCAGATTTTGTTCAACCAATGAAAGGGAGAAAGGGTTGTTGATGATGGTCCTTTGGATTGGAACAAGTTCAAAGGTGCTTTTCTAAACCGATTCTTCTCTCTTGAGATGAGAGAATCAAAGATGCAAGAGTTCAGGAAATTGGGGGAAGGAAATATGAGTGTGAAGGAATATGCTTTAACATTCACTCAGCTCACTAAGTATGCTCCGGTTATGGTAGCCAACTCTAGGGCTCGTATGAGCAAGTTTATTTCCGGTGTCTCAGAGATGGTTGTGAAGGAATGTAAAACTGCTATGTTGTTTAAGAAGATGGAATTTTCGAGGTTGAAGACTCTGCTTAACAAATTGAGGTAGAGAAGCTTAAGAGGAGTTCTATGGAGACTAATAGGGCTCGGACAAATAGTGGTGACTATTCTCATCAAAGACTCAATAGTGGTAGTCGTTCTTAGTTCAGACAAAGTTATTTAGGCCCAACTTCATCTACTGCTCTGGTTCAGAAGTTCAACAAAGATAGGGTGTCTAATTGATAAGTGGGTATTTTTTCCAACTTATCTTATCTTTAAGCTTACATTATTTCCTTGTTTATGTTAGAATGGGTGAATTTGATGTGGTTTTCTTCATGTTTTGTAGGATAGTGAGATATGAAGTTTATCGGAGAAATAAAAAGAAGAAACCAAATGAAATCGAGATAGAAAGAGAACTAAACTGAAAATTAAAACTGGCAGTGAACTATGAATCGCGACCTCGTGGTCTATGGTCCGCGATCGAGATCAATACTGAGTTAATGCATAACAATCACATGGAAGGTCATTGCGATTGTGAAATCCTGGGAAACTTGGACCTCTCGACCATGGTCAACCCTTTGCGAATGTGAAGAAGAAAATGCGAGGCGTCCAGGGTAGTATTGGAAATTCATATTTTCTTATCCCAATTCACAATATATACTCATTCACAACCATTTTAGAGATATGATTGGATAATTTTGACCTAGAGCATAGCTTTAAGAGCAAGTTTCCACAACAAACACCATTAGAGTGAAGATTGAATACTTGATTGTAACTATTTTTCACCATTTCTTCAACTCTATGCTTTGTAATGCTAATTTCTAGGTGTCGTTGTTATTTGGTTATTTGGATACTATGTTAGTGATAAAAAATTGATTGGTTGTTGATTTTTATCTTGCATTTTTGTAGTTAATTGAATATTTTTTCATGTATTAAATGGATCTTTGATTATCTAAGCAATTTCATGCTTTAATTATTTTCCAAAGGATTTTATCACTCTTAGGACTTATCCATTTACTTTGATTGAGTTTGAAACAGTTAATTAAGATTAGAAAAGATTGATTGGTGCTAAGTTGAGGTGTAATTACTCATTTATTGGAGTTGAGCTAGAAATAGTGGAATCATTGCATTGCCCATATTGAATTGTCTTAGTTGATACTTAACTAGATTCGAGAGAATTAATTGAGAAATCTTTGCCTTTGATTGAAAGATATAGGTGGTAATTAAGAGTCCAAAGCAAGTTTGATTTGACTCTAGATTATTTGAGATTATATGAGATTAATGTACAATGGATCATATTAATTTTGATTGACTTTTCATTCCCAAATTTTATTAGTAGCCTTGTTTGAAAAGACTTTTGTCCTTGTCTTTCTCTATCCCTTATCCTAATTATTACCAAAAATCTTTAAAACTACGCTTAAATCTTTCATTCGAATTCAAACTAGTAGCTTATAATTATTTATTTTTTCGATCGCCTAGACATTAATCCTTGTGGAATTCGACGTTGGATTTTATCCAAATGATGAATATTTGTTTTTGTTTTCTTTTTGTATTGGCTCTATGGCTTATTATGATAAAACCGATCTTGGTGGTTGAAATTTCTATGTTGATGACCTATGTCCTTGTTGTAGAAGACCTCATGTTAGGCAAAATTGTGAAGATGACTTTCGACATAAAGAAATGTGGAACATAATGGATATTGTGAGTCAAACTTGGCTCGCGAGCATGCCCAACAAGTTGAAGATTGTGTGAGGTTATGGGATGTCATATTCTGTAGGAGGAATGAATTCCATGACTTGCACCTAACTCGATGCCATAAAATGATCGAACTTGAGTTTGCAATTGAAAATTTGAAGGACAATGTAATCACAAATGTTGGAGCATGTGATGTTCCTTGTCAATTGGTCAAGAATAGTGAAATAGAGTTGGAGTCTCAAGAAGAAGGGGTTGTGATAAGTATAAAATCTTGGATATTTGCAAACCATCCAAGCCAATCATAATTCAAAAATGTCAAAATCAAAGAAATGATGCTAGAGTTGCAAAAAAAATAGTATTTCTAACAACTCTAGTTTATTTGGAAGTGAGAATGTCAATTACTTGAACGCCCAGAATTGTAAGTTACAAAGTTTAATAAATGGCCTAGTGATATTCTCATTTTTTCCCAATGATCCTCAAAGAAAGAATGATGCGAAATTGGGTAAGAAATTCATTCGAAATGGAGAGATCGAGTGAGACTCTTGATTTCCTCATGTTGTCCCCAGGCATTTAAACGAATTCTTAATTTGAAATTGGGAGAAGATTCATTGCCTCGAAGTGAAAATATAAAGGGTGATGCATCCAGTGTCGCACCGCAATGTTAAATTGTGCACTTATTAAGAGGCAACCCATTAGTTTCTAAAAATTTTGATTTTTAGTTTAATTTTTAGATTAGATTAGGATTTTATTTTTTGACTAATTCTCAAATTTTCAAAGTCTGTGGTGGTGATTTGAATAGGTTTGGAAGCAAAATTCGACTGGGATTGAAGTTTGGAGTTGTACTTCCATTAAAATGGGATGTAGAACACTTTTTGGGAGCTGAAGATCGCTAAAATTGAGTGGACGAGTCACCGAATAGACCCTTCTATCATCGAAAATTCCAGACACTGTCCCAGGTCTGTCACTCAAGTCTTCACCGCGATCACAAAGTACAAAGTGTTGATTGGGCGTGATTGCGTGAGCCAAGTACCATGATCGTGAAGCATAACAAAATTCCCAATCGCAATCACGATCGTGATTTGGTTTGGTATTTGAAAATTTTGAACCAACTCGTTCATGTATACCCCTAGCTATAGTTAGAATTTTATAGAATATTTCTCTCTCCTATATGCCAACACTCACTTGCCTCTCTCTGCTCTCTCTCTGCCCTCTCTAGCCCGTCTCTCCTCTCTCACTCTCTCTTTCCTCTCTCGCTTGCCTCTCTGCCCTCTCTTGCTCACCTCTACCTCTATCATTGCAATACAAATACAAATAGTAACAGTCAATGATATAAATATAGCTAGTAATAGATAATGATACAAATACAAATGGTAACAGTCAATGATATAAATACAAATGGTAATTGTCAATAATACATATACTTTTCAGTGATACAAAATACAAATGAAATGTTTCAATATTGCAAATCTTTGTCAATAATTCAAAATAGAAATAACATATTTCATTGATACTGTCACGCCCCAGGAGGGTACCCTAGACGTGACCGGCACTTGAAAGCCATTTCTGACCGTCAAGCAAACCACCTAACTCAATCATTCCGTCATTCAGTCATATACGCTCAAAGGAAGGCTCAATTATAACATGTTATTTACAATATGGGGGCCGAAGGCCAAACATGTTTAACTCAACAAAATAAGTATAATAGGACTCCTCAAAATAACAGTTCAACCTCCCCACACTCTAGTCTATGAAGCCTCTACCAAAGTCTGGAAGGTGCCAATGACAAGCCCATGGCTACCAACAATCAAAATACAAAGACAAAACGAAACTATGCAAGGAGCTCAAGATCCTCCGAAAACTAGGAGGACTCACCAACTAGCTGGGAGTGTATGTGGATCTTCAACGGAGCGCCGGTTGATGATCTCTAGTACCTGTCTCTGCATCATGAAACGATGCAGGCCAAATGGCGTCAGTACATGGAATGTAAGAGTATGTAAAATAGCCGGATGAAACAAACATCAAGAAAACATCAACATCAACTCAAGGTCTCAACTCATACATATATGACAACTCACTCAAGTGTCCTAAGTCTAACAAGAATAGTTGAGATGGGACTAACTCATAAGCCACTCAACTCAACTGACTCGGAGCACTATCAAGACCTAAATGGGAGTTTCTCTTATCTGACAACCATCATCTATGAGTCGGTGATAGTACAACAATCAGACGTTGTTGCCATTTCCGTCCATACCTTGCCAGGGCATAAACGCCTCCCTAATCATGGATACCATCGATTAGTCAAGTCCTATCATTTCAGGACAAATAAATAGGAAACATCCGACTTTAATGGTTCGATCCCATGGGAAGCATCCAACTGTAACGGTTCCATCCCCACCTACGTTGGCGGCATAGTTCCTGGGGTTCGAGTACGGACTATACTCTCACCCGCCTCGGTGCTCGATACTTCTCCCATGACTCTATGCTCATAAGACTCCCTCCAATCATCTCAAACAAGCCCTCACGGCTAGTTTCATGTGGGACATTGCCAACTCATCAACTCTATTCTCATTTCAACTCAATTAAGTCATAATGGCAAGTTCCATTTAGGACCTCGTCCACTCGTCAATTCTATCCTCCAATTAACTCAATCAAGCCTCATTTAGGTAAGAATTTATGATATCTCCTCAAGACTTATCACAACTCTATGACTTTAGCTCAACAACACAAGTAGAATAACACATTTAAGGAAATTGACTTAAGCAACATAATCACATGGCTAAAGAGATCAACAAAACATAATAACAGGTCATCTCCATCAACTCATACTAACATGAAGGTTTTAGTAACTTCTTAGCTCAACAACATCAACACATATAGCATCAAATAAATAGGGGACAAAACTCATTCAAACCTAAACCATACCAAGAAACTCCATTTTCATGGACATCTAACCTCAAAGCAAGAGTAGGGCACATGGGTGGACTCAACCCATGTTTTGGATAGCCTTACATACCTAAGTGAAGGCTTGAAGAAAACCTTGATGTTGGGTCTTCAATGGAGGACTCAAATCTTGAAGCTCTTAGAACTCTTCTTGTTGGAAATGGAGAAGAAGAAGAAGAGAGAGAGAGAGAAAAACTCCTAGGGCTTTTTAGAGAGAGAGAGAGGGATGAAAATATGAGCTCAAAATGGACTAGGGTGATACATATATAATTTGGGTAGGTTCCCAAATTACCCCTCCTCAAAAGTTCTGAAAATAGGCTAAAAATGCACCTGGCGTGATAGTGGCGCGCCGCGCCCTTGCAGCGCTAGGCTGATTATGCCTAAAACCTACACACCTCGTAGTGGCGCGCTGCGCCAAGGACCAAACTACTAAGTCATATTCTTGGTGCGATAGTGGCGCGTCGCGCGCTTACAGTGCCAAGGCCAATATTTTTTGGGTTCTGGAAATTGGCTTGAAAAACCCTGCACACCTTTTAGTGGCGCGCCGCGCCAGAGCCCAAACTACTGAGGCATATTTCTAGCGTGATAGTGGTGCGTCGCACCACTGCGGCGCCAAGCCCAATTTTCCAGCAATTGCAACCTAGGCCTGAAAATCTCTACTGTGCTAGTTCACCTTAGGATCGTCATATCTTTTGACTCCGAACTCCAAAAATTACATTCTTCGTGGCATTGGAAAGAAGACTCGATGACCTTTAATTTGATGGGTCGTGGGCCACCTAGATTGTCATCTCTCAAAAGATAGGATCGTTAGAAGTCGACCCCTCATATAAACTCATCCTAAAACTTAACCACGACGAATCTTTTGGACTTAGTTTGGTCCTAGGGGTCCTTTGTGACCCCACATCACCTCTAGCACTTCTCAATTTCTCAAGGACTTGTCTTAATTCATGCAAATACTCCATAATACTCGAGTTCGACCCTACCCGAATACAAGAAGGGTCCGAATCTTAGGGAAAAAATTTGAGGGTGTTATATTATCTCCCCCTTGGGATCATTCATCCTCGAATGACGAGTGACTAAGAATGGACTCGGGGTAAAAATCACCATCAGAACTCATTCAATCAACCAATCAATTTCTCAAACCATTACAAATCAAACTCAAAATTCACAAATAAATTCAAGTCAAGGAAATGGACATTACCTTCAACATTCTCGTCGGTAGGCACGAATAGATGTGGATATTTAGATTTCATGGCTTCCTCCGCTTCCCATGTGGCTTCCTCAACAAATTGGTTCCTCCATAGGACTTTGACTGAGACGACCTCTTTGTTCCTCAACTTGCGAATTTGGCGATCAAGAATTTGGACCGGAACCTCTTCATAAGACAAGCTATCCTTAATTCCAATGCTATCAATGGGGACTACCAATGAGGGATCACTCAAGCACTTCTTCAACATCGAAACATGGAACACCGGATGAATAGAGGCTAGCTCTGAAGGTAACTCCAACTCATAGGCAACACTCCCAATCTGCCTCGAAATCTGGTAAGGGCCAATATATCGAGGAATGAGCTTCTCTTTCCTTCCAAACCTCATGACACCCTTCATAGGTGATACTTTCAAATATACCCAATCACCCACCTCAAACTCCAAGTCTCTCCTCCTCACATCGGTGTAAGATTTTTGGCGGCTTTGGGCTGTCTTTAGCCTATCTTGGATAACTCTCACCTTCTCCATGGCTTGGTGAACAAAGTCAGGCCTAATCAACTCAATCTCACCAACTTCAAACCACCCAATGGGCGATCTACACCTCCTCCTATACAAAGCTTTATAAGGAGCTATTTGGATGCTTGCATGATAGCTATTATTATATGCAAACTCTATGAGAGGTAAGTGATCATCCCAATTTCCCTTGAAGTCAAGCACACATGCCATCAACATATCTTCCAATGTCTGGATGGTACGCTTTGCTTGGCCATCTGTCTGGGGATGGAAGGCTGTACTCAAGTTCACCTTTGAACCTAATTCCTTCTGAAAGGATTTCCAAAATTGGGAAGTGAATTAGGCTCCTCTGTCTGAGATAATAGACAAAGGGACCCCATGCAATTTGATGATCTTCTGTATGTACAACTTTGCATAATCTTCTACGGTGTCAGTAGTCTTAACCGCCAAGAAGTGAGCTAATTTTGTCATTCTATCCACAATCACCCAAATAGAATCGTGTTGCTTTCGGGACCTCGGCAAGCCTGTAATAAAGTCCATATTGATCATCTCCCACTTCTATTCTAGAATTTCTATGTTTTGGGCTAAACCACATGGCCTTTGATGCTCAACCTTCACCTGTTGGTATTTCAGGAACTTGGAAACAAATTCCGCAATATCCCTCTTCATCCCACTCCACCAATAGATTTCCCTCAAGTCATGATACATTTTTATGGAGCCTGGATGAACAGAGTATCTGGAACTATGCACTTCAGCCATAATCCTCTCTCAAACATCATCAACATCAGGTACACACAATCTACTTTGGTACCTCAACACACCATCTCCCTCTTTGATGAAAACCATCACCCCTTGTTTGTGAATAACTTCTTTCAACCGGAGGAGGATGGGATCCTGATCTTGTTTCTCCTTTACCTCTGCTACAAGTGAGGATGTATCCCCATCTCGAACGTTTACTCCACCTTCATTGTTCTCTTCGAGTCAAACTCCCAATCAGGCTAATCGATATACCTCTTTCGCCAGTTCCCTCCTTCCCTCCTCCATGTGGGTAGTGCTACCCATAAACAACCTGCTAAGAGCATCAGCAACAACATTAGCTTTACCTAGATGGTAGAGGATGCTCATGTCATAGTCCTTGAGTAGCTCAAGCCATCTCCTTTGCCTCAGGTTGAGTTCCTTCTGGCTGAAGACATATTGTAAGCTCTTGTGATCGGTGAATACGTCAACATGCACTCCATACAAGTAGTGGCGCCAGATTTTAAGCGCAAATACTACAACCGCCAGCTTAAGGTCATGAGTTGGATAATTTCTCTCATGAACCTTAAGCTGTCTCGAAGCATAGGCTATCACCTTCCCCCTTTTCATCAACACACAACCCAAACCAATTCTGGATGCATCACAGTAGACCACAAAGCTCTATGGTCCATCGGGCAAGGTCAGGATAGGAGCAGTGGTTAGCTTGGCCTACAGTTTCTGGAAACTCTCCTCACAAGCATCGGACCATTGGAACTTAGACTTCTTCTGAGTCAGCTTAGTCAATGGTGATGATATGGATGAAAATCCCTCTACAAACCTCCAATAGTAGCCGGCCAAACCCAAGAAGCTTCTTATCTTTGTCGGGGATATGGGTCTGAGCCAATTCTTCACAGCTTCAATCTTCTGGGTGTCAACCTGAATACCGTCTCCAGATACAATGTGGCTTAAGAAGGCCACTGATGCAAGCCAAAATTCACATTTAGAGAACTTTGCGTACAATACCTGGTCTCTCAAGGTTTGTAAAACGACTCTAAGATGATAGGCGTACTCCTCTTCATTCTTGGAGTAGACCAGAATATCATCTATGAATATAATCACAAACATATCAAGATATGGTTTAATCACCTGGTTCATGAGATCCATGAAAGCTGTGGGGGCATTTGTCAACCCAAAGGACATGACCAAAAATTCAAAGTGGCTATAACGAGTCTGAAAAGCGGTCTTTGAAATATCACATTCCCTTACTTTTAACTGATGGTAGCCGGATCTCAAGTCTATATTTGAGAAACATGTGGCACTTTGAAGTTGATCAAATAAATCATCTATTCTGGGGAGAGGGTATTTGTTCTTTACGGTGACCTTATTCAGTTGCCTGTAGTCAATACAAATTCTAAGGGACCCATCCTTCTTTCGCACGAATAGGACCGGAGCACCCCATGGTGAGACACTCGGCCTAATGAATCCCTTATATAACAAGTCCTTTAACTGTTGTTTTAACTCCTTCAACTCGGCTGGAGCCATTCTATATGGAGGGATTGAGATAGGATGGGTGTTAGGAAGAACATCAATCCCGAAGTTGATCTCCTTATCAGGAAGGACTCCAGACAGATCCTTGGGAAAGACGTCGGGAAACTCATTGACAATCGGGACCGACTCGAGAGATGGAGACTCAACATTGCCATCTTTCACTCGGAAAATGTGATAGATACACCCTTTTGAGATTAGATTCCTGGCCCTAAGGTAAGAAATAAACTTACTCTTAGGCATAACCAGACTACCCTTCCACTCTATGGGAGCTTCATTTGGGAATGTGAACTTAACAATTCGAGTCCTACAATCAATGGAGGCATAACAGACATAAAGCCAGTCCATGCCAAGGATCACATCAAAATTGACCATATCCAACTCAATTAAGTCGGCCAAGGTATCCCTGTGATGGATTGACACAGTGTAATCTCTATAGACTCTCCCAGCTAAAACAGAATCACTGATAGGAATAGCTACGCAAAAAGGCTCACGAAGATATTCAGGAACTTTATCAAATTTACTAGCCACATAAGGAGTCATAAAAGCTAGGATGGTACCCGGATCCATCAACACATAACAATTAAGAGAAGCGACTCAAATCATACCCGTCACGATGTTTGGAGAGTTCTCTTGATCTTGGCGGCTACCCATGGCATACAGGCGGTTTGTACCTCCACTCGTACCTGAAGTAGTGCCCCTCTGGTTACCCCTAGTCGGCGGTACGGTGGCAGAATATTGGAGTCTGTTTCCCCCTGTCGGGCACTCCCTCTGAAAATGGTCCATTTGGCCGCATTTATAACAACCAACCCTTCCTGCTCTGCATTCTCCCAAGTGGAGCCTACCACACTTGCTGCATGGTGTCTTCCCTCTCGAGCCTTGACTTACGCTGGCCTGGGATTGAGAACCCTGGGGTCTGAGGTTCTAGCGACTCTTTCCCTGCCGATCATACCTGTTCTGCGGCATAGAAGCACTGGCGGTAGATGAGGCATAGTTGGAAGGCCTCTTCTGGAAGAAGGACCTATTTCCCTTGTTCTGCCTTTATTCATTCTCATTGCCAGCTGACTTTACCTTCTTGCTCAAATGTTCCTCTCTGTCTTTTCTCTTCTCATCCTCTACCTATTGAGCATACACCATTAATCTGGAAATTTCCATATCTGAGATCAGCAATGCTACCTTGCATTCTTTCTTTACATGCCTCCCTAATCCGGAGACGAACTTCCTCATATTTGACCTCACATCTGGGATCATTTCTGGAGCATACCTGGACAGCTGGATGAACTTCAGGCCATACTCCTTAACTATCATACCCTCCTGTTTCAGATTCACAAATTCCTCTACTTTCGCTTTCCTCAATTATCAGGGAAAGAAGTGGTCAAGAAAGGCTCCCTCAAATTCATCCCACCTAGCAGGTTTAGCATCCTCACCCCTACCTTTCTCCCATTGATTATACCAGATGTTTGTCACATCCTTGAGTTGATAAGACACCAACTCAACCCCCTCAATTTCCGTAACATGCATAGCTTTCAAAATTTTCCACATTTCATCGATAAATTTTTGAGGGTCTTCATCAACCTTAGAACCCGTGAATGCAGGCGGATTCATCCTCAGAAAGTCTCTAATTCTAGTGGCAGTAGATAGCTCTTGGGAACTAGCTCTAAGAGTCGGCAAACTCTAGTTACCATTCTGGGCAGCCATTAATGGCGTGAGCATTGCAATCGCCCTACGAAATTTTGCCTCTGATGTGGGTGCAGACGGGGTAGCAGGCACTTGAGGTGCCTCCGCATATCTCGCAGGTCAGCCTCTAGCCCTTGCTGGACGTACCTCTGATTGGGAAATCTCGGCGTTATCAATATTTCTCTAGCTAGCCGTACGTTTAGGAGGCATCATCTGTAACGTATAAACGCACGAATTAGAAAGGAGTTTTATAGAGTTTAAGTCTATCGCACGAAGTCAGAGTATGAAAGAAGTAAAACAATTCCTAATGTCCCATAGCCTCCTGCTTATAAGTGTGGTGCACAACACACCCATAAATAAGACTCTATTAGCCACGGCTTCATAGACTCCCTAGGACACTTGAACTCTGGGCTCTGATACCATGTTTGTCACATCCCGGGAGGGTACCCTAGACGTGACCGGCACTTGAAAGCCATTTCTGACCGTCAAGCAAACCACCTAACTCAATCATTCCGTCATTCAGTTATATATGCTCAAAGAAAGGCTTAATTATCTAACAACCATCACCTATGAGTCGGTGATAGTACAATAATCAGATGTTGTTGCCACATCCGTCCATACCTTGCCAGGGCATGAACGCCCCCCTAATCATGGATACTATTGATTAGTCAAGTCCTATCATTTCAGGACAAATAAATGGGAAACATTCGACTTTAACGGTTCAATCCCATGGGAAGCATCTGACTTTAACGGTTCCATCCCCACCTACGTTGGTGGCATAGTTCCTGGGATTCGAGTATGGACTATACTATAACACCCCTCAAAAATTTCTCCCAAAAGTTCGGACCTTCCTTGTACACGTGTAGGGTCAATCGTATTTATTTAGAAGTATGTTCTTGAGTTAAGAGGAGTCCCTAAGAAATTGAAGAGTGTTGGAGGTGATGTGGGGTCATGAAGGACCACTAGGACCAAGCTAAGTCTAAAAGATCCGTTGAGGCTAAACTTTAGGATGAGTTCGTAAAAATGGATCGACTTCTAATGACCCTATCTTTTGAAAGATGACAATTTGGATGGCCCATGACCTATCAAATTAAAGGTCGTCGAGTCTTCTTTCCAACGCCACTAAGAATGTAATTTTTGGAGTTCAGAGTCAAAAGATATGACGATCCTAAGATGAACTAGCACATCAGAGTTTTCAGGCCTGGGTTGCAATTGCTGGAAAACTGGGCTTGGCGCCGCAGTGGCGCGACATGCCAATATCACACCAGAAACATGCCTCAGTAGTTTGGGCTCTGGCGCGGTGCGCCACTAAAAGGTGTGCAGGGTTTTTCAAGCCAATTTCCAGAACCCAGAAAATATTGGCCTTGGCACTGTAAGGGCGCGACGTGCCACTATCGCACCAGAAACATGCCTCAGTAGTTTGGTCTCTGGCGCAGTGTGCCACTGCTAGGTGTGTAGGTTTTAGGCGTAATCTGCCTGGCGCTGCAATGGCGCGATGCGCCACTATCACGCCAGGTGCATTTTTGCCTATTTTTCAGAACTTTTGAGAAGGTGCAATTTGGGAACTTACTCAAATTATATATGAATCACCCTAGACTATTTTGAGATCACATTTTTCAGCCCCCACTCTCTCTCTAAAAAGCCTTAGAAGTTCCTCTCTCCCTCTGTTCTTCTTCTTCTCCATTTCCAACAAGAGATTGTTCCAAGAGCTTCAAGACTTCAAGCTTTCCATTGAAGATCCCACAACAAGGTTTCTTCAAGCATCTATTCTAAGGTATGTAAGGCTATCTAAAACATGGGTTGAGTCCACTCATGTGCCCTACTCTTGCTTTGAGGTTAGATGCTTACGAAAAATAGAGTTTCTTGGTATGGTTTATGTTAGTATGAACTTTGTCCCCTATTTATTTGACTCTGTATGTGTTGATGTTGTTGAGCCAAGAAGTTCCTAAAATGAGCATTTACGTGAGTATGAGTTGATGAAGATGAGTTGTTAAATATGTTTTATTGATCGTCTTAATTACATAGATTATGATAAAAGATGTTATCTTCTTAAAAATGTTGCCTATTATAAAGTGTTGATTTAAAGTCTTGAAGTTATGATGAGTCTCAAAGATTTCTCAAATGGATGGAGGAAATGATTGGTTATGTCCATATGTTGCTATAAATGTGCCTTTAAATTTCTCTTGAAAGATATGATTTAGAGATGATTGATTGAGCTAGAGTGGATGAGTTGACAAGGTTTAAATGAGACTTGTCGATATGATTTGATTGAGTCAATTGGATGGAGTTTTATGAGCATTGAGTCTTGGGAGGAGTATCAAGCACCGTATTGGGTAAGAGTAAAGTCCATACTCGAACCCAATAACTACGTCGCCAAACATAGGAGGGGATTGAACCGTAAAAGTCGGATATTTCCCCAAAATGTTTGTCCTGACATTATAGGACCTGGTTGGATTGGATCCATGATTGGTTGATTCGTTCATGCCCTGGCAAAGCATGAACGGATGCGGAAACAACGTCGGCTTATTGTACTGTCGCTGGCTCATAAGTGATGGTTGTCAGATAAGAGAAACTCCCAAATAGGTCTTGATAGTACTCTGAGTCGGATTGAGTTAAATTGTATGTGATTGGTCCTGTCTAAATTATATTCTTATTTAGACTTAGGACACTTGATTGAGTTGTTATTTATACTGAGTTGAGATTTTGAGTTGATTTGATTCTTCCCTGATGTTCGTTGTATTCGGCCATTTTACATACTCGTACATTCCATGTACTGACGCCATTTGGCCTGCATCATTTCATGATGCAGAGACAGGTACTAGAGGTCATCAACCGGCGCTCCGTTGAAGATCCACATACACTTCCATCTAGTTGGTGAGTCCTCCTAGTCCCCGGAGGATGTTGAACCTTCTTGTATAGTTTTGTTGTCAATTCCTTTATTTTGATTGTTGGTAGCCATAGACTTGTCATTGGCACCTTTTAGACTTTAATAGAGGCTTCATAGACTGGAGTGTGGGGAGGTTGAATGGTTATTTTGAGGAGTCTTATTATATTTGATTGTTGGGTTGATGAATGTTTGGCCTTCGGCCCCGATATTGTGAATAGTATTCCATTAATTGAGTTTCCGCTAAGAGAATGTGATTGAATAAATGTGTGACTAGACCAGGTGGTTCGCTCGGAGGTCAGAAATGGCCTTCAGGGGCCGGTTACGTCTAGGGTACCCTCCCGGGGTGTTACATATACTCTCGCCCACCTCGATGCTCGATACTCCTCCCATGACTCTATGCTCATAAGACTCCCTCCAATCATCTCAAATAAGCCCTCACGGCTAGTTTCATGTGGGACATTGCCAACTCATCAACTCTATTCTCATTTCAACTCAATTAAGTCATAATGGCAAGTTCCATTTAGGACCTCATCCACTCGTCAATTCTATCCTCCAATTAACTCAATAAAGCCTCATTTAGGTAAGAATTTATGATATCTCCTCAAGAATCATCACAACTCTATGACTTTAGCTCAACAACACAAGTAGAATAACACATTTAAGGAAATTGACTTAAGCAACATAATCACATGGCTAAAGAGATCAACAAAACATAATAATAGGTCATCTCCATCAACTCATACTAACATGAAGGTTTTAGGAACTTCTTAGCTCAACAACATCAACACATATAGCATCAAATAAATAGGGGACAAAACTCATTCAAACCTAAACCATACCAAGAAACTCTATTTTCATAGACATCTAACCTCAAAGCAAGAGTAGGGCACATGGGTGGACTCAACCCATGTTTTGGATATCCTTACATACCTTAGTGAAGGCTTGAAGAAAACCTTGATGTTGGGTCTTCAATGGAGGACTCAAATCTTGAAGCTCTTGGAACTCTTCTTGTTGGAAATGGAGAAGAAGAAGAAGAGAGAGAGAAAAACTCCTAGGGCTTTTTAGAGAGAGAGAGGGGGATGAAAATATGAGCTCAAAATGGACTAGGGTGATACATATATAATTTGGGTAGGTTCCCAAATTACCCCTCCTCAAAAGTTCTGAAAATAGGCTAAAAATGCACCTGGCGCGATAGTGGCGCGTCGCGCCCTTGCAGTGCCAGACTGATTACGCCTAAAACCTGCACACCTTGTAGTGGCGCTCCGCGCCAAGGACCAAACTACTGAGGCACATTCTTGGCGCGATAGTGGCGCGTCGCGCGCTTACAGCGCCAAGACCAATATTTTTTGGGTTCTAGAAATTGGCTTGAAAAACCCTGCACACCTTTTAGTAGCGCGCCGCGCCAGAGCCCAAACTACTGAGGCATGCTTCTGGCGCGATAGTGGCGCATCGCGCCACTGCGGCGCCAAGCCCAGTTTTCCAGCAATTGCAACCATGACCTGAAAATCTCTACTGTGCTAGTTCACCTTAGGATCGTCATATCCTTTGACTCCGGACTCCAAAAATTACATTCTTGGTGGCGTTGGAAAGAAGACTCAACGACCTTTAATTTGATGGGTCGTGGGCCACCCAAATTGTCGTCTCTCAAAATATAGGATCATTAGAAGTCGACCCCTCATATGAACTCATCCTAAAACTTAGCCACGATGAATCTTTTGGACTTAGCTTGGTCCTAGGGGTCCTTCGTGACCCCACATCACCTCTAGCACTTCTCAATTTATCAAGGACTCGTCTTAACTCATGCAAATGCTCCACAATACTCGAGTTCGACCCTACCCAAATACAAGAAGGGTCCGAATCTTAGGGAAAAATTTTGAGGGGTGTTACAGATACAAATACAAATGGTAACTTTTTTCAAGTCAACAAATGATAACGAATACCAATATAAATAGTAATACACAAGGCAATAAATATAAATAAAATACAAACACACATAGTAACATAAATACAAATACACAAAGCAACAAATGAATACAAATATAATTTATTATGAAATATAACATCGATACAATTGTATTCCTTGATAAAATTGTATTCCTTGATACAAATTGTAGTTCATTAATATACATGAACCTGATGATACAACCTGATTTACCATTATATTTGTTGATACAAATATATTTGTTGATTCAAATTATATTCGAGTACAAATTGTATTCGTTAATACACTTGATACAATTGATTTTTATCAATGTATACAATAGTTTTTGATATAATTTTATCCATTGATACAAATTAATTGTATCAATTAAATTTATTACATAATTATCGATCAGATATACAATTATCTATAAAATATACATTCAATATCAAATATACAATTGTATACCTTTAATACAATTGTATCTCTTGCCTCTCGCCTCTCACCTACCTCTTTCACTCACTCGCCTCTCTCCTCCTAATATGTAGTTATGAATCATAATTAAGCAAACTATAGCTATAGATCTCTAATAAACATAAACTTTATAGTCATTTTTGAAAGTTTCTCTATAATGACCTTGAATGTCATTTTTAAAAATTTCATAAAAAGACTATTTTACCCCTCCCGATAGTTTCTCCGAATCATATTTGATTGATATTTAATGTCGGTTCCGTAATGTTCTTGAAAAGTTAAGATTTTTAGTAAACTTTGAGTTTTAGAAGATTATAATCACTCAAAAGTGTTATTTAAGGTCATTTAGAGTTTCGAGTTACGGAATAGAATTTCATCAATTCCATCAATTTTGGAACATTAAAATTGATCTTGGAGAGTTAACAGAACCAGATTTGGGGTCATATTATGGATTTGAGGTGTTGAGTTGGAAATTGTTGAATTTTTGGTCATAGGTTTGACTTTGGTCGATATTTGAGGATTGGATGCTCAAAATTGAATTTTGATGACTCTATCGAATTCGGACGGTGATTTTAGGCCAAGGGAGAGTTCGTGCATATTTTTCGAAAGCTCCGAGGTCGATTTGGTCATTTGAGGCATAAAGTTGTTTTAGTTATGACTTTTTTGTTTTCAGGTCAAGGAGGCCTCAAAATTGAATTCAGATGGTTCTGTTGAGTCTAGAACGTTGAGTTTAGTAGGGTTACATATAGGTTTGCCTACATGGGATCTCGAACGAATCTCGAGAGTTAATTTGGAACTTTGAAACTTAGTAAAATTTTTGGATTTTAGCTTTGTGCTGGTGCAGATCTCGCTATCGCAAGGGGGAGGTCGCGATTGTGACGCTCGCTTAAGTGATCCCCCTTCGAGAAAGAGAAGGTCCAGGTCAGATGAGGTGTTGCAAAATCAACTGAGTGTGTCGCCTTAGCGAAGGTACGGGGTTACGAAAGCGACCAAGTGGTCGCAAATGCGAGGTCCGCTTAAGCAAACCCCCGGCCGCTTAAGCGACATCCGAAGGGGGCTTAAGGTTGGGGTTTAGTCTTTTTCCCATTTTCAGACCTTGGGAGCTTTAATAGGTGAATTTTGATGCGGAATTTCTTGTGTTGGTGATTGGGTAAGTGTTCTTGACCAAGAATTTACGTTACCTATCCATTTTATCATGATTTTGGTTTCAAATTGAGTTTTTTGGACCCCAAATTTTAGGTTTCTTCAAGAACATGAAAAATTCCTTTAAAGAATGATTGTGATTTGTTTTTAACCCCATTTTTAAAATGGTTTTCGACAATGGGTTCCTAATAACCCAAAGAACATTTTCATGTAGAAACCCCCCGAAATTAGACCCCCATTTTTGAAGTTGAATTTTTAGTCTTTGACCCCCTTTCATCGAATTTCACATTCTTAGTATCGTTGGTTTTGATATTTTGATTGGAAACTTGAAATTGCATAGATTATGGTAATTTTAAGTATATTCTGAAGGTAAAGGCTCACGATGATTGATCGAGCGCGTATTGAGTAAAGTCAAGTGGGACTCTTAAAAATCTGTGAATCTCTTAGAATTTTCGAATATCCCGTTGTATATGGGTTGGGGTGTGATGGGGAAGAGGTTATGGATTTAATTGTGTTATGAACTAATCTAAAATGAATTGATGGGGTAAATAAAATACGATGTAAGATATTGTTGAGAATAGAATATTATATATCGTAATCTAGATATCTATGTGTATTTGATAAAATACTTGATAGTCTAACAGTACTTGTGTGAGCATGTTATTTGTATTGGTTCTGAAATATTGTGATCAGAGGTATATGATTGTGAAATTGAGGTCTTTTTCGGTCAGAGATAAGACATGAATGAGGTCATTTTCGGTGAAAGGTTGATATGCCGAGGTCATTTCCAGAAGGATTATATTGCCGAGGTCATTTTTTGCCAAGATTATATTATCGAGGTTATTTTTGGTAGAATTATATTATCGAGTTCATTTCTGGAGGGATTATATTACCGAGGTCATTTTCGGTATATTATATGGCCGAGGTCATTTCCAGTGAGGTTGTGGGACCGAGGTCATTTTCGGTCAAAGATTACGATACTAAGGTCTTTGTGGATAATTGAAAATATACATGATCATTGAGTGTGCATACACATATTCTGAATATCTGTGTGGACAGTTTGATGCCTATTTGTAACTTGTGGGTATTTGTATGATATTTCTCGTGTTATTGAGATGTAATCTGAACCTTATTGAACTGCATAGTATGAACTATTAGGTTGGGCAAATTTTTGTATAGGTTATAGTCTGGAGGTTCGGTTGGGTTAGAAAAGGAATTCGTGTATTTTGTTATATTTACTTAGTTTTTCTGGTTAGCTTCTTGGGTATCGTGTTATTTGCTACTCACCCTTGCTTCTACATTTGTGTAGGTTCTGAGGCTGAACTTTGATCACCATCTCTTTCTAATCATTCGAGGCTTCTAGGATTTTTAGGAGAGGTAGCTATTGACATTCAACATACTCTTAGATTTTCTGTACTTTTATGTTTTACTCTACTTGAGGGTTGAAGACATATTGAGACTTGTATTTCATTTCAGTTTAATTTTTTTTAGTGGTTTGTACATGTGACATCCAATCTTCAGGGTATTTAAGTTGAAGAACTTTCACTTTTATTTATTATTTACTTATTTAAACTTTTTCCACTTTATTTATCAAAATGTTGGATTTTAGGTTGACTTGTCCGGTGGGAATGGATAGGTGTCATCACACCCGAATTCAGATCATGAAAAATTGGTATCAAAGCCCAAGTTCATAGGTTTCACGTGTATAAGCCAAGTCTAAGTAGAGTCTCAAGGATCGGTTTAGAGACGTCAGTACTTATCTTCGAAAGGCTATAAAAGCTATTAGAGAACTTTCTTTATTCATTCTTTCTTATCGTGCAAAGTCATTATCGCTAGTGCTGAATGTACCTGTTACTTTGGTAGATGTCGAGGATCAGATCTACTTCTATCTGTAGGTAGAGCAGTCCTTTAGGCAGCTATTGAGACCCCAACTAGGGGTAGAGGTAGCGGCCGAGTGAGAGGCCGAGGCCATGGAGCGGTTGTAAGTAGAATTCATACCCCGAGGAGCAGCACCTGCCCGAGGTCGTGCTAGAGAGGCCTCTCTAAAGCCACAGGTTGAGATTGCTGAGGACTAGGTTCCTCTAGAGGTCGCACCACCGTTGCTTCAGTAGACCTTATTGAGGATGCTGGGTATGTTTGAGAGTTTCATTCAGGGAGCTGCAGATACACAATAAGGATCACATACTAGAGTTGGTGTATATACTCCAGAGCAGCATCGGGTCCTAGTGGTTCAGGATCAAGTGGGCCAGCCACCATTGTTTCCTGCACCAGCTACTAGTGCGCAGATTGCTCTTGATATGGTTATGACTATAGCAGATCAGCAGTGCTTCAGAAGATGAAACCATCCCAGTTCCAAGGTGGTAAGAGTGAGGATGCATATGACTTTTTGACATTCTATTGTGAGATATTGGAGATAGTGAGCATGGATGATGCTCGGGTTGTTTGATTTATTATACTCTAGATTTGTGGGTCAGTCAGGGAGTGGTGGAGGACATTCATGAGGTTTCGACCAGTTGGATCCCCTTTAGTTGAGTGGGGAGTTCTTTCTAGTGCTTTTGAGGATTGCTTCATCCCATGGAGCGTAGGGGAGAAGAGTAGGCTGATATTTGAGAGTTTGACTTAGGGCAGCATGTCAGTTGCCGAGTATGAGGCCTATTTCTACCAGTTGTCGAGGCATGCTACAATGTTGATCCCGGATAATGCGAAGAGAGTTCGTAAGTTCGTGTAGGGTTTGACCTTCTCTATTTAATCCTATGTTTTCAGATCAGCCCATGAGGGGGCTTCCTTCCAGTCTATTGTGAGCACCGCTAAAGAGGCAAAATTAATGGTCAGAGAGGAGTTTGGGACCCCAAGAGGGCCGTGCTAGTGGTCAATTTTTGGGTACCTCGTTTGAAGGTAGAGGTTCATATAAAGGCATCAGTCAGTTTCAGCGCTAGAGACTTGTTCATTCTTCTATGCCAGTAACTGATAGTGGGTAGTTAGTCCGAGGGTCCCAGAGTTTGGGCCGAGGTGGTTATGGTATTCCATCAGGGTCGTTGCAGAAGTCTTCTATCCTGAGGTCGTGTTTTAGTTGTGGAGATCAGGATCATTTGATGAGCCATTGCCCACTACAGACTCATTCAGCGCCTAGTGCACTTATTCAGCGGCTCTAAAGAGAGATTTGGCACCTTCGGCTAGAGGTCAAGGTAGAGCTCAGACAAGTAGAGGTGGTAGAGCCTCTAGTGGTAGTGTTGTGGTTTTGCAAGGTAGGGTACGATTCAGGCGAGTGGTGGTAGAGGAGCTCAGTGCTATGCTTCTTTGGGGGGACCCGAGTCTGAGGCTTCTAATGCGGCCGTTACAAGTATTGTCCTAGTTTGCCATCGATCTACATCTGTTTTATTTGATCCCAGATCTACATTCTCCTATGTGTCTACTTGTTTTGCATCTGGATTTTATTTGACTTGTGATCGTATGTCCATGCCTTTTCATGTCTCTACACCTGTGGGTAAGACCTTAGTGGTGGATCGAGTGTATTAATCATGTCTTATTTCTTTAGCTGGGTATGATAGTTGGGTAGAAATTATTATACTTGGATGGTAGACTTTGATGTGATATTAGGTATGGATTGGGTTTCTTCTTATCGTGCTATTCTTGATTGCTATGCTACGATCGTGACTTAGTAATACTAGGTGTTCTGAGGATCGAGTGGAAGGGTACTAGTGGATCCTATCCTAATAAGGCCATTTCCTACATGCGTGCTTAGAGACTGATTGATAAAGGGTGCATGTCCTATTTGGCTTTTGTTCGGGATACTAGTCTGGAGTCACCTCCCATAGAGTCTATTCTTGTAGTTAAGGAGTTGGTTGATGTGTTTCCTACTGATCTTCTAAAAGTTCCAACGGATAATGATATATATTTAGAGTCGAGCACTAAGCTTATTTCTATTCTACCTTATCGCATGGCTCTAATAGAGTTGAGGGAGTTGAAGGACCAGCTGCAAAATTTATTGAGTAAAAGATTTATTTTCCATAATATGTCACCTTGGGGTGCATCAGTTTTGTTTGTGAAGAAGAATGATGGGTCTATGACAATGTGTATCGATTATAGACAGTTGAGCAAGGTGACAATTAAGAAAAAATATCCACTTCCTCGTATTGATGATTTGTTTGATCAGCTTCAGAGAGCGGCCTTGTTTTTCGAGATAGATTTGAGATCCAGGTATCATCAGTTTAGGATTAGACCGCCAGATATTCCTAAGACCACTTTCCGGACTCGTTATGGCCATTATGAGTTTCTGTTTATGTCATTTTGGCTAACTAACGCCCCAACAACGTTCATAGAGTTGATGAATGGAGTGTTTAGGCCGTATCTGGACTCCTTTGTGATTGTTTTCATAGATGATATCTTGGTGTACTCCAAGACGGAGGAGGATCATTCTAGTCATTTGAGGTTGGTGCTTCAGAAATTGAGAGAGCAAAAGTTATATGTCAATTCTCCAAGTGTGAGTTTTGGCTTGATTCTATGGCATTTCTAGGACACGTGGTGTCCAATAAGGGTATTAGGGTGGATCTAGCCAGGAATTGAGGCAGTTAGAGGTTAGACCAGGCCTACTTCACCCATTGAAATTTGGAGTTTTGTAGGTTTAGCTGGATATTACTGACGCTTCATGTAGGGATTCTCTACCATTATGGCCCCATTGACTAGACTGACTCAAAAGGCGGTAGATTTTCATTGGTTCGATGAGTGTGAGGCAAGCTTTCAAAAGCTTAAGGCCTTGTTAACTTCAGTTCCTATTTTGACCTTACTTGAGGAGGGTGTAGACTTCACCGTGTATTGTGATGCTTTTGGTGTTGGTTTGGGTAGAGTTCTGATGCAAAAAGGGAAGGTAGTTGCCTATGAATCTAGACAGTTGAAGGCTCGTGAGAAGAACTAACCTACCCATGATCTAGAGTTAGAGGCGGTGGTATTTGTCATGTGTGATGTGAATTGTAAGGTATTCACTAATCACCGTATCTTTAGTATATTTTAAGTCAGAGGGATCTAAATTTGAGACAGAGTAGATGGCTTGACCTACTGAAGGACTACGATATGAATATCTTATATCACCAAAGGAAGGCCAATGTGGTGGATGATGCTTTGAGTAGGAAGGCTCCTAGGATGCGGAGTCTCGTGGCGATTAGTGTTGACAGGAGGCCCTCTGCTAGAGATGTTCAGAGGTTAGCCAATAGCCTTGTCTAATTGCGAGTTTCTAAGGATGGTAGAGGGTTTATTGCTTCTAGTGAAGCCCGTTCTTCCTTAGTTGAGCATATTCGGGAGAGGCGGTTTAATGATGAAAAGTTATATCTCATTCGAGATAAGTTGTTGAGGGGTGAAGGTAAAGAGGGTAGACTTGATTCAGAGGGTGGGTTGAGAATTGGAGGTCGGATTTATGTGCCCAAGGTGGGAGACTTGATTAGATTTATACTAGACGAGGCTCATTTCTCTCGATATTATATCCATTTGGGAATGAATAAGATATATCATGACCTTAGTCAAAATTATTAGTGGTGTAGGATGAAGAGGGACATCACAGAGTTCGTTTCCAAGTATTTGACCTGCCAAAAGCTAAAGTGTGAGCATCAACGGCCTGGAGGAATGAGTCAGAGGATGCCCATTACTACTTGGAAGTGGGTGAAGATCACCACGGATTTTTCATTCTGGGTTTGCCTCCCACTGTGGGTGGTTATGATTCTATATAGGTAGTGGTCGACAGACTGACCAAGTCTGCCCATTTTATTCCAGTTAAGGTGAAGTACATGGCTAACAGACTAGCTTAGTTGTATATCAGTCAGATTGTTCGATTTCATGGAGTTCCAGTATCCATTGTTATATATCGAGGTTTAGTGTTTACTTCACACTTTTGCAGGCTTTATAGAAGGGCTTGGGCACTACGTTAGATATGAGTACAACTTTTCACCCACAGACTGATGTCAGTCCGAGTGTTCAATTTAGGTGTTGGAGGATATGCTCTGAGCTTGTGTTAGTGATTTCGGTGCTAGGTGGGATCAATAATTTCCCTTAGCATAGTTTGCCTACAACAACAGTTATCATTCCAGCATTTTAGATGGCTCCATTCGAGGCATTGTATTGTAGGCGGTGTCGATCTCCTATAGGGTGGTTTGATTTAGCTGAGATGGACTCTTTGGATACGGACTTTCTTAGAGATGCCATGGAGCAGGTTCGGATCATACAAGGTAGGCTCTTGACAGCTCAGAGTAGGTAGAAGATCTGTGTGGATAGAATTGACTATTGGAGTTCATGAAGGGTGACCATATTTGGCTCTAAGTGTCGCCCATGAAGGGCATGATGCGTTTTGGAAAGAAGGGCATGATTAACCCTCGATTTATTAGCCCATTTAAGATTTTGGGGTGATCGAGGGAGATGGCTTATAGATTGTCCTTACCACCTAGCTTATCAACGGTATATCCTATATTTCATATTTTCATGCTCCAGAAGTATGTTCTGAATGAGTCTCACGTGCTATCTCTTAACACGGTAGAGTTGGGTCCAGATTTTACTTTCGAAGAGGAGCCCATAGCCATTTTTGATAGATAGGTCCGCAAGCTTAAGACTAAGGAGATAGTTTCAGTAAAGGTATAGTGGAGGCATCGCTCAATCAGAAAGGCGACTTGGGATTCAGAGGATGACATGCGGGCCCGATATTCACATCTTTTTGAGGATTCAGGCACTTTCTTTTACTTTATGTTCGAGGAAAAATATGATTTTTAGTAGTTGATGATGTAATGACCCTGAAGGTCATTTTTAGAAATTTTTATAAAAAGATTATTTTCCCCCTTCCGGTAGTTTTTTCGAGTCATATTTGATTGATATCTGATGTCGGTTTTGTAGTTTTCTTGAAAAATTGAGATTCTTGATAAACTTTGAGTTTTAGATGTTTAGAATGACTCAAAAGTGGTATTTGAGGTCATTTGGAGTTTTGATTCTCGAAACGAAATTTCGTCGATTCCATAGTTTTAGAACATTGAAATTGGTCTAAGAGAGTTGATGGAACCAGATTTGGGGTCATATCATAAATTTGAGGTGTTTAGTTAGAAATAGATAAATTTTTGGCCATAGGTTTGACTTTGATCAATATTTGAGGATCGGATGCTCGGAATTGAATTCCGACGACTCCTTTGGATTAAGAAAGTGATTTTAGGCCTAGGGACTATTCCTGTGTATTTTTTGGAATCTCCGAGGGCGATTTGGTTATATGAGGCATGAAGTTGTTTTAGTGGTGACTTTTTGGCTTTCGGGACAAGAAGGCCTCGAAATCAAATTCTGATGGTTTCGTTGAGTCTGGAATATTGAGTTTAGTAGGGTTGCTTATATGGTTTATCTACACGGGATCCCGAATGAATCCCAGGGGTCAATTCGGAACTTTAAAACTTGGTGAATTTTTTGGATTTCAGTTGTATGCTAGTGCAGACCTCGCTAACGTGAGGGGGAGGACGTGATCGTGACGCTCGCTTAAGCTAGCCTTCTTCGCAAAAGCAAAGGTCTAATTCAGGTGAGGTATTGCGAAAGAGACTGAGCATGTCGCCTTAGCGAAGGCATAAGGCCACGAAAGCGACCAACTGGTCACAAAAGCGAGTTCCTCTTAAGCAAACCCCTAGACGTTTAAGCAATACCCGATGGGGTTTAAGGCCAGGGTTTAGTCTTTTTCCCCATTTTCAAACCTTGGGAGCCCGAATAGGCGAATTTTGACGCGGGATTTCTTGTGTTGATGATTGGGTAAGTGTTCTTGACCAAAAGTTTACATCACCCATTCATTTTATCATGATTTTGGTTTCAAATTGAGGATTTTGGACCCCAACTTTAAGGTTTCTTCAAGAACATGAAAAATTCCTTTAAAGGATGATTGTGATATAATTTCAACCCCATTTTGAATTTTGAGCCTTTGACCCCTTCTTTGCTGAATTTCACATTCTTAGTATCGTTGGCTCCCTATTTTGATTGGGAACTTGAAATTGCATAGATTGTGGTGATTTGTAGTATATTCAGAAGGGGAAGGCTCACGAGGATTGATCGAGCGTGTATTGACTAAGGAGAGTGGACTTTTAAAACTCCGTGAATCTCTTAGAATTTCCGAATATCCCATTGTATATGTGTTGGAGCGTAATGGGGATGAGGTTACGAGTTTAATTATGTTATGAACTAATCTAAAATCAATTGATGGGGTTAATAAAAGATGATGTGTGATATTGTTGAGTATTGAATATTTTATGCCGTAATCTAGATATCTATCTGTATTTGATGAAATACTTGATAGTCTAACTGTGGTTGTGGTTTGTCTGAATTGATTATTCCTTACTACTTGTGTGAGCATGTTGTTTGCATTGATTCTGAAACACTGTGATGAGAGGTATATGATTGTGAGACCGAGGTCTTTTTTTGGTCAGAGATATGACATGGCTGAGGTCATTTTCGACGAGAGGTTAATAGGCCGAGGTCATTTTCGGTGGGATTATACTGCCGAGGTCATTTCCGACGAAATTATATTGCTGAGGTTCTTTCGACGGGATTATATTGCCAAGGTCATTTTCAACGGGATTACATTGCCGAAGTCATTTTCGATGAGATTATATGGTCGATGTTATTTTCGCTCAGAGATTACGAGATCTTGGTCGTTTCCGATCAGAGTTTATTATGTCGAGGTCTTTGCATGCAATTGCACACATGCATGATCATTGAGTGTACATACACATATTCTGCATATCTGTGTTGATAGCTTGATCTCTATTTGTGACTTGTGAGTATTTGTACGATATTTCTCATGATATTGAGTTGTGATCTGAACCTTATTAAACTGTATAGTATGAGCTGTTAGGTCGGGTTGATTTTCGTGCAGGTTGTAGTCTGGAGGTTCGATTGGGTTGGAAAAGGAGTTTGTGTATTCTATTAGATTTACTTCATTTTTCTGATTAGCTTGTTGGGTACCGCATTGTTTGCTACTCACCCTTGCTTCTACACTTGTGTAAGTTCTGAGCCTGAACTTTGATCATCATCTCTTTCTGATCATTCGAGGCTTCCAGGATTTTTGGGAGAGGTAGCTATTGACATTCAACATACTCTCAGATTTCCTGTACTTTTATGATTTACTCTACTTGAGGGTTGAAGACATATTGAGACTTGTATTTCATTTCAGTTTTATTTTTTTTAGCGGCTTGTACATGTGACAACCAATCTTGGGGGTATTTAAGTTAAAGAACTTCCTTTTTTATTTATTATTTACTTATTTAGACTGTTTCCGCTTTATTTATCTAAATATTGGGTTTTAGGCTAACTTGTCCGGTGGAAAAGGACAGGTGGCATGACACCCGAATTCGGGTCATGACATTCTCTTTTTAAAATGTCATGTGAAGTATTGAAATGAAAGAATTGGCAAAAAGATATGAAAGAAATATTTTTTAAAAATGGATTAAAAAAAATGAGACAAACAATTAAAACGAAAAAGTAATAAAGTTCCCCAACTAATTTTTTTAGTCAATTAATAATAACAATTAATGGTTATTATTTGATAATAACAATACTATAGTGCATTAATTCCATGTGATTTGCTTGTTAAATAATGTTCTTTATATAGGTAATGTGCCATACTATGACAGAGTTCGTAGAACGATTGGTCTCAAATATATTTTAGTACAATGCAACTAATGGCTGATCTCCTACTGTAAAGTATAAGATTCAAGTATCAAGTATATAAGATTAAGTAATGAGTTTCAATATAAATGATATAATTTTATGTCCTGACGAGCCTGCAAGCAGCAAGCAACAACGACTTTTCAGGGTGAAATTCCACAGAGAGTGTGGTGAAATATTACAATTATGTAATAATTCAATCTTATGGTCACTATCGAAGTCTGATCTTAATTGGCCATCACACGGACTATCTAGATTGCATCCTTCGAAGTGGGGATCATCTCGAAATGCTTTCTCCGCGCCATGGATCTCCTATTTTCACTACCAAATCATTTATTTTTCATCTATAGTTCTCGATTTCTGTTTCTTTTGTTTATTTTAGTTCATTCTTGCTGCATTTTAATCTGAAATATTTCTAATCACATACGTTTATCTTACCCACAATAAATGTGCTCAAAATACATGAATATATTCTCGAAAATTAGCTAAAATATGAGTAAAATATGACACTTGGATCTATAAATATGCCCAAGATCACCACCCCATACTTAGAACTTTGTTCGTCCTCAAACAACTCATTGTATACTCCGCTTTGATTGATACAAACAATTAGGTCATACAACAACTCAAAACATCACTTACACTTCAAATCATTATGCAAGATATATAAATGCTAAGGATTTGTGTAAAATGGAATGTCTTTTAAGAAATTTTGGATCCATTTAGCTTTTTTATCAACTTTATCTAGAGATAAATTCAAATTTCATTGTTGATCGAGCGATGCATGTCCGTTTGAATAACTTCCAAGACATTGTAATAAGAAAAACGTACCATATGAAGAAATGCTATCGATTTTTGCAGAACTATAGTAAAAAAGAAAATACAACCTCAACATATCATGGGAGAGACTTTAGCCACATATACTATATATCACTATAGAATTTAGTTTAGATCAGAATATTCTAGTGCTAAATTAAGCTGTTCGTCTTAATTTTCCTTGGAACTTCATAAATTTCACTTAAATTATTCCCAAATCACATGCACAAGTTTATTTTTTAAGTGAAAGAAACAACTCATTGATTGGTTAAAGAGAAGAATCAACTGTGATTAGCAAATATTTTATGCAATATTCAAAATACTGTTTGACAATTGCATAGTCAGAAAGTTATTATTAATGTCGTTTATACATGGGTTCCCCAAAGCAACATAAACCTTATTATAATCGAAATGTCATTTTAAAAGATAAAATGAAATTTATATATGGTCTAAACACGTATAACATGTGGGAGCAACATATAGTGTAAACATATATAATTATTACAAAGTCACTTTATATCACATAGGTCCTAATCAAGCGTAAATTAGAAGGTACTTCTTAACAAGTTGATTTTGTCGTGTTACTATTGTTTTCATTTTAACAATGTTAACATGAATCATGAGGTTTTGAATCATGAAAGCAGAATAGTTATTTTTTATTTTTGCTTTAGTATTCTATATTTTTATTAGTCTATCTAACACATTATTTAACGGAATTATCATGACTGACTATACAAAGTCACGATTTCTATTTTTAAATCATGAAAGAAACATAATTTTCTATGGTGAGATTAACGTAGCGTACTCTGTATTTTTTTAATTATAGTTTTACCAAAATTGAGTAGTAGTTCTTTATATTGTCCATTTTTTCGAACAAAGATTAAATATGTTATATTAGGAAGATATTTATTATTTTTAGCAATAATATTTTTTTTCAGTGAACACTTATAATATATTTATAATATTATTTTAATACATATTACACAGAACAACTTATAAACACATATAATACAAGTTTTATTCATGGATAATATATTTATCGTACACTTTAATTAATACACTTATAGTACATTATATCAATTTCTTACCAAACAAGCATAATATATTTTAAAAATTTATAATACATTTATATTATATTGCATGCATAATTCAGTGTTTATACATAGCAGATTTATCATAGTATTATTATTTATCATAACTGATTTATCATAGTATTATTATGTATTGCTATAAATAATAATAAATATAAAATATCACTAAAATAAATAATTATTTATTAAAAATTAATCGCTCAAATATTTTTTCCTACAATCAATCAGTTTACGTTTTCAAGATATAGTTCATCGCATATCTTGTATCTATCTCATTATATCTCATTACTGTGTTGGCACAATTATAAAGAAAGTAAAGCACTTGTTTTAGGCCTCAAAATATATATAGTTTATTTAATTTTTTTTATTATGTCAAACCATTTCTTTCATTTATTTTATGTATAATAAATTTCATTCTCACACCTTACATATCTTACTTTCTCCATTTCAAAATAAATATTGTTGAGTCTTTTTTCATAATTCAAAATAGATGAATTATTTAAAATTCAAGAGAGTTGTTGGAAATTCTTTCTATTTTTGCTTTTTATTTATATTTTTTAGATGATAATTTCAAGAGATTTAATTATTTATATTTATGATTTTACTTTTATTTATTTATATTTTCAAGAATAGTTTGAGAATAACTAAAATGACAAAAGTGGAAAGTGATGTTCAATTTATATCCTATAAAAAAAAATTCTTAATGAGTGTGCATATATTGCCTCAATAATTTATTTATTTTGAAATGGAGGGAGTATGACCTATTTTATTTTACCAATACTAAATTAGCATCTTTTTAAATTCAATTTGATATTAAAATTTTAAAAATGATCTGAGTAGTACTTTAAGTGGTTCACTCACGAAATTCAACTCTTTATCAAGTAAAATTCATGTCCATCCATATATAATTTGAACTTTCAAATATTCAATTTCAACTTCAACTTAGAGCTTATTTGACATTGCTACTAAAAATTGTTAGTTTCTAGAAGTATATTTTTAAAATAGTTTTTCAGAAAAGCATTTTTGAAAAGAAAAAAATTGTGTTTGGCTAATTCATTTGAAAGTGTTTTCGATAAACAGATTGTATTTGACTAATATTTTTTTTAAAAAAAGTGTTTTTAAGAATCAAATTACGAAAAAAAACAATTGTCAATGAAATTTTAATATTAAGATTATTTTATAAAGAGAAACTATTTTAAATATCTATAATAAATATTTTAATCAACTTTTTTATTTATATATTAAATTAAAATATACATATTCAAATTTTTAATCAATATTATACATAGATAAATAAAAATATATATTGATATAACATTTACATTATGATTTAAATATAAGTAAAAATATCAAATATAAAATAATAATATATAAAAGTAAAATAAAATTTATTATCTAAAAAAAAATTCTTAAATGAAACTTAACCAAAATTATGAGATATGCTAATTAATTAACAAGAGATATATTGGTAAATATGTATATATGGAAGGGATATTTTGGTCTTGAAAAAAATAATTTTCTTCTTCTGCTTCTGTTTTTTTTTTTAAGAAGCAGAAATTTTTAGCTTTTTTCCAACAGCAAAAAAAGTTATTTCTGCTTTCATTTATTATAAATAGCTTTACTGATTTGTCAAATCCTTGATTTTTAAAAAATATTTTTTTTTCAAAATAAGTGTTTTTGATCTCCCAACAGCAATACAAAACAACCTCTTAATATTGTGTAAACGGATAATAAATAATTTCAGGTACAGATTCTATTTTTATTTTTTCTACCATATTATCTAAATTCCTATATGAGGCTTATCAATTCTCCTTTTATTTCACTTTTAAGTGTCTTATTTTCTTTTTTCATATTTGTTTTTTTAGAAAAAGGCACCTTTTATATTTAGTAAGTTTATTTAGAGTTCCATTTTTTTTCATTTCATTAGTAATGACATACTCTCTTATAGGACTGGCGTAGCATGTTTAAGAAGTATAAGATTTAAATAGTAATTTTGATATGTTATTTTTAGTTTAATATTATAATATATTTCTTTTTACATTCTTAAACTTTGCGTTGAATTAAATTAAATATATATATAACATGAATATGTTTTGTAAAGTATATTTATAGCGTATATAAAGGATCAGTTGTTGATCACCAAGGCATCTCACAACTAGTTTTAGATTACTAATTGCATGATATTTAGCTTTCTTTTAGTTTAGTATGTATAGAAAGAAAAAAAAGGAAACATACAAAATGCTCTCTATTAGATTTTGCACAATAGATATATATGTTTTGATTTGAGCTACACTACTAAAAGATTATGTTAAGCTCCTATCAAAATTATTATATCTACGCACCCTAAAATGGGATCCTTTATTTGATGTTGAGGAAGAAACTAGCTATAGTATATACAGCTATAAGGAAGTCAGCCAGGCCACACCTAACTTATTACTGGAACTACAACATATTGTTAGACTTTTAAACTTATAAGAAAAAAATAAGATTTAACAGAATTTCTATTCATTTATATGGCAGTTTTCATAAGGCTTAGACACATATAGCTATATAAGCTTTTTCAAAAGTAAGTAGAGTCCATATCTATCCAACCACTACAAAACAAATTTCATAAAGCGAGGATTACCTTTCCTTTACAAACCAAACATAATATTTAAAAGAGAACACTATTAGACTAAAACATTATCTAGAAAATCTCACGTTCTAACACATATATCTACAAGCCTCCAAAATTATAACTACCTACTCATAGTCGGGACAGTGCCCCAACATATCCTCAGCTACACAAATCAAAATAAGACTCCTGACTCAGCAGCTTCGAAAAAAACATAGCGTACCAATTAATTATCCACTGAACTTGATAACGCTTACCAAGGAGAATCCATGTCTACCTTCTCGTCCAAAATCTGCAGGCATGAATGAAAGGCATTAGTAATAAATAATGTATCGAGTATATAAGGCAATAAAATAACTGAACAACATATATAATCAAAACTAAAACCATAATACATTGGATGTAACATGTACCAGATCTATATATTTTTGGGAAAAACGATGGAAGTCAACACTAGTAGAATGGTTACTTTGAATGGTGTTAATTATGCCATTTGAAAGGGGAAAATGGAAGATCTACTTTATGTCAAGAATTTTTACCAAACAGTCTTTATCACTGTAAAGCCTGATAATAAAATAGATGAAGAGTGGAATCTATTGTACAGACAGGTTTTGTAGATTTATTAGGCAATGGGTTGATGATAATATGTTGAACCATATTTCTGAGGAGACACATGAGCGTACCTTATGGGAATATCTTGAAAGCTTGTATGCTCGGAAGACTGGGAACAATAAAATGTTCTTAATAAAATAGATGTTAAGTTTAAAATATCATGATGGTTCTCCGAAGACAAATCACCTGAATAATTTTCGAAAAATTATGAACTAATTATATGCTATGGGCATTAAATTTGATGACAAAATTCAAGGCTTACTTTTACTTGGTTCCCTACTAGACTCTTGAAAAACATATATAACTTCATTGTCAAATTCTGCACTGGATGGTATGATCTCAATGGACTTCGCTAAGAGCAGCATCGTGAACGAAGAGATGAAAAGAAAATCTCAAGGTTCTTCTTCGTCGGATGTCCTAGTGACTGGCCCTAGGGAGAGAAGCAAGAGTCATGGTTCTCAGAATATAGAACTTAACAAGAGAAAATCTAGAGGCAGACTTAAGGATATTGAGTGTTATCATTGTGGCATGAACGAGCACACAAAGAAGTTTTGTCGAAAGTTGAAGAAGGAGAACAAAGAAAAAGAGAAAAATAAAGAAGATGGCAATGAAAATTGCCTAAACACCGTCTCTATCGAAGATCTTGTTACAGTCTTTGATGCAGATATGATAAATATTTCTTGTGATGAGTCAAGCTGGGTTTTGGACACTAATGTCGCATCTCATGTGACATCAAGGAAGAATTTTTTTTCTCTTCCTATACTCCTGGTGACTTTGTCCTTGAGTATAGGTAATGAGACTGTATCTAGGGTGGTTGGTATTGGTACAGTTTGTTTGAAAACTTAAAAACTAGTGTTGGAACTAAACTAGTTTTAAACAATGTAAAACATGCACCTGAAGTTCGTCTGCACCTAATTTCTGTAGTGTTCTAGATGATGAAGGATATGTTAGTACTAATAGCGGTGGAAAGTGGAAACTCATTAAGGGTTTCTTGGTTATGGCTCGTGGTAATAAACGTCATGGTCTATACTAGACTACGACTTCTACTTGTGCCAATATGGTGAATGCAGTTGAGAGCGATAACTCTTCAATATACAAAAGGCTTAGCTACATCAGTGAGAAAGGACTTAATGTTCTAGCCAAGAAGAAATTATTGTCAGATTTTTAAAGTGCTAAATTAGAAAAATGTAAGCACTGCTTGGCTGGAAAACAAAATAGAGTTTTCTTTAAGTCTAATCCTCCTTCAAGAAAGACAGAGTTGCTTGAGTTGGTGCACTCTGATTTATCTGGTCCAATGAAGACAAGGACTTTGGATGGTGCACTCTACTTTTATTACTTTTATTGATGACTGCTCAGAAAGCTTTGGGTCTATGTCTTGAAGATAAAAGACCAAGTGTTAGGTATCTTTAAGCAGTTTCAAGCTTCAGTTGAAAGAGAAACTGAAAAGAAACTGCAATGTATCTGTACTGATAATGGCGGTAAATATTGTGGACCATTTGACGAATATTGCAAGCATCAAGATATTAGACACCAGAAGACTCCTCCTAAGACTTCTCAGCTTAATGGGTTGGCTGAGAGGATGAACAAGACCTTGATAGAAAGAGTTAGATATTTGTTTTATGAAGTAAAGTTGTCGAACTCCTTTTGGTGTGAGGCCTTATTGACCGTTGCACATATTATTAACTTATGTCATGCGGTTGTTTTGCAAAATAATATTCTAAATAGAGTTTGGTATGAAAAGGATATTTTCTATGACCATTTGAGAGTATTCGGTTGCAAAGCTTTTATACATGTGCCGAAAAATGAGAGGTCAAAGTTAGATGTCAAGACAAGGCAGTGCATCTTTATTGAATATGGCCTTGATGAATTTGGTTATAGGCTATATAATTCAATTGAGAAGAAGTTTGTGAGAAGCCGTGATATTATCTTCAAGAAAAATCATACCATTGAAGATATTGACAAAGCAGAGAAGCTAAAATCTTCAAGTTCAGATGGAGTAGTCCATCTTGATCAAGTTTCTCATACAAGTATGAATGACGTTGGTGGGCTTGATGATCATGGTGATGCTTAGAATCAAGTCCCAGATCAACATGTTGATATTGATGATAACAATGATGTTGTTATTGATTATACTCCTGCTCATAAAGTTGTGAACAAATCAAATATTTCTCTTAGGGAGTCCACAAGATAACGTATTCCTTCCTCTCGTTATTCACCTAAGGAGTATGTGCTACTCACTGATGGGGGTGAACCTGAGTGTTATGAGAAGGCCATGTAAAATGAGCATAAGGATCAATGGATTGAAGCCATGCAAGATGAGATAAAATCTTTGCATGAGAACCACACTTATGAGTAGGTGAAATTGCCTAAGGGCATGAGAGCTTTGAAGAACAAGTGGGTGTTCAAAGTTAAAGTTGAAGAATACAGTTTGAAGCCTAGGTATAAATCTAGATTAGTTGTTAAGAGATTTGGTCAAAGAAAGGGTATTGATTTTGACGAAATATTTTCTACTATCGTGAAAATGTCCTCAACTCATACAGTTTTTGGTTTACCTGCTAGTCTTAATTTAGAGGTTGAGCAGATGGATGCGAAGACGAGTTTTCTTCATGGTGACCTAAAAAGGAGATTTATATAGAATAATTTGAGGGCTTCAAACTTAATGGTAAAGAAATATTTGTGTGCAAACTCAAAAAGAGTCTCTACGGGCTAAAGCAAGCTCCTAAACAGTGGTACAAGAAGTTTGAATCTGTTATGGGGGAGTAAGGCTACAAGAATACTTCTTCATATTATTTTGTATTTATACAAAAAAATCAGACGATGATTTTATCATCCTCTTGCTATACATGGATGATATATTGATTGTGGCCAAGAATACTTTTAAGATTAACGAATTGAAAAAAGAGTTATGTAAGTCTTTTTCCATGAAAGATTTGGGTCACGCCAAGCAAATTTTGGGCATGAGGATTACTTGTTTCAGAGATGAAAGGGTGATTTATCTGTCACAAGAGAAGTACATTAAACGTGTACTGGAGTGCTTCAATATGAAGAATGCTAAGTCTGTTGGCACACCTCTTGTCGATCATGTGAAGTTGAGCAACAAAATATGTCCTATAGCTCGAAAGGAAAAAGAGAGCATGGCCAAAATTTCATATGCCTCTATCATCAGATGTCTAATATATGTAATGGTATGCACTAGACCTGATATTTCTCACACATTTGATATTGTCAGTAGGTTTCTCGACAATCCAGGAAAATAACATTGGAAAGCTATAATCTAGATACTCAACATCTGAGAGGAAGCTCAGATAAATATTTGTGTTTAGGAGGATCAAATCCAATCTTGAAGGGCTATACATATGTTGATATGGGAAGTGACCTTGATAATAGAAAATCCACTACTATATATTTGTTTACTTTTTCAGGAAGAGCTATATCATGGGAGTTGAAGTTACAAAAGTGAGTTGCACTATCTACAACTGAAGCTGAGTATATTGTGGTACTGAAGCTGGCAGGGAGATGATATGGCTCAAGCAATTTCTTCAAGAGATTGGCTTGCATCAAAAGGAGTATGCCGTTTATTTTGATAGTCAAAGTGCAATAAACTTGAGCAAGAACTCCATAGACCATGCAAGGACAAAATACACAGATGTGAGATATCACTGGATTCGAAAAAAGATAGAAGATGAATCTATGTAGGTTGAAAAGATCTATACAAATGAGAATCGTTCAAATATATTGACCAAAGTGGTAACAAGGGACAAATTCGAATTGTGCAAAGAACTTATTGGTATGCATTCAAACTAGAGGCTCGGTGTTATCTCCTTCCGGTGAATAGGTCTGAAGGGGGAGATTTTGGGGTCCAGCCCCATTGTTGAATTCAAAAAATATTGCAACTAACCAAAGCTAACAATTTTTTCAAATCAAAATCTTACAAAAAGAAATTTGGATAGTTGAAAATATTGAAAGTTTGGTGTATTTCATGATGTCACTAATGACATCATAAGAGCAATTCTCTCTTATAAAAGATAGTGTGGCACCCAGATCCATCAAAACATAACAGTCAAGAGAAGAGACTTGAATCATACCCGTCATGACGTTTGGGGAGTTCTCCTGATCTTGGCGACTACCCATTGCATATAGACGGTTTATACCTCCGCTCATACCTGGAGTAGTGCCCCTCTGATTAACCCTAGCTGGTGGTGCGGTGGTAGAATACTGGGCCCTGTTTTCCTATGTCGAACACTCCCTCTGAAGATGGCCAACCTTGCCACATTTATAATAACCCTTATCCCCTTCTTTATACTCTTCCAAGTGGAGCTTACCAAACTTGCCGCATGGTGGCTTCCCTTTCAAACCTCAACCCATGCTAGCCTAGGATTGAGAACCCTAGGATCTAAAATTCTGGTGACTCTGTCTCTGCCGATCATACCTGTTATGCGGCATAGGTGCACTTATGGTGGACGAGGCATAGTTGGAAGACCTCTTCTGGAAGAAGGACCTGTTGCCCTTGTTCTGCCTCTGTTCATTCTCATGTCCAGCTGATTTTGCCTTCTTGCTCAGATGCTCCTCCCTGTCTTTCCTCTTCTCATCCTCCACCTTTTGAGCATACATCATTAATCTTGAAATATCCATGTCAGAGATCAATAATGCCGCTTTGCACTCCTTCTTTACATGTCTTCCCAATCTGGAGACAAATTTTCTCATCTTCGACCTCATATCTAGGATCATCTTTAGAGTATATCTGGATAGCTGGATGAACTTTAGACTGTACTCTTTAATGGTCATACCCTCTTGTTTCAGATTTACAAACTCTTCCACTTTTGCTTCCCTCAATTCTCTGGGAAAGAAGTGGTCAAGAAAGGCTCCCTCAAATTCATCCTAAATAGTAGGCTCAACATCTTCACCTCTACTTTGTTCCCACTGGTTATACCAGATGTTTGCCACATCCTTGAGCTGATAAGACATCAACTCAACCCCCTCAATCTACGTAGCATGCATAGCTTTCAGGATCTTCCACATCTCATCAATGAAATTTTGGGGGTCTTCATCAACTTTAGAACCTGTGAATATCGATGGATTCATTCTCAGGAAGTCTCTAATCCTCATGACAACAGACGTCTCTTGAGAACTAGAGCTAAGAGTTGGCGAACTTTGGTTACCATTGTGGGCAGCCACTAATTGAGTGAGCATGGCAATTGCTTCTCAAAAATCTACCTCTGAAGTTGGTGCAGGCAGAGTAGTAGACACTTGAGGTGCCTCAGCATACCTTGCAGGTCTGCCCCTATTCCTCGATGGGCGTATTTTTAACTGTGGAATCTCTGTGTTATCGGCATTTCTCGCAGTACATTTATGAGGCATTATCTGCAATGTATAAATGCACGAATTAGAAAAGAAGTCTTATAGAGTTTAACTCTATCGCACGAGTTCAGAGTATGAAAGAAGTGACATAATTCTTAATGTCTTATAGCCTCCTAATTATAAGTGTGGTGCACAACACACCCATAAGCAAGACCCTACTAGACATGGCTTTTATCTTTTTCAATATAATGAACTGGGTGGCCTATGACCTATTAAATTAAAGGTTTTTGAGTCTTCTTTCCAACGTCATCAAGATTGCATTTTTTGGAGTTTGGAGTCAAAAGTTATGACTATCTTACGACGGACTAGTGCTGCAGGAATTTCAGGCCTGGACCATAACTGAGGAAAACCTGGGCTTGGCGCCGCAGTGGCGTGATGCGCCACTATAGCGCCAGGAACAAGTCTCAGTAGTTTGTTCCTTGGCACGATGCGCCACTATCAGATGTGCAGAGTTTTTAAGCCCATTTTCCAGAACCCAGAAAATTTAGGCTTGGCGCTGCAAGGGCGCGACGCGCCATTATAGCGCCAGGAACAAGCTTCAGTAGTTTGGTCCTAGGCGCAATGCGCCACTATTAGATGTGTAGGGTTTTAAGCCTATAATTGACTTGGCGCTGCAGTGGCGCGGCGCGCCACTATAGCGCCAGAAGGGTTTTAGCCTAATTTTCCAGATTTTTGAGAAAGGGCAAATTGGATTTTTTCCTAATTATATATACTCTAGCCTTGAACGATTTGGACCATAATTTTCAGCCTTGTGCCTCTCTCTAAAAGCCCTAGACTCCACTCTCTTCTCTCTCAATCTATCTCCAACAAGGAATTGCCTTTAAAAATTTCAAGGATTCAAGCTTTCCATTGAAGACCTAACATCAAGGTTCCTTCAAAATCTTCACCAAGGTATGTAAGGCTACTCAAAGCATGGGTTGAGTCCACCCATGTGCCCTACACCTTTTTGAGGTTAAATGTTCATAAGAATGGAGTTTCTTGATAGGCTTATGTCCAAATGAGTCTTTTCATCTATTAACTTAATTTTTGTTATATTGATGTTGTTGAGTCAAGAAATTGCTAAATTCTTCATGTTAGTATGAGTTGATTGATATGAGTTGTTAAACATACTTTGTTGATTTTCTTGAATATGTTGATTATTTTAAATATGTTAACATTCTTAAATATGTTGATTTTCTTGAATTGTCTAATTAGAACCTTGGAGTCATGATGAGTCCCCGAAAGATTTGCTAAATGAATAGAAGAATGATTGGATAGGATTGTATGATGTTATAATTGCATTTTTAAATTTCACTTGAAAGATACGATTGAGATTGATCGAATAGTATGATTGGAGGAGGTTTGATTGTGATAGAATTGATGATTTGACAAGGTTCCAAATGAGACTTGTCGATATGATTTGATTGAGTTGATTGGATGGAGTTTTATGAGAATTGAGTCTTGGGAGGAGTATCGAGCACCGAATTGGGTAAGAATAAGTAATAACTCGAATCCAATAACTACGTCGCCAAACGTAGGAGGAAATTGAACCGTTAAAGTCGGATGCTTCCCCAAAATTATTGTACTGACATAATAGGACTGGTTGGATATGGATCCATGTTTGGTTGATTCGTTCATACCCTAGAAAGGTATGAATGGATGTGGCAATAACGTCGGCTTGTTGTACTATCACTGGCTTATAAGTGATAGTTGTCGGATAAGAGAAACTCTCATATAGGTCTTGATAGTACTCTGAGTTTGATTGGGTTGAATTTTATGTGATTGTTCCCGTCTAAACTATATTCTTGTTTAGACTTAGGACACTTGATCGAGTTGTTCTTTCTCTTGAGTTAAGATTTCGAGTTGATTTTATTCTTCCTTGATGTTTGTTTTATTCGGCCATTTTACATACTCGTACACTCCATGTACTGACGCCATTTGGCGTGCATCATTTTATGATGCAGAGACAGGTACTAGATATCATCAACCGATGCACCGTTGAAGATCTTTTCACTTCCAGCTAGTTGGTGAGTCCTCCCAGTTTCCGAAGGATACCAAGATTTTCTTTATAGATTTGTTTTGTTTCATTTATTTTGATTGTTGGTAGCCATGGACTTGTCATTGGCACCTCCTGGATTGTGATAGAGGCTTCATAGACTAGAGTATGGAAGTGTTAAATTGTTCGTTTTGACTAGTTTTATTCTAGCTAGTTACGAATTGGGTATTTGTTTGACCTTTGGCCCTAAATTATGAATAGTATCCTTATGATTGAGTCTTTCGCTGATAGAATGTGAACGAATGAAAGTGTGACTGGACCAGGTGGTTCACTTGAAGGCCAAAAATGGCTTTCGAGTGCCGGCCACGTCTAGGGTACCCTTCCGGGGCGTGACACACTCTCTCTCTCTCTCTTTCTCTTTCTCTCTCTCTCTCTCTCTCTCTATATATATATATATATATATATATATATATATATATATATATAAATCAAAAGAGTATTATTCTTTTTAAGTGGGTAGTAGTCATTTTGAGTGTTGTACTCGTGACTATAAGGTGTAAAATTTCTTATTTTAGTGATATCATTTTCTCCTCTTGGCCTGTGGTTTTTCCTTTATTTAAAAGAATTTCCACATAAAATTCTTGATGTCTTTATTTTCCCATTTTATTTCATTATTTTGATCAAATATATTTTTGTATTAATCCGCATTTTTCCAACACTTCTACCCACCACTTGTTATGCCCCGGGAGGGTACCCTAGACGTAACCGGCACCCGAAGGCCATTTCTGACCTCCGAGCGAACCACCTGGTCTAGTCACACATTCATTCAATCACATTCTCTTAGCAGAAACTCAATTAATGAAATACTATTCGCAATATGAGGGCCGAAGGCCAAGTATTCATCAACTCACAACAAATATGATAAGATTCCTCGAATTAACCGTTCAACCTCCCCACACTCCAGTCTATGAAGCCTCTATCCAAGTCTAAATGGTGCCAATGACAAGTCCATGGCTACCAACAATCAAAATAAAAGAAATGACAACAAAACTATACAAGAAGGCTCAATATCCTCCGGGAACTAGGAGGACTCACCAACTAGCTGGAAGTGTATGTGGATCTTCAACGGAGCGCCGGTTGATGATCTCTAGTACCTGTCTCTGCATCATGAAACGATGCAGGACAAAGGGCGTCAGTACATGGAATGTACGAGTATGTAAAATGGCCGGATGAAACCACATTAAGAAAACATCAATATCGACTCAGGACCTCAATGCATACATATATACATGACAACTCACTCAAATGTCCTCAGTCCAACAAGAATAGTTTAGACAGGACTAACTCATAAACCACTCAACTCTAATGACTCAGAGCACTATCAAGACCTAAATGGGAGTTTCTCTTAACCGACAACCATAACCTATGAGCCGGTGATAGTACAATAATCAGACGTTGTTGCCACGTCCGTCCATACCTTGCCAGGGCATGAACGCCTCTCTAATCATGGATACCATCGATTAGTCAAGTCCTATCATTTCAGGACAATAAAAATAGGAAACATCCGACTTTAACGGTTCGATCCCAAGGAAAGCATCCGACTTTAACGGTTCCATCCTTACCTACGTTGGCGGCGTAGTTTCTGGGGTTCGAGTATGGACTGTACTCTCACCCGCCTCGGTGCTCGATACTCCTTCCATGACTCCATGCTCATAAAACTCCTCTAATTATCTCAAACAAGTCCTCACGGCTAGTTTCATGTGGTACATTGCCACCTCATCAACTCAGTTCTCGTTTCAGCTCAATTAAGTCATAATGGCAAGTCTCATTTAGGACCTTGTCCACTCGTCAATCCCCCTTCAAATCAACTCAATCAAGCCTCATTTAGCTAAACATTTATGACATCTCCTCAAGCTTCAGCACAACTCTATGACCTCCGCTCAACAATTCAAGTAGAATAGCACATTTAAGGAAATTGACTTAAGCAACATAATCACATGGCTAAAGAGGTCAATAAGACGTAACAACAAGTCATCTCCATCAACTCATACTAACATGAAGAATTTTAGGGACTTCTTAGTTCAACAACATCAACACATATAGCATCAAATAAATAGGAGACATAGTTCATACAAACATAAACCATACCAAGAAACTGTATTTTCATGAACATCTAACCTCAAGGCAAGAATAGGGCACATGGGTGGACTCAACCCATGTTTTGGATAGCCTTACATACCTTAGTGAAGACTTGAAGAAAATCTTGATGTTGGGTCTTCAATGGAGAACTCAAATCTTGAAGCTCTTGGAACTCTTCTTGTTGGAATGGGGAAGAAGAAGAAGAGAGAGAGAGAGAGGCTCCTAGGGCTTTTTAGAGAGAGAGTGAGGCTGAGAAATGTGTTCCCAAAAGACCAAAGGCAATACATATATAATTTGGGTAAGTTCCCAAATTGCCCCTCCTCAAAAGTTTTGAAAATAGGCTGAAAATGCACCTGGTGCGATAGTGGCGCGTCGCACCATTGCAGCGCCAGGCCAATTATGCCTAAAACCTGCATACCTCGCAGTGGCGCGCCGCGCCAGAGCCCAAACTACTGAGGCATGTTTCTGGCGCGATAGTGGCGCGTCGCGCCCTTATAGCGCCAAGGCCATATTTTCTGGGTTCTGGAAATTCCGCTTGAAAAACCCTGCACAACTTTTTGCGGTGCGTCGCGCCAGGGGCCAAACTACTGAGGCATGTTCCTGGCGCGATAGTGGCGCATCGCGCCACTATGGCGCCAAGATCAGATTTCCACTAGTTGAACCCCAGGCCTGAAAATCTTTGTTGTGCCCGCTCATCTTAGGATCGTCATACCTTTCAACTCCGAACTCCAAAAGTCACATTCTTGGTGGCATTGGAAAGAAGACTCAACGACCTTTAATTTGATGGGTCGTGGGCCACCGAGATTATTGTTTTTCAAAAGATAGGGTCATTAGAAGTTGACCCTTTATGCAAACTCCTACCCAAACTTAGCCACGATGAATCTTTTGGATTTAATTTGATCCTAGGGGTCCTTCATGACCCCACCTCACCTCTAACGCCGCTCAAATTCTGAAAGACTCATCTCAACTCATGCATACGCTCCTCAATACTCGAGTTCGACCCTACCCGTATACAAGAAGGGTTTGAATTGTAGAGGAAAATTTTGAGGGGTGTTACATTATCTCCCCCTTGGGGTCATTCGTCCTCGAATGACGAGTGGCCAGGAATGGACTCAGGGTACAGATCACAATCAACATTCAGTCATTTAATCAACCAAATTTTTTTAAACAAATATCAATCAAAACTCAAAATGCACTAATGAATTCAAGTCAAGGAAACGTCATTACCTTCAACGTTCTCTTCGGTAGGCACGAATAGGTGTGGATATTTAGATTTCATGGCTTCCTCCGCTTTCCATGTAGCTTCCTCAACAAATTGGTTCCTCCACAGGACTTTGATTGAGGCAACCTCTTTGTTCCTCAATCTGCGAATTTGGTGATCAAGAATTTGGATCGGAACCTCCTCATAAGACAAGCTATCCTTAATTCCAATGCTATCAATGGGGACTACCAACGAGGGGTCGCCCAAGCACTTTTTCAACATCAAAATATGAAACACCGGATGAATAGAGGATAGCTCTGAGGGTAACTCTAACTCATAGGCAACACTCCCAATCCGCCTCGAAATCTGGTAAGGACCGATATACCGGGGACTAAGCTTCCCTTTTCTTCCGAACCTCATGACTCCCTTCATGGGTGATACTTTCAAATACACCCAATCACCCACCTTAAATTTCAAGTCTCTCCTCCTCACGTCGGTGTAAGATGTTTTGTGGCTTTGGGCCGTCTTTAGCCTATCTTGAATAACTCTCACCTTCTCCATGGCCTGGTGAACAAAATCGGGCCCAATCAACTCGACTTCACCAACTTCAAACCACCCAATGGGCGATCTACACCTCCTCACATACAAGGCCTCATAAGAAGTCATTTGAATGCTTGCATGATAGCTATTATTATATGCAAATTCTATGAGAGGTAAGTGATCATCCCAATTCCCCTTGAAGTCAAGCGCACATGCCCTCAACATATCTTCCAATATCTGAATGGTGCATTCTGCTTGGCCATCTGTCTGGGGATGGAAGGCCGTACTCAAATTCACCTTCGAACCCAATCCCCTCTGAAAGGATTTCCAAAATTGGGAAGTGAATTAAGCTCCTCTGTCTGAGATAATAGACAAAGGGACCCCATGCAATCTGATGATCTCCTGCATGTACAACTTTGCGTAATCCTCTGCGGTGTCAGTAGTCTTAACTGCCAAGAAGTAAGCCAATTTCGTCATTCTATCCACAATCACCCAAATCAAATCATGTTGCTTTCGGGACCTTGGTAGACCTGTGATAAAGTCCATGTTGATCATCTCCCACTTCCATTCCGGAATTTCTATATTTTGAGCTAAACCACAAGGTCTTTGATGCTCAGCCTTCACTTGTTGACAATTCGGGCATTTGGAAATGAATTCTGCAATATCTCTCTTCATCTCACTCCACCAATAGATTTCCCTCAAGTCATGGTACATTTTTGTAGAGCCCGGATGAATAGAGTATCTAGAACTATGCGCTTCGACCATAATCCTTTCTCGAACATCATCGACATCCGGCACACATAATCTATTTTGGTACCGCAATACACTATCTCCCCCTTGGGTAAAAACCATAACCTCTTATTTGTGAATGACTCCCTTCAATTGGAGAAGGATGGGATCTTGGTCTTGCTTCTCCTTTACCTCTACTACAAGTGAGGACGTAGCCCATCTCGAACGTTTACTCCACTTTCATTGTTCTCTTCGAGCCGAACTCCCAATCGGGCTAATCTATGTACCTCCTTCGCCAATTCCCTCCTTCCCTCCTCCACATGGGCAGTGCTACCCATAGACAACCTGCTAAGAGCATCAGCAATAACATTAGCTTTACCTAGATGGTAGAGGATGCTTATGTCGTAGTCCTTGAGCAGCTCAAGCCATCTCATTTGCCTCAGGTTGAGTTCCCTCTGGCTGAAGACATATTGCAGGCTCTTGTGATTGGTGAATACGTCAACATGCACTCCATACAAGTAGTGGCGCTAGATTTTAAGCGCGAATACCACAGCTGCCAGCTCAAGGTCATGAGTTGGGTAATTCTTCTCATGAACCTTAAGTTGTCTCAAAGCATAGGCTATCACCTTTCCCCTCTGTATCAATACACAGCCCAACCCAATTCTAGATGCATCATAGTAGACCACAAAGCCCTCTGTCCCATCGGGCAGAGTCAAGACAAGAGCAGTGGTTAGCTTGGCCTTCAGTTTCTAGAAACTCTCCTCACAAGCATCAGAACATTGGAACTTAGCCTTCTTTTGGGTCAGCTTAGTCAATGGTGATGATATGGATGAGAATCCCTCTACAAACCTTCGATAATACCCAGCCAAACCCAGGAAGCTCCTTATCTCTGTTGGGGATGTGGGTCTAGGCCAATTCTTCACAGCTTCAATTTTCTGAGCATCAACCTGAATACCATCTCCAGATACAATGTAGCCTAAGAAGGCCACTGATGCAAGCCAAAACTCACATTTAGAGAACTTGGCATACAATACCTGGTCTCTCAAGGTTTGTAAAACGACTCTAAGATGATAGGCGTGCTCCTCTTCATTCTTGGAGTAGACCAGAATATCATCTATGAATACAATCACAAACATATCAAGGTATAGCTTAAACACTCGGTTCATGAGATCCATGAAAGCTGCGGGGGCATTAGTCAACCCGAAGGACATGACCAAAAATTCAAAGTGGCCATAACGAGTCCGAAAAGCAATCTTCGGAATATCACATTCCCTCACCTTCAACTGATGGTAGCCGGATCTCAAGTCTATCTTTGAGAAACACGTGGCACCCTGAAGTTGGTCAAATAAATCATCTATTCTGGGGAGAGGATACTTATTCTTTATAGTGACCTTGTTCAGCTGCCTGTAGTCGATACACATTCTAAGGGACCCATCCTTCTTTTGAACAAATAGGACCGGAGCACCCCATGGTGAGACACTCGGCCTAATAAATCCCTTATCTAACAAGCCCTTCAACTGCTCCTTCAACTCTTTCAACTCAGATGGGGCCATTCTTTAAGGAGGAATCGAGATAGGCTGAGTATCAGGAAGGACATCAATCCCAAAGTCAATCTCCCTATCAGGAGGGACTCCAAGCAGATCTTCAGGAAAGACATCTAGAAATTCGTTGACAATCGAACCGACTCGAGGGATGGAGACTCAGTATTGTCATCTTTCACTCGGACAAGGTGATAAATACATCCCTTTGAGATTAACTTCATGGCCTTAAGGTAAGAAATAAACTTACCCCTAGGCATAACAGGACTACCCCTCCACTCTATGACAGCCTCATTCGGGAATTTGAATTTGACAACCTGAGTTCTACAATCAATAAAGGCATAACAGACATAAAGCCAGTCCATGCCAAGAATCACATCAAAATCGACCATGTTCAACTCAACTAGGTCGGCCAAAGTGTTCCTGTGATGGATCGACACAGTGCAATCTCTATAGACTCTCTCAGCTAAGGCAGAATCACCGATAGGAGTAGCTACGCAAAAGGGCTCACAAAGATATTCAAGAACTTTATTGAATTTACTAGCCACATAAGGAGTCACAAAAGATAGGGTGGCACCCGGATCCATCAACACATAACAATCAAGAGAAGAGACTTGAATCATACCCGTCACGACATTTGGAGAGTTCTCTTGATCTTGGCGACTACCCATAGTATATAAATAGTTTGTACCTCCGCTGGTGCCGGGAGTAGTGCCCCTCTGATTGCCCCTAGCTGGTGGTGCGGTGGCAAAATGTTGGACTCTGTTTCCCCCTGTTGGACACTCTCTCTGAAAATGGTCCATTTGACCGCATTTATAGCAACCATCCCTTCTCGCTCTGCATTCTCCCCAGTGGAGCCTACCACACTTGCCGCATGGTGGCTTTCCCCTCACACCTTGACTTACACTGGCCTGGGATTAAGAACCCTAGGGTCTAAAATTCTGACGACTCTGTCCCTGCCGATCATACCTATTATGCGGCATAGGTGCACTGGCAATAGATGAGGCATAGTTGGAAGGCCTCTTCTGAAAGAAGGACCTGTTGCCCTTGTTTTGCCTCTGTTCACTCTCCTAGCCCGCTGATTTTACCTTCTTGCTCAGGTGCTCTTCTTTGTCTTTTCTTTTCTCCTCCTCCACCTGTTGGGCATACACCATTAATCTGGAAATATCCATATCTGAGATCAAAAATGCTGCTTTGCACTCCTTCTTCACATGCCTTTCTAATCCGGAGATGAACTTCCTCATCTTCGACCTCACATCTGGGATCATTTCTGGAGCATACCTGGATAACTGGATGAACTTCAGGCTATACTCCTTAACGATCATGCCTTCTTGTTTCAGGTTTACAAATTCCTCCACTTTCGCTTCCCTCAATTCTCGGGGAAAGAAGTGGTCAAGTAAGGCTCCCTCAAATTCATCCCATCTAGCAGGTTCAGCATCCTCACCCCTACCCTGTTCCCATTGGTATACCAAATGTTTGCCACATCCTTGAGTTGATAAGACACCAACTCGACCCCCTCGATTTCCATGGCATGCATAGCTTTTAGAATCTTCCACATCTCATCGATAAAGTTTTGGGGATCTTCATCGACCTTAGAACCCGTGAATGCCGGTGGATTCATCCTCAGAAAGTCTCTAATTCTAGTGGCAGCAGATGGCTCATGGGAACTAGAGCTGAGAGCTGGCAAACTCTGGTTCCCATTCCGAGCAGACATTAATTGAGTGAGCATGGCAATCGCCCCTCGGACTTCTGCCTCTGACGTGGGTGCAGACGGAGTAGCAGGCACTTGGGGTGCCTCCGCATACCTCGCGGGTCGGCCTTTAGCCCTTGCTGGGCGTACCTCCAATTGGGGCATCTTGGCGTTGTCAGCGTTTCTCTGGCTAGCCGTACGTTTAGGAGGCATTATCTGTAACGCACAAACGCACGAATTAGAAAGGAGTTTTGTAGAGTTTAACTCTATCGCACGAAGTCAGAGTATGAAAGAAGTGAAACAATTCCTAATGTCCTATAGCCTCCTGCTTATAAGTGTGGTGCACAACACACCCATAAGCAAGACTCTACTAGACACGGCTTCATAGACTCCCTAGGACACTTGAACTCTGGGCTCAGATATCATGTTTGTTACGCCCCGGGAGGGTACCCTAGACGTAACCGGCACCCGAAGGCCATTTTTGACCTCCGAGCGAACCACCTGGTCCATTCACACATTCATTCAATCACATTCTCTTAGCGGAAACTCAATTAATGAAATACTATTCGCAATATGAGGGCCGAAGGCCAAGCATTCATCAACTCACAACAAATATAATAAGACTCCTCGAATTAAACGTTCAACCTCCCCACACTTCAGTCTATGAAGCCTCTATCCAAGTCTAAAAGGTGCCAATGACAAGTCCATGGCTACCAACAATCAAAATAAAAGAAATGACAACAAAACTGTACAAGAAGGTTCAATATCCTCCAGGAACTAGGAGGACTCACCAACTAGCTGGAAGTGTATGTGGATCTTCAATGGAGTGCCGGTTGATGATCTCTAGTACCTGTCTCTGTATCATGAAACGATGCAGGCCAAAGGGCGTTAGTATATGGAATGTACGAGTATGTAAAATGGCCGGATGAAACCACATTAAGAAAACATCAATATCAACTCAGGACCTCAACGCATGTATATATACATGACAACTCACTCAAATGTCGTAAGTCCAACAAGAATAGTTTAGACAGGACTAACTCATAAACCACTCAACTCTACTGACTCAGAGCACTATCAAGACCTAAATGGGAGTTTCTCTTAACCGACAACCATCACCTATGAGCCGGTGATAGTACAACAATCAGACGTTGTTGCCACGTCCGTCCATACCTTTCCAGGGCATGAACGCCTCTCTAATCATGGATACCATCAATTAGTCAAGTCCTATCATTTCAGGACAATAAAAATAGGAAACATCCGACTTTAACAGTTCGATCCCAAGGAAAGCATCCGACTTTAACGGTTCCATCCTTACCTACATTGGCGGCATAGTTTCTGGGGTTCAAGTATGGACTGTACTCTCACCCACCTCGGTGCTTGATACTCCTTCCATGACTCCATGCTCATAAAAACTCCTCTAATCATCTCAAACAAGCCCTCACGGCTAGTTTCATGTGGTACATTGCCACCTCATCAACTCAGTTCTCGTTTCAGCTCAATTAAGTCATAATGGCAAGTCTCATTTAGGACCTTGTCCACTCGTCAATCCCCCTTCAAATCAACTCAATAAAGCCTCATTTAGCTAACCATTTATAACATCTCCTCAAGCTTCAGCACAACTCTATGACCTCCGCTCAACAATTCAAGTAGAATAGCACATTTAAGGAAATTGACTTAAGCAACATAATCACATGGCTAAAACGGTCAACAAGACGTAACAACAAGTCATCTCCATCAACTCATACTAACATGAAGGATTTTAGGAACTTCTTAGCTCAACAACATCAACACATATAGCATCAAATAAATAGCAGACATAGTTCATACAAACATAAACCATACCAAGAAACTCTATTTTCATGAATATCTAACCTCAAGGCAAGAGTAGGGCACATGGGTGGAATCAACCCATGTTTTGGATAGCCTTACATACCTTAGTGAAGACTTGAAGAAAACCTTGATGTTGGGTCTTCAATGGAGAACTCAAATCTTGAAGCTCTTAGAACTCTTCTTGTTGGAAATGGGGAAGAAGAAGAAGAAGAGAGAGAGAGAGAAGCTCCTAGGGCTTTTTAGAGAGAGAGTGAGGCTGATAAATGTGTTCCCAAAAGACCAAAGGCAATACATATATAATTTGGGTAAGCTCCCAAATTGCCCCTCCTCAAAAGTTCTGAAAATAGGCTAAAATTGCACCTGGCGCGATAGTGGCACATCGCGCCATTGCAGCGCCAAGACAATTACGCCTAAAACCTGCACACCTCACAGTGGCGCGTTGCGCCTGAGCCCAAACTACTGAGGCATGTTTCTGGCGCGATAGTGGCGCGTCGCGCCCTTATAGCGCCAAGGCCATATTTTCTAGGTTCTGGAAATTCGGCCTAAAACACCCTGCACAACTTTTAACGGCGCGTCGCTCCAGGGGCCAAACTACTGAGGCATATTCCTGGCACGATAGTGGCACGTCGCGCCACTACGGCGCCAAGCCCAGATTTCCAGTAGTTGAACCCCAGGCCTGAAAATCTCTGTTGTGCCCGCTCATCTTAGGATCGCCATACCTTTCGACTCCGAACTCCAAAAGTCACATTCTTGGTGGCGTTGGAAAGAAGACTCAACGACCTTTAATTTGATGGGTTGTGGGCCATCCAGATTATCGTCTTTCAAAAGATAGGGTTGTTAGAAGTCGACCCTTTATGCGAACTCCTACCCAAACTTAGCCACGATGAATCTTTTGGATTTAATTTGATCCTAGGGGTCCTTCATGACCCCACCTCACCTCTAACGCTGCTCAAATTCTCAAAGACTCATCTCAACTCATGCATACGCTCCTCAATACTCGAGTTCGACCCTACCCATATACAAGAAGGGTTTGAATTCTAGGGGAAAATTTTGAGGGGTGTTACACCACTAGACATGAAATTGGCATTACTAAATATGAGTTCTTGACAAAATACTAACACCAACGTCAATTGAGACTCCCATGAGAATAGATGGAGTGAGGATTTGAGATTTATGAGTTCAAATAGGGATGACAAATGGGATGTCAAGTCGGATATGGGTGGGTTAAAAATGAGTCAGATATAAATGGAAGAAATATCTTACCCAGCCATATTTGATACCAATAAAAAATAGATAAACCGATAAATAGATGGATATCCATATTCTATATATATTGCTTCTTATTATGTAAAAGAAATAAGTGCTTTTATATTAGAATTATTTTTTTATATTTTTTTTATCCTTTTAGGATGTTGTCACACCCCGAGAGGGTACCCTAGATGTGGGCGGCACTCGAAAGCCATTTCTGGCCTTCAAGCAAACCACTTGATCCAGTCACACTTTCATTCAATCACTTTCTATAGGCGGAAGACTCTATTATAGGACTACTATCCATAATCTAGGGCCAAAGGCCAAACAACTATCAAATCAATACTCAGCTAGAATAAAACTAGTCAAAACGAACAAATCAACATTTCTACATTCTAGTCTATGAAGCCTCTATCAACAATCTAGGAGGTACCAATTACAAGTCCATGGCTATCAAAAGTCAAAATAAGGGAAACAAATCAAAGCTGCAAGATAAATCTCGGTATCCTCTGGGGGAACTGGGAGGACTCACCAATTAGCTGGAAGTAAGTGGATCTTCAATGGTGCGTCGGTTGATGATCTCGAGTACCTATCTCTGCATCATGAAATGATGCAGGCCAAATGGCGTCAGTACATGGAATGTACGAGTATGTAAAATGGCCGAATAAAACAACCATCAAAGAAGAATCAAATCAACTCGGAGTCTCAACTCAGAAGAAAGAACAGTTCAATCAAGTGTCCTAAGTCTAAACAAGAATATGGTTTAGACGGGACCAATTACATGTCATTCAACCCAATCCGACTCAGAATACTATCAAGACCTATATGGGAGTTTCTCTTATCCGGCAACCATCACTTATGAGCTAGTGACAGTACAACAAGCCAACGTTGTTGCCACATCCGTTCATACTTTGCCAGGGTATGAACGAATCAACCAATCATGGATCCAATCCAACCAAGTCCTATCATGTCAGGACAATAATTTTGGGGAAGCATCCGACTTTAACGGTTCAATCCCCTCCTATGTTTGGCGACGTAGTTATTGGATTCGAGTTATTACTTACTCTTACCTAATTCGGTGCTCGATACTCCTCCCAAGACTCAATGCTCATAAAACTCCATCCAATCAACTCAATCAAATCATATCGACAAGTCTTATTTGGAACCTTGTCAAATCATCAATTCTATCACAATCAAACCTCCTCCAATCATACTATCCGATCAATCTCAATCGTATCTTTCAAGTGAAATTTAAAAATGCAATTATAACATCATACAATCCTATCCAATCATTCCTCTATTCATTTAGCAAATCTTTCCGGGACTCATCAAAACTCCAAGGTTCTAAGTCAACAATTTAGGATAATCAAAATATTTAAGAAAATTAACATATTCAAAGAAATCAACATAGTTAAGAAAATTAATAAAATATGTTTAACCACTCCTATCAATCAACTCATACCAACATGTAGCACATTACTTTCTTAACTCCACAACATCAGCATAACAAAAATTAGGATAATAGATGTAAAGACTCATTTGGACATAAGCCTATCAAGAAACTCCATTTTTTTTGAACATTTAACCTCAAATAAGGTGTAGGGCACATGGGTGGACTCAACCCATGTTTTGAGTAGCCTTACATACCTTGGTGAAGACTTTGAAGAAACCTTGATGTTAGGTCTTCAATGGAAGGCTTGAATTCTTGAAGTTCTTGAAGGCAATCCTTATTGGAAATGGATTTGAAGGAGAAGAGAGGGGATTTCTAGGGCTTTTTAGAGAGAGGAATGGACTGAAAATAATGGTTCAAACGTCCCAAGGCTAATGTATATATAATTTGGGGAAATACCCAAATTGCCCTTTCTCAAAAAATCTGGAAAAAGGGGCTAAAATCCTCCTGGCGCTATAGTGACGCGCCGCACCACTGCAGCGCCAAGTCGAATATAGGCTTAAAACCTGCACATCTGATTGTGGCGCATCGCACCAAGGACCAAACTACTAAGGCTGTTTTATGGCACTATAGTGGCGCGTCGCGCCCTTACAGTGCCAAGCCTAAATTTTCTGGGTTCTGGAAAATAGGCTTAAAAACCCTGCACATCCAATAGTGGCGCGCCACGCCAGGGACCAAACTACTGAGGCTTGTTCCTGGCGCTATAGTGGCGCGTCGCACCACTGCGGCGCCAAGCCCAGGTTTCCTGCAGTTACAACTCAGGCCTGAAATTCTTGTAGTACTAGTTCGTCTTAGGATAATCATAACTTTTGACTCCGAACTCCAAAAATTACAACCTTGGCGGCGTTGGAAAGAAGACTCGAAGACCATTAATTTAATAGGTCATGGGCCACCCACATCGTCATATTTCAAAAGATATGGTCGTTAGAAGTCGACCCCTTATACGAACTCATGCATACAATTCACAATAGTCGAGTTCGATCCTACACGTACGCGAAGAAGGGTCCGAATCTTAGTGAGAAATTTTGGGGGGGTGTTACAGATGTGTTTGGTATGAAGAAAAATATTTTCATCTCCTTTTCGTGATATATAATTATATTTTTTTAAAAAGAAACGAACCCTAGTTAACTTTTCTTTGATAATATGATTTTGAAATCGCGTTTGCGAAATAGTGCAAAGAAGTGATAGTTTTTGTTTATTTAGAGATGATGGTAATGCTGGCAACAAAATAGTAACTCACGGGTGAATAATTATGATAAATAAATGGTGTATCACCACACCCTTCCTTTCTTTCTCCCACTTTCCACCTTCACATAAGGTCAATATTACTATCCCTGCCTGCTGCAAAATATATAGCCCATAATCTATCCACTTTGATACACAAAATTCAAACTCACGGATTTTGATCAACATAATTATCGTAATTGATAAAAAGTGATAAAAGAAATATCTTATTTCTGTCTAAAACAATTACAGTAAATTTCCCTTCCTTAACAACGTTTAATCTCAAATTCAGATTCAATAACACGATGAAAATAATTTAACTCTCTTCTTTCGGTATTACCATATCATATAATTTGGATCTCTCACTTAGGCTTTATTTGTTTTCATTAAGACTTAACGTCTGAATCTGAATGATTAAGATGTTGTCTCAAGATCTAAACATTGAATCATTAAGACTGTTTGTTTTTCAAAATCTGAATGTACATAATTTATTTATATATGTAAATGATAAAAAATAGAAAATTCAAAATAAAAATTAATAAAATATTAAAAAATTAATAAAATAAAATCATTATTTGATTAAAAAGAATACTTATGCTTTCTAATGATGGTGGAGATAGTTTGTAGTGGTGGTGGTAATGATAATAGTTTTTGTTAACGACTAGTAATGATAGTGATTATAGTTGTGACGGTGCATGTGGTTGGTATTATGGCGACTATCATAATGGTGGTGATTGATTGTGGTGTTAGTGATTGTAATGATAAAACTAGTTGATGTTAATAGTTGGTGGCGTCTGAAGAATGTGTAGTCGTTCACTACCAGAAAAACATCTATTAGCTACAGGAAACGTGGTCCTTAAAAGTCTAAAATTTGGTCCCAAAAAGTTAATAGCCACCAAAAAAAGGTAGTCGCCACTCGTCCCTATGGGCTCCTTCGCTAAAGGTCAATAGCGACGGAGTTCGAACACTGGTCCTTAAAGTCTTTTTGTGACTAGAAAAAAACTTGTCCCTAAATTACTTTTGGTGGCCACTTTACCTGTCCCAAACCATAGATAGTGAATAGCTTTGACTAGTCCTAAAACATTGTATAAAACCAGAAATATGGTCCTTACAAGTGATTTATAGACCATAAAATGTAGGTCCCTAAATAATATGTGAACATTTTCTACAATTCTTTTGAATTTATGTATAATCACAACAACATAAACAAAATTATCAATAATGTCATGATTTCATATTATATCTACATGTACAAAAAATGTATAACATCCCACTGGTGGTTGTATATCATAAATAATTTATACAATGACTTAGCAAAAAATGTTATGATTTCCCTAAATGACTTCCAAGTGAAACATAACCAATTTGTCATCTTGTATTAAGTTTTCAAAACTTGCAGCTTGACTTGAAACTTCTAATCTTCAAATCTTGCTAAAAATATAGGAAGGATGCTCTTTAAATCTTCAAATCTTGCTAAAAGTATAAGAAGGATGCTCTTTAAGATAAAAAAGAATAACTAAATAAATAAAAAAGGATGCTCTTTAAGAAATTATCAAATAATAAATATCAAATAGTATCCGAAGAAAACAAAAATAATTGCATACATAAAGTTTGAAGATAACAACATTAATGGAGAGGAGAACACCTAAATATTGTATACGCTGTCCCTCTCTTTCAATAACACATCATTCTCACATGTATAGTTTTTCAACCACATATTTCAAATGCAGATTCATATTAAATAAGCTATTTTATTTTTGAAATATAGATTCATTATGTTTGTCCTAAATGTCCTAGTAAAACATAACCAATTTCACTTTATAAAGTTTCTACAACTACGCCTTCAATTTGCAGTAATGAAAAAAGGACAGGAACCAAAATAAAACAGATAAATAATTTAGAATGATGTTTCTAAATGCAGTGTCATTCTCTATCATAAAGCACAAGTAAGCACAGATCATCACTTAAAGAAAACCCCCTTACAAGCCATATTTCTAAAAAACTTCAAAATTATAGGACATATTTCTATATGAAATAGCAAGCTTGCATCCAAGACATACAAAGTTAACTTTGTAAATAAATTTAACAATGCTCTTAATAGTCATATTCCAATAATCCTCTTGAGGTGCAGTTGTATTAATACAATTGATTAACATATACACAAAATTACCTCATAAGAAAAAGAATGCACAATAGTACAAATATTTATTGGCTAAACTAATTTCTAACTTCATTGCAGCAAAATGAACACCATAGATTGGAAGCTTTCCTTTTAACCTATAAGCACAATCACCCTCACACTTGATCAATGAAGACAACTACACAACACCACATGTCTAAGTATAATCAAGTGTGAACATCCACAGGTTGATTACATGAAAAATCCTATTTCAAAGAGAGAACTAACCAATGAATGTAGAGGTGTTGGGTCGATATTGTCACACCCCGGGAGGATACCCTAGGTGTGGCCGACACTCAGAAACTATTGCTAGTTCCCAAGAAAATCACTTGGCATGTTCACATATTCATTCAATCAACATTCTATTAGCGGAAGACTTAACTCATCAAGATGATCAAATAGATAACTTATAGAATAAGGCCAAAGGCCAACAATCTTTCTTATCCAATCAACAAGACTAGTATGAATAAAACTAGTCAAAAGACAATACCCAATCAACAAATCAACAATCTAGTCTATGAAGCCTCTATCAACAGTCTAAGTGGTGCCAATGACAGGTTCATAGCTATCTTAATCAACATAAAAGTAAAAATCTAAACTCTAAAGCTAGATGATAAAAGAGTGAAATCTTCTGAAAGCAGGGAGGACTCACCTGTCACGCCCCGGGAGGGTACCCTAGACGTAACCGGCACCCGAAGGCCATTTCTGACCTCCGAGCGAACCACCTGGTCCAGTCACTCATTCATTCAATCACATTTTCTTAGCGGGAACTCAATTAATGAAATACTATTCACAATATGAGGGCCGAAGGCCAAGCATTCATCAGCTCAACAACAAAAATAATAAGACTTCTCAAATTAACCGCTCAACCTCCCCACAATCCAATCTATGAAGCCTCTATCCAAGTCTAAAAGGTGTCAATGACAAGTACATGGCTACCAACAATCAAAATAAAAGAAATGACAACAAAACTGTACAAGAAGGCACAATATCCTCCGGGAACTAGGAGGACTCACCAACTAGCTAGGAGTGTAAGTGGATCTTCAACGGAGCGCCGGTTGATGATCTCTGGTACCTGTCGCTGCATCATAAAATTATGTAGGCCAAATGGCGTCAGTACATGGAATGTACGAGTATGTAAAATGGCCGGAGGAAACAACATCAAGAAAGCATCAATATCAACTCAGGATATTAACTCATATATATATATACATAACAACTCACTTAAATGTCCTAAGTCCAACAAGAATAGTTTAGACAGGACTAACTCATAAGCCACTTAACTCAACTGACTCGGAGCACTATCAAGGCCTAAATGGGAGTTTCTCTTAACCGACAACCATCACCTATGAGCCGGTGATAGTACAATAATCAGACGTTGTTGCCACGTCCGTCCATACCTTGTCAGGGCATGAACGCCTCCCTAATCATGGATACCATTGATTTCTTTGGCTTGCTACTTTCGCGTCACAGATAATAGCACTCAATTTAGTCAAGTCCTATCATTTCAGGACAGTAAAATGGGAAACATCCGACTTTAACGGTTCGATCCCATGGGAAGCATCCGACTTTAATGGTTCCATCCCTACCTACGTTGGCGGCGTAGTTTCTGGGGTTCGAGTATGGCCTATACTCTTGACCGCTTCGGTGCTCGATACTCCTTCCATGAATCTATGCTCATAAGACTCCCTCTAATCATCTCAAACAAGCCCTCACGGCTAGTCTCATGTGGAACATTTCCCACTCATCAACTCTATCCTCATTCTTAACTCAATTTGAGTCATAATGGCAAGTCTCATTTAGGACCTTGTCCACTCGTCAATTCTATTCTCCAATTAACTCAATCAACTCATATCGACAAGTCTCATTACAACCTTGTCAACTCATCACTTTACCATGATCAAATCTCTCTCAATCACACTATCCGACCAATCTCAATCATATCTTTCAAGAGAAATTTAAAAGCACATTTATAACAACATATAGATATAACCAATCATTTACTCTATCCGTTTGAGAAATCTTTGAGACTCATCACAACTCAAGACTTTAAAATCAACACTTTATAATAAGCAACACTTCTTAAGAAATTAACATCTTTTATCATGATCCACATAATTAGAACGATCAACAACACATATTTAACAACTCATCATCATTAACTCATACTCACATAAAGGCTCATTTTAGGAACTTCTTATCTCAACAACATCGACACACATAGAATCAAATAAGTAGGGGATGAAGTTCATACAAGCATAAACCATACCAAGAAGCTCTATTTTCATGAACATCTAACCTCAAAGCAAGAGTAGGACACATGGGTGGACTCGACCCATGTTTTAGATAGCCTTCCATACCTTAGTGAAGACTTGAAGAAAACCTTGTGGTTGGGTCTTCAATGGAGGACTCAAATCTTGAAGCTCTTGGACTCTTTTTGTTAGAAATGGAGAAGAAGAAGAAGAGAGAGAGAAAAGCTCCTAGGGCTTCTTTTTTTTAGAGAGAGAGTAAGGCTGCAAGAATGGGTTCCCAAAAGACCAAGAGTAACATATATATAATTTGAGTAAGTTCCCAAATTAGCCCTCCTCAAAAGTTCTGAAAATAGGCTAAAAACGCACCTGGCGCGATAGTGGCGCATCGCGCCATTGCAATGCCAGGCTGAATACGCCTAAAACTTGCACACCTCGTAGTGGCGCGCCGCGCCAGAGACCAAACTACTGAGGCATGTTTCTGGCGCGATAGTGGCGCGTCGCGCCCTTACAGCGCCAAGGCCATATTTTCTGGGTTCTGGAAATTTGGCCTGAAAAACCCTGCACAACTTTTAGTGGCGCGTCGCGCCAAGGACCAAACTACTGAGGCATGTTTCTGGTGCTATAGTGGCGTGTCGCGCCCTTGCAGCGCCAAGGCCATTTCCCCAGCAGTTGCAACCCAGGCCAAAATGAAATTCCTGTCGTGCTAGCTCGTTTTAGGATCGTCATATCTTTTGACTCCGAACTCCAAAATTTACGTTCTTGGTGGCGTTGGAAAGAAAACTCGACGACCTTTAATTTGATAGGTCATGGGCCACCCAGATTGACGTCCTTCAAAAGATAGGGTCGTTAAAAATCGACCCTTATACGAACTCATCCTAAACTTAGCCACGACGGATCTTTCGGACTTAGCTCGGTCCTAGGGGTCCATGGTGACCCCACATCACCCCTAACACTGGTCAGTCCCTCAGAGACTCATCTTAACTCACGAATATACTTCAAGATACTCGGGTTCGACCCCTCCCGAACACAAGAAGGGTCCGAATCTTTGGAAAAATTTTGAGGGGTGTTACATCACCAATCAGCTAGAATGTGGAAAAGATCTTCAATGGTGCGCCTGTTAATAATCTCTAGAACTTGTCTCTACATCATGAAACAGTGAAGGCCCAAATGGATGTTAGTACATAGAATATACAAGTATGTAATATGGCAGAATGAAACATGCATCAAGGTAGAATAATACCAATTCAGATATCTGAAATCAGAAAGATGAGAAAGTCAATCAGGATGTCATAAGTCTAAAACAAGAGTAAGGTTTAGACAGAGACCAATCATATACAATCAAATCCAATCAAGTCCAATCCAATCAAGGTACTATCAAGGCCTATATGAGAGTTTCTCTTATACAAAAACACTCACTTATGAGTCAGTGATCATATAACAAGCTCGTTACTGTTGCCACAACCATCCAATACTTTGCCAGGGTAAAAGACAAATCATCCAATCATAGATCCAATCAATCAATCAAGTCGTATATTTTTGGGACAAAAAAAGGAAAACATCTGACTTTAACGGTTCAATCCTCTCCTACACTAGCTACGTAGTTATTGGGTTTGAGTTATTATTTACTCATACACAATTTGGTGCTCGATACTCCTCCCAAGACTCAATGCTCATAAGACAATCAATCCCAATCAAATCAATCCACAAGTCTCATATGGACTCTTATCAGTTCATCTGTTTTATCCAATCAATCCTTTCAACTATTCAAATATCCAATCATTCCCAATCATTTAAGAGTAGTTGGGACAATCATTTATGACAACATTCAGTTGAGACGATTCAATTGGTTTCAATAATGAAGATACAAAGGACTATCAAATTTCATCAATACTATCATCATACTCACATCTCCATTACAATTATGCATTCACAAGTTCAAGGCTCTAGACTCAATCCTTAGACCTATACATTCAATATTAGTCAAAATACTATTAGGTTTTACAAAATAAGTAGTTTCAATAATTTGTTCAAGAAATAAGTTCGTAGAAAATATCAATTATGCAAAATTATGTAAAATATGTTAAATTTAAAGAAATTTTTTAGAAACTCAATTCATTCACAAATCAACATATCACAATCATGGGTGTTCTTCCATGCTTTAGTTTAGCCTTACATACCTGAAAATTGAAAGAACGATCGAGACTTTGAAGGAATGACTTGAAAACCTTGAATCCTAGATTTCTTTCTTCTCTCCAATTCTCTTCTCTCAACGTTCTAAGTGTTAAATGAGAGAAAATACCCTTAGGGTATTGATAAGGGATGAATTTTAGTCCCAAAACAGCTTGGGTTAAGTTTGGAAAAGGTAGGAAAATTCTGGAATGCCCTTCATTAAGAAATATTTGGAAAATGGGGTCGGGCGTACTGTTGGCACGCCGTCCCAGGCTCCAAACTATTGCGGCTTATTTCAGGTGCAATGGCGGTGCGCGCCCAGGCCCTAAACTACTGCAGTCAGTTTCGGGCACGCTGGTGGTGCGCCGCGCCAGGCCCTAAACTACTGCAGCACTAATCTCAGGTAAAACGGTCATAACTTTTTACTCGGAATGAGGAAGACTTAGTGGTATTGGAAAGAAGACTCAAAGAACTTTATTTTGATAAGTCATAGGCTACCTAACACTTGATATTATGAAATTTATGATCGTTTGAAGTTGACCATACGAAAAGTCAATCGGTAAAGGATCTTTGAACTCGACTTAGTACTAGAGGTTCCTCATGACCCTAATTAACCTCTAATACGCTTCAAATATTTAGGAATTGATCCTAAAACATATATACAATTAGGAGTCATCAGGCTCGAGCCTATATGCATAAAAAAATGGCTCGGGTCTTAGCTTAAGGAAGAATCAAGAGGACTACGAGATCTTGATGCTTGTGTTTTAATGATAACTTTAATTTTCAACTAAATAATCTTATTAGTTACCTAGAATATAGGAACAAACACCAATCATGAACTATATGGATTATTAAATCTTAAGAAGATGCAATAATGTTTAGCAGTCATATCAGTAGGGCTTCAACTAGCTTAAGAACTTAAAAAATGGAGTTTTAGCACTAAAGAATATAAGACACACTAGAATATAAAATGTGATTATGGACACTATTTTCTCACGATAAACTTGACTTTCCATTAGTATTATGTCGATATTACAAGTTTTCAATAGGAAAAAAAGTTTAGTACTTGACTTTAACATGAGGGTATATATATAGAAATGGATTTGTTTAGCTTGCTATCCGTAATTATTTATATGGTTATTAATTATGTGATAAGCTTGAGAGAAATGGTGGCCACATTAATTACTACTTTGTTGCATTCTTTCTCCACTTTCACGTGGAAGTGGAGTTGACAACACCACATCCTTTATTGTTTCTTTACTTTTGAGTGAGGTCTATGTCACGTGTACATTTAAATATTGTGTAATTCCGTGATAAAATATACACAATTTTTTTATGACAAACTTTGATTGACAAAGAGTTTATTTTTCTGGAAATTAGATTCCAAAATCTTTAATTTAATAGTAGTAGGCATTCTAAATCCTTGTAAATTAAGAGATATGCACATTCCATGTTATACCATGTATGATTGTTTGAAATACTTTACCGTAACAAAATCTTTAACTTGAATTTTTGTTTCGAGTCTGTCTTTGGCTTCTAACTTTGATCTGATACTTTGAACACTTTCATACATCACCCTGTTGATACAACCACCCATTTGCAATCCCATTCTCCCTCCATCTCATCTACGGGTTATGTAAAGTGATACAATTAGACTCATAAGTCTTCGACGATCTAATTCAAACACTTCCGAACGTACATATATTATATCCTCCCCTTAAAAACATTCTTCCTCGAATGGTTCTATTGCACACGATTGAGTCTAGGAAACTGTAAATCTTTAGCAGAGTCTCCTCTACTAATTGAGCTATCCCACACCCGCAAAGCAGCCAGAAACATGTTATATGCTGCACATGGCCATTAGCAACTAATAACACTTCAAATCATATTAGACCACTTCTAACTCTACAAGGTCTGCTAAGGTCTTATAACTACGAATTTCTATCACACGACTTTGACAACTCAGCTCTACAGCATGATCTAAAACATGAAAGAATAGTAATCAATTATAAATGTCTTGTACCCTACTGTTTATAAGTTTGGTGCAAAACACACTCATAATAAGACTTTACTAGACATGTCTTGTAGACTCTATTGAAAGTAGTGCCTCAAAATCTGGAGATTAGTTGTATTTTCTGTTGTATCTCAAAATACAATTTAAAAGTAGGATTAATTTCAGATAAATAAGGCTGCAATATTGTGCAGAATCTGATAGTCTATTGCTATTTTTAGGCTTTAGTTATGCAAATAATCTTAGCTTATTTTACTTCTTTTCTTTAGCTTTTGCAGTTATGAATTCATGTATTTATATGACAGTCAGTATTTCAATAAAGTTGCAATATAACTTAGTTATTTGTTCGTTTTCTTTCTCTGTCGTCGAAATCAGTTTTTTATCCTACAGATTGGTATCAGAGCATTGCCATCTTAAGGGACCTGTGAGAAGAGAGTGAACCATATAAAACCATTCTTTGAATTATTATCTTAAATAGTTTATAGAAAATGAATTCTGAAACAAGTTTCTTAACTCCACCAATCTTCAATGGTGAGAATTACCAAACTTGGACAATTAGAATGACTGTTCATCTTGAATCGCTGGATCTCTGAGAAGTAGGAGAAGTGGACATGAAGTAATTCCTCTTGGTGATAATATAACAATAAACCGGATTAAAAATCACAAGGAGAATAAGACAATGAAAGCTAAAGCTAAAGCTTGCCTTTTCTCTGCAATATCCCCTTCAATTCTTACCAGAATTATGCAAATGAAGTCTGCTGCAGAAATTTGGGAGTATATCAAAAAATAATACCAAGGAAATTAAAGAGTGAAGAATATGCAAGTGATGAATCTGATCCAAGAATTTGAAATGAAGAGAATGAAAGAATCAGAACTATAAAAGATTATGCAGATCAGCTACTCGACTTGGCCAACAAGGTGAGATTGTTTGTTAAGGATTTCACTGATGAAAGAATTGTTCAAAAGATTCTTGTTACACTTCTTGAGAAATATGAAGCCACAATTTCTTCTTTAGAGAATTCTAAAGATTTGTTAAGTGTTACCTTGGCAGAACTTGTTAAAGCTTTGCAGGAATTGGAGAAAAGGAGAATAATGAGGAAAGAAGATTCTGTTGAAGGTATTTTTCAAGCTAAATTATAGAACAACGAGTCAAACAAGGGAAGGAAAAATAATAAGAAGAAAATACCGAGCAATAATTACACCAATTAGGGAGGAAGTCAGCCACCCTTCCCTCATTGCAAAAAGAAAAATCACCCTCAACAAAAATGTTGGTGGAGACCAGATGTCAAGTAAACAAATGTGGTCAATTAGGCCATGTGGAGAGGGTATGCAAGTCACAATTGCAACAAAAAGAAGCTAAGGCTGCTGTAAATCAATATCAAGAAGAGCAATTGTTTGTATCAACTTATTTTTCTAGCAAAAGCGCTTATGAAAGTTGGTTAATTGATAGAGAATGCACAAATCATATGACCAGCGACCAAGAGCTTTTTAAAGATCTAGATAGATATTTTTATTTCCAAAGTCAAAATTAAAAATGGAGAATACCTTGATGCGAGAGGTAGAGGAATAGTTGCAATTAAAAGACTTACAGGTTGAAACTTAAAACTGATGTTCTTTTTGTTCTTGATCTTGATCAAAATTTCTTAAGTGTTGGGCAGCTACTTGAAAATGGTTTGAAAGTGTTGTTTGAAGAAAAAGCATGTTTCATCAAGGATGCTGATAATAAGGAGATGTTCCAGGTCAAGATGAAACGTAAAAGTTTTGCCTTGAACCTGTTGGACGAGGAGCAAGTAGCAGTTGTCCAGTTGAAAAATAACTCAGAATTATGACACAAAAGACTCGAACATTTTCATCATGATGTTATGCTCTTCATGAAAGAAAATCAGCTAGCAGAAGGTCTCCCAAACCTTGAGAAGAACCTACCTACTTGTGAAGGTTGTCAGTATGGGAAGCAAACAAGACTTCATTTTCAGAATTCATCATGGACGACAACGCAAAAGCTGTAACTTATTCACACAGATGTAGGCGGACCTCAGAAAACACCATCTTTAAAAGGTAGTAAGTACTATATTGCCTTTATTAATGATTGTACCAGATATTGTTGAATTTACCTTTTGAATTTTAAATTTGAGATCTCTCATGTATTCTAGAAATATAAAGCTTTTGTGGAAAATCAAAGTGATTGCAGAATTCAGGTGATAAGAACAGATAATGAAATCAAATATACTTCAAAAAAATTCAACAAGTTTTGTAATGAAGCAGGAATCGAGCATCAGCTAACAACACCCTATACTCCCCAACAAAACAGAGTAGTGAAAAGAAAAATAGGATGCTAATGGAGATGACAAGATGTTTTCTCCATGAGAAAGGACTGTCAAAGAAATTTTGGGCTGAAGGTGCAAATACTGCAGCATTTTTGCTAAACAGATTGCCAACTAAGGCCTTGCAAAAGAAGACACCATTTGAGGCTTGGTTTGGTTACAAACCTTTGCTAACAAATCTGAAAATATTTGATTGTCTTTGTGTTTCTTATTTACCTCAAGTGAAAAGAAATAAGCTCGATAAGAAGGCTGAACCTATGATCTTTATAGAATACAACAGTCTCTCAAAAACTTATAAGATCTATCAACCTCAAAATGACAAAATCATTATTGGCAGGGATTTCAAGTTTGTGGAAAATGACACCTAGAGTTGGCAAGATGATGGAAAGCAAAAAAATTTAGAATTTCTAGATGAAGATGTTGATGATGTACATGTTAGAGGCACAAGAACACTTTCTGATATATATATATCAAAGGTGTAATATTACAATTTTAGAACCAGGAGGATTTATGGAGGCTGCTAAAGATGATAAATGAAGATATGCAATGCAAGAAGAGCTCAAAATAATAGAAAAAAATAACACATGGGAGCTGATTGACAGACCATCACACAAGAAGGCTATAGGAGTCAAGTGGGTTTATAGAACTAAGCTCAATCCCGATGATTCTATAAACAAGTACAAGGCCAAGCTGGTTGCAAAAGGGTACGCACAAATATTTGTAGTAGATTTTTTAGAAACTTTTGCTCCTATCATTCATTTGGATATGATAAGAATGTTGTTATCTTTAGCTACACAACGGGGATTTAAATCCACCAGCTTGACATGAAATCAGCTTTCCTCAATGGCTACCTTGAAGAAGAAATCTTTGTAGAACAACCTGAAGGTTTTTCTATCAAAGCCAAAGAAGACTATGTGTACCTTCTAAATAAGGAATTGTATGGTTAAAACAAGATCCTAGAGCTTGGTAGAACAGAATTGATGCTCATCTTCTGAGCTTAGGCTTTCGAAAAAGTCTTAGTGAGTCTACTCTCTATATTAGAAAAGAAGATTTTGATTTAACCACTGTCTCTTTGTCTGTAGATGGCTTGCTAGTTACAGGTAGCAATTTAGACTTGATCAAATTGTTCAAGACTGAAATGGTGGAAGTTTTTGAGATGACAGACCTTGGTGAAATGTTCTATTTCCTTGAAATGGAAATTCAGCAAAAAAGACATGAGATCTTTATATGCCAACAGAAATATGCTAAAGAAATTCTCATAAGGTTCAAAATGGAAGAATGCAAGTCTACATCAACTCCTATGAATTAAAAGGAGAAGTTTTGCAAAGAAGATGGAGCCGAAAAGGTTGATGAAAGACTTTATAGGCGCCTGATAGGTTGCCTAATGTACTTGAATGCAACGAGGTTAGATATTCTTTATGTTGTGAGTTTACTTTCAAGATATATACATTGTGCTAGTGAAATTCATTTTCAAGCAGCGACACGTGTTATTAGATATGTTAAAGGTACTGGAAATTTTGGCATAATGTTTAAAAAAATAGATTTTCAGTTTCTTGAATTTTTTTATAGTGATTGGGCTGATAGTTCAGATGATATGAGAAGCACCTCAAGCTACTATTTTAGTTTTGGTTGAAATGTTCTCTTGGTGTTTAAAGAAGCAAGATATTGTGGCTCAATCTACAGCTGAAGCAGAGTACATTACAGCTGCGTCAGTTGTGAATCAAGCTCTTTGGATTCGAAAGCTGCTGCAGATTTGTACATGGAACAAAAGAAGAGCACTAAAATCTTTGTTGATAATCAAGTTGCCATTTCAATTCAAATAATCATGTTTCACATGGAAAGACACAACATTTCAAGATCAAGCTTTATTTCTTGAGGGAGGTGTAAAAGAATGGGGGCATAGACTTAGTGCACTGAAAAACTGATTTTCAGAATGTTGATATTTTAACTAAGGCTCTACCTAAAGCAAGATTTGAGATTCTCAGAAGAAGACTTGGTGTTGCTTCTCTTGAGTCAAGGAGAATTGTTAAAAGTAGTGCCTCAAAAGCTGGAGATTAGTTGCACTTTTTGTTATATCTCAAAATATAACTTACAAGTAGGACTAAGTTCAGATAAAAAAGGCTACAATGTTGTGCAGAATCTGATAGTTTGTTTCTATTTTTTAGGCTTTAGTTATGGAGATAATCTTAGCTTATTTTACTCCTTTTCTTTAGCTTTTGCAGTTATGAATTCATGTATTTATATGTCAGTCAATATTTCAATAAAGTTGCAATATATCTTAGCTATTTATTCTTTTTCTTTCTCTATCGAAATCTGATTTTTCTCCCACAGACTCCCTAGGACATGATATGCTTTGATCAAGTTTGTCATGTCTCAAACCACGAGATGTGTGACCGACACCCACTGTCTCACTTGAACTAGCCAACCGATTGAAAATACACAAACTTAAGACTTAAATCTACAAAAGGCTTGGGCCAACAAGGTTGTCAATCATAGAATGAGTTGCATGATTAAACAACTTAAAAATATTTTTAAAAAAACCATAAGGCTGACAAGGCCAAAAATTGAAAAAACGGCTAATAACAAGGCCGACAAGGCCACATTTGACTTACTAGACTCATAACATGTGTCTACAAGCCTCTAAAATCATAACTACTAACTCATAGTTGGTACAAGATCCCCCATGACTTTCCGGACCAACCAACCCGGATCTGCCTTCGCAAGTCTCTCTGCATTTTGGGAGCAGAACTGCCCATCAGCTATACAAATCAAAATAAATCTCCTTACTCAACAGTTTTAGAAGAATAGAGCATACTAACCATCTGTTGATGATTATCAAAGAAAATCCCTATCTACATGCCCGTCCAAAACGTGCAAGCATGAATTGAATGCCCTAGACAATGGGGCATCAATACAAAATAAGGTATTGAGTATGTAAGGCAAAAAATAACTAAACAACACAACCAAAGTTGAAATCATAATACACCAGACCTAATTTGGACAGAATCAACAATAATTTGTATTATTTTTCACTTATTTATATTGCCTTTATTTATTACATTACGTATTAATTTGATCTTTAATAAAAGACAAATTCAAGTAACACTTTCCGATAACAATGTCAAAAAAAGTCAAAGGACTTCCTTCAAACAAATAAGAACTATTATATTATTAATTAATGACCACTTAGTTCGTGTTAAACCTAGGTCCCCAACTACTCTTCAATTTACAAAGAAGTTGAAATAGCTTTTGTTAACAACACAATTATAAAGTAATTCAATAATTACATTCTCACTAAGGAAAAATCAAATGATTTTGAATCCTTGAAAAGATACGAAGAGATTTACGGACGACATTATTGATAACTCCTTATGAACTTTGTTAATTATTCTCACACATGTTTGATTGATACTTATCATTAGTTTTAATTTTACTTTTGACATACAATTGACATGTTAGCTAGTTTATAGTGAAACAATTTATTGGAGAAAGACAAAACATTAAAAGAGAGACAATAGTTATAAATGATAAGAAGAGAACATAGTTATAAATGAAAGGTAAGTTTAAAAATTACAAACTTTTCATGAAAAATGGCACATGGCGAGCCTCTTAAATTTATGAGGATATTTCATATATACACTTGGACTAAGCCATGTTTCAATGAGCATCTCTATTCTTAGTAAAATATTTCAATTCGGAACTTTCAATTCAAATTTTGAAGAAACTTTTGTGCATATCATTCATTTATTAGATTATTAACTTAACCACATAAATTATATTATCTCATTTATTCATACACATGAACCTTAAATAGAAAATATCTGAGGTTTTACAACTTATTGAGGCAAATGTTTGTAATTAATAGGAATGACATGTTTTATGGTATTAACTTAACTACCTAATAGAAAAATGAGACTACACACAAAAAAATAATCTAAAATTTGAAAGAAAAAAAAAGTCTATTTGGAATATTTTATTATAAATTGAGGTGTTCAATTGAAACATGGCTTAGTTCGAGTTTCTTAATGGAATATCTTAACAATTTTAAGAGACGATTATATAGGGTAGATAGAAAAATTAACATAATTTATGCAATTTGTAATTTTAATATAAAAACGTGATCAAACAACTACTTTAGGGAAGATTTTTCTGAAAAAGAAGGTAAAGATTTTGAAAGAAATGAAAGACTACTAAAAAAATCCATTTGTGGCTAATCTCAATCTACAAAGGTATCAACCAAGAAACCGAAGTAATGAGACGAACATGCACAAAGAATATAAATTTTATAAAGTATTAGTTGAGATATGATCAATTGCATGTTTGTACCTCATATAATAATGGAAAAAATTACAAGAATATTCAATTTAAGATACATATTAACAATATATACATATACTTCCTTTTATTTACAAAATTAAGTTTTTAATTACATACATAATAATAAATTAATTTTTCGGATTTTATTTATATATTTTATTATGAGCCATTTTTTGTTCCTTATTTATTCGATTATGTCCTGATTTTAAAGAAATTGATAATTATTGTCTCTTTGGCTTTCCAATCAGAAATACATTTTTATACGTTTCTCTCTCTTGAATTGTATATAGAATAATATCAGCCTATGAATGTATCCCTCAATCAAATCTTTTACTTTGATATTTTTCTCTTTCTACCCACTACAATTAATGTTGCCGTATTTACCTCCATCTAATCATATCTTTTACTTTTATAAAGAAATCTCTGTTACACCCGATAAAATTATCAAAATATCCCTAAACTAAAGAACGCTCTCATAACGCATCTTTCTTAATTTTTTTCGATCAATTCGAGGCCGGAATATCGATCAGGGGAAAAATTGTGTGGAAAAATGGTCTTGGTTGAATTTTAAGCCAACCGAATCGAAAGATAAATTTTTGGAGTGAAATAATGGAAAGCAGAGGAGTGTGCGACAGGTCCGCGTTGCGCACCTGACACGGACTTACACTTAATCTCATCCTGGTTATTTTCTACGGGGTTAGAATTCGATCGAAAAAATTTCTGAAAAAAAATGCACTATGAGGTAACAAGTCCACATCACGCACTTGTTCCCCCACAAGCCAATTTTTCTGCCCATTTTTATTTTTAAGGAGGGGCATTCCAATCTTTTTCCTACCCCTCATATACTTAACCCACAACTGATATAGGTCATTTTCGACCTTAAAGGAGTTCCTAAACGCATTCCTAAGTCTTTTACGCTACATTAACTTAAGAGTTAGGGCTAAGGAGTGGAGAAGAGGCTAGGGTTCTAAAGATTCAAGCAAACCCTTGTAAGATTGATTGTCCTGTCTTCATCCCAGGTATGTAAGACTAAACTAAAGCATGGACATTGTTCTTCTATGTGCCCCATGATTATGATAGGTTGATTTGTCAATGATTTGAGTCCCCATGATTGTGTTTCAAGAGATTTTCCTTAAATTTACATATTTTACCTACTATTGCGAAATTGATGTTTTTCTATGAACTTGTTTCTTGAACAAATGATTTAAACTACTTATTTCATAAACTCTAATAGTATTGTCACGACCCAAAAACTGAGGTCATGATGACACACATCTCAAAACCCAATCTGATGTGTAACCCTAAAAATAAAACTCATACAAGACTCCCAAAGGAGAAAGTGATTCCACGATTTAAATAAATACAAAAAAATAATGAAGAAATTATCCCAAAACCTGGTGTCATAAGTATAAAGAGCATCTAATACAAGGTTCGAATCTGAAGATACAACATAAGTCTCTGAATGGTACAAAAGACTGAAAAATAAAGATAGACTAGTGACGATCCGAATTCTGGGACCTCACCACTAATCTGAGAATACACAATCCGCTAGAATATTAACTGCCACGTGGGGTACCCCGACTAGTATCTGCATCAAAAAGGGACACAGAAGTAGGGGTGAGTACAATTCACATGTACTCAGTAGGTTTTAGCTGACTGAGTATAAGGAATTAATCAAACCTATGAAATAAACTAAGGAACGCTTCCACCTGCATACAGAAAAGTCCCACTTCGGCATCGGTGCCGCCAGTTTATATATATAGTGGCACGAGTAAAGAAAACTCATAATAACAACTCATAATCACAATTAATCGAATAATTCAAGCAACACAAATATCAATGCAATGCAATGCAATATGATGATGCAATGATGTGGTGGTACGGTGGAATCAAGACTGTCGCACAGCCTGTCGTATACACCTGCTGAGCTGTGCTACCAAGCAGGACCCATGGGGGTCTCGCAGACCATATACCTCAATCACAATATCTCATTATCCTTGCCACCTCCTCGTGGTCAAGGGATCACAATGCATCCACTACCCTGCCAGAAAACTGCCTCGATCAGGGACTCAAGATACAAAGGTTAGGATCACAATGCATCCACTACCCTGCCGGAAAACTGTCTCGGTCAGGGACTCAAGATACAAAGGTTGGGATCACAATGCATCCACTACCCTGCTGGAAAACTGCCTCGGTCAGGGACTCAAGATACAAAGGTTGGGATCACAATGCATCCACTACCCTGCCGGAAAACTGCCTCGGTCAGGGACTCAAGATACAAAGGTTTAAAGGTGTTTCATTTTCTTTCTCAAAAAGAATTTCCATATTTCTCAACTTCCCATGTTTCATGATATGATGAATGAGGATGAATGCATCAAAACATATATGCATGGAAGTAATAATCAACTCACATGTGGTATAAGGTTCAAAGTTCTCAAAACTTAACCTACACATGATATTCACCCTCAATAAATAGTAACGGGAAGAACACACTTTCATTTAAATATTCACCCTTTCTCAACAATATTTCAATACTCAAGTATGCTCAAAACCCCCAACTCAATCTCTCAGGCGGCATCACAAGTCAAATAATATACTCAAGCCTCTCTCTTAGGCAAATCATAATTCACATGCTCTCAAAGCAAATAAGATAACAAATAAGGCCCCCACACGGGCTATGTAATACAAATAAACCCCGTCACGGCAACACATTAATAAATAAGCCTCCACACGGACATCACAATATATATAACATTCTCAACTCATACTACAACCCCATCCCAAAGTCTATAACATATGAATGACTAATTACCCCATCTCAATCTCAAAGAAAGATAGCCAAACCTACCTCAATTGCCGAAACCGCACTCGAATACCTCCACCGGACAAGCAACTCTCGAATTCAGCGCCCGGAATGACAACCCACTATCAACAATGAAACATACACGTCACAAGGAGTCCAATGACACCCATATTGATAGGTTTCGGAACCGGGGGTAAAATGGTCCAAAAATTAACTATTTTCGAAAAGGGTCAAATCTGGAAATTTATTGAACAATCCCATTCTATTGGTAATAAGGAACTCATGGTTGAAAAACCCATAAAAATAGAGCTCAAAACGAGTTGGAAATCACAATTTTCCTTAAATTCGGATTAGGGAAGAAACAAAGATTTTTGGGGTCTGAAACTAAAATTTAAGAGTTAAAATCGTCAAAAACTTAATGAAAAAGGAAGGTTTTAGGTCAAAAATCACTTACCCAACACTTTGCCTCGAAAATCTCTTCTCAAATCACCTCAAGGAGTTCAAGAACTCAAACAAATGATGAAAAATATTAAAATGGGAAGAAAGAGGAATTTTCTGCCCAAAAAGTTACTGTTCACGCGTGTTACTGTTCACGCGTGTTTTGTACAAATTTTCGAAAATCACCCTCAAGGTCATTACAAGTATTTTGACTAATATTGATTGTATATGCCTAAAGATTTAGTCTAGAGCCTTGAACTCATGAATGCATGATTATGATTGGATGTGAGCATGATGATAGTGTTGATGAAACTTGATAGTCCTTCATATCTTCATAATTGAACCCAATTGAATGGTCTCAACTGAATGTTGTCATAAATGATTGTCCCAACTACTCTTAAATGATTGGGAATGATTAGATGATTGATTGGTTGAAAGGATTGATTTGATAGAATTGATGAACCGATAAAAGTCCATATGAGACTTGTTGATTGGTTTGATTGGAAGATTGATTGTCCAAAAGGACTGATTTGATAGAAATGATGAAATGATAAAAGTCTATATGAGGCTTGTCCATTGGTTGATTGAAATTGATTGTCTTATTAAGCATTGAGCCATGGAAGGAGTATTGAGCACCGAATTGGGTAAGAGTAAGTAATAACTCAAACTCAATAACTACGTCGCCAAATGTAGAAGAGGATTGAACCGTTAAATTTGTATGTTTCCCTATTTTATTGTCTTGAAAAGATAGGACTTGATTGATTGTTGGATCCAAATTGGTAGATTTTTCCTTTATCCTGGCAAGGTATAAAACGGTTGTGGCAACAACAACAATCTTGTTGTACGATCATTGGCTCATAAGTGATTAATGTCGGATAAGAAAAACTATCTCTGATATGATTGAATTGGATTGGATTGTATATGATTGATTTTTGTCTAAACCTTACTCTTGCTTTAGACTTTTGACATCTTGATCGAGTTTCTTACTTCTTGATTTGAGTTATCTGAGTTGATAATATTCTACCTTATGCATGTTTGATTCTGCCATATTACATACTCGTATATTCCACGTACTGACGTCCATTTGGGCCTGCATCATTTTATGATGCAGAGACAGGTTCTAGAGATCATCAACAGGAGTACCATTGAGGATCCGTTCGTATTCCAGCGATTGGTGAGTCCTCCCTGCTTTCGGAGGATGCCATTTTTTTATCATCTAGCTTTAGAGTTTAGACTTTTACTTTTATTTGATTTGAGGTAGCCATGAACCTGTCATTGGCACCACTCAGACAGTTGATAGAGACTTCATAGACTAGATTGTTGACTTGTTGATTTGAGATTGTCTTTTGGCTAGTTTCACTCGTACTAGTCTTGTTGAATGGATTAGAGAAATTATTGGCCTTTGGCCTTATTCTAGAAGTATCTATTTGGTCATCTTAATGAGTTAAGTCTTCCGTTGATAGAGAGTTGATTGAATGATTGTGTGAACAGGCCAAGTGGTTCGCTTGGGGACTAGCAATAGTCTCTGAGTGTCGTCCACGCCTAGGGTACCCTCCCGGGATGTGACAATTTCTCTCTCTTTACAAGTTGATTCGATAATTTCAAGGTGAAAACGTTGATTTCTACATTGTTGTTTTCTCTCTTTTTACAAATTGCTTCTGTAGTTTCTAAGTGAAATATATAATTTCTCCATTGTTGAGTTATTGAAGTTTTCACCATTCTCAAATTTTATTTTTTCACTAAATTTGGCAGGATCTCATCCCTTTGCGCCCCGGGTTCGGCTAAGGTACTTCCGTCCCTAGCCCTGGACATGAGCATCGCCGCAGCGTGCACATTCCAATCCTCAAGCTTGTCAGTCGCCTCGTGCCTACGCACTTGACTATCGCTTCACTCGAGTAGGGCAACATTAAGTCCATGGCCTTTTCCATGTGCGTCTTCATACTATGCCTTCGCCTACCGGCACGCATACCCGCCTTGGCCTATGCGCCTATCCCGCGCTAGCCCGCCTTGGTGTCCTGCGCCTGTCATACGCCGGCCCGCATGCTCGGCTGGTGCCATGCGCCTATCTCGCACATGCCCGCCTTATGCCATGCGCCTGTCATGCTTCTCGCATAGCCCGAGTTGCTTTGCCATCACACAAGCACCCCAGCTTGGTTGCGCCCCATGCCATGGGCATACAACCACGCACACATCTACTCGTCCACAGTGCAGCGTCGCCCCACGACTGCACGACTAAGCCATCGGACCCCTGCTCCGCTTGGTTGAGCCCTTATCAAGGCTCTTGTCCTGGGCCATGTGTGTTTCCTTACTATGCCCTCCTTTGCCTTGGGGCATAGCCTACCATCGTCAACACATCACGTCATCGCAGCCCACAGTGCAACGTCGCCGCGCGACTTACACGACTTAGACCAAGCTCACAAGTCAGCTCACGAGGCTCATGACTTGAGTCCCTCGATTGCTCAATCAGCCAAGGGGTCTTGTCCAACCAGAAGGTTAGCCCGGAGGGCCTAACGTTCCTCACTACAAGCCACCCCTTGCCTTGGGACGCCCAACGCTGGCCATCGTGCCACGCGCCGCCCATGGAGCTCCCAAACTCCCATGAGTACCTTAGACATTCCTATGACATGCCAAGGCAGGCCCTTGAAGTCCTCCTTCAAGGCAGCACACTTTGGGCGGATCGCCCGGGGGAGGCTGGTAGGCTGTCACCGAGTATACCCCCCTTATATATGCTTAAAAACATAAAACCCATGAGGCAGGAGTAGACATCCTTCTGCCAGAGAATCATAATGAGCCATCGCATGGCCTCCCGAACTCCAAAACCCGTTCCGCTTGGTTGTGGTCACTTCTCTTGACTTCCTACACACTTCCATGTAGTTTCATCTCGTTCCCATACACATCCAACGAGATATAGCCTTCGGACTTATCGCATATTTACGACAATGCCCCTGATCTTGGCTAAGTCAAGCCCTTACCCAAACGAACTCCGATTGGCACCAAATTCGGTAAGCATATACAAGGTTATGCTAGGAAAGCATCCCTAGCCCGGAATCCCCAGATTCCATTTCTACTTCGAGAACGTGCGGAGGCAACATTCCTTGCCGCACGCGGCCTTCGCCTACACGCTAGGCCCTTGGACGTGCTCCCAAGTCTCAGCCACATCTTCGGCAATGTTAGGGCAAGTCATCCCACACTCATATGGCCAATGACCCTTGCCCTACCCCTTTGCCACATGTACCTTCTCAGCCCTCCATCAGCTCGTGCCGCGCACGGCTATCCCGGCTTGTGGTCTACTGACACACATGATCCCGCCCTTGTCAGCACCCAAAACTCAGGGCGTAACAAACCTGACACACCCAAAGTCGTCATCGTCCTCGATGACACACAACGCCGGCAAATACCCGAAGTCTGCCCCCTTAGGGCTTTACATTGCGGGCCCCAATTCCTTTGGAGTGTTCTTGAACTCCTCGAGCTCCTCTTAAGGTTGGAGTAATGCCCCGCGCACTTCTATTTTTTGCTTTCATAAAATTAAGTTATATAGTGTATTTGCTACTTTATAGATTAAGTTGTGGATATTCATATTGGTGTTTTGTTGTGTAAGTTGGTATAAAACTTTGATTACTTATTTGGTATATATTGTGCTTCTTTGTTTATGCCATTTGGTTGAGGTGTTGGTAGTTTTGTTTTTATTGTGTAAGTTGGTATAAAACTTTTGTTACTAATTTTTTGTGCTTATTTTGGTATATAACATATTTTTTATTCTAAATTGTCAATATATATTTTGGATTCTTGTTAATTAAGTTAGTATAAAAAATTGTTACATTTCAACGTATAATATGCCTTTTATTGGTTATATCAAATTGTTAAGTTATTGATAGACATAATGGTTTTGAAATTTGAGTTTCTATAAAAAACAAATCTTCTTTTGATATACAACCTGATTTGTTAGAATCAATTGTTTAAGTTATGAATATTCATATTGGTTTTTTGCTGTGTAAGTTGGTATAAATCTTTGGTTACTAATTTAGTATATATTTATGTTTTTTTTGTTTCTGCCTTTTGATTGAGTTGTTGGTAGTGTTATTATTATTTTTTTTGCTTCTTTTGGCATACAACCTGACTTATTTTTAAATTTGATTTTTCAAAAATAGTTGTTGTTATATTGGTATTTTTTGCTTTCACAAAGTTAAGTTATACATTGATTTGACTATATTGTGATTTAAACAGTTTATTTTTGTGGTTTGATTATGGTACATACCATTTGATATTTCTGTGGTTTTTAAAAGATGGTCTATTTTTGGTTTGATTATATTATGATTTATAGCAGTTAATTTTTTTTGATTTGTTTATGATATATGACAGTTGATTTTTTTGTGGTTTGGTATATAGCAGTTGGTATTTTACATCGGATGTTTTGGAAGAGATATTTTTACCACCAAATGCAAGAAGGAAATCGGGGAGACCACCAATAAGAAGGGATTTAATAAGGTGAAATTGAAGAGATGCAAAGTTACCTGTAGTAAATGTGCTACACCAAGACTCGCATCAAATTTTCACTGAGGATTAAACTTGTTGAATTTTAAATTATCTTATTTAGTTTATTTTTTTCGCAGTTGAACATAATATGGTATGTTGACTTGAAGTATTATTTGTGAATTGTGATAAATAGGTGTTTTATGATTTAATAATATTGCCTTAACATTTGAATTGATTTCTTATACCAATTAATTCTAATATTAAAATTTTAACTTAATTTAGGTGAAAGTAGATTTAATTTTTACTAAAGTTGATTTTCTTTATTGAATGTAAATGTATATTTTTGATGAAATATTGATGTAATATTGAAATTTACATGCATGTGTGTTTAAACTAAGATATATATGGTATAATGATTGGTATAAAATTGGTAAATATTAATAGATAAAATGGTTGGTATTAAATTGATAAATATTAATAGATAAAATAATTGGAATAAAGTTGGTATATGTCTTTGTACGTTATATGATTGGTGAAAATAAGGTTCAATTGTCTGCGAAATCTAATCGTATAAATGACATACTAATTCTATGTAATTTAAAGCTAATTTAGGTGAAAATTAATTTCAGTGTTTACTCAAGCCAGCTTTTAATAATAAATATAAATGAATTTTTTTGGTGAAATTTAGATGTATATGTATATTTAACACAACATAGATATCGTATTAATAATAATTGGTATAATGATTGATAAATATTATATATATATATATATATATATATATATATATATATATACACAAATTTTAATGTAGATTTTAATGTAGAAATTATAACTTCAATTTGATAAAGTACTTTAATTTTTACCAAGAAAGAAACAACAGAGGTTTAATGATTTGAAAAAGCTAAAAAGTAATACAAATTTTATGAAATCGTGAAAAATTAGCATATGAAACAAAAAGTAGAAAAAGAGTAACACCATAAATAAACTATCTCGAAATCTATGCATTTGAACCAAAAGAAAAAAGAAAATAATAATAAACTACCTCTAAAATTGAGCATTAACCAAAACAAGGCAAAAAATAGGAAAAGAGTAATACCATAAATAGACTACTTCAAAATATGTGCATTTGAACCAAAAAAATGTCATAAATAAATGATTCCTAAAATTGTGCACGAACCAAAAAAAAATAGTCAAAAATTAAAATAGAAAATATTAATTTTTGATTATTCTTGTAATTGAAAGAAACTAAATCAAGAAATATAATCAAAAAAAATCCTCCAAAATTATCACGAATCAAATCATATACCATAATTCATATCTGTTGCATCCCATATTTCATCGTAATGAATTAAAAAATTGAAACATTGTTCATAACTTTCATTGAATTGATTTTTCAGAAAAGAAAAAATAGAGAGTTTGATTTTGATTAGAACACCATCTTTTTAGTTTATGGAAGAGAAAGAATTGACAAATGCTTGAGATAATTGTGGAAAGTAAATAACTAAAGAGGGGGAATTTAAGGGATTAAGATACCAGGATTAGAATACCATTAACTACCAAATCGTGAGCTGTATTTATTTTTTCACCGTATTTTTTTATATATTATTTTCTTGTTTGTAAAAAAACTACTGCCATGTTAGTGAAAACTAAAACTATTGTTACATAGTGATAATTTAGGTGCTTATTTTGTCTAGTTAAGTTTTTTGCCCTATAATAATAAACAATATATTTACCTAATTAAACGAACATACACAAAGAATATAAATTTTATAAAATATTAGTTGATATATGATCGATTACATGTTTGTACCTGATATAATAATAAACAATATATTTACCTAATTAAACTTTAATTTTTCATTTTTGTAGGTTCAAACGATATCAACAAAAAAGTTACCATATTGTAATTCATGTTGATCATTCACAGGAACATGTACGTTATTCTTTCATTTATAATTACTTATTCCACTTTTTTAAACAATATTGATATAATTTTAAATAAAAATGTTATTATAAAACTTGATATACACATGCAAGGCGTAGTTTTCTTGGTAGATTACAACATTAACCTAACATTGTTAGGACAAAAATGAGAAACATCACTTCTTATTTTCTGATGTTTGAGGAAGCAAAGATTTTTGACTGTCACCTAGGAGCTCAGATCTCAACTTCATTAGCAATCGTCCAAGATAGTTAAGACCTTCTCCGTCTCGACCTCCTCCCCAGAATAGATCATGTGGTGAACCCTCCACAAGAACAGAGCCCGCGGTTGAGAGCAGCAAAGAGTTTAAATAGGGGTATGTCGTGAACTTGCATTTTAAGGCCTTATACATGACGTCAATCTTGATAGATTCCCAGTCCGGTCTTACCTGGAACACAAAGGAATAAGAGGGGAATGAACAGAAGTTAGACCTTAACTGCATTATACACTACGAACCATTAATACAGGGAAAAAAGGTCCCACTGCGAGCAAGCAAAAGAGAGTGCAGCGCAGAACCAATAGCCTAAATTGTAAAGACCAAGTATTTCTTGCTTGCATCAGAGGGTTACATTAAGATGGATCATCCATGTCCCAATTTCTTAAATTGCTGGAATAAACAAACGGATTTAAAAACAAAACTCATTAACAAGTGTGGAACCCTAAGATAATGCTTGCTACTGAACTACAACTCTTTGTTGCACACTGGCAATACTTCCAAAGTCTCCTCAGCTTAATACTGCCACCAACATCTCAACTTAACTACTTTGAAGCATCCTTTCTGGAATCTAACTTAACTCACCCTAGACCCTGGGATTGTGCATAGACTCTCAATTCTCTATGATGTCCAGACCATACAATATTTCAGGAACAAGCAAATCAAAAATACAAACTTTTGCCTGTATTTATTCCGAGTTTGAGGTTGCAGAATGAGTTCATCAAAAAAAATAAAAAATTGATAATCGTGGCGTCTGGGTCAACTTGCACGCCCCTTGACTAATTCCACTAAATACCTACCACCTCCCATCATCAACAAGTACTAGGTAACTCTGTCCACCAAGGCTCATCACAATTCTTTGTATTAACATATCTTTGTTTTCAATATCTTTGATTAGTTCGGCGTTTACTTCTATGAACCCATGAAATACCTAAAGTTTGATATATAATAAATTGCCGATTATTTTAATAGACAACCACGTAGGTTCGATAATCAATACCCCTTCAGTATTACTGGGGATCTGCTGGCTGCCAGCAATCATTTCAAAACTCCTCTTTTCATTTGTTAAAATTGTGTTTTTAAATAAACTAGTTTTACGTCATAATTACACACAACAAAAATGTCTGTTGGGTTTTAATTTATTTATTTTGGCTTACTAAGCTACAGGGGGTGGATCTAGAGTGTCGTCTTTAGGTTCACGTGAACCCATCAACTTTTGTCTAAACCTTATATATGTATTAAGAAATCTACTAAAATATATCTATAATTTTTTACTGTGAACCAATTGCTATTGTATATTAATGTGAGATTGTTATAAGAACTCATACACTTCAAATTCTAAATCCGCATCTGCTAAGGCACTTTGGAGATACCATTTAATACGAGTAGATAGCTTCTGACCTCACCCATTTATGATCAAGCATTTACAATACAATTGATCATATTCCTGCTATCTAGTTATGTAGCATGCATATGCTTTCTGAACACATGAATAAAGCAGCCTTGCAAAGAAGGAACCACTTGAAAAATGATAGTACATGGAAAATCAATGGGATAATGTTGTAAGAAGAATGTAAAGAATTACCAGATTAGGTTGCTGCCTCTGTATTCTCCTTCCAATCCTTGCTGCTTCCTCGGGGCTCTTTGCACATTTTAATTCTTCAATACAGCTTTTAGCGACAGGATCAGATACCCCAACAAACTTTTGTGCCTTCAATCAAAGAATTATTTGTCAAATGTCTGAAAGATGCTGCAAATAATGAAGTTTTATGTGTAAGTTTTTCAAGGAAATGACCTGGTAATAATGCTCAACAGTGGACCAGGTGACAAGTTCTTCATTTTCATCAGGCATTTGAATTGGATGGAGGGAGAAGTTTGAGAAGGAACCATATGGATCCCATGTTTTGTAAAAGAATATGATGCTTGATTCGTAAGGAGAAATGGAAGGATCAATGGCTGAAGTTTCTTGTACTGATGGAATAGTAGGTGTCAGGTCAGGAACTGGTTGCAGAAACCCACTAACAAGTATGTCAGGTCCAATCTGCATATTCATATGACTTCAGAGTTCAAAAATTAACTCACAGAAAAACTAGTCATGATTAATAGGTAAGTCAGAAGAGGGGGAAAGATTCCAAAGGGACAACAAGGTCTCAGTTTATCTTGTTTCATTTCTTGAAGGTGGTTAATAGCTAACCCCTACCTGCCGCTTCATCAAAGAAATGATATCAGAGAATGACATTAAGAATCCTTCATAATAGAGCAATTGAAAGGCAATACCACTTTTACCAATTATTGCATATTTTAAAATTCTACTAAGTAAAAGAAACACAAAGATGAACAAAAATTTGTCATGTGGTGTTGTACCATCTTATTGCTATAAGGTGAAATTATTTCAGCATTTGGGCACATCAGTACTTAGATATCAATGGCATGGAGACCTTTGTTTTTTACCAGCCTTGACAGATTATCATAGTGATACAGGATGTTAAACATTGTTTGAAACTACAATGCACTTAGTTAAGGCTAGACCAAGGAAGTAATATCTGCTTTTCAGACCCAGTACCTACAACATGTAATGTGAGACCCTCATTAAACAGACTTATTAGCAAACCGATAGTAACTAAAAAGAGTTTAAATAGATTTAGAATGGCAGATAGATTGCGGAAGTTTGCGTCTGGAAACATCTAAACAAAATCCTTTAAGTTGAGCATATGCACTAACAAGAGATGAATGTGAGCAATACCAAGTGGAGGAGAAATAGAGAAAGAAAGATGATGTAATTGGAATGTGAGCATTGGCACATGGATATTGAATGAGGTACCTAACTGAGTTCTAACTTAAGCAATTTTTTTTTTTAAAGAGATAAAAGTAACATGGGAATAAGTAATTTCTCCTGCAATTCCTACTTATCCTTTTAATGAATGCTGAAATTCTGACTACTTTTTCTTTAGCTTCTTCAATTTTGAAAGCTAAAGTTACCTCCAAGGTAAAATATCAACATAAATAATCTTCTACGCCTCGATCACAAATTTATTAAGGTTGGCTACATGAATCCTTTGAGTAAATTGTGCCTATTCAGTTCAAATGATTCAATAAACCTTAGACTACGTCACGCCAGCCATTAACCTACTACAGCCTTCTACTTTATTTGAGTTTGATATCGGTTGTGCTTTGTGAAGCTCCCACATGCAGAATCTTCCACCAACGTGAAAACTTTTACAAATTTTTTTGTTTTCTAGAAACTAAGAAACCTTAAAGGACTGTAGGAGTGACACATAGGAAAGATGAAAGACCACTTTTTGTGTTCCACTTCTACATACAAGTCTGGGTGGTTTTTGTAATTACTGATAGCACTGTTATGGTGCTACTTTAAATTTAAATATAAATATATACATGTTATCAACCTCAAAAAAAGCTTCTGCATTCAGCTTGTCGAGGAGGTTATTATGCGTATCAGGTATGGTTTTTTTATTCATTTCATTGTAAATAAGCTACTTACAACCCAGCAATGAGGTTTCAGGAAGAGAGAGTGAGGAAAACTATTACAGCATGCTGCTTAGACAATTGGCTTAGACATGGTGTACATGGTTAGCAAGATATTTAACAAAATTCAACGACAATTGTAATTAGCATCTATAAAAGGGAATTTAATCGAGCACTGAGAAAAACCAAGGTTTGTTTACTTCAGTGGATTTATCATAAGGGATACCAGGACTTAAGACAAGGAACTAGATTCAAATAAGAAAACACCAAAAATTTGGATAAGGCCAAAAAGAGAAAAATGCACAGGTTGTAACTTGTGCACATGTGACATGATACATAATTAAGGATTAAGCCAGACCAAACAGCACAACTGCATTTCTCTTTCCGACTTTTGTTTTGTTGGAGTGCGGGGGGGGGGGGGGGGTTTGAGGATAAGTAACAGCAAGACATGCATCTATTATGCACATAATCAGAAAATATAAAGGAGAAGCAAATCAAACCTGCTCATAGGAAACATCAATTAGTTCCAGAGCCTGGGTCATCTCTACCATTCCAAGTTCCCCAACTGGAGAAGGTGCATTTTTCCCACCTATAATTTTGGGAGCGATAAATGCATGTACCTGCAGTAAGGTTTGACATATATCACTGCAATACAAAACAAAAGTTTCTCTCCAATATGCAAACTATCAGAAATTTCCTTTAGTAGAGCAGACAAAAATATGTTTAATTACTCAGTCAACTAGAAGAGCTGCCAACAAACAAGGACTGCTGAATTGTCAATAAGATGAAGAACACCATAAAGAGTGTTTGATATACTATTCTCTGAGCATTGATGAAAATTTTGACATTACCAGAAATAATAGAGTGATCAAAACGAGTATGTGCACTACACAAGTCAGACTGATGCCCTTATTTAGTTAAAAACATAGTAGAATTAGACAAGTATCTATCCTCCCATTTGGATTGTTCTGCGAGGCAAAAAGCCGCTGAAGCAGGCAGCTAGCTGTCATTCACTGGTGTAAAGAACAAAAACTTCTTAATAGGTTTAAATAGAAAATCAAAGTTAGCCTTTCAGTTTATACTTCCCATTTCAGAAATTAAGAGAACAAAAATTATCTTCCTGACAAGTAGTAACAGCTCAGCAGGAGATTCAAAATGATAGCAAGAAAAGATAATGAGAGTATACCTTGTGTATGACCCCAGAAGAAATAGCAGATGCAGCCAGTGTCCCTCCACACTCCCACAAAATGGAGAGGTATCCACGATCATATAAGTACTCCATAACATCTCTAGGATCTAAGATATCAAATTCCACCACTTCAACGCCTTTGGATGCAAGCAATCTCTGAAAACTTCTCCTTGCACCTCTTTGTGTAGCAACTAAAGTGGGGACCTCAGAAACATTCCAAAGATGTGCTTCTTCTGGAAGATCAAGAGTTTGAGATAATACAATACGCCGGGGCAGATGGTCACCTCCATGTCTAACCGTCAAACGTGGATCTAGAACCCAAAATCAAAAGTAGAGCAGCAGTAAAATATCTGGGACATCTCATCAAAGTTAAGCAGCATAAAGCCATTTTGAGCATCTCTAATAACGTTGACAGGATATTCAAAGCATTCAGGACATTTATAGAGGAATGAGAAGAATCATACTGTCTCTGCGCACAGTATTTCCTCCAACAATAACAGCATCACTTCTACCCCGCATTTCAAAAACTCGAGTTCTTGACTTTTTGCTACTGATCCATGACGCATGACCCCTACTAGTAGAAATTTTCCCTGTGTACACAAAATATGACCGCAGGTGATTGTCCAATTTGTTAATGAAGCTTGTGATTTATTACCTTAACACTGTTGTTGCAACATCATAGGCTATGCGCTCACCATCAAGTGTCATTGCATACTTGAGAACAGAGAACGGTACTTGACAGGCAGCTCTATATAGTAAAGGAGCATTGACAAAAAGGCAGGATTTGATAGCATCCTGAAAATTACAGAATGTAACTGTTAGCTCTACACAGCAGAAATTGTAGAACGTTAGAATTAGCTCTACAATGCGAAATATTTTGCCATGAGAAGATTGATTTATCAAAGCAACAGTCACCACATTAACAGTACATTGAATTTAGATTTCGTTTTCTTTTTCTGCTCCAAGTTTTACAGAAAAAATCCTCATTTATTTCAGAGAAGATCTAAAACTGATCTTAACAATGCAAACAATAAACAAGTAATGTATCTTGAAGTGTCTCCAGAATCAAAAATTAAGCTTTAAGCAATTCATGGTGAGCATAAAATGCAGATATATTTTTTTGAGAATGTACTATTATATTATGCTAGACCCATTAGTAATTAATGTGAAATAGTTTATATCGACACATTTTGACATTTTCTAATGTGTTTCTTTTGAAATATATTCTTAAGAAGGGCAAGCAGGACAATTGACATACAAAAGCAAGTTGGGATCAAACCTCTACTGGATTCAAAGCTCTGGACTAACATTGACACAAACAATTACTACACCTCCATCAAAAATGAGTTGGGATTAACTATATGAATCATCACTGACCATGTTTCTCCATTTGAAATATCAGGCCAACATATACAAAATACAAACAAAAATAAAAAGTACTAGAGATTCTCTATATTTTCTATTGATATAAAAATCTCATATAGAGCTAAAACCTGCTGGAAAGCATAGGACTCAAAAGTAAATGATACTAACATAATGAGAACATATTACCTACTAATTGGTATTGCTATATAGATCATTTTCTTTCATTGTCCCCCATCTTTAGCTAAGTTTGCTTGAATTCCAGGAAATCACAAGTCTTTCGAGATAATTGATTATATTTAATCAGTGAATACCTTTTATTGTGTAGCAGTCCAGAAATACATCAGAAATATGTGGAATGAATTCTTTGACCTCATAAACATTAAAGTTGGGAGAGAAAGACGACAAAATTTATGGAAGATGTGTGGCTTGAACAGAAGCTTTAAAGTTAGCATACCTACAGCTACATGCCAGAGCAGCCAATAAAGAGGCAGTTTGCAGAATACAGAGAAGGAACAACTTGGAGTATGAGATTTAGAAGAAGTTTATTGGATTGGGAGGTCGACTAACAGACGAGTTTCTAGCTGAATCAGCAATTTCCAAGGAGTTCCCTCAAATCCCAAAATGCACTGTTATGGACTAAGGAGAAGGGTGGACAATTCAAAGTCAGATCAGCTAGAAGGCCAGAGCACAGAAGAGGAAAGTTGGCAGGATCAGGAAAATGGAAACACGAAGGACACAGAGAAACTTGCTATATGTAGATAGCTACATATGGAACTTGTCTAGCCCAGGACAATCGACAAAGAAGAGGAACTAACATATGCAGAAGGTGCTTCCTCAGTGAGAGCTAAAATGAATCCCCATACCATGTGTTGTTACATTGCAATTTCAGCTGGCCCACTTGGAGCATTTTTTGAGGAATCCTCTAGGAGTACAGTGAGCCATGTCAAGAACAGTAAAGGAGCTGCTTTTACTGGAAAGGCCAAACAATCAATAAGAGGATCAGTCTGGAAAATGCACTACTCCAGATGTTTTGGAGGCAAAAAGGAACCTGTCCCCAACACTAAATAGAGATGTTTACAGTTTTAAGCTTTTTGGTGTGAGACAGATTTTGTGAAGGATGTTAATACCATGTTGGACTTCAAGGACTCCTTAATTTGTCAGAGAAGCTAGAGTCAGACCTTTGTACTTGTAAATATTTGCATCTGGTGCTTTTGTAAATAAAATGTAGCCTTATTTGATCCCAAAAAATAAAAGATAAAGAAAAATATTTGACACTTCGACAAATTTTGCATATAATTTGTGGTGACTTAATATAAATGCTAATTATCAGATATAAACCTGCATTAACGGATAATTCCTTTCGAAGATGATACCATGCAACTTTTCTAGAATATTTTAAATTCCAGGGAAACCATAAAAGCTATTTAGCTAAATATTTCTTCAAAAAGGTAGCAAAATGAGTATATGGTTTTTGTAAAAACATTTAGCTCCATATCATCAATGTGGTAATCTTTTTTTTGGTCGTTATTGAGACTTCTAATTTCATCAAAGGTGAAAAGTAGATAGATATTCACCATAACTGCTAGGTAAAAACAAGAATGGGTGAAAGAAAATCCGAGTGCAGTTAGCGCTTCATTTTTTTCCATGTAGAATGTTTTATTGCTCAGGAACTAAGCATTGAGAGCTTACAACGAGTTAATTTTCTACACAGAAGCCCATCAAGTGCATTATCCAGGACGTACTACATATTAGATTACCTCAATAGTCTTATTCTGTGTATCTTCCCCAATCACATCAACTTGAAGACCTTCACTCCTTAATGTGTGAATGGCATTTCCACGAAGGTGTTGCAGTGGATGTCGTATCCCAACAACAACTCTACTAATCCCTGCCTAACAAAGATGCATCAATTGCATTTCCTGCTAAAATTTAACACAAAGGCATACATATATTATCAACTTTTGCAATCAGTCTTCCTGTCTAATAAGATGGTGAAACAGATGAATCTTTTTTAAGTGTTACGTGAACTTCTCCTCCCAACAAAAGTGCATTACCGTACCATGCTCCTTAAGAACATAACACGTGAAGCTGGAAGCATTCCGATTAAACCACAAATTGTTAACAACAGAATTAACTTCCGACTGGGCAGATAAGCATTCACATCCATAGAAGCCAAGAATTAGACTATTATCTATGTTTCTAACATACACAGTCAGGAAGCAAAAGGATTAGAATCTGGTATTCTTTTGTATACTTGTAGTATATGCTGGTATTCTTTGAGCGCCTTTTTCTCAACTCTCACACACACAAAAAAAAAGATGTCTAACTTTACCAATCCAATTTTTACATGGTATATCTGCATAAAGGACAGCTAAATAGACAAATTAGTTTTGTTGAATGGTATTAAGTGTTAAAGTATATCAAATTGAATAAATATACCTCGATTAGGGCGGAAACGGCACCGCTATCACAATGACAGTCTCCAGGTTCCATATTAAGATAAGCAGTGGCACCTCGACAGTGCTCGCCGGCGGCTTCAACAGCCTGCACCTCGGCCGGAATTGTTCCTTCGGCGTATAAGTAACCTTCTCCGACCACCTTACCTCCACCATTTGGAACAGCGATAACGCAGCCGAAGTTAGGATGAGGAGCGGTAAATCCGGCCGATTTGTCAGCTAAATCGGCTGCCCGTTTAATGTAGAGAGAATCAAAAGCTGAATTTGATGTGTAATTGTGGTTGGAAGAAGAAGAAGAAGAAGCATAAATTGGTTTGCAGAGAAAGGGTGTAGCTAATCCTCCTAGCATACGCGCCATGGATTTTGGGGTCAACTCTGAAGATAAATTTGTTTAATAGTTCGGTGAAGAAGAAGAATATTTGGCCGTAATTTGTTGTGTTTGTAATGCCATGACCCGACACTTAATTATAAAAAATCTAGTCTCTTCCATGGACTTCACCCAACTCTGTCAATCAGCCATGAAATTACATTATAAATGACTTTAAAACTCAAGATGTTTTCAAACTTTTAATCCCTTTTTGCTCAATAAATAAATTTAGGATTGTCGCCACTCAACATCGAGTTTGATGGCATTTGTGATATTCCATCTTGACAAGTCAATCTAAACTCAATAATTATGGAAAATAATACAAAATCAACTAAGTAGATGAGATATACAATTGCGGAAGAGTTAAACAATCTCAAATAACCCCAAAATCTAGTTGTTAAGCCACTATTAAATACATAATTGAAAATAGATACAAGTCTCATAATATCTTTATTTTTCAAATAGACTAAAACATAAGTAAAGGGACAAGATAGTTCGCCAAACGTCAATAAGCTACTTCTCAAAATCGCCTTGAAGCTTCGGATGAATGAAAGGGAACTCTAACTCACGGTCCGGGCCCAAAACCTACACAAATATAGAAGTAAGGAGTAAGTACCAACAACACTGTACTCAATAAGTAAATTAATAAGACAGGGTAAATCTAATAGAATACAGGAACTCCTTTCATCCCAACTGAACCTCCATAACTACAACCTGCACAGAAATAAGCCCAACCTAGAGTTCACAATGCATAGTTCAAATAAATTCTACAATCTCAGTTCAATTGTTACAAATTATTAATCACAAGTATCACACAGGTTAATCACAAAAATCAAGTACATCACATATAGAGATGCAAGGATGCTCATGCCCAGTCAATAATCGAGCACCAATCACATTCACCGACAATAAACTCAGCCTCAACCACACCCTCTCTAGCAATGACCTCGTCATCACACTCACACCGTCAATGACCTCGATATCATACTCTCAGAGAAAATGACTTCAGCATCACACACTCGCCGATAATGACCTCGACATCACACTCTCGGCGGAAATGACCTCGACATCACATCATGTCTATCTCATCATAAAATCTATGAATAAAATACAAATCGACATGTTTACACAATAATGAGGCCTTCCGTGATTATGGTCAGGAGCTCTTCAAATGTGAAGGCCAACAAGTCAGGCCCTTCGCAAATGCCGCCAAGCTTCCGCGAACTCGAAGGCTAACTCTTCAGCCTTCTGCGATAGCGGACAAACTTCCGCGAATGCGAAGAAGACATGCACCAGAACTCAGGCATCAACAAACATTAAGGCACCCAAACACCGAATGGACCCTCGAAATTTCTTCAGAAGTCCTTACACACAAATTATATATGCTACCTCACGAAATTCAACGTTTTGGACTTAATAGAACTATCAAAATTTGGATTCGAGGTCTCCTTGACCCGGAACCCGATTAATTGCAACTAAATCAACTTTAAGGCTTAAAACACCAAAACAAACTTGGAACCTCTAAAAATCATTCGAACTTCGGATGTTGACTAAAGCCAATTCTAAGGTTAAAACTTCACCAATAACTAAGTTAGGACCTAAATTCCATGATACAACCCCAAATCTAAAACTGATAATTCTTCTGAACGAATTTCCATATTTTAAAACTGATAGAATTGACGGAATTCCATTTCGACACTCGAAACTCCGAACAACTCCAAAAATTACTTTTTAACAACTTAAGCCATTTAAAACTCAAAACTTCCTAAATTTACAACTTTTTCAAGAATTTCAAAAATAACATCGTAAACTAATCAAATACGACTCGGGGCAATATATGGAGAGGTAAAACAGTAATTTCAAACAAAGTTCCAAAAATGACCGAACGGGTCATTACATTATCCACCACTAAAAACCATGTTCGTCCTCGAACATAAAGTAAAGTAAAGTACCTGAAGTCTCAAAAATTTGGGGATATTTGGTGCACATGTCAGCCTCCGTCTCTCGAGTCGCCTCTCCGACTGAAAAGTTCTTCCATTGTATCTTCACTAAAGTTATTTCCTTGGTCCTAAGATCACGGACCTGCCTATGTAGAATGACTTTACGTTCCTCCTCAAATATCAAATTTGGACCCAACTCTACTAAATCAAGCGAAATCACATGGGACTCATCTGTAATATACTTCCGAAGCATGAAAACGTGAAATATCGGATGTATAATTGATAAGCTAGGTGGCAAAGACAACCTATAGACCACCTCTCCAACTCATCCCAAAATCTCAAATTGGCCAATAAATTGAGGGTTGAACTTTCTCTTCTTCTTGAACCGCAGCACACCCTTCATGGACGACACTCGGAGCCAAACATAATCACCCTTCATAAACTTTAGGGTGGAACTCTCCGATTTGCATAACTCTTCTGTCGACTTTGGGCAGTCAACAGTCTACCTTGGATCATACGAACCTGCTCCATGGAATCTCTAAGTAGGTTTGTATAAAGATTCCATCTCAGCCGAATCAAACCACCCAATCGAATATCTACATTGTCTGCCATACAATGCCTCAAAGGAGGTCAGATGAATACTGAAATGATAACTGTTGTTGTAGGAAAACTCTGCTAAGGAAAATTTTTGATCCCATCTAGCACCAAAATCAATCATACAGGCTCGAAGAATGTTCTCCAACACTTGAATTGTCCGCTCGAATTGGCCATTAATATGAGGGTGGAACACTATACTCAAATCTAATCGAGTACCCAAACTATGTTGTAAATCCCTCCAAAAGTGAGAAGTGAACAATGAAACTCGATCAGAGACAATGGAATAGGCACCCCATAAAGCCGAACTATCCGACTAATGTAAAGTTGGGCTAGCTTCTCCGCCGTATACTTCACTTGAACTGGGATAAAATGGACAGATTTGGTCAGTCTATCAAAGACCACCCAAGTAGAATCATAACTACCCATGGTGGTAGGTAGACCCACAAAAAATCCATAGTAATCCGCTCCCACTTCCAAGTAGGAATGGGCATCCTCTGAGATACACATTCGGGACGCTAATGCTCATATTTAATCTGTTAACAAGTCAAACATATAGAAAATCTGCGGTGTCCCTCTTCATGCCACACCACAATAATGCTGACTAATATCATGATACATCTTCACCACTCCTAGATGAATAGAATATCGAGAACAGTGGGCCTCTTCTAGAATCAGCCTAATAAACTCGTCTACCTTGGACACACATATCTGCCTCCGATCCTCAAGACACCATTAGAATCAAGTACAAACGTCTTCGCCTCACCTCTCAACACCTTGTCTCGAATGTGACACAACTTCTCATTATCAAACTAGCACTCTCGAATCTTCTCAACTAAGGAAGAACGGGCCTCAATAAAAGCAATCAAGGCACCACTATCCTTCGAAACCCGCAATCGAATAAGGCTGTTGGCTAGCCTCTGAGCATCTCTGGCTAAGGGCCTCCTATCAACACTGATTGCAGCGAGACTTCCCATATTAAGAGTCTTCCTACTCAAATCATAGCCATTACATTGGCCTTCCTCGGATGATATAAGATGGTTATGTTGTAGTTTTTTTTGCAACTCAAGCCATTTACACTACCTCAAGTTCAGATCTCTTTGACTAAAAATATACTGAAGAATCCTATGATTGGTGAAGACCTCACAATGTACCTTAGACAAGTAGTGTCGCCACAATTTAAGCAAAAATACCACCACTGCCAACTCTAAGTCATGAGTAGGATAATTCTTCGCATGGACCTTCAACTATCTAGAGGCATAAGCAATAATTTTCCCCTTTTGCATCAGCACACCACCTAAACCAATACCATAAGCATCACAATACACGGTAAACCCCACACCATTATCGAGTAGAGTCAAAATAGTATTCGATGTCAATAGGGTCTTGAGATTTTGAAAGTTTGCCTCACACTCATCGGATCAATGAAAACTCATGGTCTTCTGAATAAATCTAGTCAAAGAAGCTATAATAGTAGAGAAGCCCTACATGATCCGTCTATAGTAACTTGCCAACCCCACAAAACTCTAAATCTCATTAGGAGAAGTAGGTCTCATCCAGCCCTTAAATGCTCGATCTTGTCCTGATCCACTCTAATACCTTTCTTAGATACCACGTGTCCCGATAATTCCACTGAATCAAGCCAGAAGTCATACTTGGAGAACTTTGCATACAATTTCTCCTTCCTCAATTTCTATAAATCCATCCTCAAGTAATGTACATGATCCTCCTCAGCCTTGAAATATATCAAAATGTCATCAATGAATATAATCACAAAGGAATCCAAGTAAGGTCGGAACACTCCATTCATCAACTCCATAAATGCCACAGGGATGTTAGTCATCCCAAAAGACATCACTAAGAACTCATAGTGACCATAAAAAGTATGAAAAGTTGTTTAGGGATATCCTGAACCATGGGAATGGACTTCATAGATGGCGGCTCAATACTAGTGCTCCAGATGAAAGTTAAATAAGACAAACACCCTCTATCAATCAGTATTTGAGCATTGATGAAGAAAATAACCCTACTAGGGTAAAAACCACTTATACCCTTCCACTCAATCTTCGGGACACTAGGCATCGCTAAGGTGACAGTCTTACCATAACAATCAAGAATCGCATGATAAGGAGAGAGCCAATTCATACCCAAGATAATATCAAAGTCTATCATCCCCTAAGTAATCATGTCTACTCAAGTGTCATACTCAGTAAAGAAACAAGATAGGATTAATACATTTGATCTACCACTAAGGGCTCACCCACTGGTGTAGAAATATGAACAGACACAAACATACGATCATATATCAAATCAAACCCAAAAGCAAAACAAATAGACATATAGGAGAATGTAGACCCTGGATCAAATAATATAGACACAGATCGATGGCGGACAGGGAAGATATATGTGATGAAGACATTAGAAGCCTCAGCCTCGAGTCTCTTTAGGAAAGCATAACATTAGGAACCTCTACCAACTCTAGTCTGAGTAGCATCTCTACCTCCACGCTGAACCAGAGCACTACTACTAGAAGTCTTACTGCATCTACCTATTTGACCTCTACCATGACCTCTGGCCGGAGGCACTGAATCTCTATTAGAAATAATCAAATAAGTATGATGTCTTGAGTGAGTATGCAAGGGGCACATTGTATCATGTACCCTAGATCTTCGTACCCCAAACAAGACCTCGGTATGGATAATTGTTGTTGTTCACCAAATGAGCTACCATGGCCACCTCGGCTAGAACTATAGGACTCACAAAACACTTGTCCACTCTCAATAGCTGGCATGGATGTATGTACGTACCTATGATACTAGGAAAAACTACCACCTTCTTGTGAACCCTGCCTCTAGATGAGACACCAAAATATTGACCGAAAGTACGGGCCCTCTTAGGGTCCCCAAACTCTTCTCTGACTCTCAACTCCGCCTCCTTGGCGGTACTTACTATGGACTAGAAGAAAGTCCTCTCACATGCTTATCTAAACACATAAGATTTGATGGAGAAGTTCAGTCCTCTTATGAACCTGCGGACTCTCTCAACCTCATCAGAAATCAAAGCCATAACATATCGAGACAACTGACAAAAAGGTACCTTATACTCAGTAAAAAAACATACTACATGTTTCAAGCCCTCAAACCTTAATCGGCTCTTCTCACGTATGCTCCAAGGGATGAAGCAATCCTTAAAAGCATTGGAGAACACATCCCACTCTATCGGAGGGGATCCAACTAGTCTAGACCTCACATAAGTCCTCCAACACTCCCTAGAGGGTCTATGAAGCTAGAGTGCAACAAGATGAACACCACGAGCATCGACCATCCTCAATGCCTCTAGCATCTCATGGCATAAAGTCATGAACTCATAAGCATCATTATTTTTACCACCCTAAAACTAGGATGGTTTTATCTTTTGAAACCTGTCATAACAATAATGATCATCCAGTGTCAGTACTACCTTAATAGCAACTTGTGCTTTAATAACTGGGTGGAAACTAATGGTGGTTGACCCACCTAATCCTGAACAACCGGACCCTAATGCTTACCTTGGGTTTGTGCCTCTACTCTCTTCTGATAACCCTGTGGCGTGCCTACTGCACCCTAAGAAAGACCCTCCAGTACACTCAACATTCTCATCATAGTATTTGAAAGCGAGAAAGCCCCATACTCAGAAGGAACTTGGTCCTCACCAACCTCCACATGTGGCTCTAGAGAAGCCTCTCTAGTATAACTTTTAGGTGGTGCCGCTCTCCGAGCATGACCTCTACCTGATGCCACTACACGAGCACAGCCTCTAGCTCGGTCCTTACCCTTACCCCTAGTTAGGGTCTCAGTAACTACCTCAGGGACTGCCTCTCCTCTATTGCCTGAGATAAAAGCTCTGGTCATCAACATCTGCCAAAACAACACGCGACAACTAAGTACTATCGAAGGTAACCACATACGATAGAGAAGAATGAATAAAAATAAAGTTTCCTAACAACCTTCATAAACTCTCCAAGATAAGTAGAGATATTGTAACAACCCCTAAAATGTTATATGTGGTATTTCAATTCTCGATGAAAATGATATTGCTTCTGTATTTTGGGCATAACCTTTTAGAGAATAGTCTAAATTAGGTGATTCAAATTTTTAAATAACTCCAACATCATTACCTACAATTATCATGAGAACATATCTTAAGATTCAGAGGTTAAGTAGATCATATAAATTAATCTTTGCAAGACATGGTGCTGTAACGAAATGGAGTATTTGTAGAATAAAAATCATATCTCACTGTAGGATGCTCCAAATTGGCTGATTCTTGAACAACATAAAACTAGACTTCTATATCTACAATTCTCATGGAGACCAAATCCTAATAGGAAATTTATCTTATTCAAACGCAGCTTCGAAAAAGGGTATTCCATTAAAAGAGAGCTCATCTCACCTACTATGGAAAAATCTAGAACCATTTGACATCTTCCATGACATCAAAATCCTCCATTGAATTTTCAAGATCATCCTTTGTAATTATTTTTATTTATTGTTAGGTCTCTTCTCCACACCTATAAATACCCACCTTATTTTCTCATTTTATTCATCAAGCTTTCTTAAGCAATTCTTCTCTCTATACACTTCTTTACTCATTTTCAAATATAGTTTTAGTTTTAGTAGTATAAAAATACTATTTCGGTGATTCATATACTCCGAGTAGTACACAAAATGTTCCAGCAAGAAGAAAAGGCTAGGGGTCCAACAGTGTTCCAATTCGGAGTAAAACTTCGGATTTAAGGTATGTAAGGCTTTCATAGCATTGGATGAGTTCGTCCATGCACCCAATATTTAAATTTATTATAATTGAGTTATAGTTGAGGTTTATCCAAATCTTGAATTCTAAATGAATTAATTCTTCTTTTATTGAGTTAGATATATTTATGCATTGAGATTATTATTATTTTTATCTCTCATATTATTAAAATTATTGTTCATGGCTACTTTCCCATGAACCCTAATTGATTTGATGTTCATGACTATTTTTACACATGTTTTGAGTAAGGATATTAGCTTTTAATATTCATTGACAAAAAGAGTGATTTGAATTAATACTGTACATGTATTTTATTGAGTTTTGAAAGAGAAAAAAATTGAGTTTAAATGAATTTGATTCTTTGGATTAAATGATGTTTTGAGCAAGATGTTTTGATGAGATGTAAATGATGTTTTTGAAGTACAATGATTGATGAAGAGGTAATGAGATGAGTTTGATGATTTAAATTAAAGTCCAATGAGACTAGATGATGAGGTTAATATGAGCAAATATTTTAGGAGTAGTATTGAGCACCGAGTTGGGTAAGAGTTTAATTGACTCAAACCCCAGAACTACGTAGCCAGCGTAGGACGGAGGTTATGCCTCTTAAGTCCCAAAAGGAGGACTTTGATGATTGGATCCAAGATGGTGATGTCCTTTACCCTGGCAAGGTATTGGATGGATGTGGCAACGACATCGCTTCGTTGTATCATCACTAGCTCATAAGTGATGATTGTCGGTTAGAGAAACTCCCAACTGAGTAAGCATTGTTTATTATTATTTTTAAATTTATATTACATATTAATATTGAGATGATGTTGAGTTCTGAGCCGAGTCTTTCTGAGAGGAGTTTCTTGATATTTGTCATTACTTTCCTGCCATTTTACATACTCGTACATTCTATGTACTGACGTCATTTGATCTGCATCGTTTTATGATGCAGATACAGGTGTTAGAGATCCTCAACAGGCGCATCGTTGAAGATCATTTCTTTCCAGTTATTTGGTGAGTCCTTCTTGTATTCGGAGGAACTCCTTATCCTTTTATTATTGTTGAGTGTGATGTTTCTTTTGAGGTAGCCATGAACATGTCATTGGCACCATCTGATAGCGTTAGAGGCTTCATAGACAGAGTTTAATGATGTAATTGGAGTAGTTCTCCTTTGAAACTACTTTTCCTAAAAAAAATTCTTTCTTTCATTTGATGTTGATGATGGAGATCCCACATAAGTATTCATATTAAGTCTTCCACTAATGAACAAATAAATGATAAGACCAAGTGGTTCTCTCAGAGGCCAGCGATGGTTTCTGAGTGACGTCCATGCCTAGGGTACCCTTTTGAGGCGTGACAAATATTTCCATATCGATCCTTGAGACTCTATTTACACTTGACTTGTACACACGTGAGACCTATGAATATGGGCCTCTAATACCGTTTTGTCCTGACCCGACACCAGATGTGATGAAACTTGTCGTATCCCACCAGTACAAGTCAGCCTAAACCCAACAATTATGAAATATAATGTAGAATCAACAAAGTAGATGAGATATACAATTGTGGAAGACTTAAACAATCTCTAATAACCCCCAAAATTTGGTTGTCAAGTGTACAAGCTACTATTAAATACAGAATTGAAAGATAGATATGAGTCTCATAATGTCTTTGTGTCTCAAATAAAATAAAGCATATGTAAAGGGACAAGAGAGTTCACCAGATGTCGATCAACTACCCCTCAAAATCGCATCGAAGCCTCGGATGAACGAAGGGAAAATATGGGAACTCCTTTCATCCTAACCAAACCTCTATACCTACAACCTACACAGAAATCAGCCTAATCTAGAGTTCACAATGCACAGTTCAAATAAATTCCACAATCTCAGTACAATCATTACAAAACACTAATCATAAGAATCATATATGTCAATCACAAGAATCAAGTACATCACACACAGAGATAAAAGGATGCTCGTGCGCAATCAATAATCGAGATTAGTCACATTCGTCGGTAATGACTTCGGTCTCAAATATACCTTTGCCAACAATGATCTCGGCATCACACTCACGCCTGCAATGACCTTAGCATCACTCTCGCTGGAAATGACCTCGACATCACATCATGTCCCTCTCATCACAGTATCCATGAAAAAATGCAAATCGGCATGTTCACACAATAATGAGGAATGTCAAATTCAAGAGGTTCATAATCATAGTGAAGTTATCAAAGCATCTCACCAACAATACATCAATAACAAGAACAAGACATATCGCTCTGTTCAATCCCAAGAATTAGCAACACATTGCCTTTTTATTACCCATCCATTGATTAAGTTTAATTCATGTGATTAAATAACTTATCACCTCATTTCCATGATTCCCCAAACACATACAAGAAAGGAAATTCAAGAATTTACAAGATTTATGGAGTTTTAGAAATTCACTTGCGTTAAATAAAACACGATCAATCCCAAACTCAAGCCTTTTCCTTCAGAACAGTAGCTAAATCATCACAATCTAATCGAATAATAATTCAAAATAAGATTCGAGAACTAACAACACCAAATTCACAAAAATCGAACAACAGGGTCAAAAGGGCTCAAAATTTCGATTTCGAAAATAAGGTACAAATTTGGAATTTTTACATGAAAATATTCTTTAAATCATTTGGAATCCATTAGTGAAAACCATTTTAAAAATGCAATGGTATTCAACTCATAATCACCATTTTAGTAAAAACTCAAGTTCTTGAAAACCCCCTTTTTGGGAATCAAAATCACCGATTTAAGGCCAAAATGAAGATATAATTAATGGGTAACGAAGATTATATGTCAAAGTTACTTACCCAATAGTTTCACACAAAATAGCCTTTGGAATCATCTCCTCGAGCTCTAAAACTCAAAAATACTGAAAATGGCCATTTCCCTTATTTTTGGGAATTAAGTCACTGATCAGATGAAATAACCCTCCGCAATGCGGCCTAGGGCCCGCGAATGTGGAGTTCATAGGTCAAGGACTTCGGCGATCGTGGTCAGGAGGCAAACAAGCCAGGCCCTTTGCGAACGCGCCAAGCTTCCGTGAACACAAAGGCCAACTTCAGCCTTCCACAATCGCAAACAAGCTTCCACGAACACTAAGAAGGCATGCACCAAAACTCAGGCATCATCAAACACACTAAGGCACTCAAACACCGCATGGAACCTCGCGATTCATTCAAATCTCATGCACATAAATTATATATGTTAAACCACTAAATTCGACGTTTCAAACTCAATAAAACCGTCGAAATTCAGATTCAAGGTCTCCTTGACCCGGAACTTGACTAGTCGCAAATAAATCAACTTAAGACTCAAAACGCCAAAACAAATCCGGAACCTCTGAAAAATCAAACAAGGCCTCAGCTATGCCTAAAATTACCTCCCGGATCCAATAGAATAGTCGGAAATTTGTTCTGAGCGTCCGTACTCCGAATGTTGACCAAAGTCAACTCTAAGACTAAAACTTTACCAATAACCAACTTAGAACCTTAATTCCACGATACAACCCCAAATCTCAAACCAATAATCTTTCTATACTAATTTTCACATTTCGGAACTTATGAAATCAACAAAATGTCATTCCAAGAAAAAATTTTGAACGACTCCAAAAATCACTTTTTAACAACTTAAGCCTTTTAAAACTTAAAACTTTTCAAAATTACAACTTTTTCAAGAATTTCCAAAACTAACATCGTAAACTAATCAAATACGATTCGTGCCTACTATTGGGAGGGGTAAAATAGTAATTTCACGTAAATTTCCAAAAATAATCGAAGGAGTCATTACAAGGTTCAAAAGTTAAAATTTCTTAAATTGATAAGAAGGGTAACCATTCTCGACCTTCAATTCTAAGTAGGCTTTTGGACATGCAATTTCATTGTGATTTGAAATCATGAAATGAAGTTAATTTGTACATGAGATTTCATTTCATGATTTCAAATTATGAGATGAAATATCAAATTCTCCAAAAAGCTTTATATAGTAATTAAGAATAGTACACTACAACTCACGTTCAAATTTATATTTTAATTGAAATAAATTAAGTTGGATCAATAATATTGTATTTTTTTAGAATAACTTTGTGGTAGTGTATTATACTTTTATTCTGAATATTTGCTTATTTGGTAAGATTGCATAAAGAATTGGGGATTTTGATAGTTTTCACAACTTATGGAGATTTTACGTTTATTAGCAACAAGTACTATTTAAAAATTCAAATTGTGTATCCAAACAAAATTTTAATTTCATCTCATGTGATTTCAAATCATAATTTTATTTCACATGATCAAACAGACCCTAAAATTATGGTTTTTTTAAAGAAGTCAAATAAAAAAGAATGAGAGTTCATAGAAAAGAATGTAGTAAAAGAAACTCGTTAAATTTAAATTTTTAAAAGTTCAAAATAATCTATATCCATAAATATTATAAAGGGAAAAAGGTCAAAAATGTCTTTAAATTATGTGAAATGAACAAATATGTCCTCTGTTTATAGTTTGGTCCAAAAATGTCCATATCGTCAGTTTCTGGTCCAAAAACTGCCCTTATTGTTACTAAATGGATCAAAAATATCTTTTTTTTTCAAATAAAAATATTATATGTTTTCTTTTAAACACATTCCTTTCCTAATAATATTTTTTATTAGCAAATGTTTATCCTACTTCAATTTGAAAAAAATTAAAAAATTAAAATAGTTTTTATTTTATTATAATTAGTTTTTATCATTATTTAAAATAAAATTAATGATGAATTTACTATGATCTTATATATATGACATATATTAACTGTTAAGACTTAAAATGGTACATGAAAGTGGTTTATTAAAAAAAAACAAGAATAGAGCTCCTTGACAGTAATATTGACCCATTTAGTGATAATAGGGAAATTTTTTGATTAAACTATCAACAACAAGGATATTTTTGGACCAAAATATAAAAGAAGATTATTTTTATCTATTTCACATACTTTAAGGACATTTTTGACCTTTTACGTATTATAAATTATCGATCAAGTGCAGTCGAATGGGCTGTAAATTACAAAGTCTTTTATTGAAACAACATCAACTATGTAACTTGGTCAAAAAGAGTTGTAATCCATGAGAATTAATTCATAAATATGATACTGCAATTAGATCCAAAAAGGCAGTGATAAAACATGGTTATTTTAGATATTCAATACTCACTACTACCTGAAAAATATGCAAAGGTATTACAGTATGTACCTATATAAGAAAACTATTTACAAAATAGCCAATAATTAATAGCACTACATACCGCCAAAGTATATAATTCATATTTGGATATCAGTTATACAACATTTATATAATAGTATACCATAGATTTTAATTACCATCTCTTTACATAATATAGTTTTAAGTAGTTAGAATTTGGGAAAAGAAACTATTTTTACTCTGAAAATTTTATTTCCAATCCATCTTCATAGCTTTATGATGATGAGGAGCTTCAAGAGAATGATTAGGGGAATTGGCTAGTTATAAATAGCTCCAAGACTATGGAACAAAGAATTATTATCTCTGACCTAGACCAAGTTAAATTTGGGGCGAAACCCATCGGTGGCCCCCTAAAGTTGTCACCAACTTCCACTTAGACATCTTAACTAGGCTTTGTTCATTTTAGACACCTCAAGTAAGGCTCCGATGTGTCATTTTGACACTTTGTGCTGAATATCCAAAATATATTAAGCGTGTGTAATGCACTCGCCTAACGTGTCAAAAGCAGCGAATTAAATAAAGACACGTGTCATATATCTATTTATTTATCTATCTATCTATCTATCTATCTATCTATCTATCTATCTATCTATCTATCTATCTATCTATCTATCTATCTATCTATCTATCTATCAAATAATGACTTTTAAATAGAAAAAAATGACCAATAATTTGATGACACGTGGCATTTTTAAAATTCAAATAATAATTTTTTTAAAAAATAAAAATTAACAACTATTAACCTCCACCCCACACCCTATCAGTGGTCTTCCAACACCACCCACCCCGCTGTCATCTTCTCCAACCCCACCCACCCCAACCCCTCCCCCACTCCACCAGATCTTCTTCTCCTCTAACACCCACCCAACGCTATTCATATCATCTAAAGAGGAAAAAATGGAGCTATAATGACAAACAAAAATATAGATTAAATTGGGTCAAAAACATCCGACGAACCTCCATTTTTTTCCGTTAAGACTAATAGAAATCTAAAATTATTTTCTTTGAAATTGTTAAAGAATTGAAACCTCAAAGAACCCACAATAAAATTCGAAGATTTTTTGTTCTTCCTTAGTCCAATCGAGATATATTTTATTGTACAATTGATGCGGAACAGCCTAATTAAAAAACAAATGGGCTATTCTCCAATTTCTCAGGTTTCTAAGAACAATTTCAACAATACAAGTAGTAATCTTTGAACCCAACTCATCAAGTTCTTGGTTTTTTGATGAATCAAGAGGCTTAGTGAATATGTGAGCAAGTCTATCAACGATTCTTGAATCGTCTGGAGAGATTGGGAGAGGGAAATTTATGGGTTTTGAGCAAATGGGTGTTGAAGAAAATGGAGAAAGATTGTATTTTGTAAAAGGAATTTGTAAAAGAAGAACACGCAATGAAGAAGAAGAAGAACAAAATTTTTTTTTTTTTAAAAGAAATGAAGAAGTTTTTATTTTGATGGTGTTGATGGCAGAAATGAAGAAGAAGAAGAATAAAAAAAAAAATTAAAAGAAAAAAACGTTCTTCACGCGCTTAAAATGAGTGCAGCACACGCAATGTGCCAAATCAACACAAAGTGTCAAAATGACACATTCGGGTCTTACTTAAGGTGTCTAAAATGAATAAAGCTTAGTTAAGGAGTCTAAGTGAAAGTTGGTGTCAACTTTAGGGGGCCACCGATTGGTTCCGCCTAAATTTGGAGATAGAAGTATTCATTCCAAAGCTACAATCAACTACAAGTAAAATTTATCTTTTGAAAAATTCAATGTCCTATTCGGAGAAGTACATAAAACATCCGGTTAAATAAAATATTCCAAATGTTAATTAAAATAAACTATAGAACAACTATTAAAAACTAAAATTAAAGAATGAAGTGAAATTACCTAGCATTAAAACTCCTCTTCGGAAACTCAATTCAGCCACCACAAATGTCAAGTCATGAAGTGATGCTTTCAACTGTAGATTTGAAGAATAAGGTAGAACAGATAAATAATATAAATAGGTATATACAGATACACTTTTAACTTTAGTTGTGACAGTTGATCATCTTACAAAAATGTGTTCAATTAACCAAATCAAATAGTACGTGATTTTTACGCTCTGATAACTATAATGATCAAATAAATAAAGAATTGTGTTATTTCAAGAAACAGTTCCATATCTTACCATTTAAAACTTTTTTTTTTGCAAATCCAATCTTTTTATTTCATAAAGAAAGATAAGAAGGGATGGGATAAATTCCCAAACCTTTTCCTAGTTACAAAAAGGATGAATAGTTCATCAATATACAAAATAATTCCTATTGTAGAGTTAGTCAAGGGAACTATAGCTATGTTGGAGGACATATTAGTGCATCTCCAACTCTAACGCCAAATTTGGCATAAATCAACTCTAACCCATTGCACCAAATTTTACATCAAAAAGAATCTTTTTTTTCTCTCTCTTCATTATTATATTATTATTTCTTATTTCATTTATTTTTTTCTTATTTCATACATTAAAATTCTTTGTAAAAAATATTCGATATATATAATTTTTATATTGTTTCAAATTATAGTTGTTTAATATAAAATTGTTTTATATCATAAATTTTTAAATAATATAAATTGCTAGCAAATATTACATATTATACATAATAATGAATAACACAAATAGAAGTGAAATCATTAATGAAATATAATTAAATAAATATTACATAGTTGAAAATTTTATTTTAAGTTCTACATGCATATTCAACTTTCAAGATCACTACGATGCTCCATATGTGCTCTATTAATGCATTACGTAGTTCAAAATGAGCTTCTTTGTCCTTAATATTTTATGTTGAGCAAGTTTGTTGCTAGTTTATTATTTTCGATAATCCTAAAGTACATTATATTATTTATCCACCAAATTATATTTTTGCATATTTAATTTTTATCAAGGTTAATTGTACTTATATCCAATTCAATTTTATAGTAGAATTAACATAAATTTAATTTTAAAAAATTCAAGTAAAGGAAACTAATTTATAAAAAAAATTAAATTTTTAATCTAAAATTAATATTATAAATATATTACGTAAAAATAATAAAATATTTTAATTAAAACATACAATTTATATAATTTTTAATTAAAAGTATTATGTAATAAAATAATAATAAAATATTTAAAAATACATTTGGTGTGATGAATAGTGTATTACCAAATTTGGTGTTACACTATTCACACACCAAATTTGGTGGAAAATTTGGAGTGGGCTGGAGTAACTTTGCACCAAATATAACATTTAGTATAAAATTTGGAGTTTAAGGCCATCTCCAACCCATGCCAAAATTTACACCAAATGCTGTATTTGGTGTAAAATTTGGTGCAAAGTTGCTCCAACCAATGCCAAATTTTGCATCAAATTTGATGTGTGAATAGTGTAGCACCAAATTTGGTGCTACACTATTCATCACACCAATAGTCTTTTATTATTATTTTATTATACAATATTTTTAATTAAATATTATATAAATTGGTATGTTTTAATTAAAATATTTTATTAGTTTTACGTAATATTTTTATAATATTATTTTAGATTAAAATTTTAATTTTTTTTATATTATTTTCCTTTACTTGAATTTTTTTGAAATTAAATTTATGTTAATTCTACTCTAAATTTGAATTGGATATAAGTACAATTAACCTTAAAAAAAATTAAATATGCAAAAATATAAATCTCGATATAAAAAAATTAAGGACAAAGAAGCTCATTTTGAACTACGTAATGCATTAATAGAGCATTTATGCGAGCACCGTAGTGATCTTGAAAGTTGAATATTCATGTAGAACTTAAAATAAAATTTTCAATTGTGTAATGTTTATTTAATTATATTTCGTTAATGATTTCACTTTTATTTGTGTTATCCATTAGTATGTATAATATGTAATATTTGTTAGCAATTTATATTATTTAAAAAATTATGATATAAAATAATTTTATATTAAATGTCTATAATTTGAAACAAAGTGAAAATTATATATAGTGAATGTTTTTTAGAAAGAATTTTATTTTATGAAATAAGAAATAATAATATAATAATGAAGAGAGAGAAAAAAATTCTTTTTTGGGGTAAAATTTGGTGCAGTGGGTTGAAGTTGATTTGGTGTTAGGATTGGAATGCCCTTACTGGTCAAAAAATTAAATCAAAAGATTAGCACATTCAACTTTAGCAATAACCTACACAAAAGTAAACTTGATCCGAATCATTCTTCTGGAGAGCTTTGGCTTTGCATGGTAGAGCTAGAGCTTGAGTGAAGAAAATCTCCTTCTTTTGATTCTCTCCAAAGGTAGCCATGAAATCTGTAATATAATTGACCTCTGATAACAATAGGCAAAAAATTAGTCACCTTGCTCCTTGATAGCATTGATCTCCTGGATCAGATCTTTATCTTTCAAGGGATCTCCATGGTACCATTTATCATTTTAATGATTAACATTGAATCTAATTTTATGGTCGCATTATAGAAATCATTTCCAACACATCATTGAATACCTTCTAAGATAGCATTTTCCTCAGATGCATTGTATGTACAAGAACCATAATAAGATGCATATGCCATAATCATCTCTCGCCGTGTTTGTTCCTAAGAATACCTCCACCTCTTCCACTCCCAGGGTTGCCTTTGCTACAAGCATTTGTATTTAATTTGTGCATAGTATGATCTAGCTTGCTCTAGTTTACTCTTTTGATATTCAATTTAGGTTGCAAACTATCAACAATAGAGTAATATTGAATCCAATTTGCTTGAATATGAAGTGTTGGGAATTGAATCTCGACAAATATCTTCATTTAGTAATTTGATCAATGACTTGCCTAATCGAAATATTGACCCTTTCAAATCTACTGGTATATCTTGATTTCCATAGCTCCCAACATATAATACTAGGCAAACATTATTGAATCATGTCATTAACTTTATTTTTTGATTGTGCATCCACCATTTAATCAAAGAAGAGCTGATATGTGTGTTGTTGTTGATGGAAATTGGATCGGGTTACCCATGTGGGTCAACCCAAATCCATATTAATATATAAATAATATATAATTATTATATTTATTTATTTATTATTTAAATGGAAAAGACACAACTATTTGAATAGTTGTGTCCCTTTAGAATTATAAAAAAGGTTCTCACATGAGAAACAAAAGCATCTTTTCATTCTTTGCAAATTCAAAAGAATAAACATTTCTTCTATTTCTTCTTCTTCTTCTTTTTCCAATTTCTGTAAAGTTTCAAGTGAAGATTTTTTCTACGAAAAGCGTTAGAATTATTTTATGACAAGGTACATTTCATAGACTGTGGCTTTATGTGGTGTAGTTCATATTAATATGTGATTACACTGTTAGACTAGTAAAATAATATTCAATGATCTTACAAACTATATGTTTGATTAAATTCTTCATTGGTATCAGAGCGTATTTTTATTTGTTTACTTCTTATTTTTTTTGTTCCCTCAACACTGTAATGTTGTCAACGAAGAGTGGAACACAATTTTGGCCAGTAATAGAGAACTAATGATTTCTCTATTTTGATTATCTGTAACAAAAGGTATATTTCTTGAGTTAAAAGTGTAAATTGTTTTTTGAGAAATTGATTACAGAATATTATTTCCTAAAATCTATAAAAGGACTGCAAATTTGTTTTTTGGTTGTTTATAGTCTCTGACCATCTGCAACTTTAGAGCAGACCCTTTGCATTTTTTTTTGATAAATTTACTATTTTTTTGCAAAGAAAAATGCAAAAATTTATCTTTGTATACTTTGTTTATTGTTGAAAGGTTGCTGGCAAACCTTTGTACTTTGCCTTTGTTGAAGGGTTTGGTCAATGTTCGGTTGTAATAATACTTACAGTGAGTCTCTTCTTTATGAAGTTTGATGTGGAATGTCTGCATATGTGTCATGACCCAAGCCTAGGGCCTAGACGTGACATGGCGAATGAGGAACCCGAAAGTACCTCAAACAAGCCTCTTAGCATTCTTTTAGCCTTTCATAGGTAATGATGATAAATAAACAAGCGGAAATCATAATAAATCTTCAACTTACATATGTCCAACAATACCTCTAACTATTAGATTTAACGGGGCTAAGACAAGTCCCTAGCTCACCCTCAATCATAATAGAAGAAATTCCATAGTAAAATATCTTAACATATCATAAACTAGAAAGATAAAGGAGTATTGTTCCCGGAACATGGGAACTCACCAAAAGTAGTCTTCAATGGAATATCAACTAGCCACGTGGAGGAGAACGAGGAGGAGCACTGATCCCTACATGGTGATATCATGTAGTCAAAAGAGTATGCGTTAGTACTTTGAATGTACTAAGTATGTAAGGATGCATGAACATTGAGGAAACATTAAAAGTTTATGTAATATGGAACATAATTTAATGTATGCATAATAAATCATATATATATTCTTTAAAACATTCATTTTGTGGGAAATTAACCATAACCGACATTTAAGACCATGCGAGCTATTAAATGGAATCCAACATAACCCCCTACGTTGGCCGGGGAGACTACTTGCCGGGTAGAACTCCGTCAACTTCATTCATTTCTTTAACTTTAACTTTAAGGGCTATTTATGGATCCATTAGCCTAAGCCTACAAGGGCTCCTATGTTGGCACATAGTTAATGAGACAAGGGGTTGCTACTAGGATTCCCTTACCGAATCCCACCTCAATGCCTCATTCGGTGCTAAGTCAATCCCACGGAATAGTTTAATACTTCAAAATATTCATAGCATATAACTTGATAATTCAAACATCATATTCGGTAGAATAGCTCATTAAAATATTTGATAATTCAAATATGCAAGAATTGTACTTATTGCATAAAGAATCCATCATTCATATCATTTCATCATTCTTTTATTTCATAAGACTCCCTTTTTGATCATAGATATTACTTTCATAAATATTTATTTGGAGTCAAAGCTTTCAAGTCAAACTTTATTAAAAACATAGTAAAACTAGGTGGGTTCAAATCACTTCAACTTGCAAATATGTATGTAAATAAATATTCATAAATACTTTGAAATCCACTAATTAAAAATCATGCTTTAAACAACCCACCATGAATTTCAAGAGCCTTTAAATAGATAAATAGAGGAATTACTTGTAAACCATCAATTCATACATATGAAATTATGTTACATCAAAATAGAGCAATAATCATTAGTTTAACCATGATTTATACTATTAAGTAAAAATAAGAATTTACCATAAGAAAATATTACTTGAAATCAAGATATTTAATTGAAAGAGTTTTTGGACTACATGGGTGGAAGAACCCATGGATAAACACACACATAACTTAGAGTAGAGTTTAAAGAAAATAAATATAATTTATCATATAATCAAAATAATTTAGACATGAGAGTGGAAGAAATACTCTCATTGAAGCCTTACATACCTGGAAACCGAAGCTTTAGTTGGTACCGGAAGACTTAATGACCACTCTTGAGTCCTAGCTTTTCTCCTTGCCGGAACGTTTTGTGTACTACCCGGAATATATGAATTACCGGAATAGTATTTCTTCACTACTAAGAACTAAAACTATATTTGAGAATGTGTAAAGAAGTGTATAGAGAGAAGATTTGCTTGAGAAAGCTTGATGAATAAAATGAGGAAATAAGGTGGGTATTTATAGGTGGGAAAGAGGACCTAACAATAAATAAAATAATTATAAATAAAAATCTGAAAATTTAGTGGAATATATTGATGTCATGGATGATGTTAAATGGAGGACAATTTATGTCATGAGTGATGTCAAATGTATCTAGATCTTTCTATGGTAGGTGAAATGAGTTATCTTTGACAGAATACTCTTTTTGAGAGCTACGTTTGAATAAGATAAATTTCTTATTAGGATTTGGTGTCTTCATACGAATTGTAGATATGGAAGTTTAGTTTCATATCATTCAAGAATCAACCAATTTGGATAAACCTACAGTGAGATATGATTTTTCTTCTATAAACACTCATTTCCGTCACAGCATCTTACCTTACAAAGATTATTTTATTTTACCTACTTAACCTCCGAATCTTAAAATATGGTCTTCATAAAAGTTGTAGGTAATGATCTTTTGGTTACTCAGAAATTTTAATCACTCAATTTGGATATTCCTATGAAAAGTTATGACCAAATTACAGAGGCTGTATCATGTTTAGGCAAAAATTGAAACATCGTATACAACGTTTTTAGGGGATGTTACATTATCTCCCCCTTGGGAACATTCGTCCTCGAATGAGAAAAGACTTAGCTTGAATAGAGTAGAGTGTTAACAAACAACCTATCATTAATGCAACAGTGTAATTTAAAATATCGTTTAAAATATATTTCATAATTTTGCAACCATATGACAAGAAAAGTTGAGATGTAAGGATTTCAAGTAATTGAGCAAGGACAACTTAATACCTTAGGTTTGGGTAGAGGGGAAAAGATGAGGGTATCTCTTAATCATATCCGCTTCCGCTTCCCATGTTGCACTTTCTATTTGTTGATTCCTCCAAAGGACTTTAACAGATGCAATTTCTTTGTTCCTCAATCTCTTAACTTGCCGGTCCAAAATTTCCACAGGAACTTCTTCATAGGTCAAGTTTTCTTCAATATTCACTACTCCCATAGGTACAATGGAACTAGGATCACCCACATGTTTTTTCAACATAGACACGTGAAACACCGGATGAACCATGGCCATTTCTAATAGTAATTCCAACTCATATGCAACCTTACCAACACGTCTCACGATTCTATAAGGCCCTACATATCTAGGGCTCAATTTCCCTTTCTTACCAAATCGAACCACACCTTTCATGGGTGAAACCTTCAGATACACCCAATCATCCACATTAAACTCAAGATCCCTTCTTCTAGTGTCAGAATAGGACTTTTGACGACTTTGAGCCGTCTTCAACCTTTCTCTAATGATCTTCACCTTCTCTAAAGCATCAAGTACCAAATTGGGGCCCAACAAGGTCATCTCACCTACTTCGAACCAACCAACCGGTGATCTACATCGTCTCCCATACAAAGCCTCAAACGGTGCCATCTCAATACTTGAGTGGTAACTATTATTATAGGCAAACTCGATGAGAGGTAGATGATCATCCCAATTCCCTTTAAACTCCAACACACAAGCCCTTAACATATCCTCTAGTGTTTGAATCATCCTTTCGGCTTGCCCATCCGTTTGAGGATGGAATGCTGTGCTCAACTTTACCTTAGTACCGAGGCCTTTTTGAAATGATCTCCAGAAGTGAGAAGTGAATTGGGTACCACGATCCGCAATAATGGATAATGGCACACCATGCAACCTCACCAACTCCCGAATATACAACTTGGCATAGTCTTCGGCACTATAGGAAGTTTTAACCGGTAGGAAGTGAGCTGACTTAGTCATTCTATCAACAATTACCCAAATTGAGTCATGACGCTTCCGGGTATGAGGCAGACCCACTACAAAATCCATATTCACATCTTCCCATTTTCAAGTTGGGATTTCAATGTCTTGGGCTAGGCCACCCGGCCTTTGATGTTCGGCCTTCACTTGTTGGCAATTCGTACATTCGGACACAAACCTTGCTATGTCCTTCTTCATGCCACCCCACCAATACAACTCCTTTAAGTCTCGGTACATTTTCGTTGAACCGGGATGAATGGAGTATGTAGAATTATGAGCCTCCATCATGATCAAACTCCTTAAGCCATCAACATTTGGAACACATATCCGACCTTGATAGTACAGTACCCCATCTCCCCCTTGGGAAAAGACCTCTATCTTCTTTTCCTTTACCAACTTCTTTAACTCGATAAACTTTGGGTCAAGATCTTGCTTGGATTTAACATCCACCACCAAAGAGGATGCAGACCTATTTTGAACAACCATACCCCCATCATTAGTACCACACAACTTCACCCCTAATCTAGCCAATCGGTGAACATCTTTCACCAACTCCCTCTTACTTTCATCCACATGGGCCATACTCCCCATAGACACTCTACTAAGTGCATCAGCAACCACATTAGCTTTACCCGGATGATAGTGCACACTCATGTCATAGTCCTTAAGGAGTTCTAGCCACCTCCTTTGCCTTAGGTTAAGGTCCTTTTGGGTGAACACATACTGAAGACTCTTATGATCAGTATACACATCCACATGCACCCCATAGAGGTAATGCCTCCAAATCTTCAGAGCAAAAACAACGGCCGCCAATTCAAGGTCATGGGTAGGGTAGTTACGCTCGTGCACCTTTAATTGCCTAGAAGCATAGGCTATGACCTTGCCATTTTTCATTAAGACACAACCTAAACCAATCTTTGAAGCATCACAATAAACTACAAACCCCTCTAATCCTTCTGGGAGAGTTAAAATAGGAGCAGAGGTAAGTCGATCTTTTAAGGTCTGGAAACTCTTCTCACACTCATCTGTCCATATGAATTTGGATTTCTTTTGGGTCAATTTTGTCATAGGAGATGAGATGGAAGAAAAGCCTTTGACGAATCTTCTATAGTACCCGGCTAGACCTAAGAAGCTCCTAATGTCTGAAGGAGATAATGGTCTAGGCCAATTTTTGACTGCCTCTATTTTCTTAGGATCAACCTTGATTCCATCACCGGACACTACGTGACCAAGAAATGCTACCTCCTTTAACCAAAATTCACACTTACTAAATTTTGCAAATAATTGTTTATCCCTCAATATTTGAAGCACAACTCTCAAGTGATTTTTATGTTCTTCCTCACCCCGAGAGTAAATTAAAATATCATCGATGAAGACTACTACAAAGGTATCAAGGTAAGGTTTGAACACCCTATTCATCAAGTCCATAAACACCGCCGGTGCATTCGTCAACCCAAAACTCATCACCACAAACTCATAGTGACCATACCTTGTTCGGAAGGCTGTTTTGGGAATGTCACACTCCCTTACCCGTAGTTGGTGGTAGCCGGACCGAAGGTCGATCTTGAAGAAGTGACTTGCCCCTTGTAATTGATCAAACAAGTCATCTATTCTAGGGAGTGGGTACTTGTTCTTAATGGTCATCTTATTTAATTGCCGGTAGTCTATGCACATTCGAAGTGACCCATCCTTCTTTCTCACAAATAGAACGGGAGCACCCCATGGAGAAATACTTGGTCTTATGAACCCCTTCTCTAACAAGTCCTTTAACTGTTCCTTCAACTCTTTTAATTCTGTCGGGGCCATACGGTAAGGAGGAATAGAGATAGGTTGGGTATCAGGGAGGAGATCGATACCAAAATCAACTTCCTTTTCGAGAGGGACACCAGGAAGGTCATCGGGAAAGACATCGGGGAATTCATTGACTATAGGAACTGACTCAAGAGAAGGACTTTTGGAGTTGACATCCCTAACCCTCACAATGTGGTAAATACATCCCTTAGAAATCATTTTGCGGGCCTTAAGATAAGAAATAAACTGACCCTTCACCACCGAATCATGACCCTGCCATTCAATAACAGGCTCATTTGGAAATTGGAATTTGACTCGACGATTCCTACAATCTATGAAAGCATAAGATGCATGTAACCAATTTATCCCAAGAATGACATCGAAATCTATCATGTCAAGCTCAATGAGATCACAAGGAATAACTTTATGCAAGATAGACACAAGGCAACCCCTATAGACCTTTCTAGCAAGAATTGACTCACCAACGGGGGTAGACACCAAATAGGGCTCTAATAACATTTCAGGTAAAACATCAAATCTATTAGCAAGGAATGGAGTAACAAAAGATAAATTTGCACCCGGATCTAATAGTGCATACACATCAAAAGAAAAGACCTTTAACATACCAGTAATAACATTGGGTGTATCCTCAACCTCTTGTCTCCCATGCAAGGCATAAAAGCGGTTGGTGCGTTGGACACCTCCTTGGACTTGTTGACCATGAGTAATTTGTCCTTGAGTCCTACCACCACCATCTCTACAATCCTTAGTATGGTGGCCCAGCTTGCCACACTTAAAGCATGCATTGGAGCCGGCTAAGCATTCCCCTTTGTGAGTCCTTCCACACTTCTTGCAAGTGGGGAAAGTTTGAGTAGCAACATTCTCTCTTGGAATCATTGGTTTACCACTCTTGTCCTTGTTGAACTTTGGAGGAGGAGTATTGGTGGAACCTTGTCCCACAAATCGTTGCCCACCTTGACCTTTGCCATTGTTACCATGATCGGACCTTTGAGGGTTAAACCCTCCACCATCCATTCTAGCCTTTTTGAACCCCCTTGATCTCTCTCTAAGCTTCTCTTCTTCGATTTGTTCTGCGTAAGTCATTAACCGAGAGATGTCTATCTCCTTGACCAACATGGCCGTTTTGCACTCCTTGGACACCAAGCTTGAGACACCGGAAATAAACTTGCTCATCCTTTGGAAATCCTGAATTCTAGAGGCTGGATTTTGCATTTGGGGAGGAAGAACACCTAGATTCCCTTGGTTAGCTACGACTTGAGCTAACAAAGTAATAACACTGCGAAACTCGGCATGGGTTACCCCGTCCTCATGATGTTGGGCATTAGGAATCGGAGGAGTTTGGTCCTCATCGTCAACCCTTGCTCTTCGAGGTGGTCTTCCACGAGTCATTATCTAGAGAACACAAAATGGGTCGTTAGTTAAAGGAAAGCATAGGACACTCTAAGGCACGACATGAATTTGAAAGAAGTGAAAATTTTCCTAAACGTCTCATAGTCTCTTATTCATAATTGTGGCGCGCTTCACAACCATGAACAAGAACCTATTCGACGCGGTATGTTGGACTTCCAAGGATCATTCAAAACCTCGGGCTCTGATACCAAGTTTGTCATGACCCAAGCCTAGGGCCTAGACGTGACATGGCGAATGAGGAACCTGAAAGTACCTCAAACAAGCCTCTTAGCATTCTTTTAGCCTTTCATAGGTAATGATGATAAATAAACAAGCGGAAATCATAATAAATCTTCAACTTACATATGTCCAACAATACCTCTAACTATTAGATTTAACGGGGCTAAGACAAGTCCCTAGCTCACCCTCAATTATAATAGAAGAAATTCCATAGTAAAATATCTTAACATATCATAAACTAGAAAGATAAAGGAGTATTGTTCCCGGAACATGGGAACTCACCAAAAGTAGTCTTCAATGGAATATCAACTAGCCACGTGGAGGAGAACGAAGAGGAGCACTGATCCCTACATGGTGATATCATGTAGGCAAAAGAGTATGCGTTAGTACTTTGATTGTACTAAGTATGTAAGGATGCATGAACATTGAGGAAACATTAAAAGTTTATGTAATATGGAACATAATTTAATGTATGCATAATAAATCATATATATATTCTTTAAAACATTCATTTTGTGGGAAATTAACCATAACCGACATTTAAGACCATGCGAGCTATTACATGGAATCCAACATAACCCCCTACGTTGGCCGGGGAGACTACTTGCCGGGTAGAACTCCGTCAACTTTATTCATTTCTTTAACTTTAACTTTAAGGGCTATTTATGGATCCATTAGCCTAAGCCTACAAGGGCTCCTATGTTGGCACATAGTTAATGAGACAAGGGGTTGCTACTAGGATTCCCTTACCGAATCCCACCTCAATGCCTCATTCGGTGCTAAGTCAATCCCACGGAATAGTTTAATACTTCAAAATATTCATAGCATATAATTTGAGAATTCAAACATCATTCGGTAGAATAGCTCATTAAAACATTTGATAATTCAAATATGCAAGAATTGTCCTTATTGCATAAAGAATCCATCATTCATATCATTTCATCATTCTTTTATTTCATAAGACTCCCTTTTTGATCATAGATATTACTTTCATAAATATTTATTTGGAGTCAAAGCTTTCAAGTCAAACTTTATTAAAAACATAGTAAAACTAGGTGGGTTCAAATCACTTCAACTTGCAAATATGTATGTAAATAAATATTCATAAATACTTTGAAATCCACTAATTAAAAATCATGCTTTAAACAACCCACCATGAATTTCAAGAGCCTTTAAATAGATAAATAGAGGAATTACTTGTAAACCATCAATTCATACATATGAAATTATGTTACATCAAAATAGAGCAATAATCATTAGTTTAACCATGATTTATACTATTAAGTAAAAATAAGAATTTACCATAAGAAAATATTACTTGAAATCAAGATATTTAATTGAAAGAGTTTTTGGACTACATGGGTGGAAGAACCCATGGATAAACACACACATAACTTAGAGTAGAGTTTAAAGAAAATAAATATAATTTATCATATAATCAAAATAATTTAGACATGAGAGTGGAAGAAATACTCTCATTGAAGCCTTACATACCTGGAAACCGAAGCTTTAGTTGGTACCGGAAGACTTAATGACCACTCTTGAGTCCTAGCTTTTCTCCTTGCCGGAACGTTTTGTGTACTACCCGGAATATATGAATTACCGGAATAGTATTTCTTCACTACTAAGAACTAAAACTATATTTGAGAATGTGTAAAGAAGTGTATAGAGAGAAGATTTGCTTGAGAAAGCTTGATGAATAAAATGAGGAAATAAGGTGGGTATTTATAGGTGGGAAAGAGGACCTAACAATAAATAAAATAATTATAAATAAAAATCTGAAAATTTAGTGGAATATATTGATGTCATGGATGATGTTAAATGGAGGACAATTTATGTCATGAGTGATGTCAAATGTATCTAGATCTTTCTATGGTAGGTGAAATGAGTTATCTTTGACAGAATACTCTTTTTGAGAGCTACGTTTGAATAAGATAAATTTCTTATTAGGATTTGGTGTCTTCATACGAATTGTAGATATGGAAGTTTAGTTTCATATCGTTCAAGAATCAACCAATTTGGATAAACCTACAGTGAGATATGATTTTTCTTCTATAAACACTCATTTCCGTCACAGCATCTTACCTTACAAAGATTAATTTATTTGACCTACTTAACCTCCGAATCTTAAAATATGGTCTTCATAAAAGTTGTAGGTAATGATCTTTTGGTTACTCAGAAATTTTAATCACTCAATTTGGATATTCCTATGAAAAGTTATGACCAAAATACAGAGGCTGTATCATGTTTAGGCAAAAATTAAAACATCGTATACAACGTTTTTAGGGGATGTTACAATATGATTGTCCCAAATTACTTTATTGCTAAATAAGTTTAGTATTTTTTTTAAAGTTATAGGCATTCAATATCATAAAATTTTGAGAATGGATTGTAATTGATTTTCTTTGTTAAACCCCTACAAAATTATTTTATACAAATTATTGTATAATCATTTCTGTATGTGTTACAAAAAATCATGATAATGATAAGGACACATAGACGAGTTTCCACAAAGCAACAGAGGGATAGGGTGAAAACTTTGATTGACAATTTAGTTAATCTTTCGCTAGAATCCAATGTTCAAGATGATGATCTTACAAGATTTATGAAATACGTAACGAGAATTAACAAGTTAATTTGAAGAAGTTGTATGGGCTGGGGGTTTATTAACAGTAGAGAAGAAATATATGGCTTTACGGTCTGCATTGCCTGATGATTTTCAGAAGAAATTACTAGACAAATCTTGGCATAAGTTACATCTCAAAAAGACAAGATCTTACAAATCTTTGGTCCAATATTTTATGGATAAATGCATTGATTTGATAGTTATGAAGACTGTGTGTCATTCCTATTGGCTGCCTGTAAGATATAAATTGTCTATGAACTTGCATATAAATTTTATTTTATCTATTCCTGTTCATAAAGAAATATTACAATGATAACGTGCATTTAGTTTGTATAATGATTGTTTATATGTGACATGACTTATATGAATTATAATTTAATTATTATGTTAATTATTATTATTGAGTGTTTCTATATATGTCATAGAATTTATGCATATTTAATCTTGAATTATGTGATTTAAGATAAGTGATTCTTAGATGATTGATTATGTTAGATTTATGACATATTAGAATTCAGATGATGATTGAGAACTTAGTGAACTTTCGAATTTGAACCTAATGTGAAATGAATATTGACATAGTTAATCATCTTAAGAATAATTATGTATATGAATTTAGGCTATAATTTGTACATAGTTATCTCATGTTACTTATACTTATTTAATCAATTTGTTAATTGCTGCAAAAAATATTATTGTCGAGCTTAACAAAGTTGATAAGCTTAACAATGATAACTGTGAAATATAGAATATGAAAACTAATTATGTCTTGAAAGAGCATGAAACTCTTGAAGCTCTAAATGTGTCTATGACACTTTCTGAAAATGGTAATATCCTTCAACATGTGAATGTCTGAAATAACTCTAAAGTTAATCAACAAGGAGAGAAAAATGTTTTCGCTCCAAAGACTTATAGAAATATGGCTAAGCTTAAGTGCTACAACTGTAAGAACACAGGACACTTTGCTCGTGATTGTCCTAAGACTAAAAAGGTACTTGACCTTATGAACAATGTACATAGTGATGTAAATATTTCTTGTTCTACTTTTTAACTGAGTCACTTCCTATGTGGATCATAGACTCGGAAGCCACCAAACATATAGCAACGGAAAGAGATGTTTTCATAGATTACTGAAGAATCCCACGAGGATCCAAATGGGTATATATAGGAAATAACTCCAGATAGAAGGTTAAAGGGATTGGTACCTGGAAACTTAAAATGCATGGTGCCCAAAATCTGCTCCTATATGATGTGCTATTTAACCCATCAATTCGTCGTAATCTAGTCTCTGTCTGAATATTGATTAAGTTAGGATTTAATTTATTATTTCATGAACATGGTGTGGATTTATATTTGGATAAGACAAAATATGGAACTGATTATTTTTACGACCGATTCTTTGTAGTGGATGTTTGTCAAAGTCCCAATAATAATGATTAGTTTTTCCTTATTTACGTCTTCTAATTGTCAGAATGATATAAATATATGGCATGCTAGGCTTGGACATATTGGTCAGCAAAGAATGAACTGCTTAGCTAAGGAAGGTTTGCCTAACACAATAGATAAAATAGAATTGTCTACTTGTGAATCTTGCCTAGCCAAAAAACTGCACGAAAACTATTTGGGAAAGGCACAAGAGCTGATACTCCATTGCAATTAATTCATTCTGACATCTATGGTCCAATGAATGTAAGGTCAAGACATGGTGCTATTTACTTTATCACTTTTATTGATAATTTTATTCAATTTGGTTATGCATATCTGATTTCTCACAAATCTAAAGCTTTAATTTGCTTCATTCAGTTTATGAACTTAGTTGAGAATCAATTAGATAGAAAAATAAAAGCTCTAAGAACCGGTCTAGGAAGAGAGTATTTCTCTGATGAGTTCAAACGATTATGTGAAGAAAAGGAAATTCAAAGACAATTAACTAATCTTTATACTCCATAAAAAAATGGTGTTGTGGAACGACGAAATAGAATCTTGTTAGAAATGGTTAGGTCAATGATGGCACATGCAAAATCAATTACTTAATCGTGTTCCTTCAAAATCAATTACAACTACACCATATGAATTATGGACTAAACGAAAGCCCGATTTGAGCATTTTAAAGCCTTGGGGTTGTGTTACTTTCATTCATAATCCTTCTTCTAAATATGGAAAATTAGGTCCAAGGAAAAGAAAATATATCTTAATAAGATACTCTAAACAATCTACGGGTTATGTGTTCGTAGGTGAATAAAATAGTGGCACTGTAACTGAAATTGAGTCACGTGATATTACATTTATAGAGAATGATTTTCCTAAGCAAGGGAGATAGGTCAAGGCTTATCTCTTTATGAAATTATGGACCAGGCCATTTCCACTGCCGAAGATCAAATAAATTTGAGTGGGAGTCATTTTAATGATAATGGACCAGTTCTTATTTTCATAGATACACCGTCTGAATCAAATCCTATTGATATTGCTGGTTCTTATTTTCACAGATACACCATCTGAATTAAATCCTATTGATATTGCTGGTTCTTATTTTCACAGATACATCGCCTGAATCAAATCCTATTGATATCCTCATTCGCGTGGGAGTAACTTACCAATTGATAAATCAATTTGTCAATCTCAACCTCGATGAGCAAGTCATCCACAAATTCTCCATCATTGATTTGAGATCAAAGTGGAAGCATTTATAATTACTCTAGATAATGCAGAGCCAAGAAATATAAATGAGGCTCTCACATTCACCATTAAAGAAAAATAATTAAAAACAATGGATGAGGAGATACAGTCAATGAAATCTAACTAAGTGTGGAAATTGGTTGATCTACCTATAGGCTGAAAAGCTATTGAAAATAAATGGTTTCTCAAAATCAAACATAAGGCAGATGGTAGTATCGATAGATTCAAAGCTCGTCTAGTAGCTAAGAGGTACACACAAAAGGAATAAATTGATTATGAAGAAACGTTTTCACCTGTTGTACATTTTATTTCAATAAGATTAATTTTGTCTGTAGTGGCTAAGTTGAATCTTGAATTGCATCAAATGGATGTGAAAATTGCATTTCTCAATGGATAACTAGAAGAAAAAATCTATATGGAATAACCTGTAGGTTTGGTGAAAAAAGGCGAAGAAAATAAACTATGTCAACTTTAAAGGTTGATTTATGGCCTAAACAATCTTCTAAACGATGGTACTTACGCTTCCATAATGCGATCATATCATATGGATTTGTTATGATTCATGAAGACCATTATGCATACATCAAAAGATTCAAAGATAAGTTTGTGATCTTATCATTGTATATAGACGACATACTAATAGTTGCAAGCGACATTGATTTTATAAAAGAAATAAAAGAGTGTATATCATCTACTTTTGAGATGAAAGATATGAGTGAAGCAGCATACATTCTTGGAGTTAAGATTTTAAGAAATCATTCGAAGAGATTGTTATCTCTTTCACAAGAACCTTACATTAAGAAAGTTCATGAACCCTTTAATATGCAAGGCTGCAAACCCATAAACACTCCAATTTCTAAAAGTGAAGCTTCGAACCGAATGATGTGCCCTTAGACTCCACATGAGAAGGAACAAATGAGAAAAGTTCCTTATGCCAATGCAGTCGGAAGTCTTATGTATGCTATGATGTATACAAGGACGTATATTTGTTATGTCGTTGGGCTAGTTAGAAGATATCAATCCGACCCAGGATCACAACATTGAAAGAAGTTAAAAGGATATTGAGGTATCTCGCAGGAACAATCGATTATTCTTTATGTTATCAAGGAAATGATTTATAACTCATAGGCTACACTGATGTTGATTGGGGAGGAGATTTAGATGAAAGAAAATCCACCTCTGGATATGCGTTCTTGCTTAACAATGGCGCCATATCATGAAGTAGCAAGAAACAGTCATGCATAGCCTTGTCTACTATGGAAGCTGAATTCGTAGCACTTTCATCTGCTGTGCAAGAAGCTGTTTGGCTTAAGAGTTTTTTGGTTCACTTGGGTATGTATAACAATGTTGTTGAGCCTGTCACAATTAGTTGTGATAGTTAGGCTGTAATAGCCTATACAAAAGATCCAAAGTACCATGGAAAGATGAAACATATTGACATAAAGTATAATTTTGTAAGAGAGATGATAGCACAAAAAGAAGTGAACGTGAAATACATATCTACACATCAAATGATAGAAGATCTGTTAACGAAACCATAGCATGTGATTCTTATGAGAGACATGTGAAGTCATTGGGTTTACGTAGATGCTAATGTATTTATATTTGTCTTTCCCAAACATGTTCATGTAAATTCACATTATTGAAGTTAATGTTAATTTATGCCTAATTTTCATTCTTGTTGTTTATATACATATATCATTTTTTATGTAGTGTACATAAAATTCTAAGGATAAAAAAGTATGTCAAACAGACAAAAAGGTTGGCCTATTCGCATAGGCAATCGCCTCTATTGTCTAAGTGACAAGTAGAGATGAGACAATTATAAATTAATTATTATCAGAAGTGATGATAATAGAGACCCTAAAGTTTATAATAATATCGTTTGTTAGATTGTATTTAATCATATGTGATTAAAATGAGTTAGTCTGTTTCTAATGCCAGATGTGAGTTATGATGAATAAAATGATGAGTAGATTTGTGAACTCAAAGTTAGACATGAGTTCTCTGAACTATCATTTGCACAATATTTATTAATGAAAGACATACGCTCCATGGAAAAGGAGTTAGTACCATGATAAATGTTTCGTACCATGTATACATATAGTGACCCATATGGGTGATACAAGTTTAGTCTCTACTTGATATCATGTGAAGCCCTAAAAATTATAAGTAATTTTCATATTGTACCCTCATGACTCTAATCAGTTTCTTAAGATTCAATTTGGTGTTTGCTATCTTAGTATGTTGCCAAGAGATCATGTTTGATTCAGTTTGGCGAGATATTTTTAGAAAAGGATATCATGTTGGATTAAGAGATTCATGAGATGAGGAAGATCATTGGATATTATCACATCAATTGTATCCATTGACGTCCTTTATGTTTATCTATGTCTATGAGACAAGTACATAATGATGAACTCAAAATTAAGAAAAAGAGATGATGGGAAATATGAATGTGATAAATGATCTAGGATACTTCATACTATAATCTACTCTAAGTTTCATTGACCGAGATGCTGTATATTTTTAACAGATGTATAACAACGAAGCTCTCAAAGTATGCACTGGTCACACGGTCTAGTCATAATGTATGAAAGTTACATGATAGGAATGAGAGTTGACCCACTATATGTGAGTGGGATATGAAGGATATTGGATCCGTTTACCCATGTAATATATAACTAATATATAATTATTATATTTATTTATTTATTATTTGAATGGAAAAGACACAACTATTTGAATAGTTGTGTCCCTTTAGAATTATAAAAAGGGTTCTCACAGGAAAAACAAAGGCATCTTTTCATTCTCTGCAAATTCAAAAGAACAAACACTTCTTCTGTTTCTTCTCATTCTTCTTTCTCCAATTCCTGTAAAGTTCCAAGTGAAGATTTCTTCTACCAAAAGCGTTGGAACTATTTTGTGAAAAGGTACGATTCATAGACTGTGGTTTTATGTGTTGTAGTTCGTATTAGTATGTGATTACACTGTTATACTAGTGAAATAATATTCAATGATCCTGCAAACTATGTGTTTGATTAGATTCTTCAATTGTTGATGATACGACAGCTTCATGCAAAAAACTGCCATACTTCCTTTGCCATGTCTCCTTCTCTAATAATGTGTTCGATGGTTTCATTTTGTGCACTTTGCAACCATAACATCTAGATGGCCCATGTATTCTGAACCTGCAATGTTTATCATCAGTAGGTAAACTATTTTATAAAATTCGTAAAAAAAAAACCCTTTAAAAGGAGTTTAGGATACCAGGTTTTAATAGAAGTTAAAGAAATTGTTTTCAATTTTCTTAGGCTTCTACAACCGATTTACATGTAAATTTGCACGTGTCTTCATAGGTACAGATTGGGAAGTCCTTGTGTGCATCATGGATTTTGATTCCTTGAATATGCTCGTCAATGTGAGAAGGAACTGTATCCATTGGTTTTGGCATATTCTATATTCCATTTTCAATATGGTCCAAGACTTTGATGCCCTTGGCTTCGCTGATGATTAAAGAGGTTACTGAGGAAGCCTTTTCCAGTACAGTTATGAGTGTATAGCGAACCTAATGTTCTTATTTACTTTCCACCAGAAAAAGCAATATCTCTTAGTAATTTTTCAAAGTATATGATGAACACAATATTTTTTAACCTACATCATCCTTTTGTAGATATGAGATTGTCCAAATCTCCATTTATTTCTAACTGAATAAGTTCTAGTACAATACTTAGCCTCTAAAAATTGGTTAAGGAGAGAGGTTCTTGTTCAAAAATTCCATCAGACCTTAGCACTGGCGCTAATCATAAAATATCTTGAATTGATCTGAAACCTACACCTTCTTCTTTAGTAGGATAACAAAGAGAGTCCCAATTTTTCTTGTGATAATTGTTTCTTCCCTTTTTTTCTCCCCAAAAGAAATTGACAATGTGATTTTCAAGAAAAGTAACACTAGTTTTAGGAAAATCTACCACTGAGAGAAGATGTGAATGGGGAGAGAATGCATACCGAATTTGATCATAATAGTTCTTCCCTCATAAGAAAGCATTCTGCCCTACCAACTTTGAATTCTTACAGCTACTTAAGAAATGAGATCAGTAAAATAAATAATCTTCTTCCTTGCTTGATAAATAGGACTACCCAAATAAGTAAAAGGAAAATTGACATGAGAATAGCCTGTAATATATTTGATATCTTGATGAGTGGAGAGAGGGGCTTTGGGAGCAACAAGGAAGCAAGACTTAGATTTATTGACCAATTGCTCGGAGCTTTTCTCATATTGTCTGATCTTAGCTTGTTCATCATAATAATAAGATAAAGAGGCCTGATGAGAACAAGCTTGTGTCATTGATATAGCTAAGGTGCGTAATAATAGAACTTCTATTCATAGAGTAGTTGATAAAACCTTCGTTGCTGCGATTTTTCATCATCCTAGTAAACAATGAAGGGGAAAGAGGAGGATCACCTTGTTTTATACCTCTTTTAGATTTAAACAAAACATGTCGTACTCCATTAATGATAACAGAGTACCAATTGTTAGCAACAATTATCTAAACCATGTCAATCCATATTTCTGAGAATCCAAATTTTCTCATAACATTGGTAAGATATTTCCAAGTCATTAATTCTATCGAATGCTTTAGTCATATCAAGCTTCATGATAACATTACCATAGACATTTGGTCTCTTGATATTATAAACTAACTCTTAGGTAAGCACGATATTATCGGTAATTGACCTGTCTTTGAGAAAATCTGTCTAATTGTGGGATATCACTTTATGTATTACTTTAGAGAGTCTAGTATTCAGGATCTTTGAAATGATCTTACAACTGAGTTACTTAATCTAATCGACCTAAATTCAATAGACTTTTGAGGATTACTAGTTTTAGGCACTAGCATTAAACAAGAATGAGTAAAGGATCTTGGAAGCGCAGTACCTGCAAAAAAAGAAAATATCATGTTAGCTAAATCAATATAGATAATATGCTAACATTGTTGATAAAATTTTCCTGGAAGACCATCAGGTCCTATCTGAGCTTAATAAAAAAATAACTGATTTGATTTCTTCTATGGTAGGAGTGCATTCCATCTTATCATTGCCCTCATCAATAGTGATGACTTTAGGGAGGCAATACAAGATGGATTGATCATTGTCTATTTCTTCATGTGGAAATTGATTTCAAAGAAGAAAATAACTTCATTAGCTATTTCATCTTTATCTTCCAACCATGTTCCATTCTCCTTTTTTATCTTGTTAATGCCGAGTCTTCTTCTTTTACTGTTAATAACTGCATGAAAAAAATCTGATGTTGGAGTCTCCATCTGTTAGCCATTTAATTTTCGGATTTTGTCTTGAATAAACTTCTTTCTTGTAATGTTTGATAAGGAGGATATTGACATTGTTGTAGGCCACCCTATTTTCTTCAAAGTTATCAATAATGCAAAGCTCTTCCAATTCTGCAATATTACTCTCATGCCTTTTAATAGCTTCAAAGATATTACCAATTATATTCTTTGATCACCAGGAGAGCTTTCTAGTAGTGCTTTTAAGCTTCAAATGAAATTTCCACATAGGGGATCCTTGAATATCCTTTTTCCAAGCTTGTCGTACAATATCCATAAAGTTAGGTTCATCAACCTAGAAGTCTAAAAATTTAAAATGCTTTTGAGGGTTGCTTTGACCAGATGAGATCTCCACTAATAGAGGAGAATGATCTAACCTAGTTCTGATAAGAGGACTGATAATTGTTGATACCCAATTTTGATCAACTCATAACTACTTTTCGGATTGCTATCCTAATAAATTGGCATCTTTAAAATTATTTCTTTATTAAATAAATAAATTTATATTTAGCTTTACCCAATAAATCGTATATTTTGACATTCGTAATTTACAATATTTTTGCTATTTATTAATATTACTACTATTATCTTTATTATTTTTATTTTTTAAATAACGAGCTTCATACGTTCGAATATTTTTATATGTCAGAAAGTCGGTGAATCTCCATTTCTTCAACTTGTAATCCTTCAATCACTCACAATCTACCTCGACTTCTCCATCTTTGGTCGCTCATCACCTCTCCATATCCATTTTGTGGTGAGGTGAGATTCCTCCTTCTTCTCCGGTGAAAATCGTTAGCGACGACAGATCTGCCTCTCTTCTCATTCGCCACTCGGAGCTTTAGATCCAGTTCTCGCATCCCGATATCGGCTCCGACTCGCTGCTCTTCTTTTCCAATCATATTCCGGCAGTCTCAATTCCATCGGAAAGTTGCTGTAAGTGTTAGATACACATTTTGCACTGTTGAAAATTCTCAGAAATTGCCTCACATTGATTTCCTGAGCAGACGAAGACACTAGTTTTGTGTCTGGGAACACGGCTGGTCAGATCTAGCCACACCTAGAAACTCACTTTCGACGGCAATCAGGTTCATTTTGACTGGAGTTGGTACCTCCAGTTTCCATATCTTTTATCCTTTTTATATCTATTCTTTGTCCATACACTTGTAGTTACATTTTGCTGACTTGACCTTTGAATAATCTATTTGAATAATTTATTAGTTCATACGCGTTTTCATTGCTTTGGATAGTTGTAACACCCCTCAAAAATTTTCCAAAGATTTGTACCCTTCTTGTGTTCGGGAGGGGTCGAACCCGGGTATCTTGAAGTATATTTGCGAGTTAAGATGAGTCTCTGAGGGACTGAGCAGTGTTAGAGGTGGTGTGGGGTCACCAAGGACCCCTAGGACCGAGCTAAGTCCAAAAGATCCACCGTAGTTAAGTTTAGGATGAGTTCGTATAAGGGTCGACTTTTAACGACCCTATCTTTCTGAGGGACGTCAATCTGGGTGGCCCACGACCTGTCAAATTAAAGGTCATCGAGTCTCCTTTCCAACGCCACCAAGAACATAAGTTTTGGAGTTTGGAGTCAAAAGATATGACGATCCTAAGATGAACTAGCACGGCAAGAATTTCATTTTTGGCCTGGGTTGCAACTGCTGGGGAAATGGCCTTGGCGCTGTAAGGGCGCGACGCACCACTATCGCACCAGAAACATGCCTCAGTAGTTTGGTCCTTGGCGCAATGCGCCACTAAAAGTTGTGCAGGGTTTTTCAGGCCAAATTTCCAGAACCTAAAAAATATGGCCTTGGCGCTGTAAGGGCGCGATGCGCCACTATCGCGCCAGAAACATGCCTCAGTAGTTTGGCCTCTGGCGCGGTGTGCCACTGCGAGGTGTGCAGGTTTTAGGTGTAATTGGCCTGGCGCTGCAATGGCGCGATGCGCCACTATCGCGCCAGGTGCATTTTTGCCTATTTTTCAGAACTTTGAGAAGGGACAATTTGGAAATTGCCCCAAATTATATATGTATCACCCTAGACTATTTTGGGATCATTTTCTTCAGCCCCCACTCTCTCTCTAAAAAAGCCCTAGGAGCTTCTCTCTCTTCTTTTTCTTCTCCATTTCTAACAAAAGAGTCCAAGAGCTTCAAGATTTGAGTCCTCCATTGAAGACCCAACCACAAGGTTTTCTTCAAGTCTTCACTAAGGTATATAAGGCTATCCAAAACATGGATTGAGTCCACCCATATGCCCTACTCTTGCCTTGAAGTTAGATGTTCATGAAAATAGAGTTTCTTGGTATGGTTTATGTTTGTATGAACTTTGTCTCCTATTTATTTGATGCTATATGTGTTGATGTTGTTGAGCTAAAAGTCCCTAAAATCCTTCATGTTATTATGAGTTGATGGACATGACTTGTTGTTACGTCTTATTGATCTCTTTAGCCATGTGATTATGTTGCTTAAGTCAATTTCCTTAAATGTGCTATTCTACTTGAATTGTTGAGTTGAAGTCATAGAGTTGTGCCGAATCTTGAGGAGATGTCATAAATGTTTGGGTAAATGAGGCTTGATTGAGTTGATTTGAGAATAGAATTGATGAGTGGACAAGGTCCTAAATGAGACTTGCCATTATGACTCAAATTGAGTTAAGAATGAGGATAGAGTTGATGAGTGGGAAATGTTCCACATGAGACTAGCCGTGAGGTCTTGTTTGAGATGATTGGAGGGAGTCTTATGAGCATAGAGTCATGGGAGGAGTATCGAGCACCGAAGCGGGCAAGAGTATAGTCCATACTCGAACCCCAGGAACTACACCGCCAACGTAGGTAGGGATGGAACCGTTAAAGTCAGATGCTTCCCATGGGATCGAACCGTTAAAGTCGAATGTTTCCTATTTTACTGTCCTGAAATGATAGGACTCGACTAATCGATGGTATCCATGATTAGGGAGGCATTCATGCCCTGGCAAGGTATGGACGGACGTGGCAATAACGTTTGATTGTTGTACTATCACCGGCTCATAGGTGATGGTTGTCGGTTAAGAGAAACTCCCATTTAGGCCTTGATAGTGCTCCGAGTCAGTTGAGTTGAGTGGCTTATGAGTTAGTCCTGTCTAAACTATTCTTGTTGGACTTAGGACATTTGAGTGAGTTGTTATGTATATATATATATGAGTTAATATCCTGAGTTGATATTGATGCTTTTTTGATGTTGTTTCCTCCGGCCATTTTACATACTCGTACATTCCATGTACTGACGCCATTTGGCCTGCATCGTTTCATGATGCAGTGACAGGTACCAGAGATCATCAACCGGCGCTCTATTGAAGATCCACTTACACTCCCAGCTAGTTGGTGAGTCCTCCTAGTTCCTGGAGGATATTGAGCCTTCTTGTACAGTTTTGATGTCATTTCTTTTATTTTAAATTGTTGGTAGCCATGGACTTGTCATTGGCACTTTCTAGGCTTGGATAGAGGCTTCTTAGACTAGAGTGTGGGAAGGTTGGACTGTTATTTTGAGGAGTTCTATTTTTCTTATTTTGTTGGGTTGAATATGTTTGGCCTTCGGCCCTGAAATGTGAATGGTATGCTATGATTGACCCCTCTTTTGGGTGAGTGTGATTGAATGATGAGGTGAATGAATCAGGTGGTTCGCTTGAAGGTCAGAAATGGCTTTCAAGTGCCGGTCACGTCTAGGGTACCGTACCAGGGCGTGACAAACATGGTATCAGAGCCCAGGTTTCAAGTGTCCTAGGGAGTCTATGAAGCAGTGTCTAGTAGAGTCTTGCTTATGGGTGTGTTGTGCACCACACTTATAAGCAGGAGGCTATAGGACATTAGGAAATTGTTTCACTTCTTTCATACTCTGAATTCGTGTGATGGAGTTAAACTCTAAGAAACTTCCCTTCTAATTCGTGTGTTTATACGTTACAGATAATGCCTCCTAAACGTACCGCTAGCCAGAGGAATATTGATAATGCAGGGATGCCACAGTCCGAGGCACGCTCGGCAAGGGCTAGAGGCCGACCTGCGAGATACTCAGAGGCACCCCAAGTGCCATCTACTCCACCTGCACCCACATCAGAGGAAGAATTTCGAGGGATAATTGCAATGCTCACGCAACTTATGGCTGCTCGAAATGGTAACCAGAGTTCGCCAACTCTCAGCTCTAGTTCCCAGGAGCCATCTGCTGCCACTAGAATTAGAGACTTTCTGAGAATGAATCCGCCGACATTCACGGGTTCTATGGTCAATGAAGACCCCCAAAACTTTATCGATGAGATGTGGAAGATTCTGAAAGCTATGCATGCTACGGAAATCGAGAGGGTTGAGTTGGTATCTTATCAACTCAAAGATGTGGCAAACATTTGGTATAACCAATGGGAACAAGGTAGAGGTGAAGATGCTGAACCTGCTAGGTGGGATGAATTTGAGGAAGTTTTTCTTGATCGCTTCTTTCCCCGAGAATTGAGGGAAGCGAAGGTGGAGGAATTTGTTAATCTGAAACAGGAGGGAATGACAGTTAAGGAGTATGGCCTAAAGTTCATCCAGCTGTCCAGGTATGCTCCAGAAATGATTCCTGATATGAGGTCAAAGATGAGGAAGTTCATCTCCGGATTAGGGAGGCATGTGAAGAAGGAGTGCAAAGCAGCATTGTTGATCTCAGACATAGATATTTTGAGACTAATGGTGTATGCTCAACAGGTGGAGGATGAGAAAAGAAAAGACAGAGAGGAGCACCTGAGCAAGAAGGCAAAATCAGCAGGCCCTGAGGGTGAACTGAGGCAAAGCAAGGGCAACAGGTCCTTCTTCCAGAAGAGGCCTCCCAATCATGCCTCATCTGCCGCCAGCGCACCTATGCCGCAGAACAGGTATTATTGGCAGGGACAGAGTCGTTAGAATTTCAGACCTCAGGGTTCTCAATCCCAGGCCAGTGTAAGTCAATGTGCGAGGGGGAAGCCATCATGCAGTAAATGTGGTAGGCTCCACTTGGGAGAATGCAGAGCGGGAAGGGTTGGTTGTTATAAATGCGGCCAAATGGGCCATTTTCAGAGGGAGTGTCCAACAGGGGGAAATAGAGTCCAGCATTCTGCCACCGCACCACCGGCTAGAGGTAATCAGAGGGGCACTACTTCAGGCACCAGCGGAGGTACAAACCGTTTATATGCCATGGGTAGTCGCCAAGATCAAGAGGACTCTCCAAACGTCGTGACGGGTATGATTCGAGTCTCTTCTCTTGATTGCTATGTTTTGATAGATCCGGGTGCCACCCTATCTTTTGTAACTCCTTATGTGACTAGTAAATTCAATAAAATTCCTGAACATCTTCTTGAACCCCTTTGTGTGGCCACTCCTGTCGGTGATTCTGTCTTAGCTGAGAGAGTCTATAGAGATTGCACTGTATCCATTTATCACAGGGATACCTTGGCCGACCTAGTTGAGTTGGACATGGTTGACTTTGACGTGATCCTTGGCATGGACTGGCTCTATGTCTGTTATGCCTCCATTGATTGTAGAACTCAGATTGTCACATTCAAATTCCCGAATGAGGCTGTCATAGAGTGGAAGGGTAGTTCTGTTGCGCCTAAGGGTAAGTTTATTTCATACCTTAGGGCCAAGAAGCTAATCTCAAAAGGGTGTGTTTATCACATTATCCGAGTGAAAGATAACAACATTGAGTCTCCATCCCTTGAGTCGGTTCCGATTGTCAACGAGTTTCCGAATGTCTTTCCTGAAGATCTGCGTAGAGTCCCTCCTGATAGGGAGATTGACTTTGAGATTGATATTCTTCCTGATACCCAGCCTATCTCAATTCCTTCATATAGAATGGCTCCAGCCGAGTTGAAAGAGTTGAAGGAGTTGAAGGAGCAGTTGAAGGACTTTTTGGATAAGGGATTCATTAGGCCGAGCGTCTTACCATGGGGTGCTCCCATCCTATTTGTGCGAAAGAAAGATGGGTCCCTTAGAATGTGTATCGATTACAGGCAGCTAAACAAGGTCACCGTAAAGAACAAATACCCTCTCCCCAGAATAGATGACTTATTCGATCAACTTCAGGGTGCCACTTGTTTCTCAAAGATAGACTTGAGATCCGGCTACCACCAGTTGAAGGTGAGAGAATGTGATGTTCCGAAGACTGCCTTCCGGACTCGTTATGGCCACTTCGAATTTTTGGTCATGTCCTTCGGGTTGACTAATGCCCCCGCAGCTTTCATGGATCTCATGAACCGAGTATTCAAACCATATCTTGATATGTTTGTGATTGTATTCATAGATAATATTCTGGTTTACTCCAAGAATGAGGAGGAGCATGCCCATCATCTTAGAGTTGTCTTGCAAACTTTGAGGGATCAGGTATTGTATGCAAAGTTCTCTAAATGTGAATTTTGGCTTGCATCAGTGGCCTTCTTAGGCCACATTGTATCTGGAGATGGTATTCAGGTTGATGCCCAGAAGATTGAGACAGTAAAAAATTGGCCCAGACCCATATCCCCGATAGAGATAAGGAGCTTCTTGGGTTTGGCTGGCTATTATCAAAGGTTTGTAGAGGGATTCTCATCCATATCATCACCATTGACTAAGCTGACCCAAAAGAAGGCTAAGTTCCAATGGTCCGATGCTTGTGAGGAGAGTTTTCAGAAATTAAAGACCAAGCTAACTACTGCTCCTATTCTAACTTTGCCCGATGGTACAGAGGGTTTTGTGATCTATTGTGATGCATCCAGAATTGGTTTGGGTTGTGTGTTGATGCAAAGGGGGAAGGTGATAGCCTATGCTTCGAGACAACTTAAGGTTCATGAGCGAAATTACCCAACTCATGACCTTGAGTTGGCAGCTGTGGTGTTTGCGCTTAAAATCTAGCGCCACTACTTGTATGGAGTACATATTGATGTGTTCATCGATCACAAGAGCCTGCAATACGTCTTCAGCCAGAAGGAACTCAACTTGAGGCAAAGAAGATGGCTTGAGCTACTCAAGGACTATGACATGAGCATCCTCTACTATCCAGGTAAAGCTAATATTGTTGCTAATGCTCTTAGTAGGTTGCCCATGGGTAGCACTGCCCATGTGGAAAAGAGAAAGGGGGAATTGGCAAAGGAGGTACATCAATTAGCCCGATTGAGAGTTCAACTCGAAGAGAATAATGAAGGTGGAGTAAACGTTCAAGATGGGGCTACGTCCTCACTTATAGCAGAGGTAAAGGAGAAGCAAGACCAAGATCCCATCCTTCTCCAATTGAAGGGAGTTGTTCACAAACAGGAGGTAATGGTTTTCACCAAAGGGGGAGATGGTGTGTTGAGGTACCAAAATAGATTGTGTGTGCCGGATGTCGATGATGTTCAAGAGAGGATTATGGCTGAAGCGCATAGTTCCAGGTATTCCATTCATTCAGGCTCCACGAAAATGTATCATGACTTGAGGGAAATCTATTGGTAGAGTGGGATGAAGAGAGATATTGCGGAATTTGTTTCCAAGTGCCCGAATTGCCAACTGGTGAAGGTTGAGCATCAAAGGCCATGTGGTTTAGCCCAAAACATAGAAATTCCAGAATGGAAGTGGGAGATGATCAACATGGACTTTATTACAGGCTTGCCAAAGTCCCGAAAGCAACATGATTCCATTTGGGTGATTGTGGATAGAATAATGAAATCAGCTCACTTCTTGGCGGTTAAGACTACTAATACCACAGAAGATTATGCAAAGTTGTATATACAGGAGGTCGTCAGATTGCATGGGGTCCCTTTGTCTATCATCTCAGACAGAGGAGCTCAATTCACTTCCCAATTCTGGAAATCCTTTCAGAAGGGATTAGGTTCGAGGGTGAACTTGAGTACAGCCTTCCATCCCCAAACAGATGGCCAGGCGGAGTGCACCATCCAGACATTGGAAGATATGTTGAGGGCATGTGTGCTCGACTTCAAAAGGAATTGGGATGATCACTTACCTCTCATAGAGTTTGCATATAACAATAGCTATCATGCAAGCATTCAAATGGCTCCTTATGAAGCTTTGTATGGGAGGAGGTGTAGAACTCCTATTGGGTGGTTTGAAGTTGGTGAAGCCGAGTTGATTGGGCCTGACCTTGTTCATCAAGCCATGGAAAAGGTGCGAATTATTCGAGAGAGGCTAAAGACAGCCCAAAGCCGCCAAAAATCTTACATCGATGTGAGGAGAAGAGACTTAGAGTTTGAGGTGGATGATTGGGTATATTTGAAAGTGTCACCCATGAAGGGTGTCATGAGGTTTGGAAAGAAGGGGAAGCTTAGTCCTCGATATATTGGTCCTTACCAGATCTTGAGGCGGATTGGGAGTGTTGCTTATGAGTTGGAGTTACCCTCAGAGTTAGCTTTCATTCATCCGGTATTCCACGTTTCGATGTTGAAAAAGTGCTTGGGCAATCCCTCGTTGGTAGTCCCCATTGATAGCATTGGAATTAAGGATAGCTTATCTTATGAAGAGGTTCTGGTCCAAATTCTTGATCGCCAAATTCGCAAATTGAGGAATAAAGAAGTCGCCTTAGTCAAAGTCCTGTGAAGGAACTAATTTGTTGAGGAAGCCACATGGGAAGCGGAAGAAGCCATGAAATCTAAATATCCCCATCTATTCGTGCCTACCGAGGAGAATGTTGAAGGTAATGACCATTTCCTTGACTTGAATTCATTTGTGCCTTCTTGAGTCTTGATTGATAATTCATTGAGAATTTTCCTACTTGAATGACTGAGTTTTGATTGTGATTTGCACCCTGAGTCTATTCTTGATTTCTCGTCATTCGAGGACGAATGATCCCAAGGTGGAGATAATGTAACACCCCTCAAAATTTTTCCAAACATTTATACCCTTCTTGTGTTCGGGAGGGGTCGAACCCGGGTATCTTAAAGTATATTTGCGAGTTAAGATAAGTCTCTGAGGGACTGAGCAGTGTTAGAGGTGGTGTGGGGTCACCAAGGACCCCTAAGACCGAGCTAAGTCTAAAAGATCCGCCGTAGTTAAGTTTAGGATGAGTTCGTCTAAGGGTCGACTTTTAATGACCCTATCTTTTTGAGGGACATCAATCTGGGTGGCCCACGACCTATCAAATTAAAGGTCGTCGAGTCTCCTTTCCAACGCCACCAAGAACGTAAATTTTGGAGTTCGGAGTCAAAAGATATGACGATCCTAAGATAAACTAGCATGGCAAGAATTTCATTTTTGGCCTGGGTTGCAACTGCTGGGGAAATGGCCTTGGCGCTGTAAGGGCGCGACGCGCCACTATCGCGCCAGAAACATGCCTCAGTAGTTTGGTCCTTGGCGCGATGCGCCACTAAAAGTTGTGCAGGGTTTTTCAGGCCAAATTTCCAGAACCCAGAAAATATGGCCTTGGCGCTGTAAGGGCGCGATGCGCCACTATTGTGCTAGAAACATGCCTCAGTAGTTTGGCCTCTGGCGCGGCGCGCCACTGCGAGTTGTGCAGGTTTTAGGCGTAATTGGCCTGGCACTGCAATGGCGCGATGCGCCACTATCGTGCCAGGTGCATTTTTGCCTATTTTTCAGAACTTTGAGAAGGGGCAATTTGGGAATTGCCCCAAATTATATATGTATCACCCTAGACTATTTTGGGATCATTTTCTTCAGCCCCCACTCTCTCTCTAAAAAAGCCCTAGGAGCTTCTCTCTCTTTCTCTTCTTCTTCTTCTCTATTTCTAACAAAATAGTCCAAGAGCTTCAAGATTTGAGTCCTCCATTGAAGACCCAACCATAAGGTTTTCTTCAAGTCTTCACTAAGGTATGTAAGGCTATCCAAAACATGGGTTGAGTCCACCCATGTGCCCTACTCTTGCCTTGAAGTTAGGTGTTCATGAAAATAGAGTTTCTTGGTATGGTTTATGTTTGTATGAACTTTGTCTCCTATTTATTTGATGCTATATGTGTTGATGTTGTTGAGCTAAGAAGTCCCTAAAATCCTTCATGTTATTATGAGTTGATGGAGATGACTTGTTGTTACATCTTGTTGATCTCTTTAGCCATGTGATTATGTTGCTTAAGTCAATTTCCTTAAATGTGCTATTCTACTTGAATTGTTGAGTAGAAGTCATAGAATTGTGCCGAATCTTGAGGAGATGTCATAAATGTTTGGGTAAATAAGGCTTAATTGAGTTGATTTGAGGATAGAATTGATGAGTGGACAAGGTCCTAAATGAGACTTGCCATTATGACTCAAATTGAGTTAAGAATGAGGATAGAGTTGATGAGTGGGAAATGTTCCACATGAGACTAGCTGTGAGGTCTTGTTTGAGATGATTGGAGGGAGTCTTATGAGCATAGAGTCATGGGAGGAGTATCGAGCACCGAAGCAGGCAAGAGTATAGTCCATACTCGAACCCCAAGAACTACGCCGCCAACGTAGGTAGGGATGGAACCGTTAAAGTCAGATGCTTCCCATGGGATCAAACTGTTAAAGTCGAATGTTTCCTATTTTACTGTCCTGAAATGATAGGACTCGACTAATCGATGGTATCCATGATTAGGGAGGCATTCATGCCCTGGCAAGGTATGGACGGACGTGGCAATAACGTTTGATTGTTGTATTATCACCGGCTCATAGGTGATGGTTGTCGGTTAAGAGAAACTCCCATTTAGGCCTTGATAGTGCTCCGAGTCAGTTGAGTTGAGTGGCTTATGAGTTAGTCCTGTCTAAACTATTCTTGTTGGACTTAGGACATTTGAGTGAGTTGTTATGTATATATATATATGAGTTAATATCCTGAGTTGATATTGATGCTTTTTTGATGTTGTTTCCTCCGGCCATTTTACATACTCATACATTCCATGTACTGACGCCATTTGGCCTGCATCGTTTCATGATGCAGCGACAGGTACCAGAGATCATCAACCGGCGCTCTATTGAAGATCCACTTACACTCCCAGCTAGTTGGTGAGTCCTCCTAGTTCCTGGAGGATATTGAGCCTTCTTGTACAGTTTTGATGTCATTTCTTTTATTTTAAATTGTTGGTAGCCATGGACTTGTCATTGGCACCTTCTAGGCTTGGATAGAGGCTTCATAGACTAGAGTGTGGGAAGGTTGGACTGTTATTTTGAGGAGTTCTATTTTTCTTGTTTTGTTGGGTTGAATATGTTTGGCCTTCAGCCCTGAAATGTGAATGGTATGCTATGATTGACCCCTCTTTTGGGTGAGTGTGATTGAATGATGAGGTGACTGAATCAGGTGGTTTGCTTGAAGCTCAGAAATGGCTTTCAAGTACCGGTCACGTCTAGGGTACCCTCCCGGGGCGTGACAATAGTGATGGTAGACTAGGGTCATATTCTCGCTTGGGGATGGGGATGGGGATGGGGACAGGGCTGAGGGTAAGGAGGGGTAAGTGGGTTAAAGGCGCATCTAGACTGAGAGTAGGTTCTTGGAACATTGGGACGTTAATGGGAAAATCCATAGAGCTTGTTAAGATTCTAAAGAAAAGGAAGATTAATATAGCTTGTGTCCAAGAGACCAAATGGATAGGCTCTAAAGCTAAGGAGGTAGACGGGTATAAGCTTTGGTTCTCTGGTAGATCAAAGTACAGGAATGGGTTAGGCATTTTAGTAGACAGTGATTTAAGAGATCAGGTGGTGGAGGTTAGGAGAGTCACTGATAGGATGATGTCGATTAAGGTGGTCGTTGAAGGGATCATGTTGAAAATTATTAGTGCTTATGCACCGCAAGTGGGCTTAAGCGAGGAGGATAAAAGGTGCTTTTGGAAGGATTTGGATGAGTTAATGGGAGGCATACTGCCAACTAAGAAGCTTTTCGTAGGAGGGGATTTCAATGGGCACATCGGGTCTATTTCAGAAGGGTATGATGATGTACATAGAGGCTTTGGCTTCGGGGACAGAAATAGAGGAGTTTCACTTTTGGATTTCGCAAGAGCTTTTGGGTTGGTGATAGCCAATTCGAGTTTCCCGAAGAAGGAGGACCACTTGGTAACCTTCCGTAGTTTGGTGACTAAGACTCAAATAGATTATTTACTCCTTAGGAAGGATGATAAAGGTCTGTGCAAAGACTGTAAGGTCATCCCAATCAACAATCTTACAATCCGACATAAGCTATTGGTGATAGATTTAGGGATCAAGATGACGAGGAAAAGGAGGGTCGGGGATGACCGACCTAGGATTAGATGGGAGAGTTTGACCACTGTTAGTGCATTGGAGATGGGAGAGAAATTGAATGATATGGGGGCCTGGGATAGTAGCAGGGATGCGAATAGTATGTGGGACAGGAAGGCTAATTGTATTAGGGTTGTAGCAAGGAAAGTGTTGAGAGTCTCGATAGGTAGTCGTAGTTGGCATCGATGGGACTGGTGGTGGAATGGATAAGTGCAAGGGAAGGTAAAAGCAAAGAAGATGGCGTATGTGAAGTTGATAGAAAGAAAGGATGAGGTGGAGAAGTGAACGAATGGGGAACTTTATAAGATAGCAAGGAAGGAGGCAAAGTCGGTGGTTTCATCGACAAAAATAGCAGCTTTTGAACGCCTTTACGCTGAACTAGAAAAGAAAGGTGGGGATAGAAAATTGTTCATGCTGGCTAGGGCATGGGAGAGAAGGGCATGTGATATGGATCAATTAAAGTGTATTAAGGACGAGCATGGAAAAGTATTGGTAGACGAGACCCTCATTAAATAGAGATGGCAGTCCTACTTCCATAAACTCTTGAATGAGGAAGGGGACAGAGAGATTGTGTTGGGAGATTTGGAACTTAAAGGGAGGCATCACGATTTTGGGTATTGAAGGAGTATTACGGTCGAGGAGGTTAAGGGTGTTGTTCGTAAGATGTATTGGGGAAGAGCGACCGGACCTGATGAGGTTCTATGGAATTTTGGAAGAGCATAAGCTCGACAGGTTTAGAGTGGCTGAGTAGGTTATTTAATGTCATTTTTAAGATGGCAGCGATGCCCGAAGATTGGAGGTCGAGCGTAATGATCCCTCTATACAAAAATAAGAGGGATATCTAGAGTTGCAACAACTATAGAGGTATCAAGCTTCTAAGCCATACTATGAAAGTGTGGGAAAGAGTGGTGGAGATGAGGGTAAGGAAAGGCGTGTCTATTTTAGAGAACCAGTTCGAATTTATGCCAGGACGCTCAACTACAGAAGCCATCCATCTTATGAGGAGACTGGTGGAGCAGTATAGGGAGAGGAAGAGGGACTTGCATATGGTATTCATCGATCTAGAAAAGGCCTACGATAAAGTGCCACGAGAGATACTATAGAGATGTTTGGAGGCTAAAGGTGTACCTGTGACATACATTAGGGTGATCAAGGACATATATGAGGGGGCCAAACCAGGGTAAGGACAGTTAGAGGTGACTCAGAGCACTTCCCAATTGTGATGGGGTTGCATCAAGGATAAGCTCTTAGTCCATTTTTATTTGCCTTGGTGATGGATGGATTGACACGATAAATTTAGGATGAGGTGCCATAGTGTATGCTTTTCGCAGATGACATAGTCTTGATCGATGAGACTCATAGCGGAGTTAACGCTAAGCTAGAGGATTAGAGACAAACCTTGGAGTCTAAAGGGTTTAAGCTGAGTAGGACCAAGACAGAGTACTTAGAGTGCAAGTTCAGTGAGACGCCTCAAGAGGTTGGCATGAAAGTTAGGCTTGGTGACCAGACCATCCAAAAGAAAAGTAGTTTCAAGTACCTTGGGTCTATTATGCAAGGCAGCGGGGAGATTGATGATGATGTCACACATCGTATTGGGGCAGAGTGGATAAAATGGAGGCTCACTTACGGTGTGCTATGTGACAAGAAGGTGCCTTCATAACTTAAGGGCAAGTTCTACAAAGTGGTGGTTAGACCGACTATGTTATATAGGGCAAAGAGTTGGCTAGTTAAGGTATCTCACGTTCAAAAGATGAAAGTTGCTGAAATGAGAATATTAAGATGGATGTGTGGGCATACCAGGAGTGACAGGATTAGAAATGAGGCTATTCGGAACAAGATAGGAGTGGCCTCGGTGGAAGACAAGATGTGGGAAATGCGACTGAGATGGTTTAGGCATGTGAAGAGGAGAGACACAGATGCCCCAGCGCGGAGGTGTGAGAGGTTAGCCATGGATGGTTTCAAAAAAGGTAGGGGAGGACCCACATTAGGGTAGAAGGCTAGTTCATAATCTCGTTATTCTTCCTTATTAGTAGACGTATTAGCGCATTATAATTCCCTGTGGTCTGATGTCTATTATTATTTATTACATTCATTACTTTTTGTGCTTTGATTGGTCTATCTTATCTGAGTTGTTTTTGTTACTTGTTTTTCCATATCGCTTTGAACTTCTTATTCTTATCTAACTTCCTTTTTGATTTTACTAAGCCGAGGGTCTTTTGAAAACAGCCGTCCTACCTTGGTAGAAGTCAGGTCTGCGTACACTTTACCCTCTCCAGATCCCACGTTATGGAATTTTACTGGGTCGTTATTGTTGTTGTTGTTGTTGTCTATTTAGTATATATTATATATGTGTGTATTTTTTTTATATAAAAAATTATACTTAACTTTGTTTATTTTATAATTTACTTATTCATATTAATATATACATATTATATATCTATTTTAATACGTCTTGTATACATGTACATATAAAGTTATTACTTAATTAAGTTTGTTACATATTTTAGTTAACTATATTAATTATAGATCTATTTAATATGTATTATATACATATGTACGTTATATATACATATATACATATATTTACAATAGTATATACATAAGTAGTTACTTTATGGACAAAATCTTACTACTTGATAAAATTTATGATTTTACTTATTGAACATATATATTATAGTTATTATTTAGATAAGTAATCTATTTAATTTTCCTCTATTTTATTTTTAAGTGTAGTCTTCTTTATCCAATTTGTTAAAATTCTAGCCAAATAAGATTCAAATTTATCTTAATTGTAGCCTATTTTGAACCAAATGTGGTTAGTTTTAAATCTTATTTTAAAAGATTTAATCACATCCACCAATTTTATCTCCATCAAATACCAAGATCCAATTCCAACCGCTCATCAAAATCGATCAACGGTCCAGATCAAAAGACCATTTCTTTCCTATTATAATCCCTAAAGACCCCAAAACCCTAAAAAAGAAAGGATTCTTTCATCTCCTCCAACAAGGGAGATCTGCCGCCTCTCCCTCTTCTCTCCACATCGTCACCGCACACTGGCGAACAACCACTATGTGTTATCGCTTCGATGAGATAACAACAGCCATCGCTGCTCACCTCTCTCTATATACTCTCTCTACTTCATCTCTGAAAAAGGAGAACATCGATGTCCCTCACCTTTCTTGCCGGAAAGCACAACAAGCAGCGCCACCAACGATGCACAACAGCAACATGATGCAACCGATAGCAGCATCAACAGCTGCAGTGGTGGACAGCATCTCCGTCAGCAGCCACGAGCAGAACCTCCCATCGGTGAAGATCCGGCGTTGATATACCACCTGCAATGAACTCCGATGGAGACAGACAACAACAAACACCATCGAGGAATTAAGCTTGAAATTTTGGTTTGTTGAAAATGGATCTTGACATATCCATTCCAGGTGTTGTTCATTCATCACATAGATTTATTATGTGTTTGGGCTGATTGATTTTGTTCAATTTCGTTATTTCGTTTGGTGTTTGGTGTTTAGTCTGCTTAATATTTTGCTAATGATCCTTGTTTTAATCGGTTTCAAGTATGCTTGTTACTTATGTTAACTTTGTATACTGATTTCAGCATATTAAAGTTGTTCATATTTGATATCTTGAATAAGGAATTAATTAGTTGATGATCTTTATCATATTTCACTCTCTTAACTTATTCATCAGTTTTGTTGAAATTAGAAAAAGAATGTGTATTTAGCCTACTTATGGCATAAGTTGATTTATAAATTAAATGAATAATTTCTTCACAATTATTGATGGTGGGTCTCTCTAGGTATAACTTTTGACTTTTGAAACATCTTTTTGAATAAATTTTGAATCAAATCTAAAAAGAAGATGTTTGATTTTGTGGACAGGATTCAGATAGTTGGCCATCTCCTTTGAAATGTATTATGATTTATTTGGCTGAGATTTGAATTAAAATTGACTAGTTGTCTTTGGTGAATTTACTGACTTTTATTGCCCATTGATTTATCCATAAAAAAGAGAAAAGACAGAGAAGAGAAGGTAGACACATAGACAGAGAAGGAAAGAGGAGAAGAGCAAAAAAGAAAAAAGAGAAAAAAGAAAGAAAAGAAGAGAAAAAAACATTTTTTACTTCATATTTTTATCACCTCCAATAAAAAATAAGTTTCTCGCATACTTTGATATTCTGTTTCGAGCTTGTCTTCACGGTTCAGATTTTTGTATACTTATTTTCCTAACTAAAGTATCCGGGTTAGTTCCAACCTTTCTTTAAATGTTAGTTTATTATTTTAAAAATGTTCTTGCCTTGTTTGTTTACTTTATTGAAGTAAAATCATATGATCATGTTATACCTCTATATTATTTGTATATTTCTTATATTTTTTCTTTATGGTTTAGCAGGGTTTGAATTTCAAAGTTCAAAACATGGAGAGTTCATCTGGACAGGATTCAGATAGTTGGTCATCCCCTTTGAAATGTATTATGACTTATTTGACTGAGATTTGAATTAAAATTGGTCAGTTGTCTTTGTTGAATTTACTGTCTTTTATTGCCCATTGATTTATCTATAAAAAAGGGAAAAGACAGAGAAGAGAAGGGAGACACACAGACAGAGAAGGTAACAGGAGAAGAGCAAAAAAGAAAAAAGAGAAATAAGAAAGAAAAGAAAAGAAAAAAAAATTTACTTCATATTTTTAACACCTCCAACAAAAACAAAAGAGTTTCTAGCATACTTTGATATTCTGTTTCTAGATTGTCTTCACGGTTCAGATTTTTATATACTTATTTTCCTAACTAAAGTATCTAGGTTATATCAACCTTTCTTTAAATGTTAGTTTATTACTTTAAAAATGTTCTTACCTTGTTTGTTTACTTTATTGAAGTAAAATCATATGATCATGTTATACCTCTATATTATTTGTATATTTCTTGTATTTTTTCTTTATGATTTAGCAGGGTTTGAATTTCAAAGTTCAAAACATGGAGAGTTCATCTGGACAGGATTCAGATAGTTGGTCATCCCCTTTGAAATGTATTATGACTTATTTGGCTGAGATTTGAATTAAAATTGGCTAGTTGTCTTTGTTGAATTTACTGACTTTTATTGCCCATTGCCGAGGGTCTTTCGGAAACAGTCATCCTACATTGGTAGGAGTCAGGTCTGCGTACACTTTACCCTCCCCAGACCCCACGATGTGGAATTTCATTGGGTTGTTGTTGTTGTTGATTTATCTGTAGAAAAGAGAAAAGACAGAGAAGAGAAGGTAGACACACAGACAGAGAAGGAAAAAGGAGAAGAGCAAAAAAGAAAAAAGAGGAAAAAGAAAGAAAAGAAAAAAAAAAAATTTTTTACTTCATATTTTTAAGACCTCCAAAAAAAACAAAAGATTTTCTAGCATACTTTGATATTCTGTTTCTAGCTTATCTTCAGAGTTCAGATTTTTATATACTTATTTTCCTAACTAAAATATCCAGGTTAGTTCCAACCTTTCTTTATATGTTAGCTTATATGATCATGTTATACCTCTATATTATTTGCATATTGCTTGTATTTTCTTTATGGTTTAGCAGGATTTGAATTTCAAAGTTCAAAACATGAAGAGTTCATCTGGAACAGTATTCAGATAGTTTTAGTTTCTTATTTTATTATTTGTATTTGTATATTATTTTCTCTTGATTATTTTGGCATATAATAATAAACTCTGTACATAATAAAAGGGGAAAATACATGGGGAGGGAAGATACTTGCTACTTGCTTATTTTATTTTTTAGTTTATCATAAATTTATGTGTGTTTGGGATATATTTGATCTAGTTATAATACTCATATCCACATGCTTAGGTTTATTTATTCATGATATAAATATTTTATTTTTTACAGGATGTTTGCTTCACTCAAAAAAATAAAATGAAATAAAATAAACGATCTAAGGATATTTTGTTAAATATCGTTTATCATCATATATGTTACAAAAATAATTTGGCTATTTTGTACGTGTTGTCTTTATTTATTAAATTTTAAATCTCATTAGAATAATTGCTTTGATGATTATTATACATTATAACTTGCCTTTTAAACTTAAAACCATGTTTATAGTTTCAAACAATAACTTTGTCATATTAACTATTTAGACATTATATATGTAGGATCTACTAAATGATTTTGAACATGATGATAATCATATTTAGATTTGAATGCTATTTCTTATAGATATCATGCCCATAGAATTTTATAATTTTAATATAGCATGTCCATATATATTTTAATTAATATTTTTAACATACCATTTTGTATAGACATCATGTCCATAGGATTTACAATTTTAATATATCATGTCTATATATATATTTTGATTAATATTTTTTAACATGCTAATCATTTAGAAATCATGTGCATAGGATTTTATGTTAAATATCATATAGCAAATCATGTCTATAGGACTTAATGAATATTTAAGTATTTATAGTGTTATGGGCCTTATTGAATATTTTTAAGCTCATTATATGGATGTAATAAATATTGGCAAATGTTATTAGGTAGTTTTAATATGAAATAATTCATAACTTGAAACCATGTCATTGGGGTATAGAAATTGTAAGTAGATTTTAATAAATATTTTGGTATGTCGTATAGAAATCATGTCTATAGGATTAAAAGATTTTTTTATGATATTTTATTTAGAAATCATACCAACAAAATTTTAATAATTATTTATCATATTATTCTTATATCGAAACTATGCCTATAGAATTTTAATAAATTTTTAGCATGATATTATGTATAGAAACCATGTCTATAATATTCTAACAAATATTTATTGTATTATTCTATTTTGAAATCATGTCTACATTTTAATAAATTTTTATTTCATTTAAAAACCATGTCTATGGTATTTTAATAAATCTTCAGCATGTTATTAACTAAAATCATATTAATAGGATTTATAAATATTATTAGTTAATAACTAAAATTGTCAAGCATGCCTTTCTTTTTTATAATCATTTTAATAATTAAAATTGCCCTCATATGTCTAAATAATGAAATTTGCCTCCATGTTATTCAAATTTTTATATTTACGATACGTATGTCTGATTGTATGCACACACATAATCATTATGACCTTCATAATTTATCTGTATTTTCAAGTATGTTAATTAATTAATGTAGGGGCTTATTTGAGATTTTATGTGCTAAATGTTGTCTTATTTGTTTTGTTTGATGATGTATCTAATTAGGATGCCTATAATTTCTTTAGTCTAAAACCTATTCTAATAGTACGTCCAATGCTTCTTGGATATTAAGTTGAGACGTTAGACACCTTTCAGGACGTTAGATTTTATTATTTCTTTTAGATCGTTTTAGGATTATATTAATAAATAAACTTAGGAGGGGTAGGGGTAGATAGGCCTTTCGAAAATGATGGAAGTTGACCCGAGCAGAAAAATGACAAAATAATATATTTTTGTCTTCTAATTAATAAGTCGGCGCTGATTCGAAGAATAGGAATACATGAATATTTTATCCCGTCTATTTTAAAAATATTTTTGTTTGTATATATCTGGGGTAGTTTAATGCTAAAAATTAAAAGGTTTTCTTTTAGGCATCACTAATTTCTATTGCCTTTACTCTTATTTAATTAGTTGATAATATTTATTTATCCTGTATTAATTCTAACATTAATTATTTAGTTTAACTTAATTAAATCCTTTGAAGAGAAACCATTTTTTTATGATCGTTTGCTTCATTTAAATGATTTATTTAAATTATCCCTCTTTTATTTAATCATTTTTATATACCAAGTCTATTACTCTTATAAATTATTCTAAATGTTTTAAAATTTATAAAAAAATTTCAAATTGTTTAATGCTTCGATTATTGTTAAACACATTTTCTCAAAGATAGTCAAGTAATTTTTCAAATCGTCGGACAACCGCATGTTAACGGCTATTTTAAGTCCTATAACCTTCTTAAAATAGTAATATGAACCTCGTACCTTTTTGTCTAAATTGTTAAAACTTAAATCTGTTAGGGTCTTTTGAATTAAGTTTTCTTAATTTCTTTAAAAAATTAAGTGGCTACTCTTCTTTTACTAAAATTGATTTTTTCTCTAGAAAGTTGAAATTAATTTTAAACCGTCTTTTTTCAACATAACAGAAATGGCGACTCCGTTGGGGAGTAATTAGGTTCTAACCATTAAATTTGACTAACCTACTTGACTAACTATTCGGGAATGTAATAATTAGTAATTTACTTTCTTTATTTGCGCTTTAAATATTTAAATTATAATTTACTTTCTTTATTTGCGCCGTATATGTTTAAAACTATGAATATTGAACTGTAATCGCATGCATAGCATACTTCCGCCACTTGACATCATTTTCCCCCTTACTTAAATGATGGTTATGCGGGTCTCAACCATTGAATTCAGATGTTCTTAGGGGGTATCCTTGCAAAATGAGTTGGCTACTGGATGGTCAACGATCTCTAACTTCCTCCAGCCCGAGTTGTCCGCTTGGGTTATCGGTATACTAAAATAAAGCCCACTCTTAGACAATATAGCGAAGAGCATTACCAAAATCCTGATTAGCGCATTGGACTAAGTTGACCCAACACCTAAGGCGTGTTGGGCCTATTAGAAAGACCACCCTGAGTCCTAAAGGGCCACGACCCACTTGGACGCTCATGCTTATGTGCTTAATTTGAAGGATGTATACGCTGTTGGACAAACCATTGTGCCTATGGGTTTGGGTTTTCTTTTATATACTTTGTATGTTTTGTAGATGGCTAGAAGATTTTTGAGTTTTGGCATGGTCACCAAAACCCCCGAACTTCTCCGTCTTTGGTGGGGTAACCTTGACCCTTATCTATAGACTCAAGTTACAACTCACCTAGGGCATCTCCCATCAATCATGCAACTCCAAGTATGGCCTGAGTTCATTTAGGTCATTACTCAGTTTTGGGATAGCGAAAGAATGGTTTTTCGATTCGGGGATGTTGAAATAACACCAACTATCGAAGAAATTCTAGATTTCCTAGAAACCATTAGAATGTGTAATAAACGAAAGCATAACCCTGACATCACATTTTGATACCGGATAATCCAAATAGCACTGAAATGAATAATATGCTTTTATTGGTAAATACAGATTGGTTAGACACACCAAATATTCTATTTATGAAGTTTTTCGAGCGTTGGGGACATCAGAGCTACTATCGGGTGTTTCCCAATGAGTTTCACGATCACACCACATAGAGTAAAACCCGAGCTTTGGCATTCTCCATTTGTCTTCTGGGGACCATGGTATTCCCTAGGGATAGAGATAATGAAATCGAATCTAGAATTGTTGTGACTACACACGCCATTTTTCATGGCATCGGTTGGCAAAATCAGAAGAAAAAGCATTTCAATTTGGTTTTGCTCATTCTGGCTGATAACTATTGTTCCTTAAGATGATGCAAAAAAGAACATTGATTTTTCCAAGGATGTAACCTTTTGCTTCAATAGTGGATGTCCAAGCATCTGGCTAAAAACTCAGAGGAGGGTCCACAAGCTTTGGGAAAGCAGGACGGGACGAACGATATTCATCAACATAAATTCAATTTGAGTCTCTTAGACTTCAAGATTCAAAAAACAAGAGAAGGATGGGCTAAAGTTCTTTACGATTTGAAGGAAAGTGACATTCATTGGATGTTCGAAGTCTTTAGATCTGAAAAAATTACAATTCGGGGAACTCGACATCCTTCTTTTGTCTTTGTGGACATTAGGGGAATACGACCTTATAGTCCTAACAGAGTTATGCGGTAGTTCGGGAGGAAGCAAATCATACCCCAATGAGGACACACCGACCAATATATCATCAATTATGACAATCACGATGTAGTACCCTATGCTAAAGAAATACTTAAAGAGTGGGCCGTCGTATTTATTTAAAAGAGAGCATAACTAAAAATAGATACGAAGTTGGGTACGATGAGGAATACAAAGCATGGTTAACAACAGATTTGCAAGGTATACTAAAATCGGGACCGTATGAGGGTCCTCAAATTGAAGATGTTCATATAAGGCTTCAAATGCAGGCTCACCTTTTCCAACAAGAATTTCAACACAGGGAATGAGAGTTCCAACGTAATGAACAAGAGTTCTATCAGAGGGAGTATGAGAGTCAAAGGGCCTTAACCCTCGCGACACAAGTGCTAGCTAGTTCGAGAGCATTATTAGCACAGGTGGACTTGAGCTTAGATGATCAACTAGCAAGTTTCAAACAATTGTTGATGCCTGATATATCCTTGTTGGCTGAGCCTTACTTATTGATCCTCAAGCACATTATTCGAGAGGAAATGGAGAAAGCAAGAAGAAGAGCGGGACCTTCCACTTTTTAGTTTGGAATTGTATGGGTTTCTTTTGTATTAGCATTTTCCCTTCCCTAAAGTGTACCACCCTCGCTCGATTTTGTAATGTCTTATTTATGAATGAATGAAATCTCATTTTTGGGGGGCAATGGAATGTGTTCAAATGGCGTACTACATCCTTCAAAATGCTAGGCCTACCCTTGGCATAAAAGGGTCACATATTTATTTAGGAAGCGCAATAACTGTTTATGTGCCTTATATATTTATTTGTCTCATTATATGTGATATTTTGCATTACATGTTATGAAAAAACACCACTTTACCCCCAAATAACAACCCTCAAACATTCCCTCCTCCACAAAATACCAGCCCTCAAACCTTCCTTCCTCATCAAAGTGTTAATCCATAAGTTTGTCCACCCTCGTAAAATCGAGACATTAATAATCCACAAACCTTTCTCCATCACCAAAATCAGCATTCTAACCCTCTGACATTTCCCCAAAATTACCAAGCCCCTCAAAATACACAAAACCCTGACATTATCCCGCCCTTACCTCAAAAGAAAACTTTCCAAATTCCAATCCCAAATGAACCCTATGCCAACGGTTCCGAACTTGATTATTATGAGGAACAGGAAAGAAAGTGGAGGACAAAGGAACAGACAACTAAATTGAATATGAAAGAGGAGATCATGAAAGCTATGAAGGAGTTTCATTACACGCCGGATGTTGCAGGATTAAATTATGAAGATTTGTGTATCTACCCAAATTTGGACCTTCCAGAGAGGTTCAAAGTGCCAAAATTTGACACTTTTGGAGGAACTGGAAATCCTTCGGCTCATCTGAGAGCATATTGTGATCAACTAGTAGGAGTTGGGAAGAACGAAGCTTTGCTAATGAGGCTCTTTAGCCGAAGTTTAAGTGGGGAGGTGTTGGAATGGTTCACCTCCCAAGAAATGAAACAATGGTCTAATTGGAATGCATTGGCCAAAGATTTTATTGAGAGGTTTGCTTACAACGTGGAGATTGTTCCCAACTGCTATTCTTTGGAGAAAATCAAGCAGAAATCCATGGAAAGCTGTCACGAGTATGCATACAGACAGAGAAAAGAGGCCGCCAGAGTTCAATCTCCCATGATAGAGAAAGATATTTTTGAAGTATTTGTACGCATGCATGAGCCTGAATATTATGAGAGATTAATTTTGCTCATTGGAGCAAAATTTGCCGAGATAGTCAAGGTAGGTGAGACTATCGAGGATGGGCTCAAGACTGGAAAGGTATCCCATATAGCCTCCTCAACTGGGTCTTTGGGACTATTTAAAAAGAAAAGAGAGGATGTATCTACCATCTCTTATACACCTGAAGGGAAAAGATTCGCCAACAGCAACCCAAGATTCCACAAATTTCACATCAAGTTTACTACACTCAATCGAATTACCAAACCCCACCTTCCAGTTACCAAACTCCATACCTAAATTACCAAGTCCCGCTTCAAAGTTATCAAACTCCACCTTCTAATTACACAGCTCCACAATACCAAAGTACCCCACCAAGCTACCAAACTCCACGACCAAATTACCAAACCCAACCTTATCCAAGGTTCCAAACTCCCATACCTTTCCACCAAAATCATCTGAATTATCATCATGTACCCCTACCCCCACAAAATAACTACAACCTTTCTCAACCAGATTTTGAAAATAAGCCCGCTAGGACTTTTACTACTTTGGTGGAAAGTCAGACTAAGCTATTCGAAAGATTGAGAGATGTAGGCATTATTCATCCCATTGCACCTAAACTGGCTGATACAAACTCTAGATTTTTTAGAGCTGACAAAACATGCACGTATCATTCCAACAGTGTCAGGCATGATACTGAAACTTGTATCAATTTAAAGCATAAGATTTAGGATTTGATTGATCGCGAGGTCGTCACTCTCCAAACCGACATCCCTAATGTCAATAGTAATCCTTTGCCAAATCATGAAGGGGTTATTATCAATATGATTGAGATAGAAGAAGATTGGTGTGTAAAAAAGGCCATAGTCCCAGCCTATCCTAACAGTACTGAAATGGCTGTGGCTTCACTAATCATAAAGGAGAAATCATATTTTGTGATTTTTACACCTCAAAAAGTTGTTGCTTTGGTGCCGAAAGAAAGTCCAAATCAAAAGAAGTTCGTGATCGAGACTGCAATAACTCAGGGAATGATGCGGTCTGGTAGGTGTTACACCCCAGAAGAATTGGCTCAAGGGCGACGTAAGAAAGATCAACAAAAAAGACTGATCAGTAAAGCTGAGGCTGAAGAGTTTTGGCAGAAGATACAGCCAAAAGAGTATTCTATTGTGAAACATCTGGAGAAAGTACATGCCCAAATATCAGTGTGGGTATTGTTGATGAGCTCGCAACAACACAGACATGCTTTGATAAAAGCTTTGGATGACACTTACGTACCCGTAGGTACAAACAGAGATAATTTGACTGCTATGGTGAGTTGAGGTGTTCAAGGACACCACATCAGTTTTAGCGATGAAGAGTTGCCTCTTGAAGGTGTGTTGCATAACAAAGCTCTTTATGTCACTATTAAGTGTCAAGATAAGATCATGAATCATATATTGATCGATGATGGATCGGGTCTTAATATTTGTCCTTTGTTGACTCTCAAACAGTTGAACTTTGATTTGGGAAAAGTCTGACGGAACCAAGTTAAGGTTAAAGCTTTCGATGGAAGTCAAAAAGATACATTAGGAGCTGTGAACTTGGGTATTCAAGTAGGTCCTATTGATTTTGTTGTAGATTGCCAGGTAATGGACATCACCACCAGCTACAACCTACTATTAGGAAGACCATGGATCCATTTGGTTGGAGCCGTGCCCTCTACTCTTCATCAGATGATAAATTTTGTGAAGAATGACCATGAGGTGGTTGTTTATGGTGAAGGAAGTCATTCAAATAGTTGCACGCCAATTGTTGACAATATTACTAGAGGTACCAACTTCTACACAGTGGAGTTGGTAAATACCACTAGCGATGATTTGGCCCCACAGCCTCCTATGCCTTCTGTTTATAAAATGATAGCCACTGTCATGCTCCAAAGCGGTTTTGAGCCTGAATTTGGATTGGGGAAGCACTTCTAAGGAATCATCAAGCCTATTCAGATTCCCGATAAAAGATTGAAGTATGGTTTGGGATATGTCCCCATAGAAGACGACGAGATAGATGTGACAAGTAGGAGTGTTGTTCGGGTGTTGTCTATGCCAATACCTCACTTGTATATGTCATTCCTGTGTGGGAATATATGAACGATGGCGGTCTTGGAGAAGGAATTTAGAATCTTTTAAAGAAATTTGACACAATATCGGAGGAAGAAACGGGGACATCAGGCATTCGTGATGCTGAGCCAGATGAGCAATTAACTAATTGGATGTCCACACCGCTCTTAGTCCCTCACTTGTCTTAGTAGATAAAGACATATTATCTACTTACTTTTAAATTGGTGGTAGTCTGAAGGAGGCCCGAGACCCACCCTTTATGTTATTTCTATTTGGTTATACTTTAAATTATCTTTGTGATGTTTGAAAAAAAAGGGCAAATTGACCCATAGTCAATGGCCAAAATTTGTATTTATTTTGGTTTAAATGAAGACCTCTTTTATTGTGAAATTTACTTATTATTTTACTTATCGGTCTATATTTTACTTATTTGACTTTGTTTGCTTATGATTTTAGTAAAAATAACTTAAAACCTGCCAATATCATGTCATTTCACAAGCTAAATGAAATGAATGAGATAGATGGTGATGAGTTCAAGGATTATGATGAAGAGGCTACGTTACCTGAACACCTCGCCGAGGGATTGAAATAATTTGAGGAGCAATACAAGCCAAATCAAGAAGAAATTAAGGCCGTGAATCTGGGAGATGATGAGTGTATCAAGGAAACCAGAATCAGTGTCCATTTAACAAAAGCTCAAAGGAAGGAACTTACCAGTTTGCTTAGAGAGTACATCGATATATTTGCTTGGTCTTATGATGACATATCAGGTTTGAGTATAGACATTGTGTCTTATAAATTGTCGATCAATTTGGGTTGCAGTCCAGTCAAAGAAAAGACTCGAAAATTTAAGCCAGATTTGAGTTTGATGATCAAAGAAGAGGTTACCAAGCAAATTCAATCTAGAGTTATGGAAGTGACACAGTATCCGACTTGGTTAGCCAACATTGTTTCGGTCCTTAAGAAGGATAGCAAGATCAGAGTCTGTGTTGATTATAGAGATCTGAACAAAGCTAGTCCTAAAGATAACTTTCCATTGCCAAATATCCATATTCTCATTGATAATTGTGCCAAGCATGAGAAGTAGTCGTTCGTGGATTGCTACGCGGGTTATCACCAGATTCTAATGGATGAAGAAAATATAGAAAAACAACCTTTATCACACCGTGGGGTGTGTATCATTATCGAGTAATGCCATTTGGTCTCAAGAATGCTGGGGCCACTTACATGAGAGCCATGACGACCATTTTTCATGATATGATTCACAAGGAAATTGAAGTGTATGTGGATGATGTCATTATCGAATCCCGCAAGAGTGAGGATCATTTGACTTCACTTGAAAAAGTTCTTTAATCATTTGCACAAATATAACTTGAAATTAAATCCCGCTAAATATGCTTTTGGAGTGCCAGCCGACAAGTTATTGGGGTTTATAATCAGTAGAAAGGGTATCGAGCTTGATCCCACTAAAATCAAGGCAATTCAAGAATTACCTCCACCAAAGACAAAAAAGAAAGTGATAAGCTTCTTGGGAAGATTAAACTACATCAGTCGATTCATAGCTCAGTCCACATTGATTTGTGAGCCTATCTTTAAGCTACTGAAAAAAGATGCATTAATAGAATGGACCGACAAGTGTCAGACAACTTTCGATGCTATCAAAAGTTACTTGTCTAATCCACTGGTGTTAGTTCCTCTGAGAGAAGGAATTCCGTTGTTTCTATATTTGTTTGTCTTGTATAACGCATTTAGATGCGAGCTAGGTCAACATGATGAGACTGGAAAGAATGAGCGATCAATCTACTACTTAAGCAAGAAGCTTGCTCCATACGAGCGTCGTTATACTCTTTTGGAGAAAACTTGTTGTGCTTTAACCTGGATCGCTCAAAAGTTGAGGAATTACTTATCTTCGTATACTACATATCTCATTTCCAAGATGGATCCATTGAAATATATCTTTCAGAAGGCGATGCCGATCGGGAAGTTAGCAAAATGACAAATGCTTTTAAGTGAGTTCGATATTGTGTGCATAACCCAAAAAGAGATAAAAGAACAAGCCTTAGCTGATCATCTCGCAGAAAATCCAGTAGACGAAGAGTATGAACTGATCAGAACTTATTTTCCCGATGAAGAAATATCATTCGTGGGTGAGGATATCTCCAAAGCATACCCTAGTTAGAGATTATTTTTTGATGGGGGCGGTGAATCATGAAGGAAGTGGGATTGGAGAAATCCTAATATCAGAATCTGGCCAATATTATCCTATGGCGGCCAAACTCCAATTTCGTTACACGAACAACATGGCTGAGTATGAAGCATGCATCATGGGTCTAAAGATGGCTATCGATAAGGAAATCCAAGAGTTGCTGGTAATTAGAGATTCAGATTTACTGATTCATCAGGTTTAGGGGGAATGGGCCATGAAGAATTCAAAGATTGCACTGTACGTGAAGTTAGTGCAAAGGTTATGTAAAAGGTTCCGTAAGATCGAGATTAGGCATACCCCAAGGTTGCAGAATGAATTTGCTGACGCTCTGGCTACTACCTCCTCAATGATCAAACATCCAGATACAAGTTACATTGATCCTATGGAGATATATTTGAAAGAACAACCCACTCACTATTCGCATGTCGAAGCAGAACCAGATGGGAGACCTTGGTTTTTTGACATAAAAAGTATCTAGAAACCGGAACTTATCCAGATAATGCGACTTTCAATCAGAAGAAAGCAATACGTTGAATGGCTAACAATTTCTTTCTAAGTGGAGAAACCCTTTATAGGAGAACTCCAGATATGGGACTTCTCAGATGTGTCGATGTCGTTGAAGCTATAAAGCTTCTTGAACAGATTCATGCAGGAGTTTGTGGAACTCATATGAATGGGCTTACCTTGGCGAAGAAGATCCTTCGATCCGGCTATTTTTGGATGACCATGGAGCATGATTATTGTAAGTATGTGCAAAAATGTCATCAATGTCAAGTGCACGGTGATTTGATTCGAGTACCTCCTCATGAACTCAATGCTATGAGTTCTCCTTGGCCATTTGTTGCTTAGGGTATGGATATCATTGGTCCAATAGAGCCATCCACCTCTAATGGACATAGATTCAATTTAGTTGCCATTGATTACTTCACCAAGTAGGTGGAAGCAGGCTCGTATAAATCAGTTATGAAAAAAGTAATAGTAGACTTCATTCGTAACAATTTGATATGTAGATTTGGAATATCGGATTCCATCATTACCGATAATGGATCAAATCTCAATAGTCATTTGATGAAAGAGATATGTGAGCAATTCAAGATTAATTACCAAAACTCAACCGCATATCGTCCTCAAATGAATGGAGCCGTAGAAGCTGCCGAAAAGAACATCAAAAAGATATTAAGGAAAATAATTGAAAATCACAGAGGTTGGCATGAGATGTTGCCATATGATTTGTTAGGATACCGAACGACTGTCAGAATATCAATTGGAGCAACCCCATACTTGCTAGTGTATGGGACGGAGGCCGTTATCCCCACCAAAGTGGAAATACCCTCATTGAGAATCATTCAAGAAGCTGAATTGAGTAGCGCCAATTGGGTTCATAATCGAATTGAACATTTGGCTTTGATTGATGAAAAGAGAATGGCCATTGTTTGCCATGGTCAACTGTACCAACAAAGAATGACTCATGCATTTAACAAGCGAGTGAGACCAAGAACGTTTGAAGTTGGTCAGTTGGTTCTCAAACATATTTTTCCACATCAAGATGAGTATAAAGGAAAGTTCGCGCTAAATTGGCAAGGACCTTACATGGTTCGCAAAGTGTTATCTGGAGGTGCCTTAATATTGTCCGAAATGGATGGCCAAGAGTGGACGAAACCAATCAACTCAGATTCCATCAAGAGATACTATGTTTGAAGGTTCAGAGTTTTTGTAATAATGGCGTTTGCTTGTAATCGTTTCTATGCTTGTTTGTTTTAAATTAACCCTCCCATTTTGTAATGAACTACATCTGACCTAAATTCTCAAGAATGAGATACATAGGCAGCCTATGTCGGCTTTGATCACCCCTTTATCTATTTTCAATATCCATTTTTGGTGTTTGAACTACGTTTGACCTGAATTCTCAAGAATGAGATACGTAGACAGCCTATGTCGGCCTCGGTCATTTTCTTATTAAAATCTCTCATTTCTCATTTATCTCTCGAGACGGGAATTACGTTTGACCTGATTCTTGCCTCAACAGGATACGTAGGCGCCACAACTATTCAGTCACAACTCCCATAAGTTCTCTATTTATAATAGAAACTAGGACAGAATTTTTGAGAGAAACTCAAAAATTTCAAAGAAGATCTTTCTACAGAAGAAGTCAAGATTGAGGTGAATCAAAAAATGTAATTGGGACAGAATTTTTGATAGGATCTCAAAAATTCTACAAATCTCTTATTAGTAGTTTGATATTCACCAAGACATCTAACTAGGATAGAAATTTTTGAGGATGACCTCAATTGTTTTTATCCAATATCATCAGAAGGTTTTACTCAACTTCAAAGTTCAAGGCTGGCTTCAAATGATCCCCAACATTGTTAGAAGTTCAATGTCAACTTCAATAATCTCCAGCACCATCAAAGTTCAGAGTTAATGACAAAATTTTGAGCTATGTCAGGACTTACTAGCTTGAACCATCAAGAATCCTCAAAATTTTGTGAACAAGCTATCAAACATACTCAAAGTTTTGAATCAAGGACGTTCATTTAAGCTATACATGACATGACATCTGGCAGTGACCCTTTCCAAATTGTTTTTCAAAAACTCATCTTTCTCAAAGCTTTTAATACATCAAAACATTTTTTATAGATATATTTTCGTCTTATATCTACCGAGAAGTGGGGAAATATAGCAAGCAGCCGGAGATAGCAAGACAAGGAGCAAACAAATGGAGAGTTTAACACAGATCAATTCATTCAAAACTAACCAATTTTCTGTAGATGCAGATTTATAAAGGATCACCATATCTCTCCGTTTAGCAAGTACAAAGAAGTCAAAAGAACAAATAGTTTTCAAAAGTGATAATATTTATCATTAGAATTCATCAGACGAAAAGAAGACGTTCAAAATACGAGCAACAATGCCTCATTCAAATCTCCAGCAAACCATGAGCCACAATGAATATAGAGTGTTCGAAAATGAGCTTGATATTCACACACTAATGTCAAAGTGATTAGGCACTTTGTACATGTTTTCAAGAATTTTCCTTAAAGATTTTTTTCTCAGTCATTAGTTACAATGACAATGTGTCTATTACTTGTTTCCTTTTGAGTACAAGAACGCATGAAAGAGCTACTTTCTAGGCATGCAAGCGTCTATAATGGAATTAAATTATATTCTCCGGCGTCAAAGATGTCTAATGGGCATACATAAGCTGCATCAAATACTAAAGAAGGTTTGAAGTGCAACTAGCCAAAACATCCGATATCATGCCAAAAATTGATCAAATATCAACATCTGAAGGATATCGATCATTATCTTATCAATGAAGCATCACCACCCTATCAATAGGACATCATCATTATTATGCATTCATATTATATCATTCATATTATATTACCGAAAGTGGTAATATCATTGCCAAGAGAGCCATTCATATTATATTATTCATATTATATTATCGGAAGTGGTAATATCATTGCCAAGAGGGTCATTCATATTATATTATTCATATTATATTACCGGAAGTTGTAATATCATTGCCAAGAGAGCCATTCATACTATATTATCTATATTATATTACCGGAAGTGGTAATATCATTACCAAGAGGGCCATTTATATTATATTATTTATATTATATTACCAGAAGTGATAATTTCATTGTCAAGAGAGCCATTCATATTATATTATCTATATTATATTACCAAAAGTGATAATATCATTGCCAAGAGGGCCATTCATATTGTATTACCAAAAGTAGTAATATTATTGCCAAGAGGGCCATTCATATTATATTATCAAAAGTGGTAATATTATTTGCCAAAAGGGTCATTCATATTATATTATTCATATTATATTACCGAAAGTGGTAATATCATTGCCAAGAGGGTCATTCATATTATATTACTGGAAGTGGTAATATCATTTTTGAGAGGGCCATCATTTATCATTTCACTATCGAGAGGACCATTATTTATCATATCATTGCCGAGAGGGTCATCATTTATCATATCATTACCGAGAGGGCCATCATTTATCATATCATTGTCGAGAGGGCCATCATTTATCATATCATTGCTGAGAGGGCCGTCATTTATCATATCATTAATGAGAGGGCCATCATTTATCATATATCATATCATTGCCGAGAGGTCCATCATTTATCATTTCATTGTCGAGAGGGACATCATTTATCATATCATTTCCTAGAGGGACATCATTTATCATTTCATTGCCGAGAGGGCCATCATTTATCATATCATTGCCGAGAGGTCCATCATTTATCATATCACTGTTGAGAGGGCCATCATTTATCATATCACTGCCGAGAGGGCCATCATTTATCATATTACTGCCGAGAGGTCCATCATTTATCATATCATTGTCGAGAGGGCCACCATTTACCATACCATTGCCGAGAGGCCATCATTATATCGCATCATACCATCTCATTGCATATTATATCAAAATTAAAACAATTTGCAGTCGAGGAGCATATTATAAATCACATTAACTTAGGAAATACATTTTGTTTGCTCTACGTCAAAACTGGAGGAGGTTGACATGCCGACATTGTAACGATGCTATCCTTTTCTTTGAATTACATTTTTTCTACTAATGAGTTTTATCTTTGTCTTTGTTAAGAGCATCCAAGGGGATGAATTCCCAATTAAGCCATAGGTGGATGATGTCAAAAGAATGCAGCATAAGGTAGAATTCTTCTTAGGAGTAAATTGGGATACGAGTTAAAGAACAACTTCCACCACAATCAAACCATACCCTACCAGAAGGCATGTGGTATCTCTTTGAGTTTGTTAGTTTCAATTTCGCTCCGAAAAACTTCAACTTGTAACCGAAAGCAACTTCTCAATCTAAGTGACAATACACCAAGAGCTTTGGAAATTATGTCCATGTAAGTCTTAGTTATGGGTGTGAAGTGCACCACATTCATGGCTAAGAGATTGCAAGTCTCTTTTTCATACTCAATTCATTTGTCACTCCTCACATCTGAAGGTTATCTTAGCATAAGAGATTTTCTTTTCAATCGACTGAGTCGAACTACAAGCAGTCTGATTCCTAAGTTTAAGAATATGTAGGTAGACTCGATATTGAAAACTCGGCTGTGCTCAAACAAACCTCCTCATCCCATTCTCAAGCATTCTGGTTTATCCATAATTCGACTTCGTGATAGCTTTTGAATTCTTTCAAATTCGTGCGCTAAATCAAGCATCTCGAACTACAAGTGGCCTGAATTCTCATTTAACCCGAGATATGTAGGAAACTCCATACCGGAGTTCGGCCATAACTTTTTAAAGTCCGTACCGAACCTCCTTTCAGAAAGAGGAAGATCTGGCCGGTCAAATTTTGTTTTGTCAATTTTTTTTGTCCAGGATTTCTTTCATCGACCCTACTCAAAGAAAGGAACAGTTGTTGACACCCAATTTTGATCAACCTATAACTACTTTGTGGATTACTATCCTAATAAATTGGCATTTTTAAAATTATTTCTTTATTAAATAAATAAATTTATATTTAGCTTTACCCAATAAATCATATATTTTGACATTCATAATTTACAATATTTTTTCTATTTATTAATATTACTACTATTATCTTTATTATTTTTATTTTTTAAATAACGAGCTTCATACGTTCGAATATTTTTACATGTCTATTTAGTATATATTATATATGTGTGTATTTTCTTTATATAAAAAATATTACTTAGTTTATTTTATAATTTACTTATTCATAATAATATATATATATATTACATATTTATTTTAATAAGTCTTGTATACATGTGCATATAAAGTTATTACTTAATTAAGTTTGTTATATATTTTAGTTAACTATATTAATTATAGATCTATTTAGTACGTATTATATACATATGTACGTTATATATACATATATACATATATTTACAATAGTATATACATAAGTAGTTACTTTATGGACAAAATCTTACTACTTGATAAAATTTATGATTTTACTTATTGAACATATATATTATAGTTATTATTTAGATAAGTAATCTATTTAATTTTCCTCCATTTTATTTTTAAGTGTAGTCTTCTTTATCCAATTTGTTAAAATTCTAGCCAAATAAGATTCAAATTCATCTCAATTGTAGCCTATTTTGAACCAAATGTGGTTAGTTTTAAATCTTATTTCAAAAGATTTAATCATATCCACCCATTTTATCTCCATCAAATACCAAGATCCAATCCCAACCGGTCATCAAAAATGATCAATGGTCCAGATCAAAAGACCATTTCTTTCCTATTTTAATCCCTAAAGACCCCAAAACCCTAAAAAAGAAAGGATTATTTCATCTCCTCCAACAAGGGAGATCTTCCGCCTCTCCCTCTTCTCTCCACATCGTCATCGCACATAGGCGAACAACCACCGTGCGTCGTCGCTCCGACGAGATAACAGCAGCCATCGCTGCTCACCTCTATCTATATACTCTCTCTACTTCATCTCTAAAAAAGGAGACCATCGACGTCCCTCACCTTTCTCGCCGGAAAGCACAACAAGCAGTGCCACGAATGACGCACAACAGCAACACGCTACAACTGGCAGCAACCGGCAGCAACATCAACAGCTGCAACAACAAACAGCAGCTCCGTTAGCAGCCACGAGCAGAACCTCCCATCGGTGAAGATCCGACGTTGATATACCACCTGCAATGAACTATGGTAGATACAGACAATGACAAACACCATTGAAGAATTAAGCTTGAAATTTTGGTTTGTTGAAAATGAATCTTGACAGATCCATTCCAGGTGTTGTTCATTCATCACAATTTAATATTTTAGATTTATTCTGTGTTTGGGGTGATTGATTTTGTTCAATTTTGTTATTTCATTTGGTGTTTAGTTTGCTTAATATTTTGCTAATGATCCTTGTTTTAATCGGTTTCAAGTATGCTTGTTATTTATGTTAACTTTGTATACTGATTTTGGCATATTAAAGTTGTTCATATTTGATATATTGAATAAGGAATTAATTAGTCAATAATCTTTATCATATTTCACTCTCTTAACTGATTCATCAATTTTGTTGAAATTAGAAAAAAGAATGTGTATTTAGCCTAATTATGGCATAAGTTGATTTGTAAATTAAATGAATAATTTCTTCACAATTATTGATGGTGGGTCTCTCTGGGTATAACTTTTGACTTTTGAAACTTGATTTCAATTTTTTTGAATCAAATCTAAAAAGAAGATGTTGTTTGATTTTGTGGATAAGATTTTGAAAACGTGGCCATCTCCTTTGAAATGTATTATGATTTATTTGGCTGAAATTTGAATTAAAATTGGTCAGTTGTCTTTGTTGAATTTACTGACTTTTATTGCCCATTGATTTATCTATAAAAAAGAGAAAAGACAGAGAAGAGAAGGTAGACACACAAATAGAGAAGGAAAAAGGAGGAGAAAAGAAGAAAAAAGAGAAAAAAGAAAGAAAAGAAAAAAAACATTTTTTAATTCATATTTTTAACACCTCCAACAAGAATAAAAGAGTTTCTAGCATATTTTGATATTCTGTTTCTAGCTTGTCTTCACAGTTCAGATTTTTGTATATAATTATTTTTCTAAATAAAGTATCAGGGTTAGTTCCAACCTTTCTTTATATGTTAACTTATTATTTTAAAAATGTTCTTGCCTTATTTGTTTACTTTATTGAGTAAAATCATATGATCATGTTATACCTCTATATTATTTGTATATTTCTTATATTTTTTCTTTATAGTTTAGCAGAGTTTGAATTTCAAAGTTCAAAACATTAAGAGTTCATCTGGAACAGGATTCAGATAATTGGTCATCTCCTTTTAAATGTATTATGACTTATTTGGCTAAGATTTGAATTAAAATTGGCCAGTTGTCTTTGTTGAATTTACTGTCTTTTATTGCCCATTGATTTATCTATAAAAAAAAGAAAAGACAGAGAAGAGAAGGTAGACACACAGACAGAGAAGGAAAAAGGAGAAGAGCAAAAAAGAAAAAAGAGAAAAAAGAAAGAAAAGAAAAGAAAACATTTTTTACTTCATATTTTTTACTCCTCCAACAAAATCATAAGAGTTTCTATCATACTTTGATATTCTGTTTCTAGCTTGTCTTCACGGTTTAGATTTTTATATACTTATTTTCCTAACAAAAGTATCCAGGTTAGTCCAACCTTTCTATATAGGTTAGATTATTAAATATTCTTGCCTTTTTTGTTTTCTTTATTGAAGTAAAATCATATGATCATGTTATACCTCTATATTATTTGTATATTTCTTTTATTTTTTTTCTTTTTTATTTAGTAGGGTTTGAATTTTAAAATTCAAAACATGAAGAGTTCATCTGGAACAGGATTCAGATAGTTTTCCATCTCCTTTGAAATGTGTTATGACTTATTTGGCTGAGATTTGAATTAAAATTGGCCAGTTGTCTTTGTTGAATTTACTTTCTTTTACTACTCATTGCTTTATCTATAAAAAAGAGAAAAGACAGAGAAGAGAAGGGAGACACACAGATAGAGAAGGGAAAAGGAGGAGCAAAAAAGAAAAAAGAGAAAAAAAAGAAAAGAAAAGAAAATATTTTTTACTTCATATTTTTAACACCTCCAACAAAAAAAAAGAATTTCTAGCATACTTTGATATTCTCTTTCTAGCTTGTCTTCACTGTTCAGATTTTTATATATATATATTTTCCTAATTAAAGTATCCAGGTTAGTTCAAACATTTCTTTAAATGTGTTAGTTCCAATCTTTCTTTAAATGTTAGCTTATTATTTTAAAAATATTCTTGTCTTGTTAGTTTACTTTATTGAAGTAAAATCATACGATCATATCATATCTCTATATTATTTGTATATTTCATATATTTTTTCTTTATGATTTAGCAGGGTTTGAATTTCAAAGTTCAAAACATGAAGAGTTTATTTGGACATAATTCAGATAGTTGGCCATCTCCTTTGAAATGTGTTATGACGTATTTGGCTGAGATTTGAATTAAAATTGGCCAGTTATCTTTGTTGAATTTACTGACTTTTATTGCCCATTTATTTATCTATAATAAAGAGAAAAGACATAGAAGAGAAGGTAGACACATAGACAGAGAAGGTAATAGGAGAAAAGCAAAAAAGAAAAAAGAGAAAAATGAAAGAAAGGAAAACATTTTTTACTTCATATTTTTAACACCTTCAAAAAAAAGAGTTTCTAGCATACTTTGATATTCTGTTTCTAGCTTGTCTTCACGGTTCAAATTTTTATATATACTTATTTTTTAAACTAAAGTATCTAGGTTAGTTTCAAACTTGTTTTTAAATGTTAGCTTATTATTTTAAAAATGTTCTTGCCTTGTTTGTTTACTTTATTGAAGTAAAATCATATGATCATGTTATTCTTCTATATTATTTGTAAATTTCTTATATTTTTTCTTTATAGTTTAGTAGGGTTTGAATTTCAAAGTTCTAAAAATGATGAGTTCATCTAGAACAGGATTCAGATAGTTTTCCATCTCCTTTGAAATATATTATAACTTATTTGGCTGAGATTTGAATTAAAATTGGCCAGTTGTCTTTGTTGAATATACTGTCTTTTACTGCCCATTGCTTTATCTATAAAAAAGAGAAAAGACAGAGAAGAGAAGGGAGACACACAGACAGAGAAGGAAAAAGGAGGAGCAAAAAAGAAAAAAGAGAAAAAAAAGAAAAGAAAAGAAAAAAAAATATTTTTTACTTCATATTTTTAACACCTCCAACAAAAAAAAAAGAATTTCTAGCATACTTTGATATTCTCTTTCTAGCTTGTCTTCACTGTTCAGATTTTTATATACTTATTTTCCTAATTAAAGTATCCAGGTTAGTTCCAACCTTTCTTTAAATGTGTTAGTTCCAACCTTTCTTTAAATGTTAGCTTATTATTTTAAAAATGTTGTTTTCTTGTTTGTTTACTTTATTGAAGTAAAATCATATGATCATGTTATATGTCTATATTATTTGTATATTTCATATATTTTTTCTTTATGGTTTAGCAGGGTTTTAATTTAAAAGTTCAAAACATGAAGAGTTCATCTAGATAGAATTCAGATAGTTGGTCATCTCCTTTGAAATGGGTTATGACTTATTTGGCTGAGATTTGAATTAAAATTGGCCAGTTGTCTATGTTGAATTTATTGTCTTTTATTGCCCATTAATTTATCTATAATAAAGAGAAAAGACAGAGAAGAGAAGGTAGACACACAGACAGAGAAGGTAACAGGAGAAGACCAAAAAAGAAAAAGAGAAAAATGAAAGAAAGGAAAACATTTTTTACTTCATATTTTTAACACCTTCAAAAAAAACAAAAGAGTTTCTAGCATACTTTGATATTCTGTTTCTAGCTTGACTTCACGGTTCAGATTTTTATATATACTTATTTTTTAACTAAAGTATCTAGGTTATATCAACCTTTCTTTATATGTTAGCTTATTATTTTAAAAATGTTCTTGCCTTGTTTGTTTACTTTATTGAAGTAAAATCATATGATCATGTTATACCTCTATAGTATTTGTATATTTCTTATATGTTTTCTTTATGGTTTAGTAGAGTTTGAATTTTAAATTTCTAAAAATGAAGAGTTCATCTGAAAAACAGGATTCAGATAGTTGGTCATCTCCTTTAAAATGTATTATGACTTATTTGGCTGAGATTTGAATTAAAATTGGTCAGTTGTCTTTGTTGAATTTACTGTCTTTTATTTCCCATTGATTTATCTACAAAAAAGAGAAAAGACAGAGAAGAGAAGGGAGACACACAGATAGAGAAGGAAAAAGGAGAAGAGCAAAAAAAAAGAGAAAAAAGAAAGAAAAGAAAAAAAAAACATTTTTTACTTCATATTTTTAACACCTTTACAAAAAACAAAAGAGTTTCTAGCATACTTTGATATTCTGTTTCTAGCTTGTCTTCACGGTTCAGATTTTTATATATACTTATTTTTCTAACTAAAGTATTCAGGTTAGTTTCAACCTTTTTTATATGTTAGCTTATTATTTTAAAAATGTTCTTGCCTTGTTTGTTTACTTTATTGAAGTAAAATTATATGATCATGTTATACCTCTATATTATTTGTATATTTCTTATATGTTTTCTTTATGGTTTAGCAGGGTTTGAATTTCAAAGTTCTAAAAATGAAGAGTTCATCTGGAACAGGATTCAGATAGTTTTAGTTTCCTATTTTATTCTTTCTATTTGTATATTATTCTCTCTTGATTATTTTGGCATGTAATAATAAACTCTGTATATAATAAAAGGGGAAAATACATGGGGAGGGAATATACTTGCTACTTGCTTATTTTATTTTTTAGTTTATCAAAAATTTATGTGTGTTTGGGATATATTTGATCTATTTATAATACTCATATCCAAATGCTTAGGTTTATTTATTCATGGTATAAATATTTTATTTTTTTTACAGGATGTTTGCTTCACTCAAAAAATATTAAAATGAAATAAAATAAATGATCTAAGGATAGTTGGTTAAATATCATTTATCATCATATATGTTACAAAAATAATTTATCTATTTTGTATGTGTTGTCTTTGTTTATTAAATTTTAAATCTCATTAGAATAATTGCTTTGATGATTATTATACATTATAACTTGCCTTTTAAACTTAAAATCATGTTTATAGTTTCAAACAATAACTTTGTCATATTAACTATTTAGACATTATATATGTACGATCTACTAAATGATTTTGAACATGATGATAATCATATTTAGATTTGAATACTATTTCATATAGATATCATGCCCATAGAATTTTATAATTTTAATATAGCATGTCCATATATATTTTAATTAATATTTTTAACATACCATTTTGTATAGACATCATGTCCATAGGATTTACAATTTTAATATATCATGTCTATATATATTTTGATTAATATTTTTTAACATGCTAATCATTTAGAAATCATGTGCATAGGATTTTATGTTAAATATCATATAGCAAATCATGTCTCTAGGACTTAATGAATATTTAAGTATTTATAGTGTTATGGGCCTTATTGAATTTTTTAAGCTCATTATATGGATGTAATAAATATTGGCAAATGTTATTAGGTAGTTTTAATATGAAATAATTCATAACTTGAAAGCATGTCATTGGGGTATAGAAATTGTAAGTAGGTTTTAATAAATATTTTGGTATGTCGTATAGAAATCATGCCTATAGGATTAAAAGATTTTTCTATGATATTTTATTTAGAAATCATACCAACAGAATTTTAATAATTATTTATCATATTATTCTTATATCGAAACTATGCCTATAGAATTTTAATAAATGTTTAGCATGATATTATGTATAGAAACCATGTCTATAATATTCTAACAAATATTTATTGTATTATTCTATTTTGAAATCATGTCTATATTTTAATAAATTTTTATTTCATTTAGAAACCATGTCTATTGTATTTTAATAAATCTTCAGCATGTTATTAACTAAAATCATATTAATAGGATTTATAAATATTATTAGTTAATAACTAAAATTGTCAAGCTTGCCTTTCTTTTTTATAATTATTTTAATAATTAAAATTGCCCTCATATGTCTAAATAATGAAATTTGCCTCCATGTTATTCAAATTTTTATATTTACGATACCTATGTCTGATTGTATGCATACACATAATCATTATGACCTTTATAATTTATCTGTGTTTTCAAGTATGTTAATTAATTAATGTAGGGGCTTATCTGAGATTTTATGTGCTAAATGTTGTCTTATTTGTTTTGTTTGACTATGTGTCTAATTAGGATGCCTATAATTCTTTAGTCTAAAACCTACCCTAATAGTACGTCCAATGCTTCTTGGATATTAAGTTGAGACGTTAGACACCTTTTAGGACGTTAGATTTTATTGTTTCTTTTAGATCATTTTAGGATTATATTAATAAATAAACTTAGGAGGGGTAGGGGTAGATAGACCCTTCAAAAATGATGGAAGTCGACCCGACTAGAAAAATAACAAAATACTATATTTTTGTCTTCCGATTAATAAGTCGGCGCTGATTCGAAGAATATGAATACATGAATATTTTATCCCGTCTATTTTAAAAATATTTTCATTTGTATATATCAAGGGTAGTTTAATGTTAAAAATTGAAAGGTTTTCTTTTAGGCATCACTAATTTCTATTGCCTTTACTCTTATTTAATTAGTTGATAATATTTACTTATCATGTATTAATTCTAACATTAATTATTTAGTTTAACTTAATTAAATCCCTTGAAGAGAAACCATTTTTTTATGATCATTTGCTTCATTTAAATGATTTATTTAAATTATCCCTCTTTTATTTAATCATTTTTATACCAAGTCTATTACTCTTATAAATTATCCTAAATGTTTTAAAATTTATATTCTTTTCAAATTATTTAATGCTTCGATTATTGTTAAACACATTTTCTCAAAGATAGTCAAGTAATTTTCAAATCGTCGGACAACCACATGTTAGCGGCTATTTTAAGTGTTAAAACCTTCTTAAAATAGTAATATGAACCTCGTACCTTTTTTCTCTAAATTTTTAAGACTTAAATCTGTTAGAGTCTTTTAAATTAAGTTTTCTTAATTTCTTTAAAAAATTAAGTGGCTACTCTTCATTTTACTAAAATTAATTTTTTCTCTATAAAGTTGAAATTAATTTTAAACCGTCTTTTTCCGACATAACAATAATAATATTAGGATACATGATTTGGAACCAATTTTGATTGAGTAGAGCCCTATCCAATCTTTCCCAGATTCTATATCTTGGACTCCTTCCATTGCACCAAGTGTAAGTGGCAATGCACAATTTCCTACTATAGTTTAGAAAAAAAGACTACTTTTTTTCATATCGTGCGGTAAGTCTCCCTTCTTTTCTTCTGGAAAAAAATGCAGTTAAAATCTACAGTGAACATCCAATAGCGGTCAATAAATTTACTGGTTTTTCTAAAATCATCTCATAAATTTTCTCTTAGTAGCTCTTCATATTTTGCATACACTATAGTTGGCAGAACAGTATCATCTTTGATACTTAATGAAACATGTGAAATATTGCTGTCCTCCAAAATGTTACAATCATATTACTAGTCACGAAATAACCATATTTTATTGTTTGTGTTAGCAAAGGAGAATTAATAACCTAGTATCCTCTTATATCTTTCGAATTTTTCTTCTGTTGCTAAAAGTGTTGTCTTTGACCTATCGATTGAGGGGTGCTTTTTCCATTGTAAATTCGTACGGAGCAATCAACGAATTCCGGCGAAATAGAAGATCTACGTGACCAAAGATAGTTATTAAATTGTTAGCACCGCATAAAAATATTCCCCCCCTCATCTCCAACTTATTCGTGGTTTTAAGGTGAGCTACTGCTTCAAGAATCAACTGAGCTCAGGAAGTCAGGTTAAGATGTCGACTCGGTCAAGTCGCTTATAGAATACCGACGACGATTTTCCACTTAATAAGTGAAGGGGAGGGGGATATAGTATCCACACTAAATGAGTTCGCTAAAAAGTATGAGGAGAGTAGTATCGTTAGGCTCACGCTACGACCCCAACTGACGCTGAGAAGCACCCTCCACCCACTTCCATTTTTCTGTGTGCCCAAAAGCCCAGTTGAGTTTTACTCTTCAGTAAGAATGATAAAGCATTTCGCAAGCTTGAATCCCTATAAAAAGTCCGTCCCAACAATTTGGGAAAAAGCACCGACTAATTTTCGTTCCTTCCGAACCACCTTCAAGCAGAAAATAATAATAGAGAAATTAAAGAGAATAACAACAACACAAGATCTAACGTGGAAACCCAATGCGAAAAAAATCACGGACCACCAAGAAAAGTATTCACTATATGAAAAATTGTTACAAAAATATAACTCTCACACACCCTGTTACTTAAACTACTATACCCAAGAGACCTCCAAGAGATACCATCTCTAAATCCCTCAATGGTAAAAAATACTATATCATGTATTTTATACATTTTGATATTTGGTGTATTTTTTGATGTAGATACAAACAATGGAGCTAAGCTCCTTAAATAAGGCGAAAAAACAACAATTTTTTTCTAATCCTTCGATGTGGGATTAGAAAACAAGTTGCCATTTTTTATTATGTTTATTTTCTTCATTTTTCAAAAAAGTCAACAAATCTCCACTTTTGAAAAAGGAAAAACAATACCAATCGTTGGCCCTTTACAGTTGTCTAGCTACACATAACAGAATCAGTTCTCCACCTGACTCAAAACTCGACCAACCATGTGCAGCTGCAACCTTCACATTGTCTGTTATCAAAAATTATAATTCTAATATCAAGAATTATCATACCCCCCACCATAAAGAGTACCTCCACTCAGATTGAATATCACCAATCCAAGAATTTTCACTTGAAATCATTTCCCAATTTCAAGAATTTTAGTTTCTGCTCATGTCGAGAAAAATCTAGTAATAACTTATGGTGCAATGTCACGACCCGACCTAGGGCCTAGTCGTAACACAGAGATTGAAACCCCGAAGGGCTCCAACCAAGCCTCTTGTACATATCATAATCATACATAAGGTAAAGTAAAAACGGAAACATCATAAGAGAGTCTAAACTATGAATAGTAAATGAAGAATGTCACATGAAAACATAGACTCGGAACATTTGTCCAGCTAGATACCTCTACATATGAGTATGGGCGGAGGCTAAGACATGTCCCTAGCTCACCCTCAATATAAAGCATAACAAAAAGTCTTTGAAACAATAACCAACTTGATGACTAGTCCTCGATAAATGAGGACTCACCACAAATACCGCCGGATAGAAAAGCTTAACTAGACACGTGGACGAATATGATCTTCAACCTCAACCCCTATATTATGAGATAATGTAAGCAAAAAGTATGCATTAATACGTTGGAATGTACTAAGTATGTAGGCAATGCAACGCATAGAAAACCATGTTTGGACAAATGACCATTTTAAATAGCATGATAGGAGAAGTAGTAAAAATCATAAGTAGTCTTTAAGAAGGATCAATGCATAATAAACCATAAGAGTATCATATAAAATAAAAAATAGGATTAGTCATTTAGAACATGAAAATAACCATACATATGTGGGATAGGAACCATAACCGACAATAAGATCATGCGAGCTATACCATGGAATCCCAATGGTACCCCTACATCGAAGGAAAGGGGGAGACTACTTGCCAAGGTAGACTCCTACATGCCTAAGTGGATCCACTAAGTGGTTATGTGAACTGGGTACTCACCCCTAGTTCTTAGACCCGAGTACTCACCTCCAAGCCTTGATATTTCTGGTACTCACCTCTTAGAGATTTGGGTATTCATCTCTAATCTCTTTGTTCCTATGGTGGCACGTAGTTCAAGAGACATGAGGTTGCTACTAGAGATTTTGGTAGGCCCCCCACCTCAAGTCCCCTCGGTTCTAAGTCAAATCCCACGGAATATATATATATATAGCATAGAAATCATAATTGACATATATCATAATCACGATCATGGGTTTGAAAATCATAGAGTAGATCATTTTCATAACATAAGTGTAATGCGGGTATTGTCCTTCCACATTACAAACCATACATACATAGTTCATATCATTAGGCCTTAAGGCACCACATTGGACCCTAAGTCACCCTTCCCATAATTTGCATGAAAATCATCATTCAAAACATACTTATAGTCCACGATCATAGTTGAAATACATAATCATAATTCATACTTGGAAATTCATGATCATAGCTTATACTTAAAATTAGGGTAAGACATGAATGCATGATCAATTGACTTGAAAATCATGAAATTGACTTAAAAACATGCAAGATCGTAAACTTTCTTTCAGCCCATACATAATTCGTATAGATAATATCATTAGAAAGTATAATTGAAAATACTCATATTTTACATAATGAACCCTAAAAATCAAAATAGGAGATTTAATGGAAAAACTCTTCAATATAATGCAATAACCATCAATTTATATCAAAATTGTTACACCCTGCACTTTTGAATCTTGAAACTTGTTCCTAGTCTTCTTGAAAGTGGCCATGAGACCCTTACTGTCCAGACACTATCAAACGACTCTAAGGAGGGGAGAATGTGATACCCCGTAGTAGAGAAGGTTGGAAATAGAGACATAAGAATCCAGAAGGAATTGGAGGCCAAGTAATGAGTCGTAGGACTCGATTTACCTACGTAAGATACTAACTTAGAAGTCTTACGTACTTAAGCTATTGGAGTACGTACCAAGCTTTCATAGCATAGATTACATAGGCTCTTAAAATAAGACTTGATTACGAACCCACGAGGAAGAGAAAAAAAAGACACGTGGCAGCACCTCAAGAAAGCAGGTGACCCACCTTCTTGGGGTCAAGTAGGTGACCCACCTGCTTGGGGAGGTGAGCCCCACTGTCACATGGCAGCCCCTCCTTCAATGCATGGACACGGTGGCCAATAGGGGCTGGACACATGTCACCCTTAGGGGATGACACGTGTCACTCCCTAAGACCACATATAAGTATATATATGTAACATATACTTCAGTTATGTTCCAAAAACTTCAGCAAACAAAAAGAAAAGCAAACCCTAAAGTGGAGAGAAAAACATGACGACTTGGAGGAAAAAAATAGGTACATCCTAATTTTGTTCCGTGAATTAATTATTTAGGGTATCCTACAATGATATAGCGATGTTTGAAAACGTAAAAATCCATTTTGGGGCAGCAAGGACGAGCTACAAACAGTCCGCTACTTTCAGCACGTTAAAAAGGTTTCCGAGGCGCAATTTTGGCGAGTTTTTGTTAATTTTGGGTAAGGTAAGGTTTCTCTTTTCAATTTGGACTTTATGGAGTTTTTATTGGGTGTATTATATACCTTATATACTTCTGGAAGTATAAAATAAGTCATAAAAATGCTCGACGTTCGAAATAAACTAATGTGAAATCGTTATAGTTAAATTGTAGTCGAAATGAGGCGTTGTGCATGTGGGGGATGCTTCTGGTCATGTGGTGTGTGTTGCAGGGACTAAAAGTGTTCTAAAGGAGGTGGGGGAGCTTCTGGTTTCAGACACACGACCCCCGCTTTGTACGGTTAAAGGTTTTGCAAAATGGAAACTAGAAACCTTATTTTGGTATTTGTAGTGTCGAGCGAGTCGTTTGGAGTTTATATTATGTAATATTGCCGGTTATATATATATATATGAGCTTATGGTTATGTTTTTTGTTGGTTGTAGGTATTAAGGACGTAATTGGGGATTCAGATAGGGCACATTATAGGGGAGATGCTGCCCGATTTTCATTAACTCTTTAACTAGTTAAAGAACTAGCCGAGAAGGCAAGCGAGGGATTGAGTTCTGTGAATACTCATGTGTAACCTAATGAATGGAAATTCAAGTATTGTTGATGTTCATATTTCTTTTGTATTGAATAGGTTCAAAGGACGACGAGGCAATGAGATAAAGAGTAACCCATACGAGGTATGTGAAGCTTTCTCTTGGCATGTTTTTGGAATAAGTATGTAAAGCTGTCTTTCTTTTCTTTGGGCATGTCTTAGCCTTAAGTGACTTGTATGTGAAATAAGGGGATAATTCCATTCCCAGAACTCCAAGTATGCCTCATAACCCCTATCCACTGCTTATTATTGGAACTTCTTTAAGAATTAAGTATTGCCTGTTAAGGCTTCTACGTGTCAAAAAGTAGTGTGTGGAAAGCTATATATCCCTTGTCTTGATATGTACTTGGTATGGAAATGAGACTATGACTCCATAGTTGTTCACCGAGCCCCAGGATGGGCCGGATACGAAATATGTACAGGATGACCACATGAAGGGAGGTACAGACTATGTAGAGCTTACTCTCTTTATTTTCTGGCATGTCTTAGTTGTAAGTGAAATATAATACGAGCTCCGGGGTAACTTCATTCTTAAACATCTCCTATTTACTTTTGAATATCGAACTCTTGTAATAGTTGAACTAGTTCCCCGGAAACATCTATGAATTAAGGAGATAATGAATGTACAGGCTCCAAGTCTTAAAGAGTATATGACACCAAGTGTTTTAATTCCATAAATGATTTGGCCTTATGTTAATACGTGTCTAGGGTCCCCGAGATTTCAATTGAGACGACCCATAATGGCATTTAGAGGATACTCGAGATGACTACACCACTACTCGGGTCCTCAGGCAAAATCTTAACTTTCTTATTCTGTCGAGTCTCTGATATAATTTAAATTGCATATAGCTACTCACTACTCTATTCGTGTATACTATATCACTTCTTCACCGAGTTCTGAGCCGGTTATCAGATTTGTGAAATTCACTGCATTGTCCACCGCCCCTCACTAAAGGGTCTGGTTATGTATGTATATATATGATGATGTGTTGTAATAAGGTGGTGATGGCATGGGGCCTATGATGGTTTTACAGATATATTCACCAAATCCCTGGTAGGTCCGGCTATATGGTATAATTTGAACATGCATGCTTTTTTAATTTACAGAGTATAGGTACAGGTTTATAATTTGATATTTTATCCCCTGCTTCTCTATTTCAGATATGCTTTCAGTTGTGCTATGTTATGTTTTACATACTCAGTACATATGTCGTACTAACCCCCTTCCTTCGGGGGGCTGCGTTCATGCCCACAGGTACAAATACAGGTTTTGGGAGTCCGTCAGCTTAGGATTCTACTCAGCTCAGTTGGAAGAGGCTCCATTATATTGGAGCCTAGTTTTTGGTACTGATCATTGATGTATAGTATTGTTTTGCTATTTAGGGGTATTGTGGGGCCCCTGTCCCGCCATATGTTGTCGTTAATATTTTAGAGGTCTGCAGACATGTATATGTGGGTTTTGTATGTAAGTTTGATTCAGCTGGGTCTACATGATGTATGATATATGTTATTATGTTATGGAATCCTTGTCGGTTTGCGTGCCCTTTCATATTATGATGCAAATGAAAGAGGCTACATGTTTATAAAAATGTTATCGCCTAATAGGGCTCTGATGCATGGCGTTGTGTTGTTTGTAGTCTGGTTTGACTACACTTGATTTATATGCATTGCATGTCTATAGTTCGACTTGACCACAACTGATAGATATGTATACGGGGGTCCAGGTTGGACCCTAGTCATGGCCTACGGGGTTGGGTCATGACAAAAATAGACTCATGATCATACTTTGAATCATAATTCATGCAATAGGAATAGAGATCATAAAACCCATAAAATACCATACTTTAATTTGATAGAAAATCTTAAGGAATTAATTGGGCTTTATGGATGAAATGATCCATGAATCAATACCCATATACCTTAAGTGAGAACCCCAAATAATTTGGAAGAAGTTGAGAGTTTTGATGGAGAGTTTGAGTGAATTACTTGAAGTCTTCAATGGAGTCCTTGTGAGTCTTTTGTAGATAGAGAAATATTTGAGTAGGTGAATTATAGAAGAATGAATAGAATTAAAGGTTTAGGTTAATTTATAGAGTTGAATTAGGTCCTAAAAATGTCTAGGTTCATTACCTAACAATTTGGGAAAAGTCTAAAATGCCCTTATTAAAAATACAACTCGGCCAGAAAACCCTTGCCAGGTCCGCGATGCGGACCTCTCTATTTTGTGCAGTTCTTGAGAAATTTATCATTCGATCTACGGGTCTTAAAAATCCACCGAGACTATTTTTTTGCAGGTTTTGACCCCCTAATCGATATTCCAAATTTGGATTTTCCAAAAATATTAAGAATAATGCATTACATAAGCGGCCTATTCCCAAAGCATTCTTAAGACACTTGTGAGCATTTTGAGGAATGTTACAATATCTCCCACTTGGGAATATTCGTCCTCGAATGAGATTCAACTAATATAGGAAGGACATGGAAAAAAAGACTAGCAACCCAACATGAATATGAGGACACTTTGAAAGATGCATAGAACATGTAAACTTCATACTTAACATAAGACATAGTCCTTGAGAAAAAACATTTTCATAAATCATGCATGCATATGAATGACATATGGAATTGAAACGTAGGAGTTTAATCGATTTGATCATGAATAACTTAGTACCTTTAGGCTCGAGTGAAAGGAAAGAGATACGGATAATGATTCATCATGTCCGATTCCGCTTCCCATATAGCACTCTCTATTTGTTGATTCCTCCATAACACTTTGATGGATACAACGTCTTTATTTCTTAACCTCTTCACTTTCCGGTCTAAAATCTCAATTGGGACATCCTCATAAGTCAAATTCCCTTCGATACTTACATTCTCCATTGGCACAATATAATTTGAATCACCCACAAACTTCCTCAACATTGACACATATACCTTAGGCTCCTACACCTCTATAGGAAAATTTATTCCAAGAGTACTACTCCTCACCGCCAAATTTTATCAAACCTTGAGACCTAATCAAGGAGCACCTAATGTACTACATGTCACCCACCTTCAAGTCTAGTTCTATAACCATTCTGATACACTCACTTGGAGTCATCATCAATTAAGAATTTTCATGTTTATATTAGCATCTCTACGTCTACATTTGCATTAACTCCTACTAACGGACACACCAATATACGCTTACCTATATATTGTACATAACAAGATCCATCTAGCTCTTCCTCCATGTCATAACCTTAAATGGGGTAAGCATGCTCCATTTTATCGAAATACGGAATGGCTACTCTCTCTCTCTCTCTATCATGACCCCAAACTAGAGCCTTAGGATAAGAACTGAAGCTCCCCTTCACTACTGAATCATGACCCTTCCATTATAGAATAGACTCATTTGGGAATTGAAACTTGGCTCAATGAGTTCTAAAATCTATAGAAGCATAAGATGTATGCAACCAATCCATACCAATCATTACCATTTCAAAAAGGGAATTCACACTTATCGGATGAAGCACCACGCTAAGTTTGGGGACCCACAAAGGGGTAGGGCTAAGATCGTCGAAGACTATCCTTATCATTATTAGAAACCCTTGGACAATGCCTCAACTTGTGATCCTTCGTACCACAACCAAAATATACACCCGAACCGGCTAAACAATCTCCCAGATGGTACCTTCCACACTTTTGGCATGCGAAAAAAGCTTGACCACTATAATTGTCACCTTGATATATAGGGTTAGGCACCCTATCCTTGTGATACTTAGGAACTGAAGTATTATCAAAAGATGATCCATTCTCAATCCGGGCCTTCTTAGTCATCGTAGGAGCTTCCTTAATCTTTTTCTCTTCAATTTTCTTGGTATGAGTCATGAGTATAGAGATATTCATTTTATTTATTAACATGGTCGTCTTATATTCTTTAACAACCAAATCTGAAACCCCTGATATAAACTTACTCTTTCGGGCTCGAGGGTCGGACACAAAGGTCGGAGCATACTTGGACAACTTTATGAAGTTGAGGGCATATTCCCTCACTCTCATACTCTCTTGCTTCAAGTTGATAAATTCCATCACTTTCGCCTCCCTCAACTCTAAGGGAAAGAAACAATCAAGAAATGCACCCTTAAAACTTTACCAATCTATAGAACTCTCATTCACTCTTTCGGCCTTCCATTGGTTATACCAGACTTGAGCGACACCCTTGAGTGGGTAGGCCACCAACTCTACTTTTTCTTTCGAAGTCACTCCCATAATGCTCACTATCTTGTAGACCTCATCAATGAACTCTAGAGGATCCTCATCAACCTTTGAGCCATAAAACTCCGGAGGATTCATTCGTGTAAAGTTCCTTACTCTTGAGGCCAGAGTAGGAACATTAGGAGGAGCCGCAACCCCTTGGTTGGTCACCATTTGGGCTAGCATAGTAATGGCGGTTCGAAACTCTGCATTAGTCACTTCGTATGGTAGGGGAACATTGTCTTAAGGAGCCAGGGGAGCTTGGGCTTTATTAACATTATTTCCCCTTGGAAATAGTGGTCTTCTTGGAGCCAACTTTTTGAAAAATCGCAAATAAAAACCATTAGGGAAAAGAAGTCTTACAGTAAACTCTATAGCACGACATAGATCATGAAAGAAATGAGAATTCCTAAAATGCCTCATAGCCTCCTACTCATAGGTATGGCGCACTTCACACCCATAAATAAAAATCTACTTAACGCGGCACGTTGGATACCCTAGGACACTTGAAAAACCTTATATTCTGATACCAAGTTTGTCACGATCTGACCTAGGGCCTAGTTGTAACACGGCGATTGAAACTCTGAAGGGCTCCAACCAAGCCTCTTGTACATATCATAAACATACATAAGGTAAAGTAAAAGCAAAAACATCATAAGAGAGTCTAAACCATGAATAGAAAATGAAGAATGTCACATGAAAACATAGACTCGAAATATTTTTCCAACTAGATGCCTCTATACATGAGTATGGGAGGGGGATAAGACATGTCCCTAGCTCACCCTCAATATGAAGCATAACAAAAAGTCTTTGAAATAATAACCAACTCAATGACTAGTCCCCGATAAATGAGGACTCACCACAAATACCGTCGGATAGAAAAGCTTAACTAGACACGTGGACGAATATGATCTTCAACCTCAACCCCTACATTATGAGAAAATGTAGGCAAAAAGTATGCATTAGTATGTTGGAATGTACTAAGTATGTAGGCAATGCAATGCATAGAAAACCATGTTTGGAAAAATGACCATTTTAAATAGCATGATAGGAGAAGTAGTAAAAATCATAAGTAGTCTTTAAGAAGGATCAATGCATAATAAACCATAAGAGTATCATATAAAGTAAAAAAATAAGATTAGTCATTTAGAACATGAAAAGAACCATACATATGTGGGATAGGAACCATAACCGATAATAAGATCATGCGAGTTATACCATGGAATCCCAATGGTACCCCTACATCGGAGGAAAGGGGGAGACTACTTGCCAAGCTATACTCCTACATGCCTAAGTGGATCCACTAAGCGGTTATGTGAACCGGGTACTTACCCCTAGTTCTTAGACCCGGGTACTCACCTCCAAGCCTTGATATTTCGGGTACTCACCTCTTAGAGATTTGGGTATTCATCTCTAATCTTTTTGTTCCTATGGTGGCACGTAGTTCAAGAGATATGAGGTTGCTACTAGAGCTTTTGGTAGGGCCCCCACCTCAAGTCCCCTCGGTACTAAGTCAAATCCCACGGAATATATATAGCATAGAAATCATAATTGATATATATCATAATCATGATCATGGGTTTGAAAATCATAAAATAGCTTATTTTTATAACATAAGTGCAATGCGGGTATTGTCCTTCCACATTACAAACCATACATACATAGTTCATATCATTAGGCCTTAAGGCACCACATTGAACGCTAAGTCACCCTTCCCATAATTTGCATAAAAATCATCATTCAAAACATACTTATAGTCCACGATCATAGTTGAAATACATAATCATAATTCATACTTGGAAATTCATGATCATAGCTTATACTTGAAATTAGGTTAAGACATGAATGCATGATCAATTGACTTGAAAATTATGAAATTGACTTGAAAACATGCATGATCATAAACTTTCTTTCAGCCCATACATAATTCGTATAGATAATATCATTAGAAAGTATAATTGAAAATACTCATATTTTACATAATGAACCCTAGAAATCAAAATAGGAGAATTAATGGAAAAACTCTTCAATTTAATGCAATAACCATCAATTTATATTAAAATAGTCTCATGATCATACTTTGAATCATAATTCATGCAATAGAAATAGAGATCATAAAACCCATAAAATACCATACTTTGATAAAAAATCTTGAGGAATTGATTGGACTTTATGGATGAAAGGATTAATGAATCAATACCCATATACCTTAAGTGAGAACACTAAATAATTTCAAAGGACTTGAGATTTTTGATGGAGAGTTTGAGTGAATTTACTTGAAGTCTTCAATGGAGTCCTTGAGAGTCTTTTGTAGATAGAGAAATATTTGAGTAGGTGAATTGTAGAAGAATGAATAGAATTAGAGGTTTAGGTTAATTTATAGAGTTGAGTTAGGTCCTAAAAATGTCTAGGTTCATTAACTAACAATTTGGGAAAAGTCCAAAATGCCCTTATTAAAAATACAACTCGGCCAGAAAATCCTTGCCAGGTTCGCGACGCGGACCTTTCTATTTTGTGCAGTTTCATGAGAAATTTATATTTCGATCTACGGGTCCTAAAAATCCACCGAGACTATTTTTCTGCAGGTTTTGACCCCCTAATCGATATTCCGAACTTGGATTTTCCAAAAAGATTTAGGATAATGCATTACATGAGTGGCCTATTCTCAAGACATTCTTAAATCTCTTGTGAACATTTTGAGGGATGTTACATGCAACCCTCTTGTTGATTTCTTGAGAGTTCATTAGTCATCGACATCTTTTGTACCACACACCTGACATCACCTATCAACCAATGCCTATGTGCAAATTGTGGACACGCTAGAATTATTTTATCCGTTATCATGACAACCTTGGAGAACATGTCATAAGGATACCTATCCCAACGTACAATCAGAGATTTTGTCAAACCGCTCTTTACAATCCTATTTTGTTTAAGTTTACTAGCTTTTGATCAAAATTCCCAATTCATAAAAATTCCAAAATTATGCTTGTCAAATCCTCTTGTTTATTTTTACCATTTGACTAGACTTGAATCTTTAACCACCTATTTTGATCCCTTCTTGCATTAACAGAGAACCACAAAAGTCCCAAAGCTACATTCCTACCGCAATCATATATGTCATAAATCACAACCGCTATAGTTCGAGAACCAATGTTGAAGCTTCTTCACCTCTTAACTAATGCATACCAGATTTTGACAATACTTGCAGATAATTTTTTATCAGCTTTGACTTTATTTTCTCACGCAACTAGCTCCTAAATTCATTCTCTAACCAAAATTCTTAAATCTTGTCCTCACATGCTTAACAATATTAATAAATAGACAATGGCAATGAAAAATTACCCACTAAATTAGTTTCCAGGGAAGAGAGGTGGATCATGACGAATACACTTAAATACCAAATTTTTCATTAGCCAGAACCTCTTTAGATTGTACTTATTTTTATTATTACCAAACATACAATTAGTACCCCATAACAACTCCACTGGAATAGCAAACTCTACCGGAATTAGACTCTACTTGCTATTCCGCCAAGAAGAAACTTCTGCTTGAAAACAATAATTCTAATTCATATTTTTTTTTGATATGGAAGATCAGATAAAGATGCAACCACAAATCATACTAAAATTTCAAAAGAATTATTCTACACTAAAAGCTCTGATATCACTTGTTGGAAAAAAATCACTAACTAATTCTCATTTCTTCCGGACCGCCATCAAGCAGAAATAATAACAGAGAAATTAAAGAGAATAACAATAACACAAGATATAACGTGGAAACCCAATGCGGAAAAAATCACGAACCACCTAGAAAAATATTCACTATATGAAAATTATTACAACCATATAGTACATAATATTTCTCTCACACACCACAATACCTAAAATGCTATACCCAAGAGATACCATCCCTAAATCCCTCAATGGTAAAAAAATACTATACCATAGATTTTTTAGATTTTGATATTTGGTGTATTTTTTGGTGTAGCTACAACAATGGAGCTAAGTTCCTTAAATAAGAAAAAAAAAAAAACTTTTCTAATCCTTCAATGTGGAATTAGAAAACAAGTTGCCATTTTTGACTATGTTTATTTTCTTCTTTTTTCAAACAAAATCAACAGAAAGGCTCCTAAATAGCAATGAAACTAAGATTGTGAGTCTGCTTGAGTTGTTTTAATCTATCAAAAGCATACATAATGGCTTTGATCATTACATGGAGCTTTGATTGGAACCTCTTTTTTGTGATCTGGTACCATATGACATGCTTTTGTTAGTAATATCACCTCTCTTTCCTCTAATTGTCTTACCCCATCTACTAGTGTTACATTGGTTACTCTTGGAGACAGATGCATAAGCTCTGTAATATCCCCAAAAGCTTGCTCCATTTCCGGGCTTAGTGATGGGTCTTGGTTATCATTTTGTTTTTTGTATTCCAGTGTCATCCTTACTATAGTTGGAATAAGATTACTCGATGCTCTCGTATTCTTACTCTAGACTGTTCTCATCTTCCTCTTGTTCAGTATCTCAAGAATCCTCTACGGAAATATCTTTCTTATCTACTTCTGTTTTGTCACTGTCAGTTTCTTGGTCTGTTGTTCTTGTTGGTCTATTTTTGTGGTTCATGGTTATTTGTTAGCACATAAAATGAAATAACAAATGTCTTCCTTTTGTTTATTTTCTTCTTCCCTAAAACAAAATCCTTCTTTATTATTTTATTTTCCTCTTTCAAATAATCAACAAGACAAAAAGTACTTAATAAATAATTTCTTCAAACTGTTTAAAAAGGTATAAATAAAGTATCATATTTCAGATTTCATTGTAGCTGAAACGAGGCATAAGTTAAAATTATATGAAAAAGATTTATACAAAGGGACTCTTTGAGTCTTGTTAAAAATGCAAAGAAAAGTTAGGCAGCAAGAAAGTCAAAAGAAACGGAAAGTAGGAAGAAAAAAAAGAAAAGTAGAGGAAGAAAAAGCAACAACTTTTGACAATACGCGTTTGCTACTTTTGACAGAAATGCATCGCGTAAAATTGTTACGCGTTTTTGTTTCTTATAAATAGAGGGTCTTTTTTCCTCATTTAAATCATTCAGAAAAAGTGAGAGTAAGAATACAAAGAGAGTTATACACCAAGATAACTATTATATTCTTGAGTGTCCTCTTTAGTAGTTGTTCCTTTTACAAGAGATGAGTGCTAATTATTGTTTTCTCCTTGTATTCGAGAATATTGTACTCTCATATTCTCATAGTAAAATTCTTCTACCCAGTAGTTTTTTCCCTTCTATCTGTTAGAGAGGTTTCCACGTAAAATTTTCGTGTCAAATTTATTTTTATTATTTATTATCATATCAAACTTTAGTTGTGGTGCTTTCTTCCCCCAACAGTGGTATCAGATCCCTCGGTTATTCTGTCTGTTTTATGTGAAGGTACTATTTGTGAATAGTAAATTTTCATAAATAGTAAAATTCGGTGAATAGTACTATTCATGTGAATAGTAAATTTTGGTGACTATATAGTTTGTCACGATTGTTCGTAAAAATATTCAGAAACGATCTAGAAAGGTGTGAAGCAAATAACAATGTCGAGTACAATAAAGTTTGACGTTAAAAAATTTAATGGGACTAATTTCTCATTGTGAAAAATAAAAATAAAAGCAATATTGAGAAAGGACAATTGCTTAGCTGCAATTGAAGGCAGGTCCACAAATTTTACTGATGACAACAAATGGAATGACATAGACAGCATTATAGTTGCTGATCTACACTTAGCACTAGCTGATCAAGTGTTGTCTAGTGTGGCTGAAAAGCGGACGGCGAAGGAAATATGGGATACTCTTACAGGATTGTATGAGTCCAAGTCTTTGCATAATAAAATCTTCTTAAAAAAAAGATTCTATACTCTTCGAATGGCAGAGTTCATGTCGGTTACTGAACACCTCAATACTATGAATACTCTGTTTTCCCAACTTACAACAATGAGTTGCAAAATAGAGGGGACTGAACGTACAGAGCTTCTACTTCAAAGTCTGCCTGACTCGTATGATAAAATCATCATCAACCTGATGAATAATACAGACAGTCTAGTTTTCAATGAAATTGCAGCAGCTGTCTTAGAAGAAGAAAATTGGTACAAAAATAAGGAAGATAGACAAGCAAGTTCGCAGCAAGCTGAAGCTTTGATGATGGTGAGAGTAAGACCAAAGGAACGTGGCCCTAGTAGGAGTCACAATCATGGTAGATCTCAATCAAGAAGTAAGAAGAATATCAAGTGCTACAACTGTGGCAAGAAAGGACACTTCAAGAAAGATTGTCGATTCAAAAAAAAGAGTGAATACCCTAAGCCATCAAATGCTCAAGGAAATGTTGCATGTACCTCAGATGATGGCGATATTTTATGTAGTGAAGCAATATCAAATAATAAAGGCAGAAAACGTTTCACTGAAGTCTGGATCATGTACACAGGAGCAACATGGCATATGACTTCCCGGAGAGAATGGTTCCATCAATATAATCCTATCTCAGGAGGGTCTGTATTCATGGGAGACGATCATACTTTGGATGTTATTTGAATTGGGTCCATCAAAATAAAGATGTATGATGGCACGACACATAACATCCAGGAGGTACGACATTTAAAAGATTTAAGGAAGAATCTATTGTCTTTGGGACAATTAGATGATAATGGATGTTCATACAAGACTCATGGTGGAGTCATGAAAATATCCAAAGGAGCACTTGTAGTGATGAAAGCGGAAAAACTTGCTACAAATCTATATGTGCTTAAAGGTGAAATACACCAAGAAGAAGAAGCATCAACCGCGTCAGCAAATTTGTTTGAAAAATCAACGATGATATGGCATTGTAAACTTGGCCATATGTTGGAACGATGTTTGAAGATTCTTGCTGAGCAAAAGCTTCTTCTAGAGCTCAAAAAGGTTTCACTACCCTTTTGTGAGCATTGTGTTACCAGTAAGCAAAATAGACTGAAGTTTAGCAGTTTCTCTGCTAAAAGCAAAGAAATATTAGATCTGATCCACTCTAATATCTGGCAAGCACCGGTGGAGTCCGTAGGAGGAGTGAAATATTTTATGTCATTTATCAACAATTACTCTAGGAGAAGTTGAGTGTATCCAATTAAGAGAAAGGCAGATGTTTTTTCAATTTTCAAAGAGTTTGAAACGCGGGTGGAACTTGAATCTGAGAAAAAGATCAAGTGTTTGAGGATAGATAATGAAAGAGAATACACTAGTGATGAATTTGATGACTTTTGTAAATAAGAAGGTATTAAAAGGCAGTTCACGGTGACATATACTCCATAACAAAATGGAGTAGAAGAGCGGATGAACAGAACCTTGTTGGAACAGACAAGAGCTATGTTGGCAACTACAGGGTTGGAAAAACCATTCTGGGCAGAAGAGTCTGTTATGTGATCAATCGGTCACCATCAACCACAATTGATCTGAAAAGAACAATGGAGATGTGGACAAGAAAACCAACTGATTATTCTCGCTTACATATATTCGGAAGTCCTACTTATGTTATGTACAACACCCAAGAAAAATCAAAATTGGATCCAAAATCCAGGAAATGCAATTTTTAGGGTATGTTGATGGAGTCAAGGGGTATCACTTGTGGGATCCCACTACCCGCAAGGTGGTAATAAGTAGGGATGTTGTATTTGTTGAAAATAAGATACAAGCAAAAGAAGGTAGCACTTCAAAAGAAAAATCAGAGACTACTACAGTTGAAGTTGAAGAATTAAAAAAGTTCTAGTTTCTTCTGAAGCAGCACCAGAGCATGAAGAACAAGAGCAAACTGAGATCGAAACTCCACAAGTTCAACGGTCCACTAGGGAGAGAAGAGAACCAGCTTGGCACTCAGATTATTCCATGGAGGGCAATGTTGCATACTGTCTATTAATAGAAGATAGAGAGCCTTTAACTTTTCACGAGGCTATGAAAGGCCAAGAATCATCGCTGTGGATGACAGCAATGCAAGAAGAAATTGAAGCTCTTCATAAAAATAAAACATGGGATCTTGTTCAATTACCACAAGGAAGGAAGGCCATTGGAAACAAATGGGTCTACAAGATCAAACGCAATGGTAATGATCAAGTGGAGAAGTATCGTGCAAGATTGGTGGTGAAAGGATTTGCTCAGAAAGAAGGTATAGACTTCAATGAGATATTTTCTCCGGTGGTTCGACTCACAACAATTCGAGTGGTCCTGGCGATGTGTGCTACATTTGACTTGTACTTGGAGCAGTTAGATGTCAAAACTGCATTTCTTCATGGAGAACTTGAAGAAGAAATTTACATGCTCGAACCAGAAGGTTTTGAAGAATAGGGAAAAGAGAACTTGGTTTGCAGGTTGAACAAATCTCTATATGGTCTCAAACAAGCATCGGGGTGTTGGTATAAGAGATTTGATTCCTTCATTATAGGCCTTGGATACAACAGACATAGTTCAAATCCTTGTATTTATTACAAGAGATTTGGTGATGATGATTTTTTTATTTTGCTATTGTATGTTGATGACATGTTGGTAGCAGGCCCCAACAAAGATCGTCTCACAAATTTAAAGGCACAGTTGGCTAGGGAGTTTGAAATGAAGGACTTGGGACCAGCAAGTAAGATTCTAGGAATGCAAATTCACCGAGACAGAAATAATAGGAAGATTTAGCTATCTCAAAAGAACTACTTGAAGAAAATTTTGAGACGCTTCAAGATGCAAGATTGTAAGTCAATTTCTACCCCACTTCCTATTAATTTCAAGTTATCCTCAAGTATGAGTCCTAGCAATGAATTAGAGAGGATGGAGATGTCTCTAGTACCGTATGCATCAGCAGTGGGAAGTTTAATATTCGCCATGGTATGTACAAGACCTGACATTGCACGAGCAGTGAGAGTGGTTAGTCGATACATGGCTAATCCTGGTAGAGAGCATTGGAATACTGTTAAGAGGATCCTGAGATATATCAAGGGTACCTCAGATGTTATAATTTGTTATGGAGGATCAGACTTTACTGTTAAAGGTTATGTTGATTCAAATTATGCAGGTGATCTTGATAAAAGCAAGTCCATCATAGGTTATGTGTTTACTCTTGCTGGAGGAGCTGTAAGCTAGGTTTCAAAACTGTAATCTATCGTGGCTACATCTACGACGGAAGCAAAATATGTAGCAGCTACACAAGCTAGCAAAAAGGCAATATGGATGCAGATGTTACTGGAGGAGCTTGGGCACAAACAAGAGAAGGTTATTCTGTTTTATGACAGTCAGAGCACTTTGCATCTTGCAAAGAATCCAGCATTTCATTCAAGGACAAAGCACATACGAGTTTAGTATCACTTTGTTCGTGAGAAGGTGGAAGAAGGCAGTGTGGATATTCAGAAAATTCACACTAATGACAACCTAGCAGATATGTTTACAAAGTCGATCAACAGTAACAAGTTCATATGGTGTCGATCTTCTATTGGCCTAGCAAAAACGTAGCATTGCAGTAATTCGGTAGAAAGGATGGTGTGAAGATTTAATTGACTCAATTAAATTTTCAAGTGAGAGAATGCAAAGAAAAGTTGGGCAGCAAGAAAGTCAAAAGAAACGGAAAGTAGGAAGAAAAAAAGGAAAAGTAGAGGAAGAAAAAGCAGCAACTTTTGACAATACGCGTTTGCTGCTTTTGACAGAAATGCACCGCGTAAAATTGTTACGCGTTTTTGTTTCTTATAAATAGAGGGTCTTCTGCCCTCATTTAAATCATTCAGAAAAAGTGAGAGTAAGAATACAAAGAGAGTTATACACCAAGATAAATATTGTATTCTTGAGTGTCCTCTTTAGTAGTTGTTCCTTTTACAAGAGAGGAGTGTTAATTGTTGTTTCTTCCTTGTATTTGAGAACAGTGTACTCTCATATTCTCATAGTAAAATTATTCTACCCCGTGGTTTTTTTCCTCTCTATCTGTTAGAGGGGTTTCTACGTAAAATTCTCGTGTCCAATTTATTTTCATTATTTATTATCATATCAAACTTTAGTTATGGTGCTTCCTCCCCCAACAAAAAAGAGGTGACCCTTTGACTAGTTAGGATCAAAGGGTTCCTTAAAGCCACGATTCAAAATCATTTAAGCCATGATGACACTTATATCCTAACTCGATAGATCTACCAATTTCAGTTTTAAACAATTATTTTGTTATTACAATATAGAAAGTAAACATTCAAAATCATTATTGGTCATGAAGGTGTCTTGAGTAACCATAAGCGTGGAATAATATAACTACAATCCAAAATTTTGTGATATGATTCAAGAGCGTCTAAGAATAAAATAAATGTAAGTTTGTATCACTATCTGAAATGAAAGATGAAATAATTAAAAGAAAGAGGAAGTTCAGTGTTGTGGATTATTCAAGCATAGCTCACTTTGAAATCTTCGAATCAACTGCTACTAGCATGATTGCGGGCTCCAATAGTACTCAAATTAAGAACTGCACAACAAGTATAACAAGTGTAGTATGAATATAAAAGAACAACATGTATACCCAAAAATGTATCCAAACAACATAGAGACGTGGATTGACCTTTAAAAATACTTATTTTCCACCAGTAATGCTCATAAATATTCAATTAATAAAGGTATTTTAACAACACACAAGATAAAATCACCCGAACAACATGTTAATACATATAATGAACATATAAGGAGAATATGCTCGGATTCAACCAAATGAGCATAAATGAATGACCTTTATTATTTTTGTTATCAGGATATTTATTTCCCTCGATACTTTTACCATATCTTGTCTTCTAAAGTATTTTTCAAATCTATTTTGAAAACATTTTTATTAAGATGAGAGTCTTTGAAAATAATCCCCCCACAAAGATAGAGAGGAATAAGATCTTCATACTAATTCTCTATACCCTACTTGTGAGAATACAGTTGTATTAATGAAGTAGAACTTGCTTAGGAATTTGATTTTGGAACTTAATAATTAGGTGGTTCCTCAAATAAAGAAAGCTTATTAATGAAGATTAACTAACCAATTGTTTAATACAAGAAAATCAAGCTCCTTCTCCAAGTGTGAACTCACAAATCACAATTGTGGGACATCTTGCTAGAGCAGAAATAAAAATAGTATCCGAAACAAAATCTAATTGAAAATGATGATTGAAGGGGTCACTTTCTTTATCCTTGAATAGTAGAAGAAAATCAACTATGTTTATAATACATAACTCCAATAGAAAACCCCAAACCCGAACCAATGTATCTTCTACTTTTAGTAAAGAGATTGCCAATGTTATATACTAATCAATCAAAATATTAAAAAAAATAATTAGAAATCAGATTTGTTGCCATGGACTGTCTTTCAGAGATCTTCTCTTCCAAGAAAATCAAAGATCATGATCAACAATTGATTCAGATTCCCTCCACTCCATCTCCATGCCAACCCCATAATCAAGATCTGGCCACAAATGATCCTAATTATAAAAGGAAGCGGTCGACAAGTGATCATAATGAAAGAGATTCTTTAACCAGAACCACTTCGGTTCAGAAGAAAATATTGCATAGAGATATTGAAAGACATAGAAGGCAAGAAATGGCTTATCTTTATGCTAATCTTAGATCACATCTTCCTTATGAATCTATCAAGGTGGATTTACCTACAATAATTTTATATATATATATATACTTTCCTTAATTTTTATTTCCCTATATTTGCATAAAACCTAATTATTAGATGTGTTGAGCTAATAAGACTATTCCTTTTTTTTTATTTGTTTTATGTTATAATTTTTGTTAGGGAAAGCGATCATCATCAGATCACATGAAAGAAGCAGTGAATTACATCAAACAATTAGAGAATAACATCAAAGAACTTGAAATAAAGAGAAAAAAACTTGAAAAATTGGCCTTGTGTTCTTCCAAGGAGAATAAACATTTTCACGATTATGTGACAATAAACTCATGCGACTGTGGTGTGGAGATTTTGATAAATGAAAGGCTTCCCCTCTCAAGAGTGCTTGAAGAGCTAGTGAAGAGACAACTCAATGTTGTTAGCTGTGTCTCAACCAAAGTAAATGAAAGATTACTCCATAGGATTCAACTTGAGGTATATGTTTGTATGACCATCTCATGATTCGAAAGTTTAAACTGTTAGATTGATCATACTTATATTTAACACGTACCTGATGAACGAGTTTAATGTTTTGTTTTTTTCCATAAGCTAAGTATGTGGATGGAAATAATTTGATTTTGAATCACTTTGCCAGCTACACTAGAAACTTTTCCTTCGTTTCATAGGAGATTCAACAATTTGTATATATGCAAAAAAAAAACCTTTTTAATAATAAAAAGACCTTTGCCTAGTTTGATATTTTAACTCTCTCTAGACCTTTGCCTATTCTGATATCATGTTTAATGATCACACAATTCAACATTAGCCGGGGAAAGAAACGGACGATAATCATGAGTGTGTTGGAGATATATATATGGATCATTTAGTGTCATAATCTTATCTTCTTCATAATCTGTGCAGGAGAGTGATGTTTCATGCACGTGCATGGATGGTTTGGTACAAAAGCTTGCTGAGATGATTGTGTTGGACTCTTGAGTGAAGATCTGGTTATTATCCTACTTATAGTCATGATCAATTTAATTTTAAGAAATTATTTTCTATATTTTAATAAAGATTCTTTAATTTTTCACCTTTCTTGTTCTAATAAAAGCTTAATTATCTCCGGAACCTTACCCATATTTTCATGACATTTCATCTACCTTTATGTCCTTCATAAAAGAAGTGTGTGTACAGGTAAATCTCTTTAAAATGAAATGTGAGATTTGAAAATAAAACAGATACATGCTATATAACAAGTAAAGATAAAGTGATGGTGTAAGAAGAAATTGTACTTACAATGTATATAATGTAAACTCAAAGGAAATAAAATTAGCAGTTAAAGCTTAGTTTTATGAATTCATATAAAGATAGGTAAATTAAATTCCTAATGTTGTGAAAATTTACAAGGTAATAGAGTCATATGATGAATGTTCTAGAATGTTGGAGATACCATCTTATTATGATGTTTGATTCAAGTAAAACTTGTGATATTTGATCTTCATCACTTCATATGTTTGTGAATGTTTCATCAAAATGTTCCTATGAGTTATATCAAAATTTTCTTTTTAATAAAGCTGCCTAGATTGGTTCTGGGAGGTGTTATATTAGCAGAAAGGTGCATGCATGTATGTTGAATCTTCAAGCAATCAATATACATGCATAAGATTGAATAAGTTATGCGACAGTTCTAAATGTTTCTTATATGATAGTAGGTTAGTTATTTTTTTCATGAAAATATCAACTAATGACTATCACAAAAATTTACATGTAGTTATCTTATAAGTAATATGCTAATTGTGTAAATACTTTTACAGTACTCCATATATTTTCTTTTATTTGGTGGCAATGAGAACGCTTAGATGGATGTGTGGACACTAGAAGAGATAAGATTAAGAACAAGGATGTTAAATATAAAGTATGAGATTTACTTTTGTGGTGGACAAAATGTGAAAAGCGAGACTGATATGATTGGAGCATGGATAAAGGAGGAACAAAGGTGTTCCAATGAGGAGGTGCGAGTGGTTTGCAATACTGATAATAGGTCTAGTAGAGGGTAGAAGTAGACCAAGGAAGAATTTGAGAGATGTGGTACTTAGATATGACATGATACATCTCCAACTCACTGATGACATAACCTAAGATAGGAGAGCATGAAGGTCGAGGATATATTAAGGTTGATGGTTAGATGGTTAGTAGTAATAGGAAAAAATATCTCCCTAAAAATTTATGTACATATTTAACACTAAAGGATAAAATTATATAAATAAAAATATAAATTAAGAGCGTAGGGTTATATAGGGTGGGTATAATTTTATTTTTTAAAAAATAAATAAAAATGAGAATGTTTTTTAGGAAGGAGTGGGGGAGGGGGTGAAGTATGAATTTTTTAAAAAAATTTTACAAAAAAATTTTAAAAATAAAAGGATGGGGACTGTGTGTTTGGGGGGAGGGGGGAAGGGGGCGGTGGTGAAGTGCTTGAGTAAAATATTTAAAAAAAATATTTTTTTAAAAAAGTAATTTCTTTTTTGGGGGGATAGAAATATTTTAGTCATTAACTTTTAACTAATATTAATAGTTTATATAATTTTTGTCAATGTGGAATATTTTATCCACGTAGAATGTCATGTGACAAGGCTTTTTAAAAAAAAATAGAGAGAGTAGATAAAGTGTATTATACACATCACTGAGATGTGTTTCTCAGACTAATAAGTGATAGCTTAGGTATGAAACTCACACTTTCAATAGTTTAGGTATGAAACTAAAAAAAAAGGATAATTTAAGTGTGTTTTTGACAATTGTATGATGGTAATAAAATATTTTTATTTTAAAACAAATACTTGATGAAAATACCTTTTCTTCTCACGCAAATGAAAAAAGATGTTTAGCTTTTTTGTCTACCTCCTTTACTTATCAAAGATTTTGTTAACATTGCAGATGAAACTCTCTTACCTCTTTCACATTGTGGGTCTATGTCTTCATTCTAGATTCTTCATGATAAATGTCATTTTCCTCCTAAAAAGAAAATTCTCTCAATCGCTGGCAACTAACCATCTTCATTTCATCTTTTCTTCTATTGAGTGTCTTATCCACGATCAACACACGGGAAGGATTCTTGGCCGGTTGAAAAATATTTTGTTGGGTTTAATTGATAAGTTGAATGGGAAATTGAGGGAAAAAAAGTGGAGGGAAAAATGAGTTGTTCCTTCTTGCTTTATGAAATAAGTATTTGTCTCACATAGGTGGTGGAAAGAAAAAGTCTCCTACTTAAAAGTAGAATCACTCATTCATGTTGCTAAAGGGTTAAGAAGAGGGTCTCCCCTCGCGTCGTCGCTCGCTCGACTTCGGCTACGGCTTCGGATTTGGTCAAATGATTTGATTGATAATCTTTTTGGACCAAATTTACTTTAATTTTTTAATTAATTATTATTAATTTAATTAATTAATTAAAAAAATCTGACCCGTGACCCGACCCCGTTTCTTTCTTTTCCGGATTAATTTAAAATATTTCCCAACCGATTTTTCCAACGGAATTTTTTGAAAGGTTGCAACCTTTTCTGAAAAGTTGCAAACCTTTTCCCAACAGGCATAATTTTTCAGAAAGGTTGCAACCTTTTCTGAAAAGCTGCAAACAGATTATATATTACTGTTAATAATCAGAATTGTTCCATACGAAAATTTCTGGAAAAAAATCTTCTTCTTCTTCTCTGCACTTCCTAAAACTCGTGTGTTATACTGCCTTCAAGTGGTTCGCAGTCACCATAATTTATTGTACCACTATTCTGGTGAGTAAATCGTTCTATCATGGGAGGAAAGATTCCAAAACCTCGGGTACTTTGAGGGGAATAATTACCTTAAAGAAACACTGTGCATTCAGTGGGCTCGATTTTTTGTTCTTACATAATTTTTTTCTGACACTTTTCTTATTTTCAGTTTCTGTCTTTTATTTTCAGAAACTATTATTACTGTTTTAATATTTTACAATACAGTTTACTAACAGCTTTATTATACGGATATTCTTCTATACATTCCTTTTTTTTAGCTTCTTCATTAGGATAAGGAATGGGAACCGCCGTCGCCTAGATATACACAACACACAGTGCAAGGCTTCTTCCACTATCTAGGATATATTCGTGCATTTCATTCAGATGGGTTGAACAATCATTCCTGCATTTCATTTAGATGGGTTGAACAATACATGTGATTGTTTATAGTTGGCAATGGTATGCTCATGGGTTAAACATAAGAACCATATTGTGCCTTTATTTGGATTGATCCATTCGTAGTGTCCACATGTGATTTGACCTACGATTGATTTAAGAATTGCAATGAAATACCTAAAAAAAATAAAAAGTCGTGGTCAGGAAGGTTAGAGTAGCCAAAGCTGTGGAATTTTAATTTTATACCTTGGATAAATTCATTTTGTTATTAATAGACTAGGAAGGAGGAAACGAATAATTGAAAAAAAGGCAATCAATTAGGTATTCGTCAAAATTTTATTTATTCAATGACCATAATTAAATGGGGATATATAGCTCAAAGACGTAGAACAAAAAATCGTTTATTTTTATCAAGCTTTCGAGGGGATAAATCACATGGTTGCGGGTGAATCTATCTATTTTGTTTTATTATTTATCAGGGTAATAAAGAAAAAGATAAGAGTTCCTATATATTATGTTTGGGTTGGGTATAAATATTTATTAGAAAAATCACTTAATCAGTTTAGTTTCTTTTTAAGTAAAAAAATACATCAATCCAAGCCGTAAACACAATTACCATTACTTTAAAACAAACAAAAATTGCCAAAATTTTGGTGTGATGAAATAATATTTTCGCTCAAACTTGAGAGTTTCGATTGTGACAAAGAAAAGTAAGTTTGCCAAACACTTGAGAGAAATCGATCTTCTTTGGCCAACTATATATAATTTGAATATAATTTTTTTTAGTATGACGTTTAATCTCATATATTTTATTTATCGTTTTTATGTGTTATATTTCATCAATATCTTAATATATGAATAGATTGTGGGTCAGTAAATGGCTTTAAGATGTTAGAGACACTAACAAACGTATGATTTTGTTTGTGATTTACATTAGAATATTCAAAAGAAGATATCCCAACCAAAATTTGGGATATGTCTAAAATGAAAAGTCCATTTGAGGTCACGGGCAACAGCTTCAGATTCTGTTGGGGGTCCTCATGTTCCTAATGAATCCCACAAAAACTGGTCTATCTAATTATTCCTTCTGCTCCAATTTACGTACAACTTTTTTTAAAAGAATAAAATCGTTCCCAAAAAAAGCATCTATATATATATATATACGGTTTTAGGCCATTAGATGGGGTTTTCGGGAATTTAATAATTTTTGCACTAATTTTTGTATTTGTATAGAAAAATTCAAATAAATATATAAGAAAAATAACTTGGGAACTGACTAACATAATGTGTTGTTTGATCTAGTGGCAGAAAATGAACTTTTTAAGCTCAACTATCCTTTTGGTCAAGGGTTTGAATTCCTTTGTCACCATATAGACCTTTATTTTGTCTCTTTTTATTTTTTAATTTGAGATAGTGAAAACCCACAAACACCAATTCTGGATCTGCCTCTCTCTTTCTCTCTTTTATATATATATATATATATATATATATATATATATATATATATATATATATATATATATATATATAGATAGATAGATAGATATATTGGGGAGAGGTGATCATACAGGACATGGCGCATTTACGGCTTACCGAGGACATGACCCTAGATAGGAGGGTGTGGAGGACACACATTAGGGTAGAAGGCTAGTACATAGTGGTTTTATTCTCCCTTATTCGTAGGCGTATTAACGCACTATGATTTCTTGTACTCTGATGTATGTTATTTATGGTATTTATGTTATTATCTAATAATAATATCTACTGTTTTTTTGTGCTTTGATTATACTATTGTTTGGACCGTTTTCGTCATCTACTTATTTACTCTAATATTCTTGTCTGACCTTTTTCTATGCTTTTATTGAGCCGAGGGTCTTTCGGAAACAGCCGTCCTACATTGGTAGGAGTCAGGTCTGCGTACACTCTACCCTCCCCAGACCCCATGATGTGGGATTTCACTGGGTTGTTGTTGTTGTTGTTGTAGATAGATAGATAGATAGATAAATAGATAGATGAAACAAGTCAATCATATAAATAATTTAATTTTAAATATATCATTTTACTTATAATGATTTGCTTTTATGGTTACAGAAATGCTATGACTTATGATAGAGCAAAAAAGTTTTAAAAGTTTTTTCAGAACCTATCTATATATAAGTGCAAAATTAGATATTTTAATCTAATTAAACAAGAACAAGAAGGTTAAGGAATGTAAGTGTGAACGAATTATTATTTATGATAAAGCTTCTAACAAGGAATCTAAAGGCTAGAGTTCAAGGAATTGTTTCCCCCCTATACTTTGAATCACTAAACTATAGTATTATTGGGTTATTTCATGATTATAAATTGTTGGTTGAATTGAAAGAAGGCATGAATGATGTCAAGTGGGTTGGTGGAGAATAGGTTTGGGGAAATTTAAATATCCCACGTGGTTTTATATATATATGATGAATACCAACACACGGAAAACGAAACCTTAACATGAAAACCGTATCAGCTGAATATAAAAAGTTCATATTAAAGTATACTGAGTTTATATATTTAACTATTTATAATATGTAAATTACTTTTTTATTTAAATGATGTTATCTGCTAATAAGTATGAGTTGATAAATTACAAAAACTAGTGGGTTATTTGGGATGAGCTAGTCTAACAAAGCAACAGAATATTATTTGTGAATAATTAAAATATATTACAAACCGACTCGAACATCACCTATATGGTGAGTATTGAAAATACAATGGCAATGCCAATGTTTTTTTTTTCTTTTTCTGTGAAATTTTATATAAAATAGTAAATAATAAGTCGTAGTGAATTTTAATCAATGGTGAGAAGATATATTGTCACAATCGGAAGTTAAAGTCTGAATGATATTATAGAAATCAAAACCAAATGTCAATTATTGAATCCAAATGGAAATCATCTGGCATAACATAAAACTGAACATCTATTGTCTATTTGAAAGCCTCTACTAAGATGAGTTCCTAGGACAAGCTCCTAGCTAACTCTAACTGATTCAAACTAAACGAATAAGTAACTGAAATAAACATAGGGGTTATCTGTCAAGCCCCGGGAGGGTACCCTAGACGTGACCGGCATTCGAAAGCCATTTCTGGCCTTCAAGCGAACCACCTGATTCAGTCACACTATCATTCTATCACATTCACTCAATGGAGGACTCCATCCTAAACATATCATTTCATATTAGAGGGGCCGAAGGCCAAACACTATCAACCCAACAGTCCAACCTCCCCACACTCTAGTCTATGAAGCCTCTATCAAAGTCTAGGAGGTGCCAATGACAAGCCCATGGCTACCAACATTCAAAATAAAGGAAACGACAACAAAACTATACAAGAAAGCTCAACATCCTCCGAAAACTAGGAGGACTCACCAACTAGCTGGGAGTGTATGTGGATCTTCAACGGAGTGCCGGTTGATGATCTCTAGTACCTGTCTCTGCATCATTAAACGATGCAGGCCAAATGGCGTCAGTATATGGAATGTACGAGTATGTAAAATGGCCGAATGAAATAATATCAGAAGGAACCAAATCAACTCGGGAACTTTAACTCGGAAAGGAATACAACTCAACAAGCGTCCTAAGTCTAAACAAGAATATAGCTTAGACGGGACCAAATTATATACAATCAACTCAATCAGACTCGGAGTACTACCAAGACCTATGTGGGAGTTTCTCTTATTCGATAACCATCACTTATGAGCCAATGAAAGTACAACAAGCCAACGTTGTTGCCGCGTCCGTTCAGACTTTGCCAGAGTATGAACGAATCAACCAATCATGGATCCAATCTAACCAAGTCCTATAATGTCAGGACAATAATTTTAGGGAAACATCCGACTTTAACGGTTCAATCCCCTCCTACATTTGGCGACGTAGTTATTGGGTTCGAGTATGGACTGTACTCTTGCCCAATTCAGTGCTCGATACTCCTCCCAAGACTCAATGCTCATAAAACTCCATCTAATCAACTTAATTAAATCATATCGACAAGTCTCATTCCAACCTTGTCAACTCATCAACTCTATCACAATCACACATCTCATAATCATATCTTTCAAGAGTAATTTCAAATGCACATTTATAGCAACATGTAAACATAACCAATCATTTTCTCTATCCATTTAATCAATTTTTTTTGAGACTCATCACAACTTCGAAGCTTTAAATCAACAATTCAAGATAAGCAACATTTTAAAGAAAAATAACATCCTTTGTCATATTCCACATAGTTAAGAAAATCAATAAAGCATATTTAACAACTCATCTTCATCAACTCACACTCACACAAAGGCTCTTTTTAGAAGTTTCTTGACTCAACCTCATCAACATAGCAAGAATCAATTTAATAGATGTCAAGATTCAATTGAACATGACCCTAGCAAGAAACTCCATTCCTATAGACATTTATCCTCAAAGAAGGTATAGGGCACATGGGTGGACTCAACCCATGTTTTGAATGGACTTACATACCTTAGTGAAGACTTGAAGAAAACCTTGTTGTTGGGTCTTCAATGGGAAGTTTGAAGTCTTGAAGCTCTTGGAACAAATCCTTGTTAAAAATGGAGAAGAAGAAGAAGAGAGGATTTTCTAGGGCTTTTCTAGAGAGAGAGAGAGGCTGAAAAATATGCTCCCAAAATGCTCAAGGATGATACATATATAATTTGGGACAATTCCCAAATTGCCCCTTCTTAAAAGTTCTGAAAAATAGGCTAAAACGCTCCTGGCGTGATAGTGGCGCGTCGTGCCATTGCAGCGTCAGGTCGATTATGCCTAAAAACCTACACATTTGTTAGTGGAGTGCCGCGCCAAGGACCAAACTACTGAGGTACATTCTTGGCGCGATAGAGGCACGTCGCGCCCTTACAGCGCCAAGGCCATATTTTTTGGGTTCTGGAAATTTGGCTAGAAAAATCCTGCACATTTCGTAGTGGCGCGCCGCGCCAGGGACCAAACTACTAAGGCATGTTCCTGGCGCGATAGTGGTGCGTCGTACCACTGTGGCGCCAAGCCCAATTTTCCAGCAATTGCAACCCAGGCCTGAGATCCCTGCCGTGCTAGTTCGTCTTAGGATCGTCATATATTTTGACTCTGAACTTCAAAAATTACATTCTTGGTGGCGTTGGAAAGAAGACTTGACGACCTTTAATTTAATAGGTCGTGGGCCACCCATATTGCCGTCTTTCAAAAGATAGGGTCATTATAAGTCGATCCCTTATACGAACTCATCCTAAAACTTAGCCACGACGGATCTTTTGGACTTAGCTTGGTCCTAGGGGTCCTTCATGAACCCACATCACTTCTAACGCTGCTCAATTTCTCAAAGACTTATCTTAACTCATGCATATGCTCCACAATACTTGAGTTTGACCCTACCCATATACAAGAAGGGTCCGAATCTTAGGGAAAATATTTGAGGGGTGTTACATTATCTCCCCCTTGGGGTCATTCATCCTCGAATGACGAGTAACCAGGAATGGACATGGGGTACAAATCACAATCAAAATTCAGTCATTCAACCAAATCAAATCCTCAAACAAAGTACCAATCAAACTCATAATGCGTTAACAAATTCAAGTCAAGGAAATGGGCATTACCTTCAACATTTTCATCGGTAGGCACGAATAGATGGTGATATTTAGATTTCATGTCTTCCTCTGCTTCCAATGTGGCTTCCTCAAAAAATTGGTTTCTCCACAGGACTTTAACTGAGGCGATCTCTTTGTTTCTCAATTTACGAATTTGGCGATTAAGAATTTGGATCGGAACCTCTTCATAGGATAAGATATCCTTAACTCTAATACTATCAATGGGGACTAACAATAAGGGATCTCCTAAGCACTTTTTCAACATCGAAACGTGAAACGCTGGATGAATAGAGGCTAGCTCTGAGGGTAACTCCAACTCATAGGCAACATTCCCAATCTGCCTCGAAATCTGGTAAGGACCGATATATCGAGGACTAAGCTTCCCCTTTCTTCCAAACAACATGATGCCCTTCATGGGTGACACTTTCAAGTATACCCAATCACCCACTTCAAACTCTAAGTCTCCCCTACTCACGTCGGTGTAAGATTTTTGGCGGCTTTGGGCTGTCTTTAGCCTATCTTAAATGACTCTCACCTTTTCCATGGCTTGGTGAATAAAATCGGGCCCAATCAACTCGACTTCACTAACTTCAAACCACCCAATTGGCGATCTACACCTCCTCCCATACAAAGCTTCATAAGGAGCCATTTGAATGCTTGCATGATAGCTATTATTATATGCAAACTCTATAAGAGGTAAGTGATCATCCCAATTTCCTTTGAAGTCAAGCATACATGCCCTCAACATATCTTCCAATGTTTGGATGGTGCGCTCTTCTTGGCCATCTATCTGGGGATGAAAAGCCGTACTCAAGTTCACCTTCGAACCCAGTCCCTTCTAGAAGGATTTCCAAAATTGGGAAGTGAATTGAGCTACTCTGTCTGAGATGATAGACAAGGGAACCCCATGCAATCTGACGATCTCTTGAATGTGTAATTTTGCATAATCTTCTGCGGTGTCAGTAGTCTTAACTACCAAGAAGTGAGCTGATTTTGTCATTCTATCCACAATCACCCAAATCAATTCATGTTGTTTTCGGGACCTCGACAAACCCATAATAAAGTCCATGTTGATCATCTCCCACTTCCATTCCGGAATTTCTATGTTTTGGGCTAAACCACATGGCCTTTGATGCTCAACTTTTACCTGTTGGCAATTCAGGCACTTGGAAATAAATTCCGTAATATCTCTCTTCATCCCACTCCACCAATAGATTTTTCTTAAGTCATGATACATTTTTGTAGAGTCGGGATGAATAGAGTACCTAGAACTGTGCGCTTCGGCCATAATCCTCTCTCGAACATTATTGACATCAGGTACACACAATCTATTTTGATACCTCAACACACCATCCCTCCCTTTGGTAAAAACTATTACCTCTTATTTGTGAACAACTCCCTTCAATTGGAGAAGGATGGGATCTTGGTCTTATTTCTCCTTTACCTCTGCCACAAGTGAGGATGTAGACCCATCCTGAACGGTAACTCCGCCTTCATTGTTCTCTTCTAGATGAACTCCCAATCGGGCTAATCTATGTACTTCCTTCGCCAATTCTCTCCTTCCCTCCTCCACATAGGCAGTGCTACCCATAGACAACTTGCTAAGAGCATCAGCAACAACATTAGCTTTAGCTGGATGGTAGAGGATGCTCATGTTGCAGTCCTTGAGTAGCTCGAGCCATTTCCGTTGCCTCAGGTTAAGTTCCTTCTAGCTGAAGACATATTGTAAGCTCTCGTGATCGGTGAATACATCAACATGCACTCCATATAAGTAGTGGCGCCAAATTTTAAGCACAAACACCATAGCCGCCAGCTCAAGGTCATGGTTTGGGTAATTCCTCTCATGAACCTCAATCTATCTTGAAGCATAGGCTATCACCTTACCCCTCTGCATCAACACACAACCCAAACCAATTCTAGATGCATCATAATAGATCGCAAAGCCCTCTGTTCCATCAGGCAAAGTCAGGACAGGAGCAGTGGTTAGCTTGGTCTTCAATTTCTAGAAACTCTCCTCACAAGCATCGGACCATTGGAACTTAGCCTACTTTTAGGTCAGCTTAGTCAATAGTGATGATATGGATGAGAATCCCTCTACAAACCTTCGATAATAGCCGGCCAAACCCAAGAAGCTTCTTATCTCCGTAGGGGATGTGGGTCTGGGCCAATTCTTCACCGCTTTAATCTTCTGAGTGTCAACCTGAATACTATCTCCAGATACAATGTGGCCTAGGAAGGCCACTGATGCAAGCCAAAATTCATATTTGGAGAACTTTGCATACAATACCTGGTGCCTCAAAGTTTGTAGGACGACTCTAATATGATGGGCGTGCTCCTCCTCATTCTTGGAGTAAACCAAGATATTATCTATGAATACAATTACAAATATATCAAGATATGGTTTAAACACCCGGTTCATGAGATCCATAAAAGCTGCGGGGGCATTAGTCAACCCAAAGGACATGACCAAAAATTCAAAGTGGCCATAATGAGTCCGAAAAGCGGTCTTTTGAATATCACCTTCCCTCACCTTCAACTGATGGTAGCCGGATCTCAGGTCTATCTTTGAGAAATAAGTTGCACCCTGAAGTTGATCAAATAAGTTATCTATTCTGGGAAGAGGGTATTTATTCTTTATGGTGACCTTATTTAGCTGTCTGTAATCGATGCACATTCTAAGGGACCCATTTTTCTTCCGCACAAATAGGACAGGAGCACCCCATGGTGAGACACTCGGCCTAATGAATCCCTTATCTAACAAGTCCTTCAATTGCTCCTTCAACTCTTTCAACTCAGTCGGAGCCATTCTATATGGAGGAATTGAGATAGGTTGGGTATCAGGAAGAACATCAATCCCAAAGTCGATCTCCCTATTTGGAGGGACTCCAGGAAGATCTTTGGGAAAGACATCAGGAAACTCGTTGACAATCGGGACCGACTCGAGGGATGGAGACTCAACATTGTCATCTTTCACTCAGATAATGTGATAGATACACCCTTTTGAGATTAGCTTCCTGGCCCTAAGGTAAGAAATAAACTTACCCTTAGGCACGACAGGACTTCCCTTCCATTCTATGACGGCCTTATTCGGGAATTTGAACTTAACAATCCGGGTCCTACAATCAATAGAGGCATAACAGATGTAAAGCCAGTCCATGCCAAGGATCACATCAAAATCAACCATGTCCAACTCAACTAAGTCGGCCAAGGTATTCCTGTGATGAATTGACACAGTGCAATCCCTATAGACTCTCTCAGCTAAAACAGAATCACCGACAGGAGTAGCTACACTGAAAGGCTCAAGAAGACATTCAAGAACTTTATTGAATTTACTAGCCACGTAAGGAGTCACAAAAGATAGTGTGGCACCCGGGTCCATCAAAACATAAAAATCTAGAGAAGAGACTCGAATCATACCCGTCACGACATTTGGAGAGTTCTCCTGATCTTGACGACTACCCATGGCATATAGGCGGTTTGTTCCTCCACTCATACCCGAAGTAGTGCCCCTCTGATTACCCCTAGCTGGTGGTGCGGTGGTAAAGAACTGAGCTCTGTCTCCCCATGCTGGACACTCTCTCTGAAAATGGTCTCTTTGGCCACACTTATAACAACCAGCCCTTCTCGCTCTGCACTCTCCCAAGTGGAGCTTACCACACTTGACGCATAGTGGCTTCCCTTGCGAGCCTTGACCCACGCTAGCTTGGGATTGAGAACCTTGGGGTTTGAAATTCTGGCAACTCTGTCCTTGTCGATCATACCTGTTCTGCGGCATAGGTGCATTGGCAGTGGATGAGGCATAGTTGGAAGGCCTCTTCTAGAAGAAGGACCTGTTGCCCTTGTTTTGCCTCTATTCATTCTCATGGCCCGCTGATTTTACCTTCTTGCTCAGGTGCTCCTCTCTGTCTTTTCTCTTCTTATCCTCCACCTGTTGAGCATACACCATTAATCTGGAAATATCCATATCTGAGATCAACAATGCTGCTTTGCATTCTTTCTTTACATGCCTCCCTAACTCGGAGATGAACTTCCTCATCTTTGACCTCACATCTGGGATCATTTCTAGAGTATACCTGGATAGCTGGATAAACTTCAGGCCATACTCCTTAACTGTCATACCTTCCTGTTTCAGATTCACAAATTCCTCCACTTTCGCTTCCCTCAATTCTTGGGGAAAGAAGTGGTCAAGAAAGGCTCCCTCAAATTTATCCCACCTAGTAGGTTCAATATCCTCACCTCTACCTTGTTCCCATTGGTTATACCAGATGTTTGCCACATCCTTTAGCTGATACAACACCATCTCAACCCTCTTAATCTCTGTAGCATGCATAGCTTTCAGAATTTTCCACATCTCATCAATAAAGGTTTGGGGGTCTTCATCAACCTTAGAACCCGTGAATGCCGACAAATTCATTCTCAGAAAGTCTCTAATTCTAGTGGCAGCAGATGGCTCTTGAGAACTAGAGCTAAGAGTGGGCAAACTCTGATTACCATTTCGGGCAGCCACTAATTGAGTGAGCATTGCAATTGCCCCTCGAAATTCTGCCTCTGATATGGGTGCAGGTGGAGAAGAAGGCACTTGGGGTGCCTTCGCATATCTCGCAGGTCGGCCTCTAGCCCTTGCTGGGCGTACCTCTAATTGGGGCATCTCGGCGTTATCAACATTTCTCTGGCTAGCCGTACGTTTAGAAGGCATTATCTGTAACATATAAACGCATGAATTAGAAAGGAGTTTTATAGAGTTTAACTCTATCGCACGAATTTCAAAGTATGAAAGAATCAAAACAATTCCTAATATCTTATAGCCTCCTGATTATAAGTGTGGTGCACAACACACCCATAAACAAGACTCTACTAGACACGGCGTCATAGACTCCCTAGGACACTTGAACTCTGGGCTCTAATACCATATTTGTCACGCCCTGGGAGGTACCCTAGACGTGACCGGCACTCGAAAGCCATTTCTGGCTTTCAAGTGAACCATCTGATTCAGTCACACTATCATTCTATCACATTCACTCAATGGAGAACTCCATCCTAAACATATCATTTCATATTAAGAGAGGCCGGAGGCCAATAACTATTAACCCAACAAAACAAATATAATAAGACTCCTCAAAATAACAGTCCAACCTCCCCAAACTCTAGTCTATGAAGCCTCTATCAAAGTCTAGGAGGTGCCAATGACAATCCCATGGCTACCAACATTCAAAAAAAAGGAAACGACAACAAAACTATACAAGAAAGCTCAACATCCTCCGAAAACTAGGAGGACTCACCAACTAGCTGGGAGTGTATGTGGATCTTCAATGGAGCGCCGGTTGATGATCTCTAGTACCTGTCTCTGCAACATGAAATGATGCAGGCCAAATAACGTCAGTACATGGAATGTATGAGTATATAAAATGGCCGAATGAAACAATATCAGAAGGAACTAAATAAACTCGAGAACTTTAACTCAGAAAGGAATACAACTCAACAAGCGTCCTAAGTCTAAACAAGAATATAGCTTAGACGGGACCAAATCATATACAATTAAATCAATCAGACTCGGAGTACTACCAAGACCTATGTGGGAGTTTCTCTTATCCGACAACCATCACTTATGAGCTAGTAAAAGTACAACAAACCAATGTTGTTTCCACGTTCGTTCATACTTTGCCAGAGTATGAACGAATCAACCAATCATGGATCCAATCTAACCAAGTCCTATAATGTCAAGACAATAATTTTGGGGAAACATCCGACTTTAACGTTTCAATCCCCTCCTACGTTTGGCGACGTAGTTATTGGGTTCGGGTATGGACTGTACTCTTGCCCAATTCGGTGTTCGATACTCTTCCCAAGACTCAATGCTCATAAAACTCCATCCAATCAATTCAATCAAATCATATCGACAAGTCTCATTCCAACCTTGTCAACTCATCAACTCTATCACAATCACACATCTCATAATCATATCTTTCAAGAGTAATTTCAAATACACATTTATAGCAACATGTAAACATAACCAATCATTTCCTCTATCCATTTAATCAATTTTTTTGAGACTCATCACAACTTCGAAGCTTTAAATCAACAATTCAAGATAAGCAATATTTTAAAGAAAAATAATATCCTTTGTCATAATCCACATAGTTAAGAAAATCAATAAAGCATATTTAACAACTCATATTCATCAACTCACACTCACACAAAGGCTCTTTTTAGAAGTTTCTTGACTCAACCTCATCAACATAGCAAGAATCAATTTAATAGATGGCAAGACTCAATTGAACATGACCCTAGCAAGAAACTCCATTCCTATGGACATTTATCCTCAAAGAAGGTATAAGGCACATGAGTGGACTCAACTCATGTTTTGAATGGCCTTACATACCTTAGTGAAGACTTGAAGAAATCCTTATTGTTGGGTCTTCAATGGGAAGTTTGAAGTCTTGAAGCTCTTGGAACAAATCCTTATTAAAAATGGAGAAGAAGAAGAAGAAAGGATTTTCTAGGGCTTTTCTAGAGAGAGAGGCTAAAAAATATGCTCCCAAAATGCTCAAGGATGATACATATATAATTTGGGACAATTCCCAAATTGCCCCTTCTCAAAAGTTCTGAAAAATAGGCTAAAACGCTCCTGGCGCGATAGTGGCGCGTCGTGCCATTGCAGCGCCAGGTCGATTATTCCTAAAAACCTGCACATCTGTTAGTGGCGCACCGCGCCAAGGACCAAACTATTGAGGCAAATTCTTGGCGCAATAGTGGCGCGTCGCGCCCTTACAACACCAAGGCCATATTTTCTGGGTTCAAGAAATTTGGCTTAAAAATTCCTGCACATCTCATAGTGGCGCGCCGCGCCAGGGACCAAACTACTGAGGCATGTTCCTGGCGCGATAGTGGCGCGTCGCACCACTGTGGCGCCAAGCTCAATTTTCCAGAAATTGCAACCCAGGCCTGAGATCCCTGCCGTGCTAGTTCGTCTTAGGATCGTCATTGGTTGTCACATGTACAAGCCGCTAAAATAATGATACAAAAATAAAATACAAGTCTCAATATGTCTTCAACTCTCAAACAGAGTAAAGCATAAAAATACAGGAAGTGCGAGATTTTACTAGATATCAATGGCTACTTCTCTCAAACTCCCAGAAGCCTCGAATGATTAGAAAGAGACGGTGATCAAATTCCAGGCTCAGAACCTACATAAATGTAGAAGTAAGGGTGAGTACCAAACAACATGGTACCTAACAAGCTAATATGGTAAGCATCCGACTTTAATGGTTCAATCCCCTCCTATATTTGGCGACCTAGTTATTGGATTCAAGTTATTACTTACTCTTACCCAATTCGGTGCTCGATACTCCTCCCAAGACTCAATGCTCATAAAACTCTATCCAATCAACTCAATCTAATCATATCGATAAGTCTCATTTGGACCTTGTCAAATAATCAATTCTATCACAATCAAACCTCTTCCAATCATACTATCCGATCAATCTCAATCGTATCTTTCAAGTGTAGTTTAAATATGCATTTATAACATCATACAATCCTATCCAATCATTCCTCTATTTATTTAGCAAACCTTTCCGGGACTCATCAAGACTCCAAGGTTCTAAATCAATAATTTAAGGTAAACAACATATTTAAGAAAATTAAAAAAACATGTTTATCAACTCATATCACTCAACTCATACCAACATGTAGCACATCACTTTCTTAACTCAACAACATCAACTTAATAAAAATCTAGTTAATAGTTGAAAGAAAGACCCATTTGGACATAAATCTATCAATAAACTCTATTTTTATGAACATTCAATCTCAAAAAAGACGTAGGGCACATGGATGGACTCAACCCATACTTTGAGTAGCCTTACATACCTTGGTGAAGACTTTGAAGGAACCTTAATGTTAGGTCTTCAATGAAAAACTTGAATCTTAGATATTCTTGAAGGCAATCCTTGTAGGAGATGGATTGAAAGAGAAGAGGGTGGAGTCTAGGGCTTTTTTTGAGAGCAAAGGACTGAAAATAATTAGTCCAAAACGTTCCAAGGCTAGAGTATATATAATTAGGGAAATGCCCAATTTGCCCTTCCTCAAAAATCTGAAAAATGGGCTAAAACCCTCCTGGCGCTATAGTGGCGCACCGCGCCACTCTAGCACCAAGTCAAAATAGGCTTAAAAACCCTACAACCTAATAGTGGCGCATCGCGCCAAGGACCAAACTACTGAGGCTTATTTCTGGCGCTATAGTGGCACGTCGCGCCCTTGCAGCGCCAAGCCTAAATTTTATGGGTTCTAGAAAATGGGCTTAAAAGCCCTGCACACCTAATAGTGGTGCGTCGCGCCAAGGACCAAACTATTGAGGCTTGTTCCTGGCGCTATAGTGGCGCGTCGCGCCCTTGCAGCGCCAAGCCTCAGGTTTTTCTTAGTTATAGTCCAGTCCTGAAATTCCTGTAGGACTAGTCCATCGTAAGATGGTCATAACTTTTGACTTCGAACTCCAAAAAATGCAATCTTGGTATTAATAGGTCATGGGCCACCTAGTTCATTATATTCAAAAAGATAAGGTCATTGGAAGTCGACCTTTATACAAACTCATTTGGTAACTTAGCCAAGACGAGTTGTTTGGACTTGGCTTGGTTTTAGGGATCCCTTATGACCCTAAATCACGTCCAACACTCTCCAATTTTTTAGGAATTGATCCTAACTCATGCATACACTTTACAATCGTCTTGTATGATCCTATACGTATATGTAGAATGGTCTGAATCTTAGTAAAAATTTTGGGGGTGTTACATTATCTCTCCCTTAGGATTATTCGTCCTCGAATGATGAGTAAACCAAGGATGGATTTAAGGTAAAAATCACAATCATAATTCAGTCATTCAACCAATCAAATTCTCAAATAAATTACTATCCGAACTGAAAATGCACATACGAATTCAAATTAAGAAAATGAATATTACCTTCAACATTCTCATCGATGGGCATGAATAGATGCGGATATGTAGCTTTCATGTCTTCCTCTTCTTTCCATGTGGCCTCCTCGACCAATTGATTTCTCTACAAGACTTTGACCAAGGCAATCTCCTTGTTCCTCAATTTCTCGAACCTGGCGATCAAGGATTTGAACCGGAACCTCTTTATAGGTTAAGCCATCCTTAACTCCAGTATTATCAATGGGGACTACCAATGAAGGATTTCCCAAGCACTTCTTCAATATCGAAACGTGAAATACCGGATGAATAGCGGCTAGCTCTGAGGGTAACTCCAACTCATAAGCGACACTCCCAATCCTCCTCACAATCTGGTAAGGATCAATGTATCGAGGACTAAGGTTTCCCTTCCTTCTAAATCTCATGACGCCCTTCATGGGTGACACTTTCAAGTATACCCAATCATCCACCTCAAACTCTAAGTCTCTCCTCCTCATATCTGTGTAAGAGTTTTGACAACTTTGGACTGTCTTTAGCCTATCCTGAATAACTTTCACCTTCTCCATAGCTTGGTGAACAAAATCAAGCCCAATTAACTCAACTTCACCAACCTCAAACCACCCAATTGGAGATCTACACCTCCTCCCATACAACGCTTCATAGGGAGCCATTTGATGCTTGCATGATAACTATTATTATATACAAATTCTATGAGAGGTAAGTGATCATCCCAATTTACTTTGAAGTCAAGTACACATGCCCTCAACATATCCTCCAATGTCTGGATGGTGCGCTCCGTTTGGCCATCTGTCTGGGAATGAAAGACCATACTAAGATTCACCTTTGAACCCAGTCCTTTCTGAAAGGATCTCCAAAATTGGGAAGTGAATTGAGCTCCTCTGTCTGAGATGATAGACAAGGGGACCCCATGCAATCTGATGATCTCATGGATGTATAATTTTGCATAATCTTCTGCGGTGTCAGTAGTCTTAACTCCAAGAAGTAAGCTGATTTCGTCATCCTATCCACAATCACCCAAATCGAATCATGTTATTTTTGGGACCTCGACAAACCTGTAATAAAGTCCATATTGATTATCTCCCACTTCCATTCTGGAATTTCTATGCTTTGAGCTAACCCACATGGCCTTTGACGCTCAATTTTAACCTGTTGGCAATTCGGGCACTTGGAAACAAATTCTGCGATATCTCTCTTTATTCCACTCCACCAATAAACTTCCCTCAAGTCATGATACATCTTTTAGAGCCAGGATGAATAGAGTATCTAGAACTATGCGTTTCGGCCATAATCTTTTCTCGAAGATCATCAACATCTGGGACACAAAATCTATTTTGGTACCTCAACACACCATCTCCCCCTTTGGTAAAAACTATCACCTTTTGTTTGTAAACAACTTTCTTTTTTTTTATGAACAACTTTGTTTAATTGGAGAAGGACGGGATTTTGGTCTTGCTTCTCTTTTACCTCTTCCACGAGTGAGGATGCAGACCCATCCTGAACATTGACTCCACCTTCATTATTCTCTGTAAGATAAACTATTAATCGAGCTAATCTATGCACCTCTTTAGCCAATTCTTTCCTTCCCTCCTCTATATGGGAATTGCTACCCATAGACAACCTTCTAAGAGCATCAGCAACAGCATTAGCTTTACCTAGATGGTAGAGGATGCTTATATCATAGTCCTTGAGCAGCTCGAGCCATTTTCTTTGTCTCAGGTTGAGTTCCTTCTGGCTGAATACGTAATGTAAACTCTTATGATTGGTGAACACATCGATGTGCACTCCATACAAGTAGTGGCGCCAAATTTTAAGAGCAAATACCACAGCTGCCAGCTCAAGGTCATGAGTTGGGTAATTTCTCTCATGAATCTTAAGTTATCTTGAAACATAGGCTATCACTTTTCCCCTTTGCATCAACACACATCCCAAAACAACTCTAGACGCATCACAATAGATCACAAAATCCTCTGTTCCATTGGGAAAAGTTAGAACAGGAGCAGTGTTCAGTTTGGTCTTTAATTTTTGGAAAGTCTCCTTGCAAGCATCGGACCATTGGAACTTAGCCTTCTTTTGGGTCAGCTTGGTCAATGGTGATGATATGGATGAGAATTCCTCTACAAACCTTCAATAATAGCCAGCCAAACCCAAGAAGCTTCTTATATCTGTTGGGGATGTGGGTCTGGGCCAATTTTTCACTGCCTCAATCTTCTGAGCATCACCTGAATATCATCTCTAGATAAAATGTAGCCGAGAAAAGCCACTGATGCAAGCCAAAATTCACATTTGGAGAACTTTGCATACAATACCTGGTCATTCAAAGTTTGCAAGACTACTCTAAGATGATAGGCGTGCTCCTCCTCATTCTTGGAGTAAACCAAAATATCATAAATGAATACAATCACAAACATATAAGATATGGCTTAAATACTCGATTCATGAGATTCATAAAAGCTGCAGGGGCATTGGTCAACCCAAAGGACATAACCAAGAACTCGAAATGGCCATAACGGATCCGTAAAGCTGTCTTTGGGATATCACACTCCCTCACCTTCAACTAATAGTAGCCCGATCTTAGTTCTATCTTTGAGAAAAAAGTGGCACCCTGAAGTTGATCAAATAAGTCATATATTCTGGGGAGAGGGTATTTGTTCTTTATGATAACCTTGTTTAGTTGCCTGTAATCAATACACATTCTAAGGGAACCATCTTTCTTTCGCACGAATAGGACAAGAGCACCCCATGGTGAGACACTCAGCCTAATGAATCCCTTATCTAACAAGTCCTTCAACTGTTCTTTCAACTCTTTCAATTCAGCCGGAGCCATTCTATATGGAGGGATAGAGATAGGCTGGGTATCAGGAAGGACATCGATCCTAAAGTCGATCTCCCTATCAGGAGGGACTCTGGACAGATCTTCAGGAAAGAATTCAGGAAACTCGTTGATAATTAGAACCGACACAAGGGATGGAAACTCAATACTGTCATCTTTTACTCGGATGATGTGATAAATACACCCTTTCGAGATTAGTTTTCTAGCCCTAAGGTAGGAAATAAACTTACCCTAGGGCACGATAGGACTACCCTTCCACTCTATGACTGCCTCATTCGGGAATTTGAACTTGACAATCTGAGTCCTACAATCAATAGAGGCATAACAGACATAAATTCAGTCCATGCCAAGGATCACATTAAAATCAACCATGTCCAACTCAACTAAGTCAGCCAAGGTATCCCTGTGATGGATTGACACAGTGCAATCTCTATAGACTCTCTCAGCTAAAACAGAATCACCGACAGGAGTAGCTACACTGAAAGGCTTAAGAAGACATTCAGGAATTTTACTAAATTTTCTAGCCACGTAAGGAGTCACAAAAGATAGTGTGGCACCCGGATCCATCAAAACATAATAGTCAAGAGAAGAGACTCGAATCATACCGTCACGACGTTTGGGGAGTTCTCCTGATCTTGGCGACTACCTATGGCATATAGATGGTTTGTACCTCCGCTCATACCTGGAGTAGTGCCCCTCTAATTACCTCTAGCTGGTGGTGCGGTGATAGAATACTGGGCCTTATTGCCCCATATTAGACACTCCCTCTGAAAATGGCCCACCTGGCCATATTTGTGACAACCCTTATCTCCCTCTCTACACTCTCCCAAGTGGAGCTTACCGCACTTGCCGCATGGTGGCTTCCCTTTCGAACCTTGACCCACGCTAGCCTAGGATTGAGAACCCTGGGATTTGAAATTCTGGTGACTCTGTCCCTGCCAATCATACCTGTTATGAGTCATAGGTGCACTTGCGGTGGACGAGGCATAGTTGGAAGACCTCTTCTGGAAGAAGGACCTGTTGCCCTTGTGCTGCCTTTATTCATTCTCATGTTCAGCTGATTTTGCCTTCTTACTCAGATGTTCCTCCCTGTCGTTCCTCTTCTCATCTTCCACCTATTGAGCATACACCATTAATCTTGAAATATCTATGTCGGAGATCAACAATGCCGCTTTGCACTCCTTCTTCACATGTCTTCCTAATTCGGAGACAAATTTTCTCATCTTCGACCTCATATCTGGGATCATCTCTGGAGCATATCTGGACAACTGGATGAAATTTAGACTGTATGCTTTAATGGTCACACCCTCTTGTTTCAAATTCACAAAATCTTCCACTTTCGCTTCCCTCAATTTCCTAGGAAAGAAGTGATCAAGAAAGGCTCCCTCGAACTTGTCCCAAATAGCAGGCTCAGCATCCTCACCTCTACTTTGTTCCCACTGGTTATACTAGATGTTTTCCACATCTTTTAGTTGATAAGATACCAACACAACCCATCTATCTCCGTAGCATGCATCGCTTTCAGGATCTTCCACATCTTATCAATGAAATTCTGGGGGTCTTCATTAACCTTAGAACCCGTGAATGTCGGCGGATTCATTCTCAGAAAGTCTCTAATTCTTGTGGAAACAGATGACTCTTGGGAACTAGAGCTAAGAGTTGGCAAACTCTGGTTACCATTGCGGGCAGCCACTAATTGAGTGAGCATAGCAATCGCTCCTAGAAATTCTTCCTCCGAAGTTGGTACAGGCGGAGTAATAGATACTTGAGGTGCCTCAGCATACCTTGTCGGTCGGCCCCTAGCCTCGATGGGCGCATTTTTGACTGTGGAATCTTTGTATTATCGACATTTCTCTGGCTGGCAGTACGTTTAGGAGGCATTGTCTACAACGTATAAATGCATGAATTAGAAAGGAAGTCTTATAGAGTTTAACTTTATGAAAGAAGTGAAAAAATTCTTAATGTCTTATAGCCTCCTGATTATAAGTGTGGTGCACAACACACCCATAAGCAAGACTCTACTAGACACGGCTTCATAGACTCCCTAAGACTCTTGAACTCTGTGCTCTGATACCATATTTATCACACCCTGAGAGGGTACCCTAGACGTGGCCGGCACTCGAAAGCCATTTCTGGCCTTCAAGTGAACCACCTGGTCCAGTCACACTTTCATTCATTCATATTATATCAGTGTAAGACTCAATCATAAGGATACTATTCATAATCTAGGGCCAAAGGCCAAACAAATATCCAATCAATAACTAGCTAGAATAAAACTAGTCAAAATGAATAATTTAACATTTTCACACTCTAGTCTATGAAGCCTCTATCAACAATCCAGGAGGTGCCAATGACAAGTCCATGGCTACCAAAAATCAAAATAAGGGAAATAAATCAAAGCTATAAAGATAATCTTGATATCTTCCAAAAATTGGGAGGGCTCACCAACTAGATGGAAGTGAATAGATCTTCAATGGTGCGTCAGTTGATGATCTCTAGTACCTGTCTCTGCATCATAAAATGATGCAGACCAAATGTCGTCAGTAAATGGAATGTATGAGTATGTAAAATGGTCAAATGAAACATACATCAAGGAAGAATCAAATCAACTCGAAATCTCACCTCAGGAGAATGAACAACTCGATCAAGTGTCCTAAGTCTAAACAAGAATATGGTTTACACGGGATCAATCATATACAATTCAACCCAATCTGACTCAGAGTACTATTAAGATCTATATGGGAGTTTCTCTTATCCGAAAACCATCACTTATGAGCAGTAATAGTACAACAAGCCGACGTTGTTGCCACGTCTGTTCATATCTTTCCAGGGTATGAACGAATCAACCAATCTTGGATCCATATCCAACAAGTCCTATCATGTCAAGATAATAATTTGGGAAGTATCTGACTTTAACGGTTCAATCCCGTCCTACGTTTGGCGATGTAGTTATTAGATTCGGGTTATTACTTACTCTTACCCAATTCGGTGCTTGATACTCCTCCCAAGACTCAATACTCATAAAACTCTATCCAATCAACTCAATCTAATCATATCGACAAGTCTCATTTGGAACCTTGTCAAATTGTTAATTCTATCACAATCAAACCTCTTCCAATCATACTATCCGATCAATCCCAATCGTATCTTTCAAGTGTAGTTTAAATATGCATTTATAACATCATACAATCCTATCCAATCATTCCTTTATTCATTTAGCAAACCTTTTCGGGACTCATCAAGACTCCAAGGTTCTAAATCAATAATTTAAGGTAAACAAGATATTTAAGAAAATTAACAAAACATGTTTACCAACTTATATCACTCAACTCATACCAACATGTAGCACATCACTTTCTTAACTCAACAACATCAACATAATAAAAATCTAGTTAATAGTTGAAAGAAAGACCCATTTGGACATAAATCTATCAATAAACTCTATTCTTATGAACATTCAATCTCAAAAAAAAACGTAGGGCACATGGGTGGACTCAACCCATGCTTTGAGTAGCCTTACATACCTTGGTGAAGACTTTGAAGAAACCTTGATGCTAGGTCTTCAATGAAAAGCTTGAATCTTAGAAATTCTTGAAGGCAATCCTTGTAGGAGATGGATTGAAAGAGAAGAGGGTGGAGTCTAGGGCTTTTTTTTGAGAGCAAAGGACTGAAAATAATTAGTCCAAAACGTTCCAAGGCTAGAGTATATATAATTAGGGAAATGCCCAATTTGCCCTTCCTCAAAAATCTGAAAAATGGGCTAAAACCCTCCTGGCGCTATAGTGGCGCACCGCGCCACTGCAGCGTGAAGTCAAAATAGGCTTAAAAACCCTACAATCTAATAGTGGCGCATCGCGCCAAGGACCAAACTACTGAGGCTTATTTCTGGAGCTATAGTGGCACGTCGCGCCCTTGCAGCGCCAAGCCTAAATTTTATGGGTTCTAGAAAATAGGCTTAAAAGCCCTGCACACCTAATAGTGGTGCGTCGTGCCAAGGACTAAACTATTGAGGCTTGTTCCTGGCGCTACAGTAGCGCATCACACCCTTGCAGCGCCAAGCCTCAGGTTTTTCTTAGTTATAGTCCAGTCCTGAAATTCCTGCAGCACTAGTCCATCATAAGATGGTCATAACTTTTGACTCCGAACTCCAAAAATATGCAATCTTGGTGGCATTGGAAAGAAGACTCAAAGACCTTTAATTTAATAGGTCATGGGTCACCCAGTTTGTTATATTCAAAAAGATAAGGTAGGTAAGGCTGCGTACAATAGACCCTTGTGGTCGGGCCCTTCCCCAGACCCTGCGCATAGCGGGAGCTTAAGTACACCGAGCTGCCCTTTTTAAGGTCGTTGGAAGTCAACCCTTATACAAACTCATTTGGAAACTTAGCCAAGATGAGTTCTTTGGACTTGTCTTAGTTTTAGGGATCCCTTATGACCCTAAATCACATCCAACACTCTCCAATTTCTTAGGAATTGATCCTAACTCATGCATGCACTTTACAATCATCTAGTACGATCCTATACGTGTACACGTAGAACGGTCTGAATCTTAGTGAAAAATTTTGGGGGTGTTACAGTAACCTCATCCCTATTACACCCCAACACATATACAATGGGATATTCATTAATTCTAAGAGATTTACGGAGTTTTAAGAATCCAATTGCCTTAGCCAAGACGCGATCAATCAATCCACGTGTGCCTTGCCCTTCCAATTATACTCCAAATCGTCACAATCCATTCAAGTATTATTTGACAATCAGAAATCAAATCCAACTATACTAAGAATGCATAATTCGATGAAAAATGGGTCAAAGGCTCAAAATTCGACTTCAAAAATAAGGGTTTAAATTCTAGAATTTTTGGATGAAATTGTTCCTCTTAGTCTTAGGAACTCACTAGTGAAAACCGTTTAAAAAATTCAGCCCAAATCAAGTCACAATCAATGATTAAAGATTCTTCCCAAGTTCTTGAAAAAGGGTCATTTTCACCCATTGAAATCCCCAAATTCATGTTAAGATCAATAATTAGTCATTGAAAAATGACGAAATAGAGTCAAAATAACTTACCCAATGAAATTGAATGAGAAATTCTTCTTCAAATCACCTACCCAAGCTTTCCAAACTCAAAAAAGGTGAAAAACACCTTAAACCCCGTCAAAACCCAGCTTTGATGTCGCTTAAATGGCTAGAAATTTCTTAAGCGGATCTCTCTTTTGCGACCACTTGGTCGCTTTCGTGACCCTCGCGCCCTCGCTAAAGCGGCTTCTTAGTCACTTTCGCGACACTTTACAAAATCTTGACTTTTACTTTTGCGAAGGGGTTCAAGCTTAAGCGAGTATCGTGAACCCAACCCACCCCCTCATAGGTAAAATACACTAGAAAATTCTCTAAGTTTCAAAGTCTATGATTGACCCTTGAAATTCGATCGAAATCCCATATACACAAACTATATATGCAACCCTATTAAACTCGATATTTCAGACTCAACAGAACTATCAGAATTCAATTTTGAGTCCTTCTTGACCCAGAAATTAAAAAGTCACAACTAAACCAATATTATTCCTCAAAAGCTCAAAACACCCTCGGGGCTTTAAAAATACACAGGAACTTTCCCTAGGCCTAAAATCACCCTCTGAATTCAACGGAGTTGTCGAAATTCAATTTCAAGTATCTGATCCTCAAATGTTGACCAAAGTCAAACTTATGATCAAAAACTCAAATATTTCCAACTCAACACCTCAAATCCACGATATGACCCCAAATATGATTCTGTCAACTCTCATAGACCATTCAACATTCTGAAACTAATGTAATCAATGGAATTCTATTCCGAGATTCAAAACTCCAAATGACCTCAAATACCACTTTTGAGTCATTCTAAACCTCTAAAACTCAAAGTTTATCAAAAGTCTCAACTTTTCAAGAAAACTACGGAATCAACATCAAATATCAATCAAATATGACTCGGTAAAACTATCGAGAGGGGTAAAATAGCCTTTTTATGAAAAATTTCAATAATAACCTTCAGGGTCATTACATCATTCACTACTAAAAATCATGTTTATCCTCGAATATAAAGTAAAAGAAAGTGCCTAAAGCCTTGAAAAGCTGTGGATATCGGGCCCGCATATCGTCCTTCGATTCCCAAGTCGCCTCTCCAACTGAGCGGTGCCTCCACTGTACCTTCACTGAAGCTATCTCCTTGGTCCTAAGCTTATGTACCTATCTATCAAGAATGGCTATGGGCTTCTCCTCTAAAGTCAAATCTGGACCCAACACTACCATGTCCAGGGATAATGCATGAGACTCATTCGGCACATACTTTCGGAGCATGAAAATATAAAACATAGGATGTACCACTGATGAGCTTGGTAACAAGGCTAATCTGTAAGCCACCTAACACGCGGGCGAGGTTGAAGGCCCACGGGTCGCGGGTGTCTACTTGACTCAGTTATAGTCTCTCCTGGTACACACTCGAAGCTTTTGCTGGCGGCAGGAAGAGAGAATCTTTGGCAAAATCCTCTCTCTCTATCTCTTGGACAGGTAAGTAACATCACCAAAGCGTATCATCAGATTTGATGGAAGTGATACTGTGAAAGAAAACCATCTCATCGCATAGTCCTTATAGCATAGCAGACGTTTCACTTATAGGCTTCCAAACCCTTGATTCGATTATTTTCCAATAATGTTGAGTCGAGTATGTAAGCCATGTATCTAGGAGGAACAATGATAAAACAATGATAATAATCTCTTTTTTAGAAGAAAGATTCTATATATGTCCAATCTCTAGTGGTGGTGGAACCAACCAAGATGTATGTCATCCAACCCGACTGATCCAATTAACCAACATATAACCGTGTGAGGTAAACATGGAGTTCGATGTATAATCACCATAAAAAAAAAGGATCAATATACCTTGCTAGAGTGTAAAGGTTGATCTGATCTGATGTGGTATGATTAAACTAAAAAAAATATGCCTAGGAAGAGCTAAATAAACCTACGATGGCACATATTTCTAGGACTTGAGTATACTGACCCTAGTCCAACTCGGTGCTAAGTACTATTCCCAACAGAACATAATTGATAACTCTTGAAAATGTTGGTCATAATCATGGATGCCCCTATACTACTAAGAAACTTTTCTTTTATAAGAAAACTGATAAGCGATCATTAATGGTATTTAGAATAACATACTAATCAGGAACTTACTTTTAGAAAAAGTGTTCAAAAGTATTGCTGGCATATCTGAATTCCATGCATGTCATGTATCTTAATGTTATGAGTCGAGGCTCCTGATTATGAGATGATACACATATATAAGTCATGTATTTATGAATCGTAAGACTTGTAGGTGTATGAGAGAAATGATATGGCTGGAGTAAAATGCATAAAACAAAGGTACATGGACTGAGATTTTAAATGATATCTATAAGGCTGGACCTAAATCCTAATTCCTAACTCATGAAAATACTAATAGTCTAATAATATATATTATCTGAAAATACTATTGACAACTACTTCATTAAAAATCACTCTGATGATGTACGAAATTGATAATACTGAATTTCACTAACTCTGATATCTAAGAATGAGTGATAAACACATTATTTGAAGGCATCCTAAAATATATGAAACTGAACGACTGAGTATTTAATTATCAATGCATGAAATTTTAAGTTATTGGGTGTTCATAACCTGTTATCTCTGAAGAATATAACTACTCATGACAATGCCATAATCGGAATACAGATTTATATGACACAAGACCAAAATCACGAATTAACTATATACAAAGGGTTCACGAAATATTAATATGTAAAGATACTAATTTTTCATGGAAAACATGCATTCATAGACTTATAAAGACCTAAAATATAAGGCAATTCATACTTTTCAAGAAACCCTAAGTCCGGAAGAACGATTAAATTGAATAATTGAGTTCATTTAGAAATTCAATGGATAAAAGGATGCCAAATGATGAAATTCCATATACCTTGAATGAAAATACCTGACGAAATTCTTGAACAAAAGTTCAAAGATGAAGAACCCTAACTTGAAGAGGAACAATCAAGAAATCCTTTCTTAAGTTTCTTGAATTAGTTTTTTAGAAAACCCAATGGTCATAGGTTAAAATTTCTATCAACGATCCATGAATAGATGAAGAAATTTGGGTTGGAAAGCTTGGAATCTATGGATAAGGAGTTACCTTGATGAAGGAGGATGAGAGGAGGAGAGAATATCACTTCTAGGGCTTGAAGAAATGGCCAAAAGTGAGAAAAATTAGACTAAAATAGACTTCAATGATTTCTCATCTGCCCACCAGCATTTTCACGAGCATTCCATTGATATAAAACCACCTAATGAAAGTGAAACACATATAAAAACAAAATACTTCTTAAGTTTTCCTCTATCGGCATAGCACTATCATTTCGTTGGTGCAGAATCATTCAACACAGGTAAAATTCTGGTCAAAAATAAAATGTGGACAACTAAAATAATCACAAATTTTGACTTGGATTTCGTACTGACAAAAAGAATCAAAGACCTTTAATTTTATGGGTAATAGGACATCATCTCCATATTCTAAAAGATATGCGCATTTAAAGGTGACTCAAGTAAAATCTCATATCGAAACTCAATCGGTAAGAAAGCTTTCGACTCAACTTTGTGTTAGAGGATTCTTATGGACTTAATTCATCTCCAAAATGCTTCTCACACTTAGGAATTGATCATAGCACATATACACAATTAGTAATCACTCTGAATAGGTATATACACATACAAAGAATAATTAGGATCTTCATTTAAAATTTTTTGGTGTTACACTATCTCCTCATTAGAAATATTAGTCCTCGAATAAAATCTGAGATAAGCTGAAAAGGGTAGGAAAAGAGCTACAATCTCCAAAATCGAAAGCTAAAAACTGAATTGAAGGAGTGACAGACTCCACTAAGTATGAAAACTGCACAGATTTCAAGAGTATGCATTCATACTGGGACATATGAATAACTGCAAGACATGAATTAGAATAGAATGTGTTATGGATGAACTATTACCTCAAGCTTGAACTGAAAATGAGAGAACTTATTAGTACTGTTGGACTAATTTCTGAAATTTAATAACTACCATTATTTGAGATTGATTTAGAGTGGAAGTAGAGACTCAACTAAATTGACATAGCATGAAGGAACATAAGCAATCTATAGAATAGGCACAGTCATGATACCAAGTTTGTCATTAAACTTAGAAGAGAAAGACTATAAGGAAAAAGGGAAAACTACTAGAACTGACTGTCTGATCTTTGAATTGAGTTGTTGACAATAAGTATTGATTCATACTGAGTGTTAAGAACTAAACTGAAGCCTTCATATTACGAACATATATGTAAAACTGCAAAGTTATTAATAATGACATGAAATCTTGAGAGTCATAGAGAAAGAAATATATGCTACCTCAAGTGCTCCTTATTAGATAATCTAATAACATTTGGAAATAATTTTGGGCATGATCTGAGTGAGACATCCGAATTTGAGATTCTAACATGGTATGTGCACTCTAGGTTGCTTATCTGAGTTCATAGAGTAGGATAGATTTAGAGATTAACATGAGACACCTTTGTTCTAAAGTTATATCATGAATCATGAGTACTTTGGGACAAAAAATAAGAATAGATTTACTATGTTTTCAAAATATGGTTGCTAACTACCAAATCTAACAAAACTTATCCTAAATGCTCCTTCTTACAAGGTACCATGCTTAATTGGTTGAACCTGAAACTTCTTATTCTCTTGAGTTACCCTACATACGGCTGTCAAAGTCTAAGTCTAGTAGCATGATCTTACTCTATCTCTTGATTATACTGGTGTCACTCTGTGAATTTATATTCTGCATCTACTAGGAGCTATCATTCTCAAAAATACACTTCTTCCTACCGCCTTAAATAATAAATCTCAAATTTCAAATATACGGATCACACTATCAAAATTTATCACTTGCAGGTATATCAACTATAATCCAAGCATATCACTCAGCTGCCATCAATATCACCATTATAGCTTGTGGAGCGTCACTAAAAGATTGGAACATGAGGATATGGAATAAGAGGGACACAGTGAAATCTTGACCTAAGAATTTTTATAACTCAATTAAAGCCTGAGGAGTAAAGTATAATATGAACGAACTTGTTCAAGAGGATTCATCTGAGAGCATACACGATGAGTGTGATCTCACTAGTCACTAAGGACATATCAAGGGTACACGAGATTGAGCTTATTTTGAAACATAAGTACATGAGTCTTAAGTTGTATGATATGGGACTAGAATAGACTCATGGAGTATGATCCAAATACTGAGTAAACTGTTACTCCCCATACTAGAAACTAAGAATGGACAAGATTCAACATGAACTGCATGAATATGAGTTGTAATCATAGAGCTAGCATGCAAGGCATGATTAGAGTATTGTATTGAATAAAGTACAAGAAAAATACTAAGATAAAAATGGGTCAGGTCTCAGCCTCCTCAAGCTCTGTGCTATAACTCATTAGAATGACTAGTCGAATATCAAAATATGACTTGGTTCTTCTCCTATCATCCCCCCTCTTTTAGATCAAAATCACCACACTAAATCGGGGAGTCTTCTTTTTACCTGTCCTTAGAATTGAACTCACTCAAATGATCAGAGAATACTACTCTAAGATCTATTCTGATTATGCAACTTCCTCATAAAGGGTAAGAATATCTCTCATCTGCAAGTCTTAGTCTTATTCTTTCTACTTCTCGTAAGGGCTAAAGTAGGCTACATTCATTGTCTTCCACCTATCCCTCGTAATAACCTACCAAACCTATGAGAATCTACTCCCCATAATTCTCTCTTTCTATTATTCTCTATACTACTACTACTCTCAACCGCCACTACTTCATTCTAAACTATGACTTCTCACTACTATGGGATAATAAAGGCTTGAGGTATATAATGCATGAAGGAGAAAATCTGAGAATATACCCGATTCAACTTTAGGAGAACTATCTTGACCTGGCTGACTAGAAGATGAACGATATTTATTTAAGTGTTGACCATAGCCTGCACTAGAAAAAGCACCATACTGATTTGGACAACTGTGAGGGGCAGTTGAAGAAGTAGGCTAAGATTGCTGGCGAACTTTCCTGCCTTTCATTGAAGCTATCAGACACTCTCTCAACCTATGGCCTAGCTTTCCATAGTCAAAACAGCCTTCACAGCCTGCCATACACTCTTCTATGTGGTTCTTGCCACACTTATTGCAAGTTGGGTAGAATATTTTTCTTACAATAATTTTTTGAGGATAAGATCTAGATGCTCCCCCTTCTGATCATAATGAGGCCCAGGTGAAGAGACTAAGTACTAGCTGATGATAACACTGGCCCTATTGACCTCTGTGGAATAGGATATCATTTCCCCTTAGCGATCTTCTAATGATTAGAATTACTACTCCCCGAAATGACCCTCTTGCTCTTACTTATTGTCTTCTTATCAATAGGATTTGCAGGGATTGCTACCTGCTGATTCAATTGAACAGTCACAGCTCAAGCTAATAGTTAGATGGCATCACAAAACTCTTTATTAGAAATATTAACATTTGCAGACTGACTGACTGATGCATAAGGGTTACCATTTTGATTCTTTTTTTGACTCATCTTATTTTAAAGAGACATAATTTGAAACACGTAAGGCATGAGTTAGAAGGATGAATAGCGTTAAACTCTATGGCACGATATGATCATGAAAGAAGTGAAATATTTTCTAAAATGCTTCATAACCTCTCATTCATAAATGTGACATGTTTCACGCCCATGAACAAGACTACACTTAACACGGCTTCAAATATCGTAGGACACTTTAAACATAATGCTCTGATACAACGTTTGCCATGATCTGAGATTGCCCCCTAGTCGCACACGGTACTTAGAGTCATAAGTAACCCCAAGTTAACTATGGCATATAATGATATTAAGAATGTTGTATATAACTGATGAATAATGAATGTGTCACGACCCAACCCACCGGACCGTGTGTGCACCTACTCTAATACCTAGATAGAAGAACCCTTACAGAAATAACATGCAGAAGTTTAACAATTATCAAATACTAGCTTAAAAAAGAAATACACCACAATTGTACTTTTCAAAACTCTAAGATTTATTACCAAAAACATACTAACACCCCCAAGGATACTAGTTTAAGCAGGTACAAGAGCTTCTAAAGATACAGACCATAAATAAAGTAACAACACAGCTCCCACCATAAGGAAGGAAGAATAGAAACTGTTGGAGAATCATCTTCATTTTCACCTAAAAAACATCACTAATCCTGAAACCAGACTATGCCAAGTGGCATAACAAAAGTAGTGTTAGTACAAATAACACGTAATGGTAGGAATCATCGGTCAACCTGATACCACCTCATAATATAAAGAAATCAACAAGAAGAAAACATGCTCTTAAGGGAATACACCGACAAACCTTTATGCACAACTCTTACCATTCTCGATAACCTCATTAAATTCGTTCAAGCCTAACTCTCATCCCTTCTAGTTAGTCCGCTGCCAACTCTAATACAAATCAAGACCTAGCCCTTCTATCACATAGAGGAGTTTCTAAACCATGGGCCACTACTAACTCTGTCTAATAAGTCTACTACCTTTAGCTTTCACACCAATACCTGGCCCTAGAATAAGTAACATCTCACTTGGAATAGGTAAACATTTAAGGGATCTAAGCTCCTCTCTGGTCCGTACTGGCCCGCTGTGGCAGGACCTATCACCACAATGGGATTCCTCCCGACAGAGCGGCCTAATCGGAGACAGTACCTCTGACTTCTCCCCCCCCCCCTCCTATACCCCCCAATCCCCCCTTTTCACTTGTACCAACAGGACACCATCAATATCTGACTCTAAGTCACAAATCTTACTAAACCACACATCAACTGATCTCCACTAGTTTACCCATGACCTCATACATATGATACAGACACATCTAGCACCCATAATATAATCCGAACAGGCATATATACAGAAACACATTATTAATTTACCATTTTAGGAGCAATATACAATTTTACAGTGTAAATCTCAAATACAATAGTTAACATGGTAACACTTGGACTTCGGTCCTTTCACACCAATTATCATACATAATAGGCATGCTCAATTATAATCGAGTTAGTTTTTCTATCCTCACACACATAGTCAAGATTAATTCAAAATTGATAGCCATATAATGATTCTCTCATGGCACCTATACCCAAACTATTAGTTGTCGGCGTTACTTCCGATCTAATATATATGTCAGAACGTAATACTCGATCCAATATATGTGTCGGTACATGACATCCAATCAAATATATGTATCAAAACATGGCACCCAATCCAATATATGTGTCAGAATGTGACATTTGATCCAATATAATAATCACACACATAATCATAATCTACAACGAATAGTTCACATACTTGTACAATCAAGTAACATGTTCATTGTATGCAATTGTTCTCAAATAATCATTTCATTAGTTTTATCTCATGGACGCGCATTACTTAAATATTTCACATGGAACTGTCACTATGAACACACACACGCATACACACACACACATACACACACACACACACACATATATATATATATATATATATGTATATATGGATCAATAGCCCCACACTGAACCCCCTCCTTGATTAACACAAGTCTCGGGATCTCACTATAACCCAACAATTTCCTTACACATTAACTTTACAAGGACCATCAACCATATTAACAAGAAGTATTAAGGTTAAAAATCAAGAACTAGACTATCATCACTAGTCACAACATAATCATAACCCTTATAGTGCATTCCTACTATAAACAACAATAACAACACATTCAGCCATCCAGACTCTGTGCCCGAAGACCTAGACATAAAATCTCCTATCAATCTGTGATACATTATGCAATGGAAATGGATTTATAACTACTAAATTGAGAAACCTAGCCTACCTAGGCATCAAACAACTGTTGTAGAAGTCTGATCGCGAACCTTGACTCCTTTTAGTGAAACTTTAACTTGTTCTTGGTCTAAAATAATAGTATAATACAAAATCAATCAAAAATGGCCTAAATATTTCTAGATTATATGCAAATCCAAAATCCTAGTCCAAACACATGATTTTTCCACCCAAGCTAGGGTTATTCTACCATTAATTCCCCTAAACTATCAATTTCATGGTAAATTGGTAACTTTAGATAATTGTGATAAATAAATCAAGAACAACCATTCTTAAGAATAGCTCAAGGTCTTACACCCAAAAATCCTCATTAATCCAGATTTTTCCCACCTTAGAATGAATTCAAACCATCCCTTAGGGACACAATTATATTTTCTAAGGACTAAGGAATTAACCGAGTGTTAAATTGATGGAAGGACTTACCTTAAAGGAGAAAATCGATGGAAAATTGAAGAAATCGCCCTTCTTTTGCCCTAACTGTACCTTGGACGAGGTTTGGGAGTAAAATAATGTTTTAGGTCTAAAAGTAATACTTAAATGCGCATAGCCCGCTCTGGCGGTCCCGCCACAACGGCTTTAGCACAGAAAATGCTTAGTAAAAAGGGCATAAGGTTTTACTCCGAACTCCAAATGAGGCAAACTTGGTGGAGTTGGAAAGAAGACTCGTAGACCTTTAATTTGATAGGTCATGATCCACCTAATTTATTATAGGTTGAGAGCTATTTTTGTTTGAAGTTGACCTTAGTTTAAACTCAAGTCCGAAACTAGATTAGAAAAACATTTTCAACTTAACTTTGTGTTAGGGGCATTGTACAACCTTAATTTACAACTAATGCACTCGCATACCAAGGAATTAATCCTAGTCATATGACGAATAAGATTTGTATATCTTTACCACTGATATTTTTAGTAACGACGGGCAAGGTCCTTATAAAGTGGAGGCTAAAGTCTCAATGATATCATAGAAATTGAAAGCAAATGGCAATGGTTTAATCCAAATGGAAATCATATAGCATAACATAAAACAAAAACATCGCCTCTGCTAAGATGATGAGTTATTGGGATATGCCCCCAACTAACTCTAATTGTCTGAAACTAAAAGACTAAATAACTTAAATAAATATAGGTGTTGTCCTCCGAAGATGAGGACTCACCAATATTGTTGTTGAGTTGATCGAAAATCGTACTAATTGCGAATTGAATGTTGAACGACTGAACCTATATTATAAAATAATATAGCGTAGGAAGGTATGCGGTCAGTACTTTGAATGTACTGAGTATGTGAGACATGCATCACAATTCTAGTAAATTAAACATGATAAATCTGAGAGGCTAAACTAAACATGGAACTGAAATACATGAACTGATGTAATGATCAAGTAAATAAGCATATAATTGATAAGTACTGGACTAAAATAACTGAAAATATGGTCAATGCAATAACCTGAGTTTGAAATGTCGGAGATACAATTAACCGACATATAACCATGTGAGCTAAACATGGGGTTTGATATATAATCCACATCGAAAGGCCCAATATACCTTGCCAGGTTATAAAGATAGATTTGATTTGATGTGGTACATTAAACTGAAAAATACGCCCACTAAGAGATAAATAAACATACGATAGCATGTAGTTATGCGACTTGATTATACTAACCTCACTCCAACTCAGTGCTAAGTACTACTCCCAACTGAAAATTACTAATAGCTCATGAGAATGTTGTCTATAAATATGGATGCCATACCTGACTATCATACTACTAGTGAACTTTTCTTTTATAAGAAAAGTGATCCATGATCATTAATGACATTCCGAATATCATACTAGTTGAAAAAATCCACTTATGAAAACTGTGTTCAATAACATTAATGGCATATTTGGATTCCATGCATGTCATGTATCATACTGTTATGAGACAAAGCTCCTAATTATGAGATGAGAAAACATATATAAGTCATCTATTTCTAAATCGTAAGACTTCTAGGTGTATGTGAGACATGATACAACTAGAGTGAAATGCATAAAAGAAATGTACACGAATTAAGATTTTGAAAAGAAATCTATAAGGGTGGACCTAAATCTTAAATCTCGACTCATTAAAATACTAATAGTCTCATCATATATATATTACTTGAAAATATTATTGAGAATATACTTCATCAGAAATCACTTTGATGGTCTGCAAAGTTGATTATACTGAAGCTCACTGACTCTGATGTCTGAGAATGAGAGATAGACACTTTATCTGAAAGCATCCTAAAATATATGAAACTAAAGGACTAAGTATTAATTATCAATGCATGAAATCCTAAGTCAGGTGTTCATAACCTATGATCTCTAAAGAATGCAACTATTCATGACAATGTCATAATTTGAATGGAATACAAATTTATACAACAGAAGACCAAACTCACTAATTAACTATACATTAAGGATTCACGAAATATTAACATGTAAAGATACTAACTAAAATTTTCATGGGAAACATGCATTCATGAACTCTTCATGATAAAGAACTGAAATATAAGGCAACTCATACTTTTCAAGAAATCCTAAGTCCTAAAGAATTGAGTTCCCTTAGCGATTTAATGGGTGAAAGGATGTCAATTGATGAAATCCACATACCTGAAATGAAAATACCTAGAAAAATTCTTAAATTGATATTTGAAGATGAAGGACCTTAAATTGAAGAAGAACAATCAAGAAATACTTTCTTGAGATTTTTGAATTAATTTTCTGAAAATTCGTAATCAAGGGTTAAGATTTCTATCAACAATTTATGAATAGATGAAGAAATTTGGGGTTGGAAAGCTTGAAATCCATGGAGGAGTTATCTTGATTAAGGAGGATGAGAGAAGGAGAGAAAATCACTTTTAGGGCTCTAATAAATGGCCAAAAATGAAAATAATTGGACTAAAACCGACTTAAATAATTTTTCGTCGCTCCACCGGTGTTTCTACTGGTGTTTTGCAAATACAAAACTGTCCAACGCAGATGAAACATATGTAGAAGGAGAATACCTCATAATTTTTCCTCCATTGATGTCATATCAGCATTTTGCGGTGCAGAACCATCCAACGCACGCAAAACATCGGTTAAAAATAGAATGTCTGACAAAACTAAAATGATCATAACTTTTGACTCGAACCTCATATCTACGAGATTGATGAGAGGTCAGCGATGTTGGAAAGAAAACTCAAACACCTTTAATTTGATGGATAATGGGACACATAAACCTTCATATTCTAAAAGATATGTGTGTTATTGACCCAAGTAAAATCTTATATTAAAACTCAATCGGTAAGGATGCTTTCAACTCAACTTTGTGCTAGAAGATTTCTATAACCTTAATTCGTCTCCAAAATACTTTTCACACTTAAAAATTGATGTTAACACCTAGGCATAATTAGAAATCATCCGATACGAGCTTATACACATACAAAAAATGATCCAGGTCTTTGCTTAGAAATTGTCAGGGCGTTACATATATGGAGGCCATGAAGGTGAGAGTTACAAAAAAATCATGTGACCTATTGAATATTTGGTTTGAATATCATTTTGGGCCCTTTTTTGTCATAATCCAGATAAGAATTTTCTTTGCAAACTGTCCTTTTCCCAATTAAAAGCACCTTTGAAACCAAAATAACTACAGCTTCGAATTTAAATACAAGCAAAAAATAACTGTAAAATTAGGAATGAAGTTCTTTCTGGATCTAAGAAGCAAACAACTGGATTTAATCAAATAATTATCCCCCATATATGGCTTACCAGAGTGTGACTACGAAGATGGCTCGCGGTACTACACTAATACTACTACTTCTTAGTGTGATCTACTGAATAACTGAAGTGGTCGTCTTTATTGGGAAAATTGTCAATTAGTCAATTAGGGATTTGGGAATTGGGTGAATAACTGGATATAGGTATAGGTGTAGGTAGTGGGCTACTGGGCTTATCACTTAATTAATGGACCGAAAGTACTGGACTCGTCACACATGTATTGTATTATGTAAATGTATATAAAATATAAATGTGTTAAATAATATTCAGTTTTTCGGTTAACCTAAAAACAATTAACTAAAAATCAAAAATCGGATCGAATTATCGAGATTTTAAAATTTGAAACCGAATCCGATTGAATAAATCGAAAAACAGAAACCGAAATTAAAAAAAATCAGTTCGATCGATTTTTTCGATTTCCACCAAATTATGCCCAGCCCTACACGCACGTGCTTGAGTTTTAAGATAATTTTTTTCACATTTCAAATACGAATTTTTAACCTCAATCGTGTATGTTTGAATTGTTGTCAAAAGTGGGTAAAATTATATTTAAAAACTGTTATACAATGGGCATTAATTAAATGAGGACTCCAAAATGAATATTTGTATACTTCGCCCCTATTATCTAGCTTAGTAATATGGAGGAAATTGCATGGTTATGTACTACACCATTCAAATTTACATGAGATTGTCCCTTTTAGAACATTCATGTTTGACACTATTTCATTTCTACACAACTTTTATAGTTTTCAAGAATTCAAATTCATTATGATTCAAATTAAAACTTAGTTGTGATGTTTCTCTATCAGTCTTAACTTTTCAACCGCTAGTCTAACATTTTCTCACTAATACTAATAAAATATAATTTCAACTTCACATCTTAAATTATCTGTTTAGTCAAACAATAAGGAAAATTTACTTCCCGCATATAGTTAAGACACTATATTACCTCCTATAAATATATTAGTCAATAATTATGCCACGATTCGATACCACGGGTCATGATAGCACCTTCTATAACCCACAAGTAGGTAAGCCAATTCGTATCTCGGAACTGCAAGTAATGGAATTGAGGGTAGAAACTAAATAATACTAAAAGCATAATAGGTACAACACGAATAAGCAGAAGCAACACAAATAAAATATATACACCTCAAAAATACGATCCCTCCCAGAACCTGGACGTCACAAGTACAAAGCTACTAAAAAGTATTGATACAAGTCCCAAAAGTGGACCACAGAATAAAGAGTATCTCTAAAAGTAAAAGACTAGTCAAATATGTACAGATGTAGACAGGAAGATCCAAAAAGGCCAAATGCTCACCCCCACCTCCAAAATAAACTGTAATTGGTCTGAATCAGCGTCGGTAACTAGTGCTCGAACCTGCATCACGAAAATAGATGCAGAGAGTAGATGAGTACCAAAACAACATATACCCAGTAGGCATAATAGGCCGACTGAGATTGAAAAGTAAAAGCAATTAAAAAAGATAGAATCTGAGGAAAATAACTGAATGAGTCAAAAAAACTAAAGGAGATGCACACGAGTGTAAGGACTAAAATAACTAAGTACAACTAACTAAACCTAACTAGGCCTCCATTAGCCCAGAAGGTACTATTGTGAAAGTTAAATAAAAACTCGAGCAGACCCCTATAAGGCCGATGAGTACGCAAAATTACAAAAACTACTAAGAACGAGAAACGGTGAGTCCAGCCCCGGAAAAGCATAGTACGAACCTCAAATCGTCGTTAGCCTCCAAGTAACCAATAGTATCCAATTATAACAGCCCAACTACGAAGTCCAGTGTCTGGACCTCGAACCGTAGATGAGTCTCCAAGGGGAAAATCAGAAGTAATCTCTAAATAGCCAATATGGACAGCCCAGCTAAGAAGTTCAGCGCCTGGACCTCGAACCGAGGCTGGGTCTCAAGGGGCAAGAGTCTGTAATCTGATAAGTCATCTCCATAGAGGATAAGCGAGCAGTATGACCAGACCTTGAATCTGCGATGGTAGAGGTTGTCGAATAAAGTTGTGTCATCTCGTCATCATGAAATCATCGTGGATCGACGTCCACTCTCAGATAATCGATTTAGCACTTTAAGCTTGACCTAAATTTGATCTTGAATAGCCAAATGGGGCCCACAGCTCAATGAACGAGCCGTAAAAGAGGAAAAGAGGGTAGAAGGTCATCAAAGCTGAGGCAATGCCTAATCTAAGACTCAACTACTATACTGAAGTCTGCTATTCTAGTCTACAGAGAGCTAAACCGTCTGAATTTACATCTAATTAAAGGTAAGTCCTAATGGCTCCAAATATCTCAAGTCTAAAGCAAGCACTAGTCTACGCCTGGACTAAGGCCAACATGCTCAATTTCAACAGAAAATAGTAATTAACAAGGTCACAAGGTATGAATGATCGCATCTAAAACACCAGCATGTCACAAGTACTCGGTACAACTAAAAAAGGCCTAAAATAGGATTTCTACACTAACAGGAATACTCAGTTACCCAACCAACCCAAATTCTAAATAATCTTCATGCTACCACATAAACACCTCAGTCTAAGAAGAGGAAAGTTGTAGCTACCTTTAGGTCGATCACGCACTCCAAAACTAAAGAACAGAGATTTCCCTTTTCGAACAGCCTCTAAACATTGCCACACTATCAAAAATAGGTTCACAACATTAATACTGTTGTTTTGACATTAAAATTACTAAAAATGGAGATGGGTCATTTCTGGAGTCAAAATCGAGAATATGGGACCCACTCTTGTAATTTCAAAATTGACTCTGTGAAAAGGTCGAATTTACCACCCCAAACTTGTGTTCCAAAATGGAACACAATTTGGAGCTTGGAACAGTCCCAAATGACATATGCAAGAAATTCTCAAATTTAAGCTTTAAACACAACAAAACCAACAGCTATAGGCTCGATTTTACTCAATCGACAAGTCCCCAACACTTTTCAAAGTTTCCCACACGTTCTCCTAGCAATTACCATAAACCAAGCTTTGAATCACCTAAATTAGAGCTCTCTACCTCAAGTTATGAATATTTGAAGTTATGCAAGGAGAGTTGATCGCGTTGGTCTCTTATTTAAGAGAGCAGACGAAAAAGACCTTCGTGAACGCGGACAAAGTGGACCATGAACGTGGAGTGGAGGACCACAGACCTCCACAAACATGAAGTAGAGACAGGAAATGCTGAGAGGAAAGGGGCTGACCTCCACGAACATGGCCTGAGGCCTATGAGCGTGGAGAAGAGATCAACATCCTTCTGTGAACACGGCCACGGGCTCGCGAATGTGGAGAAGAAGAGGGAAGAGCTCCGCAAACATGGCCTTGGGTCCCGCAAATGCAAAGAGCAAAATTCCCTTGCATCAGCAACTGCTGCAACTCAAATTTTGGCATAGTCCAAGTTTCCGATGGGCTGCTCATGATTCATTCAGAACCGTATGCGCACAAACGAGATATGCTATCCCTTTAAATTTTGCGTTTTGAAATCAATGGAGCAGTCAAAATTTTGATACTAGGTCATTTTAAAAAAAGTGGGTCCCACACCTAAGTGCCATTTTTTTTCAAATTCTACAACAGGCCTCGGGATTAGATCGAAAGCATCGGAAAGCACATGAAGGGTCATTCTACACCAAACTCGACATTCAAAACCGCGCTGACGGAATTTTAATTCAAGCAGATTTTCAAAGAATGTTGACCAAAGTCAAACTTAGGACAAATTTCAAAGGTTAAAACACCTAATGTCCAAATTTGCGCCAAAAGTCTCAATACTTGTGCCGACCATGCTAGTAGCCTAATTTGTCCATGATCTGATGGAATCGTCAAAATTCCATTTTGAGGTCGTTTACTTGAAGTTATGATTGAAATCAACTTTTCAAGTTTCAAAAGTTCCAAAATAGGGAAACAAGCATAAAATCCAAACGAACGATCATGCGACCTTAATGTCAGCAAGTCATAAATGACTTAGGATCGTTATAGAAACACTCTAAATGATGAAATGAATGCATTAGCTCAAAATTAACCTGGAGGGTCATTATAAATTAGTAATATAACAAAATTATTACGACTGATAACACATATGATTTAATCAATATTAAATAAAAATATTTAATTTTAATTTATTTAATAAAAAAGTACCAAAAACAGAAGTCAAGCGTGTTGGGGGGAGTTATCGAGGATATGATGATACTACTATAATGTAGGAATTGATTATTTTTCCAAAAAGAAAAAAATTACAACCATTTGTCTACTCCAATTTTCAAAATTTCTCCATAATATTCTCCAAAAAGATTTTCACTAGGCTTCGTTATCATCATCATTTTTCAACTGCATTGTGCTTTGTGTTCGTCAATTATATATTTTTTTGTTCTTGTTTTTGATTTAATTTTGAATCATGAACAAAAAAATAAATTCTCATTGTACTCCTAGAAAAAGCCCTAGATTTTCCAATAATCATTATTAAATTGAGCCACCCAACTTCAATATACTTACCCAAACACCTGAGAAAGATAGTAAGTGCAAGAAATCAATTTAATCTACTCCTATTGAAATCAGTTCTACAAAACAATGTGACAAAAAAACTGCAAGAATATCATATCTTCTTAGTTTGAAGATTCTGATTCATATTTTGTTCATGAAACGCCTAACAAAAGTAACAAAAAGGAAAAAAATATTATGAAAGCTGAGACTTCAAAAGAAAAAAATCTAAAGTCTAATGTGCCTGTGAATAGGGTTGGGCATAAAATATCGAAGACCGAATTACTGAATCAAATCAGAACTTTTAATAATTGGGTATTAGGTAATTCGGTATTCGATATGGTATTCGAAAGTAAAATTTTAAAATTACGATATTCGAACTTGGGTTTGATATAAGACATTAGTACCATTTGATATTTGGTATTTCCCTTTAACACCTCAAAAATCTCTAAGTTATGATCAGAACCATTCTTCATATGTGTTTAGGATCGTACTGAGCGATTGCTAATTGTGCATAGGTGTTAAGGTTAATTCTTTAGTGTGGAAAAAGATTTGGAGATGAATTAAAGTTATAAGAATCCTCTAACACAAAGTTGAGTTAAAAGTTTCCTTATTGATTGAGTTTCAATAGAAGATTGTATTTGGGTTAACTTCAAATGACTATATATCTTAGAATATTAAAATTTAGGTGAACCATAACCTATCAAATTAAAGTTGTATGAGTCTTCTTTCTAAATCCACCAATTTTATGTCATTTCGAGTTCAGAGTAAGGAGTTATCATCATTTTACTAACATGATGCAGTGCATTTACATTTTGGCCGCCGGGAAAAATACTAAAAAAGGTCATTTTTGTCCTTATACCTCTAGAAAAACCCTAAAACTGATTTCATAGCTCCTATAATCCCTAAAAAAAATATTTACATCTTTTAATTCCTCCTTCTCCTCTCTCAAACCCCAAGACAAGATTCTAAGAAAAATCATGCATAAGACTTCCAAGCAATGTTCTTCCAAATCTTTTTAAAGAATCTTCTTCAACATAAGTTCTTCTCCAAGGATTTTGATCTTTCCAATTCAAATTTCTTCATATAATCATAAATTATTAATAGAAATCCTAACCCTTGACCATAAGATTTTCAAAAACTAATTCAAGAATCTCAAGAATGGATTTCTTGAGCGTTCTTCTTCAAGTTAAGGTTCTTCTTCAAGATTCATGGATCATTTAAGGTATTTAAGATTATCAAAGTGGGGAACTTAGTTCTTCTTCACACCCTATGTATATGATTTTAGTTATTAAGATCAAAGTTAGTTTTTTAACCCTATGATTCATAATTCGAATTCTCTCTACTTTCTATTATTGATTCTTGATTTCATTATCGAAAATATGATATTTCACATCATTGATAATCTTTGATTCTTGGTTCATGCTTATTATTCCACATGGATCCCTTTCTAGTCAAAGTTATTTGAAAATCTAGAACTATTAGTTCATATGAATTTTTTTCATCAATGAAGTAAGTTCAAGAATTTCAAGAAGTATTTTAAGAAAGTATGTTTTTCTTTAAATGCATTATTTTAAAAGAATTTCAACAAAGTATATTTTTCTTTAATTGCATTATTTTAAAAGAATTTCAAGAAAGTATATTTTTCTTTATTTGCATTATTTTAGAAGAGTTTCAAGAAAGTATATTTTTGCTTTAAATGCATTATTTTAAAAAAATTTCAAAAAAGTAGTTTTTCTTTAATTGAATTGTTTTAGAAGAATTGCAAAAAAAAAAATTAGTTCAAGTGCATTATTTCAAGAAGTATTCCAAAAATGTATTATTATTTTTAATTTCAAGTGCATTATTTTATGAAAAAGTTCTAGAAAATTATATTTAGCTTCATGTTCGGCGATTCTCTTCACCCATTGAGTACCAAAGAAATCTCAATTTCTTCAAGTTATAATTTCTCCAAAAATAGGGCTTTTATGATCTTCGTGGATTCTAATTAAAATTTAGTTTCTTCTTCATGATTAGTCTTTAATTGCATAAGTTTGATTATAATATCATGCTTTCAATATATTTTCATGAACCCATAACATGTAAGTATTTTCGTGATTAAAATTATGTTATTTTCAGGTACATGTCTCAAATTATTAGATTTTCGTGAATTATGATGCTTTTAAATAAAGTATCTCTCAGTACATTTTCAGATATCATGATTTAAATATTTTCAGATAAAGTATCTTTCAGACTATGTTTTGTTATCATGATTTATGAGCTACTTAGTATTTCATTAGTTATCAGTATGATTCGATAGTACAAATTATTATTGTTTCTACATTTATGCATTTTTTCATTGGGAGTATACTAAGCAGCGAGTGAACTTTAGGGATGATGGTTTTTGTTTAGCGTACGTGGACCTTTAGTAGAAATCTCAAAGTCCCAGAACTACATGCCACCATAGGATTTGGATCCACATATAGCTCATGATATGGTCCTTACTTGGAAAGTAGGTGTCACGCCTCGGGAGGGTACCCTAGACATGACCAGCACTCAAAGACCATTTCTGGCCTCCAAGAGAAAGTATACTGATGTGGGCTCTTAACGTCAATCATCAAAGAGAGTAGTTTTTCAAATAAAATTGTTTCGTATAATAAATTAATTTTAAAACAATAACTCAAGCGAACATCTCCAATCTACTCAAATCATGTTTAAGAAGCCTCTACTCCCTATTCAGACGGTGCCAATAAAATGTCCATGGCTACCTCAAGAAAAAAAATATCCAACTCAAGAGACAAGCAAATAAAGGGGTTCCTCCGAATGTAAGGAAATCTCACTACAATCAAAAATGGGAATGATCTTCAACGGAGCGCTAGTTGATGATCTCTAGCACCTATATCTTTATCATAAAATGATACAGGCCAAATGACATCAGTACATGGAATGTATGAGTATGTAAAATAGCTAGGAAGAACCACAATCCACAGTACTCAACTCATGCAACTCAACTAAAAAGGGCTTACTCTGAAATGACTCAACTCAATGAAATATGAAATAGGATAACACAATGCTTTAAAAATAATAGACAATAATTGATGCAACTCAATATATAAAAATATAATATGTTATTATTGGAGAGTTTCTCTAACCGACAACCATCACTTATGAGCTAGTGATGGTACAACAAAGCGATGTCGTTGCCACATCGATCCAATACCTTGCTAGGGAAAAGGATATCATATCTCTAGATCCAATCATCAAAGCCTCTTTTGGGACAAGAGAGGCATAGCCTCTATCCTACATTGATTATGTAGTTGTGGGGTTCGAGTCTATCAAACTATCACCCAACTCGGTGCTCAATACTACTCCCAAAAAATATTTGTTCATATTAACATCATCATTTAATTCTCATTGGACTTTTACTTAAACCTCAAACTCATATCAAAACATCATCATCATCATTCCCTCTTCACCAATCATCACATGACTTGGTTAAAAGAAAATATCATTTACGTTTTCATCAAAACCTCTTGTTCAAAAACCTTATTTAACTCTATTTTTAGTTTCATCAAACTTATTAAGATATGCTTCATCTCAATTTGAAAACAATACTTTATTTTATGCATAAAAATCATCAATCTCGACCTCAAGAAATACATGGACAAAGTATGGCCATAACTCAACTAAGGTTCATGTGGATGAATGCATGAATATATGTATCAATTACTCAACATTAGGTACATCCAAAATTAAACGTAGAGGAAGTATAAATTGACATCAAAAACTCAATTCTAGACCTAGGAAAAAACTTAACTCGAACTCAATTTTGAAGAATTTCATATTGGATGTGTGGGCAGACTCATCCCAACACTCTAAGTAGCCTTACATACCTGGTAATCAAAGAACAATTGAAAGTTGGAAGGTGGGAATGAACGTCTGAACCCTAGCCTTTTTCTCTTCCCCAATCCTCACATCAAATAAACCCAAGTGTTTAAGGAAAAATACGTGTATAGGTTACTATTAAGGGACTCAAATTAGTCCCAAAACGTCAGAGTTTTTTTTTGGAAAGGGTGGGGAAAAGACTATATTACCCCTTTAAATAGGTCATCTATGGGTCGTCCTACGACTCATAGAAACTTTTATGGGTCGTAGAAGACCAATCGTAGAACTGGTAAAGGAAAAGGCAAGGGTCTACAACTCAAGTCTTATGAGTTGTAGGCCACTCGACGAGTCGTAAACAAGACTCGTCCTTCAGGTTTTCAAGACTTTGAGAAAATTGAGATTCTGAGGTTTCTCTACGAGTCATTCCTGCTACTCGTAGAAACTTCAATGACTCATTAACTCCACTCATAGAAGTGACATTCGAGTTCAAAAATTTGGTTAAGTGTTAGGTGTTTCTACGAGTCATAGATCTATAAGTTGTTCTACGACTCATAGAATCCCTTACGACTCATTTAAGATCAGACGTAGAAGGGAATCTCACAACTCAGAATTTCTCTAAGTGTAGGAAGGGCCTATGAGTCATCCCTATGACTCGTAGAACTGTCTACGATTTGTAGGTGGCCCTCGTGGTCCACTGGTCAGTCCTTTCATCAATTTTCCTCATAGTTTTCGAACTCCGTCTAGGCTAAAATAACATGAGGTGTGACAATATCTCCCCTTTGGGATCATTCATCCTAGAATGAAGACCAAGCTAAGGGTTTAATCAAGGAACGAATACAATCAAGATTCAAATATTCAATCAATCAAACAATCACTACCCAAATTCAAGAATACATATCACACATTCAAACTCGGAATGAACTTCAAATCGAATATAGAAAAAAGGAATGTTAACATCAACATCATCATTAGGAGGCACGAATAGATGAGGGTATCTAGCTTTCATATGTTCTTCAGTTTCCCATGTAACTTTTTCGACCAACTATTTTGCCATAGAACTTTGACGGACGCTACCTCTTTGGTTCTTAATTTGCAAACCTGACGATCAAGGATCTAAATTGGGATGTCCTCATAACTCAGACTCTCTTTCACCCCAATGCTCTCATTCGAGACAACAAGTGAAGAATCTCCCAAACACTTTTTAAGCATAGAGATATGAAACACAAGATGAATAACCGCTAACTCTGATGGCAACTCCAATTCATAGGCTACGTTACCAACCCTCTTCACAATATGATAAGGACCAATGTAGCGAGGACTAAGCTTTCCTTTCTTTCCAAATCTTATCACACCCTTCATGGGTGAAACTTTCAAGTATACCTAATCATGCACTTCGAACTCCAAATCTCTCCTCCTAACATCAATATAGGATTTACTCTGAGAAGTTCTCAACCTCTTTTGGATGATCTTCATCTTCTTTATGGCTTGGTGGACCAAGTCCGACCCAATCAACTCAGCTTCACTAACTTTGAACCAATCGATTAGTGACCTACATCTCTTTCCACACAGAGCATCATTGAGATCCATTTAAACACTCGAATGGAAGCTATTATTGTATGAAAACTCAATAAGAGGTAAATTCCTATCAAAATTACCTTTGAAGTCGATGACACAGACTCTCAACATATCCTCCAAAGTATGAATTGTATGCTTTGCCTGGTCGTCTGTTTGCGGATGGAAATCAGTGCTAAGGTTCACTCTTGAACCCAAACCTTTCTGGAATGACTTCTAAAATTGAGCAGTGAATTGACCTCCCCTATCTGAGATGATAGACAAAGGAACCCCATGAATTCTGACAATTTCTCAAAGATACAGTCTGGCACAGTCCTCTATGGTATTAATAGTCTTAACTAGTAAGAAATGGGTTGATTTTGTGATCCTATCCATAATTACCCAAATAGAGTCATGATGTATGTGGGGCCGTGGTAGAAGTATAATAAAGTCCATAGTTTTCATCTCTTATTTCCATTTTAGAATCTGAATATTCTGAGCTACTCCAAAAGGCCTTTAATGCTCAACTTTGACTTGTTGACATTTTGGGCACTTGGAAACAAATTCTGCTATATCTCTCTTCATTCCACTCCATCAATATACTTTTCTCAAGTCGTGGTACATCTTTGTAGAACGTGGATAAATGGATTATCTAGAGTTATAGGCTTCTGCCATGATTCTTTTTCGAAGTCCATCAATACTTGGAACACACAATCTCCCTTGATACCTCAACACTTTATCTTCCCCTTTGGCAAAACTCATTACCATTGGCTAGAGAGGTGCACAGATTAGCCTGATTGAAAGTTTGTCTAGAAGAGAACAATAAAGGTGGAGTTAATGTTCAGGATGGGGCTAAATCCTCACTTGTGGCAGAGGTAAAGGAGAAACAAGATCAGGATCCCATCCTTCTCCAATTGAAGGAAGTTGTTCACAAACAAGAGGTAATGGTTTTTACCAAAGGGGGATATGGTGTGTTGAGGTACCAAAATAGATTGTGTGTACCTGATGTCGATGATGTTTGAGAGAGGATTATGGCCGAAGCGCATAGTTCTAGATACTCTATTCATCTGGGCTCTATAAAAATGTACCATGACTTGAGGGAAATCTATTGGTGGAGTGGGATGAAGAGAGATATTGCGGAATTTGTCTCCAAGTGCCTGAATTGCCAACAGGTGAAGGTTGAGCATCAATGACCATGTGGCTTGGCCCAAAATATAGAAATTCCGAAATGGAAGTGGGAGATGATCAACATGGACTTTGTTACGGGTTTGTCGAAGTCCCAGAAGCAACATGATTCGATTTGGGTGATTGTGGATAGAATGACGAAATCAGCTCACTTCTTGGCAGTTAAGACTACTAACACCGCAAAGGATTATGCAAAATTATACATTCAGGAGATAGTCATATTGCATGGAGTCCCCTTGTCTATCATCTCAGACAGAGGAACTCAATTCACTTCCTAATTTTGGAAATCCTTTCAGAAGGGATTAGGGTCGAAGGTGAACTTGAGTACGGCCTTTTATCCCCAGACAGATGGCCAAGCAGAGCGCACCATCCAGACATTAGAAGATATGTTGAGGGCATGTGTGCTTGACTTCAAAGGGAATTGGGACGATCACTTACCTCTCATAGAGTTTGCCTATAATAATAGCTATCATGCGAGCATTCAAATGGCTCCTTATGAAGCTTTATATAGGAGGAGGTGTAGATCGCCAATTGGATGGTTTGAGGTTGGTGAAGTTGAGTTGATTGAGCCTGATTTTGTTCACCAAGCCATGGAGAAGGGGAGATTCATTCAAGACAGGCTAAAGACAGCCCAAAACTGCCAAACATCTTACACCGACGTAAGGAGAAGAGACTTATAGTTTGAGGTGGGTGATTGAGTATACTTGAAAGTGTCACCCATGAAGGGCATCATGAGGTTTGGAAGGAAGGGAAAGCTCAGTCCTCGATATATTGGTCCTTACCAGGTTTCGAGGCGGATTGGGAGTGTTGCCTATGAGTTAGAGTTACCCTTAGAGCTGGCCTCTATTCATCCGGTATTCCACATTTCGATGTTGAAGAAGTGCTTAGGCAATTCCTCGTTGGTAGTCCCTGTTATACCCCATTTTAACTCGAGGTCAAACGGTGTACAACATATTGATGATTCCTAAATTATTTAATTTTAAGGAGTCGCCACCTAATTATTTTTTAAGGTAAATTAGGATACCTAAATAATTAACTTATTCAAAGCTAAAAAATGATCTCCGATTAGTGGTCTACTTAGCTTATGAGATTCTAGATAAGGGTTCTAGTTATCCTAAAGGGAAGGGGTTAGGCATCCTTCAAGATTCGTTAAAAACGATTACCGGCCAAACTTAGGTTAAATGATTAAAATTATAAAAAAAGGTTGCTCAAAAGTTTTGAAAACAAAGCTTAGTAACTAATTGAGTGTTTAAATGCGATATATATATATTTTAATAACTAATCCTTAAAGAAAAATATTGATTTTCTTTTATTATGATGAACCATTTTAATTAAAGTTTCACAAATCTAAATATCCATATAATGTTAGCTATTGCATTGGTGAGAACACAACGACAATAATAATAATAATATGATAAATAATAATAATAATAATAATAGAAATAATAATATTAATAACGGCAGTAAATAATAATAATAATAATAATAATAATAATGATAATAATAATAATAATGATAATAATAATAATAATGATAGTAACACTAAATAATACTAATAACGATAATAATAATAATAATAGAAATAAAAATACTAATGATAATAATGATAACGAATTTAATACTAATAATACTAATAAAGATAACGATAATAATATTAATAATAATAATAGTAAAATAAAATACTACGAATAATAATAGTAACGATAATAATAATAATAACAGTAAATGAAAATACTACTACTACTATTAGTACTACTAATAATGATGAAGAAAATAATAATAATAATAATAATAATAATAATAGTAGATAGAAATACTACTAATACTAATGATAATAGTAATAATAATAATAATAATAATACTAACAGTAAAATAAAATACAACTACAACTCATAACAACAACAACAACAACAATAATAGTAATAATAATAATAGTAAATAAACTATACTAGTATAATAATGATAATAATAATAACAAAAATAATAATAATAATAATAATAATAAGTAAATAATAATAATAATAATAATAATGATGATAAATAGTGATAACAACAACAATAATAATAATAGCAATAATAATAATAATAATAATAATAATATGATAACGGTAAATATAATAGCAATAATACGAATAATAATAAATAGATAATAATAACAATAGCAATAATAATAATAAGAATAAGAATAATAACAATAAGCATAATAAATAATAACGTTAATAACAAATAACAATAACATATAATAATAATAAAATAATAACAATAGTAGTATAATAATAATAATAATCATAAATAAAATATCGATAAATATAATAATGATAATAATAATAATGATAATAACAATAAATAATGATAATAATAATAATGATAATGATGATGATATTAATAATGATAACTATACTAGTAATGATAATAGTAATAACAATAATAATAACAAAAATACTAACAATGATAGTAATAATAGTGAATAAAAAAAAACAAACATTGCTACTATTAATAATAATAATGACGAGAATAATAATAATAATAATAATAGTAATGAAATGATGATAGTAATATTAACGAAGTAATAATAATAGTAAAAAATAGCTATTAATAATAATGACGAAATGATAATAATAATAATGCAAATAATAATAATAATAATAACGAAAATGATAATAATAATAATAATAGTACTACTAATAATATTAATAACGAAAATAATAATACATATAATAACATAATAATAATAATGGTAACATTAATAATAATAGCAGTAAACAAATGTACTACTAATAATGATAATAATAATTACGAAAATATTAATAAACTAATAATAATAATAATAATAATGCTAACAGTAAATAAAATACTACTACTAATAATAATAATAATAAAAACGGTAATAATAAAAATATATACTACTACTACTAATAATAATAATAACGAAAATAATAATAACAATAACAATAATAATATTAATAATAATAATAGTAATACTAACAGAAAAATAAACATTCCACTGCTTCTCTTAATAATATTAATAATGAAAATAATAATATTAGTATGAATAACGAAAATAATAATAATAATAATAATAATAATAATAATAATAATAATAATAGTAATACTAACAGAAAAATAAACATTCCACTGCTTCTCTTAATAATATTAATAATGAAAATAATAATATTAATATGAATAATAATAATAATAATAATAATAATAATAATAGTAATACTAACAGAAAAATAAACATTCCACTGCTTCTCTTAATAATATTAATAATGAAAATAATAATATTAATATGAATAACGAAAATAATAATAATAATAATAGTAATACTAACGGAGAAATAAACATACTACTACTTCTATTAATAATATTGATAGCGAAAATAATAATAATAATAGTAATAACAGAAAATAAAATATACTACTAATAATAATAGCAATAATAATTAAAATAATAATAATAACGACAATAATAATAATAATAATAACAATAGTAAAAATAATAATAAGGATATCGGCTCCATGTGAGGGAATGAAGATTACATTGAAACTCCATTTTTGCTCCCGAAGTGTTCATGCAAACAAAAAGAGAGTGACGAAATTAGGAGGCTAGCATTTTTAGGATAATATTTAAGCATAATGACAACGAATAAAACAAAGGAACATGAAGTAAATATTACCTGTTGCAGGGCAGTGAACGGGGATGATTTGGTCATGAATCTACCCTCGTTTTTAAAAATAAAGCTAAGTGCAAATTCAAAAATACTTTGAAAGAAATATTCAAAATCAGTGTAAGAGTTTATTTTTTTTGTCTGCGTTTTTTTTTTTTCTTCTCCTGTCCGTGTAAGTGTAAGCCCCCAATTGTTCTGTCTAATCCCTCTATTTATAGGGAGATAGAAATTAAAAAAAAAAAAAAAAAAATAATAATAATAATAATAACGGATGATTAAAATAATGCGGAGTGGGCGAAAATATAAAATAATGCGGAACGGCGGAAAAATAATAATTAACACGAAATGGGCGGAATATTTAAATAATACGGAATGGGCGGATTATTAAAATAATACGGAACGGGCGGATTATTAAAATAATACGGAACGGCGGAAAAATAATAATTAATAGGAAATGAGCGGAATATTTAAATAATGCGGAATGGGCGGATTATTAAAATAATACAGAATGAATAGAAGAAGAAAAAAAAATAGTTGAAATATATATATATATATATATATATATGTATATTGATGGGAAATTAATATATTTATATTTATTTATTTTTCGGATGAAGAATAATTTTTTTTTTATATATATATATATTGAAGAGGGGACAAAAGATTATGGGTTAATTAATATAATATTAATATAGGGTATGGGGAGGGGGCACGCGTGTATTTGTTTATTATTTCGGAAGAATATATATGGGGAATGGGGTGCACGCTTGGATTTGTTTATTATATATATATATATATATATATATATATATATATATATATATATATTTTCGGAAGAATATATATGGGGACGCGTGGTATAAATTAATATTATTTATTTTTATTTCATCAATTATTTATTTTAAAAATAAAATCGGATGTGAATATATATATTTTGGAAAAGAGATATAATATTAATATGGGTATATGTGCAGGGGACAAGCATGGAATAAAAAATGGTATAGGGATATGGGAAGGGGGACAAAACATATAATAATATATATATTTTATTTAAATTTTTTATTTTTTAAAAAAAATCGGATGAATTTTTATAATATATATATTTTTTATTTTTATTTTTAAATAGGAATTCGGGTGAATATATATATATATATATATATATTTAAAATGGACAAAGAATGATGGGCGGGGCACGCGTGGATTAAAATAATATTAATGTTTTAATTTTTATTAAAAAGATAAATAAAAAATAAAAAAAAAAATCGGATGAATATAATATATATATATATATATATATATATATATATATATATATTATATTCATTTTTTTAAAAATTATTTGGATGAAAAGAAAACAATTATATATTTTATTATTATTTAATGTTTATTATTATTTATTTTTTAAATAGGAATTCGGGTGAATATTATATATATATATATATATATATATATATATATATATATATTAAAATGGTACAAAAGCGCGGCGGAAAATATATATATATATATATTATTATATTCATTTTTTAAAATTATTTGGATGAAAAGAAAACAATTATATATTTTATTATTATTTAATGTTTATTATTATTTATTTTTTAAATAGGGGACAACGGGTGATGGGCATTATTAATATAGTATTAATATATGTATGGGTAGTAAATTAAAATATTTTTTTATTATTATTATTATTATTTAATTTTATATATATATTTTATTATTATTGTATTATTATTATTTTTTGTAAAAATTACGTTGTTGAGGGTAAAAATTGGGTGTCAACAGCTGTCCCTCTTTGACCGAAGACGATGAAAGAGTTTTTGGGCAAAGAAGTTGACATAATAGCCAATTTTGTCCCGGCCATCAATGTTGAAATGAAGTTTATGAAAAATGAAGCGAAGCAAAAGGGAGCGTATTGACAATATAAAGAGATAAAGTGGAATTAAAAACCTGAACTCGACAAGGGGCGAGAATATTGGGAAGAACGAAGTAAAGCCTAACCCCAAAGAAATCGTCCCAATATGAATAATGGCGAGACTGGATTTTAAAACCTGAATTATGGAAGTAGGTTGAGTAGAGTTCGAGAGTAGATTCATGACCATTGTTGGTGAGTTTGACTTTCCAACAAACATCCCCCGTTCACTGCTTAGAAACAATTCCACGTTATGCTGCGATTTCTGCAAAACTTAAACTTGATAAGACAATTAGTAAATATTAAATATAAAGCAATGTGCAATAAGCTTATGGGAATGACACCTCTAGAGTGCGAGTATATATAATGCGGCCTTGCGAACCGTAATGATTAAATAAAGCCTATGAAAATAGGGTTAGCCGATGACTCATGAGAATGATGCCTTTTAGCAATGATTAATGAAATGAGGCCTTAACCCAAATAATTTATGAAGATTGCAACTTCTCAAGTCAATGATTAATGAAAATGACGTCTTTGCAAATATTGCAACTTTTGCAAGCGTTTTATGCAATTGTATTTAAAGCATTTGTGCAAAGCAGTAAAAAAACAATTGAGAGCCACTTGGAGCGCAATAAAGCATTTGAATATATCGAAAAGCATTAGTGCAGTGCATTTGAGAGTATTTGTGCAGTGCGTTTGAATATATAAGAAAGCATTAGTGCGGTGCATTTGAATATATAAGAAGCATTTGTGCAGCACGTTTGAATATATCGAAAGCATTTGTGCAGTGCATTTGATAATGTTTGAAAGCATTTGCAGTGTATTCGATAATATTTGAAAGCATTTGTGCAGTGCATTTGATAATATTTGAGAGTATTTGTGCAGTGCGTTTGAATATATAAGAAAGCATTTGTGCAATGCATTTGAATATATTGTAAGCATTTGTGCAGTGCATTTGAATATAGTGGAAAGCATTAGTGCAGTGCATTTGAATATAGTGGAAAGCATTTGTGCAGTGCATTTGATAATAGTGGAAAGCATTTGTGCGGTGCGTTTGATAATAATTGAAAGCATTTGTGCGGTGCGTTTGATAATAATTGAAAGCATTTGTGCAGTGCGTTTGATAATAATTAAAAGCATTTGTGCAGTGCATTTGATAATAATTGAAAGTATTTGTGCAGTGCATTTGATAATAATTGAAAGCATTTGTGCAGTGCATTTGATTAATAATTGAAAGCATTTGTGGAGTGCATTAGAAAGCATTGAAAGCATTTGTGCAATGCATTTGATAATATTTGAAAGCATTTGTGCAGTGCATTTGATAATATTTAAAAGCATTTGTGCAGTGCATTTGATAATAATTGAAAGCATTTGTACAGTGCATTAGAAAGCATTTGTGCAGTGCATTTGAATATATCAGGAAGTATTAGTGCAGTATATTTGAATATATTAGAAAGCATTAGTGCAGTGTATTTGAATATATTAGAAAGCATTAGTGCAGTGCATTTGAATATATTGGAAAATATTAGTGTAGTGCATTTGATAATAATTGAAAGCATTTATGCAGTGCATTTGATAATAATTGAAAGCATTTATGCAGTGCATTTGATAATAATTGAAAGCATTTATGCAGTGCATTTGAATATATTAGAAAAGCATTTGGGCATGCATTTAAAGAAATTTCAAGATATTATACACTGCAATACCCGCATTAGAAAGGTGAGCACCTATGGAATGTAATGCAATACCCGTATTAGAAATGTGAGTGCCTATGAAATGTGCTGCAATACCCGCATTAGAAAGGTGAGCGACTATAAAATGTACTGCAATACCCGCATTAGAAGGTGGGTGCCTATGAAATGTACTGCAATACCCGCATTAGAAGGTGGATGCCTATGAAATATGCTGCAATACCCGCATTAGAAGGTGGGTGCCTATGAAATGTGCTGCAATACCCGCATTAGAAGGTGGGTGCCTATGAAATGTGCTGCAATACCCGCATTAGAAGGTGGGTGCCTATGAAATGTGATGCAATACCCACATTAGAAGGTGGGTGCCTATGGAATGTGCTACAATATATGTTGTATCCTATTAGAGGGTGGATGAACTCATATCCTATTTTATGGTGGATGAACCCATATCCTATTAGAGAGTGGATAAACTCATATCCTATTTTAGGGTGGACGAACTCGATATGTCCCATTTTAAGGTGGACTAACCCAATATATGGTGCAAACTTGTAAATATGAATTTTGGTGCAATGCATTGAGATTTGTGCAATTTGTTTGTAGTAGAAAACATTGATAATCTAATATGGAAGGCATGTTGCAATGTCTTTGCAATACTTAATATTCAAAATGCAGTGCAGAGCTCGGTGTACTGTCTTCATGAAAGCAAAATTCATAATATAGTATTTGCAAGCTTGATGCAATGCCTTGTAGTAGCAATTATCCCACGTATAATGCCTCTTGTATTAGCAAACATTAACAGTGCAGTGTAGCATTAACGAAAATTCCTAATGTGTTGCTCATAATTTAGGAACCTTCCACCTTGGTGACATTGATTTTCAAGAGATTCCTATGCTCAAAGAAAATTGTGAATTTCATATTTCATTCTTGATTATGTTGCACCATTTGAATCTTGCGAATTCTGGTTTGATGTTGGGCCTCATGGTGCTGTCATTCAAGAATAAATAAAAAATAGCCTTTGCATTATTCAAAGAAAATTTGTTAGTATAAAATAAAATGGTTGCCTTGCATTGAACTACGAAGTTTTGGCGTTGAATCTGCATTTCTTGTTGCTATGGCTTTGAAGCAATTATGGCGTGAATATGGCTCGTAATCATAACCTTTGTATTTTCGAAGGATTATAGGTCCTCTGCAAAGCTGTCCCAGTTTTGCTTTTGGGAAAAGTGAATTTTTTATTTTATCTAGACCGAACCCAACATGGGCACCTACGTATCCCGCTATCAATGGGAATCAGATCACACGTAGTTCATTCAAAAGTCTAGAAAGGATAGCAAAAGAGTAGGTAGAAGATGAGAGAGAAGGCATGGTTAAACAAATATTTTGAGTTGAGCCGGAAGCCTTAGTGGTGGTAGGAAGAAGGCTAAAGGTATTTGTCAGATTGACTAATACATTTCTTCGAACCACATTCTTCTCGTTATCATCATTTTGTGCTTGCACTAAACCCATATTGTTGTTGAATGTTTTCAATTCTTCTGTCATTATATTTTCCCTTAATGCAGATTCACAGCCAAAACAATATTCAATGCTAGACAAAAATAAAAATAAAATTTTAGAAACGAAATAAAGTGTTAGCGCATGAGAATATACAAATGAAGATAAAGTAAAAAAAAATCATGATTTTGTAGAATAAGAGCTCTAGACTAGAGAAAATGATCTAAGTTTAGAACGAATTGACGAGAAAGGTTGACTTATGTCAAACAAAAAATGTAATATTTGGGTAAGCGCAGAGTAGGTATGCAGCAGGTCAAGAATAAAGCATTTAAGAGTGTGATTAACAACTGATTAATGGATCTAATAAGGAAGGTTTTTTTAATAGAAAATATGTCAATACGAATTTGTTGAAACGCTTGAGATTAAGATAATTGATAAGGAAATTATGATCAATCAAGCGCACAAGGATTGGACTTGCTAAATTGAAGGATTGCGAAAAAAAAATAATAATCTATTTTAGTACGGGCGTATTAAAAATTATCAAGGATGGAAACAATGTCAATTGTAGACCTATGATATTCTCCTCGACTTGCATGTCAAAACTTGGAATTAGCAGGTGCATAAAAAAAATCTTGAAAACCCATTAGAAGAAAAAACACAAGTATTTGAATTAAGCTAGTGAAGCAACAAATGGCATGAAGATCACTAATAAGTTGCAAGAGTTTGAATGCAAAACCTCCATGACGTAGATTAAGTGCTAAATTATTTCTACGAAATATGGAACTAAAAAATATTTTATTGTTAAAATAAGATTATATACGTAAAAGAGAGACTTGAAAGAGCTTGAGAAGAAGGAGAAAATAATAATAATCTAAAAAAGTAGAATTTTGGCACGAGAATAGCAAAATCAACGTGCAAAAATATCAAACCTAAAGATGAACGATTAAGACCATTTTAAAGGACTAAGAAAATAATTTAAAAGCAAGTTGCGGACACAGGTATTGAAAGAGTAAAAGGAAGTAATTTTAACATAATGACAAATTAAAATTAAAGGAAGAAAATCTTAATTGAGGACGCTAAGAGTTCGCACGAGTTTAAAATAATTATGATCTTAAACGATGCTCTAGATTCGTTAAAATGCGGCAAACGTGAAAAAAAATAATTATAAACATGACATAAAATTTATAATAGGTAATCAAATAAAGAAGTAGAAAAATAATTTTCTCTTCTGTAAAAAAAAAACAAAAACAAAGATGATGTTAGTAATAATCAATTAAATTCATGTTGCAAAATAAAAAAAAAATTCATAGAAGTCACATAGAAAGCAAGCATGCAAATATTTATAAAGCACATAACACAAGTATAATGCGTCCTAATATAGGTGACCTCTTTATGCCAGAGGTAGGTCTAACGTGTATTTGAAAAATAAATGTGCCATAATATGTCATTCCATTGCTCTTTAATTAATTAAACAAATCTATCCCCAAAATTAAATACAAAAAATAGAATTAAGATTTATTACATGCCAACAATAATAATAAAATTCTCCATCGCATCTAAAAATCTTCATTCCATTTACATGTTCATGGTTCAATCTCCACAAGATAAAAGCTTGTGATCTTCATAGCTATCTGCATCACAAAAGGATTAGTAATACCCTCCCTCTTAATGTTTAATTAATTTAGATAAATGGTCCATATTCTGGCACAACTATTTTTCAAACAATGCACATACAAATGATAAAATTACTCGGGGTCGTGAACCCACTTGAACATTAGGATAAAATTGACTAATGGACTTAATATATCAAGGATATTAAGCCTCCTATGTTAAATGATGCATGTCCTAAAAATGTGTTGGTTTAGCTCTATTCTGGGTGAATTAAGAATGGGTTTACTAGACACAAGGTTCCCGAGTGGACAACTCGAGTGAGAAAGCTACGCGGCCACACGGAAAAAAAATCCGGACACCCCGCGCATATGCCAACTCTCCTAAATTTGGATTTTGAAGAAAAATTTGTGAGTGCGCAAAACACACCTCACGTGTACGTGTGATCGTGTCAATTTTCCAGAACTGGAGAAAGTATGAACGAAATGACAATTTATATAAAGCAATAACAAATAAACAATTTATATAAAGCAATAACAAATAAACAATTTATATAAAACAATAACAAATAAATAAATTATATCACATGAGCAGGATAAACACAGATTAAGCAATTTAAATAAAATAAATAAATAAATAAATTATTAACCTAAGTCAGTTGTGGTTTAGACCTTTAATCCCCAGCAGAGTCGCCAAGCTGTTATACCCCATTTTAACTCGAGGTCAAACGGTGTACAACATATTGATGATTCCTAAATTATTTAATTTTAAGGAGTCGCCACCTAATTATTTTTTAAGGTAAATTAGGATACCTAAATAATTAACTTATTCAAAGCTAAAAAATGATCTCCGATTAGTGGTCTACTTAGCTTATGAGATTCTAGATAAGGGTTCTAGTTATCCTAAAGGGAAGGGGTTAGGCATCCTTCAAGATTCGTTAAAAACGATTACCGGCCAAACTTAGGTTAAATGATTAAAATTATAAAAAAAGGTTGCTCAAAAGTTTTGAAAACAAAGCTTAGTAACTAAGTGAGTGTTTAAATGCGATATATATATATTTTAATAACTAATCCTTAAAGAAAAATATTGATTTTCTTTTATTATGATGAACCATTTTAATTAAAGTTTCACAAATCTAAATATCCATATAATGTTAGCTATTGCATTGGTGAGAACACAACGACAATAATAATAATAATAATATGATAAATAATAATAATAATAATAATAGAAATAATAATATTAATAACGGCAGTAAATAATAATAATAATAATAATAATAATAATGATAATAATAATAATAATGATAATAATAATAATAATGATAGTAACACTAAATAATACTAATAACGATAATAATAATAATAATAGAAATAAAAATACTAATGATAATAATGATAACGAATTTAATACTAATAATACTAATAAAGATAACGATAATAATATTAATAATAATAATAGTAAAATAAAATACTACGAATAATAATAGTAACGATAATAATAATAATAACAGTAAATGAAAATACTACTACTACTATTAGTACTACTAATAATGATGAAGAAAATAATAATAATAATAATAATAATAATAATAGTAGATAGAAATACTACTAATACTAATGATAATAGTAATAATAATAATAATAATACTAACAGTAAAATAAAATACAACTACAACTCATAACAACAACAACAACAACAATAATAGTAATAATAATAATAGTAAATAAACTATACTAGTATAATAATGATAATAATAATAACAAAAATAATAATAATAATAATAATAAGTAAATAATAATAATAATAATAATAATGATGATAAATAGTGATAACAACAACAATAATAATAATAGCAATAATAATAATAATAATAATAATAATAATATGATAACGGTAAATATAATAGCAATAATACGAATAATAATAAATAGATAATAATAACAATAGCAATAATAATAATAAGAATAAGAATAATAACAATAAGCATAATAAATAATAACGTTAATAATAAATAACAATAACATATAATAATAATAAAATAATAACAATAGTAGTATAATAATAATAATAATAATAATAATCATAAATAAAATATCGATAAATATAATAATGATAATAATAATAATGATAATAACAATAAATAATGATAATAATAATAATGATAATGATGATGATATTAATAATGATAACTATACTAGTAATGATAATAGTAATAACAATAATAATAACAAAAATACTAACAATGATAGTAATAATAGTGAATAAAAAAAACAAACATTGCTACTATTAATAATAATAATGACGAAAATAATAATAATAATAATAATAGTAATGAAATGATGATAGTAATATTAACGAAGTAATAATAATAGTAAAAAATAGCTATTAATAATAATGACGAAATGATAATAATAATAATGCAAATAATAATAATAATAATAACGAAAATGATAATAATAATAATAATAATAATAGTACTACTAATAATATTAATAACGAAAATAATAATACATATAATAACATAATAATAATAATGGTAACATTAATAATAATAGCAGTAAACAAATGTACTACTAATAATGATAATAATAATTACGAAAATATTAATAAACTAATAATAATAATAATAATAATGCTAACAGTAAATAAAATACTACTACTACTAATAATAATAATAAAAACGGTAATAATAAAAATATATACTACTACTAATAATAATAATAATAACGAAAATAATAATAATAATAATAATAATAATAATAATAATAATAATAGTAATACTAACAGAAAAATAAACATTCCACTGCTTCTCTTAATAATATTAATAATGAAAATAATAATATTAGTATGAATAACGAAAATAATAATAATAATAATAATAATAATAATAATAATAATAATAATAATAATAGTAATATTAACAGAAAAATAAACATTCCACTGCTTCTCTTAATAATATTAATAATGAAAATAATAATATTAATATGAATAATAATAATAATAATAATAATAATAATAATAATAGTAATACTAACAGAAAAATAAACATTCCACTGCTTCTCTTAATAATATTAATAATGAAAATAATAATATTAATATGAATAATAATAATAATAATAATAATAATAATAATAATAATAATAATAGTAATACTAACGGAGAAATAAACATACTACTACTTCTATTAATAATATTGATAGCGAAAATAATAATAATAATAGTAATAACAGAAAATAAAATATACTACTAATAATAATAGCAATAATAATTAAAATAATAATAATAACGACAATAATAATAATAATAATAACAATAGTAAAAATAATAATAAGGATATCGGCTCCATGTGAGGGAATGAAGATTACATTGAAACTCCATTTTTGCTCCCGAAGTGTTCATGCAAACAAAAAGAGAGTGACGAAATTAGGAGGCTAGCATTTTTAGGATAATATTTAAGCATAATGACAACGAATAAAACAAAGGAACATGAAGTAAATATTACATGTTGCAGGGCAGTGAACGGGGATGATTTGGTCATGAATCTACCCTCGTTTTTAAAAATAAAGCTAAGTGCAAATTCAAAAATACTTTGAAAGAAATATTCAAAATCAGTGTAAGAGTTTATTTTTTTTGTCTGCGTTTTTTTTTTTTTCTTCTCCTGTCCGTGTAAGTGTAAGCCCCCAATTGTTCTGTCTAATCCCTCTATTTATAGGGAGATAGAAATTAAAAAAAAAAAAAAATAATAATAATAATAATAATAACGGATGATTAAAATAATGCGGAATGGGCGAAAATATAAAATAATGCGGAACGGCGGAAAAATAATAATTAATACGAAATGGGCGGAATATTTAAATAATGCGGAATGGGCGGATTATTAAAATAATACGGAACGGGCGGATTATTAAAATAATACGGAACGGCGGAAAAATAATAATTAATAGGAAATGAGCGAAATATTTAAATAATGCGGAATGGGCGGATTATTAAAATAATACAGAATGAATAGAAGAAGAAAAAAAATAGTTGAAATATATATATATATATATATATATATATATATATATATATGTATATTGATGGGAAATTAATATATTTATATTTATTTATTTTTCGGATGAAGAATAATTTTTTTTTTTATATATATATATATTGAAGAGGGGACAAAAGATTATGGGTTAATTAATATAATATTAATATAGGGTATGGGAGGGGGCACGCGTGTATTTGTTTATTATTTCGGAAGAATATATATGGGGAAGGGGGTGCACGCTTGGATTTGTTTATTATATATATATATATATATATATATTTTTTCGGAAGAATATATATGGGGACGCGTGGTATAAATTAATATTATTTATTTTTATTTCATCAATTATTTATTTTAAAAATAAAATCGGATGTGAATATATATATTTTGGAAAAGAGATATAATATTAATATGGGTATATGTGCAGGGGACAAGCATGGAATAAAAAATGGTATAGGGATATGGGAAGGGGGACAAAACATATAATAATATATATATTTTATTTAAATTTTTTATTTTTAAAAAAAAATCGGATGAATTTTTATAATATATATATTTTTTATTTTTATTTTTAAATAGGAATTCGGGTGAATATATATATATATATATATATATATATATATATATATATATATATATATATATATATATATATATATATATATATATTTAAAATGGACAAAGAATGATGGGCGGGGCACGCGTGGATTAAAATAATATTAATGTTTTAATTTTTATTAAAAAGATAAATAAAAAATAATAAAAAAAATCGGATGAATATAATATATATATATATATATATTATTATATTCATTTTTTTTTAAAATTATTTGGATGAAAAGAAAACAATTATATATTTTATTATTATTTAATGTTTATTATTATTTATTTTTTAAATAGGAATTCGGGTGAATATTATATATATATATATATATATATATATATATATATATATTAAAATGGTACAAAAGCGCGGCGGAAAATATATATATATATATATTATTATATTCATTTTTTAAAATTATTTGGATGAAAAGAAAACAATTATATATTTTATTATTATTTAATGTTTATTATTATTTATTTTTTAAATAGGGGACAACGGGTGATGGGCATTATTAATATAGTATTAATATATGTATGGGTAGTAAATTAAAATATTTTTTTATTATTATTATTATTATTTAATTTTATATATATATTTTATTATTATTGTATTATTATTATTTTTTGTAAAAATTACGTTGTTGAGGGTAAAAATTGGGTGTCAACAGTCCCCATTGATAGTATTGGAATTAAGGATAGCTTATCCTATGAAGAGGTTCCGGTCCAAATTCTTGATCGCCAAATTCGCAAACTGAGGAACAAAGAGATCGCCTCAGTTAAATTCCTATGGAGAAATCAGTTTGTTGAGGAAGCCACATGGGAAGCGGAGGAAGATATGAAGTCTAAATATCCACACCTATTCATGCCTACCGATGAGAATGTTGAAGGTAATGTCCATTTCCTTGACTTGAATTTGTTTGCGCATTATGAGTTTGATTGGTAATTGTTTGAGAATTTGATTGGTTGAATGACTGAATTTTGATTGTGATTTGTTCCCCCAGTCCATTCTTGGTTACTCGTCATTCGAGGATGAATGATCCCAAGGGGGAGATATTGTAACACCCCCCAAAAAAATTTCCCTAAGATTCGGACCTTTCTTGTATTCGGGTAGGGTTGAACTCTATTATTGTGAAGTATATGCTTGAGTTAATATGAGTCCCTGAGTAATTGAAGAGTGTTGGAGGTGATGTGGGGTCACAAAGGACCCCTAGGACCAAGCTAAGTCCAAAAGGTTCGTCGTGGCTAACTTTTTGGATGAGTTCGTTTAAGGGGTCGACTTCTAACGACCTTATCTTTTGAAAGACGACAATCTGGGTGGCCCACGACCTATTAAATTAAAGGTCATCGAGTCTTCTTTCCAACTCCACTAAGAATGTAATTTTTGGGGTTCGGAGTCAAAAGATATGACGATCCTAAGACGAACTAGGTCGACAGGAATTTTAGGCCAGGGTTGCAACTGCTGGGAATCTGGGCTTGGGGCCGTAGTGGCGCGACGCGCCACTATCGCGCCAGGAATACGCCTCAGTAGTTTGTCCTGGCGCGGCGCGCCACTACGAGGTGTGCAGGGTTTTTAAGCCTATTTTCCAAAACCCAAAAAATATGGCCTTGGCGCTGTAAGGGCGCGATGCGCCACTATCACGCCAAGAATATGCCTCAGTAGTTCATACCTTGGCGCGGCGCGCCACTAACTGATGTGCAGGTTTTAGGCCTAATCGACCTGGCGCTGCAATGGCGCTATGCGCCACTATCGCACTAGGAGCGTTTTCAGCCTATTTTTTTTAGAATTTTGGAGAAAGGACAATTTGGGAATTATCCCAAATTATATATGTATCAGTCTTAGCACGTTTTAGGACCATTTTCAATCCCTCACTCTCTCTCTAAAAAGCCCTAGAAATCTCTCTCTCTTCTTCTTCTTCTTCTTCTTCTTCTCCATTTCCAACAAGAGATTGTTCCAAGAGCTTCAAGACTTCAAGTTGCCATTGAAGACCCAACAACAAGGTTTCTTCAAGAATCTATTCTAAGGTATGTAAGGCTACTCAAAGCATGGGTTAAGTCCACCCATGTTCCCTACTCTTCTTTGAGGTTAGATGTCCATGAGAATGGAGTTTCTTTATATGGTTTATGTTGAATGAGTCTTGCCTACTATCAATTTGATTCTTATTGTGATGAAGTTGTTGAGCTAAGAATTTCTAAACCTTCATGTTAGCATGAGTTGATGGAGATGGTTTGTTGATATGTTTTGTTGATTTCCTTAACCATGTGATTATGTTGAATGTGTTAATTTCCTTAAATGTGTTATTCCTCTTAAATTGTTGGTTTAAAACCTTAGAGTTGTGACGAGTCCTAAGAAGGTGATAAATGAGGAGAGGATTGGTTTGTTATGTTTGTGGGATGTTATAAATGCTTATTAAATTAGGCTTGATTGAGTTGATTGGAGGATAGAATTGACGAGTGGACAAGGTCCTAAATGAGACTTGCCATTATGACTTGATTGAGTTGAAATGAGAATAGAGTTGATGAGTTGGCAAAGTCCTAAATGAAACTAGCCGTAAGAGCTTGTTTGAGATGATTGGAGGGAGTCTTATGAGCATGGAGTCATGGGAGGAGTATCGAGCACCGAAGCGGGTGAGAGTATAGTCCATACTTGAACCCCAGAAACTACGCCGCCAACGTAGGTAGGGATGGAACCTTTAAAGTCGGATGCTTCCCGTGGGATCAAAACGTTAAAGTCAGATGTTTCCCCTTTTATTGTCCTGAAATGATAGGACTCGACTAATCGATGGAATCCATGATTAGGGAGGCGTTCATGCCCTGGTAAGGTATGGACGGACGTGACAACAACGTCTGATTGTTGTACTATCACTGGCTCATAAGTGATGGTTGTCGGATAAGAGAAACTCCCATTTAGGTCTTGATAGTGCTCCGAGTCAGTTGAGTTAAGTGGCATGTGAATTGGTCCCGTCTAAACCATTTCTTGTTAGACTTAGGACACTTGAGTGAGTTGTCACTTCTTTATGAGTTGAGATTTTCGAGTTGGTTGATCCTTTTCTGATGCTGTTTTATTCTGCTATTTTACATACTCGTACATTTCACGTACTGACGTCATTTGGTCTGCATCATTTCATGATGCAGAGATAGATACCAGAGATCATCAACCGGCGCACCGTTTAAGATCTACATACTTCCAGCTACTTGGTGAGTCCTCCTAGTTTCCGGAGGATGTTGAGCTCCCTGTATAGTTTTGCGTTGTTTCCTTTATTTTGATTGTTGGTAGTCATGGGCTTGTCATTGGCACCTTCTAGATTTTGATAGAGGCTTCATAGACTAGAGTGTGGGAAGGTTGGACTGTTATTTTGAGGAGTCTTAATATATTTGTTTTGCTGAGTTGATAGTGTTTGGCCTTCGGCCCCGATAATGTGAATAGTGTGTATGATTGAATCCTTCATTGAGTGAATGTGATTGAATGATAGTGTGACTAAATCAGGTGGTTCGCTTGAAGGCCAGAAATGGCTTTCGAGTGCCGGCCACGCCTAGGGTACCCTCCCGGGGCGTGACAGTATTACCGAATACTATACTAAATTGAAGTTTAATTTACCGATTACCAAACCTAAATTTAAATTTTGATATTTGATATCAACTTTTAACTACAATTACCGAATTATCGAATCCAAAATTTAAAAATCCCGAACCAAATATCGAATGCCCACCCTAACCTGTGTAGGGAGCACTTTCCAAAGAGGAAAAGTTGTTCATAAGGTATTAAAAGTTCAATTTTTCTCTAAATATTTTTTAGACCTATGCTTTTTTAAGATTATTTTTTTAAGTGATATATATCCTGCATAAAATATTTGTTGTATGAATTAGGAATGAACTCGAAATATGTTTGTTTTTCTGCAAATTAGGCATAAATAATATTTATTACGTATCGCATAAAAATATTCAAGTATATATTGCATAAAAATATTCTTGTTATTTTTATCAAAACAAAAAAAAATGATGTTATATCAAATTGATACATCAATGAGAATTTTGATTGGTGCATGTGAATATGAAGAATGTTCAAAGAATATATTTTTTTGGTAGATTCAGCACCCTTCATCAATATGTTTAAAATAAGCCCTCAATTCATTAATTTTTGGTTCATTACTTGTTATTAGATTATATACTAAAATTATATCATTAGTGAATATATTAATATTTACTTAAAAGCTTAATAATTCGTTGATATTATTTGATGTTCGAAATATGTATTAAAAGTGGCTCCTACCCCTACCTAACTGATTCACATACCAGTTCATCATTTGTTATCAACTTATATACTAAATATATACAATCAGTTTTGTTCACATATTATGTATAAACAATTTTGTCATTAGCATTATCTTATTTTAATTTCTTTAAATTTACGTTGTTTAAAATTAATTTTATTAATTCAGGAAAATAAGGCATATACCCATTGGTATTTCTAAATTAAAGTTGATGTTCTTGATCAACTTAGGAAACCCTCAACGACCAACAATTTCAACAGTTTAAGGAATCTCCATTTGAGTTCTTCCTCGACATGCGACCTATAAAGGTCCAACAACAGCTGATGTGCAATCTTTTATATGTTGAGACCCAAAATAATAGGGACGATATGTTCATTGTGAATTTGAATAGTACGAAGCTTCATTTCAGGATCAGAGAATTTTCAATCGTAAATGGTTGGTGTAGACACATAAATTTCGTTAGATTTAATTCATCTTAAATTTGGATTAAATTCATAGTTTTGGGTTGAATAATTATTTTGGACTGCACAATTTATAAATAAGTCCATTTTATTTATTAAATTCAAGTCCGAGGTCTATTTCATCTTGAGACCCAAGCTCATGCCACATTTCAAGATGACTTGGCATCCCAGTCAAGTTAAACACCAACAAGAGGATGCCACGTGTTCAAATGATGTGGCGATCCTAGTCAAAATTCAACAACCAATCAAAAAACAACCTTATCACATAGTAGTTGTGATAAACTTGAAGAATTACAAGAACCAATCAGAAGAAGGCAAAAGAGTTCATCCACATTTGGACTGCCTTCCTCCTACAACTATAAATAGGAGGGCTACATAATTTTCTGAGGATATTCTGCAAGCATTGGATAAAAGTTACAACATCAACTACATAAGTTCTTCGAAGAAATAGTCATCGGAGTTCTTCTCGGAGATCGAATTGAAACGATGAAGTACTTTTCGACGTTCCCGAAGATCATACACATCTCAGAAGTCTACATCCTCCTACATTCGAGAAATACGCTATTGCCGGCCCTCGAATTACGGAAACATATTAGGAGAGAAGAATTAAGAGAACAACGGAACTATACTCATTAAAGATTCATCAATAAAATTATTTTTTCTTTTATTTATTTTGATTGCAGTTAATTTTCAGCACTACAAAAATTTGATGCAAATAAATTTGGAACGCCTAGTGGGACCAATTCTGCTCTTCATCTCTTCCTCCTGCAAATCTAAGAACTACAAATTCAACTACTACAATGAACTGCAAAGAAATCAATGATGCTTCATACAAGGCAAATCTCAAAGCTAGAAACATGAATAATCATAGTTCTATATTTCTTTGGAGAAAGGCAGACCTCATACTACGGCTTTTGGGGGCAAAATTCATTTCTTCCCATTAGATGGAATCTGTAATACCCTCCAAAAATTTTCCCTAAGATTCGGACCTTTTTTGTATTCGTATAGGGTCGAACTCAATTATTGTGAAGCACGTGCATGAGTTAGGATGAGTTCCTAAGTAATTAAAGAGTGTTAGAGGTGATGTGGGGTCATAAGGGATCCTTAGAACCAAGCTAAGTCCAAAAGAATTCGTCTTGGGTAAGTTGTCGAAGGAGTTTGTATAAGGGTCGACTTCTAACGACCATATCATTTTAAATATGACGATATGGATAGCCCACAACCTATTAAATTAAAGATCGTCGAGTCTTCTTTCCAACGCCTCCAAGAGTGTAAATTTTGAAGTTCGGAGTCAAAAGATATGACAATCCTAAGACGGACGGGTACTGTAGGAATTTCAGGCCTAGGCGGTGACTGCAAGAAACCTGGGCTTGGCGCCGCAGTGGCGCGATGCGCCACTATCACGCCAGGAACAAGCCTCAGTATTTTGGCCCCTGGAACGGTGCGCCACTACGAGATGTGCAGGGTTTTCAAGCCTATTTTCCAGAACCCGGAAAACTTGGGCTTGGAGCTGTAAGGGCGTAACGCGCCACTATCACGCCAGAAACAAGCCTAAGTAGTTTGGTCCTTGGCGCGATGCGCCACTATGAGATGTGCAGGTTTTAAGCCTAAATTCAACTTGGCGCCGCAGTGGCGCGATGCGCCACTATCGCGCCAGGAGCATTTTTAGCTTGTTTTCCAGATTTTTGAGAAAGGGCAATTTGGGTATTTCCCCAAATTATATATACACTATCCTTGGACATTTTGGGACCATTTTTCAGTCCCTCTCTCTCTCTCTAAAAGCCCTAATATTTTTCCTCTCTTCTTCTTCTTCTTCTTCTTCTCCAAATCCTTCTCCAACAAGAAGTGCCTCCAAGAGCTTCAAGATTTAAGATTTCCATTGAAGACCCAACATCAAGGTTTTCTTCAAGTATTCACTAAGGTATGTAAGGCTAACCTAAAATATGGATTGAGTTCTTCCATATGCCCATAGATGTGTTGGATAGGAGTTGTGAAAGAGTTGAACCTTCTAAGAAGGTTTTTCTTGAAAGTTTTCCTAAACTATAGAATGTTTTTAGATACTATTGGTTGATTGATGATTTTAATGACTTGAGTTACTAAATAGTTATCTTTCATATTATTGACTACAAATGGATCTTTGAATATAGATTTATAGGTATTGACGATATTCTTGAGTTGAGTTTTGTTGGGAGTATGGATTCATGTTTCATTCACATGAACCCAAGATAAGATTTCTTTGTCATAATTGTCTTGAGGTTGAGATGGATGATTTTGTGTATATGTGTATTGATTGGAATGAAAAGAATGAATTGGATAGTTAAGAATGTCCTTTTTGCTTCTATAAATTGAACATAAGACTAAAATAAGGATTTTTAGAGTAGATGTTAGACGATTGATGTGATGATGATATTTTACAATGATGTGACGATAATGTTTGATGATGATGATGATGAGGAGGAGGAGGAGGATGATGTGATGATGATGTGAATAATGATATTTGATGATGATGTGAATGAAGAGATTATGTCGATGAAGAGGTTGTGTGATGAAATGGATTGGAGTCTAATGTGATTATGTGATATATGATTTACCTAATTTGATGTGGTTGGAGTCTTATGAACAGTTTGAAAATAAATGATTTTGGAAACATCTTTGCATAAACTATTTATATACTATTTTGAGTCTAAAGAGTAATTATTTTCATCTGTGATTTAAAAAGAGTTTAAGCATGAGTTGAGTTTGAGGAGTCTTTTAATTATTTTGAACACGAGTATTTTGTGTATAAGTGAGTTGAGTATTTCTACTTTAAAGATGTCGATTTTTGAGATTGAGTCGAGATTGTATAAATTTTAAAGAGAAGAGTTTGATGATTTAAGATGAGTCGATTTGAAAGAAGGTCCAATGAGGCCAGATTTGAGTTGAGTTTTGAAAAGAATCTAATGAGACTAAATGAGTATTTTGAGTACCTACTCACTTGATAGATATGAGCATATTAAGTCTTGGGAGGAGTATCGAGCACCGAATTGGGTAAGAGTATAGTCCATACTCGAACCAATAAACTACGCCGCCACACGTAGGAGGGGATTGAACCGTTAAAGTCGGATGCTTCCCATTTTATTATCCTGACTTTATAGGACTTGGTTGGATTGGATCCATGATTGGTTGATTCGTTCATACCCTAGCAAGGTATGAACGGACGCGGCAACAACGTCGATTTGTTGTACTATCACTCGCTCATATGGTGATGGTTGTCGGTTAGAGAAACTCCCAATTGAATGGATTGTGCTTGATATGATTGGCTTGATTGTGATTATAGATGATTGAGTTGAATTGTAAAACATTGCATAGTTTAATTTGCATATTTATTGAGTTGAGTCCTTTGAGTTGATTGTCGAGTTGATTGTATATGATCAGATTGAGTTAGATGAACTGTGATTGGATTGTACATGATTTGGTTGGATATGTGATTGGACTGGATTAGGCGATATGTGATTGACTTAGAGTTAACGGTATGTGATTGGATTAGATCGGATTGTATATGATTGAGTTAGATGAATTGGATTGGATTGAATGATTTAATTGAATTGTATCGTGCATGATTAGACTGGATTGGATGGTTTATGATTGGTCTCTGTCTAAACTGTGTTCTTACTTTAGACTTATGACACTTTGATTTTGTCTCTCTTATCTTTTCTGATTTTGAGATATTTGAACCGATGTTATTCTTCCTCGAGGTATGTTTCATTCTGCCATATTACATACTCGTATATTCCATGTACTGACGTCTATTTGGACCTGCATCATTTCATGATGCAGAGACAGGTTTAAGAGATCGTCAATAGGAGCACCATTGAGGATCTATACACACTCAGCGTATTGGTGAGTCCTTCCCTACATCCGGAGGACACCGCTTATATCATTCTTGCATCGAGTTAGCCCTTTTCATTTCGAGTTGAGGTAGCCATGAACAGGTCATTGGCACCAATTAGATAGTAGTGATAGAGGCTTCATAGACTAGATAGTGATGGGTCGATTGAGTATTTTGTTCCTTGAATTATTCTTGTCAAACTATTTTTTTAAATGGCAAATATTAGAGTTGATTATTGGCCAATGGCCTTTATTCCTTGAGTTAGATTGATTTTTTGAGTTGCCCACCAAATATTCTCTTTATTTTAAGTCTTCCGCTGATTGAATGGATGAACGGATGTCTGATCAGGCTATGTGGTTCGCTTGGGAGCCAGAAATGGTTTCTGAGTGCCGGTTACGTCTAGGGTACCCTCCCGGGACATGACAGAATCTCTCAAACTGGCTTCAACTATGAGAATTTCGTAGATTCGACAGATTTATTTACCTCAACAAAGGTCAACATCATAATGACTGATGTAGTCAACGTCATGATGACTGATGTAGTCAACGTCGACGAACAACTTGCTGTTATGACACAAACTACTGAGGCATTAAAGAAATCTATTGAAGATAAAGATCTTCAAATAACCTAACTTATGAGCAAATTAGATCTCTATTGCCCTGGAGAGTCAAGTCACAACCTAGCACCGCAAGAAAAAGTTGATATCGAATCTCCCATCAAGTTAGTTGAATCTCAATGCGCAAAGAAATCAGCTTCAGTGGCTACTCTAAGATTCAACAACTACAAGATATGATTGCAAACACCATCAAAGGTCAATACTGTGGTCCATCACAAAGTTCTTTAGGATATTCAAAGCCGTATTCTAAGCGAATTGAGGGTTTACCGATGCCAATTGGATATCAACCACCAAAGTTGCAATAATTTGATGGGAAGGCAAATCCAAGACAACACATTGCATATTTCGTCTAGACTTGTAGTAGTACTGGTACACATGGTGATCTTTTTGTCAAGTTGTTTGTGTGTTCCTTGAAAGGTAACGCCTTTGATTGGTACATGGACTTAGTGCCTCAATCAATTGATTGTTGGGAGCAATTTCAAAGTATATTCCTTAATCTCTTTAACAGCACTCGTCGTATAGTGAGCATGATGGAGTTGACAAACACAAAACAAATAAGGATGAGCCCATAGTAAATTACATCAATCATTGGCAAATGTTGAGCTTAGATTGCACGGATCAACTTTCTGAAACTTTCGCAGTTGAAATTTGCATTCAAGGAATGCATAGGAACCTTGTATATATCCTCTAAGGGATTAAGCCTCAAACTTTTGAAGAATTAGCTACGCACTCTCATGACATGGAGTTGAGTATTGCAATCTATGGAAAAGCATCACATATTTTTAATCCAAGAAAAGAAGCTGCAAAACTCAATGAGTTACCAGAATACCAAGCTAAGGAATCCATGACAATAACTGTGACTTCTACAAAGGCATCCACAAAACAAAGGTTGAAAAAGAAAGCTGCAAATCAACAAACACGAGAAGTAAAAAATCAACCAACGTTGAAGGAGTTACAAGCGAAGGTGTATCCCTTTCCTTATTTCAACGTTCCTATGATTCTTAATGTGCTTCTAACCAATAAAGTCATTTCTCTCCCTGAGTCAAACAACCCAAAGAATCCAACAAAGTCGATGATCCAAAGTATTACAAATTTCACCGCATTATTGATCATCACACCACAAAATGCTTCATCCTAAAGGAAAAGATCATGACCTTGGTGCGAGAAGGAAAGATCATCATTGATGATGGTGAGGAAGCTGATGTAAATCATGTCAGTGTCGAATTTGACCATAATAAGGGTTCAATTTCAAAAGTTTTACGACCTATGCGCCCTGCGTCATCACCAAAACTTGAAGAAGGAGTCATCATGCTACAGTTTGGGAACATTGAACCAGTTGAAGTTTCTGCCTTGAAGAAAACAACACACTCAAGATACATGACTTCTCTAATGACAAGAATGATGATACTTGGACTTTGGTCTCACACAAAAGACAAAAGCATCAAAGGACTTCTAAATTGCTATTTTTAAAAGTTGACACAAGATCAAGTGTTAATCAGCTTCAAATATGCAAAAGCATAAAATCCAACACCAAATCGAAGTACATTAATGCTTCATCACAAAAGGTTAGAAGGACAGCTACATTAATATTATTCTTCCCCAAAATGCTCCTCGATGCACGAGCCTAAACTACAAGTTGAATCGCTCCTTAACGCATGAGCCTAAAATGCAGTTACTCCTGGTCCTCATGAGTTTAAAATGTGTAAGGCTCAAAAAAAAATCACGAGTTTATGTGTTCATCATATTCTTTGAAATATAAAGGTAGACTCGATAGCTGAGTTTAAAATAATATTTGTATAAATCCATAAAGCCTTTTGCAGTTATTTTTACACATATTGTAGTTCTTTGAGTCATATTTCCAACGGAAAAGTAAGCTCATGATTTCGTCCTTCCTAGTTCGAGTTATGGTTTTTCAACCATAGACGAACAAAACTGAAGAGCTGAGCAAGACAGAATTGTGGGCTGACTTTGAAACAATATCTGTACAAATTCATAAAACCTTTGGCCGTAATTTTTACACATGTTGTATTCCTTTGAGTCATATTTCCAACGGAACAAGAATCTGATGATTTTGACAATCCTACGCCGAGTTATGAATTTTCTACCATGGCCGTGCAAAGCTGAAGAACCAAGCACGGCAGAATAGTGAGCTGACTTCAAAACGAAATCTGTACTAATACACAAGTCCTATGGCTGTTATTCTTACATATATTGTATTTCTTGAAGTCTTATTTCCATTTAAATAATAACCTCATGATTCCAACAATCCTATGCCGAGTTATGAATTTTCTACCACGGCCGAGCAAAGCTGAAGAACCAAGCACCGCAGAATGGTTAGCTGACTTCAAAACGAAATCTGTACTAAGACACAAGTCCTATGGCTTTGATTTTTACATATATTGTATTTATTGGGTTCTTCTTTCCAACTAAACAATAATCTCATGATTACGACAATCCTACGCCGAATTATGAATTTTCTACCATGGCCGCGCAAAGCTGAAGGAACAAGCAAGGAAGATTTATAAGCTGACTTTGAGGCAATATCTGTAATAATCCATAAGTCCTATGGCTGTGATTTTTACATATATTGTAGTGCTTGAAGTCTAAACAAGAATCTCATGATTCCGACAATCCTACGCCGAGTTATGAATTTTCTACCACGATCGTGCAAAGCTGCCAAACAGACATATCATATTTGAAAATCGACTTCAAAAATTAATTTAGTTTTGATATGAAATTTTGATATATGGAAGGAAATTAAGTTCCGTTTCTTTAGGATCAAGCGGCTCAAATTCCATTGCTCATACATCAGGGAATAAGTGTTTTCGCAGCCTTGCCAAGTAGTAAGGAAGTGACACATCAAATGGTTCAACGTGACATATGGTGAATCTTCTTGATTTGATATCGAGACCATTTGTACTCCCTCATAAACCTGCAGAAAAGAGGAAAAAAGGATGGAGATGACGGAAACACGTAGCTTCACTTTGGCATGACGGATATCAAGAGAAGCACAATACTTCGACATGGTAGATATTGGTGCCGATAGAACAAAGCTTTGACTTGCGTCCAAATTCTGTCTTGAATATCAATCTCCATTGTTAAGTAACATGTCAACAATGCTGCAACCAGAACCTGCAAACAAAAATAATTGGAGCCGACATTAGTTCAACTGACTGCATGAAGCTCTTGATTCTGCTTGGGTGATCTTTGTCGATAGTACGTGCAGCACAAGAGCAGTAATCTCATATTTTTTCTTGGAGCCTGATGATTCAATATCGCATAATAGATATGACTAGCAACATAGCAATCTTGTTCAACATGGTGGTGCCAATAGCATGAAGCTTCAACTAATGGTCAATTCCGATCTTTACGGACTTGAAACTTCTTATGCAGATGCAACCCTTCAATGGTGAAAGTAAGGGGTTAGATAGAAGAGAAGCCAACAACTTACTTAAAAAAATAAAATACAGCGCAATGGAGTGTTTCAATTACTAAATTGGGAAACTACCATATCAGATTCTTTGTTTCTAAGGCGACCAGTTCGTCCGGCTAGCCAGACCAACGATCCGACAGAGAGGAGGAGAACGTGCAGAGAATTATAGAATCATGTAGAGGCAAAGCTGATGATTAAAAAATTGGGTACAATGCACCTCTTTTTATAAGCTAACAGTCCGAACTTGAATTGAATTCTCGTCCAAAAAGAGTTCTTAACTAATTTTGGCATCAAGAGACCCAATCAAAGTGGAATTGCTATGTTAATTGATTTCCAAATTGTGTGAATTCAATTTATTGATTTCCAAATTGTGTGAATTCTAGTGCAAAGTCTACCAAACACACACAAAAAAGGGAACAGACTTGTTTTTAAGTAGCCGTATGCCATTATTGTTGGAATTTTTGATGTGTCAAAGACAGATATTATAATTGCCAATACATATCAAAAAGGATTCAAATAAGAGTTTTGCTTAAATGTTAACTTGCAAGTGAAAAGAATTAAGTGTGTTGTCCTACGTGGAATACACAATAAGTTATAGTTGCTCTACATCTGAAAATGGACTTCTTTGCAAAGAAAGTGATCAAAGCTATTTCGGAATCGAAATGATCGCAACAAGTTTGAACACATTAAAAAGGGAAAAATAAATGTGTCGGCTTTTCGTCTTCAGATACTTTAAGCCGCGCCTCATTTCAATAAATCTACACTTGACAAGTCTTGAAGTAGGGGCACCTGTAGACACATAAATTTCGTTAGATTTAATTCATCTCAAATTTGAATTAAATTCATAGTTTTGGGTTGAATAATTATTTTGGACTGCACAATTTATAAATAAGTCCATTTTATTTATTAAATTCAAGTTCGAGGTCCATTTCATCTCGAGAACCAAACTCATGCCACATATCAAGATGACTTGGCATCCCAGTCAAGTTAAAGACCAACAAGAGGATGGCACGTGTTCAAATAATGTGGCGATCCTGGTCAAAGTTCAACAACCAATCAAAAAACAACCTTATCACATAGTAGTTGTGATAAGCTTGAAGACTTACAAGAACCAATCAGAAGAAGGCAAAAGAGCATCCACATTTGGACAGCCTTCCTCCTACAACTATAAATAGTAGGGTTACATAATTTTCTGAGGACATTCTATAACCATTGGAGAAAAGCTACAACATCAACTACATAAGTTCTTCGAAGAAATGGTCAACGGAGTTCTTCTCGGAGATCGACTTGAAACGAAGAAGTGCTTTTCAACGTTCCTGAAGATCATACACATCTCAAGGAAGTCTACATCCTCCTACATTCGAGAAATATGCTACTGCCGGCTCTCGAATTCCGGAAACATATTAGGAGAGAAGAATCAAGAGAACAACGGAATTGTACCCATTAAAGATTCATCAATAAAATTATTTTTTCTTTTATTTATTTTGATTGCAATTAATTTTCAGCACTAGGAAAATTTGTTGCAAACAGTTGGTATGGAAAATGATTTCATTTTCAAATCCAACATCTCCAAACAGGCTACTGAAGTTGTACTTTTCCGAAAATGACAAAGTTAAAAAATCTGAATTCGTTGGTGAAGAATATACCCAACAAAATCCTGAATCAAAGTATATTTCTAGTTACTAATCTTCATTTAGTTATATATATATATATTTTTTTGTCGATTTTACTGTATTGATTTTTTCATTGTTTTTAAGTGATCGTGACCTTTACAAATGCGCCTTTTCCGTCCAAATTTTCACCACCAAAGATATGGTGCACTATTTTGAAAGTATATAACATCAAAACAAAATGAAATTTTAGAGGCCTAAATCAAGACCAAAAGTGAATAAATAAATGTTGCATATATTTAAATTTTCTTGGATACTTTAACTCATTAAGCATGCAACTTTTTGAATTGATATTAAATCTGTTATGACATTGGTATTAATTCTGTTTTAAGTAAATTTTTAGGTACGACACTTTAATTTAGTTCTATCTTTTGGGGATGACATTGGTATGAAATCTGTTTTTGGTATGATATTGATATGAATCTTATTTAATTATGTTTTTAGGTGCATTGGTATTTAATTTTATTTTAATTGTGTTTTTTGGGTATGACATTGTTGTCTAATTCGATTTATTGGCTATGAATTCTACGTTTTGGTATGATATTGATATGAAATTATTTAATTATATTTTTAGGTATTGCATTGGTATTTAATTTTATTATTTTTAGATATGACACTGGTATGAAATCTGGGAATGAAATTGATATTTAATTATGTTTTAGCTATGACCTTGGTATTTAATTATGTTTTTTCGGGTATGAAATCTATTTTCAGCTATGATAATGGTATGAAACTTATTATATTATGTGTTTAGGTATGATATTTGTATTGAATCTGTTATGACATTTGGTATTAATTATATTTTAATTTCGTGGTGTTGAAAAAATTATTCAAATGTATGATATTTGATATGTTCAGATTTCAACAAATCTATATAAATTGATATTAAATCTGTTTTTAGGTATGACATTTGTATTAAACATGTTATTAACCAATATGTATACATTTGTTGCAATCTGAAATATATATCTATATCGTACAGTTTAAATATGCTTACACAATCAATTTATAAACACAAATTAAATCAAAAATCATTCATTAAATCCAACTTATGTACATTCCTTAAAAAATCGAATATATATCAATATAATATAGTTCAAAAATTAAATCCTTCTTCACACTATAATTATATAACAAGTTGATAGAAGAATCCAATTCAACAAATATGAACAACAAAAGTCGGTTTATCAACCAATTTTATACACAAGTAATTGTGACAAGCAGTAGCCTTAAATATTATATACTATTTGACTGAAACCACAAATCGAAACCAAATATCATACACCAAATTTAAATTACATATATCTCTTTAAGATTGAATATATATCAATATAATACATTTGGAAAATTATAGTCTCTTTCGCACCACATATCATACTAAATTTTTACAATATTACAGTTCAAAGAATTTGAACACTGAATATCAGTGTATGATCCAATTGATACACAAGATACACTTTACAGACATTGATATGAAATTGGGGGTATGACATTGATATGCCATTGGTATTTAATTATGTTTTTAGCTATGAAAACAAAAAATTAAAAAAGCACATCATATTAATCAAAAAATACCAAAAGACAATTCAAAACAAATGCATACGATTGATTCATTAACTTGAGAAACTACAAATAAAACCAAAACAACACATCATATTAAATCTGAAAATACCAAAAGACAATTAAAGAAAAAAATGGGAAGATCACAAATGGCATAATGATAAATCTAAGCTTCCGGTTGATATTTACCAAACGTCTTCCTATTGTGACTCATTCGCCCACACGCGCTGCACGTTACCTTGCCTCTCTTACGTTTCAATTCACCAAACGCCTTCCAACATTCCATAGGTGGTCTTTCGTTATCTTGGGTACGACACAAAACATTAAAACAAACCTGATGAATCCCACCGACCTCCGTGTTGAATCAATATCGAGCATAAACAACTTTTCATGTTGGAATAATTAACAACAAAAAAATTATGCAAATTGCGAAAAGAAAATTAAAAAAGAACTCAAAAAAATGGAATATACAGAGTATTATAAACGAATCAAACAAATTGAGAGATATTGAAGCGTTCCAAATTTAGTGACAGTTATAAACCCTTAAATTATGGAAACAATATCATAAATATCGATTACATGATTAACTATTAATTATGTTTCAATTTTTTAAAATTAGTTTTAACGCATATTTTAATAGTTGTTAAGTGTGGTTAGAATTCTACTGTTACGTATTGAAATCTAGAAAGTCCTGATAAGACTAAAAGTACTCTTAAATATGCCATTTAGTCAATTTTCTCAACAAATAATATAAAATGGACTAGAAAAAGTACTATTGATAGAACTCCATTCTTCCAAATTAAATTTACATTCTTCTTCACAATCTTGCATGCTATTTATAACCTAAGCTAACATTTTTGTCAATAAAAGAAACAGAAATGTGTAAACCTACACTTCATCCCTCCAAATCGAGTTCAACAGTCATAGAGCAAGCCGTACAGTTGTATTGGTAGTTATGTATATGGGGGGGGGGGGGATTGAACTTGTAAGCCCCCTGATGTTGCTTCCTAGCTGTGTTGGTCTTTGGAACTTCTGATGATGACAGAGGAACAAAAGATGAAAACGTACAATGAGTACTATCCAGGTATTCGCAGCAACATTGGACCATCAAAGGCCTGTATTATAGGTTTCCTCAACTCTATGTTAGGGCATACATATATCCAATCCACGTCAAGGTTTACACTACTTGGTCTTCTCTAGTAAAGATGGCGTAGGCCGACCAATCAATCAGAAAAAAGTAAGCCAGCCTTCTTCACAAAGAGGGTCTTATCAAAATCTCAGACTAGAAGAAATAAATACTAAGTAGACTGCAATATGGGTTCTTTACTTTAAGGTGGTTTAATATATTTGGATACAATGGGTAGGGTAGAATAGTAACTTTTTCAGTCAAGATAAACTTTGATGTCGATACCATTATCAATGAGGGACTGAACAACTGCTCTAATTTTGCCTTCGAATTTGTCCCTATCTCTAGGTGTATAAGAAGCAGTGTATACATCAGCCTCTCTTGCCCTGTCGGACAAAATCTGTCCGACAGACAAGCATGCAGGAATATCACTTCGTGATTTGAGCACTGCCTTGATATCTTTGGAGTTTGTACCAGCTACTGCAACCTGTTTGCATGTAACTCTATGGGTGATTGAGGCTGAAACAAAGCGCTTTGATATGAAAACATCAAGTGTGAACGGTTCCATGTAAGCTACAGTCCGTTGCTTGAAAGAAACATGCTTATTTGGGTTCTTCGATTTTTTTCCCTTCTGGTAAGTGTATGGACGGCTATTGTCATCATCAACAAAATCTTCCACCCCGAAAAAGCTTCTAGGTGCTAAACCAGGCTGCCAAATGAAGCAACAAACTTATTCAGGTGGGAATATTTCAAAAATATCAAGGTCCATCTCGGTAATAAGCTATAAATCCAAGAGCAGATTAAGTTTGATTGCTCATCACACATATGTCAAGCGCAATGCCCAGAAAACATAAATGCGGGTATGGAACCACATTATTTCACAAATGAAGTGGAACCTGTATATCTTTTAACACTTCCTAATGAATTAACATTTTATCAGTACAGCAGTGTTACACAAAGACAAAAGCAAAGCAATCACTTTACAATGTACATACACATTGTGTGCTAACACACGGAAGCACCACACCGTGATACTTGAATGATATATTTTCTCCTTTTTCCATTCCTCCTATTCCTAGAAAATGCACGGAACAAAGGGGAACAGTGTTTGGTATTACAACAAGCCCATACATTAAAACAAAGGAGGAGGAAGGCCACATTTCTAATATAAGCACAACCGTGGCATGGAAACCACAAGTATACAAACATGTAAGCAGGGCTGAGATCAGTGTTACAGATATGGAATCAACAGCATTTCACTTCTCTCTCTTTCTCACAAGTCATTCATTTCCAGGATGAAAGGATCATTCCTTATTTTTTAAGTGAAGGATGGGAATCACTTTGAGCTCCATTCTGAGCCAGATAATGAATGTGGAATTCAGAACTTTAATGTATGTATTTGGCTTGTTTTAGATTTGGTGAATATCCAATCTAAAAACTTAAAGGATTTGTACTCCGATTCTACAATCTCTTCCCTCAACACAATCCAAACTTATCTTTTTCTTGAAGCTGCAGAGCATGTCTGCTTCATTAATTATACAAAAGCAAAGTTAAAAACATAACAGAAGCACACTAAAGAGACATAAGGTCAGCACTTTTTATTAGAGCTAGTTTCTCTAAAGCCCAGATTCATCTATTCATCTAGCCTGTACATCAATTCACTACAACCTTGTATGATATCAAATACAGTTTAACACTAAAAATGCATAGCTTCTTCTTTATTGCCTTGTTTTTGTCAATTAAGCAATCACATATATACATAATACAAGCATTTTTATATATAAGCATCCTCAAAACAGAGGAGAGCCAACTGATTCCTCAACTAAGCAACACCAACAATAAAAGTCCATTTCAACAAAATGGTGGTTGCAGCTAAGATTATAAATGCATTGCAACTAAGAAATAACAAAATATTCTTTACAATTTAGGAATGGACAACATTCTCAAGAACGTACTGTTTGCTGCTTCACCTTTTCATAGCGACATGATTCTATCATCACAGAGTACCTTCCCAGTTACTTGATGCTATATAGAACAACTTTCCATTTAAATATGTCTTAATGAAGATCTAAATACTGCTCGGGCATACTGCTTTTGTCTTGATTGAGATCTTCACAACAATTACTCCACTTTTATATGGTCCAACAATTTCTCAAACACATCCGTACATAACTCTAATATTAGAAGTCTAAAACTATTCAAATTTATTTAATCTCTAATCATATGCCACTGGAAAAACTAGATAATCAAACTTGGGATGGAAGGAGAAACAATGTCAGTGAACGTAGATTTGTTAAGAGTCTAGGCTCTCTAAAGAACAATTAACTCTTGACTCACTTGAGCCTTTATCTCAATATGAAACTGACACTTTGAAACGACAGAGTTCATTCCAACAACCCTTGTATGGAAACAAGAAGATCATACTGATTCCCACGTAATTTGTGGCATTCCTACCATAATATTCACCAGTCGTCTTACCCGAGAGTCATTTGTACGGAAGTTAATGAGCACTTTTGTGCATTTGTTTTACAGACAGATTTGTTTGACCAATAAATAAACACAGCACTGGATAAAACAAACAAGAAAATTCAGAAGTAACAAGTTAGTTTAGCTTAGATTTAAATAGCCATGTCCTATTGCAAAACCATTCAACTCAACAAGGCAGAAGCAAGAACATTTGCTCTCTTTCCTGCCAAAGTTATGTATGCACATATGAAAATAGAAAGGCTACATGAAGTAGTAGCATCAACACAAACCATTTTACCTTTGAAGTATGAAAGCCACGAACTTGCGCATATAGAAAAGTCCTCATCTTCTGACCTCCTCGAGCACACAACATTTCAGAAAATAGTTTCAGCATACTCCCATATAAAAGAGAGACCTTTAATCAATAAGACAGAGTATTAGTTCACCAGTTCTAGTATAATCCCACAAATAGATGCAATTAATTCCATTTAGAGTGTTTTTTCCATCCACTAATTTCAAAAAAAAATAAACACAAACGGACTAACAATTCAAATTTAAGTTGGTTTGTGAATAAAGCAAAATACATAAAGAGGATTCATACAGTTAAACCCAACTAGATTGAAATTGACACTTAATTGATTGATTAGTATTTGAGCTTAAAGTTTGATTTCATAATTTTCTACCAACACAACTGCGTCTTATTTAACAGTATAAATTAAAATTTCAATGTTAGTAGGGTCTTTATGGGCAATCCAATACTCATTGGCTGCCCACCTAAAGCCTACCAATTGTTCTCCATCCATATATACAGCAGAAACACATCATAAGTGAGCTTCCAAGAATTAGGACACATTTCAATCAAGAAAGCTCGTGACCCATTGTATTATTAGTGTTCTTCATCACATCTAAATAGAAAAACATCTACTTTTTAAATTGAAAAAAATGTTAGTGCTCAGTGAGGCATTTTGTCAAACAACTAGCAGACATTCATTAATCAAGACTTTCATCAACACTAAAACTAACTTAGATACATCAAAATGATAAAGAATTGAAGATAACACATGCGGAGAAAGTTTCAATAGGCTGAATTGCTGCGAGGAAGAAAACTTATCACCTTTTTCAGTAAGGTCACTCGTTTTTAGGGCTGGGCATTAGGTCAGTTTGGATCTGTTTACAAAATTCGGTTCAGTTTTTCCGTTTGGTGAAAATGTTAATCCGAACCAAATTAAAATAAATTCGATTTGGTTCAGTTTTAGCAATTTCAGTTCGGTTTTCAGTTTGTGAGATTTTCCCACTATTCCTCGAAATGATATATCTTCTCTTGTCGACAAAGCACTTTACATTTGACAAGTATGATTTTCTCAACAATACCTTACACTTTCCGAAACAAGAAGAATTAAAACAATAAGATGGCATTGGAATAACAACGTGATTAGTACCCAATAGACCATAACCACTAAACTTGAGCATCTATCACAACAGAGATAAAGGAGAAGAAGTTAACAACAATCTTCTTCTAGGCATAAAAAAGCTGTTCCTTCATTAAAAAGAAAAAAAGGGAAAAATACTCACAAAACCTAGCCTAACCTAGCCTAGTAGGAGGAAAAGGAGTTAATTTACCAAATAGAGAAATATGACAGAAATGTTGTGTCCTCCAAGTAGAATTATTCAATTCACACAACAGCTACATATGAACAACTCTGAAGTAGGATGACAGCTACATACATAGAGGGCGACTCTGTGTTTGAATTTCATTAAAAGCTAACAAAGAAAGCAGTCAAAACACGGAAACAACTGCTTCAATCTTTAGCAATTTTCGACAGCTCTGTTTGGTAATGCAGTCTAAAATTAAGGCAGGAGTCGTCGACGTCTCGAAGAGGTAATTTTCGCCTCTGCAAGATTTTCGTGCTTTTACGTATATCTGCAGCGAAGGTGACTTAAAAGAAATTGATAGTTTCAGCTTAAGATTCTTAGTTTCTTGCCTTACCGATGTGGTCCTTGAAGGAGCAGTCCTAGTGTCCGACGAGGAGAAGGGTGTCGAGAGACGAGATTGGAGACGGACTGAGTGACGACGGGGAGAAGAGAGTCGAGAGAGTTTAGGGATTTCAATTTGGGAATTGAGAATTAATTTGGCATATCAGATTATTGATTGGAATTGGCCAATTGGGTTTGAATTTGGGCCACTATTTGAATTGGATGCTATTGGACATTTCACATTTTGACTATTGGTATTTCACATTGGGAAACTTAAATAGATATTATATTAAAAAATTATTTACTATTTATAACAATATCATTGTTATTTTCAATAAACATTTATAATATATTTAAATACATTTTTAATACATATTATAGGAAATAATTTATAAAACACCTATAATATAAATTTTATTGATGAATAATACATTTATCACACACTTTAATACACTTATAAATACATTGTGTCAATTTCTTACAAAGCAAACATAATATATTTTAAAAACACTTATGATACATTTATATCATATGCATAATTCACTTTTAACACATAGTGCAGATTTATCATAATATTGCTATGTATTACTACAAATAATAATAAATAAAAAATATCGCTAAAATTAACAATTATTTATTAAAAAATACTCACTCAAATAATTTTTCCTTCTTGTTTTGTATATTTATTATTGAAGAATGGGCTGAAAGGCCCATCTGAAGTGGGCCGATTGCCAGTCACACTTGATCTTATGTAATACTTTCAAGGAAAAATACTTAATTAAACAAAAATTTCTATTATATTTATTAATTCTCCCTATAATTTAAAAAAATTACATATTTTTTCACTAATTAATAATTTCATACTATATTTCAAGTTATATACACTTAGATACATGTATATTTGCTACCATATACATTTAAATTTTTATTTTGCTTACAAATAAAGAAACATTATCAATTAATTCATCTTTTTTGAAACAATACAGATTTCACTAATTTAGGGCTAATTACTTATCTTTCGGTGAGTTTTTGATATTATAATTTCTATCATATTTTGTTTTTCAGTCAGATACATGTATTGCGGATACATGTTAATTATGTGTATCTAAATATGGAATGTAACTCAAACACATCAATTTAGAAGCAAATAACACATTCTTATCTGGTTTTACGAATTTCTTTTTAAAAAATCAAAAAATTTAAATTTCTTCCCATTTCTTTCTAGCATCAGTTTGTCATAGATACATATAATCTTAACTCATATACATGTACACTTATCATATACATGAACTCTTAATTAAATATACGCGTATATTTTGTCAGATACGTATTTAATTGTGACCACCATCTTTCATCCTGTCCCCTTCATCTCTCTCTCTCCTCTCCGGCCAAAAATCATTGTCTCCAGTGAAAACTCCACCAATCCAACGAAGGGGCGTTCTGTCGGCCATGGCGTTGATGAATTGAAACTTGTCGGTCATGAGTGTCGATGTTCTAAGAATTCTTGGAGTCCAAACATGGGAGGAGAAGGATTAGAGAGAGAGAGAGGGGTGATTTGGAGTAAAGGATTAAATTAGGGAGATAATTAAGTGAGTACAACTCTATTTTAGACTATTTTTAAGGAGTAATGTATTGGCTCCAAATCTAATATATAATAAATAAATAATGAAATAATAGGTAATTATTTGAAAATAAAGATTGAATTAGTAGATATAATACAAATGTATGTCTAATTATGTTAGTTTTTAAATTAAAAATACAGTAGTACAAATTTTATCGATTTTGATTTTTGTAATTTAAACAATGAAACTCGATATGGGTTTCTCTTGTCGTGCTTATTATTTTTATATTAACTATGTTATTTACCCTCATTTTGTGCAATCATAAATGACTTCATTAAATTTTATGAATGATTCTTAACTAATAATCCAATAGGAGAAATAACTTAAAGGTCGTTGCAATATTTTTGAACATAAATGCAGAAATTTGACATTGTCACATATCTCAAGAAGCTATAATGAATAATTGCAAATTTTGTATTTCTTTGATCAATTTTATCTTCTAGCACGTGCGTTTTATGATGGTAACATTTTTTTTCTTGATATAATGTCTTGTCGATATTGCATGATCTATTATAAAATAATTAAGCATCATTTTTCTTTATTTTTGTATACACAAAATATTGGTTATTTAACTTCACAGCATGAACTATACTTTTATGTCAAGTTTAGAGATCTATGGAAGTCAAAGATTTGTCGAGCCTAGATCAATGTTTTAATAGTTTCCTTCCAAATGAACTGATTGGATGTTTTAATTTTCTTGGAACTGACTTCACAATGCAAGTTATTAAGTAACATTTAAGGCGATAGTAATTTTAGTTTTGATGTTTTCTTTTATTTCTCAAATTCTTTTCATGTTGTAGTTATTATGAATAGCAAGTAAATTTACTTCAAGTAATTAGTTTAGCTCATTTTCCATTTTTTTTGTATTTCCAACACCTTTTTCCTTTATATTTTCAAGGCAGAAGGACCTGGGAGGCCTTTGTACTTGACTTCGTTTGTCAGTTGAACCTTGTACTCACTACTTTGCCAACAAAATCCTAAATTCATTGAAACACAGTATTTTAAACCCTTTTGGACAGCTCAGTGGCGCGTGAATTACAACAGATTATATGTCAATTTCCACGTCATTTAAAACTGCCACATGGAAAATTACATGTTAAAAGACTAAAACCTCACATTTCATTTTCTCTTTGTTCAAACAGATCCACATACTTTTCTCACCCTATTTTTTGTCCTTTTACTCCCATGATATTGTCAATTGTTGATGGCATTTGAGTGTGATTTTCAGTCTCTCTTTGTATGTTTATTAACCTCGTCTTAATCTAAAATAATATCTATTTTATTCATTTTTTTTGGTCTTTGATTTTTTGCTTGTGGAATTTTAGTTTTTATGGATTTTATAAGAATTATCGTGGAATTTTTTAAAATTTTGCTTCTTTTTTGGGTGTTTAATGAAATCAGAGAAAATAATTTTTTTGGTGTGATAAAATTGAAGAAAGTAGAAATCTATTTTCTTGGTATTTGATGAAAATGGAGTAAGATAGAAGATTAACTTTTTTGTATTTTTTTTCTGGGTGTTTGATGAAAATAAAATAAAATAAAATTCTTATGTGTATTTGATGAAATTGTAGAAAGAGAAAATTTTCTTTGCTTGATGTTTGATGAAATTGGACAAAACTGTTAAATTAAAGATGAGAAAATTTATGGATCTAATCAGAAGATTAAGGTGGAGGAGAAAGTTTTGTGAAGAGTGATTATTGAAGAAGTATTTATATAGATAGTAGGACAGATAAATAAAGCTAAACAGTTGAACATACATCAAAGATAAATTCAAAAAATTGAAGATGAAGATCTACACAAGTAAAAGGACCTGAAAAAACAAGAATAATAATAGCAGAAATAAAAAAATAATGGGGAAGAAATTTGGAGAGAAAAATTGAAAGAAAGACCAAATTGAGCTCAAATTTTGTTCAAAAATGGTGTTTGACTAATTGGGGAAGAAGATGCATGTTATAAAGGTCAAAAGTGATCAAAATTGACTTTTCAGGAGGCCTCACGTGCATAAAATATGTGTATCACAAGCACATAAGACAAAAATGCCACATAGGATGACATATCACAAAAAGGATTTAAAATAGTGTGTTTCAATGAGTTTAAGGGTTCAGTTGGCAAAATAATGAGTAGAAGGGTCCAATTGACAAATGGAGCCAAGTACAAGGGTCTCTCAGGTCATTCCGCTTATTTTCAATAAGAGAAGTGCTATTTGGCCCAAAACAACTGACCAAAATTTGTCCAAAAATGTACAAAGACCATACCAACCTTTTTCTTTCAAAATAAAATTAAATCTTTACTATTTCCTAAACTTTAAAAATAAGTGAAACTATATTTTTATGCCAAGTGAGTTAAAGCTATCATTAATTGTGTAACGATCTAGCTCATCGTTACTAAAAATATTTGCGATAAAGGTATACAAATCTCTTTCGTCATAAGACTAGGATCAATTCCTTGATATGTGAATGCATTAGTTGTGAATTAAGGTCGTACTATGCTCATATCTCAAAGTTGAGTTGAAAGTGTCTTTTCATTTAGTTTTGGACTTGAGTTCAAACTAAGGTCAATTTCAAACGACCATATCGTTTCGCCTATAATGAATTAGGTGGCTCATGTATCAAATTAAAGGCCTATGAGTCTTCTTTTCAACGCCACCAAGTTTGTGTTTGAGTAAAAAGTTATGCCTATTTTACTGGACACTGTCCAGACTAGGTCGCTAGAGCGTGATTGAGGCCACTGTAGTGGGATCCAACGGGCCATAACTTAAAAGTGGCATATTTTAATTATCTCCGTCTTCTCTTAAGTTCCAAAATAGAGGAGGGTTACCCTAGAAACCACTGAAAGGCTTCTCTAGGCTTGGAAGGAGAAAGAGAATCATAACACGAAGAAGGCTACAACCCATGGATTTCAGGCTCGTCTTCATAGTTTTTTCTTTCGTAAGTCAAGGATCATGCTAATCCTTCTACAACTGCTTGACGCTCAGGTAGGTTAGGTTTCTCAATTGAGTAGTTATAAATTTATTTCCATTGCTTAATATAATGTAGATTGACAGGAGATTTTATGTCTAGGCCTTCGGACATGGAGTCTGGATGGTTAAATGATTGTCAATTATTGTTTAGAGTGGGAATGCGTGCTGTGGGTCATGATTATTATGTGACTAGTGATAAAGGTTCAATATTTGAATGTTAATCTTGGTGAAACTATTTAGAAGGCCAATAATTTTTGTGAGATTAAATCGTAGACAATAGTTGGGTTATAACAGAATCCTGAGACTTGGGTATTGTGGGCTATTGATGTATATAAAGGAATGTATTTATACAAATAACTATATGTGTTTATGCTGATTATTCTTTGTGAATTACTTGAGTAATGTGAATCATGAAATAAATGGTGAATGTGAATGACTTAGTGTTGATGGATCTCTTGCCATGAATCTATTTGATTACCTGTGGCTGTAGGTTATGGTTTAATCCATACGTAGAGAGACTCTTAATAAGGATTGAGTAATGTTGTGATGTTTACCATACATTAAATTGTTGTGGTTGAGTGATTGATATGTTGTTGTGATTGGTCTGCAATTCCAAGACTGTGAAATCTATAATCGTGAACTTGCTTTACTAAAAGTGATGCCTTCAATAAAGAAGGCTCGATAAAATATTATTAATGAAGGAAAAGATAGAATGAAACTAATGAAATGAATAATTGTGAACAATTGCATGCAATGAACATGTTACTTGATTGTGCAAGTGTGTGAACTATTTGTTATGGACTGTGACTGTGGTTATGATTGTGATATTGGATCGAGTGTCACATTTCGACACATATATTAGATCGGATGTCATATTCTGATAAAGATATTAGATCGAGTGTCATGTTCTGACACATATATAGGATCAGATATCACATTTTGACACATATATTGGATCAGGTGTCATATTCTGACATATATATAGTTTGGGCGTGAGTTCGATGAAAGAAACATTGTGTAGTTATCATCTATGAATTGATCTTGACTATATGGGTGATGATAGAAAAACTGATCCGAATATAATTAAGCATGCCCATCCTGTATAATAATTGATATGAAAGGACCAAAAGTCCAAGTGTTACCATGTTGACTGTTGTATTTGAGATTTACCCAGTGAAACTGTATATTACTCCTGAAATGGTAAATTGATAATGTGTTCCTGTATATGCCTATTTGGATTATGTTATGGGTGCTAGATGCGTCTGTATAATAGATATGAGGTCATGGGTAAACAAGTGAAGAGCCGTTGATGTGTTGTTTAGTGGGATTAGTGACTTTGAGTTAGATATTGACGGTGTTCTGTTGGTACATGTGTTAAATGGGAGAATTTAAAAGAATTCAGAGATTATGTCTCTATATAGGCCGTTCTAGCGGGAGGAATCCCACTTTGGTGAGGCCGCCAGAGCGGAATAGGTCCCACCATGGCGGGCCAGTATGATTATGAGAGGAGTGTTAGTCCACCTAAATGTTTTCCTCTTTCAAGAGAGATGTTAATTATTCTAAGGGCAGGTGTTAGTGTGAAAGCTAAAGATAGTAGACTAGTTAGACAAAGTTAGAAGTGGCTCATAGTTTGGAAACTCCTCTATGTGATAAAAGGGCTACGCCTTGATCTATATTAGAGTTGGCAGCGGACCAACTAGAAGGGATAAGAGTTAGGCTTGAACGACTTTAATAGGGTTAATGGGAATGATAAGAGTTTGTGCATAAGGGTTTGACAGTGTATTTCCTCAAGAACCTATTTTCTTCTTGTCAATTTCTTTATATTATGTGGTGGGTATCAGGTTGACCGATGATGCCTACCGGTATATATTTTTTATACTGATACTATTCTTGCTATGCCTCTTGGTATAGTCTGGTTGCAGGGTCAGTGATGTTTCTTAGGTGAAGACAAAGATGATTCTCCAACAGCTTCTACTCTTCCTTCCTTATGGTTGGAGTTGTGTCATTACTGTATTCATACTCTATATCTTTAGAAGCTCTTGTACCTGTTTATACTAGTATTCTTGGGGTGTTAGATTGTTCCTAATAATAACCTTGGAGTTTTAAAGTTAATATATAGTGATTCCCTAACTCTTTTAGCCTATTATTTGTATTTTATTAAACTTCTGCATGTTATTTCTGTTTATGGGATTGAGGGTTCTCCTACTTAGGTGTTAGAGTAGGTTCCCGCATTGCCAGGTGGGTTGGGTCGTGAAAATGTTCTCCCATAATACTCACATAAACACTTGCATAATTATTTTGTCTTATTTAGGTCTTGACATGCTTTGGTTGATTCTGATCATGGTACCTTCAGATTATTGTCTGAAAATGATATTGCTCCTTATAGGGAAACTCATAGATTTATGCATATTGGACTGATTCAGGTGGCTAGGTTTTAGCCAACATCCTCTCTTAGTTTTTCAATTTTGTAAATCTCTTTGTAAAGTTTTATTTGGAATACAAGTGTTCATACTTCAAGATCGGAGCTTATTTAAGGCATTTTTCTTGTTGTTTATTTTTATAATCTTTAAATATATTGTGTGTTATACCCCAAATATTACCAAAATACCCCTAGAGAATAGCACACTCGCATAACATATTATCTATAAGACCCAAAAATTTGAAAAGTCCTAAAACGAGGAACAAATGATAAAATTCTAGAAAAATGCAGAAAACTAGCACCAAGTGATGACCATGACCACGGAAGGCCATCTGGGCCGTGGTAAGAACCACGCCTCGCGGTGAGACACCGTGATGAAGGTTCTAAAATCCAACCCTGCAGAAAGGGACCACGATGAGGGACCATAGACCGTGGTGAGCACTACGGACTGTAGTGCCCTCCGTGGTGACCCCTCCCCTAAGGCCTCAAAAAACTATCTAAGGCAAGGACCATGAACGGCCACCATGGGCTGTGGAGCTCTTCACGGACCGTGGTATGTTCCATGGTGGTCACTTCTGCAGGTCCTACACCTCAACTATGGTTCACGGACCATGATGCTCTCTACGGGTCGTGAAGGTCTCCGTGGAAGAAGTTCAAAGACTTCTTTGCAAACCCCAAGATTTCCTCCTCCAAGTCATTTACCACGGGACGACACCACGGGCCATGGTGAGCACCACAGACTGTGATGGGTCTATGTGAAGGTGAGTCCAGCCAGTTTTAAAAAGGGTATGTTAGTCTTTCCTCGCGTTTTAATACCAAACTGTGGTCATTTTGGGGACTAAATTGACTCTATCTAAGGACCCTAAACTTTTCCAATCCCTCATTCTCACGCTTTGACTCAAACAAACAAAGTTCTTTCCTCTATAGTTCTCCCAACGATTTCAAGCAAAGCTAGGGTTTCATTTCAAGATATCTTCAAGCCTCCATTTTGTTTTCAAGTTTGCATTAGGGATTTATTTTTCCAAGGTATGTGTGTATCATTCATGGGTGTTTCCACACATGGAGCTCAAGTACTTTCTAAACCTAGCAAGTCAATTTCAAATGATGAATTTTACGGGTTTTCATATTGTGACTTCAAATGTATAGATTGTTGAAGATTTGTTTTGTATGTACCTATTTTAGTTTATATTTGATCTTAGTTACATAAAGCTTAGAGGTATTAAAAGTCTCTATATGAAGGCATGAAGATAGTTTTAAATTATATTGGAGGGTTGTTTTAATTGATGTATTCCATTATTCTCATCCATGGTAGCATTTATTTAAATGAGTTGATGATTGATTAAATGAAAACCAACTAGTTTCACTATGTTTCAATAAAGTTTGAATTGAAAGATTTGACTCCAAAATGAATGTTTATAAAGGAAAATGTTATGATAAAAAAAGGAGTCTTATGAAATGAAAGAATGATTGAATGATGATGAACGGGTTTCTTAGCTAAAGACTGGATTATTTTTGTGATAAGGAAAATTCTCATATTTGAATCGAAGAAAGGTTTTAATAAGCTCTTCTACTGAATAATGATTTGATGATCTAAAGCTATGTAAATGACTATGTTCTTAATATATAAACTATTTTGTGGGATTGAGTTTGCACTGAATGGGGCATTGAGGTGGGATTCGATAAGTGAATCCTAGTATCAACACTTATCTCATTAATTATGTGCCAACATAAGAGCCCTTGTAGGCTTAGGCTAGTGGATCCACAAAAGGCTTTAAAGTTAAAGTTAAAGAATGAATGTAAAATTTTGATGGAGTTCTACCTTGGTAAGTAGTCTCCCCTTTTCTAATGTGGGGGTTACGTTGGATTCCATGTTATAGCTCACATGGTCTTAATATTGGTTATAGTCATCTTCACACATATGTATGATTTAAATACTATCTACTTGAAATCTTATGCATAAACTCATTTACGTACTTGCCTTATAAATGTCCTTAATATTTGACATTGCATTGCATGCCTACATACTTAGTACATTCAAAGTACTAATACATATTCTATTGCCTACATGATATCACCTTGTAGGGACCGGTGTTCCTCCTCGATCTTCTCCACATGGCTAGCTCAGGTTGGTTTGAAGACTGCTTGTGGTGAGTTCCCATGTTTCGGGAACAACAACCTTTTTATTCTAGCTTATGTTATGTAGAACATTAAGACTTTTATCATAGTAGTTCTTGACACTCATTTGAGAGTGAGCTAGGAACATGTCTTAGCCCCTGCCAAGTCTATTAGTAGAGGTATGTTTGGACACAAATGTGTGATGATCGAAGATTAATAATGACTTTTATTCTATGAAATTCTCCCTTAGTATCATTCTACGTCTTACTTCCACTTATTGTTCAACTTTATTACCTTTGAAAGGCTATTTGAATGCTAAAAGGATTGGGTGAGTTACCTCCGAGTTTCTCATTCATCGTGTCACGCCTAGACCCTAGGCTTGGGTCATGTAAAACTTGGTATCATAGCTTAAGGTTTTAAATCTTTCTCAGAGTCCAACATACCATGTCGAATAGGGTCTTGTTCGTGGTTTTGAAGCGCATCACAACTATGAATAGAAGACTATAGGGCATTTAGGAAAGTTTTCACTTCTTTCAAATTCATGTCATGCCCTAGAACGTCCTAAGACTTCCTCTAACTAACGCATCATTTTATGTCCTCTAGATCATGCCTCCAAGAAGAGTATCTCCCCCTAGATCAATGGATGCTTTTGAGGACCAAGTTCCTTCGATTCCTGAGGCTCCAGTTCAAGGAGGGGTTAATGGTAATGAGGAACAAGTCCCTAATGATCCTCTAGCCGAACAAGTGACTAATGAAGAATTTTGTGCTACTATCATATTATTGGCTCGAGCTATAACCGCTCAGTTAAATCAACAAAAGGTGACTCTTGTGAATGAGAGTAGTAAGAAAAAGAAATTGGTGAGCTACAGAAATTCTATGATGGGGAAAGACTTTAACCATCGAAGGATGTCAAAAGAAGAAACATCTAGCTCGTACTTAAGGGAGAGTGATGGGAAGGAAAGGCCTAACCCCTCATGCTATTGGTGTGGTAAGAACCATTTAGGAGAGTGCCTAACAGGTACATGTAGTTGCTATGGTTATGGAGAGAGTGAAAATAAAAAAAAGGGACTATTCGGTGACTACCAAAATAGGAAAAAAGATGGCTCAAGCTTCTTTAACCGGTAAGTTAAAGGTGTTTGATTTTGATGGGCTTGCATTGTTAGATCTAGGTTCTAATTTATCGTTTGTTACTCTATTTCTTGCTAATAGGTTTGATGTGTTATCCGAAATGCTATTAGAACCCTATTTGGTGTCTACCCTTATTGATGAGTTAGTTGTTTGCTAGAAAAATCTATTAGGGTTGTCTCGTGTCTATCTTGAACAAAGATGTTCCTTGTGAGGTCATTCAGATTGATATGGTAAATCTTGATGTTATTCTTGGGATGAATTGGTTGCATGCATCATACGCTTCTATAGATTATAGAACTCATAGAGTCAAGTTTCAATTCCCAAGGGAGTCCATTCTTGAATGGAAGGGACATGATTCGGTAAAGAAGGGTTGGCTCATTTCTTGTATTAAGGCTCAAAATTTGATTGGTAAAGGTTTCATTTACCATATTTTGAGGGTTAGGGATGTCGACTCTAAAAGTCCTTCCATTGAGTTGATCTCCGTGTCAATGATTTTCTCGATGTCTTTTCTGATGACCTTCCTGATGTCCCTCCCAAAAGAGAAGTTGATTTTGGAATCGATCTTCTACCTGATATCCAACCTATCTCTATTCCTCCCTACCGAATGACTCCGATGAAATTAAAAGAGCTAAAGAAACAATTGAAAGACTTGTTGGAAAAGGGTTCATAAGAGCAAGTATTTCACCATGAAGTGCTCCCGTGTTGTTTGTAAGAAAGAAGGATGGGTCGCTTCGGATGTACATAAATTATCGCCAATTGAACAAGGTGACCATTAAGAACAAGTACCTAATTCTTAGGATAGATGATTTGTTTGATCAATTACATAGGAAAAGTCATATCTTTAAGATTGATCATCGGTCTGGCTATCATCAACTAAGGGTAAAAGAGTGTGACATTCCCAAGATGACATTTTGAACAAGGTATATTCACTTTGAGTTTTTAGTGATTTCATTTGGGTTGACGAATGCGCCGACGGTGTTCATCGACTTAATGAATAGGGTGTTCAAACCCTACCTTGATACATTCATGGTGGTTTTCATTGACGATATTTTGATTTACTGTCGGGGTGATGAAGAACACAAAAATCATTTGAGGGTTGTGCTTCAAACTTTGAGGGATAGGTAATTGTTTGTTAAATTTAGTAAATATGAATTTTGGTTGAAAGAGGTGGTATATATTGGTCACATAGTGTATGGTGATAGGATCAGGGTTGATCCTAAAAAAATGGAGGCGGTCAAGAATTGGCCTAGACTATTGTCTTCTTCAGACATTAGGAGCTCTTCAGGTCTAGCTGGGTATTATAGAAGGTTCATTGAAGGGTTTTCTTCCATCTAATCTCCTATGAAAAAGTTGACTCAAAAGAAGGTAAAGTTCCTATGGACAGATGAGTGTGAGAGAAGTTTCCTTACTTTGAAAGATCGATTTACCTCCTCTCCTATCTTAACTTTTCCGAAAGGGTTAGAATGGTTTGTGGTTTATTGTGATGCATCAAATATTGGTTTGGGTTGTGTCTTGATGCAAAATAGTAATGTTATATCATGTGCTTCTAGGAAATTGAAAGTACATGAGCATAACTACCCTACCCATGATCTTGAGTTCACTACCGTTGTATTTGCTCTAAAAGTTTTGTGGTATTAACTTTATGGGATAGATATGGATGTGTTCACCGATCAAAAGAGTCTCCAATATATGTTCACCCAAAAAGACCTCAATCTAAGGCAAATGAGGTGGCTTGAACTCCTCAAAGATTATGACAAGAGTGTGCATTACCATCTGGGTAAAGCCAATATGGTTGTCAATGCACTTAGTAGAGTGTCTACGAGGAGTGTGTTCCATATTTATGAAGGAAAGAGAGAGTTGGTAAATAATGTTCACCAGTTGGCTAGACTAGGGGTGAAGTTGAGTGGTTCCGATAATGGTGGTATGTTCATTCATAATGGGTTTGAATCATCTTTGATGGTGGATGTTAAGTCAAAACAAGACCTTGAACTGACATTTGTAGAGTTAAAAGAGTTGGTGAAAGGAAAGAAAGTAAAGGTCTTTTCACAAGGGGGAGATGGGGTACTTCTTTACTAAGGTCGGTTGTGTATTCCGAACGTAGATGCCTAAGGAGTTTAATCTTGAAGGAGACTCATAATTGTTCATACTCTATCCGTCCCGGTTCAACAAAAATGAATCGAGACTTAAAAGATCTTTATTGGTGGGGTGGCATGAAAACGGCTATAGCAAGGTTCGTGGACGAATGTCTGAATTGCCAAAATGTTAAGGCCGAACATCATAGGCAAAGTGGCCTAGCCCAAGACATTGAAAGTCCAACTTGTAAGTAGGAAGATGTGAATATGGATTTTGCAATGGGTTTGCCTCGTACTCAGAAGCATCATGATTTGATTTGGGTGATTATTGATATAATGAAAAAGTTGGATCACTTTCTACCGGTTAAGACATCTTATAGTACCGAAGATTATGCTAAGTTGTATATACAAAAAATTAGTGAGGTTGCATGGTGTGCCTTTGTCAATTATTTCGGATCATGGTGCCCAATTCACTTCTTATTTTTGGAAATCGTTTCAAAGGAGACTTGGGACCAAGGTGAAGCAAAGTACCACATTCTATCCTCAAACTGATAGGCAAGCCGAATGGACAATTCAAATACTAGAGGATATGTTAAGGGATTTAGTGTTAGAGTTTAAAGGGAGTTAGGATGGTCACCTACCGCTCATCGAGTTTGCCTAAAATAATAGATACCACTCAAGCATTGAGATGACATTATTTAAGGCTTTGTATGGGAGACGATGTAGGTCGCCGGTTGTTTGGTTCGAAGTAGATGTGATAACCTTGTTAGGATCCAATTTGCTTCTTGATTCTTTGAAAAAGTTAAGAGTCATTAGATAAGGGTCAAATACGGCTCAAAGTAGTCAAAAGTCCTATTCCGATACTAGGAAAAGAGATCTTGAGTATAATATGGATGATTGAGTGTATTTGAAGGTTTCACCCATGAAGGGTGTAGTTTGGTTTGGTAAGAAGGGGAAATTGAGCCTTAGGTATATAGGGTCGTATAAAATCTTGAGACGTGTTGGCAAGGTTGCCTTTGAGTTGGAGTTGCCTTTGGGAATGGTTATGGTTCATCCGGTGTTCTATTTTCTATGTTGAGGAAATGGGTGGTTGATCTTAGTTCTATCGTGCCATTGGAAGTAGTGAGTGTTAAAGAAAAGTTGACCTATGAAGAGGTCCTGGTTGAAATATTGGACTTGCAAGTTAAGAGATTAAGGAATAAACAAGTCGCATTCGTTAAAGTCCTTTGGAGGAATCAACAAGTTGAAAGTGCTACATGGTAAGCGGAAGCGGATATGATGAAAAGATACCTTAATCTCTTCCATTCTACTCAATCCTAAGGTACTAAGTTATTCATGAAATGTTAATTGTCCTATGTTTCAGTTTTCCTAAGTCTTCATATACATGGATGTTCATGAAGTTAAATTTTAAAGTCATGTTTTATTCTAAGTTTAAAGATCTCATGTTTTGTGCATTTCAAGCACCATTGTATTCATGATGGGTTGCTAATCCTCGTGCCATGTCCTTTTCTATGCGAATAATTTTCATTCGAAGACGAATGTTCCCAAGGGGAAGATATTGTAAGACCCCAAAAATTTGGAAAGTCCTAAAACGAGGAACAAAGGATGAAATTCTAGAAAAATACAGAAAACTGACACCAGGTGATGACCACGGAAGGCCATCACGGACAGTGGTAAGTACCATGCCTCATGGTGAGCTACCGTGGTAGAGGTTGTAAAACCCAACCCTCTAGGAAAGGGACCACGATAAGGGACCACAGACCGTGGTTAGCACCACGGACCTTAGTTCCCTCCATGGTGACCCCTCCCCTAAGGCCTCAAAAAACTTTCCAATGCAAAGACCACGAATGACTACCATGGGCTGTGGAGATCTTCACAGACCATGGGTGTTCCGAGTTGGTCACTCCTATAGGTCCTCCTAATCAGCCATGGTTCATGGACCATGATGCCCTCGACGAACCATAAAGGTCTCCATGGAAGAAGTTCAGAGAATTTCCTGCAAACTCAATGATTTCCTTCTCCAAGTCATTTACCACGAGATGCCACCACAGGCCGTAGTGAGCACCACGGACCATGGTGGGTCCCTGTGAAGGTGAGTTTGGCCAGTTTTAGTAGGGGTATTTTAGTCTTTTGCCGGTTTTTAATACCAAAGTGGGTTTGCCTCGTACACAGAGGCATCATGATTCGATTTGGGTGATTGTTGATATAATAAAAAAGTTCGATCACTTTCTACAGGTTAAGACATCTTATAGTGCCGAAGATTATGCTAAGTTGTATATACAAAAATTGGTGAGGTTGTATTGTGTGCCTTTGTCAATTATTTCGAATCATGGTGCCCAATTCACTTCTTATTTTTGGAGATCATTTCAAAGGAGACTTGGGACCAAGGTGAAGCTAAGTACCGCATTCTATCCTCAAACTGATGGGCAAGCTGAATGGACAATTCAAATACTAGAGGATATGTTAAGGGATTTAGTGTTGGAGTTCAAAGGTATTTGGGATGGTCACCTACCGCTCATCGAGTTTACCGACAATAATAGATACCACTCAAGCATTGAGATGGCACGATTTGAGGCTTATTATGGAGATGATGTAGGTCACCAGTTGGTTGGTTCAAAGTAGATGTGATAACCTTGTTAGGATCCAATTATCTTCTTGTTTTTTTTGAAAAAGGTAAGAGTCATTAGATAAAGGTCGAATACGGCTCAAAGTAGTCAAAAGTCCTATTCCGATACTAGAAAAAGAGATCTTGAGTTTAATGTGGATGATTGAGTGTACTTGAAGTTTTCACCCATGAAGCGTGTAGTTTGGTTTGGTAAGAAGGGAAAATTGAGCCCTAGGTATGTAGGGTCTTATAAAATCTTGAGACGTGTTGGCAAGGTTGCCTTTGAGTTGGAGTTGCCTTTAGGAATGGTTATGGTTCATTCGGTGTTCCATTTTCTATGTTGAGGAAATGGGTGGTTGATCTTAGTTCCATCGTGCCATTGGAAGTAGTGAGTGTTAAAGAAAAGTTGACCTGTGAAGAGGTCCTGGTTGAAATATTGGACTTGCAACTTAAGAGATTAAGGAATAAACAAGTCGCATCCGTTAAAGTCCTTTGGAGGAATCAATAAGTTAAAAGTGCTACATGGTAAGCGGAAGCGGATATGATGAAAAGATACCTTGATCTCTTCCATTCTACTCAAGCCTAAGGTACTAAGTTATTCATGAAATGTTAATTCTCCTAAGTTTCAGTTTTCCTAAGTCTTCATATGCATGGATGTTCATGAAGTTAAATTTTAAAGTCATGTTTTATGCTAAGTTTAAAGATCTCATGTTTTGTGCATTTCAAGCACCATTGTATTCATGCTGGGTTGCTAATCCTCATGCCATGTACTTTTTTATGCGAATGATTTTCATTTGAAGATGAATATTCCCAAGGGGGAGATATTGTAAGACCCCAAAAATTTGGAAAGTCCTAAAACGAGGAACAAAGGATAAAATTCTAGAAAAATACAGAAAACTGGCACCAGGTGATGACCACGGAAGGCCATCACGGGCAGTGGTAAGCACCATGCCTCATGGTGAGCTACCGTGGTAGAGGTTGTAAAACCCAACCCTCTAGGAAAGGGACCACGATGAGGGACCACAGACCGTGGTTAGCACCACGGACCTTAGTTCCCTCCATGGTGACCCCTCCCCTAAGGCCTCAGAAAACTTTCCAACGCAAAGACCACGAACGACTACCATGGGCTGTGGAGATCTTCACAGACCGTGGGTGTTCTGAGTTGGTCACTCCTATAGGTCCTCCTAATCAGCTATGGTTCATGGACCATGATGCCCTCCACGAACCATAAAGGTCTCCATGGAAGAAGTTCAGAGAATTTCCTGCAAACTCAATGATTTCCTTCTCCAAGTCATTTACCACGGGATGCAACCACAGGCCGTATTGAGCACCACGGACCATGGTGGGTCCCTGTGAAGGTGCGTTCGGCCAGTTTTAATAGGGGTATTTTAGTCTTTTACCTGTTTTTAATACCTAAGTGTGGTCATTTTGGGGACTAAATTGACTCTATCTATGGACCCTAAGCTATTTAAATCTCTCATTCTCACACTTAGACTCAAACAAATAAACTTCTTTCCTCTCAAGTTCTCCCAAGAGTTTCAAGCAAAGCTAGGCTTTCATTTCAACAAATCATCAAGCCTCATTTTTTTTTCAAATTTTCATTAGGTTCCCCAAGGTATGTGGATCTCATTCATGGGTTCTTCCACCCATGGAGCCCAAGTATTTTCTAAACCTAGCAACTCAATTTCAAATGATGAATTTTATGGATTTTCATATTGTGACTTCAAATGTGTAGATTATTCAATATTTGTTTTGTATGTACCTATTTTAGTTTATATTTTCTCTTAATTGCACAAACACTTTGAGGTATTAATGGTTTGTATATGAAGGCATGGGGTTGTTTTAAAGTATATTGGTGGATTGTTTAAAGATGTTTTAATTGATGTATTCTAGTACTCTCATGCATTCTAGCATTGATTTAAATGAGTTGATGGATGATTAAATGAAACCCACCTAGTGTCACTATGTTTCAATGATGTTTGAATTGAAAATTTTGCCTCCAAAATAAATGTTTATAAGGCAAATGTTATGATCAAAAAGGGAGTCTTATGAAACGAAAGAATGATTGAATAATGATGAAGGGGATTCTTGGCCAAAGAATGTATTTATCATGTGATAAGGTAAATGCTCACATATTTGAATCGAAGAAAGGTTTTAATGAGCTATTCTACCAAATGATGATTTGAAGATCTAAAGCTATGTAAATGATTATATTCTTATTATATAAACTATTTCGTGGGATTGACTTAGCACCGAATGGGGCATTGAGGTGGGATTTGGTAAGGGAATCTAGTAGCAACCCCTTGTCTCATTAACTATGTGCCAAAATAGGAGCTCTTGTAAGCTTAGGCTAGTGGATCCTCAAAATCCCTTAAAGGTAAAGTTAAAGAATGAATGTAAAAATTTGACGGAGTTCTACCTTGGAAAGTGGTCTCTCCTGTTTCAATATGGGGGTTACGCAGGATTCTATGTTAAGCTCACATTGTCTTAATGTCGGTTATAGTCATCTTTCCATATATGTATGATTTAAATGCTATCTAGTTGAATTCTTATGCATGAACTCATTTATGCACTTACCTTATAAATGACTTTAATGTTTTACATTTCATTGCATCCCTACTTACTTAGTACATTCAAAGTACTAATTCATACTCTGTTGCATACATAATATCACCATGTAGGGACTAATATTCCTCCTCGATCTCCTCCACATGGCTAGCTTGGATTAATTTGAAGACTGTTTGTGGTGGGTTCCCATGTTTCGAAAAAAACATTCTTTTTATTATAGCTTATGATAAGTAGAAAATTAAGTCTTCTATTATGGCAATTCTTGACACTCATTTGAGGGTGAGCTAGGGACATATTTTAGCCTCTGCCAAGTCTATTAGTAGAGGTATGTTTTGACACAAATGTATTATGATCGAAGGTTGATGATGACTTTTATTGTATTACATTCTCTCTTAGTCCCGTTCTTCCTTATACTTCCGCTTATTGTTCAATGTCATTACCTATGAAAGGCTAATTGATTGCTAAGAGACTTGGGAGAGGTATTCCGAATTCCTTATTCACTGTGTCATGTCTAGGCCCTAGGCCTGGGTCATGACCAACTTGGTATCAGAGCTTTGAGATTTTGAATGGTTCTCGAAGTCAAACATACCATGTCGAATATGGTCTTATTCATGGTTGTAAAGTGCGCCATAGTTATGAATATGAGAGTATGGGGTGTTTGAGAAAGTTTTTATTTCTTTCAAATTCATGTCGTGCACTAGAGTGTCCTAAGACTTCCACTAACTAACGCATCATTTTATGTCCTCTAGTTATTGCCTCCAAGAATGGTACCTCTACCTAGAGAAATGAATACTATTGAGAACCGAGTTCCTCTGATTCCCGAGACTAAATTTCAAGGAAGAGTTGATGCTAATAAGGAACAAGTCCCTAATGATCCTCTAGTCGAACAAGTGATTAATGATGAATTTTGTGCTTCCATCATGTTATTGGCTCGAGCTGTGACCACTTAGTTAAATAAAAATAATGTGACTCTTGTGAATGCAAGTGGTAAGAAGAGGAAATGAGCGAGCCAAAGAAATGCAATGAGGGGGAAAGACTTTAATTGTCTGATGTTAAAAGGAGAAACATCTGGTTCAAATTTGAGAGAGAGTGATGGGATGGAAAGGCCCTACCCCTTATGCTACTGGTGTGGTAAGAACCATTTAGAGGTGTTCCTAGTCGGAACACATAGTTTCTATTATTGTGGCGAGAGTGGACATAAGAGGCGGGACTGTCCGCTGACTACCAGATAGGGAAGGGAGATGGCTCGGGTTGCTTCATCTAATAACTTAAAGGTTTTTCATTTTGATATATGTGCATTATTAGATGTGGGTGCCAATTTTTCGTTTGTTACTCAATTTCTTGCTAATAGGTTTGATGTGTTATCTGAAATATTATTAGAACCCTATTTAGTGTCTACCCCTATTGGTGAGTCGGTTGTTTTCTAGAAAAATATATAAAGGTTGTCCCATGTCTATCTTGAACAAACTTGTTCCTTGTGATCTCATTGAGATTGATATGATAAATCTTGTTGTTATTCTTGGGATGAATTGGTTGCATGCATTATACGCTTCTATAGATTGTAGAACTCATTGAGTCAAGTTTCAATTCCCAAGCGAGCCCATTCTTGAATGGAAGGGACATGATTCTGTAGTGAAGGGGAGGTTCATTTCTTTTATTAAAGCCCAAAAGTTGATTGCTAAACGTTGTATTTACCACATTTTGAGGGTTAGGGATGTCAACTCCGAAAGTCCTTCTATTGCGTTGGTCCCCATGGTCAGTGATTTTCCCGATGTCTTTCCTACTGACCTTCCCGCTATCCCTCCCAAAAAGAAAGTTGATTTTGGTATCGATGTTCCCCCTGATATCCAACCTATTTTTATTCCTCACTACCGAATGGCCCCGGTGGAATTAAAAGAGCTAAATAAACTATTGAAAGACTTATTGGAGAAAGGGTTCATAAGAGCAAGTATTTCACCATGAGGTGCTCCCATGTTGTTTGTAAGAAATAAATATGGATTGCTTCGAATGTACATAGATTATCGTCAATTAAATAAGGTGATCATTAAGAACACGTACCCAATCCCTATAATAGATGATTTGTTTGATCAATTGCGAGGGGAAAGTCATCTCACATTGATCTTTGGTCTGGCTATCATCAACTTAGGGTAAGGGAATGTGACATTCCCAAGACGATATTTTGAACAAGATATGGAAACTTTGAGTTTGTAGTGATGCCATTTGGGTTGACAAATGCACTGGCGGTGTTCATGAACTTAATGAATAGGGTGTTCAAACCCTACCTTGATACATTTGTGGTGGTTTTTATTGATGATAGATTTTATTTGTTCTCGTGGTGATGAAGAACATAAGAATCATTTGAGGGTTGTGCTTCAAACTTTGAAGGATATGTAATTGTTTGCGAAATTTACTAAATGTGAATTTTTGTTGAAAGAGGTGGAATATCTTGGTTACATAGTGTACGGTGATGGGATCAAGGTTGATTCTAAGAAAATGGAGGCAGTCAAGAATTGTCCTAGACCATTGTCTCCTTTAAGCATTAGGAGCTCTTTGGGTCTAGCTGGGTATTATAGAAGGTTCATTGAAGGGTTATCTTCCATCTAATCTCCTATGAAAAAGTTGACTCAAAAGAAGATAAAGTTCCTATGGACAGATGAGTGTGAGAGAATTTTCCTTACATTGAAAGATCGATTTACCTCCTCTCTTATCTTAACTTTGCCGAAAGGGTTAGATTGGTTTATGGTTTATTGTGATGCATCAAATATTGGTTTGGGTTGTGTCTTGATGCAAAACGGCAAGCTTATATCATGTGCTTCTAGGAAATTGGAAGTGCATGAGCATAACTACCTTACCTATGATCTTGAGTTCACGACCGTTGTATTTTCTCTAAAAGTTTAGCGGCATTACCTTTATGGGGTAGATATGGATGTGTTCACCGATCAAAAGAGTCTCCAATATATGATCACCCAAAAGGACCTTAATCTAAGGCAAAGGGGGTGGCTTGAACTCCTCAAAGATTATGAAAAGAGGGTGCATTATCATCTGGGTAAAGCCAATGTGGTTGTCAATGCACTTAGTAGAGTGTCTACGGGGAGTGTGTTCCATATTGATGAAGGAAAGAGAGAGTTGGTAAATGATGTTCACCGGTTGGCTAGACTAGGGGTGAAGTTAAGTGGTTCCGATAATGGTGGTATGTTCATTCATAATGGGTCTGAATCATCTTTGATGGTGGATGTTAAGTCAAAACAAAACCTTGATCTGACATTTGTAGAGTTGGTGAAAGGAAAGAAAGTAGAGGTCTTTTCACAAGGGGGAGATGGGGTACTTCTTTACCAAGGTCGGTTGTGTGTTCCGAACGTGGATGCCTAAGGATTTTAATGTTGAAAGAGGCTCATAATTGTTCATACTCTATCCATCCTGGTTCAACAAAAATGTATCGAGACTTAAAAGATCTTTATTGGTGGGGTGGCATGAAAACGAATATAGCAAGGTTCGTGGACGAAGGTCCGAATTGCCAAAAAGTTAAGGCCAAACATCATAGGCAAAGTGGCCTAGCCCAAGACATTGAAAGTCTAACTTGTAAGTAGGAAGATGTGAATATGGATTTTACAGTGGTTTTGCCTCGTATTCGGAAGTATCATGATTCGATTTGGGTGATTATTGATATAATGAAAAAGTTGGATCACTTTCTACCGATTAAGATATCTTATAGTACCGAAGATTATGCTAAGTTGTATTTACAAAAAAATAGTGAGGTTGCATGGTGTGCCTTTGTCAATTATTTCGGATCATGGTGCCCAATTCACTTCTTATTTTTGGAGATCGTTTCAAAGGAGACTTGGGACCAAGGTGAAGCTAAGTACCACATTCTATCCTCAAACTGATGGGCAAGCCGAATGGACAATTCAAATACTAGAGGATATGTTAAGGGATTTAGTGTTAGAGTTTAAAGGGAGTTGGGATGGTCACCTACCACTCATCGAGTTCGCCTACAATAATAGATACCACTCAAGCATTGAGATGACATTATTTAAGGCTTTGTATGGGAGACGATGTAGGTCGCCGGTTGTTTGGTTCGAAGTAGATGTGATAACCTTGTTAGGATCCAATTTGCTTCTTGATTCTTTGAAAAAGGTAAGAGTCCTTATATAAAGGTCAAATACGGCTCAAAGTAGTCATAAGTCCTATTCCGATACTAGGAAAAGAGATCTTGAGTTTAATGTGGATGATTGAGTGTATTTGAAGGTTTCACCCATGAAGGGTGTAGTTTGGTTTGGTAAGAAGGGGAAATTGAGCCCTAGGTATGTAGGGTCTTATAAAATCTTGAGACGTGTTGGCAAGGTTGCCTTTGAATTGGAGTTGCCTTTGGGAATGGTTATGGTTCATCCGGTGTTCCATTTTCTATGTTGAGGAAATGGGTGGTTGATCTTAGTTCCATCGTGCCATTGGAAGTAGTGAGTGTTAAAGAGTTGACCTATGAAGAGGTCCTGGTTGAAATATTGGACTTGCAAGTTAAGAGATTAAGGAATAAGCAAGTCGCATCTGTTAAAGTCCTTTGGAGGAATCAACAAGTTGAAAGTTCTACATGGTAAGCGGAAGCGGATATGATGAAAAGATACCTTGATCTCTTCCATTCTACTCAAGCCTAAGGTACTAAGTTATTCATGAAATGTTAATTCTCCTAAGTTTCAGTTTTCCTAAGTCTTCATATGCATGGATGTTCATGAAGTTAAATTTTAAAGTCATGTTTTATGCTAAGTTTAAAGATCTCATGTTTTGTGCGTTTCAAGCACCATTGTATTCATGCTGGGTTGCTAATCCTCGTGCCATGTCCTTTTCTATGCGAATGATTTTCATTTGAAGATGAATATTCCCAAGGGGGAGATATTGTAAGACCCCAAAAATTTGGAAAGTCCTTAAACGAGGAACAAAGGATGAAATTCTAGAAAAATATAGAAAACTGGCACCAGGTGATGACCACGGAAGGCCATCACGGGCAGTGGTAAGCACCATGCCTCATGGTGAACCACCGTGGTAGAGTTTCTAAAACCCAACCCTCTAGGGAAGGGACCACGACGAGGGACCACAGATCCTGGTTAGCACCACGGACCTTAGTGCCCTCCATGGTGACCCCTCGCCTAAGGCCTCAGAAAACTTTCCAACGCAAGGACCACGAACGACTACCACGGGCTGTGAAGATCTTCACAGACCGTGGTGTGTTCTGAGGTGGTCACTCCTGTATGTCCTCCTAATCGGCCATGGTTCATGGACCACGATGCCCTCCATGAACCATAAAGGTCTCCATGGAAGAAGTTCAAAGAATTTCCTACAAACTCAATGATTTTCTCCTCCAAGTCATTTACCACGGGACACCACCACAGGCCGTAGTGAGCACCATGGACCATGGTGGGTCCCTGTGAAGGTGAGTTTGGCCAGTTTTAATAGGGGTATTTTAGTCTTTTGCCTGTTTTTAATACCAAAGTGTGATCATTTTGGGGACTAAATTGACTCTATCTATGGACCCTAAGCTATTCAAATCTCTCATTCTCACACTTAGACTCAAACAAATAAACTTCTTTCCTCTCAAGTTCTCCCAAGAGTTTCAAGCAAAGCTAGGCTTTCATTTCAACAAATCATCAAGCCTCAATTTTTTTTTCAATTTTTCATTAGGTTCCCTAAGGTATGTGGGTCTCATTCATGGGTTCTTCCACCCATGGAGCCCAAAGTATTTTCTAAACCTAGCAACTCAATTTCAAATGATGAATTTTATGGGTTTTCATATTGTGACTACAAAGGTGTAGATTATTGAATATTTGTTTTGTATGTACCTATTTTAGTTTATATTTTCTCTTAATTGCACAAACACTTTGAGGTATTAATGGTCTATATGAAGGCATGGGGTTGTTTTAAAGTATATTGGTGGATTTTTTAAAGATGTTTTAATTGATGTATTCTATTACTCTCATGCATTCTAGCATTGATTTAAATGAGTTGATGGATGATTAAATGAAACCCACCTAGTGTCACTATGTTTCAATGATGTTTGAATTGAAAATTTTGACTCCAAAATAAATGTTTATAAGGCAAATGTTATGATCAAAAAGGGAGTCTTATGAAACGAAAGAATGATTGAATAATGATGAAGGGGATTCTTAGCCAAAGAATGTATTTATCATGTGATAAGGTAAATGCTCACATATCTGAATCGAAGAAAGGTTTTAATGAGCTATTCTACCAAATGATGATTTGAAGATCTAAAGCTATGTAAATGATTATATTCTTATTATATAAACTATTTTGTGGGATTGACTTAGCACCGAATGGGGCATTGAGGTGGGATTTGGTAAGGGAATATAGTAGCAACTCCTTGTCTCATTAACTATGTGCCAACATAGGAGCCCTTGTAAGCTTAGTCTAGTGGATCCTCAAAAGCCCTTAAAGGTAAAGTTAAAGAATGAATGTAAAAATTTGACGGAGTTCTACCTTGGCAAGTGGTCTCTCCTGTTTCAATATGGGGGTTACGCAGGATTCTATGTTAAGCTCACATTGTCTTAATGTCGGTTATAGTCATCTATCCATATATGTATGATTTAAATGCTATCTACTTGAATTCTTATGCATGAACTCGTTTATGCACTTACCTTATAAATGACTTTAATGTTTTACATTTCATTGCATCCCTACTTACTTAGTACATTCAAAGTACTAATGCATACTCTGTTGCATACATGATATAACCATGTAGGGACTAATGTTCCTCCTCGATCTCCTCCACATGGCTAGCTTGGATTAATTTGAAGACTGTTTGTGGTGGGTTCCCATGTTTCGAAAAAATATTCTTTTTATTATAGCTTATGATATGTAGAACACTAAGTCTTCTATTATGGCAATTCTTGACACTCATTTGAGGGTGAGCTAGGGACATATTTTAGCCTCTGCCAAGTCTATTAGTAGAGGTATGTTTTGACACAAATGTATTATGATCGAAGGTTGATGATGACTTTTATTGTATTACATTCTCTCTTAGTCCCGTTCTTCCTCATACTTCTGCTTTTTCTTCAACGTCATTACCAATGAAAGGCTAATTGATTGCTAAGAGACTTGGGAGAGGTATTCTGAATTCCTTATTCACTGTGTCATGTCTAGACCCTAGGCCTGGGTCATAACCAACTTGGTATCAGAGCTTTGAGATTTTGAATGGTTCTCGAAGTCAAACATACCATGTCGAATAGGGTCTTATTTATGATTGTAAAGTGCGCCATAGTTATGAATAGGAGAGTATGGGGTGTTTGAGAAAGTTTTCATTTCTTTCAAATTTATGTCGTGCAGTAGAGTGTCCTAAGACTTCCACTAACTAACGCATCATTTTATGTCCTCTAGTTATTGCCTCCAGGAATAGTACCTCCACCTAGAGAAATGAATGCTATTGAGAACCAAGTTCCTCTGATTCCCGAGACTAAATTTCAAGGAAGAGTTGATGCTAATGAGGAACAAGTCCCTAATGATCCTCTAGTCGAACAAGTGATTAATGTAAAATTTTGTGTGGCCATCATGTTATTGGCTCGAGTTGTGACCACTTAGTTAAATAAAACAAAAGTGACTCTTGTGAATGCAAGTGGTAAGAAGAGGAAATGAGCAAGCCAAAGAAATGCAATGAGGAGGAAAGACTTTAATTGTCTGATGTTAAAAGGAGAAACATCTGGTTCGAATTTGAGAGAGAGTGATGGGAAGGAAAGGCCCTACCCCTTATGCTACTGGTGTGGTAAGAACCATTTAGAGGAGTTCCTAGCCGGAACACGTAGTTTCTATTATTGTGGCGAGAGTGGACATAAGAAGAGGGATTGTCTGATGACTACCAAAAAGGGATGAGAGATGGCTCGGGTTGCTTCATCCAATAACTTAAATGTTTTTGATTTTGATGTATGTGCATTGTTAGATGCGGGTGCCAATTTTTCGTTTGTTACTCAATTTCTTGCTAATAAGTTTGATGTGTTATCCGAAATATTATTAGAACCCTATTTAGTGTCTACCCCTGTTGGTGAGTCGGTTGTTTTCTAGAAAAATATATAAAGGTTGTCCCATGTCTATCTCGCACAAACTTGTTCCTTGTGATCTCATTGAGATTGACATTATAAATCTTGTTGTTATTCTTGGGATGAATTGGTTGCATGCATCATACGCTTCTATAGATTGTAGAACTCATTGAGTCAAGTTTCAATTCCCAAGCGAGCCCATTCTTGAATGGAAGGGACATGATTCTGTAGTGAAGGGTAGGTTCATTTCTTTTATTAAAGCCCAAAAGTTGATTGCTAAACATTGTATTTACCACATTGTGAGGGTTAGGGATGTCAACTCCGAAAGTCCTTCCATTGCGGTCGTCCCCATGGTCAATCATTTTCCCGATGTCTTTCCTAATGACCTTCCCACTGTCCCTCCCAAAAAGAAAGTTGATTTTGGTATCGATGTTCCCCCTAATATCTAACCTATTTTTATTCCTCACTACCGAATGGCCCCGGTGGAATTAAAAGAGCTAAATAAACTATTGAAAGACTTATTGGAGAAAGGGTTCATAAGAGCAAGTATTTCACCATGAGGTGCTCCCATGTTGTTTGTAAGAAATAAATATGGATTGCTTCGAATGTACATAGATTATCGTCAATTAAATAAGGTGATCATTAAGAACACGTATCCAATCCCTATAATAGATGATTTGTTTGATCAATTGCGAGGGGAAAGTTATCTCACATTGATCTTTGGTCTGGCTATCATCAACTTAGGGTAAGGGAATGTGACATTCCCAAGACGATATTTTGAACAAGATATGGCAACTTTGAGTTTGTAGTGATGCCATTTGGGTTGACAAATGCGCTGGCGGTGTTCATAAATTTAATGAATAGGGTGTTCAAACCCTACCTTGATACATTTGTGGTGGTTTTTATTGATGATAGATTTTATTTGTTCTCGTGGTGATGAAGAACATAAGAATCATTTGAGGGTTGTGCTTCAAACTTTGAAGGATATGTAATTGTTTGCGAAATTTACTAAATGTGAATTTTGGTTGAAAGAGGTGGAATATCTTGGTTACATAGTGTACGGTGATGGGATCAAGGTTGATATAAAAGAAAATGGAGGCAGTCAAGAATTGTCCTAGACCATTGTCTCCTTTAAACATTAGGAGCTCTTTGGGTCTAGCTGGGTATTATAGAAGGTTCATTGAAGGGTTATCTTCCATCTAATCTCCTATGAAAAAGTTGACTCAAAAGAAGATAAAGTTCCTATGGACAGATGAGTGTGAGAGAATTTTCCTTACTTTAAAGATCGATTTACCTCCTCTCTTATCTTAACTTTGCTGAAAGGGTTAGATTGGTTTATGGTTTATTGTGATGCATCAAATATTGGTTTGGGTTGTGTCTTGATTTAAAACGGCATGGTTATATCACGTGCTTCTAGGAAATTGGAAGTGCATGAGCATAACTACCTTACCCATGATCTTGAGTTCACGACCGTTGTATTTTATCTAAAAGTTTAGCGGTATTACCTTTATGGGGTAGATATGGATGTGTTCACCAATCAAAAGAGTCTCCAATATATGATCACCCAAAAGGACCTTAATCTAAGGCAAAGGGGGTGGCTTGAACTCCTCAAAGATTATGAAAAGAGTGTGCATTACCATATAGGTAAAGCCAATGTGGTTGTCAATGCACTTAGTAGAGTATCTACGGGTAGTGTGTTCCATATTGATGAAGGAAAGAGAGAGTTGGTAAATGATGTTCACTGGTTGGCTAGACTAGGGGTGAAGTTGAGTGGTTCCGATAATGGTGGTATGTTCATTCATAATGGGTCTGGATCATCTTTGATGGTGGATGTTAAGTCAAAACAAAACCTTGATCTGACATTTGTAGAGTTGGTGAAAGGAAAGAAAGTAGAGGTCTTTTCACAAGGGGGAGATGGGGTACTTCTTTACCAAGGTCGGTTATGTGTTCCGAACGTGGATGCCTAAGGATTTTAATGTTGAAGGAGGCTCATAATTGTTCATACTCTATCCATCCCGATTCAACAAAAATGTATCGAGACTTAAAAGATCTTTATTGGTGGGGTGTCATAAAAACGGATATAGCAAGGTTCGTGGATGAAGGTCCGAATTGCCAAAATGTTAAGGCCGAATATCATAGGCAAAGTGGCCTAGCCAAAGACATTGAAAGTCTAACTTGTAAGTAGGAAGATGTGAATATGGATTTTACATTGGTTTTGCCTCGTACTCGGAAGCATCATGATTCGATTTGGGTGATTATTGATATAATGAAAAAGTTGGATCACTTTCTATCGATTAAGACATCTTATAGTACCGAAGATTATGCTAAGTTGTATATACAAAAAATTAGTGAGGTTGCATGGTGTGCCTTTGTCAATTATTTCGGATCATGGTGCCCAATTCACTTCTTATTTTTGGAGATCGTTTCAAAGGAGACTTGGGATCAAGGTGAAGCTAAGTACCACATTCTATCCTCAAACTGATGGTCAATGCGAATGGACAATTCAAATACTAGAGGATATGTTAAGGGATTTAGTGTTAGAGTTTAAAGGGAGTTGGGATGGTCACCTACCGCTCATCGAGTTTGCCTACAATAATAGATACCACTCAAGCATTGAGATGACACCATTTGAGGCTTTGTATGGGAGATGATGTAGGTCGCCGGTTGTTTGGTTCGAAGTAGATGTGATAACCTTGTTAGGATCCAATTTGCTTCTTGATTCTTTGAAAAAGGTAAGAGTCATTAGATAAAGGTCAAGTACGGCTCAAAGTAGTCAAAAGTCCTATTCCGATACTAGGAAAAGAGATCTTGAGTTTAATGTGGATGATTGAGTGTATTTGAAGGTTTCACCCATGAAGGGTGTAGTTTGGTTTGGTAAGAAGGGGAAATTGAGCCCTAGGTATGTAGGGTCTTATAAAATCTTGAGACGTGTTGGCAAGGTTGCCTTTGAGTTGGAGTTGCCTTTGGGAATGGTTATGGTTCATCCGGTGTTCCATTTTCTATGTTGAGGAAATAGGTGGTTGATCTTAGTTCCATCGTGCCATTGGAAGTAGTGAGTGTTAAAGAAAAGTTGACCTATGAAGAGGTCCTGGTTGAAATATTGGACTTGCAAGTTAAGAGATTAAGGAATAAACAAGTCGCATCCGTTAAAGTCCTTTGGAGGAATCAACAAGTTGAAAGTGCTACATGGTAAGCGGAAGCGGATATGATGAAAAGATACCTTGATCTCTTCCATTCTACTCAAGCCTAAGGTACTAAGTTATTCATGAAATGTTAATTCTCCTAAGTTTCAGTTTTCCTAAGTCTTCATATGCATGGATGTTCATGAAGTTAAATTTTAAAGTCATGTTTTATGCTAAGTTTAAAGATCTCATGTTTTGTGCATTTCAAGCACCATTGTATTCATGCTGGGTTGCTAATCCTCATGCCATGTACTTTTTTATGCGAATGATTTTCATTTGAAGATGAATATTCCCAAGGGGGAGATATTGTAAGACCCCAAAAATTTGGAAAGTCCTAAAACAAGGAACAAAGGATAAAATTCTAGAAAAATACAGAAAACTGGCACCAGGTGATGACCACGGAAGGCCATCACGGGTAGTGGAAAGCACCATGTCTCATGGTGAGCTACCGTGGTAGAGGTTGTAAAACCCAACCCTCTAGGAAAGGGACCACGATGAGGGACCACAGACCGTGGTTAGCACCACGGACCTTAGTTCCCTCCATGGTGACCCCTCCCCTAAGGCCTCAGAAAACTTTCCAACGCAAAGACCACGAACGACTACCATGGGCTGTGGAGATCTTCACAGACCGCGGGTGTTCTGAGTTGGTCACTCCTATAGGTCCTCCTAATCAGCTATGGTTCATGGACCATGATGCCCTCCACGAACCATAAAGGTCTCCATGGAAGAAGTTCAGAGAATTTCCTGCAAACTCAATGATTTCCTTCTCCAAGTCATTTACCACGGGATGCAACCACAGGCCGTAGTGAGCACCACGGACCGTGGTGGGTCCCTGTGAAGGTGAGTTCGGCCAGTTTTAATAGGGGTATTTTAGTCTTTTGCCGGTTTTTAATACCAAAGTGTGATCATTTTGGGAACTAAATTGACTCTATCTATGGACCCTAAGCTATTCAAATCCCTCATTCTCACACTTAGACTCAAACAAACAAACTTCTTTCCTCGCAAGTTCTCCCAAGAGTTTCAAGCAAAGCTAGGCTTTCATTTCAACAAATCATCATGCCTCAAAAAAATTTTTCAAATTTTCATTAGGTTCCCTAAGGTATATGGGTCTCATTCATGGGTTCTTCCACCCATGGAACCCAAGTATTTTCTAAACCTAGCAACTCAATTTTAAATGATGAATTTTATGGGTTTTCATATTGTGACTTCAAATGTGTAGATTATTGAATATTTGTTTTGTATGTACCTATTTTAGTTTATATTTTCTCTTAATTGCACAAACGCTTTGAGGTATTAATGGTCTGTATATGAAGGCATGGGGCTTGTTTTAAAGTATATTGTTGGATTGTTTAAAGATGTTTTAATTGATGTATTCTATTACTCTCATGCATTCTAGCATTGATTTAAATGAGTTGATGGATGATTAAATGAAACCCACCTAGTGTCACTATGTTTCAATGATGTTTGAATTGAAAATTTTGACTCCAAAATAAATGTTTATAAGGCAAATGTTATGATCAAAAAGGGAGTCTTATGAAACGAAAGAATGATTGAATAATGATGAAGGGGATTCTTAGCCAAAGAATGTATTTATCATGTGATAAGGTAAATGCTCACATATCTGAATCGAAGAAAGGTTTTAATGAGCTATTCTACCAAATGATGATTTGAAGATCTAAAGCTATGTAAATGATTATATTCTTATTATATAAACTATTTTGTGGGATTGACTTAGCACCGAATGGGGCATTGAGGTGGGATTTGGTAAGGGAATATAGTAGCAACTCCTTGTCTCATTAACTATGTGCCAACATAGGAGCCCTTGTAAGCTTAGTCTAGTGGATCCTCAAAAGCCCTTAAAGGTAAAGTTAAAGAATGAATGTAAAAATTTGACGGAGTTCTACCTTGGCAAGTGGTCTCTCCTGTTTCAATATGGGGGTTACGCAGGATTCTATGTTAAGCTCACATTGTCTTAATGTCGTTTATAGTCATCTATCCATATATGTATGATTTAAATGCTATCTACTTGAATTCTTATGCATGAACTCGTTTATGCACTTACCTTATAAATGACTTTAATGTTTTACATTTCATTGCATCCCTACTTACTTAGTACATTCAAAGTACTAATACATACTCTGTTGCATACATGATATCACCATGTAGGGACTAATATTCCTCCTCGATCTCCTCCACATGGCTAGCTTGGATTAATTTGAAGACTGTTTGTGGTGGGTTCCCATGTTTCGAAAAAACATTCTTTTTATTCTAGCTTATGATATGTAGAACATTAAGTCTTCTATTATGGCAATTCTTGACACTCATATCAGGGTGAGCTAGGGACATATTTTAGCCTCTGCCAAGTCTATTAGTAGAGGTATGTTTTGACACAAATGTATTATGATCGAAGGTTGATGATGACTTTTATTGTATTACATTCTCTCTTAGTCCCGTTCTTCCTCATACTTCTGCTTATTGTTCAACATCATTACCTATGAAAGGCTAATTGATTGCTAAGAGACTTAGGAGAGGCACTCTGAGTTCTTTATTCACTGTGTCATGTCTAGGCCCTAGTCCTGAGTTATGACCAACTTGGTATCAGAGCTTTAAGATTTTGAATGGTTCTCGAAGTCTAACATACCATGTCGAATAGGGTCTTATTCATGGTTGTAAAGTGCGCCACAGTTATGAATGGGAGACTATAGGGTGTTTGAGAAAGTTTTCACTTCTTTCAAATTCATGTCGTGCACTAGAGTGTCCTAAGACTTCCACTAACTAACGCATCATTTTATGTCCTCTAGGTATTGCCTCCAAGAATAGTACCTCCACCTAGAGAAATGGATGCTATCGAGGACCAAGTTCCTCTGATTCCCGAGACTAAATTTAAAAGAAGAGTTGATGCTAATGAGGAACAAGTCCCTAATCATCCTCTTGTCAAACAAGTGATTAATGTAAAATTTTGTGCTGCCATCATATTATTGGCTCGAGCTGTGACCACTTAGTTAAATAAAAATAATGTGACTCTTGTGAATGCAAGTGGTAAGAAAAGGAAATGAGTGAGCCAAAGAAATGCTATGAGGGGGAAAGACTTTAACTGTCTGATGTTAAAAGGAGAAACATCTGGTTCGAATTTGAGAGAGAGTGATAGGAAGAAAAGGCCCTACCCCTTATGATACTAGTGTTGTAAGAACCATTTAGGGGAGTTACTCGACGAAACACGTAGTTTCTATGGTTATGACGAGAGTGGACATAAGAGGAGGGACTATCCAGTGACTACCAAAAAGGGAAGAGAGATGGCTCGGGCTGCGTCATTCAGTAACTTAAAGGTTTTTGATTTTGATGTACGTGCATTATTAGATGCGGGTGCCAATGTTTCATTTGTTACTCAATTTCTTGCTAATAGGTTTGATGTGTTATCCAAAATGTTATTAGAACCCTATTTGGTGTCTACCCCTATTGGTGAGTCGGTTGTTTTTTAGAAAAATATATAAAGGTTGTCCCATGTCTATCTCGCACAAACTTGTTCCTTGTGATCGCATTGAGATTGACATGATAAATCTTGATGTTATTCTTGGGATTGGTTGCATGCATCATACGCTTCTATAGATTGTAGAACTCATTGAGTCAAGTTTCAATTCCCAAGGGAGCCCATTCTTGAATAGAAGGGACTTGATTTTGTAGTGAAGGGTAGGTTCATTTCTTTTATTAAAGCCCAAAAGTTGATTACTAAACATTGCATTTACCACATTATGAGGGTTAGGGATGTCAACTCCGAAAGTCCTTCCATTGCGTTATTCCCTATGGTCAGTGAATTTCCCGATGTCTTTTCCAATGACCTTCCCGGTGTCCCTCCCAAAAAGGAAGTTGATTTTGGTATCGATGTTCCCCCTGATATCCAACCTATTTTTATTCCTCACTACCGAATGGCCCCGGTGGAATTAAAAGAGCTAAATAAACTATTGAAAGACTTATTGGAGAAAGGGTTCATAAGATCAAGTATTTCACCATGGGGTGCTCCCATGTTGTTTGTAAGAAATAAATATGGATTGCTTCAGATGTACATAGATTATCGTCAATTGAATAAGGTGATCATTAAGAACAAGTACCTAATCCCTATGATAGATGATTTGTTTGATCAATTGCGAGGGGAAAGTCATCTCTAACATTGATCTTTAGTCTGGCTATCATCAACTTAGGGTAAGGGAATGTAACATTCCCAAGACGATATTTCGAACAAGATATGGCCAATTTGAGTTTGTAGTGATGCCATTTGGGTTGACAAATGTGCTGGCAGTATTCATGAACTTAATGAATAGGGTTTTCAAACCCTACCTTGATATATTTATGGTAGTTTTTATTGATGATAGTTTTTATTTGTTCTCATGGTGATGAACAACATAAGAATAATTTGAGGGTTGTGCTTCAAACTTTGAGGGATAGGTAATTGTTTGCAAAATTTAGTAAGTGTGAATTTTGGTTGAAAGAGGTGGCATATCTTGGTCACATAGTGTATGGTGATGGGATCAAGGTTGATCCTAAGAAAATGGAGGCAGTCAAAAATTGGCCTAGACCATTGTCTCCTTCAAACATTTGGAGCTCTTTGGGTCTAGCTGGGTATTATAGAAGGTTCATTTTAGGTTTGTCTTCCATCTAATCTCCTATAAAAAAGTTGACTCAAAAGAAAGTAAAATTCCTATGGACAGATGAGTCTTAGAGGAGTTATTATAGTTTGAAAGATCGATTTACCTCCTCTCCTATCTTAAATTTTTCGAAAGGGTTAGGATGGTTTATGGTTTATTGTTATGCATCAAATATTGGTTTGGGTTGTGTCTTGATTCAAAACGGCAAGGTTATATCATGTGCTTCTAGGAAATTGAAAGTGCATGAGCATAACTACCCTACTCGTGATCTTGGGTTGGAAGCCATTGTATTTTATCTAAAGTTTTGGTGGCATTAACTTTATGGTGTACATGTGGATGTGTTCACCGATCACATGAGTCTCCATATGTGTTCACTAAAAAGGGCTTCAATCTAAGAAAAAAGAGGTGGCTTGAATTCTTCAAGGATTATGACACATTACCATCTGTGTAAAACCAATGTGGTTGAAATGCACTTTAGGTGTGTGTATGTAGAGTGTGTCCCATATTGATGAAGGAAGGAGAGAGTTGGTAAAGGATGTTCACCGGTTAGCTAGAATACGGGTGAAGTTAAGTGGTTCCGATAATGGTGGTATGTTCGTTCATAATGGGTCTGAATCGTCTTTGATGGTAGATGTTAAGTCAAAACAAGATTTGACCTGACATTTGTGGAGCCACAAAAGTTGGTGAAAGGAAAGAAAGTAGAGGTCTTTTCACAACGGGGAGATTGGGGTACTACATTACGGTTATGTGTTATGGACGTGAATGGCCTAAGGAGTTTGAAGGAGACTCATAATTCTTCATACTCTATCCATCCTGGTTAAACTAAAATTTATCAAGACTTAAAAGAGCTTTATTGGTGGGGTGGCTTGAAAAAGAATATAGCAAGGTTTGTGGTCGAATGTCCGAATTGCCAACAAGTTAAGGTCGAACATCAAAGGCCGAGTGTCCTAGCCCAAGACATTGAAATTCCCACTTGGAAGTGGGAAGATTTTAATATGGATTTTGTAGTGCGTTTGCCTTGTACTCGGAAGCATCATGACTCGATTTGGGTGATTGTTGATAGTATGACAAAGTCAGCTCTCTTTCGACTGGTTAAGATATCCTATAGTGCCAAAGATTATGCTAAATTATATATCTGAGAATTGATGAGGTTGCATGGTGTGCTTTTGTCAATGTATCCAATTCACTTCTCATTTTTGGAGATCATTTTATAGGGGACATGGGACCAACGTTAAGCTAAGTATCGCATTCCATTCTCAAACTGATGGGCAAGTCAAGAAAACAATTCAAACACTAGAAGATATGTTAAGGGCTTGGGTGTTGTAGTTCAATGGGAGTTGGGACGATCATCTACCGCTCATCGAGTTCACCTACAACAATAGCTACCATTCAAGTAATGATATGGCACTGTTTAAGGCTTTGTATGAGAGACAATGTAGGTCTCCAGTTTGTTGGTTTGAAGTAGGTGAGATTACCTTTTTAGGTCTCAATTTCCTTCTTGATGCTTTGAAAAAGGTAAGAGTTGTTATACCCTATTTTGTGAGCAATCAATAGCTACCAAAATGAACCTATATCCATTTGATACGGTTGACTTAATAGGACCAATAATATCCATGCCCCAGGCTGCGAATGGCCAAGGAAAACTCATCATGTTGAGTTCATTTAGTAAAACCCAGATCAAATCACCATGAATCTGATATTGATGACATTTTCTCATGAAATGAATGTAGTATGTTTCCATGGTCATCCAGAAATGTCCAGCCTGCAAAATCTTCTTTGCCAAAGTAAAACCATTCATGTGTGGCCCACATTTACCCCCATGTATTTCTTCAATCAACTTGCTCGTCCCTTGGGAGTCAACACACCTTAATAATCCTAAATCTGGAGTCCTCCTATAAAGGATTTCTACACTTAAGAAAAAGTGATTTGCAAGCCTCCGCAGTGTTCTCGTTTGAATATTGCTTATGCCTTCTGGATAATCTCTTTCTTTGAGATACCTCATAATGTCATAGTACCAAGGTTCTCCATCAAATTCTCTATCTACATAGAAATAATAGGCCGGTTAATCTTGTACATTGATCTTGATCGGATCTATGTAATTCCTATCTGGATATTGAATCATAGAAGACGTGGTTGCTAAAGCATCTGCAAACTCATTTTGAGCACTAGGAATGTGCCTGAATTCTATCTTGATAAGTTTTTTGCATATTTCCTTCACACATTGCAAATAGGGGAGTATCTTCATATTCTTGGTATTCCATTCGCCTTGTAATTGATGAATCAATAAGTCCAAGTCACCTGTAACCAGTAATTCTTGTATATTCATATCAATAGCCATTTTGAGTCCAAGAATACAAGCCTCATATTCCTCCATAGTGTTAGTGCATAGGAACTTGAATTTTGCTGAGACTGGATAATGTAGACCTGATTCTAAGACTAGCGCTGCCCTACCACCGACTCCTTTAGAATATGCAGCACCATCAAAGAACATTCTCCACCCAGGATATTCTTCTAAATATAATCCCTAATAAATAATACCTCTTCATTAGGGAAGTAAGTTTTAAGAGGCTTGTACTCTTCATCCACAGGGTTTTTAGCAAGATGATCAGCAAGCGCTTGTCCTTTGATGGCCTTTTGAGTGAATAAATAATATCGAATTCACTTAGCAAAAATTGCCATTTTGTCAGCTTCCCAGTACGCATAGGCTTCCGAAATATATACTTGAGTGGATCCAACCTTGAGATGAGAAAAATGGTATATGAGCATATGTAATGTCTTAAATTTTGTGCAACCCAAGTCTAGGCACAACAAGTGTTCTCCAATAAAGTATACCGAGCTTCATAAGGTGTGAATTTGTTACTCAAGTAGTATATAGCATGTTCCTTCTGCCCAGTTTCATCATATTATCCCAACACACATCCGAATATATGTTTGATACCGACAAATATAGTAGCAATGGTCTTCCCAATTCTGGAGGCACCAACACGAGTGGACTAGATAAATACTCCTTGATTATGTCAAAAGCTTGCTGACAATCTTCCATCTATTTGATAGCAGCATCTTTCTTCAACAACTTGAAGATGGGCTCATAAATTATCGTCGATTGTGCAATGAATCGACTAATGTAATTCAGAATATCAAGAAAACTCATTACATCCTTTCTACTTTTTGGAGGAGGCAAGTATGGGATAGCCTTTATCTTTGAAGGATCCAATTCTATGCCCTTCCTACACACAATAAAATCCAACAATTTTCCAGCAGGGATACCAAATACACACTTTGAAGGATTTAATTTCAGATTATATTGCCTTAACCTGTCAAAGAACTTCTTCAAATCTGTGATGTGATCTGAGCTATTCCGTGACTTAATAATGACATCTTCCATATAAACTTCAATCTCCTTGTGGATCATGTCATGAAAAATGGTAGTCATAGCTCTCATGTATGTTGCCCCTACATTCTTGAGTCCAAAAGGCATTACCCGATAACAATAAACTCCCCAAGGTGTGAAGAATGCCATCTTCTCAGCGTCTTCTTCATCCATTAGAATCTGGTGGTAGCCTGCAACGCAATCAATAAATGACTGCAACTCATGCTTTGCATAATTATCAATAAGTATATGAATGGTCGGAAGAGGGAAATCATCTTTCGGACTGGCTTTGCTGAGATCTTGATAATCTACACATACTCTGATTTTTCCATCTTTCTTTGGCACTGGCACTATGTTAGCCAACCATGTAGGATACTTTGTGACTCGGATGACGTTGGCATTAAATTTCTTGGAAACTTCTTCCTTAACTTTTAAACTCGGATCAGGCTTGATCTTTCTTGGCTTTTTCTTAACTAAGGGGCAAGATGGATCAGTCGGCAACTTATGTGAAACAATGTCTGTGCTTAGACCCGACATATCATCATAAGACCATGCAAATACATCCATATATTATCTCAAAAGATCAATAAGTTCCTTTTTTTGAGACAGAGTCAAATGGATGCTAATTCTTATTTCTTTCACTAGTTTTAAATCTCCCAAATTTACCATCTCAGTTTCATTCAAATTTGGCTTTTCCTTATTCTCAAAATGTTCAAAATCTTCAGTCAACTCTTCAGGCTACACATTTTCTTCATATTCTGTAAAAAATTATTCGGTACTTAGAATTTGTTCGCTTTGGTATTGGCAGATTTATTAGTTGCTTACTGAAAAAGAGGAAGAAATTAATAATTAAGGAAATTTTTTTGAAATTTAAAGCAGGAAACATAGTTTAGATATGACATTTAAGCTTAAGGTGGAGGCAAAACATATCAAGTTCATAAACATTATTGAGGCCTCAATTTTGAATCACGTTATTTTATTAATTCTAATACAATCATCTACCAAGATTCCCGGAGAAACGGGGACGGGTTACAAGTCCAATTGTTCAAAGAATCTCCAGGCTCAACATCCCATATAGTCAGGATCTCAGCACAATCCTCCAAAGTCATATTGCATTCCACTTCTTCAATAAATAGGTTTTTGACTCCTTCCATGAGGTTGTCTTTGGTGGCTTCCTCTGATTCTTTTGTAACATATGCCTTGGAAAATGACTGATTCAAGAGTGGGATGGGATGTGGCAACGGAATGCTACTTTTCCTTTTGAGATCGGCTAACGATACTTCTTCAAGAGTAGGCTCGTATCCTAAATCAAAAATGTATTTCTGGACAGGCAACTGAATTGGTTCCACTATTCCATCCAAGTTCAATCCAAGACCTCGACCGAGCATGAAACCATTCTTCAATATTTCCTAAGACACCATCATAAGAACACATGGCAATCTTACCCTTTCAACTTGATTGACACATATAATCTCTTTAGTATGGAATACAGACCCATCTAGTTCTTCCATACTTTCAACAACAATGATCGAATTATCAGGATACATTGAATTACTACCTTCTCCTTGAACAATAATTTCATGATGATTTTAAATAAATTTCAAAGTTTGGTGCAGGGTAGAAGGGACCGCACCAGCCATATGGATCCATGGCCTTCCAAGTAATAAATTGTAACTAGCAGATATGTCCAATACTTGAAATTCCACTACGAACTCCTCGGGTTCAATTTATAATGGCAAATCAATTTTGCCAATGACTCCCCTTTATGTCCCATCAAAACCTTTAACCCTTACATGGCTTTCAAGAATTTTTCCAATATCAATTCCTAAAGCTCGAAGGGTAATGAAAGGACATATGTTAATGGCAGAACCATTATCAATCAGAATTCTAAAAATAAACTTATCCCTATATCTAACAGTAATGTTCAATGCTTTTTAATGCCCCAAACCTTTAAGTGGTAATTCATCTTCATGAAAAGAGACTTTGTTAGCTTCCAAAACTTGCGCTACCATGGATGAAAAAATCTCACTTGTGATCTCGGCCGAAACATAATATTCACTTAGAACATTCTCCAAAGCGCTCCTGTGATTTGTAGAATTCATCAGTAATGACATTAAGGAAATTTGGGCAGGAGTCTTCTTCAACTTTTCAGCAACAGAATATTCCTTCGTTGACATTTTCCTCCATAAATCCTTTATTTCAGCCTCTGTCACAACCCATTTTTGGTTACTCTCCTTATTTGGTCCTGCTCGTGCAAATTTTTCAAGGGCATAACATCGCCCAGATCTTGTCATTCCTGTAGTAGCAGTTTCTACAACTATCTTTCCTTTTCCTTTGTCCCTTGTATCAGTTGAGTAACTCCAAGGAATCGCTTTGGTGTCAAAAGAAGTTGAATGAGCAATCAAAAATGTGATCTTAGGCTTGGAAACCAGAACTTCTACTTCAATTGGCGCTCGTACTTGGACTGCAATTATGGGAGCAATAAAGGATGATATCGTAATATTTTTCTCTTCCTTAATTGGTACAATGGTTCCTTCCAAATTGCATTATTCATCAATAGTGATCATGTTCACATTTCCATGGTTTGGCAAAGGATTACTATTTACATTAGGGGAAACACATTTGAGTTGAATGACTCTTTCTTTTATCAATGCCTTAATTTTATCCTTGATAGTAAGATAATTTTTGGTGTCATGTCCAACAGCTGTAGAGTGATAAGCACAATGCTTAGTCTCATCATACCATCCTGGAAGGGGATTGGGAATTCATCCCTGGATTAGTTGGAGTACCCCAGCGGTTCTCAGCCTTTCATATAGTTGGGATAAAGGTTCGGCTAGAGGTGTATAGGTTTTGGCTCGTCTTCTTTCAAAGTTTGGACGGGGTCTAAGTGGATTTGATGGATGATTTTATGATTAATAGTGGGATTGATATGGGTATGTAGGCTTGTATTGTGATGGATTTAGATAGGTAGGTTCTCTAGGTGGATAATATATTGGATGAGTTATGTAAACTAGGTAAGGGGCAATAGAAGGCTGGTAATATGGCTGAGGAACTTGGGTGTACTGACTATAGTATGAAGTTTGGGTAATGGGTTTTGGTATGTTAACATTTGGTTTGGCCTACGTTCCTGGATGGTCATGACAACGGACACTCCATCTTTCTTTTTCTTAGGGGTTCCTCCAATTGAATTTGACTGAATTGCCTTACTTATTGCTTGCAAGGCTGCCAAATTAGTGATTCTCCCAGTTTTAATACCTTCTTCAATGAATTCTCCCATCCTCACGACTTCAAAGAACTTTTGTCCTACCATACTTATCATTTTTTCATAATAAATTTCATTCTTTTGAGATTGTATAAAAAGAGAGGTCATCTTGCTTTCCGTCATCGGAGGTTGAACCTTTGCGGCGTCTTCTCTTCACCTCATGGCATACTCCTTGAAATATTCCATTGACTTCTTTTCCTACTTCATCAAATAGAACCTATCTGGTATAGCCTTAGTGTTGAAATTGAACCTATCCATGAACTCTTATGCCATGGTATTCCAACTACGCCATTTCTTTTAGTACTGACTTGTGTACCAATCTAAGGCTTCTCCTGTTAAACTCTTTATAAATAACTTCATTCTAATAGCCTCATCTTTCTCCACTCCAACTAACTTGTCACAATATGATCTTAAATGAGCTCGAGGATTTCCCTTCCCATCAAACACATTAAATTTTGGTACCTTATATCCTGCAGGCAACTCAATATTAAGATGAACACATAAATCCTCATACTCAATCCCTTCAAACCCCTTGTGGACTTGGATCTTTTGAATGCTTCCTTAAAATTATGAATCTCCCTAGATACACTTTCATCTGTTTTTGATCTGGCCTTTTTCTCCATCTTCTCATATGGATCGACTTCTGGTATGGTTGGTATTGGGGTAACAAAAGGTTGAGCTTCCGCTACATATACTTGTGGCATATATTGTGTGTTAGGAATTACAGTGTATGCCACATGTATGTGTTGGGTCTTTTGGTATTTTTGGGTGAGCGAGTTGGTTTTGTAAGTGAGGTATTTTGGGTAAATGGGATAGTTTGGGTGAGTGGAGCTTAGGTAAGTGTTGTAGTTTAGAGGACTGGAGTTTGGAAAATATATGGGGTATTTAAAGGTAGTGGATTGGTTTGTTGTGAGTTGATATTTGTGAAAGTGACTTGTGGTTGGTTGATGGGTTATTTGGGAGCAGTTAGATTGGTTTTGAGAAGGGAAGTCTTGAGGCGAGGGAGCGTTAACAGGTGGAATAGTTGCATTTGTCCTATGTTTAGGAAGTGGTGTATTTAGGTTGATGTACAAATTAGAAAGGTTTTGAAGTCGATCGATTTTGCTTTGCATATTGGCCATTTATTGCATCAGGTTAGTAATGTGTTCATCATAAGGGATTGGATCCCTTCCTTCTGAAGCCTCAGGTTCGTCTCTTGGGATAGTGACAAATCCCAAACCACTTTGATCGAATGTGCTTGACTCAGTCATATCAGTGGATGATCGAGCTTTTGATCTAGTGAAGTATGGATGATCCGCCGATTCGCAGTCAACGCAAATCAATCTTTGGGGAAATAAATCAAATAAGAAAAAGAACCTCTATAAAACAAGAGAGAAAAATGTTAGTATAAAGCAAATCATCGTTGCTTCAATCAATCAATTAGGCAAATAGTGTTGAGAAAGAAGAAAACATGTATCACATAAATAAATCACATAGTAAGAGGAGAAATCAATAATACAAATGCGTCCTAATATGCACAGAACCTCTTTTATGCCAGGGGTGGGCCTAAATGCTAAATAAATGAGATTATGATAGGTTGATTCAAACTATTAAATTGAGACAACTCAAGTTTGGAAGACAAAAGACCTAATTTTCATTAAATAATAATAGAAGGGTACAATAACAACAAAAATATATGAAAAGATGACATAAAATGGAAATAATCCAAGACTTGGCCTAATTCCTTCTCTTAATCAAAATGGTGGAGTGGATGAGGATGACGCTCCAACAATGTTAGGCCCTGCTCTGAAATTATCCAGAATCTGCATTATATTCGCCATTTGAGCCCACATCTCCGGTACTTTGTCTCCAAGATGACAATGCCGTATCCAAATTATCATCCTAATACCCTCAAAACGTTGCTAACCTTCAGGGCTTATGCTATTGAAATCCTCTTGAAGCCATGCTTGATATTTTGGAAATCTTCTTGCTGTACATTTCCTACCTCTATTATGATAACATTATCTCATTCATAAATAATCTATCATCTCTAGGGACTTTAAAGTCCAATCATAAGGAAATTTCAAAAAATTTCATGTTTGCTCGTAAAGGAATCATTTGTGCTTGACCGAATTGTTGGAACATGCGTATTGAAGCATATGGATGGAGACCTTACAATTCGATGAGTTCGATGTAGTAAATCCCTCTACATCTTATATAGGAAATAGGACATGAGAGTAGTGGATATTTCCGTTGAATTTGATCACTAGTTCAAGAAATTAAGAACTCATACCAATCATTAGTACCAACTAGAGACACAAACCTTTTCATCCTATCATAAAAACTGTTAATATGATTTGTATTACTAAAGCATATGTCTACCATGTCATCACGTTGGTAAAAATATTCTATTGCCCACATTTGCAAAAGAAGATTGCAACCTTCAAAGAAGCGTGTTTCCCCTCTTTTACACTTTTCAAGGGCTCTAAGTATTTCAGCCAAAATCACAAGAGCCAAAGTGATTTCTTTTTCATCAACTCATTTGAAAAGAGCTTTAGCCACATAGCATATGCAAGTGCTAATCTTCCCATGTTCTCGTGGGAATACCAAAGTTACCAGTAAAGCCACAATAAATGCAATAGGATGGTTAACTTACCAATAGGTAGAAGTGCAAGAGAATTCTTTTTTGAATAATTTGTAACTGTACGAGCATCCATACCTCTCATATAAGTAATTCAAAGAAACCCAATTATGTTTGAAGCATCCGAGTTCCTTTGTGTTTTTCAATCCTAAGTATCGAAGAAATTTCTTGCCTGACTGACTGTGTGGAATAATTTGACCTCTTCCTCGATACTTCAAACTAGTGAAATAAAGGATTTCCTCCAACGGAGGTGTTAGTTCAAAGTCCTTGAATGCGAATACAACCTGATCTGGATCCCAAATTGGAAGTAACACTCTAATTACATGCTTGTCTGGGGAGATCTTAAATAGTATAGTGAGGAACTCTAATTTTTTCGTAATTGCTGATTTCTCACTGGGGCTGAAATTTTCCCACCATCTCTTTAATTTGTACGGGACACCCTCAACCATCCTAATTTTGGGCACTTGGGGGATTGAATTCATCCTACAATACAAATTAATAAAATGAGGACACATTTTCCGAACTCACTATGTCAAAATTAGGCTTGGATCCATTTATCATTATCACATTCCATAAAATATACGTATTGATCTTTGGGTCATGAAACTCGTTGACATATGAGTGGTTTTCCTAAATGTGGAGTTGACACTATGGGTCAACCCACCTAAAGTTTATGCATGCATGACTTAGATTGAAGGGGAAACACAACTCTATCTTATGTTTTTCTAAGATTTGGCTTACTAGACAAAAGGTTCCCGAGCGGACAACTTGAGTGAGGAGGCTATGCGGTCACATGGAAAAATTTCCAGACACCCCGCACGTACGCCAACTCTTATAAATTTTAGGATTTTAAAAAAAAATATTTGTGGGTGCGCAAAACACACCTCACGTGTACGTGTGATAGTGTCAATTTTTCAGAATTGGAGGAAGTATGAACGGAATGATAGTTTATAAAGCAGTAACAAATATACAATTACATAAAGAAATAAAAATTACAAATATACAATTAATATCAAGAAAATAGAAAATAAATAATCACATAAATAAAACATCAAACAATTAAGGTAAAATATAAAGAAAATTCTAATCAATAACCTAAGTTTGTTATGGTTTAGAACCTAATACTCTCCAACGGAGTCGCCAAGTTGTTATACCCATTTTAACTTGAGGTCAAATGGTGTACAACATATTGGTGATTCCTAAATTATTTAACTCAAGAAGTCACCACCTAATTATTTTTAAAGGTAAATTAGGTACCTAAATAAATGCACTAATGTAATGCTAAAATAAACTCCAATTAGTGGTCTACTTAACTTATGTGATTCTAGGTAACGGTTTTAGTTATCCTAAAGGGAAGAGGTTAAGCATTCTTTAAGATTCGTTAAAAAACGATTAGCTGCCAAACCTAGGTTAATTAGTTAAAAACTAAAAAAAGGTGCTAAGGAATTTTATTTTTTATTCTAAAAAAAAAGTTTGAAGAGATAAGTAGGAAACCAATCAATTTTTGAAATCGATGTCACACTTAAAACTTAAAATTAAAATGGGTATTTTTCTATGGCTAAAGTTAGAACTATTTTACTTTAGAAGTAGGACCTACAAATGGTCATTTGCATGAAACAGTATTAAAATCTAAGGTCCGTATTCAAAAATAATTATTGCTCAAGGATTAAACATAGTTTGAAAACTTTTCAACACAAATTTGAGCTTAAACCAAAGGGCTGATTCTTAAAAAAAAGGTTTTTTTAAAAATTTTTTTTAAAGTAGAGCTTGCAATAAAAGAATTTATTACTTGATAACTAAAATAAAGGTTCCCAACCCAATCGTCTATCTAATGTTAACTATTGTGAATTCAAAAACAAGAACATATTCAAATCACACAAGCAAGTTTGACATGTAAAGAAAGATAAATAGCAAATAAATGTTGAAAATATAAGTAGCCAAGAGTGACTCCAAGCGAGGCCAAGAAATAGTGAAGACTCCATGAGTCATGACCCAAGCCTATGGCCTAGATGTGACATGGCAAATGAGGAACCCGAAAGTACCTCAAACAAGCCTCTTAGCATTTTTTTAGCCTTTCATAGGTAATGACAACAAATAAACAAGCAGAAATCATAATAGTAAATCTTCAACTTACATATATCCAACTATACCTCTAACTTTTAGATTTCATGGGGCTAAGACAAGTCCTTAGCTCATCATCAATCATAATAGAAAAAAATGTCATAGTAAGTGTCTAAAGATCTCAACATATCATAAGCTAGAACCATAAAGGAGTATTGCTCTCGGAGCATGGAAACTCACCAAAAGTAGTTTTCAAATAAAATCTCAACTAGCCACATAGATGAGAACGAGGAGCACCGGTCCCTACATGGTGATATCATGTAGGCAAAAGAATATGCGTACTTTGAATGTACTAAGTATGTGGCATGCATGAACATTGCAGAAACATTAAAACATTTATGTAATATGAAAAATAATGCAATGAATGCAGAATCAATCATATAGATATCCTTTAAAATATTTATTTTGTGGGAAGATGACCATAGCTGACATTTAAGACCATGCAAGCTATTACATGGAATCCAATATAACCCCCTACGTTGGCCGAGGAGACTACTTGCTAGGTAGAACTCTGTCAACTTCATTCATTTCTTTAACTTTAACTTTAAGGGCTATTTGTGGATCCATTAACCTAAGCCTAAAAGGGCTCTTATGTTGGCACATAATTAATGAGACAAGGGGTTTCTACTAGGATTTCCTTACTGAATCCCACCTCAATTCCTCATTCGGTGTTAAGTCAATCCCACAGAATAGTTTAATACTTTAAAATAGTCATAGAATATAGCTTGAGAATTTCAAACATCACATTCGGTGGAATAGGTCATTAAAATATTTAGTGATTCAAATATGCAAGAATTGTTCTTATAGCATAAAGAATCCATCATTCATAGCATTTCATCATTCTTTTATTTTATAAGACTCCCTTTTTATCATAGACATTGCTTTCATAAAACATTTATTTGGAGTCAAAGCTTTCAAGTCAAAATTCATGGACATTATAGTAAACTAGGTGGGTTTAAGTCACTTCAACTTTCAAACATGTATGTAAAAGAAATTATGCTTAAATACTTTGAAATTCATTAATTAAAAATTATATTTTAAACAACCCACCATGAATTTCAAGAATCTTTAAAGATATAAATAGATAAATTACTTGCAAACCATCAATTCATACATATAAAATTATTTTGCATCAAAATAGATCAATAATCATTAGTTTAACCATGATTCATGCTATTAAGTAGAAATAAGAATTACCATAAGAATCATGCTATTAAGTAGAAAAAAGAATTATACATAAGAAAATCGTACTTGAAATCAAGAGATTTAGTTGAAAGAGTTTTGAATTACATGGGTGAAAGAATACATGGATAAACACCCACATACCTTAGAGTAAAGCTTAAAGAAAATAAACATAATTTATCATATAATCAAAATACTTTAGGTATGAGAGTGGAAGGAATAATCTCATTGAAGCCTTACATACATGGAATCCGAAGCGTTAATCTGAATCGAAGGACTTAATGAACACTCTTGAATCCTAACTTTTTCTTCTCGCCGGAGCGTTTTGTGTACTACCTAGAATATATGAATCACTAGAATAGTATTTCTACACTACTAAAAACTAAAACTATATTTTGATAATGAGTAAAAAAGTGTATAGAGACAAGAGTTGCTTGATGAACAAAATGATGAAATAAGGTGGATATTTATAGGTGTGAAGAAGGAAGCTAACAATAATTAAAATAATTATAAAAAAATTGGAAAATTTAATAGAGGATTGTGATGCCATGGTTGATGTCAAATGGAGGACTATTGACTATTGATGTCATGAGTGATGTCAAATGGATCTAGATCTTCTATGGTTGGTGAGATAAATTCTTTTTTTACAAAATACCCTTTTTCGGAGCTATGTTTGAATAAGATACTTCCTAATTAGGATTTGATGTCTTCATATGAATTGTAGCTCTAGAAGTCTTCTTTCATGTCGTTTAATAATCAACTGATTTGGAGTATCCTACAGAGAGATATGAGTTTTCTTCTACAATTACTCTATTTCGTCACAACATCAGGTCTTGCAAAAATTAATTTATTTAACCTACTTAGCCTCCGCATATTAAGCTATGTCATGAAAGTTGTAGGTAATGATGTTGGATTTATTTAAAAATTTTAATCACCTAATTTGGACCATTCTATGAAAAGTTATGCCCAAAATACAGAAGCAATATCATTTTCGTCGAGAATTGGAACACCATATACAACATTTTTAGGGGTTGTTATACCATGTACGGGTACAGGTGAGGGTGTAGAGTCTTGTATTAAGACTCATGTATTCTCTGCGTGCATATGCAAGGAAAAGAGAAACAAAAGAGGAATTAGAGCACAATCAATCCAACTCATGATAATATGCAAAAGCAAAACACACAAGATCAAAAAAATATATAAAGAAAACAAAGAAAGTGTATGTCTCTTTAATCACAGCTTAGTTTTCTGAATATGATACACTCTTATCTAATATTTTTAATAGAATATACTGATGCATATCAATATGTTCTTTAGATACAACAAACAAAAGGCTTTCGAGTAATAGAAGCATGATATCTAATATGCGAACGAAACATAGCTTCACAACCGTATCGATCTTGAACAAAATCTAAGTATACCTTGGTATCAATAATTACTATAACTAAAATAAGTTATACAATAAATATACTATTCCGAACAAGAAATATGCAAGCACGCTGACAAGATACTCATTTAGCGATTGATGACTCTTGAATTGAATTTAAAGCAACCAACCCATAAGATTAATTCTCAAGTTTAACAAATTTAAACTATAAAGAACTTAAACCACAGTCCTTCAACATTAATTTTGCATAGCTAATATATTTAAGAAAAAAATAAGCAAATTCATACGCCTATCTCTACTAATAGGGAATATCAAAAAGGCTTAAACTCAAGTTTATATGTACATATTTATATTTATAGAGATAAAACATGATCATGGAAAAGCACATAGTTTGCACCATATTTTAAAACTAAGCAAGACAATAGTGATCTCCATTACACATACTTTTACATAGGAATACACAAGCCGTAAAATATTGCCATGTAAAGATATCAAATGAATTTTTAACTTGGAATGAAAAACTGATTTTTTAATAGGTGATATTAACTAACACTAAAATGATTTTTTTAAAAAACAATTTTGAGAGTGTTGAACAGAGCATTTTAGATGCAAATTTCTTAAAAATGAAGAAACCAAATGAAAGTTAACTCAGATAAAAAAAACTGATTTCATGCAGATATGTAATTCTAAAAATAACATTATTTTTTTAACAAGAGAACATGACTTCAGATTTGTACCATTTCAAACAAGATACAAATATATTTCTGCATGTTAAGGCTTGGGGGTGATGCTCAACCTCTGACTGTGCACGAGAGGTGGAAGCCTAGTGTAGGGTCTGTTCCCGTTAAAAATAAAAAAATAATAAATATATATATATATATATATATATATATATATTTCTGCACAACTTTCATTACACCTAACTAAACAAGAATCACTCTTGATATATAAACTTCTTAGAGCATATAATACTTTATCAAAGAGACAAAAGAGAGGGATAGAGGGGCGAAAATTACCTGTTGCGGGGCAGTGAATGAGAGCACGTCGATCACGAATCTACCTTCGTTGTTCAAGTAGAGTTAAGTTCAATAGAGAGAAAATTCGAAAAAATTTTGTGAGAAATATTCAAAATGTCCGACTGTAAGATTTTTTTTTGTGTGAGCCTTAATCTTTTTTTTGTTCAAGATTCTTATCTATGCCCCTCTTCTTTCCTCCTGCCTTATCCCCTCTTTTTAGAGTGAGTCATGGAAGCCATATAGGTATATGCAGATGAATAAAATAATATAAAATGGGTGGATAAATAAAATAATATGAAATGGGTAGATGAATAAAATAATATGAAATAGGCGGATAAATAAAATAATACGGAATGTGCAGATAAATAAAATAATACGGAATAGATAAATGAATAAAATAATACAGAATGAGCGGATATATAAAATATATGAAATGAGCAGATAAATAAAATAATATGAAATGGGCGAAAAAGGAAGACAATAAGGGATGTGTCGACGGAATAAAATTAGAAATTATCTTGGCTTTAGAATGTAGACAATGGGAATTGAAGACAAAAAGGACATGTGTTGTGGGAAATTGTGAAAGTGGTGGAATGGGCGGTGGAGGATGGAATTTTGGGGGATATTGCATATTGTATGAGTGTTGTCTTGTTTCTTTAAGTAAAATATATTTTAGTAAGTTAGGGATATGGGGGGGGGGGGGGGGTTTGGGGGAGCACGTGTAAAGGATGAGTTAGGTTAATATATTAATGAGTGTATTGTTTGCTGGAAATGGGAATGTTGTAATTGTAATGGTAATGTAGGGAGGGGATCACGTGGTGTTGTAGTATAATCTTGCAATTGGGTATGGATTGTAATGGCCATTGGAAAGTTCACGCGTAGTAGAAAATTATAGTGTATAGATGTGTTTAGGGAATTAGGTTAAAGATTAAATAGAATAAATTAACACTAATTAATTATTGAGCTTCTTAATTTTAACAAATTAAAATAATTAACTTAATTTTAAAATAGTTAATTAAAAGCATAAATATATTAATTAAGCCAAACTAATTAATCAAATATTTAATTAAAAGTAAAATCTTTTTAAATGGTTTTAGGATAAACTTAAAAGTAGTAATTAAGGATGTAACGATATAGAAATATAAAAATATTCTAAAATTATTAAAATGAAAAAATAATTAAGAATAACAGGGATATATATGTATGTATGTATGTGTGTATGTGTGTGTATTTTATAAAAAATTAATTATTTCATAAGGTTCAAAATTGAAGAAGATCGATAATTAATTTTTTGTGGATAAATCAAAATTAGATTCTTTTGAAATGTTGTGTATGCTGTCGTATATTATTGGTTAGTGTATGGTTTGAGGGAATATGTGTATTGGGAAATGGGTCAGTTAGTGGGTTATTGATGGGGATGGGTATATTAATATAGTATTATGTGATGTTGTTGTAAAGGGAAAAGGGGATAATGTAATATCCCCTAAAAACATTGTATACGATGTTTCCATTCTCGCCTAAACATGATATAACCTCTGTATTTTGGGCATACCTTTTCATATGATTATCCAAATTGGGTGATTCAATTTTTTGAGTAACCACAAGATCATTATCTACAACTTTTGTGAATACCATATTTTAGGTTTCGAAGTTTAAGTAGGTCAAATAAATTAATTGTTGTAAGACAGGATGCTGTGATGGAAAGGAGTATTTATAAAAGAAACATCATATCTCACTGTAGGATTATCCAAATTGGTTGATTCTTGAATGACATAAAACTAGACTTCTATATCTACAATTCTTATGAAGACACCAAATCCTAATAAGAAATTTATCCTATTCAAACGCAGCTCCAAAAAGGAGTATTCTGTCAAAGATAACTCATTTCACCTACCATGGAAAGATCTAGATACATTTGACATCACTCATGACATAAATTGTCCTCCATTTAACATCATCCATGACATCAATATATTCCATTAAATTTTCAGATTTTTCTTTATAATTATTTTATTTATTGTTAGGTCCCTCTTTCCCACCTATAAATACCCACCTTATTTCCTCATTTTATTCATCAAGCTTTCTCAAGCAAGTCTTCTCTCTATACACTTCTTTACATATTCTCAAATATAGTTTTAGTTCTTAGTAGTGAAGAAATACTATTTCAGTGATTCATATACTCCGGGTAGTACACAAAATGTTCTGGCGAGGAGAAAAACTAGGACTCAATAGTGTTCATTAAGTCTTTCGGTACCGACTAAAGCTTCAGATTCCAGATATGTAAGGCTTCAATGACAGTATTTCTTCCACTCTCATGTCTAAATTATTTTGATTATATGATAAATTATATTTATTTTCTTTAAGTTCTACTTTAAGTTATGTGGGTATTTATCCATGTGTTCTTCCACCCATGTAGTCCAAAAACTCTTTCAATTAAGTATCTTGATTTCAAGTAATATTTTCTTATGGTAATTCTTAATTTTTCTTAATAGTATGAATCATGGTTAAACCAATGATTATTGCTCTCTTTTGATGCAACATAATTTCATATGTATGGATTGAGGGTATACAAGTAATTCCTCTATTTATCTATTTAAAGGTTCTTGAAATTCATGGTGGGTTGTTTAAAGTATGATTTTTAATTAATGGATTTCAAAATATTTATGTATATTTATTTACACATATATTTGCAAGTTGAAGTGATTTGAACCCACCTAGTTTTACTATGTTTTTAATAAAGTTTAACTTGAAAGCCTTGACTCCAAATGAATGTTTGTGAAAGCAATATCTATGATCAAAAGGGAGTCTTATGAAAATAAAGAATGATAAAATGATATGAATGATTCTTTATGCAATAAGGACAATTCTTGCATATTTGAATTTTCAAATGTTTTAATGAGCTATTCTATCGAATATGATGTTCGAATTCTCAAGTTATATGCTTTGAATATTTTAAAGTATTAAACTATTCCGTGAGATTAACTTAGCACCGAATGAGGCATTGAGGTGGGATTTGGTAAGGGAATCATAGTAGTAACCCCTTGTCTCATTAACTATGTGCCAACATAGGGGCCCTTGTAGGCTTAGGCTAATGGATCCATAAATAGCCCTTAAAGTTAAATAAATGAATGAAGTTGACGGAGTTTTACCTGACAAGTAGTCTCCTCGGCCAACATAGGGAGTTATGTTGGATTCAATGTAATAGCTCGCATGGTCTTAAATGTCGGTTATGGTTATTTTCCCACAAAATGAATGTTTTAAAGGATATCTATATGATTTATTATGCATTCATTGCATTATGTTCCATATTACATAAATGTTATAATGTATCCTTAATGTTCATGCATCCTTACATACTTAGTACATTCAAAGTACTAACGCATACTCTTTTGCCTACATGATATCACCATGTAGGGATCAGTGCTCCTCCTCATTCTCCTCCACGTGACTAGTTGATATTCCATTGAAGACTACTTTTGGTGAGTTCCCATATTCCGGGAATAATACTCCTCTATCTTTCTACCTTATGATATGTTAAGATATTTTTCTATGGCATTTCTTCTATTATGATTGAGGGTGATCTAGAGACTTGTCTTAGCCCCGTTAAATCTAATAGTTAGAGGTATTATTGGACATATGTAAGTTAAAGATTTACTATTATGATTTCCGCTTATTTATTTATCATCATTACCTATGAAAGGCTAAAAGAATGCTAAGAGGCCTTATTGAGGTACTTTCGGGTTCCTCATTCGCTATGTCACGTCTAGACCCTAGGCTTGGGTTGTGACAAACTTGGTATCAGAGCCCGAGGTTTTGAATAGTCCTTGGAGTCCAACATACTGCGTCGAATAGGGTCTTGTTTATGGTTGTGAAGCGCGCCACAATTATGAAGAGGAGACTATGAGGCGTTTAGGAAAATTTTCACTTCTTTCAAATTCATGTCGTGCCTTAGAACATCCTAAGCTTTCCTTTAACTAATGACCCATTTTGTGTTCTCTAGATAATGACTCGTGGAAGACTACCTCGAAGAGCAAGGGTTGACGATGAGGATCAAACTCCTCCAGTTCCCAATGCCCCACATCATGAGGACGGGGTAACCCATGCCGAGTTTCGCAGTGTCATTACTTTGTTAGCTCAAGTCGTAGCCAACCAAGGGCATCTAAGTGTTCCTCCTCCCCAAATGCAAAAGCCAGCCTCTAGGATTCGGGATTTCCAAAGGATGAATCCACCCGAGTTTGATGGTTCTAAACTAGAAGAGGACCCTATGGAGTTCATTAATTAGGTGTATCGGATTGTGGCTATCATGGTCGTGCCACCAAATGAGAAGGCCGAACTAGTGGCCTATCAACTCAAAGATGTGGTTCGAGTGTGGTATGAACAATGGGTTGTTGAGAGGGATGAAGAAATAGGGCCGATAGGATGGGAAGAGTTTAAAGGTGCCTTCCTAGATCTCTTCTTCCCATTAAAGCTAAGGGACTCCAAAATCCAAGAGTTCATCAACCTCCATCAAAAGAGTATGAGTGTGAGGGAGTATGCTCTAAAATTCACTAAGTTGTCAAAGTATGCTCCCTTCATGGTCTCCGACCCAAGAGCTAGGATGAGTAAGTTTATTTTCGGTGTCTCAAGCTTGGTGTCTAAGGAGTGCAAAACGGCTATGTTGGTCAAAGAGATGGACATATCTCGGTTAATGACTTATGCAGAACAAATTGAAGAAGAGAAGCTTAGAGAGAGATCAAGGGGGTTCAAAAAGGCTAGAGTGGATGGTGGAGGGTTTAACCCTCAAAAATCCGATTATGGTAATAATGGCAAAGGCCAAGGTGGGCAACAATTTGTGGGACAAGGTTCCACCAATACTCCTCCTCCAAGGTTCAACAAGGACAAGAGTGGTAAACTAATGATTCCAAGAGAGAATGTTACTACTCAAACTTTCTTCACTTGCAAAAAGTGTGGAAGGACTCACAAAGGAGAATGCTTAGCCGGCTCCAATACATCCTTTAAGTATGGCAAGTTGGGCCACCATGCTAAGGATTGTAGAGATGGTGGGGGTAGGACTCAAGGCCAAATTGCTCATGGTTAACAAGTCCAACGAGGTGTCCAATGCACCAACCGCTTTTATGCCTTGCATGGGAGACAAGAGGTTGAGGATGCACCCAATGTCATTACCGGTATGTTAAAGGTCTTTTCTTTTGATGTGTATGCACTATTAGATCCGGGTGCAAATTTATCTTTTATTACTCCATTTCTTGCTAATAGATTTGATGTTTTACCTGAAATGTTATTAGAGCCCTATTTGGTGTCTACCCCCGTTGGTGAGTCAGTTATTGTTAAAAAGGTCTATAGGGGTTGCCTTGTGTCTATCTTGCATAAAGTTATTCCTTGTGATCTCATTGAGCTTAACATGATAGATTTCGATGTCATTCTTGGGATGGATTGGTTACATGCATCTTATGCTTTCATAGATTGTAGGAATCATCAAGTCAAGTTCTAATTTCCAAATGAGCCTGTTATTGAATGGCAAGGTCGTGATTCGGTGGTGAAGGGTCAGTTTATTTCTTATCTTAAGGCCCGCAAAATGATTTCTAAGGGATGCATTTACCATATTGTGAGGGTTAGGGATGTCAACTCCAAAAGTCCTCCTCTTGAGTCGGTTCCTATAGTCAATGAATTCCCCGATGTCTTTCCCGATGACCTTCCCGGTGTCCCTCTTAAAAGCAAAGTTGATTTTAGTATCGATCTCTTCCCCGATACCCAACCTATCTCTATTCCTCCTTACCGTATGGCCCCGGTAGAATTGAAAGAGTTGAAGGAATAATTAAAGGACTTGTTAGAGAAGGGGTTAATAAGACCAAGTATTTCTCTATGGGGTGCTCCTTTTTTATTTGTGAGAAAGAAGGATGGGTCACTTCGAATGTGCATAGACTACCGACAATTAAATAAGATGACCATTAAGAACAAGTACCCACTCCCTAGAATAGATGACTTATTTGATCAATTGCAGGGGGCAAGTCACTTCTCCAAGATCGACCTTCGGTCCGACTATCACCAACTACGGGTGAGGGAGTGTGACATTCCCAAAAGGGCCTTCCGAACAAGGTATGGTCACTATGAGTTTGTGGTGATGAGTTTTGTCTTGATGAATGCACCGGCGATGTTCATGGACTTGATGAATAGGGTGTTCAAACCTTACCTTGATACTTTTGTGGTGGTTTTCATTGATGATATTTTGATTTACTCTCGAGGTGAGGAAGAACATAAAAATCACTTAAGAGTTGTGCTTCAAACGTTGAGGGATAGACAATTATTTGCAAAATTTAGTAAGTGTGAATTTTGGTTAAAGGAGGTAGCATTTCTTGGTCACGTAGTGTCCGATGATGGGATCAAGGTTGATCCTAAGAAAATAGAGGCAGTCAAAAATTGGCCTAGACCATTATCTCCTTCAGACATTAGGAGCTTCTTAGGTCTAGCCAGATACTATAGAAGGTTCGTCAAAGGCTTTTCTTCCATCTCATCTCCTATGACAAAATTGACCCAAAAGAAATCCAAATTCATATGGATAGATGAGTGTGAGAAGAGTTTCCAGACCTTAAAAGATCGACTTACCTCCGCTCCTATTTTGATTCTCCCAGAAGGATTAGAAGGGTTTATAGTTTATTGTGATGCTTCAAAGATTGGTTTAGGTTGTGTCTTAATGCAAAACAGCAAGGTCATAGCCTATGCTTCTAGGCAATTAAAGGTGCATGAGCGTAACTACCCTACTCATGACCTTGAATTGGCGGCCGTTGTTTTTGCTCTAAAGATTTGGAGGTATTACCTCTATAGGGTGCATGTGGATGTGTATACTGATCATAAGAGTCTTCAATATGTGTTCACCCAAAAGTACCTTAATCTAAGGCAAAAGAGGTGGCTAGAATTCCTTAAGGACTATGACATGAGTGTGCACTATCATCCGGGTAAAGCCAATGTGGTTGCTGATGCACTTAATAAAGTATCTATGGGGACTGTGGCCCATGTGGATGAAAAGAAGAGGGAGTTGGTGAAAGATGTTCACCGATTGGCTAGATTAGGGGTGAAGTTGTGTGGTACTAATGATGGGGGTATAGTTGTTCAAAATAGCTCTGAATCCTCTTTGGTGGTGGATGTTAAATCCAAGCAAGATCTTGACCCAAAGTTTATCGAGTTAAAGAAGTTGGTAAAGGAAAATAAGATAGAGGTCTTTTCCCAAGGGGGAGATGGGGTACTATACTATCAAGGTCAGATATGTGTTCCAAATATTGATGGACTAAGGAGTTTGATCATGATGGAGGCTCATAATTCTACATACTCCATTCATCCTGGTTCAATGAAAATGTATTGAGACTTAAAAGAGTTCTATTGGTAGGGTGGCATGAAAAAGGACATAGAAGGATTTGTATCCGAATGTACGAATTGCCAACAAGTGAAGGCCGAACATCTAAGGCCGGGTGGACTAGCCCAAGACATTGAAATTCCTACTTGGAAGTGGGAAGATGTGAATATGGATTTTGTAGTGGGTTTGCCTCATACCCGGAAGCGTCATGACTCGATTTGGTTAATTATTGATAGAATGACTAAGTCAGATCACTTCCTACCAGTTAAAACTTCCTATAGTGCCAAAGACTATGCCAAGTTGTATATTCGGGAGTTGTTGAGGTTGCATGGTGTGCCGTTATCCATTATTTCGGATCATGGTACCTAATTTACTTCTCATTTACTTCTCACTTCTGGAGATCATTTCAAAAATGCCTCGGTACTAAGGTAAAGTTGAGCACAACATTCCATCCTCAAATGGATGGGCAAGCCGAAAGGACGATTCAAACACTAGAGGATATGTTAAGGGCTTGTGTGTTGGAGTTTAAAGGAAATTGGGATGATCATCTACCACTCATCGAGTTTGCTTATAATAATAGTTACCACTCAAGTATTGAGATGGCTCCATTTGAGGCTTTGTATGGGAGACGACGTAGATCATCGGTTGGTTGGTTTGAAGTAGGTAAGATGACCTTGTTGGGCCCCAATTTGGTACTTGATTCTTTAGAGCAGGTGAAGATCATTAGAGAAAGGTTGAAGATGGCTCAAAGTCATCAAAAGTCCTATTCTGACACTAGAAGAAGGGATCTTGAGTTTAATGTGGATGATTGGGTGTATCTGAAGGTTTCACCCATGAAAGATGTAGTTCGATTTGGTAAGAAAGGAAAATTAAGCCCTAGGTATGTAGGGCCTTATAAAATCATGAGACGTGTTGGTAAGGTTGCATATGAGTTGGAATTACCATTGGAAATGACCATGGTTCATTCGATGTTTCACGTGTCTATGTTGAAAAAAAGTGTGGGTGATCCTAGTTCCATTGTACCTATGGGAGTAGTGAATATTAAAGAAAACTTGACCTATGAAGAAGTTCTTGTGGAAATTTTGGATTGGCATGTTAAGAGATTGAGGAACAAAGAAGTTGCATCTGTTAAAGTCCTTTGGAGGAATCAACAAATAGAAAGTGCAACATGGGAAGCGGAAGCGGATATGATTAAGAGATACCCTCATCTTTTCCCCTCTACCCAAACCTAAGGTATTAAGTTGTCCTTGCTCAATTACTTGAACTCTTTGCATCTCAACGTTTCTTGTCATATGCTTGCAAAATTATAAAATATGTTTTAAACGATGTTTTAAATTATACTATTGCATTAATGATGGGTTGTTGTTTTACATTCTAGTCTACTCAAGCTAAGTCTTTCCTCATTCGAGGACGATGTTCCCAAGGGGGAGATAATGTAATATCCCCTAAAAATATTGTATACGATATTTCCATTCTCGCCTAAACATGATATAACCTCTGTATTTTGGGCATACCTTTTCATATGATTATCCAAATTGGGTGATTCAATTTTTTGAGTAACCACAAGATCATTATCTACAACTTTTTTGAAGACCATATTTTAGGTTTCGAAGTTTAAGTAGGTCAAATAAATTAATTGTTGTAAGACAGGATGCTGTGATGGAAAGGAGTATTTATAGAAGAAACATCATATCTCACTGTAGGATTATCCAAATTGGTTGATTCTTGAATGACATGAAACTAGACTTCTATATCTACAATTCTTATGAAGACACCAAATCCTAATAAGGAACTTATCCTATTCAAACGCAGCTCCAAAAAGGAGTATTCTGTCAAAGATAACTCATTTCACCTACCATGGAAAGATCTAGATACATTTGACATCACTCATGACATAAATTGTCCTCCATTTAACATCATCCATGACATCAATATATTCCATTAAATTTTCAGATTTTTCTTTATAATTATTTTATTTATTGTTAGGTCCCTCTTTCCCACCTATAAATACCCACCTTATTTCCTCATTTTATTCATCAAGCTTTCTCAAGCAAGTCTTCTCTCTATACACTTCTTTACACATTCTCAAATATAGTTTTAGTTCTTAGTAGTGAAGAAATACTATTTCAGTGATTCATATACTCCGGGTAGTACAAAAAACGTTCCGGCGAGGAGAAAAACTAGGACTCAATAGTGTTCATTAAGTCTTTCGGTACCGACTAAAGCTTCAGATTCTAGGTATGTAAGGCTTCAATGAGAGTATTTCTTCCACTCTCATGTCTAAATTATTTTGATTATATGATAAATTATATTTATTTTCTTTAAGTTCTACTTTAAGTTATGTGGATATTTATCCATGTGTTCTTCCACCCATGTAGTCCAAAAACTCTTTCAATTAAGTATCTTGATTTCAAGTAATATTTTCTTATGGTAATTCTTAATTTTTCTTAATAGTATGAATCATGATTAAACTAATGATTATTGCTCTATTTTGATGCAACATAATTTCATATGTATGGATTGATGGTATACAAGTAATTCCTCTATTTATCTATTTAAAGGTTTTTGAAATTCATGGTGGGTTGTTTAAAGTATGATTTTTAATTAATGGATTTCAAAATATTTATGTATATTTATTTACACATATATTTGCAAGTTGAAGTGATTTGAACCCACCTAGTTTTACTATGTTTTTAATAAAGTTTAACTTGAAAGCCTTGACTCCAAATGAATGTTTGTGAAAGCAATATCTATGATCAAAAGGGAGTCTTTTGAAAATAAAGAATGATAAAATGATATGAATGATGGATTCTTTATGCAATAAGGACAATTCTTGCATATTTGAATTTTCAAATGTTTTAATGAGCTATTCTATCGAATATGATATTCGAATTCTCAAGTTATATGCTTTGAATATTTTAAAGTATTAAACTATTCTGTGGGATTAACTTAGCACCGAATGAGACATTGAGGTGGGATTTGGTAAGGGAATCATAGTAGTAACCCCTTGTCTCATTAACTATGTGCCAACATAGGGGCCCTTGTAGGCTTAGGCTAATGGATCCATAAATAGCCCTTAAAGTTAAATAAATGAATGAAGTTGACGGAGTTTTACCTGGTAAGTAGTCTCTCCGGCCAACATAGGGGGTTATGTTGGATTCCATGTAATAGCTCGCATGGTCTTAAATGTCGTTTATGATTATTTTCCCAGAAAATGAATGTTTTAAAGGATATCTATATGATTTATTATGCATGCATACATTATGTTCCATATTACATAAATGTTATAATGTATCCTTAATGTTCATGCATCCTTACATACTTAGTACATTCAAAGTACTAACGCATACTCTTTTGCCTACATGATATCACCATGTAGGGATCAGTGCTCCTCCTCATTCTCCTCCACGTGGCTAGTTGATATTCCATTGAAGACTACTTTTGGTGAGTTCCCATGTTCCGAGAATAATACTCCTCTATCTTTCTACCTTATGATATGTTAAGATATTTTTCTATGGCATTTCTTCTATTATGATTGAGGGTGAGCTAGGGACTTGTCTTAGCCCCGTTAAATCTAATAGTTAGAGGTATTGTTGGACATATGTAAGTTAAAGATTTACTATTATGATTTCCGCTTGTTTATTTATCATCATTACCTATGAAAGGCTAAAAGAATGCTAAGAGGCTTGATTGAGGTATTTTCGGGTTCTTCATTCGCCATGTCACGTCTAGGTCCTAGGCTTGGATCGTGACAGATAGGTTGCTGAAATGTTGCTAGGAATTAAATATATGGAATTAGGTTTAACTATATTATAGTGGGATTTTGGAAATGTGGTCACGTGGGTGTATGGAAATTAAGGGATTAAATATTATTGTAGGTGTTGTTTAGGGGAAGAAATGAAAGTGCAGTGAATTATTTAGTTATTTTACAAGTGAGTAGGGGAATTAGGTTGGTTAGTGTAGTATATATATATTATTGGGAAATTGTTGGGTTGTGTAGCATTGGCACGTGAGTTGTAGGATAGTAACGTGTAGATTAGTTTATGTGTAGTATATAGATGTAAGAATGAGATGTGGGAATTGGGAAGAAAAATAAATAAAGATGGTTAGAATTTGCAATTAAGAAATGGCCAAGTGGTTTCAATTATAGCCAAAATGAGTTAAAAATTAGCCAAAAAATAAAATTAATTAGTGAATTCGGTTAAAAAATCAAATAAGATGAATTAATATTAATTAATTAACTAGCTTCTTAATTCTTAAAATAATTAACCTAATTATAAACTAACTAACTCAAAAATAAAATCTATTGATTTATGAAATAATTAATAAAATAAAAATCTTTTTTGAGATCAATTTTGAATATTCCTAAAAGGTAATAATTATACAAAACTATATACATTATCTTAAAACAATAAAGATGACAAAGATTATTTAAAAATAACTTGAAAATATTTTGAGTTTTATAAAAGGTAATTATTTCAATTTATTTACAATTGAAGAAGGCTAAAATTAAAATAAAATAAATAAACATCAATTAATTAACAAACTTCTTAATTTTGAAAAAGTAAAATAATTAACTTAAGTTTAAACTAATTAATTTGAAATATGAGTCTATTAATTAAGCCAAACTAATTAACAAAATATTTAGCTTAAAATAATTTTTTTGAGATATTTTTCGAATAATGATAAAAAATAATATATATTATTGTTCAAGAATTATATAAAAAAATGCAAAAAATTACTTAAAAATAATAATAATAAAAAAATATTTTTTGGATTTTTGCAAGCTAATTATTTTTAAATTATTTAAAATTGAAGAAACTCAATTTTTTAAATTACGTTGTGGAGGGCCAAGATTGAGTGTCAACAAGAGTCGTTTGATAAGGTTGAAGATGGCTCAAAGTAGTCAAAAGTCCTATCCAATACAAAGAAAAGAGATCTTGAGTTCAATGTGGATGATTGAGTGTACTTGAAGGTTGCACCCATGAAGGGTGTAGTTTGGTTTGGTAAGAAGGGGAAATTGAGCCCTAGGTATGTAGGCTCTTATAAAATCTTGAGACGTGTTGGCAAGATTGCCTATGCATTGGAGTTGCCTTTGGGAATGACCATGGTTCATCCGGTGTTCCATGTGTCTATGTTGAGAAAATGTGTGGGTGATCCTAGTTCCATTGTGCCATTGAAAGTAGTGAGTTTTGAAGAAAAGTTGACCTATGAAGAGGTCCATTTGAAATTTGGGATCGGCAAGTTAAGAGATTGAGGAACAAAAAAGTCGCAGCCGTTAAAGTCCTTTGGAGGAATCAACAAGTTGAACGTGCTACATGGAAAGCAGAAGCGGATATAATGAAATGATACTCTCATCTCTTCCATTCTACTCAAGCCTAAGGTATTAAGTTATTCATGAAATGTTTAAGACTCCTATGTATCAGTTTTCCCAAGTCTTCATATGCATGGATTGTCATGAAGTTAAATTTTAATGTCATGTTTTATGCTAAGTTTAAAGATCTCATGTTTTGTGCATTTCAAGCGTCATTGTATTCATGTTGGGTTGCTTGTCCTCGTGCCATATCCTTTTCTATCCTTATGATTCTCATTTGAGGATAAATGTTCCTAAGGGGGAGTTATTGAAAAACCTCGGAAATTTGAAAAGTCCTAAAATGAGGAACAAAGGATGAAATCCCAGAAAAATGCAGAAAACTGGTACCAGGTGATGATCACAGAAGGCCACCATGGGCCGTAGTACGCACTACGCCTCGTAGTGAACCACCGTGGTGGAGGTTATGAAACCCAACCATACAGGGAAGGGACTACGATGAGGGACCATGGACTGTGGTGAGCACAACAGACAATAGTGCCCTCCGTGGTGACCGCTCCCCTAAGGCCATAAAAAACTTTCAAAGGCAAGGACCACGAACGACCACCACGAGCCATGGAGCTCTTCACAGACTGTGAAGGTCTCCATGGAAGAAGTTCAGAGACTTTCCTACAAACCTCAAGATTTCCTTGTCCAAGTTATTTAACATAGGACACCACCACTGGCCGTGATGAGCACCACGGACCATGATAGGTCCCCGTGAAGGTGAGTCCGGCCAGGTTTAAAAGGGGTATTTTAGTCTTTCCTCTCATTTTAATACCAAAGTATTATCTTTTTAGGGACTAAATTCACTCTATCTAAGGACCCCAAGCTATTCCAATTCGTCACTTTCACAATTAAACTCAAACAAACAAAGTTCTTTCCTCTCAAGTTCTCCCAAGGGTTTCAAGAAAATCTAGGGTTTTATTTCAAGATGTCTTCAAGCCTCCATTTGTTATCAAGTTTGCATTAGGGATTTGTTTCCCCAAGGTATGTAGGTCTCATTCATGGGTTCGTCCATTCATGGAGCCCAAGTATTTTCTAAACCTAGCAACTCAATTTCAAATGATGAATTTTATGGGTTTTCATATTATGACTTCAAATGTATAGATTATTGAAGATTTGATTTGTATGTACCTATTTTAGTTTATATTTGGTCTTAATTGCATAAGAGCTTTGAGGTATTAAAGGTCTCTATATGAAGTCATAAAAGTAGTTTTAAAGTATATTGGTTAGTTGTTTTAAGATGTTTTAATTGATGCATTCAATTACACTCATGCATGCTAGCATTTATTTAGATGAGTTGATGGTTGATTAAATGAAGCCCACCTAGTTTCACTATGTTTCAGTAAAGTTTGAATTGAAAGCTTTGACTCCAAAATGAATGTTTATGAAGGAAAATGTTATGATAAAAAAGGGTGTCTTATGAAATTATAGATTGATTGAAGAATGACGAAGGGGATTCGTAGCCAAAGAATGGATTCTTTATGTGATAAGGAAAATTCTTACATATTTGAATCGAAGAAAGGTTTTAATGACCTATTCCATGGAATGATGATTTGATGATCTAAAACTATGTACATGATTATATTCTTATTATATAAACTATTCCATGAGATTGACTTAGCACCGAATGGGACATCGAGTTGGGATTTGGTAAGAAAATCCTAGTTGCAACCCCTTGTCTCATTAACTATGTGCCAACATAGGAGCCCTTGTAGGCTTAGGCTAATAGATCCACAAAAGCCTTTAAAGTTAAAGTTAAAGAATGAATGTAAAAATTTAACGGAGTTCTACCTTGGCAAGTACTCTCCCCTTTTCCAATGTGGGGGTTACTTTGATTCCATGTTATAGCTCACATGGTATTAATGTCGGTTGTAGTCATCTTTCTACATATGTATGATTTAAATTCTATCTACTTGAATTCTTATGCATGCACTCATTTAAGTACTTACCGTATAAATGTCCTTAATGTTTTACGTTGCATTGCATGCCTACATACTTAGTACAATCCAAGTACTAGTGCATACTCTATTGCTTACATAATATCACCATGTAAGGACTAGTGTTCTTCCTCGATCTCCTCTACGTGGCTAGCTTGGATTAGTTTGAAGACTGCTTGTGGTGAGTTCCCATGTTTTGGGAACAACATCCTTTTTATTCTAGCTTATGTTATGTAGAACATTAAGACTTCTACATGTCAATTATTGATATTCATTTGAGGGTGAGCTAGGGACATGTCTTAGCTCCCCCTCTAAGTCTATTAGTAGAGGTATATTTGGACACAAATGTATGATGATCTAAGGTTGATGATGAATTTTATTCTATGACATTCTCCCTTACTCCCGTTCTCCCTCTTACTTCCGCTTATTGTTCGACGTCATTACCTATGAAAGGCTAATTGAATGCTAAGAGACTTGAGTAAGATACCTCCGGGTTTCTCATTCGCCGTATCACATCTAGGACCTAGACTTGTATTGTGATATCATCCCTACTTTTTTGGCCAATCCAAGGTCGTAATATCGATCAGGAGGAAGAATCATATGGGAAAGTAGTATTAATTGAATTTTTGGCACACCGGGTCAAAAGATAATTTTTGGGGCAAAATTGAAATTACAGAGAAGTGCGTGATCAGTCCGCATCATGGACTTTCTCCCCCATAGTGTAATTTTTCTTGAAATCTAGCTAGAAACCTTTTTTCAAGATAATAAGCCATAAAATGTATACATCAAATATGATTTATTGTTTGTTCATAAATCCGCACTTTACGAATATGATTTATTTGTTAAGAATGTATTCTGATTTGGTTTTTAACAAGAGGCATTCCAGTCTTTTTCCCACCCCTACTTTACCTAACACATGACTGATAGGCTATTTTCGACCATGTAAGGGTTTCTAAATCCATTCCTTAGACTTTTTACACATTCAAACAAAAGAAACTAAAGCTGAGGAGGAAAGAGAAGGCTAGGGTTCAGAGAAACCAAGTCGAATCTTCAACGTTTGATTGTCCAATCTTCATCCAAGGTATGTAAGGCTATTCATAGCATTGGATTGAGTTCATCCATGTGCCCTACATCTAAATTCTATCGATTGTTGAGAATGAGGTAAGTCTAACCGGTTTCTTGAATTCCGAATGAGTTAATCCTTCTTCTATTGAGTTCCGTATAATTATGCATTGATATTATCGTTATTTTCTATCTCTTAATTGATTGAAATTATTGTTCATGGCTACTCTCCCATGAATCCTAGTTAATTTGATGATCATGACTTTTATATGCATATTTTGAGTAAAGATGATGACTTTTATGCATTGACAAAGAGAGTGATTTAAACTGATATATATATATATATACATATATTATTGAGTATAAATAAGTATAAGAGTCGAGCATGATTGATTAAATTTAAAAAGTGTTTTGACGAGATGTGAATGATCTTGAAAACATATTTGTCACGACCCAACCCCATAGGTCACGACTGGGGTCCGACCTGGACCCCCGTACACATATCTATCAGCTGTGGTCACATTGAAATGTAAATAAAACAATATCATGTAACAGATCCCCACTAGGCGATAACATTTCATACACCTGTAGCCCTTTTTGTTTGTATCACAACATGACAGAGCACGCAAGCCGACAAGGCTGCCATAACATAACAACATATACAATATATCATATAGACCCAGCCGAACCAAACTGACATATACAATCCACATATACATATCTGCAGACCTCTAAACATATAAATGACAATATATAGCGGGACAGGGCCCCCACCGTACCCCTGAATGGATAAAACAATTTCTATACATCCGTGGACAGTATCAAAACTAGGCCCCGATACAATAGAGCCTCTTCTAGCTAAGCTGCGTGGGATCTTAAGCTGACGGACTCCCAAAATCTGTATCTGTACCTGCGGGCATGAACGCGGCCCCCTGGGAAAGGGGGTCAGTACGACATATGTATTGATTATGTAAAATGTAACATAATACACTGGAGGTATATTCGAAATAGAGAAGCAGGGGAACAAATTATCAAATCGAAGTCATATACCTATACTCTGTGAATCACAAAATCATGCATGCTCAATTTATACAATATAGTCGGCCCTTTTAGGGGTCCGGTGAATCACATCTGTAGGACCATCATAGGCCTGACGCCATCACCACCTTATTACAACACATCATCATATATCTATACACGTATCCTGGCCCTCTATTGAGGGACTCAGGGAATAATGTAGTGAACTGTGCACAAAAACATATCCTGGCCCGAGACTCAGGGAAAGAAGTGTTACAATATACATGAGTAGAGTAGTGAGTAATTATATGCAATTTAAATCATTATTAGAGACTTGACCGTATAAGAAGATTAAAATTTTGTCGGAGGACTCGAGTAGTAGTGTAGTCATCTCGAGTGACTTCTAAATGCCATTATGGGCAATATCAATTATAATCTTGGGACTCCTAGACTTAAGTAGCTCACATACTAGATTCTAAGTAACTTAGGAGACATTCCGAGTTTAAAAGTGTGGGGTGTAACATCCTTCCCCCCTTTAGAACATTCGTCCCCGAATGTTAGACCAAACCTCTCTTAGCACCTTATACAAATTGTAGGGAGGTTCTTTGCTATTTTCTTAACACATACCTCCATACCAGTACTTCCTATATGCTTTTTAGGAATCGGGGTTACCTGTAAATATCGATTACAGGTGCGAATACTTGTATTTCATATTCTCTTCAGTTCCCCGATCATCTTCTTTCTAGTTTTGGTTTTTCTAACATCCCTTGCAGGGAGACATGTCTTTAGTCTACAATCTTTCGGTTTGCCGATCTATGATGGCGATAGGTTTTGCCTCACAAGATTCCATCTCCTGGACCTTATCTATGGAATATACCCTGGGCGACTTGTCAGTACCCTTGCGAAGCATTCTTATCTGATAGACTGGGCGTATAGTTCCCAAATGAGGTGGTAAGCTCAACTTACCAGCCCTGTTGCCTACCTTATGAGCAATTTAATACAATGTAATATATTTTGGGTCAATTTTCCTTTTATGGGGGACTCCGTTATGAACATTCGATTATTAATTTGAACTCTATATATCGATGTTGATTATTTGTATATCATTCCTGCCGACTCTGGGTTTTTAGTCAATAGCTTGCTTAATCATGTCGGGGCCATTGGAATACTGGAGTAGTAATTGTTACTGTAGGCAACTTGATAAGTGATGGATAGTCATTCCGTCTACCTTCGAAGTTAATCTCCCGGCTTGTGACATATCTTCAAGCGTCTAATAGTGCCCTTAGTCTATTTAGTAGCTCGAGGGAGAAATGCGGTACTAAGACCTGTCTGTGCTCCTGATCTCTTCTTGGACTGATCTCAAGGCGTTAATTATAATTGAAGTCCCTTTATCTGGGATATTAGGCATTAATTATAATTGAAGTCCTTCTCGACTCTTTTCAGAACTTTAACTGGCATTCGATCTTTTGGGTCCTTCTTTTTCGCCCTCAAAGTTGGCTACCAAGTGGTGTCGAAATTCCCTCGCCCACTGGCCCATATAGCCATTCTGCGGTTTCTCTCTCATTAACTAGCTCTATGTTAAAGAGTTGTGGTGTTCGAGTGCGTCGTCAATTAGCAATTAGCTAATCCTTCTTGTGTTGCTTAAGCCCTTGTTACAATTTCCTTAACGTATCTTATAATACTCTGGGTACATATTCTCATATCATTTCTCCATCATTAGTTAAGATTCCTCCATCTCGCGCGATTACACCAGCACTAATGCATTAAGTTCTATCAGAATTTTGAAGTTAAGCGTGATGGGGTGAGAGTAATATTGGGATGGGTGACCTCCATGGGAAGTCTTCATGTCGCATTTCATTATAATCCTTGCCATAATGTGTGGGGCACTCGACTTAGCTCCAGATTTACCTCAGCATTGTTTCGCGAGTCTTTATGTTTTGCTCTGTCTTCTCGTCTGTTATCTTGCATCCAGCATCGATATCCTTTCATTAGTACATTCTTCTATTTTTATACACCGCCTTCTAGTGTTATGTTGTTCAGGGTCTCATCGCAAACTTCTTAACGCTGCCTTATGTAGCATTCTGGCGTCCCTCTAATTATTGGTAGCTTCCGAACCTTTCTAACTTGGTTTGGCAAGGTATCTTATTAAAGTTTAGACACCCATCTCAAATGTATTCCCATATCGATTGCCTTCACCTTACTTTTGCCATTTTCTCATTAACTTCCCCCCTTTAGAGGGTACTCATATTTTCCTCTGTTTGTACTTATAGTCGTTCCAATTTCAATTAGGCAGTACTAGTATTCTGATGATAACTATTCCAGGTTTTCTCGAAGTAGTGGTTTTGTCCCAACCTATATCCTTTGCTTTATGGGGCGAATAGAAGTTGCGTCATTTGTTCCTTAAGTTTTCCATCCTCGTCCCTTAAGGGTTCCACTATTTTTGGGGCGATGTTGTGTACATGCGTCATTTTTTTGTATCGTAAGTCCCATGCTCTTACTACGTTCTCAACGCAGGCCTTTAACTTAGCCAACGCGTACTATGTGCGTCTGACTAGTGGTTCTACTTTATCCCTGCATACTCGTATCACACTGTTCAATTCATACTTACATATCCTCTTTTTTGTTCGTACATATATTCAGTTCCCGACATCTCTTTGAGGTGATTCTGTTAGAATTTCTTTCCCCAATTAGTTAGTGGAGAACTATGAACTGTTATCGTAACTCATTTTCCAACCATTATTGGAAGAAATCAGAACCTCTTAAATATCACAATATTTCTTTTAATACTTGACCTACCTGGTCTCTTTCTGAGTTTATCCTCGAGTTGTGAACAACTCGTACAATTTACAATAGGAGTTGAGGGCTTGGTATTTTTTTCAAAAAGAGTAAAACTCATTCGCGTGACATCTTATCCTTCATCCTGAGCCCTTTGTTTATCTTCCTACAATACAAATACGGCTAGAGATACCATAATCTGAACTTTCTATTTAAATAAGCTTTTGTTCCTCCGACATAAAATTTTTCAAGTGAAAAGGGTGCCCCTTATCGGCAACTTGAAGGATACCTCTTACAGCTTTAGTTGAACACAGTAGGGGTACTTGGTATCAACTTCTCAGACATCTCAAAAATCTATGTTTCATTTCCTTTTTCCCATTCTGGGAAAATTTCGGCAGAGTTTCCTCTACACTTCTTACTATCCCACAACCTACACGCAGAAAATACCAACAATGCCTCACAGGGCCAACATATATATATATATATTCATATTATATCACAGTCGCACAGGGCTTTCAATGTCATCTCATATCGCAGCCATACAGGGCTTTCAACGTCAACAATAATATAAAAATACTGGACTTACCTCATATGTCCAACTTCAAACTGCATCTGTTACACTTTCTGTCTGCTTTCCTTTCAGGTTTCAACTTTATATTTCAATACCTTACCCGAAGGATATCTTCTGTGGCTTTACTTCACTTACCTGCATGCTTCGTAACTTCCCATGTCGTCAATTACTTCCTTCTATTGGTGTCGTCCTTCTGTTAATATCCAAGATTAGTATAAGGAATTTTCCTATGACTCAGATCTAAAGCACGATCTCAGAGGTAGAAGAAAGGTAACACCCTAAATGTCCTGTAGCTTTCTGTTTATAGATGTGGTGCGCAACACATCAATAACCAAGACTCTATTAGACACGGTCTGCAGACAACCCAAGGACGAACTGCTCTGATACCACTTCTGTTACGACCCAACCCTTTAGGTCACTACTGAGGTCCGACCTGGACCCCCCGTACACATATCTATCAGCTGTAGTCACATTGAACTGTAAATAAAACAATATCATGTAACAGAGCCCCATTAGGCGATAACATTTACATACACCTATAGCCCTTTTTGTTTGTATCACAACATCACAGGGCACGCAAACCGATAAGGCTGCCATAACATAACAACATATACAATATATCATATAGACCCAGCCGAACCAAACTGACATATACAACCCACATATACATGTCTACAGACCTCTTAACATATAAATGACAACATTTGGCGGGATAGGCCCCCCGCCGTACCCCTGAATGGATAAAACAATTTCTATACATCCGTGGACAGTATCAAAACTAGGCCTCGATACAATGGAACCTCTTCCAGCTAAGCTGCGTGGAATCCTAAGCTGACGGACTCCCAAAATCTGTATCTGTACCTGCAGGCATGAACGCAGCCCCCTGGGAAAGAGGATCAGTACGACATATGTACTGAGTATGTAAAATGTAACATAATACACTAGAGGTATATTCGAAATAGAGAAGCAGGGGAATAAATTATCAAATCGAAGTCATGTACCTGTACTCTATGAATCACAAAAGCATGCATGCTCAATTTATATAATATAGCCAGCCCTTTCAGGGGTCTGGTGAATCACATCTGTAGGACCATCATAGGCCTAGCGCCATCACCACCTTATTACAACACATCATCATATATCTATACACGTATCCTGGCCCTCTATTGAGAGACTCAGGGAATAATACAGTGAACTGTGCATGAAAACATATCCTGGCCCGAGACTCAGGGAAAGAAGTGTTACAATATACATGAGTAGAGTAGTGAGTAACTATATGCAATTTAAATCATTATTAGAGACTTGACCGTATAAGAAGATTAAAATTTTGTCGGAGGACTCGAGTAGTAGTGTAGTCATCTCGAGTGACTTCTAAATGCCATTATGGGCAATATCAATTATAATATCGGGACTCCTAGACATGTACTAAAGTAAAGCCAAATCGCTTATGGAACCAGAAACATTTGTTAACATATAGTCTGTAAGACTTAGAGCCTGTACATTTGTTACCTCTTTAACATATAAAAGTTTCCAGAGAAATAGTTCAACTACTATCGGAGTTCGATATTCAAAAGTAATTAAGAGATGTTTAAGAATGGAGTTACCTCGGAGTTCAGATCAGATTCAACTTACGACTAAGACAAGGACATGCCCAAAAAGAAGAAAGAGAATAAGCTCTATCTAGTCTGTACTTTCCTTCAGGTGATCTTCATATACATATTTCGTACCCGACCCTTCACGGGGCTCGGTGAACCACTATGGCATTGTAACCTCATTTTTGTATCAAATACATCTCAATGGAAATGAGATATAGCTTCCCCTACATTACATTCTGACACATAGAAGCCCTACTGGGCAATACTTAATCTTCACAGGAACTCTAATACTGAACAGTGGATAGGGGTTATGAGGCGTACTCGGAATTCTGGGAATGGAATTATCCCCGCACTTCATATACAATTCACTTAAGGTAAACATTGCCAAAAGGAAAGAAAGATAGCTGTACGAACTTATACCAAAACATGCCAAGAGAAAGCTTTACATACCTTGTCTGAGTTATTCCTCATCCTGTTCACCTCATCTTCCTTTGAACCTATTCAAAATGAAAGTAATATGAATATCAACCCCTCTTAACTTTCCATCACCTTAGGTTACATCTTAGTATTAATGGAATCTATTTCCTTAGTCGTTTCTCCGACTAGTTCTGTTATTTGCTAAGGCGTCGACGAAAATTGGGCAGCACCTCTCCTAAAATGTGCCCTATCCAAATTTCCAATTAGGTCCCTAAGACCTACAGCCAACCAACAACAAAAACCTTCATCAATTCATACCAACCATATACAACATGAATTCCAAACGACTAATTCAAAATTACGATATCAAAATAGGGTTTCTACTTTCCATTTTTGTCAAACCTTTAACCGTACAAAGCGGGGGGTCGTGTGGATTAAACCAGCATCTCCCCCAAATCATTTAGAAAATTTTATACACTGAAACCACAAGCCACACCCCTGAAGAAGCACCTCACAAGAACAACACTCTATTTCGGCAACAATTCAACTATAGCGACTTCAATTTAGTTTATTCCGAACGTCGAACTTTTTACGACTTTTACACAACTTACAGAATCCTAAAAGGTGTGTAATACACTCTATAATAACACCATAAAGTCCAAATTTAAAGGAGAAGCCTTACCTTACCCGAAATTGGCCAAAACTAGCCAAATCGCAACTCGGAACTTCTTCAAACGCACTGAACTTGAGCGGGCTGTTTGTGCGACTTCCTCTCTGCCTCAAATTGGATTTTCTCGTTATTAAACATCATCATATAACCAAGGGATACCATAATTAATTAATTCACAGAACAAAATCCGGAAGCTTACCCAAAAAGGGTCAAATCCGTAGCCCTTCTCCCTTGTCCCTTTCACGTTTTTCTCTTTTTTTCTCTTCCAAATTCCAATTGCAAAGCTGGAGTTTTAGTTCCATGAATGTCTTAAAATACATATATACGTATCCACGTACTTAAGGTACACCGCATATAATTAATTCACGGAAGAAAATTGAAAAACTTACCTTTAAACTTCAAAGGCCATGGCTGCCTCTCTATGTCTCTCTTTCATGGTTTTTTCTCTATGTTGGATGATGTTTTAATGAAAAAATGAAGTATATGATACATATACACATATATATGTGGCTTTAGGGTGTGAAACATGTTAGCCCCAAGAGGTGACACGTGTCCAGTCCCTATTGGGCCACCGCACCTACATGTTTAAGGAGGGCTGCCACATGGCAGTGGGGCCCACCTCCCCCAAGCAGGTAGGTCACCTACTTGACCCCAAGCAGGTGGGTCACCTGCCTTCTTAGGTGCTTCCACGTGTCACCCTCTCATTGGCTGCCCCAAAAACCTTTTTTTCTCTTCCTCGTGGGTTCGTAATCTCGTTCGTAATCTCGTCTCACTTTAAGAGCCTATGAAACCTTTGCTACATAAGCTTGGTATGGAATCAAGTAACTCACGTATGTAAGACTTCTAACTTAGTAGTTTACGTAGATAAGTCGAGTCCTACGACTCGTTACTTGGCCTCCAACTCCTTCCGAATTCTCTTGACCCTATTTCCAACCTTCCCTACCACGGGGTGTCACATTCTCCCTTCTTAGAGTTGTTCAATAGGACCGTAACTTAAGTAGCTCACATACTAGATTCTAAGTAACTTAGGAGACATTCCGAGTTTAAAAGTGTGGGGTGTAACAATATTTTACTGAAAGAACTTGATGATTTGAGCATGAGCATTGGTTTTAAATGAGTTTGAGTTTTCATATGAATTGAGTTCTTGAGTCATTCATGATTTTATTGAGTCCTAAGGCATGATTTGTGAACGTCTTAAATAAGCATGAGTCGAGCATGAATTGAGTATGAGAATTCTTTAAATGTTGTCATAAATGCACATCTAAACTACTCTTGAAAGATGCGATTGGGATTGATGGGATAGTATGATTGGTTGAGAGGTTTGATTGTCATAGAATTTATGAATTGATTAGAGTCCAATGTGACTAGGTGGAATGACTTGTATAAACTGATTAATTTGAATCTTATGATCATATTGAGTCTTGGGTGGAGTATTGAGCACCGATTGGGTAAGAGTGTAGTTATAACTCAAATCCCATGAACTACATAACCAATATATGATGGAGGGTTAAACTTCTTATATTCCGAAATGATGGACTTTGATTGATTGTGGATCCAATTATACTGATTCGTTTCTTATCCTGACAAAGTATTGGACGGGTATGACAATGACACCACTTTGTTGTACATCACCGACTCTTAGGTGATGGTTGTCAGTTAGAGAAACTCTCAATTAGGATATGATCTTGCATTATAGGATTCTTTGATTGAGATTGTAGATGATTGAGTCAATTTCGAAAAGTATTGCTAAATTCTAAATTTGCAAATATTTTGAGTTGAGTCCTTTGAGTTGATTGTTGAGATTGAAGTAAGTGATTTTGATTGTTTCTCCTTTCTACCATTTTACATACTCGTATATTTCCTTTATTGACTCCTCTTGTCCAGCATTGTTTCATGATGCAGATACAGGTGCTAGAGATTATCAACATATGCTCCGTTGAAGATCTATTTTCCTTTTCAGAAAGTGGTGAGATCTCTTTGCTTTCGGAATAATAATGATTATTTCATTTTCTTTTGGTATTTTCTTTTCAGTAGCATGGACTTGTCATTGGCACCTTCTGGATAGTGATAGAGGCTTCATAGACTAATAGTGATGATGTTGAGTCATTTTCATGACCTAAAATCCTGGTGTAATGGCACTTATCCTTTTCCACTAGACAAGTCAGCCTAAACCCACTAAATGCGGAAGATAAAAGAGAAAAATAGTTTAGATAGATAAATATAGATAAAACAGAAACTTAGTCAACTACAAAAATCTCCCATGGACTGGTTATCACATGTACAAGCCTTCTAATTACAACATACGAAAAAAATACAAGTCTCAACCTTTATATCTTGAATAGAACAAAGTAATAAGCAAAGAGGAATAGGAAAGACGACTGACATCAACAACTACCACTCAAATCGCCTCAGATGAAAATAAGAAAAGTTGGGTCACTATCCAGGCTTAGAACCCACACAATTGTAGTTAGAAAGGAGTGAGCACCAACAACGTGGTACCCAATAAGTAAACAACTAAGACTAAGCAAAGCTAGTAAAATACACGTACTCCTGTCATACCATCCAACCCCCAGACTACAACCTGCACAGAAATAAACCCAGTCTAACAGTTCTAACAACATAATATTCATATACCTCAACAACAATACAATTCAATTCGCAAGCGAATAAGCACAATTAGTAATACAGATCAGGGGAATATCAAGGGAAAAATAATCCACATTGGAAAAAGGATATATGATGCAATACAATGTCACATATCATGATGCATGTCTATCCTAAATGATACACATCAGCTGATCACCTTAGACCAGAACCCATAGGGGCCTCACATGGACCATGTATTTGCCGGAAGAGACCTCGACTATAATATCCACCTGAAAAGACCTTGGCCATAATATCCACCGAAAAAGACCTCGACCATCAAAAAAGACCTCGGCAAATTACCTCGACCGATAGAAACCCCGGCCTCAATATCCAGCATCTCGCTCATATCACTTTTCTCAACCATCACAAATAAGTATATGCACAAGTAATGAGTAAATACATAATACATATTCATATATAATGCCATATAGTCCACAATCACCCAATTAGTCAATATCATAACAACAACATACAAATATATCTAAATATCCACAACAAGACCAAGGTTCTATCATATCGAACACAACATGCTATCTCATCTCAATTTTTCATTTATTACCCTATCTTTATCATCAAGTTCATTTGAATATCAATATTTCTTAGTACCACTTTCTATCAATCCTCAACACATAAGACACAAATACATGATCCTACAAGCTTAAGAATAGATTTAGAAACTCACTTGCCTTAGTCAAGGTCACGATCAACTTAAATCCCAAGATTTTCCTCTCCGATGATACTCCTAATCACCACAATCTAATCAAATATAGACTCACAATCACATTTCGAAGCCAATGACACTAAAATCAATTAATTCGGGTGAAAGGGTAAAATGGTCAAAAATCCCACATCGGAAATGAAGTAAAAATCTAATTATTTTTAGATGAAAATATTCTTCATGTAATCATGAATCTAACGGTGAAAACCTTTTGAAAAATTGGGTTAAAATGAGTTCACAATCCCATTTTTTCTTTCAAAAAGTCATGTTCAAGAAAACGCCAAAATCTCTAATTCGAAACCCAAATTGTGAAGTTAAATTTCGAAATTATTCAATAGGGATTGAAGAAGAATGTTGGAAATACATTACCCAAGACTTTTGTTTTAGGAAACCTTGAATAAATTGCCTAATCCAAGCTTAAGAACTCAAAAATGGAAGAAATGACCCAATATCTATTTTCAGGCTTCTAAGGTGTCGCAAAAGCGTAATGGGGTCGCTAAAGCGGAGGTTCGCTTTCGCGAACCCCGCTTAAGTCAGCCCCTAGCTTAAGAGATGGGTCTACTGAAGCCAAGGTTCGCTTTAGCGAACCTAGTCCTCTTAAGCGGACCCTGCACCAGTATCAGAAAACTGAACATGGTAAAAACTCAAGCCTCCGATCGGACCCTCGGGATTTGTTTGGAATAACATTCACGCAAACCATCTATGCAATCCCACTAAATTTAATGTTCCGAACTCAATGAAATTATCAGAATTTATTTTAAGGTCTCCTTGACCCGAAATCCAATAAGTCACAACTAAATTAGTTTCGACACTTCAAATACCCAAAATACCATCGGGACCTCTAAAAATTTCAACGAGGCCATTTTTAGCATTAGAATCACACCCCCGAAACTATTGAAACCATCATCAATCCAATCCGAGCACCTAAACCCCAAATATTGACCAAAGTTAAACTTGGATCAAACTTTAACTCAATTTGCAACTTCGGACCTAAAATCCACTTTTCAACTCCAAATCTGATTGCAATAACTCTCCTAGACCAATTTCCATAGTTTGGAATTAATGGAATCGACATAATTCCATTTTGAGACTCAAAACTCCAAATGACTTCGAAACTTCAAATGTGACAACTTAAGCCTTTAAAATTCAATTCTTTAGCAAAACCTCAACTTTTCACAAGACTTCCAAAAACCAACTTTCAGACCAAAAGTGACTTGGGAAAACTAATAGGAGGGGTAAAATGGTAATTTTGTCAAAAATGACCTTCAGAGTAATTACATCATCCACCACTAAAAACTATGTTCGCCCTCGTACATAAAGTAGGAGAAAGAAGGATACTTGATGCTACCAAGAGTCCGAGGCATAACCTCCAAGCTTGGTATTTGTTTTACCCAAGTGAACCAATCCTTAGACCATATCATAAGAAACCACTACCAAATTGAACATTCAAATCAAACTTTGGCAGATCTACAAGTCAGGCGTAATTTCCAAGTCACAAACTACTCCATTGACCAAATCTGAACCAAAATACTCAAAACCATAGCATAACCATCAGGACAAACTTTTATCACATAACCACAAGAGAATTCTGAACCAATACTTACTAAAATTAGAGGTAAGCTTGAATTAACCACCAACCACTCATAACACACGAACCATCACAAATTCTAGAAAAGTTCTATTTTCACAGCTAAATCTTTCCACAAGCTTAAGTCATACAAATCTGATTCATAGACATCGGATACTCATCACGGGAGAATCCGAATATATTTGACCCAAAGAGTGAAATGGTCAAGAGACCATCTAGCAAGAGATACCCCAAAGCACATAAAACCTCAAACAACACCATCAAAATTGTCAGATCAATAGCTGTGATTTTAAACAACATCTCACTGCAGTAGCACTAGGACCAATGGCCCCTTACATTTAATTTTACATAGCCTGAACATGAACTCATTGATGAGGTGTACAACAAGACTGGTAGTTAATGCAAATATATATCGTAGCCCCTCTATAAGTTCTCATAAGCAAGGTGACACTTGTAGAATTTTTGAAAACCTTCAACCGCCCCTAAACAATACCAAATCCACCATATCTTAACTGACCACACCCGTGCAAGCATTTTAACCTACCGAAAGGGCATGGATAATTACCTCCGATCCACCACTAGGAATCCATCCACATAAGTGAAAACACGCATGGGCATAGACAAGGAATGATACTCCAAAACCATGTCTAAAACAAAGTATCGAAAGGGCATGGATCAGTACCTCCGATCCACCACTAGGAATCCATCCACAAAAATGAAAACACACATAGGCATAGATAAGGAATGATACTCCAAAACCATGTCTGAAACAGAATAGGTAGTCATATAAGAATGTACAAAAGCGAAGTCTAATGAAACAAGATATTCCTTCCATAGTGTCCATACCACACATTCCCATCTATGTAACTTCACAATCAACCAGCCTAGTCCCATAACCATCGTAGGCATACTTGATTTATCAACTTTCTCATACTCATTATAGTCCTTCTTTGAATCCTATACTCTTAATACTACCAAAACATCGTAGTCACACCGGTCAGTTACTTTACTTCTCAAGTTGTCACTAGTATCAAGGTCTTCTTAGCAAAACTTTGTTATCTTCAAAATTATGAACTATTGACCTCTCTCCTTCCATTTAAGCATCCTGCGATAGATACGGATCCCACCCAAAATTGATAATCCAAATTCCAAATCTCATAATACTTTCCCATTGAGATAAAACTATTGAGTCATGCTCATTATCAACTTTAAAAAATCTTTCACTTACCCAGTTCCAATTATTATTCAAATCATCATATACTCTATGCCAAACCTTAGAGAAATTCTTGGTCACCCCAATTGTTCTGCATACCATGAGCATATAACCCCTATGTACCATCAAGTGAATATGTATCGTATCGCAACAATCTGTGTAGTCCCATCAATCGAGTCATACTATTCTAACTTGAAATCTTTAATAACCACAAAGAACTATAAGTCCTTCCTATAATGCGCCCATAAGTCGCATACCATAATTTGAGCTATCTAACCCCATATAAAACACAGAATCTTCAATACCTCACTGTTTGTTACCCAAACCAAAATCAAACCTTTAGAATAGTTATTATTACATTCCTCATAAGTCTATGCCATAGCAATCGACATTGTATAGTCATAGCTAAATTTAGGGAAAAAATCCATACAACCTTCACTTTGAACTAAGAATCTACACGTGATGCCTTATATCTTCATATTTCTTAACTTGTATCCACCGTACAATGTTGCTAGGACATTCAAATTCTTTACTCATACTCATAACCCAATCGCAAATACTTGAGCTCCTTGATGCACCAGGCTCTTGTTTCCTTCCTAATTCATTTATCATCATTATTTTTTGGCCAAAACTCCACACATGCTACCTTTTACCTAAACCAAAATCCTCAAATGAAAACTTCTTTGAGTTCTTTCATAATCAAAAGTAATAAACTCTATAACCCAGTCCATGCACCAATCCTTCCAAATGCTTAACAAATGGCACAATCAATTATTCCTTACCTTGCCAATTCATACCTTGACAAAGCCAACTACCACAAAGGTAGACATTACGATGTAAAACTTAAATTTGATTCAAACCATGTAAATCACTCCCCTTATTAATGAACATTAGCCTATACCTTGAAGATTTTATGCAATCACATACCTTAGATTATCATCAAACACTTATATGTCAATCTTACCATGTCCCTCATTAAAAAACCAAAACCATGTCAGTCATCTAACTTGAAATCACTTTAGAACTTACCAAGACACTATAGCTGAGTATTCGTGGAATCTACCCTCGAAGCATATTTAACCTGACATATGAACAATGGGTACTATTCCCATGACCAAATCAAGATGGATGAAGTCAAGTGTTTCCAAAACCCAACTATCCAATATCTCTGAAGTTAAATCCTTAAATTTTGCGATTAGAGTAATTATTCTCTTCCTCGCCTCATTCCAAAGGACAAACTACATCCCACTGATTCTCCCATTATAAGTTGAAACTCTTTTGAATTCTACTTGAGTGATTTCCAACACATCATACCACCTTTCATATAACTACGCTACTTATCAAGTAGTGGAAGCCGCAACCTTAGATACTCGCAAGTTGTTATTATCATACTGGATCCCCTTAACTGAAAGCCATTACTACATAGTTGCATCCTAATCAGAGTCCCTCCTGGACTAATATTATCATGCTCAACCACCCTTTCTATCATCACAGAGTTAACCTTATCATCCACGTGATACCTCAAACTTGTTATACTATCTAATCCCATGAATTAATCAATTCCCATATATATTCTCTTGCTGGTACACTTACTTGCCTTTACACAAGTATATTTGACAGAGCTTTCTCCACCCATAAGCTTTTTTTTTCAATGTCAATCCACTCCTTTTGGCTCATAAAGAACTCACCAATCCCCTATTAGATCCTGAAAATACACATCACCATTTAAACATATTAATTCCCCACCAAAGATCCACCACTATAATTTTCCTTATAAGTCATGTCTAACTCCAATATCCATAGTAAAAACCAGTTGGTTTGTCAAATGTGAATTTAACATCGAACTTCATTGCCCGAGTAGGTGAAACAACTGATAATTCCTCAATAGCTAGTATTTGTACTTGCCAACCGATATCTCCGTTCCTATATATCACTAGTACCATACCATGAGAGCCCGGTAGATCCACCACTAAAATACTTCATACCCACCAAAGAGATCATTCCCAAATAGGCTACATTTTTCTACCCATTACGTAACCGCTATACATTACAAAAATAGTTCAGTCTCCAGCTGAAAATGATATGCACCGTTTCATAGGACAGGCCGATAGCAGAAGAAACATAGCCCATAAGCTCATCCAAGTAAACACAGTTATTATGGAAATAGATATCATAATCCTTCTTGATATACACCCACTCTATAAAACCGTCATCAAAATTCTTATCTCGATTGTCATAACTTCGTCATCATTATACACTATGCAACCCATTCTCTTATGATGAATTTCACAGATTATAGTCCCTAAAGTCACAATGCTCACAACATAGTCATTTCTCTAATTATACCATTCTTCATTATGAAACCACATCAGATATTGAATAAGCCACATAAGTGCTATTTTCCATTGCTGAATAACTAACCAAATAAGATGAGATGTTAACGAAGCATCTCAACCATTATTCACCTTCTAATACCATATCCTCAAAACATATCAGTGAACCACAACCTCACTCATTCCTTTTGAATTGCAGAGAAATCCAAGTCTAATAACACATCATTTCCATAAGTATATCACTTCCACCTCATACCATATCTAATACTAAAACCAAGTGATGACATCTCAATCGCACGCACACAGGACCAAACATGAGTCATCACTATAAGAGAGAGGACAAACTGAAGTAATAGGAATTAGATCGAATCAAGGATGCACGATAGAGAATCAAGAAGTGAAAATATTTTCTAACAGTCTTCATAGCCTCTTGAAGATAAGTAAAGATGTCTTCATACCGATCCTTGAGACTCTACTTAGACTTGTCTTGTACACGTGAGACCTATGAACTTGGGGCTCTGATACCATTTTGTCACGACTCAATATCCAGGAGTGATGGCATTTATCCTTTCCCACCAAAGTCCCTTAGCAATAGCTTCCAACACTTAAAGAATGACCTCCTTAAGTGCCAACTATGAATGTTTTCTGAATTGCACACAAGTCAGTCTAAACCCTCTAAATGCGAAAGATAAAATTGCAAAATAGTTTAGATAGATAAATATAGATAAAGCAGAAACTTAGTCAACTACAGAAATCCCCCACGGACTAGTTGTCACATGTGCAAATATTCTAATTAAAAGATACGAAATAAATACAAGTATCAATCTTTGCCTCTCGAATAGAACAAAGTAATAAGTAACAAGTAATAGAAAAGACGACCGACATCAACACCTACCTCTCGAATCATCTCAAAAAGCCTCAGATGAAAATAAGAAAAACTGTGTCATTGTCTGGGCTTAGATCCTACATAAGTGTAGATAGCTAGGAGTGAGTACCAACAATGTGGTACCCAGCAAGTAAACAACTAAGACTAAGCAAAGCTAGTAAAATACACGTACTTCTGTCACACCATCCAATGCCCAAACTAAAACCTACATAGAAATAAGCCCGGTCTAATAGTTCTAATAGCATAATATTCATATACCTCAACAATAGTACAATTCAATTTGCAAGCAAATAAGCATAATCAGTAATACAGATTAGGGGAATATCTAGGGTAAAATTGTCCACATTGGCAAAAGATGTATGATGCAATGGAATGCAATGCAATGTCACATATCGTGATTCATGTCTCCTCTAAATGATACACATCCACTGATCACCTCAGACCTAAACCCATTAGGGCCTCACATCGATCATATATCTACCGGAAGAGATCTCGGCTATAATATCCATCGAAAAAGACCTCGGCCATAATATCTGTTGAAAAAGATCTCGGCCACAGGAAAAGACCTCGACAAAACACCTCAATTGGTAGAAACCTCGGCCTCAATATCCAATATCTCGCTCATATCACATTTTTCAGCATCACAGATAAGTATATGGTGACCTAGATGGCATAATTAGGACTTGTGTGCTAGTTGGCTATTTCTTTATATAAACTATTAGGAGTAGCTATTCCTTTTATAGATCTGTTGTTAGGGGCCTTGCCGATTGAGGGCTTTATTTTAAGCTGAGATATAATTGTTTATGTTTTGATTATGTGTGGCTGCCCTGCACTGGTAGAAAATGGTTCAACAGGGTCAGCTTCAGCCTGAGTTTTGGCATTAGATGCTAGTTTCACCTTTGGACTTTGGGGAATAACAAAAATGCTCTGATGCCAACCGAAGTGGTAAAGACAACCCCCCAACGAACTCCTAGCTCATATCTTAATCCATATTGAATAATGTGGAGTCATGACCGACCTATTTAAGAAATCCCAAAACATACTCATATACTAACAATGATCTTTGTTGCAGAACAACCGATCCATCTTTGTTCTGAGAACCACCTACTGAAACTCTAGTAGAATGTGTTGATGCTCTGACCGTGCATGTCCATCAGAAACCTTGTGCTATCTATCTAAGATATAGTGGATTCCAAAGAAGTAGTTTTAGTGGTTATTTAAAGATAAAACACACGATAAAAAGTCAAGAATATAATTTATTATTAATTCCCTATAGCCTCCAGAAGATAGGATACGGACGTCTCCGCACCAATCCGAAGGACTCTACTAGGTATTTGCTCTCATACCAATGATGCTAGTCAACCTAGAGCTCTAATACCAACTTGTCATGACCCAATTTCTCAGACCATGATGATACCTATTACGATCCACTAGTAGGTAAACCTAATCCATAGCCTGAAACCAGAGACAATGAGCTATCAAGCATAAGGTAATCAAAGGGAAGAAAAATATCAATAGCAATGAGAAGAAAAATAAAACCAACATAAATATATACAAAGAACTATTCCCAAGAACTAACATTAGTTAGTAATCAAGCATCTAATCAAAAGAAGAGTACAAGGCTCTTATAAATACAAATATAGTTGCAAGCAATCTTGAAATCAAAATAAAGACCAGTTCCAGCCAAAGTAGATAGAAATCGACAACTCTGAACGCCAGGAGCTCACCAAATCTTTGAATACAAAGCTGCTCTATTCAAAATTCAAATCAATAGAGACAACACGTACTATGATCAATAATTGTAGAAATATAGAATGAGCACCAAAAAAATGGTACTTAGTAGGCATAGGCCGACTAAGCTCCAAAGATAAAGTAAGTATAAACAACATAAAAACAAAGTAGGTACAACACAAGTAACTACACAGGGGATATAACATGATAGAACAAGGAATGTGAATGAAATAATAGAATATACGGAGTAAAGGAACTGAGTCAAATAATCTACCTGAGAGCGCATGTCCAACAACCTACTCGCAATAAAAGGTACTATATGAGTCAACTAAATAAGGACAGAATGTCGACAACCACTGCTAACCACATAACAACCTAAAGACTAAACTAACTCAACCTAATAGGGAGTACCAGCAATAAACCCAGAATAAGCCACATGATTCACCAACTACCAATGCAGCACAAGATAAACACAATTATAATCAAACAATAATCAATTGAATGCCCATACCCCCGGAAGGTACAAAAAACAAACATAACCCTCAAACCTCATAAACTGGGGTGTCAAATAATAACCAATTATACTGGTGATAGGTGATTCATATAAATGGAAATTTGCAATAAAAACGTATTATCATCTGTTACCATCAGTACCCATCTAAAACCTCTAACTATAAGCACCCTAATAAGGGGCCGCCCAGCCAGCCAGTAAACTCCCAGGGGTACTCGCCTAGATATCAAGAGTAAAATAGGGGGCCACGCAGCCAGATAGTAAACTCCTTGGGGTACCCACCGAGAGAGCAAGAGTAAACCCGGGGACATCAATAAAACCATCCATATGCAAGAAAGGGAGTCGACGTGCTCATTAGTCAAGTAAAAGTTGCAAACATACCAAATGCCTCAAGTGTTTCCAGTAGAAAAAGATAAAGTCCTTGATACCTCATAAGTCTAAGAAATCAGTTTATCAAAGTGATCCAGGTGGTACGACTCCTATTTAAACTTGTTTAAAATAGTTAAAAGTGTGAAAATAGTATTTCTCCAAAACCATGGTGAAAATCTAATGCATGCACCATGATCTGTCACGATCTAATTTCTTATATCATGATGACGCCTAATATGACCCACCAGTAGGCATGTCGATCCATATTCTAGAACTGTGAGTAAAGGAATGTCAGGGTAGTAAACCAATACTAAGAACGGTAATAAAATAATAGGAACATACATGAATGGATGGAAGCAAATATAAATATATACAAATAAAAAATTTCTCCCAGAATCTGAAAGTCACATGTATAGAGCTACTACAAAATAAATACAAGTCCCAAAAATGGACCACAAAAATAAGACTGTCTCAAAGAATAAAAGACAAAAATATATATATACAGAGGGAGACATGTAAATCCAAAACATAATGTGCTCACTCTTACCTTTGATCACGACCGCAACTGGCTCGAATAAATGCATTTAGCTAGTACATAGACCTGCATCATAAAAAACAGATATTGAGTGTAATATGAGTACCAAAACAATAGGTACCTAGTACGCATCATAGGCCGACAAAGCAAGATAAGAAAGAGTAAATGAAAATGCGAGTAAATGACCACAATCAAAGACAAGGAAAGAAATAAATGTAGGTATGTACACGAGCATACTCAACAAACAAAGAGAAAGGATCTAGCTAAATCCGCTGGGCTCCCATAAAGCTGATGGGTATGCTCGTGCACAAGTATAAGGTAACAACCTGAATAGACTCTTGTAAGCTTGACAGGAGAAAGGATAGCGGAAGTAAAATAGATGGAGCCAATAGAGTTCCAATAATACCACCAATTTCCCAAACTTGAACCGAACTAATCCAAATACCTGAAACTTTAACTCAAAATTGTGAATAAATAAAGACATGAACCGAGATTCATCAGGGAATATGGCATAAACAATGTGTAAGTTGTACCACAGACTTTGACTAGGTAACTGTATCAAAAGAGTTGATGTGAGTAAACTAGACCACAGACTTCAACCGGGTAACTGTAGCCAAGGGGTCGAACATATGTAAGCTATACTATGAACTTCAATCGAGTAACTGTAGCCAATGAGCCGATCACAAGTAGGCTAGATCACAGACTTCGACCGGGTAATTATAGCTAAGAAGCCAAAAAAGTAAGCAAGACCATGAGCTCGAACTGGGGAACTGTATCTAAGGGATCGAACACAATTAGAATCAACGTCCAACCAAGCATCACGGGGAGTACCCCTAAACCTAGTGTCATCAATACATCACTCTAGCCCAAGCTATATACAACTAAAATCATAAAGAATACCCTAGAATTAAGAATTAAGCAATGTAGGACCGACAGGAGAATAAGACATTTTGGGGGTAAGGTCACAAGCTGTGTTACTACCTATCTAATGCTTAGACTATCAGACTCAAGTCTGTTATATCAGTCTATAAGGAGCTAATCGCCTGAAACGATGTCAGAAAAGTTCTAAGGCACAACGACACCAAAATTATGCAAGTCTAAGCCTATACTAAGGCCAATTATGCTTCCAACCATATAACCATAGGCACAACATGTATCACAAGTTATGGATGATGAACAATAATAAGAGTCATGCTTAAACAGTCCAACAATTTCCCAAATTAGAGCCTAGGATGTGAATTCTAGGAATTTAGCATGCTAGACACCCAAACCCCTCCAACTCATACAAATCAATATACAATTGCCTAAACATGCTCAGTCTCACGAGAGGAAAATTGTAGCCTATCTGTAGGCCAACCATGCATGCTCCAACTTACAAAATCTGAGATTTTCCCTTTGGAGCGGCCTATGAACATTGCCACGCTATCAATATTAGAATTACAGCATTAATGTAGTCATTATGACAACAAAATTGTTAAATTCGGAGAAGAGCCTATTTTTGAGTCAAAAATTAAGAGTTATGGGACCCGCTACGTAACTCAAGGAATTGACTCCAAGAATAGGACTAAATACTACCCCTAGATTACGTCCCAAGTAAGAACACAATTCAAACCCCAAAACAGACTCAAACCATTCTTGCATTCATGATCACTACCAAGCCCAAGAATACTAAAAACACAGGAAAAAAGGCAAAAATTACCTTAAGAGAAGTCTCAAATCCTAATTCTGAACACACCACTGGGTTCTCCTCTAAAATCTACACAATTTAGCCTTTTGAATCGCCCAAGAATTGAAGGAGAAAATAAAGTTTGAAGTTTGAGAAAAAAACTGGAAATTTTGGACTTAACGGGCCTCAGGTGTCGCAAAAGCAAACATCTCATGGAGGAGGGCCTCGCTTTAGCGACACCTGGTCACTTAAGTAACCAGTCGCTTTAGCGACACCCAACCAAGAGGGAATGTCATTTAGTGAGCTCCTGGCCATTTTAGATGCACTCACTTTAGCTACCACGAGTCGTTTAAGTGATGGCACCAGACCCAGGTGGTTCAAAAAATGAGCTTGGCATGCCAATTTCTTTGATGGGGTGCTATGGATATGCTACCCAATCAAATTCAAAATTTTGATAATAGGTCATTTTAACAAAAAATAGGCCCACACCCAAGTGCAATTTTGAGCCTATTTCCACAATGAGTCTTGGGATTAGATCAAAAGACTCGAGAAGCGAACGAATGGTAATTACAAACCAAACTCGACATTCCAGAGCTAACTGCATTGTCAGAATTTTTATTTGAGCGCATTTTTCAAAAATGTTGACCAAATTCAAGAATAGGCCAAGTTTCAAACGCAAAAGTGCCAATTGTCCTCAAACTTGTACTGATCGCCTTGGTACTTATGCCGACTATGCTTCTAACCTAATTTAGCCATTCCAAAGCTGTTGGAGGCATCAAAATTCTTTTGTGAGGTCATTTTCCTAAATTTATGACTGAAGTCAACTTTTCATGTTATAAAAGCTCAAAAATAGGGAAACGGGCCTAAAACCCAAACGAACGACTAGACGACTGAACAATCAGTGCTAGCAAGTCATAAATGACTTGGGGTTTCTACAGGAATACTCTAAAAGATGAAATAGATGCTTTAATTTAAAAATAACCTCGAGGGTCATTACAACATACACTACTAAACGAACTTTCGTCCATGAAAGTAAGAGTCAATAAATACTTAAAGGCTCAAATAAGTTGGGGAACTGTGCCCGCATCTCATGCCTGGTCTCCTAGGTAGCCTCCTTGAATAGACGATGCCTCCAATATATATTAACCACAAGAATAGCTCTCGATTGCAATTGCCTGATATCTCTTGCCTAAATAGCAAATGTCTCCTCAATTTATCTAAAATAATCATCAAAGTCAACCACGTCATACTGAAGCACTTGTGAGCTATCTGGAACATACCGGCATAGCATCAAAACATGAAAGACCAGGTGAATAGCTGAAAGGCCGAAGGCAAGGCTAACTCACATGCCACCTCACCAACTGTCCTCAATATCTCAAAAGGGCCAATATACTGGGGGCTAATCTTGCCCCACCTCCCAAATCTCATCACGCCCTTTATGGGCAATACATGGAGGAATACTTTGTCAGCAACTGCAAATCACAATGGTCGATGCCTACGATCTACATAACTCTGGTGTCTTCTCTAAAATATCTTGAGCCTATCTTGAATCACCCTCACATGATCTAAGGCCTCCTACATCCAGCCTGTACCGCATGACCTGGGCTCTGTAGACTCAAACCACCCAACTGGAGAGCGACAACGCCTGCCATATAAGGCCTAAAATAGGGCTATCTGAATACTATAGTGGTAGCTATTATTGTATGCAAACTCTGCCTAGGGAAAAAATTGGTCCTACTAGCCCCCAAAATCAATAACAAAAGCCGACAAAATATCCTCGAGAACCTAAATCGTGCACTCTGACTGGCCATCATTCTGCGGGTGGAAAGTTGTGCTAAGGTCGAAAAGGGTATCCAACTCCTTCTGAAAAGTCCTCTAAAAGCTAGATGAGAACTGTGAGCCTCAATCTGAAATGATATTTGGTACACAATGAAGGCAAACCACCTCCTAAATGTAGATACGAGCCAAACTCTCACTACTGTAGGAAGTGTAAATGGGAAGGAAGTGTGCGAACTTGGTCAATCGATCCATGATAACCTGAATACTATCAAAACCATGAGAAGTGCAAGTTAACCCCATAATGAAATCCATGGTAATCATCTCCCACTTTCACTTCCACTTGAGAATGGGTAATCTCTGAAGCTCTCCACCAGGCCTCAATTGCTCAGCCTTAACCTGCTGGCAACTCAAATAAACAAAAACATAATCCACAATATCTCTCCTTATGCCACTCCACTAGTAATACTGCCTCAAGTTATGATATATCTTAGGGTGCCCAGATGGATAGAATATCTGGAATCATGTGCCTCGCTAAGGATCAGCTGAATTAAACTCCTAACTCTCGAAACATAAAGACAACGACCAAACATTAAAACTCTATCCAAATCTAGCGTAGCTAGGCCAAAATCACCTCTCAAAATCCAATCTTGAAGTACAACTAAATCCTCATCCTCAAACTAACAGTTGCGAATCTGGTCCAATAGATATGACTGGGCTCCCATATAAGCTAACTCACACTAGGAGTCGGAGATGTCAAGTTAAATTATCCTCTTAGCTAAGGACTAGATTTGCAAAGTTAATGGTCACTCTACAGTAGAAATAAAGGCTAGACTACTCATACCCACTGCCTTTTGACTCAAGGCATCCATTATTACATTCATCTTGCCTGGATGGTAGAGAATAGAAAGGTCGTAGTCTTTCAGGAGCTCAAACCAGCGGTGCTGCCTTGAATTAAGATACATCTGGCTCATAATGTACTGAAGGCTCCTATGATTAGTATAAATCTCACATCAAACTCCATACAAGTAGTGCCTATAAATCTTAAGTACAAAAACTACTGCCATCAACTCTAAGTCATGAGTGGGGTAGTTGTGCTCATACAACTTAAGCTGCCACAATGCGTAAGAAATAACCCAGCCCTGTTGCATCAGTATACAACCTAAACCAACGCCGGATGAGTCATAATAAATAGTGAACCCATCTCCCTCAATTGGAAGAGTCAATATAAGAGCAGTGGTAAGCAACTCTTTGAGCCTCAAAAAGCTCCTCACACACAAATGGAACATCTTGGCGAGTCAACCGAGTCAGAGTGCCGCTATAGTGGAAAACCCCTAAATCCTAGGCATGGAGTAATGATTCTTCATCGTCACCTTATTTATCTACCTATAATAAATACATATCCGTAGAGTACAATCCTTCTTCCTAATGAACAAGACAGGGGAACCCTAAGGCGATACACTAGGCCGAATAAATCCTTTATCTAAGAGATCTTGAAGCTGAACAATGATCTTCTTGAGCTCTGCGGGGGCCATACAGTATGATGGGATGGAAATAGGATGAGTTCCCAACTCTATAATGGCGAAGTCAATATCACAATCAGGAGGAAGGATAGATAGATCGGCAGGAAATACATATGCATACTCTCTAACTGTAGGTACTGAATTAACTGTAGGGACCACCCTACTCATATCTCTAACACAAGCCAAGTATACCAAACACCTGCTAGCCTTTAGCCTTCGAGTTCGAATAAAAGAAATCACTCTAACTGGCATGCAATTATAGGAGCCCTGCCAAACCACTAGTAGAATATCAGGCATGGCTAAGGTAACAATCTTGGCATAGCTATCCAAGAATGCTCGGTGAAGGGATAAATAGTCCATTCCCAGAATCAAATCAAAATCCACCATATCAAGTAAAATAAGATCAATCCTAGTATTACTCCCCCGAATAGTCAGCATATAGGATTTAAAGACTCGATCCACTACTAAAGAATCACCTACTGGGGTCAAACCATAAAATACTTAAATAAGGGCTTCGGGCTCATACTCACTCAAGGGGAAAATATATGGATATATAAGAATATATGCATCTTGGATCAAACAAAGAGGATACGGGCTAATCATATAGTAAAACCGTACCTTTGACCACATCGTCCAAGGCCTCAGCCTCTACCTTAGGAGCGCTGCATAGAAGTGGGCCTGGGCTTCTCTACCCTGTGCATTAACTCTTTCTAATGACTTGCCTCCCCAGGGACCTCCCCGTGCACCTTGATAACCACCCCTGTGGTCCTAACCCTGGCCTCTACCTCTAACCGGAGGTGTAGGTGCTGGCGCAGGTCTAACTACTTATAAAACTAGTAAGTCTAGCTTGCGATGAGGGCACTCATGGGCTAGTGATCTAGATCCCCATACTTATAGCACCCCTGGGACTGTCGGCTAAAAACTAGAGGTCACCACCTCGGCCGAAAGTACCCATCTATGAATAGTCTCGGCCCTGACTCAAATAGGAACTAGGGCCCCCCTAACGATGCTGATTACCCTTTAACATATGAGGAGAGTCCTAGAAGGGGTGACTAAGCTAAATCTACTACAATCTCTAGAGACATCTTTCATAGGACTCTCGGGGTCTAAAGCAGTGCTCACCCTAACCATCATCCTATTTAGCTTTCTTGTCGCTTACCCCTTAGGCCTCGCGATAGAGATACACAAGTGTGCATGCATGGTCTACCACCTCTAGAAATAAGAGGCCCTTTGAGACTAAGGACTGAGTCTCAATCTGCACTTGGAGTCTCACTCCTCTAATAAAGAACCAAACTCTCTCCTCTTCTATAGGTAAAATCATGATGGCATATCTAGAGAGCTAATAGAATCAAATCTCGTACTCCGATACAGTCATGGAGTCCTGTACCAATCAAGAAAATAGATCTAAAAGCTGATCTCTAATGCTCTAGGGAATAAACCGGGCAAAGAAGTCCTCTAAAAACTCATCCTACGTCACCGATGGATACATAGCTGACCTAGTCTCCAAATATGTACGCCACCACCATCAGACGGGATTGTCTAGCTGATCAGCAGTAAAGTTGGCTCCTCTCGACTCTACTAGACCTAAGGTCTGCAGCCTCTCATGGAAAGTAAGTCAAAACTCGTGGGCATCCTCACCCATAGCCCTAGAAAACCTTGCCCGGTAATAGTCTAAGGAACACTCTGAGCATCTTCTGCTCCCAAAGTGGCATGACTCCCTCCAAATCATCCGGCTGAGCGACAGGTGTCGGTGGTTGCTTAATAACTAGTGCCTTTAGAACAGGATGATCCTAGGTACTGAGAAGCTGGAGATGAAGCCTAATGCATACCCCTAATGGTAATTAAAATCTAGGCAAACATCACCTATAAGTCCAGAGCTGCGATTGGCTTAGTTGGTGGCTGGGCTGGTCCCTAGCCCACCAGCTATTAAGGTACTGAAGCTACTGATGGCTCTACCTCCAACTCTAAAGTCTACATTTTTCCCCGAGCTGATGTTGAAGCACTAGTGCGACCTCAAGATTGGCCTCTACCTCTAGCGCACATGTGAGCCATCTTGTAAAAGAGTGGAACAAGTGATATTTCCAGAAACTAATAAGACACACACTACACGACAATGATACAAAAGTGACACATTTTTAAAGACATCCTCTATCCTCCCAAAGATAAGTCATAGACGTCTCTGCTCCTATCCGAAGGACTCTCTGTATGAGTGAGACCGGTGAACCTGGTGCTCTAATACCAAGTTATCACAACTCGATTTCTTAAGTCATGATGACACCTACAATAACCCACCAATAGGGAAGTTGACCCATATACTGGAATCGTGAGTAATGGAATGTTAGGGTAGAAGACTAATAATTCAATGTAAGAACTGTAATGAAATATTAGGAACATACATGAATGGGCGGAAGCAAAGCTAAATATATACAAATAAAAAATCCCTTCTAGAATTTAGAAGTCATATGTATAGAGCTACTACAAAATGAATAACAGTCCTAAAAGTGGACCACATAAATAAGATTGTCTCGAAGAACAAAAGATAGATAAAATATATATATATACAGAGGGAGATGGGTAAATCTTGAATGCAATGTTCTCACCTTTACCTTCGATCATGAGTGCAACTGGATCAAATCAATGCCGCTAGCTGGTACTCAGACCTACATCACATAAACAAATACAGAGTATAGTATGAGTACCAAAATAATAGGTACCAAGTAGGCATTATAGGCCGACTGAGAAAGGTAAGCAAAAGTAAACAGAAATGCAAGTAAATGACCACAACCAAAGACAAGTCAAGAAGTAAATGTAGGTATGTATACGAGAGTACTCAACAAAAAAGAGAAAGAATCTAGCTAAATCCGCTGGGCTCTCATAAACCCAATAGGTAGCTCGTGCATAAGTATAAGGTAACAACATAAACGGACTCCCATAAGCCTGACAAGACCAAGGATAGCAGAAGTAAAATTAATGGAGCAAATAGAGTTCCAATAATACCATAAATTTCCCAAACTCTAACCAAACAAACAAAAAAATATAAAACTTTAACCCAAAACTTAGAGAAGATGAAGACTTAAACCGAGATTTATCAAGGAATCTGGTATTAAGACAATTGTAAGCTGGACCATGGACTTCAACTGGGTAACTATAGCAAATAAGTCGACACGAGTAAGCGAGACCACTGACTTCAATCGAGTAAATATAGCTAAGGGGTCGAACACGGGTAAGCTACACCACAGACTTCAACCATGTAACTATAGCTAAGGAGCTGATCACAAGTATGCTAGACCACGAACTTCAATGGGGTAACTGTATATAAGGAGATAAACACGAGTAAGCTAGAGCATGGGCTCAAATTGGGTAACTGTAGCTAAGGGATCGTACCAAATTAGAACTAGTGTCCAACCGAGTGTCATGGGTAGTATCCCAAAATCGAGTGCCATTAATACATCACTCCAGCCCAAACTATCTATAACTAGAATCATCGAGAAGGCCCCCCAAAATCAAGAACCAAGCGATATAGGACTAATAGGAGAATGGGGAATTATGGAGGTAAGGTCATATGCTGTGTTACTTGTTAGATAAAGCTCGGACTATAAGACTCAAGTCTGCTATATCAGTCTATAGGGAGCTAACCATGCGAAACAATATCAGAGAAGTTCTAATGACAAATAATACAAAAATCACACAAGTCCAAGGAAACACTAGTCTAAGCTTAGACTAAGGCCAAACAGCGCTACAAAGAACAAGAAGTTCTGAAGTTTAAGGAGAAATTTCTACCAGGTGATGTCGAAGCAGAATTCATAAATAAGTTTAAGAATCTGAAACAAGAGAAACCATAAACCAGAATAGAAGAGCTTGCCCCACCCATGAGTAAATATTTCATAGTAGCCTCATTAGACCATACATCTCGGAAACCCAAGGACTCAATCGTATGGATATGTAAAATACAGGATTTCGAATCCTAGCAGGAAAGGGAGGGAAACGGATACTCAATTGCTTCCAAACATATAACCACAGGCACAACATGCATCACAAGGTATGGATAATGAACAATAACAGGAGTCATGCATAAACAATGAAACAATTTCCCAAAATAGAGCCTAGGACATGAATTCTAGGAATTTAGCATGATAAACACCCTAACCCCTCCAACTCATACAATTCAATATACAATTGCCTAAATATTCTCAATTTCATAAGGGAAAACCATAGCCTACCTGCAGGCCAACGATGCATGCTCCAACTTATAAAATTTAAGCTTTTCCCTTTTGAGCGGCCTTTGAATGTTGCCACGCTATCAATATTAGAATCACAATATTAATACGATCATTATGACACCAAAATTGTCAAATCCAGAGATGGGCCAATTTTATAGTCGTTAATTAGAAGTTGTGGGACTCTATCCATAACTCATGAAATTGACTCCAAGAATAGGCCCCAACTACTACTCCCATCTCATATCCCAAGTAGTAATACAATTCACACCCTAATACAGACTCAAACCATTTATACAGTCATAATCGTAACCAAGCCCAAGAATACTAGAAATGAAGGGAAAAGGGGAAAAATTACCTCAAAGGGAGTCTCAACTCGTAATTCTGAGGACACCACTAGGTTTCCCTAAAAAATCTACTAATTTACCCTTTTGAATCGCCCAAATCACCCAAGAATTGAAGGAGAAAATGAAGTTTGAAGTTGGAGAGAAAATCTGGAAATTTTGGACTTAACGAGCCTTAGGTATTGCAAAAGTGAACACCAATAGGTCGCTTAAGCGACCACTTCAAGGAGGCGGGCATCTCTTTAGCGACACTTGGTCTCTAAAGAGACCAGTTGCTTTAGTAATATATTTGTTTCTTAAGCGACACCCGCCTAAGAGTCATTCTTAGTTGCTTTAGCGGCACTCACTTTAGCTACCAAGAGTCGCTTTAGCAAAGGCACCAAACCCAGCTGGTGTAAAAAATGAGCTTAGCATACCAATTCTACCAACGGGGTGCTCAAAATTCATTCAGAACCTCGTGCGCTCAAACGATATTTGCATACCAATTCCAGACTCAATGGTGCATTCAAAATTCCCATATGAGGTCATTTTAGCAAAATATTATTATATGCAAACTCAATCAAAGGTATATGATCATCCCAACTTCCTTTGAATTCTAGTACATATGCATGCAATATATCTTTAAGTGTTTGAATAGTGCATTCAGCCTGTCCATCAGTCCGAGGATGAAATACAGTACTTAAGCTAACTTGGGTACCTAGGCCTTTCTGGAAGGATTTCTAAAAGTTTTTTTGTAAACTATGCACCTCTATCTGAAATAATAGACAATAGGATGCTATTTAGGAAAATTATCTCACTTATATAAAGATTGGAATAGTCTTCTGCAACATAAGTAGTCCTAATTAGCAAAAAGTCAGCTGATTTTGTCAATCTATCTACAATCACCCAGATAGAATCATACTTCCTATTTGACTGAGGTAAAACTGTAATGAAATCCATGTTAATTACATCCCTATTCCATGATAGAATTTTTATATTTTGAATTAGGCCTCCAGGCATTTGGTGCATGATCTTCACCTGTTGACAATTAGGACATTGAGCTACAAAATCTATAATATATCTTTTCATGACATTCAACTAGTATAACTACCTCAGGTCATGATACATCTTCATGGAACCTGCATTTACTGAAGATTGGGAGTAATGAGCTACACTCATAATCTGATCCCATAGCTTTCATTTCCTTTAGTTCAACTATTTCTGATGAAACAAGTACTGGAGACTTTTATGATCCATGAAGATATCAACATGCACCCTATAAAAGTAATGAAGCCATATCTTCAATGCAAACACTACAATTGCTAAATCTAGATCATGGGTAGGTCTGTTCGTGCTTTCTTAACTGTCTAGAAGCATAGGTAATAAACTTATTATGTTGCATTAGAACACAACTCAACCCAACTCTAGAAACATCACAATAAATAACTTAACCCTCTGTACCCTCAGGAAGGGTCAAGACAGGTGTTGAAGTTAACTTATCCCTTAACTTCTAGATACTTTGCTCATATGCCTCTGCCCACGAAAACTTAACTGCTTTATGAGTCAAATTCATCAAAGACATGGAGATGATAGAGAAACCTTTCATAAATCTATGATAATATCCCGCTAAACCAAGAAAGCTACGAACCTCTATAGGATTCAGTTGTCTGGGCTAACTCTTTACAGCTTTATACCTTTATATGTAATTACATGGCAAAGAAAAGCTATAGATTTTAACAAAAATTCACATTTAGAAAATTTAGCGTCCATTCTCTTAGGTGAGTTGCATGCTTAACCTCTTATTATGAATAAATCAAGATGTCATCAATAAATAAGATCACAAACACATTAAAAAGGCCCTAAATACCCTGTTCATTAGATTCATAAAGGCTACTGGTGCATTAGTAAGCCTAAATGATATCACCATAAACTCATAATGACCATGTCGAGTGGAAAAATACCGAGCTGCCTGCAACTAGTCAAACAAATCTCAATCTTAGGGAGTGGATACTTATTCTTACTTTTTACTTTGTTTAGCTTTCTGTAGTCGATACACATTCATAAAGGTCCATCTTTTTTCGCACAAACAATACTGATGCACCACATGGTGATATGCTAGGTAGAATGAAACCTTTTTCTAGAAAATCTTTCAATTGCTCCTTCAACTCTCTTAGCTATGCTGGATCCATTCTATAGGGATATATTAATATAGGCTCAGTACCTGGAAGTAGATCGATGGCAAAATCAATTTTCCTTTCAGGACGGACTCCAGGTAGATCTTCTAGAAAACTCCTGGAAACTCATTTACCGTCGAAATTGATTGAAGAGGAGAAGGTTCACTTTCTAGGTCTCTTACCTAAACTGAACGAGAAATACAACCTTTGGATATCAACTTCTGGGCCCTAAGATATGAAATTAACTTACCTTTAGGCATAATAAAATTGCCCTTTGATTCCAGGACTAGTTCATCTAGAAAGTAAAATCTAACAATTTTGGCTCGACAATCAACATTAACACAATATACTGCTAGACAATCCATGCCTATAATAATATCAAAATCAACCATTTCAAGCTTTATTAGATCAACAAAGGTAGATGTTACACTTACCAATACTGCACAGTTTTAATAAATCCTTCTAGGTAACTCTGGCTCACCAATTGGAGTAGAAACATAAAATGGATCAAATAATAATTTAGGAACTATTTCAAACTGACTTGCAATCAATGGAGTAACATAAGAGAGGGTAGAACTAGGATCAAGCAAAGCATATACTTTATGAGAATGAATAATCAGTGTACTTGTAATAACATCAGGTGATGCATCCTGGTCCTATTGACCATCTAATGCATAAAATTAATTTTTCATGTCCCCTAAACTGGATACCTCTCCCTCTTTCCCCCTATCACGACCTAAAATCAGTTGAGGACAAGGTCTTGGAGGGTTAATTAAAGGTGATAAAGCCATTGATGATCCTGCTTGCTGAATCATACAACCTCTCTCTCTGCTCAGATAATATCGCTTAATATGCCCTAGATATCCATACTCATATTATATATTTCCCCTATCGACATGGTCTAGAATGTTCTTTTTTGCACTGAGCACACTATGGAAATCATGGTTTTCCCTTCTCTGAATGCTCATGTTACTGTCAAGAAATTAAACTCTGATCCTTCTACTGACCCCGTATATAGAATGGAGTACTCTCTACATGTATAGCTAACTACATAGATGAAAACACCTTGAGGTCTCTTCTTCGAGGTTCTCTATAGAAGCCCATAGTCCTAGCTCGCTTTCTCAATTCTTGCTCTCTATGAGTATCTATATCTGCTTGAGTAGAAAATCCTAAGCATTCATGAGCCATATAAGACCCTAAACCTGACACAAACTAATACACTCTATCTTCCATCGACTGCAATAAATAGGGAGCATATCTTGGCAAGGAATTAAACTTGAGGCCATACTCACGCATAATCATACTGCCTTGCTAGAAATGTAAGAACTTCTTAGCTTAAGCCTATCGAAGGTCTCGTGCTAAGTATTGATCTATAAAGGCCTGGGAAAACTCCTTCCATTTAGCTGGAGTGCATTAGTTCCCCTAGATTTAACCTATGCCTCATACCATAATATCGCTATATAACGTAGCCTGAAAGCTGTATAATCTACTCCCTCTATAACTGTCGCCTGCATCACCTTCAATACTCTATAAGTTTTATCAATAAAGTCCTTGGGTCTTTGTTTGGATTAGATTTGGTGAAAACCAGAGGACTTAGGCTCAGAAACTCACAAGCTCTGGAACTCTTAGCTGCATGACCTCTAGGCCCTTCCACTGCTTCCAATTGATGTTCCTATCCAATAGCTATACAAGCCATCAACTGAATAGCACCCTCAATGCCTTTTCTCCTGGGGCTACTGATAGTGCTATAGGTGTCATAGGGTCAGCAACTTTGTCAACCTCATGAATCACTAGAGTTGGTAGAGCTAGATATTTGTCTGAGGTAGCTCTAGTTTGAGCTAGAAGAGCTGTAACACCTAGAGTAGGAGACTCGCTTTAAGCCTATATCCATCTCTCTTTATATTTGGAGACTAGTACCCTCTCCTAAAATCATGCCGATCAATCGTGTAGCCATTTGCCTGGCCACAAACATATTCTGAAATAATAACACAAATTAGATATCATATAACCTGATGACTTCTCTCTATAACAAGAATTATTAATGAAAGATGTGAAAAAGTCCTAAATATCCTATAGCCTCATGATTATTAGAATTGTGAAAAACATACCCATAAGCAAGACTCTACTAGACATGATTTTTTAGACTCCCTAGGACACAACTTCTCACTGATACCAAGTTTTTCATGCCTCAAAATTAGGGGAGGGAGAAACTAGACTTGATATTAACTTAATTGAGAAGCCAGCTACATAATATTTGAAACTATAACACTTAGGCCAATCAGGTCACCTATCAAAACAACTTTGAACGATAAGGTCACAACTATATAAAATTTTCAAAAAAATAACTTAAGGTCCGCTAGTCCATAATACAACTGAATAGAACAATGAAAGCTGACAAGACCATAAAAACAAACAAAACTAGACTATATATACACATCCACCAAATCCACTAAAGAGTAACATACTTAGTGCATGGGACAATGCCCTAGACTACCCTTAAAAACATCAAAACATAATACTGTCAATTAGAACATGTCTCTTGAAAGCAAGGAGCATACCAACTCTCAGCTGAATCTGGACTCCTACTGCAACTTGTGATCGAAGACTCTACCTGCACCTGGAATACAAATCCAGTGTCCCCAGGCAAAGGGATGTCAGTATGAATAACATATACTGATATGAAAAGATGAAAGATGTAAACATAAGTATATCAAGGGTACTAAATGAGAGTTAAGGATAGAAACAACCTGAGGCTCTAGAAGTTGAGATCTGATAATGAATTTACATTTATATGCAAATACAACCATGTAAGCAACTATACAAATCATACTACCCTTATGGTGAACTGTATGATACTCCTATCATAATGGTGATCCATCCCCAACCGAGATGGCCATCTCAATTGTTTAGTAACTGAATAAACATCTGCCCACTAGACAATCCCGCCGTGGTGGTGTAACAACTGGGTAAACATCTGTCCACCAGACATGTCCTCCTAGTGGTGTAGTGAACTATAGCTCCATCTATTAGTGTATCTACCTACCGACAATAACCGATTGGTAGTATAATATAAAATCATAACCATTATCATCTACTGAGTCAACCTTTCTCATATCAAGTATATCTAATAAAAATAGTACATATACGAGCTGACTCTACCACTATAATCTCAATTGGCCTCTTTAAGACACGTGAACAACAACTATGTACATATAACATATAAAGCTTTAAAAACAAACAAGTATGTGTACTCAATATCTAAAACAACCTTAATATGGTTTTGATTTCACGGGGAGTCTAGTAGGCATATGAACAATATACTAAAGATATTTATGCTACCTTAGTGTGTATCTTGAATAAGAGCACGTATATTTCTACTTCTATATAACTTACTAACATTTAGAATTTGCATGTATACATATATATCCTGCCCATACAGTGCTTGTTTTACATGTGCTGACAATTATATAATTAGACTTCCCTTATTAACTTATCGTGTCGACAATCACAAAGAGTTCTTAATTCTTTGGGCTTAGTCATATGAAAATGTGGAACTCATATACAAAACTACTTCTTTATAAAATTATATATAGAACTAGCTTGCAGTGCCCATAATACGGGGTCGCCAACCTCAATCTACAACTACGTCAATAATTCTCTCTCTCTCTCTCTATATATATATATATATATATATATATATATATATATATATCACCATTCACATATCTTAAATATTTAAACACGTATAGACTATCACTATTCCTTTCTAGCCTTATATCAGAACCATAACATACCTCAGTATGAGTTTTAAACATAAGAATACTATTCCTATCAATGCGCGAAAATAGAGGAAAGGGATGCCTTTACATACCATGGTTTGATTCCTCTAATGCACTAGGATGGCTGACTTATTCCTTGCTCCTTCAATATAAAATAATAGCTAATTAAAATTCAACTTTAAACTATTACAGAACACTTCCAAGTCATGTTATCAATTTAACAAACACATGGTGAGCATAAACTCAAGAGACGTTCAAATCAATCAGTGTTCATATTATTTAATCAATCATATCACTAACTGAAACACCCTTATTTAAATGACTCCAATACATTAACCAGCAGCTACTAAACCACTCCACATAATCCCTCCTCACCAAAACATCAGTTAAAATGGGTAAAACTTGGGCCTAGGTCCCATGAGCCCCACCTGTAGAATATATTTATAACATCTAGCATATCACACACATGAGACTAGGGAACATGGTCATACCTTAAATGAAAAAAATATAGTTCTTTAAACTCATATTAACCAAGAGGAAAGGTTGTTTCTTCAATCCGAAGAGGGACTTCACTGAACTCTAGGGAAGGTTGAAGAACATACTTAATTCTTGGTTGATTTCTCAACCAGGGCTCTATAAGAGAAGAGGGGTTGAAGAACCAGAAATGAGAAGCTTTTAAAATGACTTAGGATCATTTTCTAATGAAATCAAGACGTACATAACAATTTTAAAACATTTAGACCAATTTCACATGTGTCGGTCATGTGCCCAGCACGAACAATTTAGGCCTCTGCGCAACCCATAGTAAAATGCACACATCTTTTTACTTTAAAGTCGTATTGATGAGCGGTTTTGTCATTGGAAACTAGACTCAATTATCTTTAATTTTATATGTAGTAGTCCTTCTAACTCTTTATATATAGGGAGATATGCCTGTCCTAATTCAGAAAATATATGAAATCATATGAAATAATCCTTCGTAACGTGACCTTCAACTTGTACTATTATTCCATGATTTCCTACGGCCTGTAACTTTGGTATAACACTTATTGTCAAATACTATAAGTATTATTAAATACTATCACCCATTTAAAAATTTATTCTCCCAAGAACTCGCCAGCCAACTACATAGGGCAAAAAAAACAATTTTTGGAATGTACGTTTATAGCTTAGTAAGGGGTGTTACACAAGGTAGAAGAGGATCCTCAGAAATTCATTGAAGAGATATGGAAAATCACAAAGGCTATGCATGCTATTGAGATCGAAGGAGTTAAACTTGCTTCTTACCAACTCAAGGATGTGGCTAATATTTGGTATAATAAGCAGGAAAAGAGTCATGGTGAGGATACCAAACTAGATATTTGGGATGATTTTGAGTAGGAATTCTTGGATCAATTCTTTTCCCGAGTACCTGGGGAGTTATTCACCCAATTGCCAAAAGTAATTGGGTAAGTCATGTCCAATTTATGCCAAAGAAGGGTGGTATTAATATGCTTCCAAACATAAAAAATGAGCTCATTCCAATGAGGCCTATCACTAGTTAGATGGTGTGCATGGATTGTTGTAAGCTAAACTCTTGGATAGAAAAAGATCACTCTCTAATATCATTCATGGATCATATGCTAGACTATCTCACTGGTAAAGTATTTTTTTATTTTCTTGATGGTTATTTAGGCTATAATAAGATTTCTATCTAACTCAAAGACCAAGAAAAGACCACTTTCACTTGTCCACATGGGACGTTTGCTTTGAAAAAAATGTTATTCGGATTGTGTAATGCACCGATGACTTTTCAACATTGTATAATGTCTATATTTTCAAATATGGTAGAGGACCAATCAATGTTTTTGTGGATGATATTTCCATGATTGGTGACTCATTCGATGATTGGTTGGCTCATCTCAAAGACATACTAAAAAAGATGTAAAGAATGCAATCTTGTGCTCAACTGTGAGAAGTGTCACTTCATGGTAAAAGAGGGCACCGTGTAGGGTCCCAAGGCATAAAATTTGATCGAGCGAAGATTGAGGTAGTCAAAAAGTTGCCCCCCATCTCCGTCAAAGGTATTAGAAGTTTTTTGGGACACGCCGGATTTTATCGCCGCTTCATCAAAGACTTCACCAAAATAGTACATCCATAATGAAAATTACTTTTGAATGAGATGAAATTCATTTTTGATGAGTCTTGTCTAAAAGTATTTGAGGAGTTGAAACAAAATCTAGTATCGACTTCAATCATCATTCCAATCATTAATACACATGATTGGGAGCAGCCGTTTGAGGTTATGTATGATGCGAGTGGATTAGCACTTGGCGTAATATTAGGAAAAAGGCGCGAGAAGATTCTATGTTTAATATACTGTGCTAGCACAACTATTAATGTCATATAAAGAAACTACACTATGACCGAACAAGAGTTACTCGTCATAGTATTCACTTTCGAAAAGTTTTAATCATACTTTCTTGGCACCAAATTCATTATACACACTAATCATCAGCATTGAGATCCTCATGGAAAAGAAGGATGCCAGGCCGAGACTAATTCATTGGGTATTACTGTTGCAGGAGTTTAAATTTGAAGTTAGATACCGAAAAGGGACTCAAAACTAGGTTGTTGATCATATTTCAAGACTTGAAAAAGTCAATGTTAAAGTTAGAAGATAGAGTCGAGATAGACGAAACCTTTTTGAGTGAGAAAGTATTGGCAGCATCACATGACTTGATACCGTGGTTTTTCGATATTGCTAATTACTTGGTAAGTGATATAGTGTTGTCTGAATTTAATGTTCAGCAACTCCACAAGTTCATGTCTGATGTGAAGAAGTTTAGGAAGAACCATACTTGTTCCATGTTTGTGCTGATGCGATTATTTGTCACTTCATACTCAAAGTTGAGCTGATGAGTATTTTGGAGGCATACCATTCATCACTTGTTAGAGGTCATCATAGTGGTATCCATAAAACCTATAAAATTCTGCAATATGGGTATTATTGGCAAAAATTTCATATAGAAGCTCATGATTTCTCTAGGTCTTGTGATTATTGACAAAGAAAAGGAGGAATTTCAAGGAAGCATGAACTCCCGCTCACTACTATTTTAGTCATTGAACTGTTTGATGTATGGGGAATCGACTTCATGGACCTTTTATGAGTTTATGTGGGATGAAGTATATCCTTGTTACGGTTGACTATGTGTCCAAATAGGTACAAGCTATCGCACTTTCCAACAATGAAGAAAAGAGTATCACCTCCTTCCTCAAGTGAAATATCTTCTCGAAATTTTGTACACCAATGGAAATAATCATTGATGGAGGTTTCCACTTTTGCAATCAATTGTTCAAAGTTTTACTTGAGAATTATGGGGTTCGACATAGTGTAGCAACTCCTTATCATCCGCAAACTAGTGGACAAGTCAAGTGTAACACCCCAAAATTTTCGCCAAGACCTGAACCATTCTTCATATACATATTGGATCAAACTAGATGAATTCTAATTATTTCTATGATTTAGGATCAATTCCTAATTATTTAAAGTGTATTATATGTGGTTGAGGGTCATAAGGGATCTCTAACACCAATTCAAGTACAATAAAATTTTATCGGCTAAGTTTTCAAATGAGTTCGTATAAGGATCAACTTTAAACAACCATATCTCCTATAATGTAACGAATTAGGTATCTAAGCCAACAAAGTTAAAGGTCTATGAGTCTTCTTTTCAACTCCACCAAGTTTGCATTAATTGGAGTTCGAAGTAAAAGGTTATGCCTATTTGTTGGGCACTGTCTTGACGCACGTGGCCGCGCGCTCGAGGCAATTTCTGCATGCTAGCGCAAAGAGGTAGTGGCTACTACCCTCTCCGCATGTTGTCCACATGTGTGAAATGATTTCTGCATGACAACGTAGGCCTGTGGTTATTTAATAAACCCCAAGGACGTTTTTCTCTTTCTAAGTTAAAAATATTTTCTTAGAAATAAAAGCTCTGAAGAAACCAACTCTCCCCAAGGTTCATCCAAGTTAAGATTTGACCATGAAATTCCATAATTTCTTTATCTTAACACCAATTAATATCTTCTACCCATGAATATATAGGTTTTTAAGAAAATCCACACCTAAGGTTCAAGAAATTTATTTTTGCCATCTCTTCATCCAAAGATCTCATCTTTCTCAAGAATTAGGAGCGTATAAAGTATGTAAGGCTATTCCTAACGTGGATTGAGTTCATACTCATGCCCTGCATCTTTATTTTGTTTAGTTGATTAAGTTTTGAGGTTCCATGAGTGGAGTTCTTGAGTTATCTATAATTTCTATTGAGTTTTTGTATATAAATTCATATGTATTGATGATGTCATTGAGTTGAATATTTGAGGTATATATTCATGTCTTCATTCACATGAACTCAAATTGATATTTTATTTTTGTTATATTATATAGTGATGAAGTTTTTAAAATATGATTGATGAAGGTTTTTAAATGAGAAAGAGTTAAGTTTTGAGGAGTCCCATAATTATCATTTTGAGTATGAAAGAGTTGAATATATATATATGTTCTTTTAAAACATATATTTGAGAATGAGTTGAGTTTGAGAAGTTCTTAAATTTTGTTATTTTGAACATGAGTATTTTGAGTATAAATGATTGTTTGAGATAGAGTTTTGAGGAGGTATCAATGAGGTTGAAAAAAATGTTTAAAATAAAAGAGTTGATGATTGAGATGAGATCGAGTTTGATGAGAGTCCAATGAGACTAAATGAGTTGATTTGATCATAATGATTGATTAAGTATATGGCAAATTGAGTCTTTTAGGAGTAGTATTAAGCACCTATTTGGGTAACAGTAAATAACAACTCGAACCCATAAAATACATAGCCAACATAGGGTAGAGACCATGCCTCTCAAGTCCCAAAAAGATGGACTTTGATTGATTGTGGATCCATATATGTTTTTGCCCTTTACTCTGGCAAGTTATTGGATGAATGTGATAATGACATCGCTTCGTTGTATCATCACTAGCTCATAAGTAATGGTTGTCGGTTAAAAAAACTCCCAAAGAAGTAAAATAGTATATTTTTATATAATGAGTTACATTTACTAATTCATATCTTTTAAAGCATTCTTTTACACATATTGCATGCTTTATTGAGTTGATCTATTTTATGTGTTGAGTTGAGTTGGGTATTGTTGATCGTATTTCCCTTTTAGGTATTTTATATACTCACACATTCCATGTACTGACGTCTTTTGGCCTGCATCATTTTATGATGTAGATACAGGTGCTGGAGATCATCAATAGGCATTTTGTTCAAGATCTATTTCCTTTCTGATAGTGGTGAGACCTCCTTTCTTTTGAAGGAATCATATTTATTTCAGTCGTTGCTTATAAGTAGTTTATTTAAGGTGGCCGTGGGCTTGTATCATTACTTTCTTGATAGTGATAGAGACTTCTTAGGCATAGATTGAGTAGATTGGAGTTTTGGTCCTTTTGAGTTTGTTTTTATGAAAACTATTTCTTATTAGATTGAGTTGACTTTTAAGATTATTTATTTTAAAATTATTTCTTTATCGAGTATTGATTGGTTAGTCCACTTGAAAGTCTCCTTATTATCGAATTGAGTCTTCCGATTAATGATTAAATGAGTAATCATACCAAGTGGTTCACTTGGGTCCAACAATGGTCTCCAAGTGCCGACCATACCTAGGGTACCCTCTCAGGGTGTGATAAAACTTGGTATCAAAGCATAGAGTTTAAGAGTCCTAGGGTGTCTATGAAGTCGTGTCTAGTAGAGTCTTACTTATAGGTTTGTTGTGCACCACACTTATAATCAGGAGGCTACAAGACATTAGAAAATTTTTCACCTTTTCACATTTTGAGATAGTGCGACAGAGTTTAACTCTATAAAATCCCATTTCTAATTCGTGTGATTATGCATTGCATATCATGCCTCTTAAGCATATTACCATCCAGAGGAACACTGCCAGCACCGAGGTTCCATAGCCTGAGATGCCCCCACCTTCTATGGCAATATCTAGGGGTCAACCTACCAGATATATAGAGGTACCTCAAATTCCTACTACTCATTCCACTTTTACCTCAGAGGCAGATTTCAGGGGAGCTATTTCCATGTTTACTCAGTTTATAGCTATCCAGAGTAGTAGTTGGAGTCATCAACTCCTAGATCTAGCTCTCAAGATCCATCAGCTTCTACAAGAATTAGATATTTCTTGAGGATAAACCCACCAATTTTCATGGGATCTAAGGTTAAGGTGGACCCCCAAAAATTCATTGATGAGATGCGAAAGATTCTGAAAGTGATGTATGCTACAAAAATTAAGGGAGTTAAGTTGGTTTTTAATCATCTCAAGGATGTGGAAAGTATTTGGTACAACCAATGGGAAGAATGTAGATGTGAGCATGTTGAGCCTATTGCTTGGGATGAATTTGAGAGAGGGAAAGGTTAAAGAGTTCTTGAACCTGAAACAAGATGGAATAATAGTGAAAGTGTATGGTCTTATGTTTATCCATCTCTCTATATATACTCTAGAGATGATCTCAGATATCTGATCTAAGATGAGAAAGTTTGTCTCTGGCCTAGGCAATCATGTGAAGAAAAAGTGTAAGGCTTCATTATTGATTTATGACATGGATATTTCCAGGCTCAAGTTTATGCTCAGCAGGTTGAGGAGTATAACAATAAAGATAGAGTGGATCACTGAGCAATAGAGCCAAATCTACTTGGCAAGAGAATGTGTAGAAGCAAGGAAAGGGCAATAGGTCCTTCTTTCAGAAGAGGTCTTCAAACTATGTTCTATCATCAGCAAATGCACATGCACCCAATTACAGGTATGAATAGAAGTCGCAGAGCTACCAAAATTTCAGAGCCCAGGGTTCTCAATCCCAAGGGAGTGTGGCTCAAGGTTAGAAAGGGAAACCGCCTTGTGGAAAATATGGTAGACTTAATTTGGGAGAGTGTTATTTAGGCACCAATAGTTGTTTCAAGTGCGCCCAGAAGGGGTACTTCCATAAAGAATGTCCAATGGGTGGACAAAGTGATGGGGGAAACCGATCCCAGCCCTCTACTACAGCTCCTCTAGCTCGAGGTAATCAGATAGCTACCACTTCAGGCATGGGTGGAGGTTCAAACCGTCTTTATGCTATGGCAAATCGCCAGCATCAGAAGAACTCACTAGAGGTGGTCTTCTCTTTTGATTATTATGTTTTACTTGATTTGGGTTCCACTTTGTTGTTTGTTACCCTTTACGTGGCTAATAAGTTTGAGATCCTTCTCGAGCATCTTCTTGAGACTTTTAGTGCTTCTACTCTTATTAGTGAGTCCATTCTAGATGAGAGAGTCTATGGATATTGTGATGTGTCTATCTATTATAGAGATACTATGGATGACTTATTTGAGTTAGACATGGTTGATTTTGATGTTATTCATAGAATGGACTGGCTATATGCTTGTTATGCCTTGGTTTATTGTAGAACTTGAGTTGTTAAGTTTTAATTTTTGAATAAACATATCCTAGAGTGGAAGGCTATTCCAATAGTGCCTAGGGGAAATTCATTTCATACCTTAGAGCCAGAAATTTAATATCCAAGGGTTGTATCTACCATATAGTTCAAGTTAGAGATGATAGTATGGAGACTCCATCCCTTGAGTCTATTCTTATTGTTAATGAGTTTTCTGAGGGGTTTCATAATGATCTACCAAGAGTCCCCCCGAAAGGGAGATCAATTATATTCCACCATATAAAATGGCTCCCAGTAAGTTGAAAGAGAAGTTGAAAGATCTCTTAGATAAGGGATTCATTAGACCGAGTATCTTACCTTGGGGTGCCCCTATCCTATTCGTGCGAAAAAAAGATGGATCATTGAGAATGTGCATTGATTATCATCAGTTGAACAAGGTCACCATTAAAAATACGAATCCTCTTCCCAAAATAGATGTTTTATTTGACCAACTTCAGGGTGCTACTTATTTTTCAAAGATAGAACTCAGATCGGGATATTAACAATTGAAGGTGAGAGAGTGTGGCATTCTAAAAATAACTTTTCGAACAAGACATGATGATTTTGTATTTCTTCTTATCTCCTTTGGTTTAACTAATGCTCCTATAGCATTTATGGTCTTGATGAATCGATTGTTCAAGAAGTATTTGGATATGTTCGTGATTGTGTTTATCGACAATATATTAATCTACTCCAGAAGTGAGGAGGAGCATGCCAATCATCTCAAAATTGTATTTTAGACTCTCAAGGATAGGGATTTGTATGCTAAGTTTTCAAAATATAAATTTTAGCTTGCTTCTATGACATTTTTAGGCCATGTTGTATCCGATGAAGGTATTCGAGTCAATTTGGAAAAGATAAAGGGGTGAAGAATTGGACAATGCCCTCATCCCGGACAAACAAAAGGAGTTTCTTGGGTTGGCTGGTTACTACAGAAGGTTAGTTGAGGGAATCTCCTCTATATCATCTCCATTGACTAAGTGACTTAGAAGAAGACTAAGTTTCAATGGTCAAACTCTTATGAGAAGAGTTTTGAAGAGTTGATAACCCGATTGACTACTGCTCCAATTTTCTCCCTACTTGAGGGAACTAATTATTTTATGATCTATTGTGATGCATCCTGAGTTGGATTGGGTTGTGTATTGATGCAGAAGGGTAAGGTTATTGCATATGCTTCAAGACAACTTAATATTCATGAGAAGAACTACCCGACTCATGACCTTGAGTAGGCATCCGTAGTATACCCTCTAAGGATTTGGCGTCATTATCTCTACGGTGTACATATTAATATTTTGCCTAATAACAAGGGCCTTCAATATGTGTTTACCAGAAAACTTTGAAACTAAGGCAGGGGAGATGGCTTGAGCTGCTCAAGGACTATGACATGAGTATTCTCTATCACCCAGGTAAAGCTAATGTTGTTGTTGATGCTCTTAATAGATTATCTATGGGGAGCACTACGCATGTAGATGAGGGAAAGAAAGAGTTAGCCAAATAGGTGCATAGAATTGCACATTTGGGAGTTCAAATCATTGACTCTAGTGTAAGTGGTGTTATTGTTAAGAATAGGGCTAAATCATCTCTAGTTGCTGAGGTAAAAGAAAAGAAAGATCGAGATCTCATATTCCTCCAATTGATAGACAATGTTCACAAGTAGAAAATAATAGCTTTTGCCAAAAAGGAAGATAGAGTGTTGAGATATCAAGGAAGATTATGTGTTCCACGTGTTAATGGCATTCGAGACAGAATCATGGTAGAAACACATAGATCCAGGCATTTCATCCACCTAGGCTCTGCAAAGATGTACCATGAATTGAGAGAAATATATTAGTGGAGTGGAATGAAAAGGGATATAGCAGAGTTTGTATCCAAATGCCTAAACTGCATACAAGTCAAAGTTTAGCACCAAAGGCCTTATGGAATGGCTCAGAACATTGAAATTTTAGAATGGAAGTGGGATATGATCAGTATGGATTCATAATCGGTTTTCCGTGATCCTGCTAGCAGCATGACTCTATTTGGGTGATTATAGATAGAATGACCAAATAAGCCCACTTCTTACAGGTTAAGACTATGGACACCAAAGAGGACTATGCCAGATTGTATCTTCAAGAGATTGTCAGACTTCATGGAGTTTATTTGTCTATCATCTCAGATAGGGGAGCTCAGTTGACTACACAATTTTAGAAATCATTACTGAAATGTTTGGGTTTGAAGGTGAATCTTAGTAATACTTTCCATCCTCAGATAGATGGTCAGGAACATCGTACTATTCAAACCCTTGAGGATATGTTGAGAGCTTGTGTTATGGAATTCAAAGGTAATTGGGATGACCACTTTCCACTTATTGAGTTTGCTTACAATAATAGCTTTCATTTGAGTATTCAAATGCCTTCATATGAGGCTCTTTATGGGAGGAGGTTTAGATCACTAATTGGTTAGTTAGATGTTGGTAAAGCTAAGTTTAATTGACCAGACTTAGTTCTTCAAGCTATGGAAAAAGTGAAGATTATCCAAGAGAGGTTGAAGACTGTGCAAAGTCGTCAAAAATCATTCACTGATGTTAGGAGAAGAGACTTAGAGTTTGAGGTAAATGATTGGGTGTATTTGAAAGTTTTGCCTATGAAAGGTGTTATGAGATTTGGGAAGAAAGGGTAACTGATTCCCCATTACATTGGTCCTTGTCAGATTATCAAGAGGGTTGGCAATGTCACCTATGAGTTAGAGCTCCCGTAAGAGTTAGATGTTGTTCATCCTGTGTTCTATATTTCCATGATTAAGAAAAGCTTGGGAGATCCTTTACTCATTCTTCTTACATAAAACATTGGAGTGAAAGATGATTTGTATTATGAGGAGGTTCCTATCCAAATTCTTGATTGTTAGGTTTGTAAAATGAGGATCAAAGAGGTTGCTTCAGTTAAAGTTTTATGGAGAAATCAATTCACTGAGGAAGCTACATGGGAAGCTGAGCAGGAAATGAAATCCAAGTACCTGCACCTATTTATTTCTCCTAGTATTGATGTTGAAGGTACTATTCCTACTCTTGTATTGAATTAGTACCTTCCTCAGTTGAGCAATTGAGTGACTTATTCTTGAGTTAGAATCTTTTGAGCTCTGGTGATGAATTCATTCCTTAGGTAAATCCTTAGCTTGGTCATCATTCGAGGATGAATGATCCCAAGAGGGATATATTGTAATACTCCAAATTTTTTTGCTAAGACCCGAACCATTTTTCATATGCCTTTTGGCTCAAAATTGATAAATTCTAATTGTATATATAAGTTAGGTTCAATTCCTAAGTATTTAAAGTGCACTAGATATGGTTTAGGGTCATAAGGGATCTCTAACACCAAGGCAAGTACAACGATTCTTTATCGGCTAAGTTTTCGTATGAGTTTGTATTAGGGTAAACTTAAAATGACCATATCTCCTAGAATATAAGGAATTAAGTGTACCATGAAAAATCATTTTAAAGCTCTAGGAATCTTCTTTTCAACTTCAACAAGTTTACATCAATTGGAGTTCAGAGTAAAATGTTATGCCTATATTACTGGCACTGTGTTAAATAGTGCCAGCCGCGCGCTCGAGGCACTTCCCACTTGATAGAGCAAAGAGGAAGTGGCTACTACCCTCTCTACAAATTATCTTCATGCCCAAAACGTTTTCTTTGCGGCCGTGAGGGCCTAAGACTATTTAACAAACTCCAAGGACATTTTTCTCTTTCTAAGTTCAGAAAGGTTTCTTAGAAAGAGAAGCTCTCAAGAAACCTACTCTCCCCAAGGTTCATCCATCATCCAAGGTAAAATTTGACCATGGAACTCCATAATTTCATCATCTTAACACCAATTAGTATCTTTTACCCATGGATCTATAAGCTTTCAAGAAATTCCACCCCTAAGGTTCAAAAAATTGTTTTGGCCATCTCTACCTTCAAAGATCTAATCTTTCTCAAGAATTAAGAGTGTAGAAGGTATGTAAGGCTACTCCTAACATGGATTGAGTTCATCCTCATGCCCTGCATCTTTATAGTGTTGAGTTGATTGAGTTTTGAGGTTCCATGAGTGGAGTTATTGAGTTATCTATAATTTGTATTGAGTTTTTGTATATAAATTCATATGTATTGATGATTTCCTTGAGTATTTGAGGTGTAAATTCAGGTATTCATTCACATGAACCCCAATTGAGATTTCATTTTTGTAATATTATGCAGTGATGGAGTTTTTAAAACATAATTTGTGAAGGTTTTTGACTGAGAAAGAGTTGAGTTTTGAGGAGTCCTATAGCTACCATTTTGAGTATGAAAGGGTTGATATATACATATATATATATATATATATATATATATATATATATATATATGTATATATATATTTATCACATGGTCCAAATTTGACATTTTATTTTTATTTTATTATGTAGTGATTGACTTTTTAAAACATAATTTGTGAAGGTTTTTGAATGAGAAAGAGTTGAGTTTTGAGGAGTCCCATAACTATCATTTTGAGTATGAAAGAGTTGATATATATATATATATATTTGAGAATGAGTTGAGTCTGAGAAGTTCTTAAATTTTGCTATTTTGATCATGAGTATTTTGAGTATAAATGATTGTTTGAGATGGAGTTTTGAGGAGGTATCAATGAGTTTGAAAAAAATGTTTAAAATAAAAGAGTTGATGATTGAGATGAGATCGAGTTTGATGAGAGTCTAATGAGATTAAATGAGTTGATTTGATAATAATAATTGATTGAGTATATGGGAAATTGAGTCTTTAGGAGCAGTATTGAGCTCCTATTTGGGTAAGAGTAAATAACAACTCAAACCCCATAAACTACGTAGCCAACTTAAGATAGAGGTTGTACCTCTCAAGTCCTAAAATGATGGAATTTGATTGATTGTGGATCCATAGATGTTGATGTCCTTTACTCTGGCAACGTATTGGATATATGTGTCAACAACATCGCTTTGTTGTGTCAACACTAGCGCATAAGTGATGGTTGTCGGTTAGAGAAACTCCTTAAGAAGTAAAATATTATATTTTTATATAATGAGTTATATTTACTTATTCATGTATTTTAAAATATTTTTTATGCATATTGCATGCTTTATTGAGTTGAGCTATTTTTAGAGTTGAGTCTTATGAGTTGAGTTGAGTTGGATATTGTTGATCGTATTTCCATTTCATCTACTTTACATACTCATACATTCTATGTACTGACACCTTTTAGGCTGTATAATTTTATAATGCAGATACATGTGCTAGAGATCATCAATAGGTGTTTCGTTGAAGATCTATTTCCTTTCTGAAAGTGGTGAGACCTAATTGCTTTCGAAGGAATCATATTTATTTCATTTGTATCTTATGAGTAGTTTATTAAAGGTAGTTATTGGTTTGTCTCAGTACCTTCTTGATAGTGACAGAGATTTCACAGGTATAGATTGAGTAGATTGGAGTTGAGGGCTTTTTGAGTCTGTTTTTATGAAAACTATTTCTTATGATATTGAGTCGACTTTTAAGATTCTTTATTTTAAAATTATATCTTTGTCGAGTATTGATTGATTAGCCCACTTGAAAGTCTCCTTGTTATTGGATTGAGTCTTCCACCGAATGATTGAATGAGTGATAAAACCAAGTGGTTCACTTAGGGAACACAATGGTCTCCCAGTGCCGGCCACTCCTAGGGTACCCTATCATGGCGTGACATCAAGGTCTCAAATCGCAAAATCAGGAAAATACTTGCAAAGAATGTAAATGCAAATATAAAGGATTGATTAAAGAAGATTGATGACACTCTATTGGCTTACCGCAGTACATTCAAGACTTCTATAGGTAGGTAACCTTATCAACTTGTCTTTGTGAAATCTTATCATATGCACGTAGAGCTGGAACACAAAGCCATGTGGTCGCTGAAGAAGATGAATATGGATTGGGATGTTCTGTAGAAGCAAAGGATAAATCAAATAAACAAGCTTGATATGTTCAGCCTAAATGCATATGAGAGTCCAACCTTATACAAAGAGATAATGAAGAAATATCACGACCAAAAGATTGAAAAGCCAACATTCTCACCCAGAGACCTAGTATTTCTTTTCAATTCAAAGATGCGTGTCAAAGTGGTTAGGACCATTCTGAGTGAGTCAAGGCTTTCCGCATAGTGCAGTCGTATTAGAAAAGAAATATGGAATGAAGTTCAAAGTAAATGGTCAATGAATCAAAGCATATATGGACAACGAGGATAAGATCAAAATTTTGAAAGCATGGAAGCTTAGTGAACTCCAAATAACTAGGAAATTTGTATCGTACCGTGATGTTAAATCAAGCGCTACTTGATTGGAAACCCAAGCTATTTTTTTAGTTTATTTTGTTTTGTTTCTTTTTATTTCTTTCACTTGTTAGCTTTTAGGATAGCATAGACTTCGTTAGGGTCCGTATCAAAATAGAGTCACAAGAAGCATAAAAAATAAGACAAAATATCAGTACGTTCCCATGTCAAAATGCAAACACTAGAAACTGGCAGGAGAAGAAAGGCATATGAGTTATGTGTACGGGTCGTAGAAGTTTCTACGGCTCGTAGACTCAGCTCATAAAAGACTCGAATATCATGCGTGTAGTAGCTTTAAGTCTATGGGTGTACTTTACAGATCATAGAAACTTCTACGATTCGTAACCTACACTTATGGACTCTAGGTTTGTTCTCTTTCATTAGTCTAAGTTTCAAGGAAAGTCACGAAGTATCAGACCTTGTGATTTAAAAAACCGACCCGAACCATGTTAAAAGAAATAAAAAGACTACAATTTCAACATTCACCTTCATTTCCACTCAAACGACCACTATTTCCACCAAAAGTCCCACCCCTATTTCTTCCTAAAAGAACCAAAACATCCAACACCATCTCTATCAAATGTCATATCCATCCTAATCATCATCAACAACACACCCCATCAAAACACCTATTTTACACGCAGATCCCTAAGGCACGCACTATAAAGACTAGCGTTCCCATTGTTCTTCCCCAACTCATGCACTCAGGTAGGGCCTTTGTCCCCATTTTTTATAAAAAATTGTGGTGTCTAAATGTTAACATTAAAATGAAGTATGCTTCCAACTCTAAGGATTAGGTCACCATTGTAAAACAAAGGGGTGAGTTGGGAAATTAAGTCATTTTTAATAGAGTTTTTTGAACTAATTTTTGAATTGGGGACCTATGAGTATGTGTAATTGGGGGGGTTTGAAATTGTAAATTGAAGCAATCGGATGAATATTGAGCTGATAATGATTGGATTTGTTTTTAAGGATGACCAAGAGAACTTAGGTTCTTAAACACGAGGGTTTTCTATGGGTCGTAAGTTACTCTACGAATCATAGTTACCCCTCATCATTCGAACCTAAGGATCAATGATCAAGCCTTCATTTAACCAAAGCCTACGAGTCAAATTACGAGTCATAGAGTATTCTACGATTCATAAGTCGACTCGTTAAATAATATATGACAAATTTTAGTAACAAAGAGGTTGGAAAAATAACTTATACGAGTACATCTTACGAGTAGTAGATTTTTCTATGGATCCTAAGGTTAACTCATACAAGTAAAGTACCCAACACAATAGGCATAGGAAGGGGTCTACGAATCACCATATGATTCATAAAAACTTCTTCGAGTCTTAAGATCAACTCGAGGACCCTATCCAAAAGCTAAAAAAATTGCAAGCCTGTTTTTATGAGTGGGTCCTACGAGTCATACAGTCTTCTATGATCGGTAGACACCTTATCGTAAGACCAAAAATATCAGAGTTCCATTTGAAATTTTTTCTTTTCTTTGTTTACGTATGTGTACTAAGTCTTACTCGCACGTATAATTCCTTCCAAATGAACTCCGAAGAGTGGTGGTGGAAAGGAAAAGAGTTCAAAGAAGGCAGTCGCAGAAAATTTAAGGGAGCATATATGGATGCATTGATGGATGTCAAGATCAATGGTTCATAGGAGGAATACTCCGTTGATTCTGAGAGGCCTCTTGAACGAAGGACCAATACAAATCGCTCCAAACAAATCGTCCTAGTTCAAGGACAAAATACAGTCTCTCCTCCTCCTCACACTGCAACACCATCCACATCACCCCAGTATGACGAGGGGGAATCATATGAGGCATATGAGTGGGATGATGAATCGGTGGCCCCATCTGCCTTTAGGTTAGTGTCCAAAGGAAACTCAAGACCCGAGCGACCTTCCATACCATTTCATGTCTGTGGGGAACCAAAATGATGGTGTGTGGACTTATAATAATGAATAACTATGTGATCATAATCAATAATAGTTGGTTTAAAAGAAATCATGCACGTACAATAACGAATATGAGAATCCAAAAGCTTCCAATAAAATCTGAATGTAAATGTCAATAACCAAAAATCAAAAATTCAAGAATTAAACCCCAAAAGTAGTTCAAGCTCAATCCTCAAACCCAAAACTGTGCATAATAAAAAAATAATTTTAAGGAAAGTATTTATAGACAACTAATCCTAATTAAACACAAACTGGAAGAAACAGAAAAACTTAAGTCGGTTGGTTTCTACGACTCACTTCTACGGATCGTCTTCAAGTTGACGAGTTGTAGACCCAAATCATAACACAACCCTTTGCACTGATGAACTTCTCTTCTTCATGGATGACATGTACGACTCATAATCTTCAAGATGACTCATCTACTTCATTCTAGATCAAGTCCTGGATTTTAATTACTATTCTCTCTTCTACATATGTCTTTACGACAACGTAGACATTTTGACGAGTCATAGACTTGACTTGTAAATCTAGCTTTGCCTTAATTCCTCAATATCATTTTTATGATTGCTGCCTACAACTCGTAGAAGTTACTAAGACTTATAGGTTGCCTTTTTAGACTCCAAAAATCCGTCAATCAGTAATGTGCTTCTTCGCTTAATACTCCAACTTAGTTTCCAGCAAAACAAACACAAATAACATCAAATCTACTAAAAATTCTTAAAAGACATGCAATTTCTCAAGTTTAAAATATTAAAAGTACCGTAAATCCTAGGTACATCAGCCATCACCAGTATCCAAATAAGGTACACACAATCATAAAGGAACTACCAAATCTTAGCATACCAAAGAGATAAAAGTACTAACATGGGATCCAATCACTCAGTGAATATGGCCTCGAGCCCAACAAAAAATAATAGATATGACGGCATCATAAGCCTACCACTAAACAAAAACAAAATAATCGAGACATGGCTCAGAATCAAAAAGGGAGAAAATATCTCTAGGATTAATGCCTTACCCCAAAATCTTTTATCTCAGCTCCCAACGAGCATAGTTAAGCCAAACGAACAGCTACTATAAGACACAGAGGTCTCAACCAATAGCACAAAGGTACACCAAGCATAACAAGCCCTACCAAAGGCTACGCCTAGCTTATAGAGAATAAACACCTACTAAAACACCTAAGGCTCAATCCTAGCCTAAGGCCATAACTATAAATCCTAAAAGAGATACTAATGTTAAGTTGATACCACAAATGAGGCTCAAAACCAAAAATAAGAGTTTAATGGGACCAATCTATTAAATGTCAAACCTGGAATCAAGAAAGTGGAATAGAAGGAGGAGAACTATAATCTCAGAAAGTATCAACCTAAGTCACATGTAATAAGAACTAAATGATATCTAATAAAGCCAGTCAAAAAGGGAGACCGTAGCCTACCTTGATACTCATCACGAGTGCTCCAAATCTACCAAATTGATGATCTCCACCTCCGAATTACCTCTAATTGCCACCACTCTAAAACAATATCAATCATAACTTTAATATGAATATTTCGACACCAAATTCACAGTGTTTGGAGGCAGACCCAAAAATCGAGTCTAAAATGGGATTGTGGGACACATATTGGGAATCCCAAATTCGACCTCGCAAAAAGGTGTATTTGATGTAGAAGAACTTGTGTACCAAAATACAACACAATTCAACCTTTAAAACTATGGGAATCAGTCCATGCAATAATTTAACCATTAATGGAGGAATAAAGGAAGAGGGCAAACCTTGGGGATAAAATTTGCCTCAAAATGATGCTTTTCTATAATGATCCAATTTCTTAGGATGTGATAGCACTTGCTAACACACACCAGCAGGTAAGCCTAACCCTTAGCCTAGAACCAAAGGCAATGGGCTATCAAGTGAAAGGTAAATAAATAAAGTAGAAAGTAAGAAATAATGAGAAGAAAGAGAATGACTGAAACAAACATTAAAAACCACCCATGACCTGAATCTATTAGTAATCGAGCATCTAAATCAAAACAGGAGTACAAGCCTTCTACAAATACAATATGAGTAAATAGAATCTTCGAAAGTAAGTAAAGACCGGTCCTAATTCATCATGGATAGAAATCAGTAACTCTAAATATAAGGAGCTCACAAAATCTCCAAATCAGAAGTTGCTCCGCACCAGTCCAAATAAACTACGAAAACCCGTACTATGATCCGTAGAGGGCAAAAGTGTAGTATGGGTACCGAATAAATGGTACTCAGTGGGCATAGGACGATTGAGCTCCATAGATAAAGTAAGTATAATTAATATATAATCAGGTACATACTGCGCAAGTAACTAATCAGGAAATATCACAATAATGATAGAAAATAAGACAAGGAGACCGGAGATATAGATAAAGGAGCAGAGTCAAAGAATGCACCTAAAATTCGATCCAACAACCTATTAACAAGAAGAATGCATCATTAAGTCTTCTAATAAAAATATAGTGGTAACAGGCAACACTAACCCCGTAATCACCTAGGAACTATGCTAACTAAACCTAACAGGGAGCACCAACTATAACCTAACTCAAATACCACATAGACCAACTACAAGTACAACTAGAGATAACAACAAGTGCATTCAAACAATAACCGATCGGATGCCCATACCCCCGAAAGGTACAAATAATGACAAACATACCCCTGGCTCCCATAAAACTATGGACCATATGATAAAAGTATGCTGGTGATAGGCGATGCTAATGAATGCAAGTTTGTAGTAAAATGCAGTAACATCATTGGTATCTCTCAGAGATCAACATAATTAAGATTATAAACCCATCCTTACCCCTGGCCTGCCAGGAGGGACCCATGTAGCTCCCTTATCAAGTTTAGTGGTGCACTGGCTAGAAGGGCCCATAGGGGATGCGGGAAGTCCATATACACTGCTTGGGCCCGAACTAGGTCTTATATAGACATATAATATCCCTGTATTAGTATCAGAGAGTGAGCAACCAAGACGCTGTAGAAAGGATGATGCCACACCAGATATACGTAAACTAGTAACCTCAACCATGAGAACATTGAAAAGGGGCCGCCCACCCAGCTATTAAACTCCCAGGGGCATGGCCCAGCTAGAAAGAGTAAATCTGGGGGTATCGGTGGGTCAAGAAAGGGCATTGACTCACCGAATAGCCAAGTAAAACTGAGTACATCCTAGATCCCTCTAATGCCTCAAGTAGAAAAAATAGCACATACTCGATGCCTCATAATTTCAAAACCAATGACCAAGTATCCAGGTGGTATGACTCCCATTAAAACTTGTTTAACAACAGTAAAAATATGAGAAAGCCATCTAAAAAGTAGCAGTGAAAATTCTAATATCAATACAAAGATCGTACCATAAAATAAGTGAATATGCTAAGTCAAATGCTAGCACGCCATCACCAGCATCCAAACAAGATTCATGTAACCATAAAGGGAATACCAAATTCTAGGACACCAAAAATTCAAGGGACTAACGTGGGTTCCAATCGCTCCTTGGATATATCCTCAGGCCCAATAATAGATAACAGGTAAGATGGCATCACAATAATACTGCTAAATAAAGGTGAAATAATCGAGACACGGCTCAAAATCAAATAGGGGGAGAAATATCTCTAGGATCAATGTCTTACCCAAAGATTAGCCACCTCTGCTCCCAACGAGCATAACTAAGCCAAACCTATGACTATGATGAGCCCAGATATCTCAGGCACTAGGATAAAGGGTATCCTATTCATAATAAGCCCTATCGGAAGCTATGCCTAACTAAGAAGGAAATATGCACCTGATAAAGCACTTAAGTCTCAAACCTAGCCTAAGACCATCAATAGCAATCCTAAGTAGGATAATTATGCTAAGTCAACATCGCAACCAAGGGCCACAGCCTAATCTAAGGACTTCATAGGCCTATTCTAACTTAAAGCTCATTCGAGAACAAGAAAATCGATTAGGATGAGAAGAACGCCAATCTCGGAAAATACTAACCTAAGTCACGTGCAAAATATACTACACGATATCTAATAGAGCCCAGTCAAAAGGAGAAGACTATAGCCTACTTCGAAGCCGATCATGTGCACTCTTAATCCACCAGATGAAGCTCTGGACCTCTGAATCACCTCCAATCACCATTATGCTAAAAAAATGTTAATCAACTCATCAATGGCTAGTTGTAAATAACACTAGGACCATTTTGATTCCAAAATTATCAAATTCAGAGACAGGCCAATTTCGGAGTTAAAATCGGGAATTATGGTACCCACTCCATAACTTATAGAATTGACTCTGAGAATAGGCCCTAAGCACTATCCCTATCTTGTGTTCTAAAAAGAAGCATAATTCATACATCAATACAACCACAATCCACAAATGCACAAACTAATAAACTTAGCCCAAGAACCACTAAAATCGCAGGGAATAGAGAAAATTACCTCAGACAAAGTCTTTACTCCTAATTCTAAACACACCACTGGATTCACCTTTAAAAACCATGCATTATAGCCTTTTGAATCGCCCAAAACACACCAATATTAAGAGAAAGATCAAGTCTCAAAGATAGATAATGTACTGAAAATTTGAACCTTAAAACGACCCATATATGTCGCTTAAGAGGACCCCCGATGGTCCTTTAAGCGACCACCTCAAAGAGGCGGGCCTCCCTTAAGCGAGGACCTTGTCTCTTTAGCAAGGGGTCACTTTAGCAACATATGCCCCGGAGGGCGTAGTTGCTTTAGCGAGCTACAGGTTGCTTTAGTGACCAAGGGTCGCTTTAGAGACGGCACCAGACTCAGCAGGTGCAAAATGGACTTTGACATATCCAAGTCTCCGATGGGGTGCTCGGGATTCGTTTGAAATCCCATGCTCACAAATGAGATATCCTATCCAATAAAATTTGATGTTACGAACTCAATAGCGCAGTAGAAATTTCCATATGAGTTCATTAAACTGAATCAGCAGATGCAAAATGGACTTTGAGATGTCTAAGTCTCCAATAGGGTACTCGGGATTCATTTGAAACCCCATGCGTAAAAATGAGATATCCTACCCAATAAAATTTGATGTTACGGACTCAATGGTGCAGTAGAAATTTCCATATGAGTTCATTACAACTGAATGTGGGTCCCACTCCCAATGTCAGTTTTAGCTAAACTCCACAATGGGCCTCGAGAATAAACGAAAAGCCTCGGAAAGTGAATAAAGGGTCATCTAGACCAAACTCAACATTTCAGAACTAATCGTATTGACAAAATTTTGATCTGAGCACATTTTTCAGAAATATTGGCTAAAGTCAACTATAGGCTAAATTTTTAAGGCAAAGGTGTCAAATGGCCCCAACTTATACCGATTGACTCGATACTCATATCGACCATGCTTCTAGCCTAATTTGGCCATTCTAGAGTTGATAGAATCGTTAGAATTCCATTCTGAGGTGTTTACCAGAAGTTATGACCGAAGTCAGTTTTTCAAGTTATAAATGCTCAAAAATAGGGAAATGGGCATAAAACCCAAATGAACGTCCAAACGACTGAACTGTCAGTTCCATTAAGTCGTAAATGACTTCGGGTCACTTCAGGAAAGATCTAAACACTAAAAAAGTCGAAAGATGAAAAAAATGACCTAAAGGGTCATTACAACATCCACTACTAAAAAAACTTTTATTTGCGAAAGTAAAAGTACAATCACAGCCTAGAGGCACAAAAGATGAGGGTACCTAGCCCACACGATCTGCCAGACAGTCAGACACCCTCTCGGATCAAACAACGTCATCACAGATCACAGACTGAGAGGAAAATCCTCAAATTCCATTCAAACTCCCAAAACTCCCCAAATCCCTTTATGGGCTCCAACTCCCGCCCAATCAACCTGAACTTGACCAAAAACACCAGATTCATCTAAGGAAAGCCAAACTATATCAAAACTACCGAAAGTCCATGACAGATGCAACTCGACTCATAATTTGAGATACTTGACTTATGCTCCAAATCTTTTTCCTTTTGGACACCAAGGGCGTTCTGTCGGTCCTTAGCTATCCTAAATGCTACCGATACCATCTAAAACTTCTTACATATTCGTGCAACACTAACCTCGAAGGAGTTACAAAATCTATCTGAACATCGGCTAATGACAACAACCCAAATTAAGGAGACAACTTATGGTAAATCCCAAAACTCAAATCTCAACTTCAAACACACAAAATTCAAGTAGAAAGCACAGTCTTCTGAAATTGAATACTCTACTCAAAGGGATGGTTATCCCACAAATGGAAAGGCCACACTGAGCCCCGCCCTAATGACCTTCTTCACCATAGGAACTTATGATAAACTGGCATCTTGAGCTCACAAATCACTCTGCCATCTCAAATTTGAGCTAACCATCCAAGTCTAAAAGACACAAAGCCGATAGGTAACGTACAAGAATGGACATCTGATCGGTAATGGTCCAAGGGAATCTACTCCCACTTACAAACACCACAAACTATTAGATATGGCGAAAGCAAAACTTCAATCATATATAAAGTCCAAAATCAAAGAATCCATAAATTACTTTGGCCCCATTCTGTAGATGGACCTTCTAAAAACTTCTAATTCCCCAGCAGAAACATTTCAGCACCATAACATAACCCGGACCTCGAGAGCTACCAACCTAACCGCAAATAACAAACCACAATGGCAATAAGGTGAAACAGGAGATCACACTTTCCAAATCTCACCTAGTCAAAATTGGCACCAAAACTCCTAATAAGGAGGATCTCAAAAGATTGACCGAATGAAGAAATGCAACATAGCCGAGAATAAAACTATGATAGAAGGGAAGAGACGGCCAATTAGGATTACCATACTACCATCGAATGTTACAACTTTTTCATAACTCCGATAGTCACACTTCTACCAACTATGCTTAAATTTAAAATACCAAAATTGCCATAAAGGGAACAACCAAGTAGGCAAAAGAGAGAAAATCTCAAATCCATAACCTAAGGGCTGAAAATACTAATAAGGCATAGGGAGGGATCGACATGCAGACTCTACCACAAATCTAGAGATGATACACCTCTATTCCTATACTACCTCAACAATCAATCTTTACACTATGAACCAAAAGATGCCAAGCAATGGAGACAACCCTCTAAGCTAAGAAACTAGAATGGCTGGAGATAAATACTATCCAAGGCAACTCTAGCTATGCAAAAAAGATACGAGGAGCCATTCAACCACTAACCAACAGGGCAACATGCAACTAAGGCGACCCTCAACGCCAACTAGATCCTCTAGTATCAAAAGTCCCAAAACTATATCAGAACTCCCAAAACTAACACAGTTGGTCTAGCCACCTATCCAACAAGGATTGGCACCACAGCAAAATAGATAGTAGGAAAGAAGAAAGGGAAGGATAACTAGACCAGTCGCGACTCGAAACAATACCAACTAGGCAAGGCATGGGGAGTTTCTCAACCGCCCTACTCAAAGAAGGAAATCAACCGAGTCGATCCACTACTAAAATAAATCAACTACGAAGCTAACACACACATATAAGTCCAGATAGGCATCCACAACATTTAGGAGGTAAGTAACCCCAAAACCACAACAAATGAACAATAACAACCAAAAAAAGGTAATTAAGTGAATATTTTTGATACTTGGATCCTTCACCTCAGACTGACTCGTGAAAGCATGGAATAGATCATGACAGACCTTGTCCTGAGAACTACCTCTACTTAGAGATGGAATAAAACCATGATACTGACCTGGCTGAGCAAACTATGCACCTATCCCAGGCTGGGGATAATCTCTAGATTAGTGGTTGAGCTCTCCATAGATACGATAAGGTTCAACAATTCTGGTCTGGGGAGTAGAAGAGGCCATAAGCATATGAAGGATCAACCCTTGCTTGGGGCAATACCTAGACCAGTGATCAAAATCCCCATAGTCATAGCAACCTCGATATACTAAAGCTTGATGTGAAGAGCATAAAGAACTCCTTTGGTTGCCCCTAACAAATTATGAATCGTCCCCAACCCTCTAAGTGGAACCAGCTAGAATAGGACAAGCTCCTATAATTGAAGGCCTAAGGTACTCACCCTGAGAATTATGACCCAAACCATGTTCACTGTAAACCCCATATCCTACCTCAAAACCTCTAAGGATCTGTGGTGCTACCATTGTGGGCCTAATGGGTCAAGAACAGAGATGATCCTCACTTAATTGGTACTCACCTTGAAGTGAGATGATATCACCACTTGTTGATGGCAAGGCCTCTTACTACTATATTTGTACGCCTTAAGGCATGCCTTTTCCGTTGCCCTCATATGGCTGACGATCTAGGGGAAGGTATACCTAGCTGTTATCAAATGCTCTGATGCGAAAAAAAGTGGCAAAGATAATCCCATGATGAACTTTCAACTCATAGCCATATTTGTATGGGATAATGTGGGGTTATTCCTAACCCACTTAAGATATTCCATAACATAGTCTGATACTAACCAGAAACCTTATTGGTAACCGCTAACCCATATCTGGCTTGAGAACCATCTGCCAAAACTTTGATAGTACTTGCCGAAGCTCTAATTGAGTCCATTGGGAAACTTGTGTTATCCACCTACGAAAAATAGATTCCAAATGATCATTTTAGAGATTATTAAAAACAAGGACACACTATAAAGAGTCAAAAACAGAATTCCCTAAACTATCCCATAACCTCTCAAAGATAGGATACATACATATCTACATCAATCCGTAGGACTCTACTAGACATTTCCCTCATACCAACGATGCCGGTCAACCTAGACCTCAAATATCAACTTGTCATGACCTAATTTCTCAGGCTGTGATGGTACCTGCGAATACCCACCAGAAGGTAAGCCTAACCCTTAACCCTTAGCTCAAATTCAGAGGCAACGAGATATCAAGCGGAAAGTAAATAAATAAAGTGGAAAGTAAGAAATAATGAGAAGAAAGTATATGATTGAGACAAACACAAGAAACCAACCTAATACCTGGCATTAGTTAGTAATCGAACATCTAAATAAAAAAAGGAGTACAAGGCTTCTACAAATACAATATGAGTACAAACACTCTTCGAAAGCAAGTAAAGACTGGTCTTAATTCAGCATGGATGGAAATCACCAACTCTTAATGCCAGGAGCTCACCAAATCTCTGAATCAGAAGCTGCTCCGCACTAGTTCAAATTAATTGCGAAAACCCATAATATGATCTGTAGGGGCAGAAGTGTAGTATGAGTACCAAATAAAGAAAGTACAATTAACATATAATCAGGTAATACTGCATAAGTAACTAATCAAGAATTATCATAATAATGTCAGGAAATAAAATTTGGACACCGAAGACATAGATAAAGGAGAATAACCAAAGAATGAACTTGAAACGTGATCCAACAACCTATTAATAGGAAGAATTCATCATCGGAGTCTACTAATATAAATACAGTGCTAACAGGCAATGCTAACCCCGTAATCACCCTAGAACTATATTGACTGACCTAATAGGGAGTAACAACCACAGCCTAATTCAAATATCACGTAGACCAACTATAAGTACAACCAAAGATAAAATAAAGTGTAAACAGACAATAACCGACTGAACGCCCATATCCTCGAAAGGTACAAACAATGACAAACATACCCCTGGCCTCATAAAACTAGGGAACCATACCATACACGTGTACTGGTGATAAGCGATGCTAATGAATGGAAGTTTGTAGTAAAATCCCATAACATCATCGGTAGCTCTCTAAGATCAACAACAATAAATATATAGACCCATCTCGGGCCCGGGCCTACATGGTGGGACCCATGCAGCTCCCTTATCTAGTTTAGTAGTGCAATAGCTAGAGGGGTCCATAGTGGACACAGGAAATTTGTATATAGTGCCAGGGCCTGAACCAAGTCTTACATAGACATATATTATCCCTGTAGTGGTACTAGAGAGTGAGCAGCCAAGTTGATGTAGAAAGGGCGATGCCTCACTAGATATTAGTAAACCAGTAACCTCAACCATGAGCACCCTAAAAAGAGGCTGCCAACCCAGCTAGTAAACTCCCAAGGGTATGGCCCAACTAGCAAGAGTAAACTCGGGGGCATCGGAGGGATAAGAAAGGGCATCGACGCGCTGAATTACCAAGCAAAACTGAGCACATCCCAGATGCCTCTAATGCCTCAAGTAGAAAAAGGAGCACGTCCCCGACGCCTCATAAGTTTCAAAACCAATGACCAAGTGTCCATGTTGTAAGAGTCCTATTAAAACTAGTTTAAAAATAGTAAAAACATGAGAAAGACTTCTCAAAAGTAGTAGTGAAAAGTTCAATGTTAATACCAGGATCGTACCTTAAAACAATTGAGTATGCTTAGTTAAATACAAGCATGCCATCACCAGCATCCAAACAATATACACGCAGCCATAAATGGAATACCAAGTCCTAGCACACCAACAAGTCAAGGGACTAACCTAGTATCCAATCGTTCCTCAGATACAACTTCGATCCCAGTAATAGATAACAAGTAAAATGGCATCATATACCTATCGCTAAATAAAAGAAAAACAATCAAGACACGGCTCAGAATCAGATAGGGGGAGAAATATCTCTAGGATTGACGCCTTACCCTAATATATACCATCTTATCTCCTAAAAAGCACAACTAAACCAAACATATGACTATAATGAGCCCATAGGTCTCAAGTAATAGTATAAAGGGTATCCTATCCACAATAAGCCCTACCAGAAGCTATGCTTAGCTAAGAGGGCAAAACACACCTAATAAAGCACCTTAGGCTCAAACCTTGTCTAAGGCCATTAATACAAATCCTAAATATGATAATTACGCTAAGTCACCACAGCAACCAAGGCCCATAGCCTAATCTAAGGACTTCATGGGCCTATTCTAGTCTAAATCTCATTTAGGAACAAGAAAATGGATAAGGATGAGGAGAACACAAATCTCTGCAAATACTTACCTAAGTCACATGCAAAATATTCTACACGATATCTAATAGAACCCAGTTAAAAGGGGAAGACCTTAGACTACCTCGAAGCCGATCCTGCGCACTTCGAATCCACCAAGATTAAGCTCTCGACCTCTGAATCGCCTCCAATAACCACCATTCTAAAAAAATGTTAATGAACTCATCAATATGGTTGTTTTGATGCTAAAATTATTAAATTCAGAGACAAGGCTAATTTTGGAGTTAAAATCAGGAATTGTGGGACCCTCTCCATGAATTACGGAATTAAATCCGAGAATAAGCCCTAAGCGCTATCCCTATCTTATTTTCCAAAAAGGAGCACAATTCATACATCAACATAGCCACAATCCATACATGCACCATACTATTCGACTTACCCAAGAACTACTAAAATCATAGGGAATAAGGAAAATTACCTCAAACGAAGTCTGTACTCCTAATTCTGGATACACCACTGGATTCCCCTCAAAATACCACATAATATAACCTATTGAATTACCCAAAATGCACCAATAATGAGAAAAAGATCAAATCTCAAAGATAGATAATAAAATGCAAATTTGAACCTTAAAACAACCCTGAAGTGTCGCTTAAGAGGACCCCAATGGCCGCTTAAGCGACCACCTCAAAGAGGTCGGCCTCGTTTAAGTGAGGACCCTATCGCTTTAGCGAGGGGTCTCTTTAGTGACCTCTTAAGCGACACTCGCCCCAGAGGTTCTGGTCGCTTTAGGGATGACACCAGACTCAGCTGGTGAAAAATGGACTTTGATATGTCCAAGTCTCTAATGGGGTGCTCAAAATTCGTTCAGAACCCCGGGCGCAAATGAGATATGCTACCCCACCAAATTCGATGTTTCAGATTCAATGGCAAGTCAAAATTTTCATATAAGGTCATTACAACTAAATGTGGGTCCCACTCCCAATGCCATTTTAAAGTCAAACACCACAACGGGCCTCAAGATTAGATTGGAAGACTCGGAAAGTAAACAAAGAAGGACTAAGCTCGATATTTTAGAACTAACCACAATAACATAATTCTGATCCAAGTGTGTTTTTCAAGAATGTTGACCAAAGTCAACCATAGGCCAAATTTCTAAGGCAAAAGTGCCAAATAGACCAAACTCGTACTGATTGCCTCGATACTCTTTGTGACCATGCTTCCAGCCTAATTTGGCCATTCCAGAGCTGATGGAACCATCAAAATTCCATTATGAGGTCGTTTATCTGAAGTTACAACCCAAGTTAATTTTTCAAATTATAAATGCTCTAAAATAGGGAAATGTGCCTAAAACCCAAACGAACGATCATGCGACCAAACTGTAAGTGCCAGCAAGTAGTAAATAACTTGGAGTCGCTTCAGAAAAGGTCTAAATACTAAAAATTTTAGAAGATGATAGACATGAACCGAAGGGTCATTATATTTCCAAATCTCCCCAAACACTCCTATGCATTCTCGCAAATCCCCCCAACCTAGCCTTTGAATCACTTAATTTGGACAAGAATTCATAGAGTTATGCAAATTTGAAGTTATGGGATGAGGATGATGCGCATCTGGTCTTTTGAAGAAATCGCAGACAAAATTGCACATCGCGATCACGAGCCACAAGAATTTTTCCCTTCACAATTGCGGAAGCGCCTCACAATTATGGAGAGTCAATTAGTCATACCCTCCCAAGCGCGAATGGATCCTCGAGAACACAATGGCCAAACATGGCCTACACCAGCACTGCTGCAACATAGCTATATTGATAAAGTTCAAAACTCCGACAGGGTGTCCAAATTTCATTCGCAACTCCGTGCACACAACCGAGATATGCTAACGTACTTAATTTGATATTTCATACTCAATGGAGAATTCAAAATTCCCATACAAGGTCATATTAACAAAAAGTGGGTCTCACATCCAAGTTCTATTTTAGGCCAAATTTCATAACGGGCCTCGGGATAAGATTAAAAGCCTTGAGAATTGCATAAAAGGTCGTTCTATACCAAACTTGACATTCTGAAGCTAATTGCACTGAAGAAATTTCAATCCATGCAAGCTTTCCAAGAATGTTGAGCAAAGTCAACCTTAGGCCAAATTTCAAAGGCTAAAGCATCAAATGGTCTCAAACTTGCACTAAAAGCCTCGATATTCATGTTGATCATGCTACTAGCCTAATTTAGTCATTATGGAGCTGATGAAACTATAAGAATTCTATTTGGCGATCATTTTCCTAGAATTTTGACCATAGTCAACCTTTTAGCTTCCAAGAGCTCCAAAATAGGAAAATGAGCATAAAACTCAACGACCAGGCGACCGAATAGTAAGTGTCAACATAAATGACTTGGGGTCTCTACAGAAAAGCTCTAAATGATGAAAAAAATAAAAATGAAGAAAATAACCTAGAGGGTCATTACAGCGATGAAATTTATTGCTTATTTTTAATTTTAATTTATAATACCTTTTTATAAAGTTTTATTTTATTATTTATAAATTTTTAATTTTTTTGAAATAGCAACGGACTACGTCACTTAGTCCAACACTTCTTTGATCAAAATTTTTAAAAGGGAGCAATGAATTTTGCAACACTGTCTGTAGCCTCTTACTAAATATCAGCCACTTTCTCCAAATTTTTTTATCTACTCTCTCTCTCTCTCTTCGATCCCTTCGCTCAAACCCTGACCCCGACACTCACCCCCACCCCCACCGCATAGAGCTACCCGTCTCTGACTTCTCCCCGCCGGCGTCGTCCCTCCCTCTGTCTGAGATAGTTCGGCTCTCTCTCTCTCTTCTCTTTTTCTCTTCTTGTTAAACTTAGTTAGGGTTTTATTTTTTGTAAATTGAGAAAATTTTGAATTATTAGCTATTTTATTTCATTAATGTTGTTGAATATATGTTGTTAACATATTTAATTTGTAATATTCATTGTGAATTAATGAACAAAAAGTTATAGTTTTGATTTTAGGGTTTTACTTTGAATTGGAGAATTTTGAATTAGTTTGTGATTTGGGTTTTTTTTAGTTGGAATTTTTTTGAAGTTATAATGTTGTTATTTTGTATATTTAGTTGTGAATTAGTGAATGAAGATTTTTGGGTTTTAGTTAAAAGTTGGTTTTTTGAATTAGATTATAAATTTGGGTAATTCTTTTAGTTTGAATTGAAGTGTGGTTGAAGTTAAAAGTTTGATTTAAGAACTAATTATAGAAGTTAGAAGTTAGAAGTTAGAAGTTAGAAGTGTTATGCTTAAAAAAATTGAACTTGAATATCATGAACTTAGAACTTATTTAGAGCTTCCAATTACAACTTAGAACTTAACCATAACTTCTATTGAACTTAGAACTTGAACTTTAGGCCTAATTGTTTAAGTTGAACTAACTTCTATTGAACTTAGAACTTGAACTTTAGGCCTAATTGTTTAAGTTGAACTTTAAATAAAATTGGTGTGCTATTTACTTATTTGAACTTAGGTTGTGAACTTTAAAATTTGTGAATTATTTATATTATTCATGAAGTTATTAACATTGGTTTCACGAATTGTAGTCTTTAAGAATTAATTAAGCTTAAACTTTAGAAATGTTGAATTATTGTTAGATATATCAACTTTAAGTTGTGAACTTTCAACTTAAATTTTGAACTTGGAATTTAGAATTTTTTAAGTTCAACTTTAGGGTTTTTTAACTTGAACTTAGATTTTAGAATATGAATTTTAGGATTTTTGAAGTTCTTAGGAATCTTTTTGGTTTGTATAAATTCTCAAGTTTAGATACTTGAACTTTAATAATACTTGAAATTTGAAAGTTTGTACTTTAACTTAGAAAAAACCCAACTTGAACTTTAGAAATGTTGAACTTTAGAATTCTTGAATTTTTGTAGGATATGTAAACCTTAAGTTGTGAACTTTGAACTTAAATTTAGATCTTGAACTTTAGGATTTTTTAATCAAATAGTTAGAAATTATTTTGGTGTGTATAAATTCTCAACTTTTGATACTTGAACTTGGCATACTTGAAATAATTAATTAAGCTTGAATATTTTTGTACACAATTTTAAGTGTAGGGTTACAATCTAATTAAAGATTTCAATATTTGACGCCGCCAATTCCACTGCCACCAACCCTTCCGTCTCTGCCCTAATGGAAAAAAGTCGAGGTATGTTTTCCTCTAAATTTTAATTATTTATATATTAGAGTTCTTATTCAATGTACAACACTTGCTTTTTTGCTTAAGGTTTGTTTGATTTTTTAGGATGTGTTTGAATTTTTAGGGTTTGGTTTAGTGATAATGTGTTAGTTTAGCATAAGTGGCAACACTAGCTGATTTTATTGATAACAAAATTGACTTTCTTGCAAGATCGATTTGTGTTCATCTATTGTTGACACTTAGCTTTGATTTGGTTTAGTTTTTTGCAATTTGTTTGTACTTTAATTATCCAACTTACACTTTAGAAATATTGAATTATTGTAGGATAATATATGAACTTTAAGTTGTTAACTTTGAAAGACTTTAAAACGTTGTAAATTATGACTTTATTCATTTTGAGTGTTTAATTATGTTTGTTAATCTGTATTTTTCAGATTTTGTTTGTTGTTAGTTGTGTTGGAATGAGCTGAATCGAATTGAATTGAATTGAATTAGAACTTGTAATTACAAATTAATTAGAAATTAATTAGAACTTGAACTTAATTATAACTAACTTGAATTAATTAAACTTGAATTAATTATAACTTGAATTAATTAAAATTTGAACTTAATTATCACTTGAATTAATTAGAACTACTTGAACTTAATTATAACTTGAATTAATTTTAACTTGAACGAATTAGTTTGTGAACTTAATTATAAATTTAATTAATTATAACTTCAATTATTTAGAACTTGAATTAATTATATCTTGAATTAATTAGAACATTGAATTAATTAGAATATTGAATTAATTATAACTTAAATTAATTAGAACTTGAATTAATTATAACTTGAATTAATTAGGTTGTGAACTTAGTTATAACTTGAATTAATTAGAACTTGAACTAATGATGTTGTGAACTTTAGAAATTTCAATAAATTATAAGTTTTATGAACTAATTAAGCTTGAATATACATAATTTTGTAGATGGATTATCATTTGTGGATGTATAACATGCATTATGAAGTTTTTGGTGCAGTGAAACATGAATTTATTGATGGTGTAAGAAGTTTTATTGATCATGCAATGACACTAGATATTTTTAAGAGAAATAGATTGGTTAGGTGTCCTGTCGTTAATGTAGGAGCTTAAATTTTTTTAAGTCAGATATAGTTAAGGTTCATTTGTATGGTAATGGATTTAAGCGAAGATATTTTATATGGATTGATCAAGGAGAAATAGATGGATTGAATAATATATTTGCACCACATGGTCGAATTATGGTTGAACATGATAGGGTTCCACATGATAGAGTTCAACATGATAGAGTTCATGAAATGGTCAATAATGTTTTTGGGGTTCAGGGTGGGATGAAACCCGAAAAATATTTTGATGAAACTTCTAATGAAGAAGAAAGACGCTTCTATCAACAATTAGAAGAGGCTAGTCGTCCAATATGTGAAGGGAGTCCTCATACTACTTTGTCAGTTGCAGTTAGATTAACGAATATTAAATCAGATTAGAGTATTCCTCATGCGACTATGGACTCAATGGTTGATCTTTTGGGCGAACTGGTTAATCTGGAGTTTAACATACCTAAGAACTTCTATCAGGCAAAGAGATTGGTTTCCAAGTTAGGATTGTTGTATGATAGAATTCATTGTTATGTTAATGGCTGCATGTTGTTATACAAGACTGATAGTGAATTAGAAAATTGTAAGTTTTATGGATATGCTCGTTATAAGAGGACTCCTACTGGAAAGAAGGTCCTAATTAAGGAGATGCATTATTTACCTCTTATTCCTAAATTAAAGAGGTTGTACGTATCATTGAGGTATGCCCCACATATGACATGACATCATGAATATAAAAGACCATCAGATGTCTTGTCTCATCCATCTGATGGAGAAGCATGGAAGTATTTTGATAACATGTATCCTGATTTTGCTAGTGAATCACGAAATATTAGATTGTGATTGTGTTCAGATAGCTTCACACCATTTTCTAATGATGCCTCACCTTATTATTTTTGGCTTATATTTGTTATCCCATACAATCTTCCTCCTGAAATGTGCATGAGAAGTCTGTACATCTTCTTAAATTGTGTTATTTTGGGTCCTCGTAATCCAAAAAGTTTAATTGATGTCTATATACAGTCATCGATAGTTGAGCTTAAATAATTATGCTTTGAATCCGTAGTGACTTATGATATATGACTAAGTAGAATTTTGTAATGTGTGCTTCTTTAATGTGAACTATTAATGATTTTCTTGCAAACGGAATGTTGTTTGGTTGGATGATTGCTGGAAAGATTGCTTGTCCTCATTGCATGGAAAATAGTGCAGCATTTACCTTAAAGCATGGCAGAAAAAATCATAGTTTGATTGTTATCGTCAGTTCTAGCCAATGGACCACGAGTTTACAAAGATGAAACATGCATTCAGAAAAAACATGGTCTAAAATGACCCTCCACCTCCATCACTGACAGGGCATCAAATTTAGGAGAGAGTTTCTCAATTATCTAAAGTTACTGAAGCTCCACCTTCTTGACTTCCTTATATGGTGTTGAATATAATTGGAATAAACATAGCATATTTTGGGAGTTGTCGTATCGGAAGGATAATCTCCTATGACATAATCTTGATGTGATACACATTGAGAAAAAATATTTTGACAATTTATTTAATACAGTGATGGATGTTAAGGGCAAGACCAAGGACAACATAAGAGCTAGAATGGACTTAAAGAAATACTGTAGGAGAAAAGAATTGTAGTTGCAAGAACTACAAAATGATAAAATTGTCAAGCCTAAAGCCAATTTTTCATTCACATTGGATTAGAAACATGAATTATGTCAGTGGGTTAAAATTTTGAGGATACCAGAGGAATATGATTCGAATTTGGGCAACCGAGCAGATCTGAATGAATACTGTCATATATTCATGGAAATTTGATTCCTATCGCTTTTGGCCATCTACCTGACAGGATATGGAAGCAAATACAGAGGTAAGTCTTTTCTTTAGAGATATATGTTCTGAAAAGTTGTTGAAAAGTAGATTAGACAGGATGGAGAAAAATATTTTTGTTATTACTACAAAGCTGGAGAAGATCTTCCCATGTGGTTTCTTTGATGTAATGGAGCATCATCTGATTCATCTTGTACAAGAAGTCGGTCTTGGAGGTCCAATTCAAACAAGGTGGATGTATTCATTTTTAGAGGTAATGTTTTTCTTATATAATTAATTAAGTTATTTATATTATATATACTATAATTATTAGTTAACATATATTGATATATACTTATAGAAAAATTAGAAGTTGCTAACAAACAATTAAGTAGAGGGAAAAGATCGAAGGATCAATTGTTCAAGCTATATTGTGAGAGAAACTGGTGACTATTATTCCTATTACTTTGAAGATGAAGTGCCATATAGGAGCAATAGGCCTAATCGCAATGATGAGGGTGATAGTGATCCAATGGTTCTACCGATTTCAATTTTTAATTAAAGTGGTTAAGGATCTAAAAGCCATGAACGAATAGGCTTCAATACCATAGAAAGACAATCAGCTGTAACCCATATTCTACTTAATTGTCTAAAAATTCAACCATGTCATAAGTGTTAAATTATATTATCAAATTACATATTAATAAGTTTTTACTAACTAACAAGTTTGTAATACCAATGTCAGCTTGCTCGTAAACACATGGGGCAATGAAGCCATATATACAAGGTTTTTCAAATGGCTAAAAGATTATATAAGTATGAAAGCTTATCTTGAACCATTAGTTATAATATATTCATTTTATAGTAAATTGTATTATTTTAAAATCAATTTGTAGGTTTATGATGAATATTTAAATGTCGAACATTCGTCATTAGTGAAAGAGATCACACTCGGGCCCGAATCTCAAATTCATACAATGAATAAATATTGTGTAAATGGTTTTAAGTTTCAAGCTGAAGAAGTTTCTATGCACAAGAAAACCAATACTAAGGGTGTGTGCGTTGAAGGTGATGCCGAAGGTTATGGCCAAACTATTGAATATTAATGCGTCATTCAAGAGATTATTGAAGTAAGATATTCAGGTTGGCCTAAAAAAAGATAGTATTATTTCGGTCTAAATGGTTTATCCCATCGCACAGAGGAATAAGGGTGGACTAGCAATATAATATCATTAAAGTTAAGCATACCAGATAATACGGAAGTTATGATCCTTTTATCATTGCCTAAAATGCTAAGTAAATCTATTACTCTCCATATCCATTGTGTAGAGATAAGACTGATTGGTGGAATGTTATTAAGACAAAGCCCATGGAAAGAATTAAAATTGAGAATGTAATAGATGTGGCGTACCAAAAAGATGTTACACTTGTTCAACATCAAGTTGATGTTGAGTTGGAAACCACTCTAGAACATCCTCAACACAAACTAGAAGAGGTTTCTGATGATGAGCTTATAATGCCAAATGTTGAGGGAGAATTAAACGAGGAATATGAATCATTTGAGGAGGAGAAAAGGGAGAAAAATAAATATGAAAAAACTGAGGAGGAGGAATGGGAGGATGACGAAAATAAAACAAGCGAGGAGGAATAGAATGGTATATTATAACTAGTATGTAAGTTAATATATAAGGCTAACACTAAATTTATTTAATTTATGCTTTTTGTAGAGTCTATTGTTACTTTACATATAGATGTCATTTGGTGATGGTGATAGATCTCAGGATCATCTTGGGGTTAGTCATTCTGGTAGGAGTAAAAAGAAGAAGTCTAGGACACCTGTTGATCTTGAGGATATCCTAGTACATATTTCTTCACCGCCGGATATGCAGCGATGCCGAGCTAGTACTACACATATTCATGTTTTGCCTTTTGGAACTATAGATCCTTTGGTTTACCATAGTCAGTTCACCCGACCACGCAACATATATTCTTCTTCACAGGTCATATTTACTTCATATGACCAGACCTACCAACTATCCAAAGAGGTTATTCCTCAACTCTAGAGATTATCATCTTCGTCTACTCCATCTCCCACAGTTCCATGTCATGCATCTCAGTCTCTCACCTATCTACCCTGAGGCTTATAGATTCTAGTGTTGAGACTGACACTCCTCCCTTGACTCAATAGTATGTACACCCTACAACATTAACTTCATGTTCCTCTGCTGCTAGACCGAGGCAACATAGGATGTGCCTGAGTTAGCTCTTGGACAGATGGACAAATTTGGAAGAGTCATGATTGAGCCTGATGGATCCTTGTAAGTTTGTTCTTTTATTTATTTATTTTTGCTACATTAATAAATTATTCATGAACTAATATGTCTATTATGTGTCTTGCAGGTGGCATCCTTCGAAGGAGGCTACTAGGGCTCTTTAGGAGAGTGTTAGGAGGCTATATAGATCAAACAATTGCTGAGAAAACTAAAATTTGGAGAAATTGGTTAGATGAAATTTGTGTCACATATTGGTAATAAGATGAATTCATAAATGCCCCCTAAATTATGCTCGATTTATAATTACCAGGAGCCTTAACTTTGCTAGTTACCATTTAAGTCTATGTCATAAACATCTAAGGATATAAAAAAAATTGTATTTTTCACTTACAGCCAAGCATGTAAATAAGAAGTGAAGTTTATCCATATCATCATTAATAAATTGGTCTTATAAACAAAACTTATACCATATAGAGTAGCAGTAACTATTATTTTTGAAAAAAAAATCTTTTATAATAAGGAAGAAATTCATTCGGTAACAATATTGGTATCTTATAACTATCCATTATGAACTCTAGATCACTCTACTATTTCTATTAATTAAGTACAACTCATTAATTAAACAAAGGTTTCAAATCAATGTTTGTACATAATAATTAATTAACGTGTTTATAATACAATATTTGTGGTATTAATTGTAGTTTTATGAGGCATGAGATGGACTTTAATAACATTCCATGGAATGGTGCACCTCCAAATATTCATCATACTACTCTCCAAATCAACAATGTCTGCACCATTTTTCTCATAATTTTTGTGGATGAAAACTCTATTCTCCAACAAAATGAGTAAGCTTATTCTCTCATTAAACATTTTGAACTATGCTTTTTGTAGTATATTTAATTTATTTCATGAGCCACATGTTAATTTGAGTACATTTGAATTGAAAATAGATGGAGGCAACAATTGCATGTCCCTCCTCCTCTAATTGCTCTCTAGATGGTTGATCAGAGGCAGATCTCTTCCTCAGGTCCGAACGTTGGTTCGAGTCCCATAATTAATGAAGTATCCACTTTAGAGGAGCAAGGTCGTAGCAACATGTTACTATATTTGGAGCTCACTTTGGCAACCACCAGTCCTTCAGTAGGTGATGAGCGGCCGCCGCCGCCTTGTTAATGTATCTGTTTTCCTGCATCTTCAAGCAGGCCGATGCATTGATGAGAAATGTTGGTGTAAAATTGCCATCAAATGTGACATTTGTGGATGGTTCTTCTATCGATTTTTGAGTTATTGGATTAAAATTTTATTTTTTAGCCTTTGAATTTGTAGAATCTTTAATTTACTTATTCATTCATGTTATTCTGTTTTCATATAGAATACTCGCAATGTTTGGTCGATATTTTTAAAAACTAATTATCGCCGTATGATTGACTGACCTTTAGATCATCAAAAATTACAAAGTTGAGGGGGGAGCATAAGTTCGAACCTTTGTTCCAGTTTGCAGTCAATGACTACTCACAAATATATGTAACGACATGTTCCCATCGTTATGGATAAAGCAATGGGGGGAGAATTCAGGCTAAAAAACTTTTGAATAGTGTCTTGAAAATTTTGAACCTAGGCCAGACTTGGACGAAATCTAAGTCAGGTGAGTTCTAGGATAATTCTTTAATGGATGGGATATTGAATTCTGAGTTTGATAAATTGAGTTGATAGCCAAGACGATAAGGACCCCGTACGGCTTTACATAATTGAATTCGGGCGAATAGAACTGCTGTAATAGATCATGGCATGAAGTATTGAATTTAGAACGACATGGGTTGAGGATGTGTTACAAAATGGGAGCTTGGGACTCAAATTCTGACATTTTGTATCTGTGCATCACAACAGAGTGTGATTATTCCTGTGGTGAGATGGGGCCTGCCATAGTCGTGGACAAAAATAAGAAAAAGCCCAAAAATGTTATTTTCTGCAATAACTCGTTCTTAAGAGCTAAAGGGCCACCTAGGGCAGTTTTCCATCATTTTTCTACGAATTTTCTCTCAAAAGATAAGTTAACTATTCCCCTAATCCATATTTTGATTCTTATAACTTAGAATCATGATTGATTATCCTTGGGGAAGGGTTTTGGCTGAAAATTAATGGTGGAAAAAGTCTTAGTTGGGTATTAGGATCATAGGATTGGCCAAGGGTTGGTATTTTGTTATAATCCGAGTAAATTAGGTCATTTTATTGATCCTTGGCATATGTGTAATTGTTTTAAGAACAAAAACAAGTCGAAAGACTTCGAAAAGGGAAAGCTCCAACTGTTTAGAGTTTCCAAGGCTTGCTTTCGAGGTAGGTTATGGTTTGTCTTTCCTTCTGTGTCATATTTGTCTGTTAAATATTTCATTGTATGCATATATGTTTGTGAATAGAGAAGGATGAAATGAACCAAATGAAATGACCGTTTATGATCAATTGCATGCAATGAACCTGTTACTTGGTGGTTGTAACTATTTGAGACTATTCATTATGATTGTGCTTGTGTTGTGTTTGATTGGATCGGGTGTCACATTCCAACACATAGTGGGATCGTGTGTCACATTCCAACATATATTTGGATCGGGTGTCACATTCCGACACAATATTGAATCGGGTGTCACGACACACTAAATGTTTGGGTGTGGGTTCTATAAGAGAATCATTCTTTGACTGTTGCATTAAAATTGAGACTGTTAACTTGTGTATATATATGTACTATTATGAGATGACAAGTGGTAAAGTATTCTATATATATGTGTTAACTATGTTGTGGTTACCTATTATATATTTCACTTACTGGAATAGCCGCGTAATCCTATCAGTATACCGTGGTTTTATTTAATAATAGTGCACTTGTTCTGTCTTTATTGAGTACTAGGCTTCTTTAGGCTGTTGCCGAGAGACCTCAGTTAGGAGATTGCTTATTATCGAATTCAAGGGTGAGTCAGCTCTTTTAGGCTACTGTGAATTCTCCTCAGTCTTGGTCCCACCTTCAGGACTTAGATCTTTCAGACTCTTGTTTTATGTTTTGATTTCGAGGTTGCATCTCCGTTCTTAGATTTGTTAGTAGAAGTTTTAGTACAATGACTTTTATATTCTAGGGATTGAATTTCCACATTCTTTATGTCTAGTTTGTTAACTTACTGTGTTTATGGAAACTCAACTTTTAAAACTGCTATTTAAACTTGTTCCATGTATTTAACTGCTTGTCCATTGTAAATATTGTTTAGTTGAATTGTAGTAATGGTTCTTCCACCGCAGGGTTAGAGTGGGTGTCAATCACGGCAGGTCAAGATCTTTTTAATATAAAGTACAAGTAGAAATCATACAAATTTTATATAAATATATAGGTCCAACATAATAGGCAAAAATAATAGTTTGGCATCTAAACTGGACAATTGCTTTATGTCGAAGAACCTCCAATCGAATAAAATTAATTTTTCTATACTTACTAGAATATATATCAAAATTTTAGCACATAAAGCAAAAGTTAAGAAAATAGTAATATAATTAAAACTAAACCAAATTGTCCCATTCTGTTAAAAAATCTATGTAGTCAAGAAAAGAAAAAAAAAGGTAAAAGCTTGGGTTTTCGACATGTAAAATAAATGACCAAGGAGCACCTTAGCGTTTGTGAAGATAAGAATAAAGTTTCATCTTTGTCTTGATCCATAACGAATATCTAAATTTAGGATAATTTTAAATTATAAATAATCCAAATTTGAGAAGTATATTTGATTGTTTTTTCGAACACGTACTGACTGTCCACCAATTTCGTGTTGAAGATATAGTAATGTTACGATCCAATTTCTCAGGCCGTTATGGCACCTAGCACCACCCATCAGTAGGTAAGCCTAACCTTTAACCCCAGCTCAGAACCAGAGACAACGGGCTATCAAGCACAAGATGAATAGATAAAGCGGAAAATAAGGAATAATGAGAAGAAAGAGAACAACTGAAATAAAACAGAAGAAACCACCCAAGACCTGGCATAAGTTGATAATTCGAGCATCTAAATTAGAATATGAATACAAAGCTTTTCAAAATACAAAATGAGTATAGAAAGTCTTCGAAAGCAAGTAAAGACTAGTCATAGTCTGCATAGATGGAAATCGGCAACTCCAAATGTCAAGAGCTAACCAAATTTTGAACCAATTGCTACTCCGCACCAGTCCAAATCAACTGTCAAAACCCGTACTATGATCTGCAGGGGACAGAAGTGTATTATGAGTACTAAATAAATGGTACTCAGTAGGCATAGGCTGACTGAGCTCCGCAGATAAAGCCAATATAAATAACATATAATCAGGTAAATACTGTGAAAGTAACTAATAAAGAATTATCACAACAATGACCAGAAATACGACAAAGCATTTGGAGACATAGATAAAGGAGCAGAGTCATAGAACGAATCTCAAACGCAATCCAACAACCTATTAATAGGAACAATGCATCATAGGAGTCTACTACATGAAAATATAGTGCTAACAGGTAATGCTAACCATGTATTCACCTAGGACTAACCCGACTGAACCTAGCAAGAAGTACCAACCACAATCCAACTCAAATACCAAATAAACCAACTACAACTACAACTAATGGTAAGTACAAGTAAGATAAAAAAAATAACCGACCGAAAAGTCATACCCCCCGAAGGTACAAACAATAACAAACATACCCCTGGTCCCCATAAAACTGGGGGACCAAACAACAAACAAGTATACTAGTGATAGGCGATTCTGAATGAATGCGAGTTTGTAGTAAAAACCAGTGACATCATTGGTGGCTCTAAATGATCAACAACAAGTTTATAGACCCACTTCGGACCCCATCCCTCGACCCCCGGCCTGCCAAGTGGGATCGATGCAGTTTCCTCATCCAATTCAGTGGTACACTGTCTAAAGGGGCCCCTAGAGGGATGCGGGAAGTCAGTATACGCTGCCTAAACCTGAATCAGGTCTTACATAGACATAGTATCCCGGTAGTGGTACCAGAGAGTGAGCAACCAAGACCATGTAGAAAGGGCGACGGCATGCTGGATATCAGTAAACTAGTAACCTCAAATCGTGAGAACCCTGAAAAAGGGCCGCCCAGCCAGCCAATAAACTCCCAGGGGTCGGCCTAGCTAGCAAGAGTAAACTCGGGGGAACCAATAAGTCAAGAAAAGTTGTTGATACGCCGAATAGCCAAGTAAAATGGAGTACATCCTAGATGCCAAAAATGCCTCAAGTATAAAAAGGAATACGTTACCGACGCCTCATCCTTTTCAAAATCAATGACCAACTAATCCAGGTGGTAAGACTCCTGTTAAAAATCAAATTCAAAAATAGTAAAAATTTGAGAAAGCCTTCACAAAAATAGTAGTGAAAAAACATAAATGATCCTGGGATTGTACCACAAAATGAGTGAATGCTCAAACAGTGCAAGGATGCCATCATCTGCATCCAAACAAGACATATGCAGTCCAAAGAGTAATATTGAGTCAAACCAAATTATTAAGGAAAAGGAACCAACCTGTAATCCAATCGCTCCTCGACCACAACCTTTGGCCCAATCAATAGATTATAGAGATAAATGCATCATAAACCTAATGCTAACCAAAAGCAAAACAATCGATACATGGCTCAAAATCAGACAGGGGAAGAAGTATCTCTAGGAACGACGCGTTATCTCTAAGTAGGGCATCTCCATTCCCAACGAACACAGCTAAGCCCAGCATATGGCTACAACGAGCATCACAGGTCCCCGACACTAGCAATAATTTACATTAACCATCACACGCCCTATTGAAAGCTACGCCTAGATATAAGGGTATTGGAACACAAACTAAAGCATTTAAGGTTCAAACCTAGCCTAAGGCCATCAATACCGATCCTAAAAAGGATAATTTCACCCAGACCATAATGCAATCAAAAACCACAAACCTAGAATAAGGGTCTTAAGAGACTACGCAAGTCTAAGGTTCAATTGGAGTCAAGGATATGGGATAAAAGGAGGGAAGCCCTAAACCCGGGCGATACCAACCGAAATCACATCACATGCAATATATACTAACAATATCTAATAGAACCCCGTCAAAGGGGGAGACCATAGCCTATGTCGAAGCCCAACGCTTGCATTCCGGATCTACCAAACTGAAGCACTCGACCTATGAATCACCTCCAATCGCTGCCACACCAACAAAATAGTAATGACCCCGTCTACATGGATGTTTTGCAACCAAATTTACATTTTTCAGAGATGGACTCAGAATTAGATCTAAAATGGGATTGTAGGACCTACACTGGGAATCCCAAATTTGACTCCATGAAAATGTACATTTGAGCTTAACGAACTTTTGGTCAAACTTATAGCACAATTTGATGCTCCAAAACACTAGAATCATGTCATGCAATAATTTCACCATTAGTGGAGGATTCAAGAAGAAGGTCAGTCCTTTTGGAATGGAATTTACCTCAAACGATGCTTCAACGGATGAAATAACTCATACCATGATGATCCTCATGGAAATCCCACAATATGGACTCTTGAATAACCGAAAATGGACCTAAATTAACCAAAAAATAACTTCTCAAAATTCACCACAATTCCACTCCAAAAAGGAAAAGAGACAGAAGCTAAAGTAGCGAATTTACCTCACATGAAGTCTCCAATCAAGATTCTGAGCTCACCAATAGATTCCCCAAGAAAGTCTTTTGAAGATAGCCTTTTGAATCGCCAAATTTCGTTGTAAATCGCCTGAGATAACCCCAACTAAATTTTGGAAATGAGGGTTGGTCGGGGACTTGTCTTTACATAAAAGAATACACAAAAATGCTCTCCTCAAACACGGAGGCTAAGCCCTCAAAGCTCCGTGAATGCGCCAGGTCCACCGCAAATGAGAAGCGAAGAGCTATCAAGCTCTGCAAATGCGGAAGCCAATTCTTTAGGCCTTCACAAAAGTAGCCCTAAGCCCGCAAACGCAGAGACCAAGGACCATGATTTCCGTGAACGCGGCCCTTGTGGCGCTAACGCGAAGGGTAAAATGGGCCTGCAGTAGACTTTTCTACAACATCATATTTGGCAAAGTCCAAAGTCTCCGATGGGGTGCTCCTAATTTGTTTGGAACCCCCTACGCGCAAACGAACTATGATACCCCATAAAATTCAACATTTTAGACTTAATGGCGCATTCAAAATTCTCATTCGAGGTCATTTTAACTAAAAGTATGTCCCACACCTAAGTACCATTTTTAGTCAAATTCCATATCAGGCCTCGGGATTAGACCGAAAGCCTCAGGAGTGAATGAAGGATCATTCTAGAACAAACTCGACATTCTAGAGCTAACCACGTTGTCAAAATTTCAATCCAAACGTATTTACAAAAAATATTGACCAAAGTGAACCTTAGGCCAAGTTTCTAAGGCAAAAACGCCAAATGGTCCCAAACTCGTACCGATTACCTCAATACTAGTGTCGACCATTCTACAAGCCTAATTTGACAATTTCGGAGCTAATGGAACTGTCAAAATTCTATTCTGAGGTCGTTTACCTTAAGTTATAACCGAAGTCAACTTTTTAAGTTATAAAAGGTCTAAAACATGAAAATGAGCCTAAAACAGAAATGAACAACCACGCACAGAACAATCAATGCTATTAAGTCATAACTGACTTGGGGTCGCTACAGGAAAGATCTAAAAGCTGAAAAGGTCAGAATATCAAAGAAATTACCTAGAGGGTTATTATAAAATCCATTACTAAAAGATCTTTCATCTGCAAAAGTAAAAGTACAGTCATGGCCTGGAGGCACGAAAGGAAGAGGGTACTGAGCATGCACCTTTTGCCAGACCCTCAAACACCCTCTCGGTTGGGACAACGTAGTCACAGAATCAAGCTAAGAGGAAAATCATCAAATCCACACCCAACTCCAAAAACTCCTCCACTTCTTTCTTGGGTTCCAACTCTTGGTCACTCAGCCCGAACTTGACTAAAAATACCAGATTTCAACGGAGAATGACCAAAATAAACCAAAACCACCGAAATAAGCAATACAAGACCATGGCAGATACAACTCACTTAAAATTTGAAATAGTTGCCTTAAGTTCTAAATCCATTTTCTTCTAGCCACAAAGGGCGTTTTGCTAGTCCTTAGTTATCATGAAAACCCTCAACATCATTCGAAATTTACCTACCGAACCATATGACACAACCTCGAAGGAGTTGTATACTTTATCTGAACATTGAAGGATGAAAACAACCCAAATAATGAGACAACCTAGGAAAAGCCCCAAATCCCAATCTCAACTTCAAAAACTAAGAACTCAAGTTGAAACTCACCTTCTGGAGTTGAACACTCTACTCCAAAGGATGATTGTCCCGCGAACGGCAATATCACACTGAGTTCAACCCCAGTGACTTACTTATACCATAGGAACTTTTAAAGATTTGGCATCATATGCCCACAAATCACTTTGTCTCCTTAAGTCTGAGGCAACCATCCTAGTCCAAGGGAAACCAAGTTGGTAGGCAGCGCACAAACATGTACAACCAAACGGTAATAGTTCAAGGGAATCTACTCCCACTTGCAAATACCACACTCTACTAAATATGTCGAAAGTAAGCCTTCCATCCTGAACAAATTCAAAATTCCACATTCCACGAATTACTTTGACCCCATCCTGTAGGTGAACCTTCTAACAACTTCTAATTCTCCAACAGAAGCTTAATTCTGAGCTCGCCAAGGGACACAACCATTTTGGCTACATAACATAACCCAAACCTCGAGAACTACCAACTCAAACGCAGAGAACCAACCACAACAACAACAATGTGCAATAAGAGATTACACTTTCCAAATCCCAACTAGCCAATGCCCGCACCAAAACTTTTAACAAGGAGGATTTTAAAGGTTGAACGAATGAAGTACCGCAACAGAATCGTGAATAAGACTAAGGCAGAGGGGAAGAGATAGCCAACTATGATTACCACAATACCACTAAAGGCTACAAACCTTCCTCATAGCTCTAATAGTCACACTTCTCCCATCGACCAATAAACCCAAGCAGCAAGAATTCTATGAAGAACCAAACTGGGTAGGCAAAAGAGAGCAAACTTCAACTCCGCAACCTAAGGGCTGAAAATACCAATAAGGCATAGGGAGAAATCGACATGTAGAATCTACCACAACTCCAAGGATGATATAACTCAATTCATATACTACCTCATCAACTAATATTTCAACTATGAACCAACGATGACAGGCAATGGAGACAGAAGTCTAAACTAATAAAACCCAAAATGGCAGAGGAGGATTATTAATCAAAGCAAAGCTAGCTATGCACAATGGTAAGAAAAGCCATCCAACCACTAACTCACCGGGATAACCTGAAACTAAGACAACCTTCTAATCCAACCAAATCCACCAATATCATAACTCTTAGAACTAACAAAGCTGGTCTAGCCATCTACCTAATAAGGTTCGACACTACAACAAAATTAATGATAGCGGAGGAGGATTATTAATAAAAGTAAAGCTAGCTATGCACAATGGTAAGAAAAGCCATCCAACCACTAACTCACTGGGATAACCTGAAACTAAGACAACCTTTTAATCCAGCCAAATCTACCAATATCATAACTCTCAGAACTAACAAAACTGGTCTAGCCATCTACCTAATAAGGTTCAACACCACAATAAAATTAATGATAGCGGAGATGAAAGGGAGGGCTAACTATCCCGATCATAACTCAAAATAACACCACCAAGGAAAGGCATGGGGTGATGCTCAACTGCTACTACTCAAAATAAGAAATTGACCTAATCGATCCACTACTAAAAGAAATTAACTACGGAGCTAAAACAAACGAACACGAGTCTAGATAAGACAACCACAATAGTCAGGAGGTAACTCAAAATCCAAATAGACTCGTATGGGTATGAAAATCCCAAATCCACATAACATAAGAAATATAGAGAAAAACAAGGAAATTAGGCGAATACCATAGATACCTGGATCCTCGGTCTCAGGCTCACTCCTAGAAGCATAAAATAGATCATGATCGACCTTGTAATGCGCATCTAAAGCATCACCAGCAATACTCTAAGCATTACCTATAACTGGAGGTGGTATAAAATAGTGATATTGACCTGGCTGAGCAAATTGTACATAGGTTATGACATAGAATTTGATTGTGTACTCTACCCCTCTATTGAATCTATTTTATCTAAATGATACTAGCTATGCCTAGTATATATGTGCCTGTCCTGTGTTGTAACTTTTCTGATTATTGTGACCTGTGGATTTCCTTGTATGATATGCCTTCCCTTGACATTGATACAAATAGTTGTAGTGTGTATCCCTTTGATTGAGTATCATTTGGTAATAATACCACAAAGTAGACCCACACTATCTCTATTTGTTCCCTGTCATTTTTGGACCTTTTGTACTTGTGTTGTTGTCCAGTAGCTGAGTTGTTATTGTTAAGGTATAGTACCCAACAGTTTCCACTTCCCCTATAGTTTTTTAGCCCTGTAGCATACACCTGCAAAATACACAAATAGTTAGTTAATAAAACAACCTCATTCTCCTCCTCCTGGGTTTGACTTTCTTCCAGTGTCCCTTTTCCTTTTTTCTCCATCCCCTTCAGCATCTCCTAATTCTTAAATAAGGAATTTGACTCTTATCACTATTTAGGATTCTTCTCATCTATACATTCAACTTCTCAAACAAGTAGCACTGCAAAGGACCTTCATCTAAGGCAAAATTGGTTAAAGCATCAGCCAACTTATTTGCTTCCTTTAGGGTATGATTGATAATTACATCCAAATCCCTCTTATATTCCTCCACCTGTTCTACCCAACCTACAATATTCCATGGAGGTTTCCATTCTTCAGACAAAATTTTCTGAATAGTTTGAGAATCTGTCTGAGAAATGATATTATGTAGCCCCTGTTGCTTACAGTACTTCAAGGCTTCCAAAAGAGACACAATTTCTTCTTTTATATTTATGGCATAACCAATTTCCTCAGCCTGTGCATATATTAAATTCCCTTCGTAATCTCTCAAATAAAAACCATAGGCACTCCTCCCTGAATTACCTCTAGAAGCACCATCTGTGTTGCAAGCACACCACCCAAGTGGAGGAAAATTCCATCTAACTTGTGTTACCTTCACTCTTGCCTTGCCTCCCTCAAAATTTGAATCAGATCCATCCATCCAGCAGGAATATTTCTAATAGAGGTATTCCTCCATAGTACTAGTCTTTAAATAGAGATTAAGACTAGATAAATAACTGAACTATTAACCTTTTTATGCCCATCTTTTATACCATTTCTTTTTTTCCAAAGTTCTCAGCTTATAATTGATGGCACTGTAGCATATATCTATTTCAATCTACCAGTTACTGGTGCCTTCCACTAGTTCACAATTAATTGTTGCAGCTGCACACTTTCCATGCTTATTTCTACAGCAATGCAGAAAAAGGACCATGTCCTTTTAGCTGTATCTGATGTTAGAAACAAATGGTGCATAGTTTCCTCTCTAGGACTTATACAACACCAACACTTAGACACTAAATTAATATTCATCTTCTTTAACACATCATCAGTAGAAATTTTATATTTCCAGCATCTCCACAGAAAAAAGAGATTTTAAAAGGCAACTCCTTTATCCACATGAACCTGTAACTGTCAAGTTGTGGTTCCCTTAACCTAATAAAATCCCAAGTTGATTTAATAGTAAATTCTTTACTTGTGTCTAGTATCCACCATGGTCTATCAAAATTTCTTTCTTCCTTGGGTGTGGTTACATTCTCTATTATATGATCAACAATGTCTTTAGAGAGTACTTCCATAAATTTTCCCCTGTTCCACCTCCCCTGTACTACCATTTCTTTGACATTCTGAATTCTTTCATCATAAGTATTTCCTGGATTTACATAGTATAAATCTCTCAATCCAATCTAATTGTCAAACTAGAACTGTGAATCCCTTTTCCTAACTTGCCACCAAATTTGATGTTCTATTAAGTACCTGGCTTCTAACATTCTTTTCCAGGTCGGTGACCCCTGTTTCCATTGTACCATTATAGAATGATCCTTTCTATAATATTTTTTGGTCATATAAGCACTCCACAAGATAGGTTTTGTCATGAAATTCTACCAGAGTTTACAAAAAAGTGGCAAAGACACATCATGAAATGATCTAACACCTATGCCCCCCTTTGTAGTTGGAACACACAAATTATTCCAAGCCACCCAGTGTCTACTCTTTCTCTCAATAGTATTGCTCCAAAAAAATTAAGCAAACATCTTGTGAATTTACCTAATGATCCCATTAGGAGGGTTAACAGTTGATAACATGTGTATTGGCATGCTTTGAAGCACATGTTTAATAAGAATTGCCCTTCCTCCAAAAGATAACATATTACCCTTCCATCCTTGTAATATATTCATGATTTAAGGATCAAAGAATTAAAGAATTCCTTCTTCCTCCTACAATGCTAAATAGGGCAGCCTAGATAGATAAAAGGAAATTCTTTTCTATTAGTTCCAGTTACAATCTCAATTGTGATACTAATATCCCCTAGGACTTTATTATGCATATAAACAACACTTTTGTCCATATTAATCTTTTGACCAGAAGTCTGCTCATAATTCCTCAAAATCCCCATTATTTTTTGTAAAGATACCACATCTGCTGAAGTAAAGATGATCATGTCATTAGCATAGGCAAGATGATTTACTTTTGAACTCCATTTAGGCATGCCAAAACCCTTAAACTAAACATTCCGATGAAGTGCATTTAAACTTCTAGATAAGACCTCTCCTGCTAGTATAAATAACGTAGGGGAAAGAGGGCCCCCTTGCTTTACTCCTCTGATAGACTGGAAGAAATCTTGTTGTTTCCTATTTACCAACACAGAGTACCAGTTATTGCTAACAATCATATAGACCATGTCTATAATCTTCTCTGAGAATCGCATCTACCTAAGTACCTTAGTTAAAAACCACCAAGATATCCTATCATAGGCTTTTGCCATATCCATCTTTATTATAACATTTGCATCCTTTGTTCTTAGCCTTACATCAGAAAAAATTTCTTGAGTCAATATTATATTCTCCACAATACTTCTATCTTTAAAAAATCCAACTTGATTGAGTGATATAATATTAGATAGTTTGGAAACCAATCTCTCATGAATCAGTCTAGAAAGATTTTTGTTCACAAAGTTGCTCAAATTAATTGATCTCATATCAGAGAAGGTGTTAACATATCTTTCTTTGGTAATAAGACCAAATTTTTATGATTAACAAACCTGGGCAGTTCTGCACCACAAAAGAAATCCTTCATCATATTGGTAACATCCTCTCCAATGATTTTCCAGCAAGCTTGATAAAAGTGAAACCATCAGGTCCTCCTGTACTTTTACTATTTAGTTGAAAAACCAATGCCTTCATATCTTCTTTAGTTGGTTCTACTTCAAAACACAAATTATCTTCCTCAAAAACCATTTAGGGTAAATGATTTAGAATTTCAAAATCTTTTGGATCTTCTTCTTTTATAAGCTGAGCAGTGTAAAATCTGATGGCTTCAGCAATTATTTTCCCTTCTTCTTTTATCCAGTTCTTATCTTCTCCTTGAATTCTTCTTATCTGCATCCTTTTCCTTCTCCCCTGGACATGAGCATGAAAAAATTTTGTATTTCTATCCCCATCCTGAAACCATTGCATTCCAGCTCTCTATTTCCAAAAATCTTCCTCTAGATGTAAATATCTATTTAATTCTGCCTACACTTTATGTAATTACTGTCTGTTTTTAGGAGTTAGAAAATTCTGAAATTGATTTTGCTTCACCTTAATAATCTCTTCAAGAACTTCAATTTCTTGAAATATATTCCCAAAAATTGCTTTACTCCATTGTGCCAAAGCTGCTTTCATTTTTTTCAGTTTATGATGAAAAAGTATGAATGGGTTTGCCAGAAAATTAGTTGTCCAATTTTGTCTAATCACCTCTATAAAACCTTCATGATTTACCCAAAAGTTCAAAAACTTAAAAGGTTTTTTATGCTTCTATTGTCTCCTGTGTAGGAAATTAACATAGGAGCATGATCTGGCCCACTCCTGATCAGATGTTTGATACCCATACTAAAGTACTTTGCTTGTAATAGCTGATTACCTAAACATCTATCCAATCTCTTAAAAATACAATCATCACCATTTAGTCCATTCCACCAAGTAAATTTGCTGCCACTAAACCCTAAATCTGATATTCCACAGTTCTTGATGCAACCTCTGAAATCCTGAATTTCATTGATAGTTACTGAAAGGCCTCCAAATTTCTCATCTTCTAAAGTTATTGCATTAAAATCACCCCCAATCATCCATTGAATATCAACTGAAGTAGATAAATCCTCCATAGAGTCCCACAACTCCAATCTTTCAGTTTGAGTACACTTTACATACACTAGTGATACTAGCATATCCTCTTGACTTCCTCTAACCCTTAATTTAATGGTTAAATATTACTGATGATCTATCATTATGTAATAGTCAAAAATATCCTCCACAAAAGCCCCAAATCTTACCAGATATGTTAGCTATTGCATGCTCCATTCCCAGTCTTCTTCTATATTCCTCTATCTTGTTTGAATCTTGAAAAAGTTCCATTAATCCTATAAAACTAAAATGGTGTCTTTGATTTAGTTTTATCAACCTTCTAAAAGATTCCATGGTATTAACAAGCCTAATATTCCATATAAGAGCATTCATCATGGTTTATTAAGTTTATTAATCTGCCGTCTAGTATGAACTCCACTCCCAGGTGGAACAGTCTCTCTTGATATCTTTTTTTTCTTTTCCTCCTCCTTTTTAAAGATATTTTGGTGAAATATCTCCTGCTCTAATAGCTGCCTCCAAATTATGCTCTAAAGTATGATCATCGAGATCTTTGCTACCCCCTTAAATATTTAGTTTTGATTTTGTTGATATGCCTTGTTCATGTTGTACCATATTAAGTTCATGATTTTCCTTCTCTTGTATTGCTCTTTCTATATTTCTCTGAGTGATTGCCTCATTTTCCATGTTATTTGTACTACTATTCTCTGCTTGTTGATCTTCTTTTTGTCTCTCCACATCCCACCAACTATGATTTTCTTGTGATGCCAAATCTTTACTTTGACTATGAATCTCCCTTCCCTGCACTATTTGATTTAGATCTAGAGTCTAAAATTTCATCATGTTCTCTTGTGCATCAGATAATAGTTGTTCCACTCTGTTTGTGACTGTTGTCTTGCTGCTGTTCACACTGGATTGATTTATACTCTTGTTTTTCTACTCATCCTTCTGCCCTTGATGACTTGATATTGCATTTTTTGTTTGAATACTTTTTCCTGATGTTTGCATTTGAGATTCATCAAGTAAGATACTCTCTACATAATCATTTACTATGTGTTGATCCCTTGATGATCGTATGTGATTGTTTGTGTTCTGCTCATCCCCAGATTTAATGCTATCCCCTTGTGGTTTTTCCGTATCATGTGCATTATTGTCTGTGTCCTTTACTTGACTTTTATGAGTATAGAAGCTCTTCTCAATTCATGTTTTGGTATCTTCTTGTGGCACATGTTCTTTATTCACCCTATCATGATTGTTTGAGACCTCTTCCAGTACTGCAAATGCATTGGTAGTTGCCATGATTCCCTCCTTATTCTTTTGTATTAGACTCACTTCTTCAATTATAACCCATGATTTATCCTTTTTGTATTTGCTCCTTCTTTGCATCCATTCTTGTTTACCATTATTGTACCATCCTCTTCTCCCTTGAATGCCTCTTTATTTTGTATTTTTGTGGCACTAACGTCTGCATTTTCCTTCCAGACTTCTTCTCTGCCATGTTTTGCTAGTTCAGGATTAAGTACTCTACAGTCCTTCTCCTCATGACCTTGGACTCTGCAATGTTTGCAATACTTTGGTAAGTAATCATAATTGATTCTTACTCATTTTGATTTGAGTATTCCTGATTTATCCTCTTCAGCAATGTTTATCCTCTTTGATAATGTTGCTAATAAATCAATCTCAACTTTGATTTTTGCGCAGCTTGGCCTTGTTTTGTTTGCTGTGGCCAGATCTACTGTTAGTGGTTTTCCAATTGCAGTTGTGATAGAAAACACAGCCTCTTTAGCAAAGAAATTTAGAGGCAGTTCAGGGAAGATTATCCAAGCTACAACCCTTGAAGTCTCTTCCTTTGGATTGAACCATGGATTCCATATGAAAGATCTCATTTGGCAATATCTATCATGCACTTTTAGGTAGTATACAGGGTAGACATCATTTTAACTTAGTGTTCTAGAAAATTTAATCGGATTAGAATATGTCTTTTATCAAGCAATCCTATGATTGACACTCCTTTAATTCCACATTGTATTGGAATTACCTTCCTTAGTTCTTTAATATCAATATTGTCGTATGAAAACTTACCTATCACTGGATATTGTAATTTCTCCTTCTCTATCATCTACTGTATCTCTTCGGATTTTCAAGCAATGAATGGTTCCCCATTGATGTAAGAAATTTGCTTTGGTGGAATTTCAACAGTAGGTATATCCATAATTGCGGGCTTGAACAAATTGGCATAGGTTTGGTTCTGAGTATTGGTGTTTGTATTTTCAGTATGTAATAATGTAGGTTATTTAATTGGCGTGTTGGTTGTATTCTGGATTACCGATGGAGGTCGTCCCCCGGTTGATTCGGCCATTCCGGCCAGTGGCGGCTAGGGTTTATGGTTATTTTCCGAGAAACTAATTTGAAAGTTGAATTTCGATCAAGTGTTCTCTTTGGTTGTGTGTTCACAAACTTTTATCTATACGACTTCACCTTGTATGTTTGTTTCAAAACAACTTGAAACTGATAAATTAGGACATTCTTTTGTATGAGTCATTTGGTACAACGGTAACTATCCTTTGGAACAATTTGGTATGATAATAGTACTATCTTTTGTAATGATGCATATGTATGTATTATAATTCTTTTAAAACAAAAACAAAAATATGAATGCATATGAGATAATTTGCAAATAGTGAGGATATGAATAAAAAATAGTTTAACGGAGGACAAGATTATACAATATATTTAGAATACTACACGAGCAAAATTGAACCTAATTTCCTATTCTTATATACATATTTTAACATTTTTAGTCATTGACAAGATATTACGACAAAAAGTTGATCATAAATAACACAAATTTTGTTCTCATTTATTCAGAAGATAAGAATCTATCACTAGATCATAATTTTGGTAGGTCAATTAACTTTTCTCTCTCTTAGTAGTGCAAGAATATATATAATTAAATTAACATATTACCACAATCTAGAATCATTTATTTTTTCTGTTCTTAGTCCTATATGTATTTCGTAACTTACAAAATAGATCCTTTTCATATCTATTTTTCAAGACATGAAGTTTTCCCTCATATATACTATTCAAAAATGTTATTGGGTCGGTTTCACCCATAAATGGTATTGGATAGCCCATAAGCCCATTAAATATTCCTCCATGTTGAACCTAGCTTATATAAACACCATTATAATTAACATAGATTTAATCCATCATATGGAGACGACTAGAATCACATATAAGATTTATCTTTGCATAAGAAGATATATCTAGTTTGTGGACAAAGGGAATCCAGGACATTTTGTGAGAATTTTCAATGTCAGATGACACGATTGGTGGTTGTTGTAGACCTGTAGACCTGCTTCCGATTAGGAAAAAAATAGTAAGTCTCTTATATTAATATAAGTGAAATACTACATGTACCGTTGAAAGTTGCAGTATTATCTCATATTAATCTTCGCTTTTTCTTTGATTTATATGTTTTTCTCGAAAGCTCCCCTTTTATTTCATTGATTTCTCAATTAATAGTTAGATCTTCTAATTCTTTAAATGATAATTGTTTCATTGGATACTCAGTGCACCATATGCCTAGAAATGATTTTCAATAACACTGGAAGGTCCATCACAAATCACTGTGGCCATCTTTTCATTAGGGTATGTAACATAGATTAGATTTACATAAACATCTATTCGTGTGTATGTGTGTTAGTCCCTATATACTCTTTGTCAAATACATTTCATCATGTGGAGAAAATAAACTAAAGTTCTTTGATAGTATTTTAGCGCACACTAAGAATAGTTTCATCTACTTTATATAGTTAGCCTATTATATTGTGGTGGGACATATATAACTATATTGTTACTTGGATTATCTTATATGTTTGAAGGAAGATTAGAATAACCCATAAAGGAAATTACAGGGTGATATTTTGGAGCATAATATACAAAATGAAGAAGTAACAGAGTTTACCGTAGATTTGATTCAAGGTAAACTGAATTAATACTTCTTCTTTCCGCATATTATACTCTAAAAAGTCACTATCTGTTTTCCGCCATAATTCTCTCTCAAGTATATAATATCATCTAAGTAGCAATATTATTATGAATCCCAATTCCAATTAACGAGTCTAATGTAGGTATTTTCATGGTATTAGTCTATCTTCGCCATTATCATTCCACTACTGTTATGAATGATAATGTACATCTATGTCATATAAATTGAAATGAACAACTATTCATTACTTTCGTTGTTCCAATTTATATGACACTATTTTCTTATAGTATGTTCCTCACAGAATGCCATCACATCTCTATAATTGAAAACAATTTGACTTTAAACTTGCCAATTCATATAACGTTATTACTTTATATAGTTAACTTTTTATGTTGTGATGAAGCAGATTGACCTATGACCCTCGTTGCCATGACCCAAAACCACGGGTTATGATGTGACCTACTACAACTACCACTAGGTAAGCCTACCCATAGCCCAGAATGGGAGTAACGGGCTTAGGGAAGAGAAGTACCAACATTAAGGGATAAACAGTTAAGTAAAGACATATAAGCGGAAAGAACAAGGCATATATATAGACACACACACATACATACCTACAATGAATGAGAACAAAATTTGCAAATGATCCATCACAAAACTTGGTAGGCATCAGTATAGAATTACTACAAAAGATCGAGTATAGGACTACACATATACAAATAAACGATCGTCTTAAAATACAAAAGACTTGTCAAATATACAGAAGGATGTGAATCAACTACAGACAACAGCAAGATCATCTTCAATCTCTAGCTATTAATTGCAGTGCACAAGGATCATCGCAGTCGCTAGAACTCAGGTCTGCATAACGGAAAAGAAATGTAGTATAGCATGAGTATCAAAACTACGAGTACTTAGTAGGCATTATAAGCCGACCAAACTTGAGATTGTAAAAGCATACATAATAAAGTGTAAGAAAGATGAAATAAAAACTAAGTCAGTTAAAAAGTAACAACAATCGTAAAATGAACCATAAGTGGTGTAAGGAGAAATTAAGGTCAATTCTAAGTAATCTAAGCTATCTCAAACCTAGATGGACATAATAAGCCCAAAAGGTGCAATCAAAAGATAAAATAGAAGAGATAAACCCGACCTAATCCCCATAATCCCAACGAGTACACACAAGAGCTAATACAAAAGGAGGACAACATCAGGAATAATCAAGGACACCAATCATGAACTCAAGTAAGGACTATCTAGAATCTGACATCAGAATAGTCGTGAAGAAGGTATAGCTCATCCTAGATTCTTACATTAGCGTTGCCACAATGAAGGCCAGTCTCCTTAAGAATCTTACATTGGAGGGGTCGGTCATTCCTAGAATCTATTATTGAGAAAACAACACAAACCTAGCTTCTTTTGGAATCTTACATCAGAGATAACCAGTCCTTTCCAAGAGATTACATCAAAAAGCAACTGAAAAGGCTAAGCAACTCTTGGAATTTACATTGGAATAGGTAGCCTATTATTGAATCTTACATCGGAATAAACACTGAGAACGTACATTATCTCAAAATATCACATCGGAACATCTATTCCCTTTCAGAATATGACATTAGAAGGCCACCACACAAGAGCCAATCCTTTATGGAATTTTACATCGGGTGGGTCCAAACACACAAATGTAGGAGCAAATGTCTAAAATAAGACTATCATCGAATAACCCACAAATAGAAAATACCGCTATAAAGAAAGGTTTGCCAAGGGTCTATGTCCAACCTAAAGGGTCACATCTAACCCATATGGATCTATATGAGCCACCATGACTAAAATCTAAGGAATACACTTGACTAACCTAGGTTGAGGCCTTAACTAAGCAACAACTAGGAAATGCCACTCATAAATAGATCGGGAGATCAACATGAATAATAAAGGCATGAAGAAGCAATATTATTCTAATCCCAAAATAAAACAAAATAAGGCTAATGAAGCAAAAGGATATCAATAGGAATCATGCCTGCTAACCCAACCTAGAAACTAGCAATTCATCATATTAAAACAATCAACGAGCAAAGTCTAAGATCAATATGTTATAACCTACCTCAAAGCCTAACACACTCACTCTGAATTCACTAGAATGAGGCTTTTCCTTTTGATCAGCCTTCGAATGATGCCACGCTATGAAATTAGTGATCGATATGTATGAGTGAATCGATACCTATATTGCAATATGAAAGATCAAGGGCCCCTAGGACCTATGAGTGGGAATCATGAATTGATACCTCTATTAGGTCTACACCATCTCAAGAAACTTGTGCCCTAAAAATGGGCACAATCCAAGCATGATCTAAGCTCAAAACAACCTAAAATCAAACATGCTAAGAACATGCAATATAAGAATTGAAAGAAGGGAATTCGATGGAAATTTACAAGATAAATGTTATATAAACACCCCCTTTAACATCCCCAAGAAATTCACAAGCAATTCTTAACAATGCACAATGATATCTTTGTAACACCCCTAAAACATTTTCCTAAGATTCGGGCCTTCTCTGTATATGTATGGGGCCCATCACAATTAATTCGAAGTATATGATTGAGTTAAGATGAGTCCCTAAGAAATTTAAGAGCGTTGGAGGTGATGTGGGGTCATTGAGGACCCCTAGGATCGAGCTAAGTCCAAAAGATCCGTCGTGGCTAAGTTTATGACGAGTTCATGTAAGGGTCAACTTTTAATGACCTTATTTTTTGAAAGACATCAATCTGGGTGGACCACGGCCTATCAAATTCAAGGTCGTCGAGTTTTCTTTCCAATGCCACCAAGAACGTGAATTTTGGAGTTTGGAATCAAAAGATATGACGATCCTAAGATGAACTAGCACGATAGGAAATTCATTTTTTGGCCTGGATTGCAACTGTTGGGGAAATGGCCTTGGCGCTGTAAGGGCGCGATGCACTACTATCGCGCCAGAAACATGCCTCAGTAGTTTGGTCCCTGGTGCGATGCGCCACTAAAAGTTGTGCAGGGTTTTTCAGGCCAAATTCCCAGAATTTAGAACAATGGGCTTGGCGCTGTAAGGGCGCAATGCGCCACTATCGCACCGAAACATGCCTCAGTAGTTTGGTCCCTGGCGCGATGCGCCACTAAACATTGTGCAGGTTTTAGGCGTAATTGGCTTTGGCACTGTAAGGGCGCGACGCGCCACTATTGCGCCAAGGGAGTTTTGGCCTAATTTTCAGAATTTTGGAGGAAGGGCAATTTGGGAATTTTCCCAAATTATATATACATAAGCCTTGTATATTTGGGATCATTTTCCTTCAGCCCCACTCTCTCTCTAAAAGCCCTAGCTCCTCTCTCTTCTCTTCTTCTCCATTTCCACCCAAAAAGGAGTCCAAGAGCTTCAAGATTGGAGTCCTCCATTGAAGACCCAACATCAAGGTTTTATCCAAGTCTTCACTAAGGTATGTAAGGCTATCCAAAACATGGGTTGAGTCCACCCATGTGCCCTATTCTTGCTTTGAGGTTAGATGTTCATAAAAATAGAGTTTCTTGGTATGGTTTATGCTTGTATGAACTTTGTCCCCTATTTATTTAGTTCTATAGGTGTCCATGTTGTTGAGCTAAGGTTTCAAAAATGAGCCCTTATGTGAGTATGAGTTGATGAAGAAATGAGTTGTGAAATATGTTTTATCTATCTTCTTAACTATGTAGATTATGATAAAGGATGTTATTTTCTTGAAAATGTTGCTCAATATGAAATGTCAATTTAAAGTCTTGAAATTGTGATAAGCCTCAAAGATTTATCAAATGGATGAAAGGAATGATTGATTACATTTAGATGACGCTATATATGCACATTTAAATTTCTTTTGGATATGTGATTGAGATTGATTGGATAGTACGATTTGAAAGAGATTGATTGTGATAGAGTCTATAAGTTGACAAGGTTGTAATGAGACTTGTTGATATGAGTTGATTGAGTTGATTGGATGGAGTTTTATGAGCATTGAGTCTTGGGAGGAGTATCGAGCACCGAATTGGGCAAGAGTGTAGTCCATACTCGAACCCAATACCTATGTTGCCAAATGTAGGGGGGATTGAATCGTTAAAGTCGGATGCTTCCCCGAGAGATTTGTCCTGACATTATAGGACTTGGTTGGATTGGATCCATGAGTGTTTGATTCATTCATACCCTGGCAAAGTATGAACGGGCGCAGCAGCAACGTCATTTTATTGTACCTTCACTAGCTCATAAGTGATGGTTGTCGGATAAGAGAAACTCCCAAATAGGTCTTGATAGCACTCTGAGTCAGATTGAGTTGAATTGTATATGATTGGTTCCGTCTAAATCATATTCTTGTTTTAGACTTAGGACATTTGATTGAGTTTTTATTCCTCTTGAGTTGAGCTTCCGAGTTGATTAATCCTTCCTTGATGTTCGTTGTATTCGGCCATTTTACATACTCATATATTCCATGTACTGACGCCATTTGGCCTGCATCATTTCATGATGCAGAGACAGGTACTAGAGATCATCAACCGGCGCTCCGTTGAAGATCCACATACACTTCCAGCCAGTTGGTGAGTCCTCCTAGTTCCCGGAGGATATTGAGCCTTCTTGTACAGTTTTGTTGTCCTTTCTTTTATTTTGATTGTTGGTAGCCATGGACTTGTCATTGGCACCTTTTAGACTTGGATAGAGGCTTCATACACTGGAGTGTGGGGAGGTTAATCGGTTATTTTTGAGGAGTCTTATATTATGTGTTTGTCGGGCTTATAAATGTTTGGCCTTCGGCCCTCATATTACGAATGGTATTTTATTAATTGAGTTTCCGCTAAGAGAATGTGATTGAATGAATGTGTGACTGGACCAGTTGGTTTGCTCGGAGGTCAGAAATGTTCTTCGGGTGCCGATTACGTCTAGGGTACCCTCCCGAGGCGTGACAAACATGGTATCAGAGCACAGAGTTCAAGTGTCCTAGGGAGTCTATGAAGCCGTGTCTAGTAGAGTCTTGCTTATGGGTGTTTTGTGCACCACACTTATAAGCAGGAGGCTATAGGACATTAGGAATTGTTTCACTTCTTTCATACTCTGAACTCGTGCGATAGAGTTAAACTCTATAAAACTTCCCTTCTAATTCGTGCGTTTATACGTTATAGATAATGCCTCCTAAATGTACCGCTAGCCAGAGGAATATTGATAATTCAGGATGCCACAGTCCGAGGCACGCCCGGCAAGGCCTAGAGGCCGACCTGCGAGATACTCGGAGGCACCCCAAGTGCCATCTACTCCACCTGCACCCACATCAGAGGAAGAATTTCGAAGGGAAATTGCAATGCTCACGCAACTAATGGCTGCCCGAAGTGGTAATCAGAGTTCGCCGACTCTCAGCTCTAGTTCCCAGGAGCCATCTGCTTCCACTAGAATTAGAGACTTTCTGAGGATGAATCCAACGGCTTTCACGGGTTCTAAGGTGGATGAAGATCCCCAAAAATTTATTAATGAGATGTGGAAAATTCTAAAAGCTATGCATGCTATGGAAATTGAGGGGGTTGAGTTGGTGTCTTATCAACTCAAAGATGTGGCAAACATTTAGTATAACCAATGGGAACAGGGTAGGGGCGAGGATGCTGAACCTGCTAGATGGGATGAATTTGAGGGAGACTTCCTTGACCACTTCTTTCCCCGAGAATTAAGGGAAGCAAAAGTGGAGGAATTTGTGAATCTGAAACAAGAAGGCATGACCGTTAAGGAGTATAGCCTGAAGTTCATCCAGCTGTCTAGGTATGCTCCAGAAATGATTCCTGATGTGAGGTCAAAGATGAGGAAGTTCGTCTCCGGATTAGGGAGGCATGTGAAGAAGGAGTGCAAAGCAGCATTGTTGATCTCGGACATGGATATTTCGAGACTAATGGTGTATGCTCAACAAGTAGAGGATGAGAAAAGAAAAGACAGGGAGGAGCACCTGAGAAAGAAGGCGAAATCAGCGGGCCCTGAGGGTGAACTGAGGCAAAGCAAGGGAAACAGGTCCTTCTTCCAGAAGAGGCCTTCCAACTATGCCTCATCTACCGCCAATGCACCGATGCCACAAAACAGGTATGATTGGCAGGGGCAGAGTCGTTAGAATTTCAGACCCCAGAGTTCTCAATTGCAGGCCAGTGTAAATCAAGGTACGAGGGGGAAGCCACCATGAAGCAAGTGTGGTAGGCTCCACTTGGGAGAATGCAGAGCGGGAAGGGTTGGCTGTTATAAATGCGGCCAAATGGACCATTTTCTGAAGGAGTGTCCAACATGGGGGAACAGGGCCCAGTCCTCTACCACTGCACCACCAGCTAGGGGTAATCAGAGGGGCACTACTTCAGGTACGAGTGGAGGTACAAACCGTCTATATGCCATAGGTAGTCGCCAAGATCAGGAGAACTCTCCAAACGTCGTGACGGGTATAATTTGAGTCTCTTCTCTTGATTGTTATGTATTGATGGATTCGGATGCCACCCTATCTTTTGTGACTCCTTATGTGGCTAGTAAATTCAATAAAATTCCTGAACATCTTCTTGAGCCTTTTAGTGTGGCCACTCTTGTCGGTGATTCTGTCTTAGCTGAGAGAGTCTATAGAGATTGCACTGTGTCCATTTATCACAGGGATACCTTGGCCGACCTATTTGAGTTGGACATGGTTGACTTTGACGTGATCCTTGGCATGGACTAGCTCTATGTCTGTTATGCCTCTATTGATTGTAGAACTCAGATTGTCATGTTCAAATTCCCGAATGAGGCTGTCATAGAGTGGAAGGGTAGTCCGATTGCGCCTAAGGGTAAGTTTATTTCATACCTTAGGGCTAGGAAGCTAATATCAAAAGGGTGTGTTTATCACATTATCCGAGTGAAAGGTGACAATATTGAGTCTCCATCCTTTGAGTCGGTTCCGATTGTCAATGAGTTTCCGGATGTCTTTCCTGAAGATCTGCCTGGAGTCCCTCCTGATAGGGAGAACGACTACAGGATTGATAGTCTTCCTGATACCCAGCCTATCTCAATTCCTCCTTATAGAATGGCTCCGGCTGAGTTGAAGGAGTTGAAGGAGCAGCTGAAAGACTTGTTAGATAAGGGATTCATTAGGCCGAGTGTCTCACCATGGGGTGCTCCGGTCCTATTTGTGCGGAAGAAGGATGGGTCCCTTAGAATGTGTATCGACTACAGACAACTGAATAAAGTCACCATAAAGAACAAATACCCTCTCCCCAGAATAGATGATTTATTCGATCAACTTCAGGGTGCCACTTGTTTCTCAAAGATAGACCTGAGATCCAGCTACCACCAGTTGAAGGTGAGGGAATGTGAAATTCCGAATACTGCTTTCCGAACTCGTTATGGCCACTTTGAATTTTTGGTCATGTCCTTTGGGTTGACTAATGCCCCTGCCGCTTTTATGGATCTCATGAACCGAGTATTCAAACCGTATCTTGATATATTTGTGATTGTATTCATAGATGATATTCTGGTTTACTCCAAGAACGAGAAGGAGCATGCCCATCATCTTAGAGTCGTCTTGCAAACTTTGAGAGACCAGGTATTGTATGCAAAGTTCTCTAAATGTGAATTTTGGCTTGCATCAGTGGCCTTCTTAGGCCATATTGTATCTGGAGATGGTATTCAGGTTGATGCTCAGAAGATTAAGGCAGTAAAGAATTGGCCCAGACCCACATCCCCGACAGAGATAAGGAGCTTCCTGGGTTTGGCCGGGTACTATCGAAGGTTTGTAGAGGGATTCTCATCCATATCATCACCATTGACTAAACTGACCCAAAAGAAGGCTAAGTTCCAATGGTCAGATGCTTGTGAGGAGAGTTTCCAGAAATTGAAGACCAAGCTAACCACTGCTCCTGTTCTAATCTTGCCCGATGGAATAGAGGGCTTTGTGATCTATTGTGATGCATCCAGAATTGGTTTGGTTTGTGTGTTGATGCAAAGGGGGAAGGTGATAGCCTATACGTCAAGACAACTTAAGCTTCATGAGAGGAATTACCCAACTCATGACCTTGAGCTGGCAGTTGTGGTGTTTGCACTTAAAATCTGGCGCCATTACCTATATGGAGTGCATATCGATGTATTCACCGATCACAAGAGCTTGCAATACGTCTTTAGCTAGAAGGAACTCAACCTGAGGCAAAGGAGATGGCTTGAGCTACTCAAGGACTATGATATGAGCATTCTCTACCATCCAGGTAAAGCTAATGTTGTCGCTGATGCTCTTAGCAGGTTGTCCATGGGTAGCACTAGCCACGTGGAAGAAGGAAGGAGAGAATTGGCGAAGGAGGTACACAGATTAGCCCGATTGGAATTTCATCTGGAAGAGAACAATAAAGATGGAGTTACAGTTCAGGATGGGTCTACATCCTCACTTGTGGCAGAAGTGAAGGAGAAGTAAGACCAAGATCCCGTCCTTCTTCAATTGAAGGGGGTCGTACACAAATAAGAGGTAATGGTTTTTACCCAAAGGGGAGATGGTGTATTGCGGTACCAAAATAGATTGTGTGTGTCGGATATCGATGATGTTCGAGAGAGGATTATGGCCGAAGCGCACAGTTCTAGATACTCTATTTATCCGGGTTCCACAAAAATGTACCATGACTTGAGGGAAATCTATTGGTGGAGTGGGATGAACAGAGATATTGCGGAATTCATTTCCAAATGCCCGAATTGTCAACAAGTAAAGGTTGAGCATCAAAGGCCATGTGGTTTAGCCCAAAACATAAAAATTCCAGAATGGAAGTGGGAGATGATCAACATGGACTTTATTACAGGCTTGCCGAAGTCCTGAAAGCAACATGATTCCATTTAGGTGATTGTGGATAGAATGACAAAATCAGCTCACTTCTTGGCAGTTAAGACTACTGATATCGCAGAAGATTATGCAAAGTTGTACATCCAGGAGATCGTCAGATTGCATGGGGTTCCCTTGTCTATTATCTCAGACAGAGGAGCTTAATTCACTTCCCAATTTTGGAAATTCTTTCAGAAGGGATTAGGTTCGAGGGTGAACTTGAGTACAGCCTTCCATCCCTAGACAGATGGCCAAGCAGAGTGCACCATCCAGACATTGGAAGATATGTTGAGGGCATGTGTGCTTGACTTCAAGGGAAATTGGGATGATAACTTACCTCTCATAGAGTTTGCATACAACAATAGCTATCATGCAAGCATTCGAATGGCTCCTTATGAAGCTTTGTATGGGAAGAGGTGTAGATCTCCCATTGGGTGGTTTGAATTTGGTGAAGCCGAGTTGATTGGGCCTGACCTTGTTCACCAAGCCATGGAGAAGGTGAGAGTTATCCAAGATAGGCTAAAGACAGCCCAAAGCCGCCAAAAATCTTACACCGATGTGAGAAGGAGAGACTTAGAGTTTGAGGTGGGTGATTTGGTGTATTTGAAAGTGTCACCCATGAAGGGTGTCATGAGGTTTGGAAAGAAGGGAAAGCTTAGTCCTCGATATATTGGTCCTTACCAGATTTTGAGACGGATCGGGAGTGTCGCTTATGAGTTGGACTTACCCTCAGAGCTAGCTTCTATTCATCCGGTGTTCCACGTGTCAATGTTGAAAAAGTTCTTGGGTGATCCCTCGTTGGTAGTCCCTATTGATAGCGTTGGAATTAAGGATAACTTATCCTATAAAGAGGTCCCAGTCCAAATTCTTGATCGCCAAATTCGCAAATTGAGGAACAAAGAAGTTGCCTCATTCAAGGTTCTGTGGAGGAATCAACTTAATGAGGAAGCCACATGGGAAGCGGAGGAAGCCATGAAATCTAAATATCCACATCTATTCGTGCCTACCGAAGAGAATATTGAAGGTAATGACCATTTCCTTGACTCAAATTCATTTGTGCCTTTTTCAGTTTGATTGAATGACTGAGTTTTGATTATGATTTGTAGCTCGAGTCCATTCTTGGTTGCTTTTCATTCGAGGACGAATGATCCCAAGGGGGAGATAATGTAACACCCCTCAAAATTTTCCCTAAGATTCGGGCCTTCTCTCTATACGTGTGGGGCTCATCGCATTTAATTCGAAGTATATGCTTGAGTTAAGATGAGTCCTTAAGAAATTTAAGAGCGTTGGAGGTGATGTGGGGTCATTGAGGACCCCTAGGACCGAGCTAAGTCCAAAAGATCCGTCGTGGCTAAGTTTATGATGAGTTCATGTAAGGGTCGACTTTTAATGACCTTATCTTTTGAAAGACGTCAATCTGGGTGGCCCACGGCCTATCAAATTAAAGGTCGTCGAGTCTTCTTTCCAACGCCACCAAGAACGTGAATTTTGGAGTTCGGAGTCAAAAGATATGACGATCCTAAGATGAACTAGCACGATAGGAAATTCATTTTTTGGCCTGGATTGCAACTGTTGGGGAAATGGCCTTGGCGCTGTAAGGGCGCGATGCGCCACTATCAAGCCAGAAACATGCCTCAGTAGTTTGGTCCCTGGTGCGATGCGCCACTAAAAGTTATGCAGGGTTTTTCAGGCCAAATTCCCAGAATTTAGAACAATGGGCTTGGCGCTGTAAGGGCGCGATGCGCCACTATCACGCCGAAACATGCCTCAGTAGTTTGGTCCCTGGCGCGATGCGCCACTAAAAGTTGTGCAGGTTTTAGGCGTAATTGGCCTTGGCACTGTAAGGGCGCGACGCGCCACTATTGCGCCAAGGGAGTTTTGGCCTAATTTTCAGAATTTTGGAGGAAGGGCAATTTGGGAATTTTCCCAAATTATATATACACAAGCCTTGTATATTTGGGATCATTTTCCTTCAGCCCCACTCTCTCTCTAAAAGCCCTAGCTCCTCTCTCTTCTCTTCTTCTCCATTTCCACCCAAAAAGGAGTCCAAGAGCTTCAAGATTGGAGTCCTCCATTGAAGACCCAACATCAAGGTTTTATCCAAGTCTTCACTAAGGTATGTAAGGCTATCCAAAACATGGGTTGAGTCCACCCATGTTCCCTATTCTTGCTTTGAGGTTAGATGTTCATAAAAATAGAGTTTCTTGGTATGGTTTATGCTTGTATGAACTTTGTCCCCTATTTATTTAGTTCTATAGGTGTCCATGTTGTTGAGCTAAGGTTTCAAAAATGAGCCCTTATGTGAGTATGAGTTGATGAAGAAATGAGTTGTGAAATATGTTTTATCTATCTTCTTAACTATGTAGATTATGATAAAGGGTGTTATTTTCTTGAAAATGTTGCTCAATATGAAATGTCAATTTAAAGTCTTGAAATTGTGATAAGCCTCAAAGATTTATCAAATGGATGAAAGGAATGATTGATTACATTTAGATGACGCTATATATGCACATTTAAATTTCTTTTGGATATGTGATTGAGATTGATCGGATAGTATGATTTGAAAGAGATTGATTGTGATAGAGTCTATAAGTTGACAAGGTTGTAATGAGACTTGTTGATATGAGTTGATTGAGTTGATTGGATGGAGTTTTATGAGCATTGAGTCTTGGGAGGAGTATCGAGCACCGAATTGGGCAAGAGTGTAGTCCATACTCGAACCCAATACCTATGTTGCCAAATGTAGGGGGGATTGAATCGTTAAACTCGGATGCTTCCCCGAGAGATTTGTCCTGACATTATAGGACTTGGTTGGATTGGATCCATGAGTGTTTGATTCATTCATACCCTGGCAAAGTATGAACGGGCGCAGCAGCAACGTCATTTTATTGTACCTTCACTGGCTCATAAGTGATGGTTGTCGGATAAGAGAAACTCCCAAATAGGTCTTGATAGCACTCTGAGTCAGATTGAGTTGAATTGTATATGATTGGTTCCGTCTAAATCATATTCTTGTTTTAGACTTAGGACATTTGATTGAGTTATTATTCCTCTTGAGTTGAGCTTCCGAGTTGATTAATCCTTCCTTGATGTTCGTTGTATTCGGCCATTTTACATACTCATATATTCTATGTACTGACGCCATTTGGCCTGCATTATTTCATGATGCAGAGACAGGTACTAGAGATCATCAACTGGCGCTCCGTTGAAGATCCACATACACTTCCAGCCAGTTGGTGAGTCCTCCTAGTTCCCGGAGGATATTTAGTCTTCTTGTACAGTTTTGTTGTCCTTTCTTTTATTTTGATTGTTGGTAGCCATGGACTTGTCATTGGCACCTTTTAGACTTGGATAGAGGCTTCATACACTGGAGTGTGGGGAGGTTAATCGGTTATTTTTGAGGAGTCTTATATTATGTGTTTGTCGGGCTTATAAATGTTTGGCCTTCGGCCCTCATATTGCGAATGGTATTTTATTAATTGAGTTTCCGCTAAGAGAATGTGATTGAATGAATGTGTGACTGGACCAGTTGGTTCGCTCGGAGGTCAGAAATGGTCTTCGGGTGCCGGTTACGTCTAGGATACCCTCCCGGAGCGTGAAAATATTCCCTAAATTGAGCTCATAACCAGCTTTAATCAAGGAAAATATAAGAGGAATATGAGCTCAAAACTGCTGAACCAGCAATATAAATACAAGTCACTTACACAATGTGATCACAGGATCCCGAAGGTCACGGTCATGATGGTCAATCCAAGAAAGGGTACATTGACACTTCATCGCGGCACAGATGGTCAAGGCTCGTTGATGCGAAGACCAAGAAATTGACCTTTACGAATATAGCGCTATGCGCGTGATCGTGTAGACCAATTTCATTGGCTTTCGTGAATATGGCTACAAATGTTTGGACGCAAAGAGTAAGGCATGGTGCACCAACAAGGTGCTTCACCAAATCAAACTTAGATTAGAGAAAATGTCCCAACAGAGGCTCAGGATTCATTCAAAATTCCGCGTACGCAATCATACTATGCTACCCCACCAAATTCGATATTTTACACTTAACGAAAATATCAGAATTTCCAACGAAGGCCTTTTCAGTATATAGTGGGTTCCACACCCAATGCTTCATTTTTTCTATAAGCCACAAAGTATCTCAAATAATTTCAAAAGTCTCGGAATCCGAACTGAAGGTCCATCTAGACTAAAATTGATGTTACCGAGCTAATGGGGCCAAAAAATTTACATTCCAAAGTTTTTTACTTTAAGTTTTCACCAAATTGAAATGTCTAAACTTGTTAAACTCTAAAATACATAACCTTGCATAAACACCAAACAGACTGTCCAATGACCATCATAGCATTCCCAATAAGTTGTAAATGACTAGGTGCAATTATAGAAAAGCTCTAAATACCAGAAAGATGGAAAAATGAAGAAAATGACTTAGAGGGTAATTATACTTGTCTTTTTAAGTATATATCATCAGAACAAAAGACCAACTCACAATAACAATATAAACTTTAACTCATTTATAGGGTTAATAATATTTGGTCCCTCGGTTATGAATGAATTCTTATTCAACATATTTAACCTTCCATTTAAATTTTATCATAGCCAAAATTACACTATTAACTGCGTAAGTTAAACTAATGATGAAGGAAAAGAGTGAAGAAATTAATAACAAGAGAATGCTCACATGAACATGTAGATATTTTGGCAGGTAACAAGTTCTTGCAAAATAAACAAAATTCAAGAAAGCCACAAGTAGGTTTCTTTCGGCTAAAATGTTTGTTGAAAGGGATTTGATTGAGATAGTGGTTTCATTAACAATATGTTGGAAAGAAGTCATAACGTTTTGTACCGCCAACACTTCATTGCCTTCAAGTACCACACTTAGTCCTTTCATGCTCATGATTTTTTATGTTTTCTCTTCTGAATACCTTTGTGCCTAAAGGAGGGAATATTTGTACACACAAATTAATGTAGTTTAATATGTAGGAAAGAATGTAAAATTATAACTATGAGTTTATCCAAATTCAATAGTTTTAAATCAGATCCTATTAGAATCACAATAACTAATTCAAAATCAAGTGAACGAATTGAGGTTGTAGTAAAATAAACCTCATAAAATTTAAATTGGGAATATGATCTCACATTTATTTAGATTTTTCCTTGTTCTTATCTTTTTAGTCTTTCTTTATCATCTTCCCTTCGCAAATTTGATCTCAATTTTATGAGTTAGACTTTAGAACCACCTCAATTCATTTACACTATTAAAAAAATAATTATTTATGCTTTTAACAGAATTTGATTCAAAATTATTAAATTCAGATAAAATCATACTAATAACTCAAAGTCCTTTCTGCACATTAAACTACACTGATTTGTATGTATACATATTCTACTCCTTCAAGCATAGAGGAACTCAGAAAGAAACTTCGAAGGCCGAGAGCAGAAAAGGACTAAGTGTAGTACTTGAAGGGGAGAAAAATGTTGGCGGTACAAAAAGAAATATGACATCTTTCCCATAGATTATTATCGAAACCACTATCGCAATTAAACCCCTTTCTGCGAATACTATAGCTGAAAAGAAACCTACTTGTGGATTTGTTGTATTTTGTTTTATTTTCAAGGAGAACTTGTTATCTAACCAAGTTATCAACATGTACATGTAAGTATTCTCTTGTAAATAATTTTTTCACCCTATTCCTCCATCACTTTAACATGCACATTTGATAGTATATTTTTTGTTATAATAATATTTTAATATAACGTTAAACATGATGAATCAAAATTTATTCATAACAAAGGGACCAAAATTTTTACCAACCCTATTAATTAAGTTGAAAGTTTATAATCATTGTTACCATGAATTGATCTTTGTTCTTATGATATAAACTCGAATAACAAGGGTAATATGACATATTGTAGATTGGAAAGGATGAGCTAGTAGATTATTATTGTTGAACAAAAAACTACAAACACAAAGAGAAAATAGTACGATCCAACAAGGTCTTCTTCTTTAAAGAATTCAACATCATGCTTTAATCTGAGATTTTCTAGCCTTTTACCTAGTTTTATCCTCACAATATTTTGTTTTGAGTATTCTCTTTTCCTTTGAGTGTTGTAAGTTAGTTTATGACTTCCTCTTTTGATAGTCATTGGGATGAAGTTGCTCGTATTTTGGGATATATAAAGTCAGCACCCGGCAAAAGAATACTCTTCAGAGATTAAGGCCATGAGCATATCACTAGATATACAGATGCTAATTGGGCTAAATTAAACTCTGATTGATGTTCTACATCAGGATATTATATTTTAGTAGGAGGTAATTTTGTATCATGCAAGAGTAAGAAATAGAGTGTGGTGCTCGATATAGTATAGAAGTAGAGTATCGAGCAATGACAATGACAACTTGTGAGCTAGTTTGGATGAAACAGTTGCTGCGAGAACTAAAATTTGGAGAAATGGTCAGATCGAAATTGTGTAACTTATTAGTAATAAGATAAATACATAGTTACCCAAGCCCTTAAATTAGGCTCGATTTGTAATTAGCGGGAGCCTTGACTTTACAAGTGTATTGACCCTCCAGGTTATTTCCTCTATTTTCTGATCTTTTCAACATTTAGAGCTTCCATATAGAGATCTCAAGTCATTTATGACTTTTTGGGTTGGACAGTTTAGTCGATGGGTTGTTCATTTGAGCTTTGTTCAAGTTTTTGTGGTTTAGAGCTCTTGGAGTTTTTAAGGTTGACGTTGGTCAAAACTCCAAAAAAAATAGCTTCAAAATGGAAATCTAACGATTTATTAGCTCTGGAATGTTGAATTTTTTCTAGAATGATCCTTCATGCAGGTCTCGAGGCTTCTAAGCTCTTTTCGTGCCCTTTTGTGGAATTTGATTTAAATTAATACTTGAGTGTGGGCCCCACTTTTTATTGAGATGACCTCGATTGTGATGTTAAGCTGTTGGTGCAGTTCAGTTTGCTCTTCACTTTTGCTCCCTAGGAGCTACGTTCATCGATGCATAGAATCTTGGCCTTTGCATTCGCAGACTAGGTGCCGCTGTCACGCCCCGAGAGGGTACCCTAGACGTGACTCGCACTCAAGAATCATTTCTGGCTCCAAAGCTAACCACATAGCCTAATCACACATTCGTTCATTCATTCAATCAGCGGAAGACTTAAAATAAAGAGAATATTTGGTGGGCAAATACCAAATCAACAATCTAACTCAAGAAACAAAGTCCATGGGCCAACAAATCAAACTTCAATCTTTGTCATTAAAATAGTCTGACAAGAATATTTCAAAAAAAGAAAGTACTCACTCGACCCATCACTCTCTAGTCTATGAAGCCTCTATCACTACTATCTAATTGGTGCCAATGACATGTTCATAGCTACCTCAAATCAAAATGAAAAGGGCTAACTCGACGCAAGAATACATAAGCGGTGTCCTCTAAATGTAGGGGAGGACTCACCAATACACTGAATGTGAATAGATCCCCAATGATGCTCTTATTGACGATCTCTTAAACCTGTCTCTGCATCATGAAATGATGCAGGTCCAAATGGACGTCAGTACATGGAATGTACGAGTATGTAATATGGCAGAATGAAACATACCTCAAGGTAGAATAATGTTGGTTCAAATATCTCAAATCAAAAGATAAGAGAGACTCAATCAAAGTGTCATAAGTCTAAAGTAAAAATACATTTTAGACAAAGACCAATCATATACCATACAATCCAATCCAATCATGTACAATACAGTTCAATCAAATCATTTACAATTCGATCCCTTCTAGTCATGTACAATCCGAACCAATCCAATCTAATCGCAATTCATCTAACCCAATCCGATCATATACAATCAACTCAACAATCAACTCAAAGGACTCAATTCAATAAATATGCAAATTAAATTATGCAATGTTTTACAATTCAACTCAATCATCTATAATCACAATCAAACCAATTATATCAAGCACAATCCATTCAATTAGGAGTTTCTCTAACCGACAACTATCACCATATGAGCGAGTGATAGTACAACAAGCCGACGTTGTTGCCGCGTCCGTTCATACTTTGCCAGGGTATGAACGAATAAACCAATCATGGATTCAATCCAACCAAGTCCTATCATGTCAGGACAGTAATTTAGAAAGCATCCGACTTTAACAGTTCAATCCTCTCCTACGTTTGGTGACGTAGTTTATTGGTTCAAGTATGGACTATACTCTTACCTAATTCGGTGCTCGATACTCCTCCCAAGACTCAATATTCTCATATCTATCAAGTGAGTAAAATACTCAAAATACACATTTTGTCTCATTAGACTCTTTCAAATCAACTCATTTAGTCTCATTGGACTTTTTTCAAAACTCAAATCAAATCTGACCTCATTGGACCTTCTTTCAAATCGACTATCTCAAATCATCAAACTCTTCTCTTTAAAATTTATACAATCTCAACTCAATCTCAAAAATTGACATTTTAAAGTAAAAATGCTCAACTCATTTATACTCAAAATGCTCATGTTCAAAAATAATTAAAAGACTTCTCGAACTCAACTCATGCTTAAACTCTTTTTAAATCATAGATGAAAATAATCATTCTTTAAACTCAAAAAAAATAGTGTATAAATAGTTTATGCAAAAATGTTCACAAATCATTTATTTAAAACTCCTTCTCAGAAGATCATTTATTTTCAAAATGTTCATAAGACTCCAATCAAATCAAATTATGCAAATCACATATCACATAATCACATTAGACTCCAATCCACTTCATCACACAATATCCTCGTCAACATAACCTCTTCATTCACATCATCGTCAAATATCATCATTCACATCATCATCAAACATCATCATCACATCATCATAAAATATTATCATTCATATAATCATCAAACATCATCATCACATCATCGTCAAACATCCACTCTGAAATCCTTATTTAATTCTATGTTCAATTTATAGAGACAAAATGACATTCTAACTCTACCAAGGTTTCATTTCTTTTTATGCCCTTCACATTCATAACTATCCCAAAATTCTCATATAACTAAAAATCAATTTCATCAAACTCATGTAAAAGAATACCTTATTTTACTATAAAAATAATATTATTTTTATTATACATAAAAACCATCAATCTCATCCTCAAGATAAATTATGACCAAAAAGAAATCGCATCTTGGGTTTATGTGAATGAATACATGAATCCATACTCTCAACAAAGTCAACTCAAGAACATCATTAACACATTTTAGTAAGATTCTATAGTTTAGGAAATTTCAAGAAAAATCTTCATAAAAGGTTCAAATCTTTCACAACTTCTATCCAACACATCTATGGGCATATAAAAGAACTCAATCCATATTTTAGGTTAGACTTACATACCTGAAAATTGAAGGAAATCAAGACTTGAAGGAATGGCTTGAAATCTAACTCCTCTTCTTCTTCTCTAATTTCTTCTCTCCAAGTCTTCCATGCCTAAAATGAGGAGAAAACCCTTCTTGATGTGATGAAGAACTGATTTTTTTATTTCAAAATGGCTAGGGTTATATTTGGGATGGGTGGAGAAAAGTCCGGAATGCCCTTCATCAAAGAAAATCTAGAAAACGGGTTAAAAACCATCCTGGGGCGTTAGCTGGCGCGTCGCGCCAGCACCCAAACTACTGAGGCTAGTTTGTCTGAAATTTCTGCAGTGATAGTCTGCGGTAGAATGGTCATAACTTTTGACTCCAAAATCCAAAAAGATTTAATCTTGGTGGCGTTGGAAAGAAGACTCAAAGAAATTTAATTTGATAGTTCATGAGCCACCCAGTTCATTATATTTTAGGAGATATGCTTATTTGAAGTTAACCCTAATACTAACTCATCCGAAAACTTAATCGATTGGAGTTCTTTGGACTCGACATGGTGTTAGAGATCCCTTATGACCCCAAAACACATCTAATACACTTCAAATACTTAGGAATTGATCCTAACTCATATATAAAATTACGAGTCCTTCAGTTCGAGTCTACACACACGTGAAAAAATGTTCGAGTCTTTGCGAAAAAATTTCCGAGGTGTTACATTATCTCCCTCTTGGGATCATTCATCCTCGAATGATGAGTAAACCAATGGTGGACTCGAGGCACGAATAAAAATCGAGACTTAATCAAATCAACCAATCGACCATATCAAGCACTCTAGACAATCAACTATTTCGACTCAAGAATAGGCAAACCACTTCAAGTCAAGAGTAGAAATATTACCCTCAACATTCTCATCATTAGGCACGAATAGAAAATCAAAACTCTATCAACCGAATCATTCCAACATATAGATCATCAATCGTCGAACTCCAATTCATGAATGACATTCCCAATCCTCTTCATAATTTCATGAGGTCAATATATCGGTGCCCAAACTTCCCCTCCTTTCCAAGCCTCATATCACCCTTCACGTACCTCCAATCTTTCCCTTAAATGCCATCATTAGCCTACTACCATCACTCTCACAGTGACAACCATACACTCAAGCTTATCACTCTAACTACTTCAACCACCTCTAAGAATTCCCGAGCTTACTTTAACCCTTCTACCTCCATTATTGTATGAGCTCTTTCCCAGAGACACACTAACATACTCTTACCTATCTATCGCTCATCACCAGGTCTCATCTCGCTCCTCCTCCACGCATCTATCCTTAACTAGACAAGTACAATACAACTATCACAATCAAGCAACACTCACTCTTCCCCATCTACTATCACTCAACTCCGCCTACTATCATCTTGGTCAACTCATCACTATCGAAAGCTCAAGACTTACATCGGTTCATTACCCTATCATCTCCCCCTTAGCTCAAAGGCATCAACTAATAATACTAACTAGTCACCCAAGGAAACTCATAAAATTAGAGCCTTATTCAAATCTATACTATTTCATATACACATCCTATGCCTCTTCTTACCAAATAACTTAGCCTCAACTCACTACTTATATTTGAGGGTCACATACCCCTCCTTTCATGACGCATACTCCTCACAAGTTAATATCTTAATCTCCTGCATATTTCATGTCAAGCCTACTGAATCAAACCTTAAACTAGCACTATCACAATCACTCACTATACCTCGTTACTCACCTTATAAATACTTCACCCTAGCTACAGGCCTCAATCAACCACCATTCTCACTATTTGAGTTCTACTTCTCTAACTCCCTCTTTCTAACTCTACAATCATCCTATCAACCATAGCTCTCCATGCCTCAGATCACACTCCATCGGATGGTGACACTTATCACTTAGATATGCAACTTCCCCCTAGAAGGTAACATTCAAATCAAGATTTAGAGATGAGATTCTAGGATACATCTCGCTCTGACTCAACGTATGATTCATTTGAATAAGAGTGCATTCTTTCAATCAATAGAGTTAAGCACATTAATCGGCTCCTCTCAAGCCTGGTGCAGTCTCTTCATCTCCTTAAGACTTTATTTTAACTCATTATCACGAATCTCAGAATTTTCTGATCCAACCACCTTGAGTATGAGGGGTAGTCGAATGGATTTGAGCAATACACGAATTAGAAGGAAATATTCATAGAGTTAAACTCGATCACACGAACTCAGAATAAGAAAGAAGGGAAACAATTCTTAATGTCCTATAGCCTCCTGATTATAAGTGTGGTGCACAACACACTCATAAATAAAACTCTACTAGACACGGCTTCATAGACTCCCTAGGACTCTTAAACTATGTTCTCTAATACTATGTTTGTCATGCCCCGAGAGGGTACTCTAGACGTGACCGGCACTCAAAAACCATTTTTGGCTCCCAAGCGAACCACATAGCCTGATCACACATCCGTTCATTCATTCAATCAGCGGAAGACTTAAAATAAAGAGAATATTTGGTGGACAAATCCCAAATCAACAATCTAACTCAAGAGAGAAAGGCCATGGGCCAACAAATCAAACTTCAATCTTTATCATTAAAATAGTCTGACAAGAATATTTCAAAGAAAGAAAGTACTCACTCGACCCATCACTATCTAGTCTATAAAGCCTTTATCACTACTATCTAATTGGTGCCAATGATATGTTCATAGCTACCTCAAATCAAAATGAAAAGGGCTAACTCGATACAAGAATACATAAGCGGTGTCCTCTAAATGTAGGGGAGGACTCACCAATACGCTGAATGCGAATAGATCCCCAATGATGCTCCTATTGACGATCTCTTAAACCTGTCTCTGCATCATGAAATGATGTAGGTCCAAATGGACGTCAGTACATAGAATGTACGAGTATGTAATATGGCAGAATGAAACATACCTCAAGGTAGAATAACGTTGGTTCAAATATCTCAAATCAAAATATAAGAGAGACTCAATCAAAGTGTCATAAGTCTAAAGTAAAAATACATTTTAGACAAAGACCAATCATATACCATACAATCCAATCCAATCAAGTACAATACAGTTCAATCAAATCATTTATAATTCGATCCCTTCCAGTCATGTACAATCCAAACCAATCCAATCTAATCACAATTCATCTAACCCAATCCGATCATATATAATCAACTCAACAATCAAATCCAATCTAATCGCATACTATTCTATTCAATCCAATCACAATTCATCTAATCCAATCCAATCATATATCGTCTAATCCAATCCAATCCATATCGTCTAATCCGATCCAATTAAACACAATCCAATCATAATTCATCTAACCCAATCCGATCATATATAATCAACTCAACTATCAACTCAAAGGACTCAACTCAATAAATATGTAAATTAAATTATGCAATGTCTTACAATTCAACTCAATCATCTACAATCACAATCAAACCAATCATATAAAGCACAATCCATTCAATTGGGAGTTTCTCTAACCAACAACTATCACCACATAAGCGAGTGATAGTACAATAAGCCGACGTTGTTGCCACGTCCGTTCATACTTTGCCAGGGTATGAATGATTCAACCAATTATGGATCCAATCCAACCAAGTCCTATCATGTCAGGACAGTAATTTAAGAAGCATCCCACTTTAACGGTTCAATCCTCTCCTACGTTTGCCGACATAGTTTATTGGTTTGAGTATGAACTATACTCTTACCTAATTCGGTGCTCGATACTCCTCCCAAGACTCAATATTCTCACATCTATCAAGTGAGTAAAATACTCAAAATACTCATTTAGTCTCATTGGACTCTTTTCAAAACTCAAATCAAATCAGACCTCATTGGACCTTCTTTCAAATCGATTATCTCAAATCATCAAACTCTTCTCTTTAAAATTTATACAATCTCAACTCAATCTCAAAAATTGACATTTTAAAGTAAAAATGCTCAACTCATTTATACTCAAAATGCTCATGTTCAAAGAAAATCTGGAAAACGGGTTAAAAACCCTATTGGCGCATTAGCTGGCGCGTCGCGCCAGCACCCAAACTACTGAGGCTAGTTTGTCTAAAATTTCTGCAGTGATAGTCTGCGGTAGAATGGTAATAACTTTTGACTCCAAAATCCAAAAAATGCAATCTTTGTGGCATTGGAAAGAAGACTCAAAGAAATTTAATTTGATAGGTTATGGGCCACCCAGTTCATTATATTCTAGGAGATATGCTCATTTGAAGTTGACCATAATACTAACTCATCCGAAAACTTTATCGATTGGAGTTCTTTGGACTCAACTTGGTGTTAGAGATCCCTTATGACCCCAACATACATCTAATACACTTTAAATACTTAAGAATTGATCCTAAATCTTATATAAAATTACAAGTCCTTCGGTTCGAGTCTACACACACGTGAAGAAATGTTTGAGTCTTTGCAAAAACAAATCTGGGGTGTTACAGCCGTATTCGTGGACACCATGCTCCTTGGCCATTGCGATTGCAGACTAAGCACTCTGTTCACGAAGGGTTGATGACACAATTGGGTATACTTGAAAGTTTAACCCATAAAGGGTATGATGAGATTTTGAAAGAAGGGGAAACTTAGTCCCCGCTACATTGGTCCTTATCAGATTGTGAAGAGGGTTGGTAGCGTAGCTTATGAATTGGAGTTTCCCCTAGAGCTAGCATCTATTCACCCCATATTTCACACCTCTATGGTTAGGAAATGTTTGGGAGATCCTTCGCTAGTTGTCCTGACTGAGAGCATTGGGGTGAAAGAAAGTTTGATTAATGAAAAGATCCCGGTTCAAATTATTAATCATCAGTTCGCAAATTGAGAACCAAGGAGGTAGCCTCCGTTAAAGTTCTATGGCAGAATCATTTTGTTGAAGAGGCTACATGGGAAGCTAAAGAGGATATAAAATCTAGATACCCGCATTTATTCGTTCCTCCTAGTGATGATGTTAATAGTAATATTCCTTTTTCCCATATTTCATTTGAGATCCATTCCAAACATGAGTATTCGATAGGTATTCCTTAGTTTGAGTAGTTGATTGTACGAACGTTTGAATTGTCGAGCTCTTGATTGTATTTTTACCTTGAGTAAACACTTAGCTTAGTCTTCATTTGAGGATGAAAGATCCCAAAAGGGAGATATTGTAACATCCGTTTTATTCTAGCCGAGACTAAGTTTGGAAACCATGAAATTTTTTTGATGAATTGGACTGAATAATGGTCTACGAAAGAGTTCTACGATTTGTAGGTTGTTCTACGAGTCATAGGAACAGTTCTTATAACTCCCCAACACTTGGTGAAATTTTAATTTTGAGAAGCCTCCCTACGAGCTACCATTATGATCTATATTCATTCCTACGAGTCGTAGGAATGAGTCGTAGAGCCTTTGCCTAAATTCTGAAAATACAAGCCTCAGTACCTTGACTATGACTTGACAGGATGACCCGTAGAGATGACTACAAGCCGTAGTAATGACTATTAGAAGCACCTAACACTTAGTAAAATTTCTAAACAGGAAGGTCACATCTACGAGGGAAGTTGATGAGTCGTAGAAACAACCCATAGGGAAACTTCAGAGACTCATTGCTACAGGCTTTTGAGAAATCTACAGGATGAGAGAAGTTCCCGACTCATCGAGTCTTTGACGACTCGTAGACATGAGTAGTAGACCCCAACATTTTCCAACCCAATTTTATGATGGAAGACTATGACCTGTAGAGGTTTCTACGAGTCATAATAATGATTCATAGGCGACTAATTTTTGTTTTTACGAGGGTAGATTGGTATTTTCCAACCTAACATAACATTTTAGGACTAAATTAAGTTCCTTATCAGTACCTAGTACGCCTAATACCCTCAATAACACTTGGATTATTTGAAAATAAGGATTTGAGAAGAGGAAAAAGACTAGGGTTCTAGTTCTTCAAGCGAGGTCTCTGAGTTCTTGATTGTTCTTCGAGTCCAGGTATGTAAGGCTGAACTAAAACATGGATTTTCTTCCTCTATGTGCCCATGATTGTGATAAATGGAATGTGTACGGATTGAGCTTCCAAGATTGTATTCCTTGAGAAGTTCTTATCTTAAACATATACATGTTTTACTGATTATTGATGGAATATTGTTTTTCTACGAATTAATTCCTCTAACACATGAATTGAACTACTTGTTTTACTTAAACCCTCAAAGTATGTTGATTGATATTGAACTGTATACATCTTAAGATTGAGTCTAGAGCCTTGAATTATGGATGTATGATTGTGATTGGAACGTGAGTTTGATGATAGTAATGATAGTATCGACAAATTGATAGACCTGAATATTTTCATAAATGATTGTCTAAAATCTCTTTTAATTTCATGATTGAAAATGATTGGGAAATTGATTGGTTGAAGGGATTGATTTGATAGAACGAATAAATTGAAAGAGTCCAAAAGAGACTTATTGATTTGGTTTGATTCGGATTGATTGTCTTATGAGCTTGACTCTTAGGAGGAGTATCGAGCACCAAATTGGGTAAGAGTAAGTAATAACTCGAATCCAACAACTACGTCGCCAAACGTAGGAGAGGATTGAACCATTAAAGTCGGATGTTTCCCGAATTACTGTCTTGACATGATAGGACTTCATTGGTTATGGATCCATGATATTTGATTCATTCCTACCCTGGCAAGTATGAACGGATGTGGTAACAACATCAGTTTGTTGTACCATAAATGGCTCATAAGTGATAGTTGTCAAAAACGAAAAACTCTCATATAGGTTTTGATAGTACTCTAAGTCAAAATAGAATGGATTGGATTGGATTGCATATGATTTGTCATGTTTAAATCATATTCTTATTTAGACTTAGGACATCTTGATTGAGTTGTTCCTTCTTCTGAGTTGATTTGATTCTACCCTGATGCATGTTTCATTCTGGTATTTACATACTCATACATTCTACGTACTGACGTCCATTTGGGCCTGTATCATTTCATGATACATAGATAGGTACTAGAGATCATAAACAGGAGCATCATTCAGGATCTATTCACTTCCAGCTAGTTGGTGAGTCCTCCCATTTTTTCCAGCAGATACCACATTTATCTTTTCAACTTTAAGTTAGCTTTCCTTTATTTGATTTGTAGTAGCCATGAACCTGTCATTGACACCTCTTAAATTGTTGATAGATGCTTCATACACTAATGTGTTGATGGTGTTGATTTATTTTGTTTTGACTAGTTTTAATCTTACTAGTTGTTGATTGGATAGATTGTTGGTCTTTGGCCTTATGTATGAGTAGTATTCTTTTGAGTTGAGTGTTATGCTGGTAGAATATGATTGAATGAAGGTGTGATTGTACCAAGTTATTCGCTTGATGACCAGCAATGGTCTTCAAGTGTCGGTCACCTCTAGGGTACCCTCTCGGGGCACGACAAGGGATCCTACCTGACAAGTCAAAGGGCCGGGGTAGGTATATACACTTTGTTACTCATGGTTCAGTTGATTTTATTGCATTTACTACGTTCATATGCATTGCATATCACCAGTATATTGATTGTTGTTTTGCACCTTTCAATTTATGGGGGTTGGGTTGGTTATCTTTGTTGTCTGTACCTTTTGAGCCTTTGGGGGTTCGGTTGGTTATTGTTTGACTATAATTGTGTTTATCTTTTGTTGCACTGATAGTTGATTAATTGTGTGGTGTATACTCGACTTTTTGTTGGTAATCCTAGTTAGGTTGAGCTAGATTAGTCTTTAGGCTGTTATAATGTTTAGTGGTAATTGTTGTGGGCATGTCCATGCTTAATTGACTTTTGTAGCACTTCCTTGGTGTGAGTAGGTTTTTTTCCTTGCGCTCTTAGGTACACTCGACTTGATTTCCTTACTCCATATGTCCCATTTCTTCATTTTCATTACATGTCCTATCATGTTAGAACTCATGTGTAACTACTTGTGATGTAACTTGCTTATTTATATGTTGTTTATACTTACTTTATCTGTGGAGGTCAGTCAGCCTATGCCTATTGAGTAGATTTCGTTTGGTACTCATACTACACTTCTGTGTCCTACCGATTAGAGTACGATTTTTCTTTGTTGATTAGTTTTTGTGCAGAGCAGTTGTTGGACTTTGGAGATTGGGATGAGCTCCTGGCGTTCGGAGTTACCGATTTTGATCTATTTTTTCCTAGGCTAGTCTTTATGTTGTACTCAGAGACAATTTATACTTATATTATTTTTGTAAGATTCTTGTACCCCTATTTCGATTAGATGCTTGATTACTGACTGATGTCAGGTCTTGTAGATGGTTCCTTGTATTATATGTCTATTGACTTCTCTTTCTTTTTAAATACTAACATTTTAAATACATTTTCTTGACAGAAGTGTGTTTCATAAACATCTAAGGATATAACAAATTTGTATTTTTCACTTACACCCAAGCATGTAAATAATAAATGAAGTTAATAAATATCATCTTAATAAACAGGTCTTCAAAAAAAAACTTATAACGTATAGAGTAGAAATAACTATTTTTAAAAAAATTAATCTTGTACAATAAGGAAGAAATTAATTCGGTAACAATATTAGTATCTTATAACTATCCATTATGAACTCTAGATCACTCGACTATTTCTCTTAATTAAATACAACTAACTATGGTTTCAAATTAATGTTTGTATATGAGTAATTAATAAATGTGTTTATAAAACTATTTTGTGGTATTAACCGTAGTTTTACGAGGCATGGAATGGACTTTGACAATGTTCCATGGTATGGTGCACCTCATAATATTCATCATACTACTCTCCAAATCAATAATGTCCGCATCCTTTTTTCTCTTACTTTTTGGGGATGAAAGTTCTATTCTCCAACAAAATTAGTAAGCTTATTCTCTCAAAAACCGTTTAACCTATTCTTTTTGAAGTATATTTAATTTATCTCATGAGCCATATGTTGTTTGATTACTTTGCAATGGAAAATAGATGGAAGCAACAATTGCATGTGCCTCCTCCTCTAATTGCTCTCGAGATGTTTGATCAGAGGAAGATCTCTTCCTCAGGTCTAAAGATTGGTTCGGGTCCCATAAGTCACGAAGTATCCACTTTAGATGAGCAAGTTCATAGCAATGTGTTACTATATTTGGAGCTCACTTTGGCAACCGCAAGTACTTCAGTAGGTGATGAGCGTCCGCCACTGCCTTGTAATGTCTCTGTCTTTGTGCTTCTTCAAGAACGATGCCTCGATGAAAAATGTTGGTGCAAAATAGCCATCAAATATGAAATTTGTGGATGTTCTTTTATTTTATTTTGGGTTATTGGAGCAAAACTCTATTTTTTAGCTTTTGAAATTTGTAGAATCTTTAATTTACTTATTCATTCATGTTATTCTATTTTCGTATAGAATCCTTGCAATGTTTGAGAGGATTTTTTTTAAGAAAGAATTTATTGCTGCATGATGGAGTGACCTTTACATCATCAAATGTTACAAAATTGTGGGGAGCATAAGCTCGACCCTTTGTTCCAGTTTGCAGTCAATGACTACTCACAAATATAAAGCACAAGCAGAAATTATACAAGTTTTGTATGATTATACAAGTCCTAAATAATAGGTAAAAATACTAGTTTGGAATCTTAACAAGACTATTTCTTTATGTCGAAGAGACTCCAATTGAATAAAATAATTTGCTATACTTACAAGAATCTCTATTGAAATTTGAGCACATAAAGCAAACGTTAAGAAAATAGTAATATAATTAAAACTAAACCAAATTGTCTCATTCTGTTAAAAAAATATAGCTAGTCAAGAATAAAAAGAGACACTTAGCAAGAAGAGAAAAAAAAAGGCAAAAGCATGAGTTTTCAACGAGTAAAAATAATCACCAAGGAAAACCTTAGTGTTTGATGTAATGACCCTTCTAGTCATTTCTGTGTGAAACCCTTCTTTCCATAATTTAGAGCATTCCTATAGTGACCCCAAGTTATTCATGATTTGTTGGCACTGACTGTTCGATTGCCTAGTGGTTTATTTGCGATTAATGCCTGCTTTTCTATTTTGGAGCTTTTCAAACTACATAGTTGACTTTGGTCAAAATGCCAGATAAATAACCTCATAATGGAATTCTGATGGTTCCATTAACTCTAGATGGTCATTATAGGCTAGTAGCATAGCCATTCAGTGCGAGTTTGAATCATTAGGCCTTTTAGCCATTAAGATTTTGCCTAAGTTTGACCTTAGACAACATTCTTGAAAACTATTCTAAAATGAAAACTTCTTCAGTGCGATTAGATCTAGCATATAGTGTTTGGTCTGGAACAATCTTTCAAATGCTTCTAGAAGCTTCTGATCTACCCCCAAAGCCCCTTGTAGATTTTGACTAAAATAAAACTTGGGTGTGGGATCCACTTTTTTGTCAAGATGTCCTCAAATAGGAATTTTAACTGTGGTGTTGAGTTCGAAACATCAAATTTGGTGGGGTAGCAGTATTTTTTTGCACACACGGGGTACCGAACAAATATCGAGCACCCTGTCGGATAATTCATGACTTAGCTAAAAGTTCTGGTATATAATGTTGGTGTTGTCGCTTTTGCGGCCCAAGTTTCGCTAAAGTGACCTTTTCTTAAGAGACTAGGGTATTGTTTAAGTGTGGCTGACTAGCTTAAGGCTTGCCGCTAAAGTGACCTTCACCTTTGCTTTAGTAACCCTTGCTTTAGCGAGGCCTGTCTTTTGGGGAATATCACTTTAGTAACATAAGTTGTCCCTTAAGAAACACCTGGGTCTGTTAAAACCTAGTTTTTGGTGATTTTTACTAGAAGTTTGAGATCTTGAAGATCTTCTGAGTCGTTTCTTGGTGGGATTTGATTCTTGTTGTTGGGCATTGCTGAAGAAGTGTGTTGGGACTCTCTAGGAGATGCTGAAACATCATTTTGAAGGTAATTCCTTTCTCCCTATACATTTAATGCTTTTAATGGTGTTCTTGGGATAACTTTCTTCCATGTTTGATCGTGGGTTGTTCCCAGCCCCAAATTGTGTTCCATTTTAGAACACAAGTTCTGGGAGCTAGTTAGGACCATTTTACGGAGTCAATTCTTGAATTTTTGTCACAAGTATGTAATGACCCTCTGAGTCAGTTTCCCCATTTTCTGATCTATTTAGTATTAAGAGCTTTCTTGTAGCGATCCCAAGTAATTTATGACTTGCTGCCACTAACAGTTTGGTCGCCTGGTCGTTTGTTTGAGTTTGATGCATGTTTCCCTATTTTAGAGCTCTTGGAGTTTCAACGGTTGACTTCGGTCAAAACTCCAAGAAAATGACTTTGGAATGGAATTTTGAGGGTTCAATTAGCTCCGGAATGATCATTTTAGGCTTGTAGCATGTTCTGCTTGAGTTCCGAGGCTTTCAGTGCGAGTTTGAGCCATTAGATGTTTTAGCCTTTAAGCTTTAGACTATGTTTGACTTTGGTCAACATTCTTGGTAAACACACTCGAATTGAAATTCCATCAGCACGGTTAGCTCCAAAACATTAATTTTGTTCTACAACGACCTTCCATGCGGTCCCGAGGCTTTCGATCTCATACCAAGCACTCTTGTGCATTTTAGCTTAAAATGATGCTTGAGTGTGGGACCTACTTTTTTTTGAGATGACCTCATATAGAAAATTTGACCGTGTCATTAATTCTATAATGTTGTTACCATGTGGTTTGCATTTTTGGTTTGCGTCATTTGGACTACGAATGAATTCCGAGGATTCGTTTGAAGTTTGGGACTCTTAACTTAAAAACTGGTGCAAGGCTTCTGGTGCTATGTCGCTTTAGCAAGCATTTTTTGGCTTTTACAATGTCGGCTTTAGCGAATATTTATTGGATTTTGTGATGTCTTCTTTTGCGAATATTTATTAGCTTTTGTAATGTCTACTTTAACGAATATTTTTTGGCTTTTGCAATGTCCACTTTAGCGAACATATTTTGCTTTTGCAATGATCGGGGGGTTATTTCTAACCCATTTTAAAGTTTTTTTCTCCAACTTCAAAATGTCATATTTAGAGCTAGGGAGCCCCATTTTAGGGGATTTATAGTGCTAGGTTCTCATGTGGATCACGACTTCATTGTAAAGTATTTGGGAATCTTCAAAAGTCATCATTTTGAGGTAATTTCCACCCCTAAAGGGCTGCTCAAGCTTGGAGTAGAGGATTTTTGGAAATTTAATGCATGAACTAATTTCCATATTTCTGAGCATCAAATTGTGTCGTATTTTGAAACACAAGTTTTGTAAGCTCAAATGAACCTTTTCACTGAGTCAATTTTGGATTCTCGACATGAGTTCCACAATTCCGTTTTAGACCCAATTTTGGGTCCATCTCCTAAAAATGCGATTTTCATGTTAAAACATCTGAATTGATGAGGTGATCAATATTTTGTTAGTGAGGCAGAAATTAGAGGTAATTCGGTGGTCGAAAGCTTCAAATTGGATGTTTTGGAGTGTGCATGATCGGCTTCGAGGTAGGCTACGGTCTCCCACTTTGATTGTGCTTTATTAGATATTATTCAATATATATTTATTATTATTTAGGTTGGCATTTGCTGAGTATAGGGTTTTCCTCCTTCTATCCCATTTTCTTGACTCCGATTGAGCCTTAGACAAGTGTAGTCTCTTGAAATCCTTATTTTAGGCTTATGAATTTACTTTCTTTATGAATTGGTGAGGTTATCCTTCTTAGTATTTGTTTTGATGAACTTAGACTAGGTTTGAGTCGTAGATGCTTTATCATGTGATATACTACCCGTATAGCTAGGTGTAGCTTTTGATAGGGCTTGTTATGGATAGTGAACCTTTATGCTAGTGCTTGAGACCTATAAGACTCGTAGTAGCCGTAGGTTTGGCTTATATGTGTTCATTGAAGATGAAATGGAATATTTTGGGGTAAGGCATTGATCGTAGAGATATTTTTCCCCCTATTTGATTTTGAGTCATTTTCTGATTACTTCACTTTTTGTTTAGCGGTAGGCTCGTGATGCCATTATATCTATTACCTAATGTTAGGCCCTTGTCACGCTCCGGGAGTGTACCCTAGGCATAGCCGGCACTCGGAAGCCATTTCTGGCCTCCAAGCGAACCACCTGGTTCAGTCACGCATTCATTCAAACCCATTCTCTCAGCAGAAGACTCAATCAATGAAGTACTATTCATAATTTAAGGTCAAAGGCCAAATGATTATCAAATCAACCAACAGCTTTAATAGAACTACTCAAAAGAATAGTCCAACGTTCACACACTCTAGCCTATGAAGCCTCTATCAACAATTTGGGGAGGTGCCAATGACAAGTCCATGGCTACAAACAATCAAAATAAAGGAAACAACACAAAACTTTACAGGAAACTCAACATCCTCTGGAAACTAGGAGGACTCACCAACTAGCTGGAAGTGTGCGGATCTTCAACGGTGCGCCGGTTGATGATCTCTAGTACCTGTCTCTACATCATGAAACGATGCAGGAAAAATGGCATCAGTACATGGAATGTACGAGTATGTAAAATGGCCGAATGAAACAAACATCAAGGAAGAATCAAATCAACTTGGAACCTCGACTCAAGAGAAATAACAACTCAATCAAGTGTCCTAAGTCTAAACAAGAATATGGTTTAGACGGGACCAATCACATACCATTCAACTCAATCCGACTCAGAGTACTATCAAGACCTATATGGGAGTTTCTCTTATCTGACAACCATCACTTATTAGCTAGTGAAAGTACAACAAACCGACGTTGTTGCCGCGTCCATTCATACTTTGCCAGGGTATAAACGAATCAACCAATCATGGATCCAATCCAACCAATTCCTATAATGTCAGGACAGTAGATTTGGGGAAGCATCCAAATTTAACGGTTCAATCCATTCCTATATTTGGCAACGTAGTTATTGGGTTCGAGTATGGACTATACTCTTACCTAATTCAGTGCTCGATACTCCTCCCAAGACTCAATGCTCATAAAACTCCATCCAATCAACTCAATCAAATCATATCGACAAGTCTCATTTACAACCTTGTCAACTCATCAACTCAATCACAATCAAATATCTCCCAATCATACTATCCGATCAATCTCAATCATATCTTTCAAAAGTAGATCAAATATGAATTTATAACAACATGTAAACCTATCCAATCATTCCTCTATTCATTTAACAAATCTTGTGGGACTCAACATAATTCCAAGGTTTTAAATCAACAATTCAAGATAAACAACATATTTAAGAAAATTAACATTTCTTCATCAAAATCAACATAGTTAGGAAATTAACAATAAATGATCGACACCTCATCTCAATCAACTCATAACAACAGGAAACACATCACTTTCTTGACTCCACAAAATTATCATAATGGAAATTGGGATAATAGATGAAAAAGACCTATTTGGACCTACCTCTATCAATGAACTTCATTCTTAGGGACAATAAATCAAAAGAAGATGTAGGGCACATGGGTGGACTCAACCCATGTTTGGAATAGCTTTACATACCTTAGTGAAGACTTGAAGAAAACCTTGATGTTGGGTCTTCAATGGAAATCTTGAATCTCTTTAATCTCTTGAATAAAATCTTTGTTGGAGAAGGATTGAAGAAGAAAAGAGGGATTCTAGGGCTTTTAGAGAGAGAGAGAGGCTGAAAATATGCTCTAAAAACATCCCAAGGCTGTGTATACATAATTTGGGGAAATACCCAAATTGCCCTTTCTTCAAAAATCTGGAAAAACGGCTAAAAATACACTTGGCGTGATAGTGGCGCATCGCGCCACTGCGGCGCCAAGTCGAATAGGCTAAAACCTGCACTTCTGCTAGAGGCGTGTCGCGCCAAGGACCAAACTACTGAGGCTTGTTCCTGGAGCAATAGTGGCACGTCGCGCCCTTATAGCGCCAAGCCCAAGTCTTCTAGGTTCTGAAAAATAGGCTTAAAAACCCTGCACACCTCGTAGTGGCGCACTGCACCAGGGACCAAACTACTGAGGCTTGTTCCTGGCGTGATAGGGTCATTAGAAGTTGACCCCTTATACAAACCCATCCTAAAGCTTAGCCATGATGAATCTTTTGGACTTAGCTTGGTCCTAGGTGTCCTTTGTGACCCCACGTCACCTCTAACAATTCTCAATTTCTTAGGGACTCATCATAACTCATGCATATACTCCACAATAATAGAGTTTGACCCTACACGAATACAAGAAAGGTCCGAATCTTAGGGAAATATTTTAGGGGGTGTTACAGCCCTAGGCCGTATTCGAAGAGCGATTGGATCCTAGGTTATTTCATTTGACTTGATATTATGGTATGACTTGATGTTACTTTTTGAACTATGTGTGTCTTGTTTGGATGCTGGTGATGGCCTATTTGCATTATTTGAGCATTTTCACATATTTTATGGTACGATCCCAATTTCTTTATGTATTTTTACTACTACTTTTGAGAAAGCTTTCTCACCCTTTTATTACTCTTAAACTGGTGCTAATGGTAGACATACAACTTGGATCATTTGGACACTCATTTTGAGATTTACGAGGCATCAAGTACGTATTCCTTTTATATGAGAGTTTGAGAGGCATCAAGGATGCACCCAGTTTTTATTAATATCCAGTGCGGCATCGCCCTTTTTCTACTTTGGCTGCATCTGGGATGCCTTTAGACTATACTTGATTATCCGCTGCGGCGTCACCCTTTTCTATACCGGCTTGGCTACTAATATTTTGGTACAACTACAAGGATGCTTTATGATTGTATAAGACCTGATTCAAGCCCAGACAATGTGTACAGACTTCCCGCATCCCTTATGGGCACCTATAGCCAGTGCACCACTTAACTAGATGAGGGAGCTATAAGGGTCCCACCTGACAGGTCGAGGAACGGGGTGGGTCAATACACTTATTATTGATGATCTCTGAGAGCCACCAATGATGTTACTAGTTTTACTACAAATTTACATTCATTAGCATTGTGTATCACCAGTATATTTGTTTGATGTTTATTCTCTTAGTTTTATGGGGGATAGGGGGTATGTTTGCCATTGATTGTACCTTTTGGGGGTATGGGCATCATGTTGGTTATTATTTGATTATACTTTTACTTATCTCTTCTTATATATGTAGTTTATCTGCAAGGTGTCTTAGTCTAGAGTTGTTGTTGGTATTTTCTGCTACGTTCAGTTGCATTAGTCCTTAGGTGGCTATGTGATTACTGGTGGCCGTTAATATTCCATCCTTAATTAGTTGACTCAATGGTACCTGGTTATTGTAAATAGATTATTGTCTTGCACTTTCAGGTGCATTTCTTGACTTTATTATTTCATCTATGTATCTTTTCTCTTTGCCTTATTTGATGTACTACCATGTATTAGCTCCTAATTATATTCCTGTGTTGTATTTACCTAGTTATATGTCATTTATACTTGGTTTATCTGTGGAGCTCAGTTAGTTTATGCCTACTGAGTACCATTCATTTGGTACTCATACTACACTTTTGCATCCTACATATTATAGTATGAGTTATCGTTGTTTATTTGGAATGGTTCGAAGTAGCTTTTGATTTGGAGATTTAGTGAGCTCTTAGCATCTGGAGTTGCTGATTTCGATCTATGTTGGATTAGGACTAGTTTTTATTTACTTTAAAAGTCTGTCTGTTATTAAATTTGTATTCTGAAAGCCTTGTACTCCTATTTTGACTTAGATGCTCAACTACTGACTGATGCCATGTGTTGGGGTGGTTCTTTGTGTATTATTTTTGGTTTTCTCATTAATATTTTTTTGCTCTATTTTTTTTTATCTTCCCCTTGATAGCTTGTTGCCTCTGGTTCTGGTCTAAGGGTTAGAGGTTAGGCTAACCTGTTTGTGGGTGTTAATAGGTTCGATCATGGCCTGAGAAATTGGGTCATGACAAGTTAGTATTAGAGATCTAGGCTAACCAGCATCGTTCGTATAAGGGCTATGCCTAGTAAAGTCTTATTGATTGGTACGGAGACATCCGTATCCTATCTTTGAGAGTCTATGGGGAATTTTTAGGAAATTCTATTTTTGATTCCCTATAGTGTTTCCCTACTTTGAATAACTTCTAAAATTGATCCTTTAGAATCTACTCTCTCTTAGATGGATAGCACAAGGTTTTCCATGGACACAGTCAAGACATCAGCAAGCTTTACCAGAGTTTCTACAGATGGTCCTTAGGCTAGAGATGGGCTAATGGTTCCCTACCAAGGTTCTTCATCAGTATCAGAGTATGTCATGGGATTTCTTGAGTGGGCTGGGCATAACCCTAGATCATCTCTTGAAAATATAGATATGAGTAGCGAGTTCATCAAGGGATTTTCTTTTCCACTCCATTTGGCGTCAGAGCACTTGATAGAGACTGGATCAACCTTTCCTCAGGTTATAGGTTATGCGAGAGCCATGAATTAAGCATGCTTTGAGGTGTATAAAGATAGAGGCAAGAGGCCTTACCTTCAGTACAACGATGGAAGCATTCCTTTTTGTCATAGATATCAGTTCAGTGATAGTCATCGACCTATCAAACCTATGGCTGCAGTACCTTGAGGTCCAAAAATTTTGAAGTTAGTTTATTATGCCTGCTGTGGGTAGATTTCATGTTTGGGATCTAAGGATTCACATTTTGGACATTCAGGTCATGGGGATTTGGTGCATTCATCTAGGATTAAGGACTCTTATGATAGGTCCAACCAGAGGTTATACTAGGGTCTGTCTAGATAGCCTGTTCAGGCAGCATTGAATGCTTCTAAGGGTAGTGTAACACCCCCCAAAATTTTTTCCCTAAGATTCAAATATTTCTTGTATTCGTGCAGGGTCGACCCAATTATTGTGAAGCGTGTGCATGAGTTAGGATCAATTCCTAAGTAATTAAAGAGTGTTATATGTGTTTTGGGGTCATAAGGGATCTCTAACACCAAGTCGAGTCCAAAGAACTCCAATCAATTATGTTTTTGGATGAGTTAGTATTAGGGTCAACTTCAAATAACTATATCTCATAGAATATAATGAACTGGGTGGACCACGACCTACCAAATTAAAGGTCTTTGAGACTTCTTTCCAACGCCACCAAGATTACAATTTTTGGAGTTCGGAGTCAAAAGTTATGACCATTTTACTACAGACTAGTACTGTAGGAATTTCAGGCCTAGGAGAAATATAGGCTTGGCGCTCCAATGGCGCCCGACGCCACTATAGCGCCAGAAAATAGCCTCAGTAGTTTGTTCCTTTGCGCGATGTGCCACTATTAGATGTGTAGGGTTTTAAGCCTATTTTGGCTTGGCGCTGCAGTGGCGCGACGTGCCACTATAGCGCCAGCAAGATTTTTGCCTAGTTTTCCAGATTTTTGAAGAGGGGCAACTTGGACTTTTTCCTAATTATATATACACCATCCTTGGACATTTTTGGACCATTTTTCAGTCCTCCCTCTCTCTCTAAAAAGCCCTAATATTTTCCCTCTCTTCTTCTTGTTCTTCTTCAAATCCTTCTCCAACAAAGATTGCCTTCAAGATGCTTCAAGAAGTCAAGACTTCCATTGAAGACCTAACATCAAGGTTTCTTCAAAGTCTTCAAATAAGGTATGTAAGGTTAACCTAAAATATGGATTGAGTTCTTCCATATGCCCATAGATGTGTTGAATAGGATTTCTGAAAGAGTTGAACCTTCTAGGAAGGTTTTCTTGAAAGTTTCCCTAAACTATCGAATGTCTTTAGATACTATTGGTTGATTGATGATTTTAATGACTTGAGTTACTAAATAGTTATATTTCATATTATTGACTACAAATGGATCTTTGCATATAAATTAATATGTGTTGATGGTATCCTTGAGTTGTGTTTTGTTAAGAGTATGGATTCATGTTTCCTTCACATGAACCCAAGATGAGATTTCTTTTGGTCATAATGTGTCTTGAGTTTGAGATGGATAGTTTTGTATATATGTGTAAAGGATGACTTGGATAGTTAGGAATGTCCTTTCGCTTCTATAAATTGAACATAGGACTAAAATAAGGATTTTAGAGTAGATGTTTGATTGTGATGTGATGATAATGTTTGGTGATGATGTAAATGATGATATATGATGATGATGTTTGATGATGATGTAAATGATGATATTTGACGATGATGTGAATGAAGAGGTTATGTTGATGAGGATGTTATGTGATGAAGTCGATTGGAGTCTAATGTGATTATGTGGTGTGTGATTTGCATAATTTGAGTTGATTGGAGTCTTATGAATATTTTGAAAACAAATGATCTTTTGAGGAAGAGCTTTAAATAATTAATTTATGAACCTTTTTGCATAAACTATTTATACACTATTTTGAGTCTAAAGAATGATTATTTTCATCTTTGATTTAAAAAAAGTTTAAGTATGAGTTGAGTTTGAGGAGCCTCTAAATGAGTTGAGTATTTTACATTAAAGTATCTATTTTGAGTTTGAGTTGAGGAGTTGGAATTATATTTTTAATGTACATAATATTTTCTACATCCATTGAGTTGACATGGTATTAAATTTGAAGGGAAGAGTTTGATGATTGAGATGAGTCGATTTGAAAAGAATCCAATGAGACTTGCCATCATGACTTGATTGAGTTGAAATGAGAATATAGTTGATGAGTTGGAAAAATTCTAAATGAAACTAGCCGTGAGGGCTTGTTTGAGATGATTGGAGGGAGTCTTATGAGCATGGAGTCATGGGAGGAGTATCAAACACCGAAGCGGGTGAGAGTATAGTCCATACTTGAACCCCAAAAACTATGTCGCCAAAGTAGGTGGGGATGGAACCGTTAAAGTCGGATGCTTCCCATAGGATCGAACCGTTAAAGTTAGATGTTTCCCATTTTATTATCCTGAAATGATAGGACTTGACTAATCGATGAAATCTATGATTAGGTAGGCGTTTATGCCCTGACAAAGTATGGATGGACGTGGCAACAACGTTTGATTGATGTACTATCACTGGCTCATAAGTGATGGTTGTCGGCTAAGAGAAACTCCTATTTAGGTCTTGATAGTACTCCGAGTTAGTTGAGTTGAGTGGCATGTGATTTGGTCTCATCTAAACCATTTCTTGTTAGACTTAGAACACTTGAGTGAGTTGTTACTTATTTATTGAGTTGAGTCCTTTGAGTTAATTATTGAGTTGAGGGTATATGGTTGGATTGGGTTAGACTAGTTGTGATTGGATTGTACATGATTTGGATAGATATGTGAATTGATTGGATTAGATGATATGTGATTGACTTCGAGTTAACAGTATATGATTGAATGTGATTGAATGATTTAATTGCACTGTATTATACATGATTGGATTGGATTGTATGGTATATGATTGGTCTCTGTCTAAACTGTATTCTTACTTTAGACTTATGACGCCTTATTTGAGTCTATCTTATCTTTTTGATTTGAGATATGTGGACTGACGTTATTCTTCCTTGAGGTATGTTTCATTCTACCATTTTACATACTCGTACATTCTATGTATTAACGTCCATTTAGACCTACATCATTTCATGATGTAGAGACAGGTTTATGAGATCGTCAATAGGAGCACCATTGAGGATCTATTCACACTCAGCGTATTGGTGAGTCCTCCCTTACATTCAGAGGACACCACTTATGTTATTCTTGAGTCAAGTTATCTCTTTCAATTTGATTTGAGGTAGCCATGAACCTATCATTGGCACCATTTAGATAGTAGTGATAGAGGCTTCATAGATTATATAGTGATGGGTCGATTGAGTATTTTGTTCCTTGATTTATTCTTGTCAAACTAATTTTAAATGACGAATATCGGAGTTGAATTGTTGGCCCATGGCCTTTATTTTTTGTGTTAGATTGATGATTTGAGTTGCCTACTAAATATTCTCTTTATTTTAAGTCTTCCGCTGATTGAATGGATGAACTGATGTCTAATCAGGCTATGTGGTTCGCTTGGGAGCCAGAAATGGTTTCTGAGTGCCGGTTACGTCTAGGGTACCCTTCCGGGGCGTGAAAGGTAGCTAGCACCGTTAAGGTGGTCCTTGCACGGGTCAGAGTTTGAAAGGTTCAGCTTCTAGTTCTGTAGGTCATGGTGACCTAGACCACTAGTCTAGGGATTACCCCAGGTAAGGGTTGATCCTTTAGACACTTCTGGTTTCTTCTACCCCCAAAACCAAAGTTACTAGGCCTTATCGTATGTGTGGAGAGCTTGGACATCGATCTAGAGAGTGTCCTGGTATGGTATCAACACTTATTTTGCTTATCCAGGTAAGTTTAATGAGTCTACAACACATCTAGTCAGAGGTAGTACTCAGAGTATTGCTGGTGGTACTTTAGGTGTTCAGGCTAAGGTCGGTTAGGATCTATTTTATAATTTTATAGGCCGGCCAAAGGTCGAAAATCAAGGTGTTGATTGTAGGTAGGTGAATTCATTGTTTTGTTATTCATTATCTATATTATGTAGTTTTAGGGGTTTCATACCTATATGTGCCTATTTAACTTGTTTGTCTCATGAATTTTGTCATAGCCTTACTTGGACTTATATGTATATGTTTGGTGTTATAGCTGCTTTTTTTAGTAGTGGATCGACTAGGTCGAGTTTCTCTATTGAGAGTTGTTCTTAAGCAATTCCCTGTGCGTTTGCCTTGGTGGTTTTGTTATGAGTTTGCGGCTGGGCTAGTTTCTTGTTACTTTTTGTCTCCCTTACTATCGATTTTATCGTGGTTCTAATCCTTGTGAAATATATAGCTGGACCAACTTTATTAATTTTGGGAGTTGTAGTGATGGTGGATCTAGTTGTCTTTGCGGGTCGCCTTAATTATAGGTTGTCCCATTAGGTTAGTGGTTGAATGCTTCCTCTTATCATTATGCTTATCTAGCCTTAACTCGATTAATATTTCTCTTCTACCATTCTATTTTTCTTGGCTTAGACGACTATCTTTGTTTCTTGGCATTATTTGGTTCAGACTTAAGGATGTGAAGTTAATGTTTTCTCTTTTAGCCTACGTGGTTGGTTTCTTGGTAGCAGTGTCAGTGTTTGGGTTTAATAGTAATTGGGAGAATTGCAGTTATTGGAGTTGTGAGTAAGGTAGTGTAGCCTTCTGTGATATAGAAATCCTAGTTGGATGTCTCTTCCCTTTTGCCTTAGTCTTATTCTCGGTTGGGATGTGGTAGCCTTTTTGTTCAACCTTTTGAAATCATCTCTTTTGAGGGTTTTTATGCCAACTATGGCTAGATTGGAGTTTGGGAAGTGTGATTTCTTGTCAGTTCTCTGCGATTGTGTTAATAGCTCTCGAAGATTTGGTTTCCACTTGGAGTTGGGGCAGTGGTGTTCATTGGTGGTTTCAGAGGTAACTTAAGTTGCAGAATGGGAAATTGATTAAGAGGTTCATCTACAGTATGGGGTCAAAGAAATTTGTGGATTCTGTGATTTTGAATTTATTTAGGATGCGAGGTTTGCTTTTAACCTATTTGGTAGCTTGCGGTGTTGTGAGTGGTAGTTAGTGCCCTTGGACCATTACTGATCGGTTTTCCATATTTGTACCCTGCCTATGGCTTGGTTTCCCTTGTGCTAGGGTTATTGGCTCAGATTTGATATGGTAGAGTGGTTTGTGGGCACATAGTACTAGTTTTACAAAAGTTCCTATTGTAGGAGTAAGTCACTGGAGCTAGACTCAGCGCGTCGTTGTAAATTACAGGATAATCATTGTTTGAAGTAGAGTGTTCATTTTCAAAAGTTGAGTTTTAGCTTGGATTGTTGGTTTTTGAAGTTGCGAATAGGATTTTGAGCTTTTCCCCAAGTTGTTTTCCTTGGTTTGGATGCTTTCACCCCTAGAGGTTCAGTGGAAATATGTGTCTCATTCGAGGTTTGTATTGTGTGGATCTATAAGCAAGTTTTAGATGGTGTTGGAGATGTTCAGGATGGCCAAGGACCAACAGAATGCCCTTGGTGTCTAGAAGAAAATGGATTTGAAGCATAAGGCAAGTGTTTGAATTATGCATTGAGTTGTATCTGGATGGTCGCGTGTTTCTCATTTAGACAGTTTCAGTGTAGTTTGGTCTTCTACGGATGAATCTAGTGTTTTCGGTCAAGTTCAGGGTTGATTAAGCGAGAGTTGTAGCCCAAAAAAAGGACATAGAGGTGTTTTTGATTTTGAAGTGAATTTGAGGATTTTCCTCTCCTCCTAAGTTTTGTAATGGTGTTATTCGACCCAACAGGGTATCCGAGGGTCTGCCATTACATACGGACCTGGTACCCTCATCTTTTTATACCTTCAAATTATACCTATCCTTCTATTTTTGTGGACGAAAGTTCTTTTAGTACACGATGCTGTAACAACCCTCCAAGTCATTTTCTCTATTTTTTGATATTTTTAAATTTAGAGCTTTCCTATAGAGATTCGGAGTCATTTATGATTTGCTAGCACTAACAATTTGGTCGTCTGGTCGTTCATTTGGGTTTTATGCCTATTTTGCTGTTTTGGAGCTATTAGTGTTTGAACAACTTTGGTCAAAACTCTAGGAAAATGACTTTGGTATGGAATTCTAATGGTTCCATCAGCTTCGGAATGATTATTTTAGGCTAGTAACATGTTTGGCTTGAGGCTTTCAATGTCGTTTCAGCCATTAGGTATTTTAGCCTTTAAGCTTTAACCTAAGTTTGACTTTGGTCCACATTCCTAATAAACATGCTTAGATTAAAATTCTATCAGTGCGTTAGCTCTAAAATATCGAGTTTGGTTTAGAACGACATTTTATGTGGTTCCCGAGGCTTCCAGTCTCAATCCAAGCCCTCTTCTGGATTTTGACTTAAAATGGCACTTAGGTTTGGGACCCACTTTTTATCGAGGTCACCTTGGATGGAAATTTCAACTAGGTGTTGAGTTCAAAATGTTGTTTCCAAGTGGTTTGCACTTTTTGTTTGCATATTTTGGACTCCGAATGAATTTTGAGGGTCCATTTGAAGTATGGAAATATTAGCTTAAAAGCTGGTGCAACGCTTCTAGTTCTATGTCGCTTTAGCGAACATTTATTGGATTTTTTGATGTACACTTTGGCGAACATTTATTGGCTTTTTCGATGTCCGCTTTTGTGAATATTTGTTAGCCTTTGCGATGTCCGCTTTAGCGAACATTTGTGGGCTTTTGCAATGGCTATGGGGTTATTTCTTACCCATTTTCATCTTTCTTCTCCAATTTCAAAATGTGATGATTATATCTAAGGATCCTCATTTATGGAGATTTCAAGTGCATGGTGCTCGTGTGGATCGTGGCTTCATTGTGGAGTGTTTGTGGATCTTTGGAAGTCGACTTTTTGAGGTATTTTCCACCCCTAAAGGGATGCTCAAGCTTGGATTAGAGTTTTTATATAAATTTAATGCATGAAATTATTTCTTTATTTCCGAGTATCAAATTGTGTCGTATTTTGGGAGACAAATTGTGTAAGCTCAAATGGACATTTTCAAAGAGTTGATTTTGGAATTTCCAGCATGGGTCCTACAATCCCATTTTAGATCAAATTTTGGATCCATCTGCGGAAAATGCGACTTTCATTTTAAACAATCGTATTGACGAAGTGATCAATATTTTTTAGCGTGGCGGCAATTTGAGGTAATTCATAGGTCAAAAGCTTCAAATTGAAGGTTTCAGAGCATGCTTAATTGGCTTTGAGGTAGGCTATTTTCTCCCACTTTAGCTGAGATTTATTAGATATTGTGTAGTATATATTTCATGTGATTTAGCTTGGTATTTTTCGAGTTTAGGGCATTCGTGCCTCTATCCCATTTTCTTGACTCCAATGGAGCCTTAAACTAGCGTAGTCTCTTGAAATCCTAATTTTAGTCTTTTGACTTTACTTGCTTTATGGATTGGTGAGGTTGTCATTTTTAGGATTGGTGATGATGGACTTAGGCTAGGTTTAAGTCGTAGATTCTTTATCATGTGATGTACCGCCCATATAGCTAGGAGTAACTTCTTATAGGGCTTGTTATGGATAGTTAACCTTTATGTTAATGCCTGAGACCTCAATGGCTCATCGTAGCTATAGATTTGGCTTAGCTATGCTCGTTGGAGCTGAGATGGCATATTTTTGGGTAAGGTGTCAATCTTAGAGATATTTTCTCCCCTTATCTAATTTTGAGCAATTTCCCAATTACTTTACTTTTTGTTTAGTGGTAGGCTTATGATGCCATTATATCTATTATCTGTTGTTGGGCCCATGACCATATTCGAGGAGCGATTAGATCCCATGTTAGTTCCTTTGCCTTGATGTTATTTTTTTAGATTTTTTATGTCTTGTTTGGATGATGGTGATGACATGCTTGAATTGTTTGAGCATTTTCATGTGTTTTGTGGTATGATCCCTGTTTCCTTATTGGTTTTCACTACTACCTTTGAGATGGCTTTCTCACACTTTTACTACTTTTAAATTGGTTTTAAAGGGAGTTGTACACATGGATCATTTGGACACTGGTTTTGATATTTACAAGGATTTGAGTATATACTCCTTTTATACTGACAGTTTCAGAGGCATCAATGATACACTTAGTTTTTACTGATATCTAGCATGGCATCGCCCTTTTCTGCATCAGTTTGGATACTCAATCTATCGTACCACTATGGGGGTGCTTTATGTTTATATATTACCTAGTTCAGGCTCAAGCAATGTATACGGACTTCCTGCTTCCCTTATGGGCCTCTATGACAAGTGTACCACTGAACTGGATATGAGAGCTACATAGGTCTCACCTGGAAGGTCAAGGGTTGGGGTGGGTCTATAGACTTGTCATTGATTATGTCTGAGAGCTGATGATGTTATCGGTTTTACTACAAACTTGCATTCATAAGCATCGCCTATCACTAGTATATTTGTTTGTTGTTTGGTCCCCCAATTTTATGGGGTGTGGGGGTATGTTTGTCATTGTTTGTACTTTCTGGGGTATGGGTGTTCGGTCGGTTATTATTTGGTTTTACTTGTACTTATGTCTTGTTGTATGTGTAGTTGGTCTGCATGGTATTTAGTCTGGACTTATTGTTGGTATTTTCTACTAGGTTCAGTTGTATTAGTCCTTAGGTGGCTATGTGAATACCGGTATTAGCTCTTGATTAGTTACTTGTGTTGTATTTACCTTGTTATATATCATTTATACTTGCTTTATCTATGGACCTCAATTGGAGATTTGGTGAGCTCCCAATGTCTGGAGTTGCTGATTTCCATATATATTGCATTAAGACTAGTCTTTACTTGCTTTCAAAGCCCGTCTGTTATTATATTTGTATTCTGAAATCCTTGTACTCCTATTTGGGTAATTTGGTAAATTTTCTAGGCCTATTTTGGGTAATTCAGTAAATTTTGACATATGGTTTACTTGTTTAGCGATCATCCATACCTTGTGGCCTAGGTTATTCTTATTCTTTGATGATGTTGAGAGAATCTTTGGTCTTAGTCTAAGCTTAGACTAGTGCTTCTTATAGACTTATGATAATTGAAGCCCTTAGGCCTTGTTCCAACTCCGACGCCAACTAGGACCACTTAGCTCCCGGTATACTGGCATAGCAGACTTTCTAGCCATTCTTCCTGTCACAATTTGATTTTTCAAGTCATGATGGAACTTACTATCAACCCACTAGTAGGTAAGCCTAATCCTACAGTCCGAAACAATAGGCAATAGACCATCATAAGAGGAAGAAAAAAAATGAATAATCATAATATTAATAACAAGAAAAGAGAATGATAACAAGATAACCCCCAAGACCTGGTATCAGTCGGTAATCGACCTACTAAATTAAATAAGGAATACAAGGCTTATATAGATACAATGATAATAATAGTAATACAGAATGTCTCTGAATAGTAAATAAAGACTAATCAAGGCCAAAACAGAGGGAGATAGGCAACTCTGAATGCTAAAAGTTTACCCCAAGTCTCCAAAATCCAAAAGCTGCTCTGCACGATGTCCAAATCAATAGCTAAAACCCGTACTATGATATACAGGGTGCAAAAATATAGTATAAGTACCAACAAGTGGCACTCAGTAGGCATCGACTGACTGAGGTCCAATGATAAAGCAAGTATAAGGAATATGTAAGCATGGAGAATATATCACATGTAACTAAAAACAATAATACAGAAGCCTGAAATAAGCACATCTAATATAAGGAGGAAGATACGAAACAATCTAGGAAACAAGGACGTAACCTAGTGGCACCAGCCCAAGACTTAAACACGACAATACACTATGAAGGGGAGACAACTAAACGACAACCTACTAACAGAAGTAAGCACAAACATCACATAAGGGCCCAAAGTACCGTATCAACTAAATCCCTGCATAATAGATAGATAAATAAGAACAAGAGCATTAACTACCTTCAAATAAGAGACTACTCTTTATATTGCTACAAGTTCACAAATAGTAAGTCGATACTTTTCGAGCCCTTGTGTGTCCAGGAAGTTCACTAACAAATATGTAAACCCGTATGATATCCCATGAAACCTACAAGTACAAACAACTATGTTGGTAATAGACAATGCATATATACATGAAAGTAATGCAGGAAAACCAATAGTACCATCTGTGCCAAATGACTCATACCAAGATATATACACCTACTTCCAGTCCTAGCCAGGAAGTAAGACCTATGTGCCTCTATGTGATAGCCATGGGGGGGAGGGGCTTGAGAACACCCCTATATATCGCCTGGTCTCAATCTAAGTCTTATATCAATATGTAACATGAGCGCATCCTTAATGCCTCGAATCAATGTCATAAAATGAGCGCATCCTCGATGCCTTAAATCAATATAATAAAATGAATGCATCTTCGATGTATAGAATCGGTATAATAAAATAAGCGCATCCTCGATGCCTCTAGTCCACTAAAAATAGTAGTAATAAAGGTAGTACAACCACCATTCGAAAATCAGTATAATAAAATAGGTTACAACCCAACTTTCTCAAATCAATGCATGCACCGGGGTTAACTACATTTGTGAGAAAACAATGATCCAATGCAATGCATGCCATCACCAGCACCCAAACAACATGCACAATCACATACAATAATGACTCAAGCATCTTACCCCTCTAGAACATACAAACAAGGCTCACAAATACCACCGACTTCTAATCAAGACCTAAACTTGAATCTACTCCTCTAACTCAACCACAAGGACCAAAAGGGGACTCAACTCTAACTAGGTAACAAGAAGGACGAAAAGAGGAAACAAGTGCTCCACTAGCAAATCAATACTAACAGATTCAACTTAGAATACAACCTCGAGATTTATAACCATGATAGCCCCTCCAAATGGCAACAGGAAAGCATAGAAGATTTTAGCTCCTAGCTCTAAATCCATAAATGGAATCTAATAGTAATTCACAAGCCTAACGGGTGGCAATCACAACACCAAGGATCTAATGTAAGTACTTCAATAATGAAGAACACTAATTATCATTAACTTCCACCAACACTAGCTACAACAATGAAGGTTCAAACCACAACTCAAATCTAAGACACAAATCACCTAAAATAGGCTAATCAAAGCCATACTAAGGCATAATCCGCAATCTTTCCAGCTAGACGGGAAAACTCATAATGACAACCTAGCCTAAGGATCACGCCGGGATAAGAAACTAAAAATCTAGGAATCAAGCCTAATCCATCATATATAATTCAAACTGCAAGTAATTTATATAAAACAATACCTATTGAAGCTCAATCACAGAATAGGAGACCGTAACCTACCTCGAAGCCGAACACCGTGCTCCAAGTCTACTTCCTTATAGATTTTTGCTCCAAAAATGACTTGAAATACCTCCACGCTATAAAAATATTGATCACCTCGTTAATACGGACGTTTCAACACTAAATTTATAGTTTTTGAAGATGGACCCTAAATTGGGTCTAAAACAGGATTATGGGAACTGCACATGAAATTGAAAAACCAACTCTGTCACAAGGTCCCAAATAGCTCAAGGAACTTGTACCCCCAAAATGAGCATATTCCGAGCATAGAAAGATCTCAAAACAACCCCACTAATTTCAAGACCTAATGTAACACCCCCCAAAATTTTCCCTAAGATTCGGACCTTTCTTGTATTCATGTAGGGTCGAACTCTATTATTATGGGGTATATGCCTAAGTTAAGATGAGTCCCTGAGAAATTGAAAAGAATTAGAGGTGATGTGGGGTCACAAAGGACCCCTAGGACCAAGCTAAGTCTAAAAGATTCATCGTGGCTAAGTTTTAGGATGAGTTCATATAAGGGGTCAACTTCTAATGACCCTATATTTTGAAAGACAACAATCTAGGTGGCCCACGACCTATTAAATTAAAGGTCATCGAGTCTTCGTTCCAATGCCACCAAAAATGTAATTTTTGGAGTTTAGAGTCAAAAGATATAACGATCCTAAGATGAACTAGCACGGCAGGAATTTCAGGCTTGGGTTGCAACTTCTGGAAATCTGGGCTTGGCGCCGCAGTGGCGCGATGCGCCACTATCATGCCAGGAACAAGCCTCAGTAGTTTGGTCCCTGGCGTGGCGCACCACTAGAAGATGTGCAGGGTTTTAAGCCTATTTTCTAAAATCCAGAAAATATGGGCTTGGCGCAGTAAGGGCGCGACGCACCACTATCGCGCCAGGAACAAGCCTCAGTAGTTTGGTCCTTGGAGCGATGCGCCAGTAGCAGATGTGCAGGTTTTTAGCCTATTCGACTTGGCGCCGCAGTGGTGCGATGCGCCACTATCGCGCCAAGGGTGTTTGTAGCCATTTTTCCAGATTTTTGAAGAAAGGATAATTTGGATATTTCCCCAAATTATATATACATAGCCTTGGGAAATTTTTGGGACCATTTTCAATCCCCCTCTCTCACTCTAAAAGCCCTAAAAATCCCTCTCTTCTTCTTCTTCTTCTCCAAATCTCTCTCCAACAAGAAGTGCCTCCAAGAGCTTCAAGATTCAAGCTTTCCATTGAAGACCCAACATCAAGGTTTTCTTCAATTCTTCACTAAGGTATGTAAGGCTATCCAAAACATGGGTTAAGTCCACCCATGTGCCCTACATCTTCTTTTGATTTATTGTCCATAAGAATAAAGCTTATTGATAGAGGTAGGCCCAAATAGGTCCTTTTCATCTATTATCCTAATTTCCATTATGATGATGATGTGGAGTCAAGAAAGTGATGTGCTTCATATTATTATGAGTTGATTGAGATGAGGTGCCGATCATATATTGTTAATTTCCTAACTATGTTGATTATGATAAAGAATGCTAATTCTTTTAACATGTTGTTCATTTTAAATTGTTGGTCTAAAACCTTGGAGTTGAGATGAGTTCCAAAGATGTGTTAAATGAATAGAGTAATGGTTGGATATGTTTGTATGATGCCATAAATGTATATTTAAATTTACTCTTGAATGATGTGATTGGAATCGATCGAATAGTATGATTGGGAGATGTTTGATGGTGATAGAGTTGATGAGTTGACAAGGTTGTAAATGAGACTTGTCGATATGATTTGATTTAGTTGATTGGATAGATTCTTATGAGCATTGAGTCTTGGGAGGAGTATCGAGCACCGAATTGGGTAAGAGTATAGTCCATACTCGAACCTAAATAACTACGTCGCCAAACATAGGAGGGGATTGAACCGTTAAAGTCGAATGCTTCCCTAAATTTATTTTCCTGACATTACAGGACTTGGTTGGATTGGATCCATGATTGGTTGATTCGTTCATGCCCTGGCAAAGTATGAAAGGACACGACAATAACGTCGGTTTGTTGTACTGTCACTGGCTCATAAGTGATGGTTGTCGGATAAGAGAAACTCCCAGATAGGTCCTGATAGTACTCTGAGTCAGATTGAGTTGAATTGTATGTGATTGGTTCCGTCTAAATTATATTCTTGTTTAGACTTAGGATACTTGATTGAGTTGTTATTTCTCTTCAATTGAGATTCCCGAGTTGATTTGGTCCTTTTTGATGTTGTTTTATTCAGCCATTTTACATACTCGTATATTCCATGTACTGACTCCATTTGGCCTGCATCATTTCATGATATAAAGACAAGTACTAGAGATGATCAACCGACGCACCATTGAAGATCCACACGCTCCCAGTAGAGTCTTGCTTATGGGTGTATTGTGCACCACACTATAATCAAGAGGCTATAAGACATTAAGAATTGTTTCACTTCTTTCATACTCTGAATTCGTTCGATAGAGTTAAACTCTATAAAATTCCTTTCTAATTTGTGCATTTATACGTTACAGATAATGCCTCCTAAATGTACTGCCAGCCAAAGGAAACTGATAATGCAGAGATGCCCCAGTCAGAGGTACGGCCATCGAGGGATAGTGGCCGACTTACGAGATATGCGGAGGCACCTCCAGTGCCTACTACTCTGCCTGCACCCACTTTAGAGGCAGAATTTTGAGGGGCGATTGCTATGCTCACTCAATTAGTGGCTACCCAAAATGGTAACCAGAGTTCGCCAACTCTTAGCTCTAGTTCCCAAGAGCCGTCTGCTGCCACCAGAATTAGAGAATTTCTGAGAATGAATCCGCCGGCATTCACGGGTTCTAAGGTTGATGAAGACCCCCAAAATTTTATTAATGAGAAGTGAAAGATCCTGAAAGCTATGTATGCTACAAAGATTAAAGGGGTTGAAGTTGTGTCCTACCAGCTCAAGGACGTGGCAAACATCTGGTATAACCAATGGGAATAAGGTAGAGGTGATGATGCCGAACCTTCTATGTGGGATGAATTTGAGGGAGCCTTTCTTGACCACTTCTTTCCTCGAGAATTGAGAGAAGCGAAAGTGGAGGAGTTTGTGAATCTGAAACAAGAAGGCATGACTCTTAAGGAGTACAGCCTGAAGTTCATCCAGCTGTCCAGATATGCTCCAGAGATGATCCCATATGTGAGGTCGAAGATGAGGAAATTTATCTCCGATTTGGGAAGACATGTGAAGAAAAAGTGCAAAGTGGCATTGTTAATCTCCGACATAGATATTTCAAGATTAATGGTGTATGCTCAATAGGTAGAGGATGAGAAGAGGAAAGACAGAGAGAAGCATCTGAGCAAGAGGTCAAAATCAGCATGGCATGAGAATGAACAGAGGCAAAACAAGGGAAACAAGTCCTTCTTCTAGAAGAGGCCTTCCAACTATGCCTCATCTACCTCCAGTGCACCTATGCCACAGAACAAGTATGATCGGTAGGGACAGAGTCGCCAGAATTTCAGACCCCAGAGTTCTCAATCCCAGACTAGCATGGGTCAAGGTTCGCAAAGGAAGCCACCATACATCAAGTGCGGTAAGCTCCACTTGGGAGATTGCAGAGCAGGAAGGGTTGGTTGTTATAAATGCGGCCAAATAGACCATTTTCAGAAGGAATGTCCAGCATGGAGGAACAGAGCCCACTATTCTACCACCGCACAACCAGCTAGAGTTAATCAGATGAGCACTACTTTAAGTACGAGTGGAGGAACAAACCGTCTATATGCCATAGGTAGTCGTCAAGATTAGGAGAACTCTCCAAACGTCGTGACAGGTATGATTTGATTTTTTTCTCTTGACTATTATGTTTTGATGGATCCAGGTACCACGCTATCTTTTGTAACTCCTTATGTGGCTAGTCAATTCAATAAAATTCTCGAATGTCTTTGTGAGCCTTTTTGCGTAGCTACTCTTGTCGGTGATTCTGTCTTAGCTGAGAAAGTCTATAGAGATTGCACCATGTCAATTCATCACAAGGATACCTTGGCTGACTTAGTTGAGTTGGACATGGTTGATTTTGATGTGATCCTTGGCATGGACTGGCTTTATGTCTGTTATGCCTCTATTGATTGTAGAACTCAGATTGTCAAATTCAAATTCCTGAATGAGGCTGTCATAGAATGGAAGGGTAGTCCTATCGTGCCTAAGGGTAAGTTTATTTCCTACCTTAGGGCCAAGAAGCTAATCTCAAAAGGGTATATTTATCACCTTCTCCGGGTGAAGGATGACAGTATTAAGTCTCCATCCCTTGAGTTGGTTCCGATTGTCAATGAGTTCCCTAACGTCTTTCCTAAAAATCTGCCTGGAGTCCCTCCTGATACGGAGATCGACTTTGGGATTGATATTTTTCCTAATACCCAGCCTATCTCAATCCCTCTATATAGAATGACACCGGCTGAGTTGAAAAAGTTGAAAGAATAGTTGAAGGACTTATTAGATAAGGGATTCATTAGGCCGAGTGTCTCACCATGGGGTGCTCCGGTCCTATTTGTGCGAAAGAAAGATAAGTCCCTTAGAATGTGTATTAACTACAGGCAGCTGAACAAGGTCACTATAAAGAACAAATACCCTTTCCCTAGAATAGATGACTTATTTGATCAACTTTAGGGTGCCACCTATTTCTCAAAGATAGACCTAAGATCGAGCTACCATCAGTTGAAGGTGAGGGAGTGTGATATCCCAAAGATAGCTTTTCAGACTCGTTATGGCAACTTTGAATTCTTGGTTATGTCCTTTGGGTTGACTAATGCCCCCGCAGCTTTTATGGATCTCATGAACTAAGTATTTAAACCGTATCTTGATATGTTTATGATTATATTCATAGATGATATTTTGGTTTACTACAAAAATGAGGAGAAGCACGCCCATCATCTTAGAGTCTTCTTGCAAACTTTGAAAGATTAGGTATTATATGTAAAGTTCTCCAAATGTGAATTTTGGCTTGCATCAGTGGCTTTTCTAGGCCACATTATATCTGGAGATGGTATTTGGGTCGATGCTCAAAACATTAAGGCAGTGAAAAATTAGCCTAAACCCACCTCTCTGACAAAGATAAGAAGCTTCCTGGGTTTGTCCAGCTATTATCGAAGGTTTGTAAAGGGATTCTCATCCATATCATCACCATTGACCAAGCTGACCCAAAAGAAGGCTAAGTTCCAATGGTCCGATGCTTGTGAAGAGAGTTTCCAGAAATTGAAGACCAAGCTAATTACTACTCTTGTTCTAACCTTGCCCAATGGAACAGAGGGTTTTGTGATCTATTGTGATGTATCTAGAGTTGGTTTGGGCTGTGTGCTGATGTAGAGAGGAAAGGTGATAGCATATGCTTCAAGATAGCTTAAGGTTCATGAGAGGAATTACCCAACTCATGACCTTAAGCTGGCAGCTGTGGTATTTGCCCTTAACATTTGGCTCCACTACTTGTATGGAGTACATGTTGATGTGTTTACCGATCACAAGAGTTTGCAATACGTCTTCAGCTAAAAGTAACTCAACTTGAGATAAAGGAGATGGCTCGAACTACTCAAGAACTATGATATAAGCCTCCTCTACCATCCAGGTAAAGCTAATGTTGTTTCTGATATTGTTTTTTTTTTATTTTCTTTATAATATTCATATTGGTTTTTCTTCTTAGTAGGTTGTCTATGGGTAGCACTGCCCATATAGAGGAGGGAAGGAAGGAACTAGCTAGAGAGGTGCACAGATTAGCCCGATTGGGAGTTCGTCTTGAAGAGAACAATGAAGGTGGAGTTAATATTCAGGATGGGGATACATCCTCACTCGTGGCAGAGGTAAAAGAAAAACAAGACCAAGATTCCGTCCTTCTCCAGTTGAAGGAAGTTGTTCACAAATAGGAGGTGATGGTCTTTACTAAAGAGGGAGATGGTGTGTTGAGGTACCAAAATAGATATTGCATACCAGATGTCGATGATGTTCGAGGAAGGGTTATGGCCGAGGCGCATAGCTCCAGATACTCTATTCATCCTGGCTCTACAAAGATGTATCATGACTTGAAGAAAGTTTATTAGTGGAGTGGGATGAAGAGAGACATTGCGGAATTTGTTTCCAAGTGCCAGAATTGCCAACAGATGAAGGTTGAGCATTAAAGGCCATGTGGTTTAGCTCAAAATATAGAAATTCCGGAATGGAAGTAGGAAATGATCAATATGAACTTTATCACGGGATTGCCGAGGTCCCGAAAGCATCATGATTCGATTTGGCTGATTATGGATAGGATGACAAAGTCGGCTCACTTCTTGGCAGTTAAGACTACTGATACTGCGGAAGATTATGCAAAATTATATATTCAGGAGATCGTCAGATTGCACGAGATTCCCCTGTCTATCATTTCAGACTGAGGAGCTCAGTTCACTTCCTAATTTTTAAAATCTTTCTAGAAAGGACTGGGTTCCAAGGTGAATCTTAGTACGGCTTTTCATCCCCACACAGATGGCCAAGCAGAGTGCACCATCTAGATATTGGAGGATATATTGAGGGCATGTGTACTTAACTTTCAAGGAAATTGGGACGATCACTTACCTCTCATAGAGTTTGCATATAATAATAGCTATAATACAAGCATTCAAATGGCTCCTTATGAAGCTTTGTATGGGAGGAGGTGTAGATAGCCAATTGGGTGGTTTGAAATTGGTGAGGTTGAGTTGATCAAGCCTGATTTTTTCACAAGCCATGGAGAAGGTGAGAGTTATTCGAGATAGGCTAAAGACAACCTAAAGCCACCAAAAATCTTACACCGATGTGAGAAGAAGAGACTTAGAGTTTGAGGTGGATGATTGGGTGTATTTGAAAGTGTCATCCATGAAGGATGTTATGAGGTTTGGAAGGAAGGGGAAGCTTAGTCCTCGATATATTGGTCCTTACCAGATTTTGAGGCAGATTAAGAGTGTCGCCTATGAGTTGGAATTACCCCCAGAGCTCACCTCTATCCATCCAATATTTCACGTTTCGATGTTAAAGAAGTGCTTAGGCGATCCCTCGTTGGTAGTCCTCATTAATAGTATTGGATTTAAGGATAGCTTATCCTATAAAGAGGTTCCGGTTCAAATTCTTGATCGCCAAATCCGCAAATTGAGGAACAAAGAGATCGCCTCAGTCAAAGTCCTGTGGAGAAATCAGTTTGTTGAGGAAGCCACGTGGGATAGCGGAGGAAGATATGAAATCTAAATATCCCCATCTATTAGTGCCTACCAATGAGAATGTTGAAGGTAATGCCCATTCCCTTGACTTGAATTTATTTGTGCATTTTGAGTTTGGATAGAAATTTTTATTTGAGGAATGGATTGGTTGATTGACTGAATTCTGATTGTGATTTGTACCCCGAATTCCATTCTTGGTTTACTCATCATTCGAGGACGAATGATCCCAAGGGGGAGATATTGTAATACCCCCAAAATTTTCCCTAAGATTTGGACCTTTCTTGTATTCGTGTAGGGTCAAACTCTATTATTGTGGGGTATATTCCTAAGTTAAGATGAGTCCCTAAGAAATTAAAAAGTGTTAGAGGTGATGTGGGGTCAAAAAGAACCCCTAGGACCAAGCTAAGTCCAAAAGATTTGTCGTGGCTAAGTTTTAGGATGAGTTCGTATAAGGGGTCAACTTCTAACGACCCTATCTTTTGAAAGAAGACAATCTGGATGGCACGACCTATTAAATTAAAGTTTGTCGAGTCTTCTTTCCAATGCCATCAAGAATGTAATTTTTGGAGTTTGGAGTCAAAAGATAATACGATCCTAAGACGAACTAGCACGGCAAGAATTTCAGGCCTAGGTTGCACCTACTGGAAATATGGGCTTAGCGCCGCAGTGGCGCGATGCGCCACTATCGCGCCAGGAACAAGCCTCAGTAGTTTTGTCCCTGGCGCGGCGCGCCACTAGAAGATGTGTAGGGTTTTTAATCCTATTTTCCAGAACCCAGAAAATATGGGCTTAGCGCTGTAAGGGCGTGATGCGCCACTATCGCACCAGGAACAAGCCTCAGTAGTTTGGTCCCTGGCGCGGCGCGCCACTAGAAAATGTGCAGGGTTTTTAAGACTATTTTCCAGAACCCAGAAAATATGGGCTTGGCGCTGTAAGGGCGCGACGCATCACTATTGTGCCAGGAACAAGCCTCAGTACTTTGTTCCTTAGTGCGGCGCGCCACTAAAAGATGTGCAGGGTTTTAAAGCCTATTTTCCAGAACCCAGAAAATATGGGCTTGGCGCTGTAAGGGCACGATGCATCACTATCGCGCCAGGAACAAGCCTCAATAGTTTGGTCCTTGGCGCGATGCGCCACTAGCAGATATGCAGGTTTTTAGCCTACTCGAATAGGCACCGGAGTGGCGCGATGCGCCACTATCGCGGCAAGGGTATTTTTAGCCATTTTTCCAGATTTTCGAAGTAAGGGCAATTTGGGTATTTCACCAAATTATATATACACAGCCTTGGGACATTTTTGGGACCATTTTCAATCCCTCTCTCTCTCTTTAAAAGCCCTATAAATCCCTCTCTTCTTCTTCTTCTTCTCCAAATCCCTCTCCAACAAGAAGTGCCTCCAAGAGCTTCAAGATTCAAGCTTTCCATTGAAGACCCAACATCAAGGTTTTCTTCAAGTCTTCGTTAAGGTATGTAAGGCTATCCAAAACATGGGTTGAGTCCACCCATGTTCCCTACATCTTCTTTTGATTTATTGTCCATAAGAATGAAGCTTATTGATAGAGGTAGGCCCAAATAGGTCCTTTTCATCTATTATCCTAATTTCTATTATGATGATGTTGTAGAGTCAAGAAAGTGATGTGCTTCATGTTGTTATGAGTTGATTAAGATGAGGTGCCGATCATATATTGTTAATTTCCTAACTATGTTGATTATGATAAAGAATGCTAACTCTCTTAACTATGTTGTTCATTTTAAATTGTTGGCCTAAAACCTTGGAGTTGAGATGAGTTCCAAAGATGTGTTAAATGAATAGAGAAATGGTTGGATATGTTTGTATGATGCCATAAATGTATATTTAAATTTACTCTTGAATGATGTGATTGGAATCGGTCGGATAGTATGATTAGGAGATGTTTGATGGTGATAGAGTTGATGAGTTGACAAGGTTAGAAATGAGACTTGTCGATATGATTTGATTGAGTTGATTGGATAGAGTCTTATGAGCATTGAGTCTTGGGAGGAGTATCGAGCACCGAAGTATAGTCCATACTCGAACCCAATAACTACGTCGCCAAACATAGGAGGGGATTGAACCATTAAAGTCGGATGCATCCCCAAAATGTTTGTCCTGACATTATAGGACTTGGTTGGATTGGATCTAGGATTGGTTGATTCGTTCATGCCCTGGCAAAGTATGAATAGACGTGGCAACAACGTCGGTTTGTTGTACTATCACTGGCTCATAAGTGATGGTTGTCGGATAAGAGAAACTTCCAAATAGGTCCTGATAGTACTCTAAGTCAGATTGAGTTGAATTGTATGTGATTGGTCCCGTCTAAATTATATTCTTATTTATAATTAGGACACTTGATTGAGTTGTTATTTCTCTTGATTTGAGATTCCCATATACTGATGCCATTTGGCCTGCATCGTTTTATGATGCAGAGACAGGTATTAGAGATTATCAACCGGTGCACCATTGAAGATCCACACGCTCCCAGCTAGTTGGTGACTCCTCCTAGTTTCCGGAGAATGTTGAGTTTCCTATATAGTTTTGTGTTATTTCCTTTATTTTGATTGTTGGTAGCCATGAGATTGTCATTGGCACCTCCTAGATTGTTGATAGAGGCTTCATAGACCGGAGCGTAGAAATGTTGGATTGTTCTTTTGAGTAGTTCTTCTAAAATTATTGGTTGATTTGATAGTTAATTGGCCTTTGGCCCTAAATTATGAATAGTACTTCATTGATTGAGTCTTCTGCTGAGAGAATGTGTTTGAATGAATGTGTAACTGGACTAGGTGGTTCCCTTGGAGGCCAGAAATGGTTTTTGAGTGCCGGCCACGCCTAAGGTACCCTTTCGGGGTGTGACACCTAAAATAGTCAAAAATGCATGGAAATAATGAATATACACAGAACTTACAAGTTTTTTAGGATGAGAAAGGGACTCGGAACATTCCAAAAATAATTTTCAACTCACTGGAACAAGAATCATGAATTTTGGTTGAGAATTGCTCTCAAAAGCCCAGAGAATGCCAAGTCTTGAAATAAGACTTGGCTGCTAAATGGGTCTGTTTTAAGACCACTGCCAGGCCTTATTTGTTTTCTGCGAAAATAGAGACAAGACCGCGAATGTGAAGGCAAGCATGTTAACCATCTGGAAGGGGCTAAGCTCAATTCAGATGGTGTTTCAAAGATTAAGGGTAGGATCTATGGCCTAAGATAGGTGATTTGATCATGTTGATTATGGAAAAGGCTCATTGTTCCACATATTCTATTCACCCGGGTGTAGTGAAGATGTACTATGATCTTATCCAACACTATTAGTGGTGTAGAATAAAGAAGGACATAGCTGAGTTTCTGTCCAAGTGTTTGACCTGCCAACTGCTCAAGTGTGAGTACTAGCGGCCTGGGGTATCAGTCAGAGGATACCCATTCCTACTTGGAAGTAGGAGCAGATCACCATGGACTTTATTGTGGGTTTACCTCTAACCTTGGGTGGTTATTGACAGACTGACCAAATATGCCTATTTTATTCCAATTTGGGTGAAATACACAGTAGAGAAATTAACCACTTGTATATCAATCAGATCGTTCGGCTTCATGGTATCCCAGTATCCATTAGTTCAAATCAGGGTTCATTGTTTACTTCACACTTTAGGTAGGGCATTACAACATGGTTTGGGTACTAGGCTTGATATGAGTATAACTTTTCACCTACAAAATGACTGACAGTCTGAACGAACGATTCAGGAATTGGAGGACATGCTTTGAGCTTATTTTATTGATTTTGGTGCTAGATGAGATTAATATTTTTCCTTAACCTACAACAACAGTTTTCACTCTAGTATTCAGATGGTCCCATTCGAGGCATTGTACGGTAGGTAATGTCAATCTCCTATTGGGTGGTTTGACTCAACTGAGATAGACTCTTTAGACATGCATTTGCTTAGGGATACTATGGAGCAGGTTCATATGATAAAGGGTAGGCTCTTGACAGCTCAGAGTAGTAGAAGAACAATGCAGATAGGAGAGTTCGACCATTGAATTTCCTGGAGAGTGACCATGTTTTATCTCTGAGTGTCATCCATGAAGGACGTGATGCAGTTCGGTAAGAAAGGCATGCTTAGCCCTCGGTTCATTGGTCCATTTGAGATTTTAGGATGAGTAGGAGAGATGGATTACAGATTGTCCTTGCCACCTATCTTATCAGTTGTGCATCAGTATTTCATGTCTCCATGCTCTAAAAGTATATTTCGAATGAGTCTCATGTGATCTCTCTTGATTAGGTGGAGTTGTGTCTAAATTTGAAGTTTGAGGAGGAGCCTATAGCCATTCTTGATAGACAGGTGTGTAAGCTTAGGACCAAGGATATAGCTTTAGTGAAGGTCCACTGGAAGCACTGTACAGCTGGAGAGGCTACTTGGGAGGTGGAGTCCAATATACACGCGCGATACCCACACCTGTTTGAGCCTTTACGTACTTTCTTTTACTTTATGTTTGAGGGAAAACATAGTTTTCAGTGGTGGATGAAGTAATGAACCCGAAGGTCATTTTTGGGATTTTTGCTAAATGACCATTTTACCCCTCTCAATAGTTTCCTCAACTCGTTTCTAATTAGTATCGAATGTTGGTTTTTGGAAATTCTATGAAAAATAAAGTTTTGGAAGTTTTGAGTTTTCAGAGGCTTAAATTGTTCAAATGTGGTATTTGAGACCAACTGAAGCTACAAGTCTTGAAATGGAATTCCATTGATTCCAGCGGCTCTAGAATGTGAAATTTGATCTAGGAGAGTTTATAGAATCAAATTTGGAGTTGTAACAAAGATTTTAGGTCATAAGTTGGGAATTTGAGGAAATTCTAGGTCAAGGTTAACTTTGGTCAACTTTTGAAGTTTTGATGCTTGGAATGAAATTTTGATAGCCCCATTGGATTGAAGGGATGATTTTAGGTCTAGGAGTGGTATTGGTTGGATTTTTAGAGGTTCCGAGCTTGTTTTAGTATTTTAAGGCTTAAGTTAGTTTAATTTCAACTTTTAGGATTTTCGATCAAGGAGACCTTGAATTTGAATTTAGATGGTTTCATTAAATCCGGAATGTCAAAATTGGTATGGTACCATATTAAGTTTTTGTGCTCGAGATTCTGAACGAATCTCGAGGATCGATTTCGGGACTTGATCTTAGTATTTTTGCTATAGTCTGGTGCCTGTGACTTTTATTCTTCACGATAGCATATGCTTATTCGCGAATGAGAAGTGTTAGTTCAGTCAGCCATCGTGATCACATGACCTTCACCACGATTGTTATATTCAATTAATGAGTTGACCAATTTTCTTCTGCGCGATCGCGCGAAGGGGTGTCGCGATTGCGAATGGCAATGCATAAGGAGACCTGAAATTTCCCAATGGTCGGGATTTATCCCATTTTCCACCATTTTTTAATGCTAGAAGCTCGATAGAGGCGATTTTGAAAGGGTGAACTGAGAATGTTGGTGTGGGTGAGTAATTTTGACTTCAACCTTTCAATCCTCAGTAATTATAATTTGATTTTTAACTTCGAATTCATGATTTTAGAACTTCAATTTAGGGGTTTTCACCATGAACTTGTAATTTTCATAAAATGGTGTTTGAGGGCTGCTTTCAACTCCATATTCAAATTAGTTTTCAACATTAGTTTCCAATAATTTTAAGGATCATTTTTATGTAAAATTTTATGGATTTTATATTCGTTTTCGGAATCCCATTTTTTGAGTCGATTTCAATTTAGTTTTCAGGGAGTAATGGGGACTCGAAATTGGGAATTAATTAAGAAATTGAAATGAATTAAGAATATCGAATAGGGTAATAAAAGAGGATTTGTTGAATTCTATTGAATAGGGAACGCGCCATACACACCGTGGAAGATATCATCAGAGGGGTCGGACCACATGTTTTGTGGCATGTTACATGGAAAAATATGTCCCCCATAAGTTCCAAACTAAGATTCAGTAGATGTGTACGGTAGGACAGACATGTATCATGTTATCTGATACTGCATTGCATCATATTACACTTCATAAATTATTGTGGATTTGTATTTACCCATGTAAATGTTGTGAACTCTTTACCCCTTATATTCCCTTGATCTATATTCTTGATTGTTGTAATTCCACTGAGACTTGATTTGTACCGTTGTTGAAAAATATGAATTTGTACTGTTAGACTTGTTGATTTCTATGTAGGTTGCAGGCTGAGGGGTTAGGTTGGTATGATAGGGGTACTTGTGGTCTCCTAGATTTATTTAGTCTTATTTGTTCTCTAGCTGGATATCGTGTCAGTGATACTCACCTTTGCTATCTACACTTGTGTAGGTTCCCAGCCCGGACAGTAAACCAGTTCTCTTATCTTTCATCTGAGGCTTTCTAAGGTGATTCATGAGGTAGCTGTTGATGCCGGTCATCTTTCTTATTCCTCTTTACTTTTAATTTGTTTTATTTAGGAGACAAAGATTGAGACTTGTATTTATTTTAGTATCTTGTATTTAGAAGGCTTGTAAATATGACAACTAGTTCGTGGGGGATGTTGTAGTTGATTAAGATTTTCGCTTTTGTCTTTTAAATTACCTATTTTAAACTATTTCCACATTTATTTTGCATTTAGTGGGTTTAGGCTGATTTGTTTTGTGGGAAAGGATAAGTTCCATCACACTCGAATTTCGGGTCGTGACCAAAACCATATTCTAGGCTCATTTTGGGTAATTCAAGAACTTGTGAGCATACTTGTTTAGCGAGCATCCATACCCTGTGGCCTAGATTATTCTTATTTCCTGATGATGTTGAGAGCGTGTTTGGCTCTAGTCTAGGCTTTGACTCGTGCTTTTCATAGACTTGTGATACTTGAGCCCTTTGGCCCTATTCTTACTCTACGGCTTAGCTCCTTATAGACTGGCATAACAAATTTGGGTGTGATAGTAAAGGCCTCAGATTAGGTGTTATCCCAACTTGGTGACCTTCTATTCATTCTTCCTTCTTCTTATGGCCCATACAATAATGATTTATGATTCTAGGTTCCGCTTGGGGACTTGAGATTGGGTTTGGTTCGTGCGTAGAGTGTTGGAATAATTATTGAGAATGGACATCGCTCCAAGGTAGTTCTATGATGACGAGTTGACATGAGATCTTTTGGAAGCCATTATGGTCACAGATTCAAGGTGTGGTAATACTACCTAGTTTATTCTTTCAGTTGATAAACTTTGGCCATGGTCTATTGCCCCTTTGAGATTCATCCGCGATTTGAGGTCTGGGCTTTGTATTTTTTAGCTGGGCTGCTACTTTTGGTTACTTGGAAGCTATCCCAGTATGAGGTCCGGGCTACGCTCCTCCGGCTCTGGACTCACAACTACCTATTCCAAGTAGATTTAGCTATTATGTGTACCCATCAGACTTATGAGGGTCTGCTCGGGTTTTTATTTAAACTTATGCATGAGTGTACCTTCTGGGCTTATGGGGGTCTAGTTTGGTGTAGTTAGCTTGTGATTACTTTACTTCAGCTCTTTTTATACACTCGTGTGCATCCCTACTTACAAGTCCACTCTGTTACCTCTTATCTGTGTTATTTCTACTTTTCATATTGTTTTTACTTTTCAAGCTCAGTCGGCCTATGATGCCTACTGAATACCTATTGTTTTGGTACTCATACTACACTCTACATCTATTTTCGTGATGTAGGTCCGAGCACCAGTTACTAGCGTTGATTCAAGCCTGCATCAATCTTAATTCGGAGTCTAGGTGAGTACATGGCGTCTTGGATTTACCCGTCTTCTTCTGTATATAGTTTTCTAGTATTTTGTTTTTTAGACAAGTCTATTTTTCTTTGTTCCACTTTTGGGACTTGTATATGTTTTGTAGTAGCTCTGTACATATGACTTCCAAAGTTTGGGAGGGATCTTTCATTTTATATATTTTTTGCATTATTCCGCTTATTCTTTTTTAATTTCTATTAATCGTTTAATTTTTGATTTAGTTCCTAACCTTAATCCCATTATATGCAGTTCTGGGATACGGGTCGGATTATCTATTGATGGGTTATAGTAGGTGCCATAATGACATTTGCGAAGATAAGAATTAAGAAATCGGGTCGTGACATTTGAGAAGATAGGAATAAAGTTTAATCTTTTTCTTGATCCCTAATGAATATCGGACTTTAGGATATATACTATATATAATCCAAATTTGAGGAGTATATTTGATTGTTTTTTCAAACACGTACCGGCCGTCCACCAATGTCCTGTTGAATCTCTAGTAGTTACAATACACAGTCCAATTTGAGTAGTATATAATTTCTTAAAGAAAATCAAAAAATTGGTACATTTATTAGACTTGAAATCACTCCTACTCAACCATGTTTTTAGGGAAATATGGAAGGTGCACACCCCTAATAAGATCAAGTGTTTTCTTTGATTGTGTGTTCACAAACTTTATTCTATAGGACTGCACTTTCTATGTTTGTTTCAAAACCATTTGAAACTGATAAATTAGGATATTCTTTTGTAATAGTTATTTGGAACAACGGTACAATCCTTTGGAAAAAATTGGTACGATAACAGTACATTGTTTTGTAATGATGCATATATATATATATATATATATATATATATATATATATATAATATTTTCTTATTAAACAAAAATAAAAAAAGAATAAATATTAGGTGATTCGCAAATAGTGAAGATATGAATGAAAAATAGTTTAACGGAGGACAAGTTTATACAATATATTTTGAATACTACAGGAGCAAACTTGAACCTAATTTCCTATTCTTATATACATATTTTATCATTTTTAGTCATTGACAAGATATAACGACAAAAAGTTAGTCATAAATAACACAAATTTTATTCTCATTTATTCAGACGATAAGAATCTATTACTGAATCATAAATTTGGTAGGTCAATTAACTTTTTTCTGTCTTAGGAATGCAAGAATATAAATATTTTTTACAATCAACATATTACCAAAATCTAGAACTTTTTATTTTTTCTGTTCTAAGTCCTATATGCATTTTGTAGCTTAAAATAGACCTTTTTCATATCTATTTTACAAATCTTGAAGTTTTCCCTTATATTTACTATCGAAAAATGTTATTGGATTGGCTCCACCTATAAGGGGTTTAGATGACCCAAAAGCCCATTAAAAATTCCTACATGTTGAACCCTAGAGCTAGCCTATATAAACACGAAAATCCATCATATAGAGACGGCTAGCATTATATATAAACCCTATCTTTCAAAAAGAAGAGATAACTAGGTTGTAGACAAAGGGGATCCAAGCCACTTTGTGAGAATTTTCAATGTCAGATCACGCGACTCGTGATTGTTGCAAATCTGCTTTCGCTAAGGAGAAAATTGTAAGTCTCCAAAACTAATATTTATAAGTGAAATACTACATATACCAGTGAAAATTACATTATTATCTCTAAAGCTCCCCTTTTGTTCAATTGATTTCTCAATGACTAGCTAGATCTTCTAATTCTGTAGATGATAATTGTTTCATTGAATGCTCCTCAGCGCCCCATATGCTTAGAAGTGATTTTCCATAACACTGGATGATCCATCACAAATCACAGTGGCCAATTTTTTCATTCGGGTATGTAACATAGATTATATTTACATAAACATCTATTCATGTGTATAAATAGATTTACATAAACATCTATATATGTGTGTGTGTTTTGTAGAAGTGGATTAATTATTTATTTTTGTTAGATCTACTTGGCTAGTCTCCTCTTTGTCAGACACATTTCATCGTGTGGGGAAAAGAAACTAAAGTTCTTTGATTGTATTTTACTGCACACTAACAATAGTTTTATCTACTTTTAATAGTTAACCTTTTACGTTATGGTGGGACGGATATAATCCATCCAACTATTCATTACTTTCGTTGTATTAATTTATTTGACAATATTTTCTTATAGTGTGTTCCTCACAGAATGTCATCACATCTCTGTATTTGAAAATAATTTGACTTTTAACTTACCAATTCATATAATATTATTACTTTATATAGTTAACTTTCTACGATGTGGTGAAACGGATATGGCCTATCACCCCTATTGTCACATTCCAAAACCACGAGTCATGATGGTAAATAATACAATCCACCCGTAGGTAAGTCTACCCTTATAACCTTGAATGGGAGCAATTGTCTTAGATAAAACTATTCTTAGTGTGGCATGAGTACTAAAACAACAGATTCTTAGTAGGCATTATAGGCCGATCGAGCTCGAGATTGCAAAAGCATAATAAAGTACAAGAAAGGTAAATTGAAATTAAGTCAGTTAAAAAGTAATTATGATCATAAAACGAGCCATATGTGGTGTAGGGAGTAACTATGGTAGATCCAATGTAATCAAAGCTAGCTAAAACCTAACTGGACCTATAAGCTCAGAAGGTACAAACAAAAGACAAAATAAAAGAGATAAATCCGACTTGATCCCCATAAGCTCGATAAGTATACACAAGAGCTAATAGAAAAGTAGGACAACATAAGGAATAATCAAGGACACCAACCATGAACTCAAGTAAGGACTATCTAGAATCTGACATCGAAACTGTCGCGAAGAAGGTATAGCTCATCCTAGAATCTTAGTTTAGGATTGCCACAATGAAGGCCAGCCTCCTCCGAAAACATTGGCATGAACGATCATTCCTGGAATCTGACATCGAGATAACAAAAAAACATAGCTTCCTTTGGAATCTTACATCAGCGATAGCTAGTCCTTCTCAGAATCTTATATCAAAAAGCCACAATAAAGGGTAAGAATCTTCCGGAATCTTATATTGGAATAGCTAGCCTATTATTAAATCTTACATCGGAATAAACACTGAGAACCTAGATTATCCCAAAATTTTAGATTGGAATAGCTAGTCCCTATCATAATCTTACATCGGAAGTCCACTAAACCAAAGCCAATCCTTTCTTGATACTTACATCGGGAGGGTCCACAGACACAAAAGTAGGACCAAAAGTCTAAAACAAATACTATCACCGAATAATCCACAAATAGACAACACCACTAACAAGAAGGGTTTGCCAAGGGTCCAAGTCCAACCTGAAGGGTCACATCTAAATTGAGCCATATGGGCAACCATGACTAAAGTCTAAGGCACACACTAGCACAACCTAGGTTCAGGCCCTAACTAAGCAATAACTAGGCAATTCCAACTCATAACTAGACCGTGTGATCAACAATAATAATAAAGGAAAGAAGAAGCAATACTATTCTGATTCCCGAATAAACCCAAAATAAGGCTAACTAAGCAATAAGGATATCAATACGAATCATGTTAGCTAACCCAACCTAGAAACGAGCAATTCATCATATTAAAACAATCAACAAGCTAAGTCTAAGATCAGTAAGTTGTAGCCTACCTTAAAGACAAACACACTCATTCCAAATCAACTAGAATGAGGCTTTTGCCTTCCGATTAGCCTCCAAATGATTCCACACCATCAAATTAGTGATTTAAATGTCAACATGAGAGAATCGATACGTATATTGCAATAAGAAAGACCAGGGCCAAAATTGAGTCAAAAATGGGCATGTGGGATCCATGAGTGGGAATCATGAATTGATTCCTCTAATACGTTCACACAAGCTCAAGCAACTTATGCCCGAAAAATGGGCACAATCCAAGTATAATCGAAACTCAAAACCATTGAAAATTAAACAAGATAGAACATGCAATGTAAAATTTGAAAGAGGGGAATTCGATAGAAAATTACTAGATAAAGGTGATACAAACGACCCCTACAACGTCGCCAAGAAAATCACAAAAAATTCTTAACAATGCACACTGATATCTTCCCAAAATTGAGCTCACAACCAGCTTTAATCTAGGAAAATGTAAGATAAATATGAGCTGAAAAATGGTGAAAGAGCAATATAATTGCCGGTCACTTACTCATTGCGGTTGTAGGGCACCAAGGGCCATGATCGCGATGGTCAAGCCATGACTTGGCCCACTGACCCTTCACTATGATTGCGATGGTCAAGGCTCATGAATACCAAGACTAAGAAATTGACCTTTGCAAATGGGGTACCAAGCTCGCGATCGCGAAGACCATTTTCATTGGCCTTCATGAATGTGTCTCCAAACATGCGGATGCGATGATTAAGGCATGGTGCACCAACAAGGGGCTACACCAGCTCAAACGCAATTATACTATGCTACCCCACCAAATTCGACATTTTAGACTCAAAGAAAATGTCAAAACTTCTAAGTGAGGTCGTCTTGATAAAAAGTGAGTCCCACACCCAATACTCCATTTTTTCTATAAGCCATAAGGTACTTCAAATAAGTCCGGAAGTGTCGAGATCTGAAAAAAAGGTCCATCTAGACTAACATTGATATCATGGAGGTAACAGAACAAACATGATTACATTCCAAAGTTGTTTACCTGAAGTTTTAACCAAAAGCAAATGTCTAAACTTCAGAAACTTCAAAACACAGAAACTTGCATAAAAATCAAATGGACTGTCAGATGACCATCCTGTCAGTCCGAGCAAGTTGTAAATGACTAAGGGCATTCATACAAGAACTCTAAAAGCCAAAAATACTAAAAAATGAAGAAAATGATCTAGACAGTGAATACACTTGTATTTTTAAGTATATATCATCAGAACAAAAAACCAATTAATGCTAACAATGATTATAAACTTTAACTTATTAATAGGGTTAATAATATTATTGGTCCTTCTATTAGGAATGGATTCTTATTCAGCATATTTAACCAATTAAAATTTTATCAAAACAAAAATTACGCTATCAATTGTGCAAGTAAAAATGATAATGAAGGAAAAGAGTGAAGAAATTAATAACAAGAGAATGCTCAAATGTACATGTTGATATTTTTTTTAGGTAACAACTTCTTCTTGCAAAATAAACAAAATTTAAGAAAGCCACAAGTAGGTTTCTTTTCGATTATAATGTTTACTGAAAGGGGTTCGATTGGGATAGTGGTTTCGTTAACAATATGTGGAAAAGAATCTCTTTTATGTACCGCCAACATCTTCATTGCCTTCAAGTACTACATTAGTCGTATCATGCTCATGATTTTTGTTTTCTGAATATGTCTATGACTAAAGGAGGGAATATTTATACACATAAATTAGTGTAGTTTAATATGAAGGAAAGAGTATTAAATTATAGCTTTGATTTTATCTGAATCCAATAGCTTTAAATCAGATCCTATTAGAAGCACAATAATTAATTCTGAATCAATTATATGAATTGAGGTGGTCCTAAAATAAAACTCATAAAATTTAAATTGCGAATCTGATCTCACATGTATCAAGATTTTCCCTTGTTCTTATCTTTTTAGCCATGCTTTATCATCTCCCCTTCGCAAATTTGATCTCAATTTTATGATTTGACTTTAGGACTACCTCAATTCATTTATATTACTCTATTTAAAAATAATTATTTGTTCTTTTAATAGAATTTGATTCAAAATTATTGAATTAAGATAAAATCATACCAACTCAAAGTCCTTTTCTGCACATTAAACTACATTGATTTGTATTTATAAATATTTTGCTCCTTCAAGCATTGAGGTATTAAGAAAGAAACATAGAAGGCCGAGAGCAGAAAAGAACTGTGTAGTACTTAAAGTGAAAAAGATGTTGATGTACAAAAAGAAATATGACTTCTTTCCCATAGATTATTAACGAAACCATTGTCCTAATTAAACCCCTTTCAGCAAACACTATAGCCGAAAAGAAACCTACTTGTGGGTTTCTTGAATTTTATTTATTTTTCGAGAAGTTGTTATCTAACCAAGATATCTACATGTACATGATAATATTCTCTTGTAATTAATTTCTTCACTCTTTTGCTTAATCATCACTTTAACATGCACATTTGATAGTATAATTTTTGTTATAATAAAATTTAAATAGAAGGTTAAATATGCTGAATTAAAATGTATTCATAACAGAGGGATCAAAAGTTTTATTAACCCTTTTAATTAAGTTGAAATTTTATAATTATTGTTACCATGAATTGATCTTTTTTCTGATGATATATACTTAAATAACAGGGTAGCAGATTGTTATTGTTAAACCAAAAACTACAAACACACAGAGAAAACAGTACGATCCAACAATGCCTTCTTCTTTGAAGAATTCGACATCATGCTTTAGTCTGATGTTTTTTTCCACCTTTTATCTAGTTTTATCCTTACAATATTTTATTTTGACTATTCTCTTTTCATGTGAGTGTTGTATGTCAATTTATGACTTTCCGTTGTGATAGTCATTAGGATTATAAAATCAGCTCCCGGTAAAGGAGTACTTTTCGAGAATCAAGACCATGAGCATATCACTGATATATAAATGTTGGTTGGGCAGGATCACCCTCTAATAGATGTTCTATATCTGGATATTGTATTTTAGTAGGAGGTTATATAGTATCATGGAAGATAAATAAAAAGAGCGTGGTTACTATATTTAGTGTAGAAGCAACACATCGAACAACGGTTGTGGAAATTTGTGAGCTAGTTTGGATCATACCGTTGCTGAGAGAGCTAAAATTTGGAGAAATCGGTCACATATTGGTAATAATAGGGATGACAATGGAGCGGTACGGGGCGGGTTTAGAACTAGGTGGGGCGGGGCAGGTTTAGATTTATGTGGGGCGGGGCGGGTTAAAGTAATCATTATCAAAATTAAAGCGGGACAGGTTGCGGATTTATGCGGGTTTAAGGTATCTAATAGGAATGTGATGAAAATTAAATCTTTGTAATTAGTAAAAATCAAATATATAAACTTTTTATATTAAACTTTGACTTTAATTTTAACTTTTTTTTAAAAAAAAAATAATTAAACTAGACAAATGTTAATTAGAGTTAATTAGCGATTAAGAAATAATTGTTGAAATATTAACTAGAAACAATTAATTAGTTGTTGAGATGTTAATTAGCGATAAATGAAAAAAAAATTATGAATTTTATTTTCATATTAGACTCAATTAAAAAAGAAAAAACATAAAAATTTATGCGGGGCAGATTGAAAATGGAAAATATTGTTATGCGGGGTGGAGCAGGGCAGTTTAAAAATTTTGCAGGTTGAGCTCAACCCGCCCCGCACCGCCCCGCTCTATTACCATCCCTAGGTAGTAGGGTAAATACATAGATACCCCTTAAATTAAGATCGATTTTTAATTAGTGGGAACCTTAATGTCACAATCTAAAAAAGGGTGTGATTGCACCTTTCTTATTATTCCACTAGGACAGGTCAGTCAAAAGCCTAATAAAAGAAAAAAAAATGGGAGTAAACAGGATATGGACTAGTTTAACCTTAACTTTGCGAATAAAAATCACATACTCAAGTATATCCCCAAAATCTGGTGTCACGTGTACAAGCCTCTAAGTATTACATTAAATTTCAAAGAAATACAAGTTTAAATGTCATTATATCTAGAAAAGAACAAAAACATAACGAATGAATAAGTGATGTCTGTTGGATGAAGTGACAAGCAAGTACCTCACGAACTATTAAGTAAGCCTCGGATGAAGGTGAGAAGGAATAATCAAAATGATCCGGGGTGCTGACATGTATGCATTGATTGAGCATTTTCACGTGTTTTGTGGTACAGTCTCGATTCCTTCATCGTATTTTCACTGCTATTTTTTAGAAGACACATTCTCGTACTTTTACAATTTTTAAACTAATTTTTATGGGATTCATACCACTTGGATCACTTGGATACACTAATTTTTGATATCATTCTTGGCATGGACTGACCTTATGCCTGTTATGCCTTAGTGATTGTAGAACCCAAGTAGTCAAGTTTAAGTTTCTAAATGAGCCAGTTATAGAGTGGAAGGGTAATCCATCTTTGCTTAGGGGTGGATTCATTTCATGCCTTAAGGCTAGAAAGTTGGTTTCCAAAGGGTGTATCTACCACATTGTCCGAGTTAAAGATGGTAGTGTGGAAATACCATCCCTCTAGTCAGTTCCAGTCGTTAATGAGTTTCTAGAAATCTTTCTTGAGGATTTGCCCGGAGTCCCTTTCTATAGGTAGATAGATTTCAGAATAGATGTTCTTCCAGATATGCAGCCTATTTCTATTCTGCCATATAGAATGGCTCCTACTGAGTTAAAAGAGTTGGAAGAGCATTTAAAGGATCTTTTAGATAAGGGATTCATTAGGCCGAGTGTATCACCTTGGGCACTCCTGTCCTATTCGTGCAAAAGAAAGATGGGTCCCTGAGAATGTCCATTGACTATCGTCAACTGAATAAGGTTACCATAAAAAATATGTATCCTATTCCGAAAATTGATGATTTTTTTGACGAACTTCAGGGTGCCACCTGTTTCTTCAAGATAGAACTCAAATCATGCTATCAATTGAAAGTAAGAGAATTTGACATCCCGAAGACAACTTTCAGAACCAGATATAGTCACTATGAGTTTCTAGTCATGTCATTTAGTTTAACTAATGCTTTTGTAGCATTTGTGGACGTCATGAATAGAGTGTTCAAGCGGTATCTAGACATGTTTGTGATCGTATTTATTGATGGCATCCTGAACTATTTGAGGAGTGAGGAGGAGTATGCCAACCATCTCAGGATTATCCTCCAAACTCTTAAGGAAAGGGAGTTATATGCTAAGTTTTCAAAGTGTGAGTTCTAGCTGGCATCTGTGGCATTCTTAGGCCATATTATTTCTAGAGATGGTATTCGAGTTGATTCATAGAAGATTGAAGCTGTTAAGAACTGGTCCAGATCCACATCCCCGACTGATATAAGAAGTTTCTTGGATTTGACCAGCTATTATAGGAGGTTTGTTGATGGATTCTCATCCATATCATTTTCATTGACTAAGTTGAGTCAAAAGAAGACTAAGTTTCAATGGTTCAATGCTTGTGAGGAGAGTTTTCAATGGCTGAAGACAAGATTGACTACAACTCTGATTTTGTCCCTACCTGAGGGAACAAATGGGTTTTTGATTTATTGCAATGTGTCTAGAGTAGGATTGGGTTGTGCTCTAATGAGGAAAGGCAAGGTTATCACATATGCTTCCAGACAAGTTAAGTTTTATGATAGAAATTATCTGACTCATGGTCTGGAATTGACAGCAATAATATTTGCACCCAAGATGTGGCGAAACTATCTTTATGGTGTGCATCTTAATGTGTTCACGGATCTCAAAAGTTTGTATTATGTATTTAGTTAGAAAGAGCTCAACATGAGGCAGAGAAGATGGCTTGAGTTTCTCAAGGACTATGACATGAGTATCCTCTACCATCAAGGTAAAGCTAATGTTATTGCCGATTTACTTAGCAGATTGTCCATGGGGAGTACCGCTCATGTTGAGGAGGAGAAGAAAGAGTTATCCATGGAAGTACATAGATCGCACATGTTGGAATTCGTCTTGTGGGCTTTGATGAGGAAGGTGTTATTTTTCAAAATGGGGCCGAGTTTTCATTAGTTGTTGAGATAATAGAAAAGAGAAGAGCAAGATCCTATTCTCCTCCAATTGAAAGATGATGTTCATAAGCATAAATTAATGGTTTTTACCAAAGGGGGAGATAAAGTGTTGAGGTATCAAGGAAGGTTATGTGTTCCAAGTGTTGACGGTCTTTGAGATAGAATATTGGCAGAGGCCCGTAGCTCCAGCTATTCCATCCATGCAGGTTCTACAAAGATGTGTCACGACTTGACAGAGGTCTATTAGTGAAATGGTATGAAGAATGAAATAGCAGAGTTTGTATCCAAGTGCTCGAATTGTCAACAAGTCAAAGATAAGTATCAAAGGCCTTGTGGTGCAGCTTAGAATATAGAGTTTCCAGAATAGAAGTAGGATATAATCAACATGGATTTCATTACAGGATTACCGCGATCTCACAAACAACATGATTCGATTTGGGTGATAGAGGATAGGATGACTAAATCATCTCACCTTTGCTCGTTAAGACTAGAGATTCACCCAAGAATTATGCAAGGTTGTATATTCGAGATATAGTTAGATTGCATGGAGTTCCCTTGTTCATTATCTCGGATAGAGGTACCCAATTCACTGCATAGTTTTGAAAGTCCTTCTAGAAAGGTTTGGTTTTGAAGGTGAATCTTAGCACCTTTTCCACCCACAAATAGATGGTCATGCAGAACATGCTATTCAAATTCTTGAGGATATGTTGAGAGCCTATGTTATTGATTTCAAGGATAATTAGAATGACCATTTTCCGCTTATTGAGTTTGCTTACAATAACAGCTTTCATTTGAGCATTCAAATGGCTCTATATGAGGCTCTTTATGGGAGGAGATATAGATCGCCAATTGGTTGGTTTGAATTTGGTGAGGCTGAGTGGATAGGACCAAACTTAGTTTATCAAGCTATGAAAAAAGTCAAGATTATACAAAAAAGGTTGAAAACTGCGCAAAGCTGTCAGAAATCCTACATTGATGGTAAGAGAAGAGACTTAGAGTTTGAGGTAAATGATTGGGTGTATAATAAACTTTTTCTCATGAAGTGATTTATGAGGTTTGGTAAGAAAATGAAGTTTAGTCCATGTTACATTGATTTCTACCAAATTATAAAGAGAGTGGGCAACGTCGCCTATCAGTTAGAGCTTTCTTCAGAGTTAGATATCATTCATTCAGTGTTCCATATCTCCATGCTTAAGAAATGCTTGGGAGATTCTTCACTCATTTTTCCTACAAACAACATTGGAGTGAAACATAGCTTGTCTTATGAGGAGGTTCCTGTTCAAATTCTTGATCGTCAAGTTCATAAATTGAGGACCAAAGGAGTCACTTCAGTTAAAGTTTTATGGCGAAACCAATTCGTCGAAGTAGCTACATGGGAAACTGAGGAGAATATGAAGGAAAAGTATCCGCATCTATTCGTTCCTCCTAGTGTTGAAGTTGAAGGTAATATTCCTATTCCCATGTATGAGATTAGTACCTTCTTGAGTTTGATGAAATTGAATGGGTTATCCTTGAGTTTGATGTTTTAAAGTTCTTGTGTTTTATTCATGCTTTGAGTGAATTCACAACTAATAACATTGATTCAATTGGCATTGATATAATAGGAATATTTCGTCTATTAAGGAGGATTCACCGAATACCTGAAATAGAGATAATCATAGAAAATGTGAAATATTTGATAGGATATGCGAAAGTCACCTCCTTTCCTTAGAGTGAGTTATCCTTGAGTTTGATGTTTTAAAGTTTTTGTGTTGTATCCATGCCTTGAGTAAATTCTAAGTGAGGTCATCATTCGAGGACGAATGATTCTAAGGGGGAGATATTGTAACACCTCATACCATTTTAACTCAGATTATTCCAAGAACCAAGATAAATTTTATGGAAAACAAAACAGGGGACCAGGTTCGCGTGGCAGACTTGGAAGGGTATTTTTGCTCCAGATAATTTTTTGAGACCGTAGAGTCCATGATATGTGTGCGTCACGGAGAAGAAAAATTTAGAAAAGTGGATCTAGAATCTAGGTCCTCATCACGGACTAGGAAGTTTTGTTTTGCCCGATATTTGTTTTAATAAAGGGCATTTCGGTCTTACCCCACCTTTTCCAAACTTAACCCACTATATTTTGGGACCAAAATCCATCCCTTATCATTACGCAAAGGGGTTTTTCTCTCATTAACACCCAAAACATTTTGAGAACAAGAATTTAAGAGAAGAGAAGCTAGGGTTCAAGGATTTCAAGCCTAATCTTTAATGTTCGCTTAACAAATCTCATTTCAAGTATGTAAGGCTTTCATAACATTAGGCTAAGTTCTTCCTCGTGCCCTACATCTCTATATAATCAAGTTAAGTTTCAAGATTGAGTTTTAATTCCGATAATGGGAATTCTTGAATTTTCTATATAAATTATATTGTGTTCTTTGTGTATATTCAAATATACCTTGATGAGTTTTTTGAGTTGAGTTTTGAGATTTGGGAAATATTATTTCCATGTCTTCCTGTTCAAGCGACCTAGGGTTGAAGGATTCAAGTTTCCTCTTTCAATTTCAAGACCATAATTCATTGAAGTATGTGGAAATTTCATCCATGTATCTCTTTCTATCCATGGAGTCCCAAAAAATCTTCAATTTTACTTTATGATTTCTTCCAAAAATCTAGGATTTTCATGATTATGCAATGGGATCAATCAATTATGATTTTATTCATTCTCAATAATGTTATTATGCATGATTTCATTTTAATTATATATTTTCAGGGATTTTTACATGAACCCATGCATTATGCCTAATTCATGAATATAAACTATGTTTTGAGAATCATGCATGCATCATAATTTAAGAAAATTATGATTTAAGGATTCTTTTAGATAAAGTATCAAGTATGTTTCTTTGAAAACAAGGTTATTTCAAAGTGAAGTTTCTTATTAGGAAGGATTTTCATGATTTTTATGAAAAAGCTAATCATGATCTAGATGCTTTAGATAAGTGTCTTTTATAAATATGTTATAAAATCATGATATGTTAAAGGAGCTATTTTTATAATTCAAGTATCTTATGATGAATTTGATAATACTAGATTCTTATCATTTTCAAAGACTGATTTATTATGCGTAATATTACGTTGAGAGTTTACTTAGTACCGAGAGGACTTTGGGATGGAGGCTCTCCCGTTAGTAGAGGCGGAGTTCTTTAGTAGCAATCCCCTAGTCCCATAACTACGTGCCCCCATAGGATGTCCCAATTGGACAAATCAGCTTAAGCTAGTGGATCCACATATAGTTCATGTCATGGTCCTTACCTGGAAAGTAGGACAACCTCTTTTTGGTGTGGGGAAGATACTGGACTCTATGTTATAACTCACAGTTTTATATCGGTTAATGATATCTCTAACCCAAGACTTATGATTCTCAAATATGTTATATCAAGGTTATGATTTTCTTATTAGTTTTGCATTGATCGTGTTTCTTGTTTCGAACAATGTTTTAAAGTATTATGTTATACTTTAGCTTTGTTGTTGTATTATCATGTTTTATGTCAGTGCATTGCATAATCTCCATACTCAGTACATTCCATATAGGTCATGATGTTTCATCTCACGCCCACAGTTAGTATTTGATCCTTTCAGCATGCATTTCTTTGGTGAGTCCTCATGGTTTGAGGGCATGGTCACATTATGAGTTCTTTTATGTCTTCTTAAAACTTTTTCAATTTTCAGATTATTCCATGAGATAGTTGTAACACCCCTCAAAATTTTTCCCTAAGATTCGGACCTTCAATGTATACGTGTGGGGTCTAACATAATTATTGTGAAGTATATGCTTGAGTTAAGATGAGTCCCTGAGTAATTGAAGAGTGTTGGAGGTGATGTGGGGTCACAAAGAACCCCTAGGACCAAGCTAAGTCCAAAAGGTTTATCGTGGCTAAAGTTTTTGGATGAGTTCATTTAAGGGGTCGGCTTCTAATGACCCTATCTTTTGAAAGACGACAATTTGGGTGGCCCATGACCTATTAAATTAAAGTTCATCGAGTCTTCTTTCCAATGCCACCAAGAATTTAATTTTTGGAGTTTGGAGTCAAAAGATATGACGATCCTAAGATGAACTAGCACAACAGGAATTACAGGCCTGGGGTGCAACTGCTGGGAATCTGGGCTTGGCACCGCAGTGGCGCGATGCGCCACTATCGCGCCAGGAACAAGCCTCAGTAGTTTGGCCCCTAGCGTGGTGCGCCACTATGAGGTGTGCAGGGTTTTTAAGCCAATTTCCAGAACCCAGAAAATATGGCCTTGGCTCTGTAAGGGCGCGACGCGCCACTATTGCACCAAGAATGTGCCTCAGTAGTTTGGTCTTGGGTGCGGCGCGCTATTAACCGATGTGCAGGTTTTTAGGCGTAATCGACCTGGCGCTACAAGGGCGCAACGCGCCACTATCGCGCCAGGAGCGTTTTAGCCTATTTTTCAAAACTTTTGAGGAGGGGCAATTTGGAAAATTGTCTTAAATTATATATGTATCATCCTTGAGCATTTGGAAACATAATTTTCAGCCTCCCTCTCTCTCTAGAAAAGCCTTAGAAAATTTCCCTCTCCTCTCTTCTTCTCCAAATCCTCCTTCAATAAGATTTGCCTCCAAGAGCTTCAAGATTCAAGCTTTCCATTAAAGACCCAACAACAAGGTTTTCTTCAAGTCTTCACTAAGGTATGTAAGGCTATCTAAAACATGTGTTGAGTCCACCCATGTGCCCTATGCCTTCTTTGAGAATAAACGTTCATAGGAATGGAGTTTCTTGCTAGGGTTATGTTCAAATGAGTCTTATCATCTATTAAATTGATTCTTGCTATGTTGATGAGGTTGAGTCAAGAAACTTCTAAAAAGAGCCTTTATGGGAGTATGAGTTGATGAAGATGAGTTGTTAAATATGTTTTATTGATCTTCTTAACTATGTAGATTATGATAAAGGATGTTATTTTTCTTTAAAATGTTGCTTATTTTGAAGTGTCAATTTAAAGCCTTGAAATTGTGATGAGTCTCAAAGATTAATCAAATGGATGTAGGAAATGATTGGTTATGTCTATATGTTGCTATAAATGTGCATTTAAATTACTTTTGAAAGATATGATTGAGATTGATCGGATAGTATGATTGAGAGAGATTTGATTGTGATAGAGTTGACGAGTTGACAAAGTTGTAATGAGACTTGTCGATATGATTTGATTGAGTTGATTGGATTGTGTTTTATGAGCATTGAGTCTTGGGAGGAGTATCGAGCACCGAATTGGGTAAGAGTATAGTCCATAGTCGAACCCAATAACTACGTTGCCAAACGTAGGAGGGGATTGAACCGTTAAAGTCGGATGCTTCCCCAAATTTATTGTCCTGACATTATAGGACTTGGTTGGATTGGATCCATGATTGGTTGATTCATTCATACCCTATCAAAGTATGAACGCACGCGGCAACAACGTCGGTTTGTTGTACTTTCACTGGCTCATAAGTGATGGTTGTCGGATAAGAGAAACTCCCAAATAGGTCTTGATAGTACTCTGAGTCGTATTGAGTTGATTTGTATATGATTTGGTCCCGTCTAAACTATATTCTTGCTTAGACTTAGGACACTTGATTGAGTTGTTATTTCTCTTGAGTTGAGATTCTGAGTTGATTTGATTCTTCCTTGATGTTCGTTTCAGTCGGCATTTTACATTCTCGTACATTCCATGTACTGACGCTATTTGGCCTGCATCATTTTATGATGTAGAGACAGGTACTAGAGATCATCAACCGGCGCACCATTGAAGATCCACACATTTCTAGTTAGTTGGTGAGTCCTCCTAGTTTCCGGAGGATATTGAGTTTCCTGTATATTTTTGTGTTGTTCCTGTATTTTGATTGTGGGTATCCATGGGCTTGTCATTGGCACCTCCTAGATTTTTTATAGAGGCTTTATTGACCAGAGCGTAGAAATGTTGGATTGTTCTTTTGAGTAGTTCTTCTATAACTGTTTTGTTGGTTTGATAGTTATTTGGCCTTTGGACCTGAATTATAACTAGTACTTCATTGATTGAGTCTTCCGCTAAGAGAATGTGTTTGTATAAATATGTGATTGGACTAGGTGGTTCGCTTGGAAGCCAGAAATGGCTTTCGAGTGTCGGCCACGCCAAGGGTACCCTCCCGGGGCGTGACAAACATGGTATCAGAGCACAGAGTTCAAGTATCCTAGGGAGTCTATGAAGCCGTGTCTAGTAGAGTCTTGCTTATGGGTGTGTTGTGCACCACACTTATAAGCAGGATACTATAAGACATTAGGAATTGTTTCACTTCTTTCATACTCTGAAATCGTGCGATAGAGTTAAACTCTATAAAACTCCTTTCTAATTCGTGCATTTATGCATTATAGATAAGGCCTCCTAAACGTACGGCTAGCCAGAGGAATGTTGATAACGCAAAGATGTTGTAGTCAGAGGTACACCCATCGAGGGCTAGAGGCCAACCTGCAAGATATACGGAGGCACCCTAAGTGCCTGCTACTCTGCCTGCACCCACTTCAGAGGTAGAATTTCGAGGGGCAATTGCTATGCTCACTCAATTAGTGGCTTCCCAAAATGGTAACCAGAGTTCGCCGACTCTTAGCTCTAGTTCCCAAGAACCGTCTGCTGCCACTAGAATTAGAGACTTTCTAAGAATGAATCCGCTGGCATTCATGGGTTCTAAGGTTGATGAAGATCCCTAAAGTTTTATTGATGAGATGTGGAAAATTCTGAAAGCTATGCATGCTACGGAAATTGAGGGGGTTGAGTTGGTGTCTTATCAACTCAAGGATGTGGCAAACATTTGGTATAACCAATGGGAATAAGGTAGAGGTGAGGATGCTGAACCTGCTATGTGGGATGAATTTGAGGGAGCCTTTCTTGACCATTTCTTTCCCCGAGAATTGAGGAAAGCGAAAGTGGAGAAGTTTGTGAATCTAAAACAAGAAGGCATGACTGTTAAAGAATACGGCCTGAAGTTCATCCAGCTGTCCAGGTATGCTCAAGAGATGATCCTGGATGTGAGGTCGAAAATGAGGAAGTTTGTCTCCAGTTTGGGAAGACATGTAAAGAAGGAGTGCAAAGCGGCATTATTAATCTCCGATATGGATATTTCAAGGTTAATGGTGTACGCCCAATAGGTGGAGGATGAGAAGAGAAAAGATAGAGAGGAGCACCTGAGAAAGAAGGCAAGATCAGTGGGCCATGAGAATGAACAGAGGTAAAACAAGGGCAACAGGTTCTTCTTCCATAAGAGGCCTTCTAATTATGCCTCATCCACTGCCAATGCACCTATGTCATAGAACAGGTATGATCAGCAAGGTTAGAGTCACCATAATTTCAGACCCCAGGGTTCTTAATCCCAAGCTAGCGTGGGTCAAGGTTCGTAAGGAAAGCCACCATGCGTTAAGTGTGGTAAGCTCCACTTGGGAGAGTGCAGAGTGGGAAGGGTTGGTTGTTATAAATGCGGCCAAATAGACTATTTTCAGAAGGAATGTCTAGCATTGGGGAACAGATCCAGCTATTCTACCACTACACCACCAGCTAGAGGTAATTAGAGGGGTACTACTTCAAGTATGAGCGGAGGTACAAACCGACTATATGCCATGGGTAGTCGTCAAGATCAGGAGAACTCCCCAAATGTCGTGACGAGTATGATTCGAGTCCTTTCTCTTGACTATTATGTTCTGATGGATTCGGGTGCCACACTATCTTTTGTGACTTCTTACATAGCTAGTCAATTCAATAAAATTCCTAAACGTCTTCTTGAGCCTTTTAGTATAGCTACTCCTGTCGGTGATTCTGTCTTAGCTGAGAGAGTCTATAGAGATTGCACTGTGTCAATTCATCACAGGGATACCTTGGCTGACTTGGTTGAGTTGGACATGGTTGATTTCGATGTGATACTTGGCATGGACTGGCTTTATGTCTGTTATGCCTCTATTTATTGTAGGACTCAGATTGTCACGTTCAAATTTCCAAATGAGGTTGTCTTAGAGTGGAAGGGTAGTCCTGTTGTGCCTAAGGGTAAGTTTATTTCATACCTTAGGGCCAGGAAGCTAATCTCAAAAGGGTGCATTTATCACCTTGTCCGAGTGAAAGATGACAATATTGAGTCTCCATCCCTTGAGTCGGTTCCGATTGTCAACGAGTTTCCGGATATCTTTCCTGAAGATCTTCCTGGAGTCCCTCCTGATAGGGAGATTGACTTTGGGATTGATGTTCTTCCTGATACCCAGCCTATCTCAATCCCTCCCTATAGAATGGCTCCGGCTGAGTTGAAGGAGTTGAAGGAGCAGTTGAAGGACTTGTTAGATAAGGGATTTATTAGGCCGAGTGTCTCACCATGGGGTGCTCCGGTTCTATTTGTGCGAAAGAAAGATGGGTCCCTTAGAATGTGTATTGACTATAGGCAGCTGAACAAGGTCACCATAAAGAACAAATACCCTCTCTCCAGAATAGATGATTTATTTGATCAACTTCAGGGTGCCACTTGTTTCTCAAAGATAGACCTAAGTTCGGGCTACCATCAGTTGAAGGTGAGGGAGTGTGATGTCCCAAAGATAGCTTTTTGGACCCGCTATGGCCACTTCGAGTTCTTAGTGATGTTCTTCGGGTTGACTAATGCCCCCGCAACTTTTATGGACCTCATGAACCGAGTATTTAAACCGTACCTTGATATGTTTGTGATTGTATTCATAGAAGATATCTTGGTTTACTCCAAGAATAAGGAGGAGCAAGCCCATCATCTTAGAGTCGTCTTGCAAACTCTGAAGGACCAGGTATTGTATGCAAAGTTCTCCAAGTGTGAATTTTGGCTTACATCAGTGGCTTTCCTAGGCCATATTATATCTGGAGATGGTATTCAGGTTGATGCTCAAAAAATTGAGGCAGTGAAGAATTGGCCCAGACCCATATCCCCGATAGAGATAAGAAGCTTCTTGGGTTTGGCCGGCTATTATCGAAGGTTTGTAGAGGGATTCTCATCCATATCATCACCATTGACTAAGCTGACCCAAAAGAAGGCTAAGTTCCAATGGTCCGATGCTTGTGAGGAGAGTTTCCAAAAATTGAAGACCAAGTTAACCACTGCTCCTGTCCTGACTTTGCCCAATGGAACAGAGGGCTTTGTGATCTATTTTAATGCATATAGAATTGGGTTGGGCTTGTGTTGATGCAGAGGGGGAAGGTGATAGCCTATGCTTCAAGACAGCTTAAGGTTCATGAGAGAAACTACCCAACTCATGACCTTAAGCTGGCAGCTGTGGTGTTTGAGTTTAAAATTTGGCACCACTACTTGTATGGACTGCATGTTGACATGTTCACTGATCACAAGAGCTTACAATACGTCTTTATCTAGAAGGAACTCAACCTGAGGCAAAGGAGATGGCTCGAGCTACTTAAGGACTATGATATGAAATCCTCTACCATCCAAGTAAAGCTAATATTATTGCTGATGCTCTTAGCAGGTTTTCTATGAGTAGTACTGCCCATATAGAGGGGGGAAGGAAAGAATTGGCTAGAGAGGTGCATAGATTAGCCCGATTGGGAGTTCGTCTCGAAGAGAACCATAAAGGTGGGGTTAATGTTCCAGATGGGGCTGCATCCTCATTCGTGACGGAGGTAAAAGAAAAGCAAGATCAGTATCCCGTCCTCCTCCAATTGAAGGAAGTTGTTCACAAACAAGAGGTGATTGTTTTTACCAAAGGGGGAGATGGTGTGTTAAGGTACCAAAATAGGTTGTGTGTACCTGATATCGGTGATGTTCGAGAGAGGATTATGGCCGAAGCGCATAGTTCTAGATACTCTATTCATCCGGGCTCTACAAAAATGTACCATGACTTGAGAGAAATCTATTGGTGGAGTGGGATAAAGAGAGATATTGCGGAATTCATTTCTAAGTGCCTGAATTGCCAACAGGTGAAGGTTGAGCACCAAAGGCTATGTGGTTTAGCTCAAAATATAGAAATTCCAGAATGGAAGTGGAAAATGATCAACATGGACTTAATTACAGGTCTGCCGAGGTCCCGAAAACAACATGATTCGATTTGGGTGATTGTGGATAGAATGATGAAATCAGCTCACTTCTTGGCAGTTAAGACTACTGACACCATAGAGGATTATGCAAAATTATATATACAGGAGATCGTCAGATTGCATGGGGTCCCTTTGTCTATCATTTCAAACAGAGGAGCTCAATTCACTTCCCAATTTTGGAAATCCTTTCAGAAGGGATTAGGGTCGAAGGTGAACTTGAGTACGACCTTTCATCCCCAGACAGATGGCCAAGAAGAGCGCACCATCCAGACATTGGAAGATATGTTGAGGGCATGTGTGCTGGACTTCAAAGGAAATTGGGATAATCACTTACCTCTCATAGAGTTTGCATATAATAATAGCTATCATGCAAGCATTCAAATGGATCCTTATGAAGCTTTGTATGAGAGGAGGTGTAGATCGCCAATTGGATAGTTTGAAGTTGGTGAAGCTGAGTTGATTGGGCCCGATCTTGTTCACCATAACATAGAGAAGGTGAGAGTCATTCAAGACAGGCTAAAGACAGCCCAAAGCCGCCAAAAATCTTACACCGATGTGAGGAGGAGAGACTTAGAGTTTGAGGTGGATGATTAGGTGTACTTGAAAGTGTCAACCATGAAGGGCGTCATGAGGATTGGAAGGAAGGGGAAGCTCAGTCCTCGATATATTGGTCCTTACCAGATTTTGAGGTGGATTGAGAGTGTTGCCTATGAGTTGGAGTTACCCTCAGAGCTGGCCTCTATTCATCCGGTATTCCACGTTTCGATGTTGAAGAAGTGCTTAGTCAATCCCTCATTGGTAGCCCCCATTTATAGTATTGGAGTTAAGCATAGCTTATCCTATGAAGAGGTTCCGGTCCAAATTCTTGATCGCCAAATCCGCAAATTGAGGAACAAAGAGATCGCCTCAGTTAAAGTCCTGTGTAGGAATCAATTTGTTGAGGAAGCCACATGGGAAGCAGAGGAAGACATGAAATCTAAATATTCCCATCTATTCGTGCCTACTGACGAGATTATTGAAGGTAATGTCCATTTTCTTGACTTAAAAAAAATTTGTTTGCGCATTATGAGTTTGATTGGTAAATTGTTTGAGAATTTGATTAACTGAATAACTGAATTCTAATTGTGATTTGTACCCCGAGTCCATTCTTGGTTACTCGTCATTCGAGGACGAATGATCCCAAGGGGGAGATAATCTAACACCCCTCAAAAAAATTCCCTAAGATTCGGACCTTCCGTGTATACGTGTGGGGTCTAACTCAATTATTGTGAAGTATATGCTTGAGTTAAGATGAGTCCCTAAGTAATTGAAGAGTGTTGGAGGTGATGTGGGGTCACAAAGGACCCTTAAGACCAAGCTAAGTCTAAAAGGTTCGTCGTGGCTAAAGTTTTTGGATGAGTTCGTTTAAGGGGTCGACTTCTAACAACCCTATCTTTTGAAAGACGACAATATAGGTGGCCTATGACCTATTAAATTAAAGGTTGTCGAGTCTTCTTTCCAACGCCACTAAGAAAATAATTTTTGGAGTTCGGAGTAAAAAGATATGACGATCCTAAGACGAACTAGCACGACAGGAATTTCAGGCCTGGGGTGCAACTGCTGGAAATCTGGGCTTGGCGCCGTAGTGGTGCGACAAGCCACTATCACGCCAGGAACAAGCCTCAGTAGTTTGTCCCTTGGCGTGGTGTGCCACTACCAGGTATGCTGGGTTTTTAAGCCAATTTCCAGAACCCAGAAAATATGGCCTTGGCGCTGTAAAGGCGCGATGCGCCACTATTGCACCAAGAATGTGCCTCAGTAGTTTGGTCTTTAGCGCGACGCGCTATTAACCGATGTGCAGGTTTTTAGGCGTAATCGACCTGGCGCTACAAGGACGCGATGCGCCACTATCACGCCAGGAGCGTTTTAGCCTATTTTTCAAAACTTTTGAGGAGGGAAATTTGGGAAATCGTCTCAAATTATATATGTATCATCCTTGAGCATTTGGGAACATAATTTTTAGCCTCCCTCTCTCTCTAGAAAAGCCCTAGAAAATTTCCCTCTCCTCTCTTCTTCTCCAAATCCTCCTTCAACAAGATTTGCCTCCAAGAGCTTCAAGATTCAAGCTTTCCATTAAAGACCCAACAACAAGGTTTTCTTCAAGTCTTCACTAAGGTATGTAAGGCTATCTAAAACATGTGTTGAATCCACCCATGTGCCCTATGCCTTCTTTGAGAATAAACGTCCATAGGAATGGAGTTTCTTGCTAGGGTTATGTTCAAATGAGTCTTCTCATCTATTAAATTGATTCTTGCTATGTTGATGAGGTTGAGTCAAGAAACTTCTAAAAAGAGCCTTTATGTGAGTATGAGTTGATGAAGATGAGTTGTTAAATATGCTTTATTGATCTTCTTAACTATGTAGATTATGATAAAGGATGTTATTTTTCTTTAAAATGTTGCTTATTTTGAAGTGTCAATTTAAAGCCTTGAAATTGTGATGAGTCTCAAAGATTAATCAAATGGATGGAGGAAATGATTGGTTATATCTATATGTTGCTATAAATATGCATTTAAATTACTTTTGAAAGATATGATTGAGATTGATCGGATAGTATGATTGAGAGAGATTTGATTGTGATAGAGTTGACGAGTTGACAAGGTTGTAATGAGACTTGTCGATATGATTTGATTGAGTTGATTGGATTGAGTTTTATGAGCATTGAGTCTTGGGAGGAGTATCGAGCACCGAATTGGGTAAGAGTATAGTCCATAGTCGAACCCAATAACTATGTTGCCAAACGTAGGAGGGGATTGAACCATTAAAGTCGGATGCTTCCCCAAATTTATTGTCCTAACATTATAGGACTTGGTTGGATTGGATCCATGATTGGTTGATTCGTTAATACCCTGGCAAAGTATGAATAGACGCAACAACAACGTCGATTTGTTGTACTTTTACTGGCTCATAAGTGATGGTTGTCGGATAAGAGAAACTCCCAAATAGGTCTTGATAGTACTCTGAATCGTATTGAGTTGATTTGTATATGATTTGGTCCCTTCTAAACTATATTCTTGCTTAGACTTAGGACACTTGATTGAGTTGTTATTTCTCTTGAGTTGAGATTCTGAGTTGATTTGATTCTTCCTTGATGTTCATTTTATTCGGCTAATTTACATACTCGTACATTCCATGTACTGATGCTATTTGGCCTGCATTATTTTATGATGCAGATAAAGGTACTAGAGATCATGAACCAGCGCACCGTTGAAGATCCACACACTTCCAGCTAGTTGGTGAGTCCTCCTAGTTTCCGTAGGATGTTGAGTTTGCTGTATAGTTTTGTGTTGTTCCTGTATTTTGATCGTGGGTAGCCATGGGCTTGTCATTGGCACCTCCTAGATTGTTGATAGAGGCTTTATAGACCAGAGCATAGAAATGTTGGATTGTTCTTTTGAGTAGTTCCTCTGTAACTGTTTTGTTGGTTTGATAGTTATTTGGCCTTTGGCCCTAAATTATGACTAGTACTTCATTGATTGAGTCTTCTGCTGAGAGAATGTGTTTGTATAAATGTGTGACTGGACTAGGTGGTTTGCTTGGAAGCCAGAAATGGCTTTCGAGTGCCGGCCACGCCTAGGGTACCTTCCTAGGGCGTGATAATTGTGCTTGTCCTATGTTACACCTATGATAGTAGAGGTTATGTTAGATTTAGTATGATTTCCGCATTATAAGTTGTTATACTTAGATACACCTTATGTTTAGATTACTATTTTGAGACTTATCTTTTGCTTTTCGATTTGCTTGCATATGGTATTTATCTTAGAGTCGTGCTTATGTCAAGTGGCTTGTTTAGGGCCTCTCGGGATCGTATTCACCATGTCACATCTAGGAGGTAACTTGGGTCGTGATTGTTGGGTAGTTAATCATTCTTATGAACTAGACTATGGGATAGGATCATAGCATGAGATTTAGATGTTGGAAATTGTTGATTAAACTATTTCACATGTGTGGGGGCTTATTGTTGCTATTTTGCAAGTGTGGAGGCTTGTTTATATTATTTTGCCCTAGTAGGGGCTTATTTGTGTTGATTAGCTGGTGTGGGGGGCTCATGTGATATTATTATTCCCTTTGAGAGCATGTTTTCATGAGATTACCGATGAGAGGAGTTGGAGCTGACTATTCTATTGTGTTGACTTGAAATGCCTAAGTGAAGAGCTTGAGTTGATTTTTGTCACTACTTAAAATAAAATGAATGGATTTCAAAAGGTAAATATATGTTTCAAATGAATTCTTCCACTACTTTCGCTATATAAGGGCGTATATCATGATTTATCGAGTTTGTGAACATTGGATTCTTTTAGACTTATGTTGAACTAATTATGCCTCTGTGTTGTATGTATTGTAATGTATTCATCCTCATTCATCATATCATTGTTCATGGGAAGTTAAAAACTGTGGAAGTACTAGTTTGAGAAAGAAAATGAGACATCTTAGACACTTTAAATTGGTGGAACCGATGCTAGAATGAGACTTTTCAATATGCAGGTAGAAGTGTTTCATAGTTTATTCGTAAGATCTGATTGACTACTTTATACTCAGCCAGCTAATCCTACTGAGTACATGTGAATTGTACTCACCCCTACTTCTATTTTTATTATAATGCAGATTCTAGTCAGGGTGTTTCTCATGATGGCTTCTCATGACGGCTGATCGAATCTAGCTGACTGGGTCTATTTGAAGTCGTGGTGAGATCTTTATTTTCGAATCACCATTAAACTTCATCTATCATTGACAATATTTACTTTCTCTTCAAAGACTTGAGATGTATTTCAGATTCTGAAGATGTAGTAGATGCTCTTTATGCTTATGACATCAGGTTTTCGGAACTTCTTTGTTGTATCTTGGTTTCCTTTGTTTGTGTCCTAAGAGTCTTGTATGTATTTTATCTTCTTTTCCGTAAATTTTTAGATAATTTTTGAGTTGGATCATCTAGTTTACACACCAAGTTGGGTTTGGGGTGTGTGCCATTATGAACTTAATTTTAGGATTGTGATAGTTTGAGTCTCCGGAGCCTAGGCCACGAGGTACAAATTTGCTTTAGGATGCCTTAGAATAAGTTTGACTGATTCAGGATAGGCTTAGGTCAGCATAGAGTAGGCATAAGAATTATGCTGACCATAGGCGTCCGTCTTTCAGATTCTAAGTTTATGACCTATGTTCCTACGAGTATCGCCCATAAAAGGCGTTATGAGATAGAAAGGTGGGGAAAGCTTAGCCCTGTTGAATTAGTCCAGTTGAGATTCTTCGGACAATGGTGATGTCGCTTGTGATTTGGCCCTAACTCTTTCTTTTTTAGCCATTCATCTGGTTTTCCATATTTCTATGTTTCACTAGTATGTTCTTGAAGAGTCTCATGTACTCTAGTATTATTCAATTGAGTTAGATGACCGTTTGACCTTTGTGGAGGAGCTAGTTGCTATTTAATCACGAAAAGCAGGCGGTTTCATACTAGATCCATTCTTGTGGTTAGGATTCGGGGTAGGAATCATCTAGTCAAGGAGGCAAACTGGGAGATCGAGCAATAGATGTGATAGAAGTTTCCTCACTTGGTTGATCCTTCAGGTACTTCTTGACTCTTACTTTTGCAGATGGAAGTCCTTCTTAGTAGTGCATGTTTTAATGATCCGACATGTCATTTCTTTGTTATTGCCTTCTTTTTGTCATTTAGAGCATTCCGATAGAGACTCCATGTCATTTATAACTTGTTGAAACTTAAAGTTCGGTCACCGGGTCGTTCGTTTGGTTTTTATGCAAGTTTCTATGTTATGGAGTTTTTAAAACTTGAGCGGTTGAATTGGTTAAAACATTTAGGAAGACGACCTCAGAATGAAATTTTGATGGTTTTGTTAGCTCTGAATATCTAGTTTGGTTTATAAGGACCTTTCATGGAAATTTCAAGGTTATTGGGCTAATCTCGAGTCTTTTTGTGGAATTTGGATTAAAATGGAGTTTAGGTGTGGGACCTCAATTGGAATTTTTAATTGCTTCATTTAGTCTGGATTGTTGAATTTGGTGGGGTAGCATAGTTCGTTTGCTCGCATGAGGTTCTGAATTAATCCCGAGTACTTCATCGGAGATTTTGGACTTTGGGAAAACTAGTGGATGTGCATCAGTTGGTGTAGGCCCCAGTGCCTCATCATGTTTGTATGCCTAGCACCGCAATTATAGAAGCCAATAGGATTGGCCCCACATTCTCGAGCCAAGGGCTGTGTTCGCCAAGGCTTGATGTGACTGACCCCTTCCCTTCTTTGTGTTCACGGGGCACCCAACTGTTTTCATGAAGGGCAGGCCATTTTTTTTGCGTGATTGCGGGCATGGCTCCACATTCTCAAAGGCCTAGGCTGATTAGTCTCTGCGTTTGTGGGCTTTCCCCTCCGCATTCATGATGACAATTTGACTGGTCTTTTAAATAAAAGACTAGTCGTGATCAGTTCCGTCCCAAAGTGTTCAAAACATAATAAATCAACTTCTACAACTTCAAATGGGAGATTCTAGTTGTTATTTGTCCAGAAGGTTTGTGGATACGCGTTGGAGTCTCTGGGGATAGTTGAGTAGCACATATTTGAGGTAAAACTCATCTCAAAGGGGCTCTCTAGCTCTTTTCTTTGTGTTAAAGCGGTAAAGTTCTTGCATAAGTAGATTTCTATGCTTTTGAGCCTCGAAGTAGGTCCCATTTGGGAGATAAATGCATTTTATTATTTCAAACCTATTGATGGAGTCAATTTTGGGATTTCCAGCGTATGGCCTACATTTCTGTTTTTATCCCAATTTTTGTTCCATCTCCAATTATTGTGTTTTTGGTGTCAAAACATTTGTATTAATGTTGTGGTTATTATTTGGTTAGTATGGAAGCGTTTAGAATCTGTTCAAGAGGGGAAACAACTAGAATTGTGATTTTTGAGCTTGCTTGGTGGCTTTCCAGACTTTAGACTGAACCTTTAGTTGTACATTCATCTTGAATTTGGTGGTTTTGTAGATGAGAATGCATGCTTTGCCTAGAAATCATGTTTTAGGTCATTTTATCGAGTTTTGTAGTGTATTAGCATGTTGCATTCCCTCTATGGGATCATCCTTACCTTGCTGTCTTCTTTATACTTGTTTATGATTAGGAAGCTTATTATTGTCCTTATCTTAGGCATAGGCTATTGTTTCCTTAGACTTGCATTTTGGAGTCTATATGCCTTAGAGATTATCTAACGTTGCTTCAGATGGCTTAGCTCCGCTTAGATTGATGTAGAAGACTTGGATCTGATAGTGTGAGCCTTAGTTAGGACGTAACTCTACACATGTAACATTTCACCCATAACTCACCATTTGGTTCTTTGGCCCGGTGTTATCGATGGTGTTTTTGACTTCATTTGACTACTCGAGATTTGGATTTGATTCAAGCTTGGAGCGAGTCGATGGCACTTTAGAGTGGACTTGATCTATGGTGGGCTTATGATGATGATAGTTATATGGTATTTTAGTCCCTATCTCACTTATGGGATCCTTCCCTAGTTATTCATCATAGCAGATTAAAGTTCTGTGTCACGCCCCGGGAGGGTACCCTTGACGTGGCTGGCACTCGAAAGTAATTTCTGGCCTTCAAGCGAACCACTTGGTCCAGTCACACTTTCATTCAATCACATTCTATCGGCAGAAGACTCTATTATAGGACTACTATCCATAATTTAGGGTCAAAGGCCAAACAACTATCAAATCAATAATCAGCTAGAATAAAACTAGTCAAAAACAAACAAATCAACATTTCCACACTCTAGTCTATGAAGCCTCTATCAACAATCTAGGAGGTGCCAATGACAAGTCCATGGCTATAAAAAGTCAAAATAAGCGAAACAAATCAAAGCTGCAAGGTAGGTCTCGGTATCCTCTGGAAACTGGGAGGACTCACCAACTAGCTGGAAGTAAGTGGATCTTCAACGGTGCGCCAGTTGATGATCTCGAGTACCTGTCTCTGCATCATGAAATGATGCAAGCCAAATGACGTCAGTACATGGAATGTACGAGCATGTAAAATGGCCGAATAAAACAACCATCAAGAAGAATCAGATCAACTCGAAGTCTCAACTCAGAAGAAAGAATAACTCAATCAAGTGTCCTAAGCCTAAACATGAATATGGTTTAGACGGGACCAATCACATACCATTCAACCCAATCCGACTCAGAATACTATCAAGACCTATATGAGAGTTTCTCTTATCTGACAACCATCACTTATGAGCCAATGACAGTACAACAAACCGACGTTGTTACTGTGTCCATTCATACTTTGCCAGGGTATGAATGAATCAACCAATCATGGATCCAATCCAACCAAGTCTTATCAGGTCAGGACAATAATTTTGGGGAATCATCCGACTTTAACGGTTCAATCTTCTCCTATATTTGGCAACGTAGTTATTGGATTTGAGTTATTACTTACTCTTACCCAATTCGGTGCTTGATACTCCTCCCAAGACTCAATGCTCATAAAACTTCATCCAAATCAACTCAATCAAATCATATCGACAAGTCTCATTTGGAACCTTGTTAAATCATCAGTTCTATCACAATCAAACCTCCTCCAATCATACTATTCGATCAATCTCAATCGTATCTTTCAAGTGAAATTTAAGAATGCATTTATAACATCATACAATCCTATCCAATCATTCCTCTATTCATTTAGCAAATCTTTCCGGGACTCATCAAGACTCCAAGGTTCTAAGTCAACAATTTAGGGTAATCAACATATTTAAGAAAATTAACATATTCAAAGAAATTAACATAGTTAAGAAAATCAATAAAATATGTTTAACCACTCCTATCAATAAACTCATACCAACATATAGCACATCACTTTCTTAACTCCACAACATCAATATAACAAAATTAGGATAATAGATGTAAAGACTCATTTGGACATAAGCCTATCAAGAAACTCCATTTTTATGAACATTTAACCTCAAAAAAAGTGTAGGGCACATGGGTGGACTCAACCCATGTTTTGAGTAGCCTTACATACCTTGGTGAAGACTTTGAAGAAACCTTGATGTTAGGTCTTCAATGGAAGGCCTGAATCCTTGAAGTACTTGAAGGCAATCCTTGTTGGAGATGGATTTGGTAGAGAAGAGAGTGGATTTTCTAGGGCTTTTTGAGACAGGAATGGACTGAAAATAATGGTCCAAAACGTCCCAAGGCTAATGTATATATAATTTGGGGAAATGCCCAATTTGCCCTTTCTCCAAAAATCTGGAAAAATGGGCTAAAACACTCCTGGCGCTATAGTGTCATGTCGCACCACTGCAGCGCCAAGTCGAATATAGGCTTAAAACCTGCACATATGATAGTGGCGCGTCGTGCCAAGAACCAAATGACTGAGGTTGTTTTATGGCGCTATAGTGGCGCGTCGCGCCCTTACAGCACCAAGCTTAAATTTTTTGAGTTCTGGAAAATAGGCTTAAAAACCCTGCACATCCAATAGTGGCGCACCGTGCTAGGGACCAAACTATTGAGGCTTGTTCCTGGCGCTATAATGGCGCGTCGCGCTACTACGGCGCCAACCCCAGGTTTTCTGCAGTTATAGCCCAGGCCTGAAATTCTTGCAGTACTAGTTCGTCTTAGGATAGTCATAACTTTTGACTCCGAACTCCAAAAATTACAATCTTAGTGACGTTGGAAAGAAGTCTCGAAGACCTTTAATTTAATAAGTCATGGGCCACCCAGATCGCCATATTTCAAAAGATATGGTCGTTAGAAGTCGACACCTTATACGAACTCATTCTAAAACTTAGCTAAGACGAATTCTTTGGACTTAGCTTGGTCTTAGGGATCCTTTGTGACCCCACATCACCTCTAACACTCTTCAATTACTTGGGAACTCATCCTAACTCATGCATACACGTCACAATAGTCGATTTCGATCCTACACATACGCGAAGAAGGGTCTGAATCTTAGTGAAATTTTTTTGGGGGTGTTACATTATCTCCCCCTTAGAATCATTCATCCTCGAATGACGAGTAAACTAAGGATGGACTCGAGGTACAAATCACAATCAGAGCTCAGTCATTCAACCAATCATATTCTCAAATAAATTACTATCCAAACTCAAAATGCGCATACGAATTCAAATCAAGAAAATGGGCATTACCTTCAACATTCTTATCGATGGGAATGAATAGATGCGGATATTTAGCTATCATATCTTCTTCCGCTTCCCATGTGGCTTCCTCAACGAATTGATTTCTCCATAAGACTTTGACTGAGGCGATCTCCTTGTTTCTCAATTTGCGAATTTGGCGATCAAGAATTTGGATTGGAACCTCTTTATAGGACAAGCTATCCTTAACTCCAATACTATCAATGGGGACTACCAATGAGGGATCGCTCAAGAACTTCTTCAACATCGAGACGTGAAATACCGGATGAATGGCGGCTAGCTCTGAGGGTAACTCCAATTCATAAGTGATACCCCTTATCCTCCTCACAACCCGATAAGGACCAACGTATCGAGGACTAAGCTTTTCCTTCCTTCCAATCCTCATGACTCCCTTCATGGGTGACACTTTCAAGTACACCCAATCATCCACCTCAAACTCTAAGTCTCTTCTCACATCGGTGTAAGCTTTTTGGCGGCTTTGGGCTATTTTTAGCCTATATTGAATAACTCTCACCTTCTCCATAGCTTGGTGTACAAAATTGGGCCCAATCAACTCAACTTCACCAACTTTAAACCACCCAATTGGTGATCTACACCTCCTCCCATACAAAGCTTCATAAGGAGCCATTTGAATACTTGCATGATAACTATTATTATATGCAAATTCTATGAGAGGTAAGTGATCATCCCAATTTCCTTTGAAGTCAAGTACGTATGCTCTCAACATATCTTCCAATGTCTGGATGGTGCGCTCCGCTTGGCCATCTATCTGGGGATGAAAGGCCGTACTAAGATTCACCTTGGAACCCAGTCCCTTCTGAAAGGATCTCCAAAATTGGGAAGTGAATTGAGCTCATCTGTCTGAGATGATAGACAAAGGGACTCTATGCAACCTGACGATCTCCTAGATGTATAATTTTACATAATCTTCTGCGGTGTCAGTAGTCTTAACTGCCAAGAAGTGAGCCGATTTTATCATCCTATCCACAATCACCCAAATCTAATCATGTTGTTTTTGGGACCTCGGTAAACTTATAATAAAGTCTATATTGATCATCTCCCACCTTCATTATGGAATTTCTATGTTTTGAGCTAACCCACATGGCCTTTGATGCTCAATTTTAACCTGTTGGCAATTCCTGCACTTGGAAACAAATTTCGAGATATCTCTCTTCATTCCACTCCACCAATAAACTTCTCTCAAGTCATTATACATCTTTGTAGATCCAGGATGAATAGAGAATCTAGAACTATACGCTTCGGCCAAAATCCTTTCTTGCACATCATCAACATCTGGGATACATAATCTATTTTGGTACCTCAACACACCATCTCCCCCTTTGGTAAAAACCATCACCTCTTGTTTGTGAATAACTTCCTTCAATTGGAGAAGGACGGGATCTTGGTCTTGATTCTCTTTTACCTCTGCCACGAGTGAGGATGCAGACCCATCCTGAACATTAACTTCGCCTTAATTATTCTCTTCAAGCCGAACTCCCAATCGAGCTAGTCTATGCACCTCTTTAGCTAATTCTTTCCTCCCCTTCTCTATATGGGCAGTGATACCCATAAAAACAACCTTCTAAGAGCATCAACAACAATATTAGCTTTACCTAGATGGTAGAGGATGCTCATATCATAGTCTTTGAGTAGCTTGAGCTATCTCCTTTGTCTCAGGTTGAGTTCCTTCTGACTGAAGACGTATTGCAAACTCTTATGATCGGTGAACACATCAACATGCACTCCATACAAGTAGTGGCACCAAATTTAAGGGCAAATATCATAGCTGCCAGCTCAAGGTCATGAGTTGGGTAATTTCTCTCATGAATCTTAAGTTGTCTTGAAGCATAGGCTATCACCTTTCCCCTCTGCATCAACACACATCCCAAACCAACTCTAGATGTGTCACAATAGATCACAAAATCCTCTATTCCATCAGGCAAAGTTAGAATAGGAGCAGTGGTCAGTTTGACCTTCAATTTCTGGAAACTCTACTCGCAAGCATCGGACCATTAGAACTTAGCCTTCTTTTGGGTCAACTTGGTCAATGGTGATGATATGGATGAGAATCCCTCTACGAACCTTCGATAATAGCCAGCCAAACCCAAGAAACTTCTTATCTCTGTTGGGGATGTGGGTCTAGGCTAATTTTTCACTGCCTTAATCTTCTGAGCATCAACCTGAATACCATCTCCAGATATAATGTGGCCTAGAAAAGCCACTGATGCAAGTCAAAATTCACATTTGGAGAACTTTACATACAATACCTGGTCTTTCAAAGTTTGCAAGACGACTCTAAGATGATAGGCGTGCTCCTCATCATTCTTGGAGTAAACCAAAATATCATCAATGAATACAATCATAAACATATCAAGATATGACTTAAATACTCGGTTCATGAGATCCATAAAAGCTGCAGGGGCATTAGTCAACCCAAATGACATATCTAAGAATTCAAAATGGCCATAATGGGTCTAAAAAGCTATCTTGGGAATATCACACTCCCTCACCTTCAACTGATGGTAGACCGATCTTAGGTCTATCTTTGAGAAACAAGTGGCACCCTGAAGTTGATCAAATAAATCATCTATTCTGGGGAGAGGGTACTTATTCTTTATGGTGACCTTGTTTAGTTGCCTGTAATCAATACACATTCTAAGGGACCCATCTTTCTTTCGCATGAATAGGATGGGAGCACCCCATGGTAAGACACTCGGCCTAATGAATCCCTTATCTAACAAGTCCTTCAACTGTTCTTTTAACTCCTTCAACTCAGTAGGAGCCATTCTATATAGAGGGATAGATATAGGATGCGTACTAGGAAGGACATCGATCCCAAAGTCGATCTCCCTATTAGGAGGGACTCCAGGTAGATCTTCAGGAAAGACTTCAAGAAACTCATTGACAATCAGGACCGACTCAAGGGATGGAGACTCAATACAGTCATCTTTCACTCAAACGATGTGATAAATACACCCTTTTGAGATTATTTTTCTGGCCCTAAGGTAGGAAATAAATTTACTCTTAGGCACGATAGGACTACCCTTCCACTCTATGACAGCCTCATTCGGGAATTTGAACTTGACAATCTGAGTCCTACAATCAATAGAGGCATAACAGACATAAAGCCAGTCCATGCCAAGGATCACATCAAAATCGACCTTGTCCAACTCAACTAAGTCAGCCAAGGTGTCCCTGTGATGGATTGACATAGTGCAATCTCTATAGACTCTCTTAGTTAAGACAAAATCACCGACGGGAGTAGCTACACTGAAAGTCTCAAGAAGACATTTAGGAATTTTATTGAATTTACTAGCCACATAAGGAGTCACAAAAGATAGTGTGGCACCCGGATCCATCAAAACATAATAATCAAGAGAAGAAACTCGAATCATACCTGTCTCGATGTTTGGGGAGTTCTCCTGATCTTGGCGACTACCCATGGCATATAGACGGTTTGTACCTCCGCTCATACCTAATGTAGTGCTCCTCTGATTACCTCTAGCTGGTGGTGCAGTGGTAGAATACGGGGCCTTGTTTCCCCATGTTGGATAGTCCTTCTGAAAATGGTCCATTTGGCCACATTTATAATAACCAACCCTTCCCGCTCTGCACTCTCCCAAGTGGAGCTTACCGCACTTGCCGTATGGTGGCTTTCCTTTCAAACCTTGACCCACACTAGCCTGGGATTGAGAACCGTGGGACCTAAAATTCTGGTGACTCTGTCCCTGCCGATCATAGCTGTTATATGGCATAGGTGCACTTGCGGTGGACGAGGCATAGTTGGAAGACCTCTTCTGGAAGAAGGACATATTGCCCTTGTTCTGACTCTATTCATTCTCATGTCCCGCCGATTTTTCCTTCTTGCTCAGATGCTCCTCCCTGTCTTTCCTCTTGTCATCCTCCACTTGTTGAACATACACCATTAATCTTGAAATATCCATGTCGGAGATCAAGAATGCCGCTTTGCACTCTTTTTTTTACATGTCTTCCCAATCCGGAGACAAATTTCCTCATCTTCGACCTCATATCTGGGATTATCTCTGGAGCATATCTGGACAGTTGGATGAAGTTTAGACTATACTCCTTAACGGTCACACCCTCTTGTTTCAAATTCACAAACTCTTCTACCTTTGCTTCCCTCAATTCTCTCGGAAAGAAGTGGTCAAGAAAGGCTCCCTCAAATTCATCCCAAATAGCAGGCTTAGCATCTTCACCTCTACTTTGTTCCCACTGGTTATACCAGATGTTTGCAAAATTCTTGTGCTGATAAGACACCAACTCAACCCCCTCAATCTCTGTAGCATGCATAGCTTTCAGGATCTTCCACATCTCATCAATAAAATTCTGGGGGTCTTCATCAACCTTAGAACTCGTGAATGCAGGCGGATTCATTCTCAAAAAGTCTCTAATTCTTGTGGCAGTACATGGCTCTTGGGAACTAGAGCTAAGAGTTGGCGAACTCTGGTTACCAGTGCGGGCAGCCACTAATTGAGTGAGCATGGCAATTGATCCTCGAAAATCTGCCTCCGAGGTTGGTACAGGCGGAGTAGTAGACACTTGAGGTGCCTTAGCATACCTTACAGGTCGGCCCCTAGTCCTTGATGGGCGCATTTCTGATTGTGGAATCTCTGTGTTATCGGCATTCCTCTGGCTAGCAGTACGTTTATGAGGCATTTTTTGTAACGTATAAACGCATAAATTAGAAAAGGAAGTCTTACAGAGTTTAACTCTATCGCATAGCCTCCTGATTATAAGTGTGGTGCACAACACACCCATAAGCAAGACTCTAGTAGACACGGCTTCATAGACTCCCTATGACTCTTGAATTCTGTGCTCTGATATCATGTTTGTCATGCCCCAGGAGGGTACCCTAGACGTGGCTGACACTCGAAAGTTATTTTTGCCCTTCAAGCGAACCACTTGGTCCAGTCACACTTTCATTTAATCAGATTCTATCGGCGGAAGACTCTATTATAGGACTACTATCCATAATTTAGGGTCAAAGGCCAAACAACTATCAAATCAATAATCAGCTAGAATAAAACTAGTCAAAAACAAACAAATCAACATTTCCACACTCTAGTCTATGAAGCCTCTATCAACAATCTAGGAGGTGCCAATGACAAGTCCATGGCTACAAAAAGTCAAAATAAGGGAAACAAATCAAAGCTGCAAGATAAGTCTCGATATCCTCTAGAAACTAGGAGGACTCACCAACTAGCTGGAAGTAAGTGGATCTTCAATGGTGCATCGGTTGATGATCTCGAGTACCTGTTTCTGCATTATGAAATGATGCAGGCCAAATGGTGTCACTACATGAAATGTATGAGTATGTAAAATGGACGAATAAAACAACCATCAAGAAGAATCAGATCAACTCGGAGTCTCAACTCAGAAGAAAGAAAAACTCAATCAAGTTTCCTAAGCCTAAACATGAATATAGTTTAGACGGGACCAATCATATACCATTCAACCCAATCTGACTCAGAATACTATCAAGACCTATATGGGAGTTTTTCTTATCCAACAACCATCACTTATGAGCCAATGACAGTACAACAAACCGACGTTATTGCCACGTCCATTCATACTTTGCCAGGGTATGAATGAATCAACAATCATGGATCCAATCTAACCAAGTCCTATCATGTCAGGACTATAATTTTGGGGAAGCATCCAACTTTAACGGTTCAATCCCCTTCTACATTTGGTAACGTAGTTATTGGATTTGAGTTATTACTTACTCTTACCCAATTCGGTGCTCGATACTCCTCCCAAGACTCAATGCTCATAAAACTCCATCCAAATCAACTCAACCAAATCATATCGACAAGTCTCATTTGGAACCTTGTCAAATCATCAATTCTATCACAATCAAACCTCCTCCAATCATACTATTCGATCAATCTCAATCGTATCTTTCAAGTGAAATTTAAGAATGCATTTATAACATCATACAATACTATCCAATCATTCCTCTATTCATTTAGCAAATCTTTCCGGGACTCATCAAGACTCCAAGGTTCTAAGTCAACAATTTAGGGTAATCAACATATTTAAGAAAATTAACATATTCAAAGAAATCAACATAGTTAAGAAAATCAATAAAATATGTTCAACCACTCTTATCAATCAACTCATACCAATATATAGCACATCACTTTCTTAACTCCACAACATCAACATAACAAAATTAGGATAATAGATGTAAAGACTCATTTGGACATAAGCCTATCAAGAAACTCCATTTTTATGAACATTTAACCTCAAAAAAAAGTGTAGGGCACATGGGTGGAATCAACCCATGTTTTGAGTAGCCTTACATACCTTGGTGAAGACTTTGAAGAAACCTTGATGTTAGGTCTTCAATGGAAGGCTTGAATCCTTGAAGTCCTTGAAGGCAATCCTTGTTGGAGATGGATTTGGCAGAGAAGAGAGTGGATTTTCTAGGGCTTTTAGAGAGAGGAATAGACTGAAAATAATGGTCCAAAACATCCCAAGGCTAATGTATATATAATTTGGGGAAATGCCCAATTTGCCCTTTCTCCAAAAATCTGGAAAAATGAGCTAAAACACTCTTGGCGCTATAGTGGCGCATCGCGCCACTACAGCGCCAAGTTGAATATAGGCTTAAAACCTACACATCTGATAGTGGTGCGTTGTGCCAAGAACCAAACTACTGAGGCTGTTTTATGGCGCTATAGTGGCGCGTCGCACCCTTACAGCGCCAAGCTTAAATTTTTTGAGTTCTGGAAAATAGGCTTAAAAACCCTACACATCCAATAGTGGCATGCCGCGCTAGGGACCAAACTATTGAGGCTTGTTCCTGGCGCTATAATGGCGCGTCACGCTACTGCGGTGCCAAGCCCAGGTTTTCTGCAGTTATAGCCCAAGCCTGAAATTCTTGCAGTACTAGTTCGTCTTAGGATAGTCATAACCTTTGACTCCGAACTCCAAAAATTATAATCTTGGCGGCGTTGGAAAGAAGACTCGAAGACCGTTAATTTTATAGGTCATGGTCCATCTATATCGCCATATTTCAAAAGATATGGCCATTAGAAGTCGACCCCTTATACGAACTCATTCTAAAACTTAGCCAAGACGAATTGTTTGGACTTAGCTTGGTCTTAGGGATCCTTTCTAACCCCACATCACCTTTAACACTCTTCAATTACTTAGGAACTCATCCTAACTCATGTATACACTTCACAATAGTCGAGTTCAATCCTACACATACGCGAAGAAGGGTCCGAATCTTAGTGAGAAATTTTGGGGGGTGTTACATTCTGGTCCCTATCTCACTTCTGGGATCCTTCCTTGGCTTCTTATTACCGCAGATTCAAGGTTTGGTCACTATCTCACTTATGGGATCCTTCCCTAGTTGCTTATCATCACAAATTCAAGGTATGGTCTTTATTATTATTATCGTCATAGATTCAAATTTTGGTTACATGATCTTAGCAACAGTTCAAATTTTGGGTACTTTCTCCTCTGCTGATTTGAGACTTGATGTCTTGGTTCTAATGGATACTTAGGGTTATACTCACTGGTTCTTTTTCACAAACAGATTTAGCTCTTCTATACTCATCGGGCTTATGGGGGTCCACTTGGATTTTCACTTTATATTGCGCACGAGTGTACCTTTTAGGCTTATGGGATCTAGTTAGGTTATAGGTAGCTTCATATCTTTCATTTCCTCTCTTCCATATTCTCGTGTGCATTCCAGTTAGATTTTTATTAGTATTCTGCTAGGATGACCTCCCTTGGTGTTACCTTCTCACTTTTCATTATTGTCTTTACTTTCTAAGCTCAGTCTGCTTATGATTACTACTGGGTCCATTCTGTCTTTGTACTCATAATAGACTCTGCATCTGTTTTCATGATGCACTAGTTATCAGCGTTGATATCGAGCCAGTTACAGCCATATTCAGAGGCGAGGACGTGATCTTTGATGTCTTGGATCATTCTGTCTCTCTGTGATTTTAGATTGACTAGTCTTTTGTTTTTTGAGACAAGCCTATATGTTTTTAGTATAATTTTTGGGCCTGTGCTCTTTTGTAGTAGCTTAGTACATTTGACTACTAGGTTCCTGGTTGGATCTATCTTTATTTGTATATGTCTTCCGCTATGGTTCCTTAAATTATTGTTGTATCTTCCATTAACTGTTGTTTCTACCTGATATGCCCGTTACTAGTCATTTTGGGATATGGATTAGCTTAGCTACTGATGGATTAAATAGGTGCTACCATGACTCAAAATTTTGGATCGTGATAAAAACTCTATTTTTTAGCCTTTGAAATTTGTAGAATCTTTAATTTACTTATTCATTCAAGTTATTGTATTTTCATAGAGAATCATTGCAATGTTTGGTCGAATTTTTATTTAAAATAATCATCGTCGAATGATGGCGTGACTTTTATATCATCAAAAATTACAAAGTTTAGGGGAGCCTAAGCTCGACCCTTTGTTCCAGTTTGTAATCAATGTCTACTCACAAATATAAAGCACAAACAGAAATTATACAAATTTTGAATAAATATACAAGTCCAACATAATAGGCAAAAATAATAGTTTGGCATCTCAACTGGACCATTTCTTTATGTCGAAGAGCCTCCAATTGAATAAAATAATTTTGCTTTACTTATTAGGATCTCTATAGAAATTTGAGCACATAAAGAAAAAGTTAATGAAAATAGTAATATAATTAAAGCCAAACAAAATTGTCTCATTCTGTTAAGAAAATCTATTTACTCAACCATCTTTTTAGGGAAATATGGAAGTTGGACACCCCAAATAAGATCAAGTGTTTTCTTTGGTTGTGTGCTCACAAACGTTTATCTATATGACTACACCTTTTATGTTTGCTTCAAACCCACTTGAAACTGATAAATTAGGATATGCTTTTATATGAGTCATTTGGAAAAACAGTAACTATCCTTTGGACAATTTGGGATAATAATAGTACATTCTTTTATAATGATGCATATATATAATATTTTCTTTTACAACAAAAACAAAAAAGGAATGAATATGAGATGATTTACAAATAGTGAGAATACGAATGAAAAATAGCATAACGGAGGACAAGATTACACAATATATTTTAAATACTACACGAGCAAACTTGAACCTAATTTCCTATTCGTATAAATATATTTTATAGTTTTTAGTCACTGACAAGATATAAGACAAAAAGTTAGTCATAAATAACACAAATTATTCTAATTTATTCAGAAGATAAGAATCTCTCACTAGATCATAATTTTGGTAGGTCAATTAACTTTTTTCTCTCTTAGGAGAACAAAATATATATATATATATATATATTATCAATATATATCACAATCTAGAACTTTTTATTTTTTCTGTTCTTAGTCCTATATACATTTTTCGACTTACAAAATAGACCCTATTCATATATATTTTTCAAGTCATGAAGTTTTCCCTTATATATACTAGTTTTCCTCCATGTTGAACCCTAGAGCTAGCCTACATAAACACCATATGATTAACAAAGGTTTAATCCATCATATAGAGATGGCTAGAATTACATATAAGATCTATCTTTGCATAAGAAGAGATATCTAGGTTGCAGACAAAGGGGATCCAGGCCACTTTGTGAAAATTTTCAATTTTAGATAACACGACTTGGGGTTGTGGTAGATTTGCTTCCGCTAATAAGGAGAAGATTATAAGTCTCCTAAATTAATATTTTATAAGTGAAATACTACATATATCGTTGAATGTTGAAGTATTATCTCACATTAGTCTTCGCTTCTTCTTTGACTTATATTTTTTCTCTAAATCTCCCCTTTTGTTTCATTGACTTATCAATGACTAGTTAGATCTTCTAATTCTGTAAATGATAATTGTTTCATTGAATGCTCCTCAGTGCACCATACTGTCATGATCCGCCACTTTATCATGAAGACGGGGGAAAGATCTAGAGTCTTGGAGAGGTTAATAGAAGTCTCTAGAATGTCCAAGAGAATTCTTGAAAAGACTTGGAGAAATCTAGAATCTTGTAGATTAGTCTTGGAAGACCTAGATTTCTCTAGAGTGTGTAGAGATTTCTAAAGAGGGACTTTTTTATAAATATGAGAGGACTTGTATAGTAATTTTTATTTACACTCAAGCCCCTTAGGAGTAGTATAAATAGATGGGGCATTCATTTGTAATACAAAGCCTTCTTCATAAAAGCTCTCTTGTCTTTCTTACAATCTAGCGTCCCCTTAGCGATTTAGTCTTAAAGGCTTACTTGAGCTTGCAAGATCATGAAAGATTCGTGAGTAAGTTGTCAAGTGCCGCAAGGAGGTCTTAGTTGAAGTCTAAGTCCATGACAATGTGGTATCAAAGCCAGGTTCTACTAAGGGATATGGAAAGTGAGGGAGACATCAATGCCACTACTGCCACCAATGTCAGGCAAGATGTTGGAAAGAAGCATCGTAAGGGAAAGAAAAACTCTAAGAGAAATGAGGAGGTTCCGCTTGAGCCTACACTAAGCAAAGCCCTAATATCCTACTCACCCTCGGCCACTATGGTGAGTGACGATGAGCGAAGCGAGGAGCCTGTGGACGTCACGCCCGGTATAGAGTGGATCGCAAGGGTGGATACTGCCCGGCAGGCCGTAGAGATATTGGGAAAGCACTTGAACAAGTTCGATGACAAGTTCAAGTCTCTAGAGGAGTTCACCTTTGAAGAGAATGACAATATCTAGAAGGAGTTGGAGGTGCACAAAGTGGCCGAGTATGAGATGAAGGAGACAATCATTTTCTTAAAGTGTCATCTCATGGAAACATTGGGCACGATAGAGACCATAAAGGACAAGATGGCAGCACTCAAGGGAGATGTGGAAGCAGGAAGATGCGTGACGTCTAGCGCGAATAGGGAGGCCAATATTGAGGCTCCCAAGCCACCTATGTTTAAAGGTGCCTGTGATGCAAAAGAGGTGGAGAACTTCTTTTGGTACTTGGAGAATTACTTCAAGTGTAACAAAGTGAAGAATGATGAGACGAGGATCAACACAACCATGTTATATCTCTCGGAGATGGCCATGTTGTGGTGGAAGTGCAAGAAGACTGAGATCGGGAAGGGTCTATGCACAATCAACACCTGGGAGCAGTTTTGGGATGAGTTTAAGAAGGCATTTTTCCCCAACAATATCATCTATGAGGACAAATGCAAGTTTCGGAAATTGAAGCAAGCGGGTAGTATACGGGCCTATGTGAAGGAGTTCACTACTCTCACGCTTCAGATTCCCAACCTCACAGATGACAGGATGTTGTTTCACTTCATGGATGGGCTACAAAATTAGGCCAAGATAGAGTGGGAATGCCGACAAGTCAGGACTATTGATGAAGCCATCATACAAGCCGAAGCTTTGACAGACTTCAGGTATGATAAGCATGACCGAGAAACAGACTTCAGGCATGATAAGCATGACCAAGAAAGAGGAGATGAGATGATAGGTAGTCATGACCAAGGTGGGGGGAGGTTGTGAAGAGAAACAACCATATCCCAAAAACCATTATAACCTTAAGTTTGATGGTAAGAAGGTTGGACGATGAAGCGATGCCAACAGAAAGGCATAGACTGTGAAGGGGAATGGATGCTACATATGTGGATGGCTACATGTCTATGCAAGGTGTACTGAACTAAAGAACCTTGGTGCAATCCTACGGGAATGGAAGGAGAAAGATGTACATGGGCAAGAGCAAGGTTTACACATGATGCAATTGGGCCTGATTGGACTATGAGGAGTTATTGCAAAGCAATCAGGAAAGATGAAGGAGTACGATGTACAATATATAGACATCATGATCAATGGATGACCCGCTTGTGCATAGGTTGACACAGGTGCAAAGGCCAACATAATGACCAAGTCAGCAGCTATAAAGTTGGGGCTAAGTTACAGTCGAAGTGACGCCCGCCTCAGAATGGTTAATGCACCCCTGACACCGGTGTGTGGAGACGCTCAAGGAGTAGACATCACATTGGGCAAGTGGCGAGGTAAGACCAACTTTACCGTCGCTCCCTTAGATATCTTTGATATCATCCTTGGGCATGAGTTCTTCTAGTGATGCCACATGGTGATCGATCCCTACCTCCAACAACTCGTGGTTATGGAGCAAGAAGGATCGTGTATGGTACCCCTAGTCAAGGTGCCGAAGACGGAAGGAACAACCCAACTTTCAGCTCTGCAGCTTGAGAAAGGCCTAGAGGTGGGAGTATCGACATTCATAGACACCATTGCTAGTTTGAGTGAAGATAATGGTGCTAGAGAGGCATTGCCACCTTGAATGAAGAAGGGTGTTATGCCAAAGAAGTTGCCAAGACACTTGCCTCTAAAGTGCCAAGAAGAACGAAGGCCGGTGTTGACTGAACCAAGCAGGAATAGGGACAACAGGACACTGCTATTTTCCTCGTCCACTAGAAGGGACAATCTTTGGAAAAGGCTACATAAGAATGGCATGAAGACTTGTGGCAGTTTTAAGACTAAGTCCAGAGGCTTTTGTAGTAGCAGTGCGCTGAGGTCGTCGCCACATCAGGCGGGAGAGAGTGTCATGACCCTCCACTTGATCATGAAGATGGGGGAAAGATCTAAAGTCTTGGAGAGGTTAATAAAAGGCTCTAGAATGTCCAAGAGAATTCTTGAAAAGACTTGGAGAAATCTAGAATCTTGTAGATTAGTATTGGAAGACATAGATTTCTCTAGAGTATGTAGAGATTTCTAGAGAGGGACTTATTTATAAATATGGGAGGAATTGTATAGTAATTTTTATTTACACTCAAGCCCCTCAAGAGTAGTATAAATAGAGGGGGCATTTATTTGTAACAAACTATCCAGAAATCAAGCATTCTTCCAAGTAATACAAAGCCTTCTTCATAAAAGCTCTCTTGTCTTTCTTACAATCTAGCGTTCCCTTAGCGATCTAATCTTAAAGGCTTATTTGAGCTTGCAAGATCATGAAAGATTCGGGAGTAAGTTGTCAAGTGCCGCACGAAGGTCTTAATTGAAAAGTCCGTGACAATACGCTCTGAAATAATTTTCGCCAACACTGGAAGGTCCATAATAAATCACAGTGGCCATATTTTCATTAGGGTATGTAACATAGATTAGATTTACATAAACATCTATTCATGAGTGTGTATATATATACACACCAAATGTTAGGATCAAGCGCTTACCATTATGCCAATATAGTTGATAACAAAGGCACAATTTTATTTCTTAACTAACTCCACTATGCAACCGTCATGTCCTATCATGACTCCAACCTGGGCCAGCCTAGCCCCTCGTGGGCCTTGACATAGGTAGGATATTGGCATTACCCAACAATCCTCCTCTCAACACTTGCTTCATGCAGCATGTTACTCTTGGGAATCAAACCCATAACCTTGGCTCTGATATCACTTGTTAGGATCAAACACTTACCATTATGCCTAAAACTAAAGCTATAGCTTATATATTTTGGCATAATAGTAAGCGCTTGATCCTAACAAGTGGTATATATATATATATATATATATATATATATATATATATATATGTTCTTTTGCAAGTGCATTTCATAGTGTGGTAAAAATAAATTACACTTCTTTGATTGCACACTAAGAATAGTTTTATCTAATTATATAGTTGACATTTTACGTTGTGGTGGGCCATATATAATCCCTCGAATGATTACTGAAAGTGTTGTGGTGGGCCATATATAATTCCTTCAATGATTACTGAAAGTATTGTGTTCAACTATTTTAGAATGAATTTTTTTTGATAGACGGGGTTATCTCCTTTAAAGGGTCTTATATGACACAAATTTAACCATAATCTCAAGTACTGACAACCAAGTGAGAAACAAAAAAAATGTTTTTTGTAAACTCTTTTTTTGAGAGATTCTCTAGATCTGCTTATGTCAATTTTAGGTAACCTTTTCACAAATATATACAACGCAATTATAGTCATTAAGAATATTATTTATGGAAAATGGGCTTTCTATTCATGGTTGTGTAAACTGTAAAGTAAGATGGAGAATGGTGAACATTGATTAATGTCATGAAAATTCTTCATTAGATTTATTGATTGAAATTTGAATTTAAAATTATATTGTTACTTCAATTATATTATATGTTTGAAGGAAGATGAGAATACCTAGTGAAGGAAAATTCATGGTGATATTTTGGAGCACAACATACCGAAAGAAGAAGTAAGTGAGTTTACCTCAGATTTGATTCAAGATAAACTCAATTAATACCTCTTCTTTCCGCATGTTCATAGAATATTCTCATTCTCCTTCAAGTATATAATATCATCTAAGTAGTAATATTGAAACTATATCATATAAATTAAAATAAACAACTATTTATTACTTTCATTGTTTCAATTCATATGACACTATTTTTTTATAGTATGTTCTTGTTATCATATCTCTATATTTGGAAATCAATTTAGCTTTTAACTAGCCAAAGCATATAACATTATAGTAAGATTTTTATGTTATGGTGAAACGGCTATGGCCTATCACCCCTATTGGCACGAACCAAAATTACGGGTCATGATAGCACCTACTATAATCCACCAGTAGGTAAGCCTATCTTAGCCCAGAATGGGAGTAACAGGCTTAGGGAATGTAAGTACCCACTTTAAGGGGAAAATATCAAGTAAAGACATAGCATCAGAAAGAATACGAAAAAATAAGGCATATGTATATATATATGCCTTATTCTTTAACTGGTAGGCATCAATATAGAAATTCTGCAAAAGACCGAGTATAGGACTAGACTATCACAGCTTGATTTATCAAGTCATGATAGCACCTACCATAACCTACTAGTAGGTAAGACAGTCAATATCCCAGAACGACATACTAGAACGACAAGTAACCTGATTGGACAGAAAAGACAAATAACAAGAGATACCCTTAATGATTTAAAGAACACATTGTAAAATAAGAACAAAACCCAATATATACAATCCAAAACTATATCCAATCCCAAAGCCTAGTAGTCAGATGTACAAAGCTATCAAAAAGAGTACAAGTCCCAAAAGTGCACCAAAAACAAATACAGACTTGACGCAAAAGCAAAAGACTAGTCAAAGCTAAATCAGAAAGAGACTGGATGATCTAGGAAGCCATAAGCTCACCCTTAAACTCCGAATAACCTACAGTTGGCTCAAACTCAATGTCACGACCCCAATACACCGTGACTGGCACCCACAATACTTATTCCAATGGGAGAGTCATTCTAATAGCCCAACAATAATAATCGCAATAAGTACACAAGCTTAAAGATGCGGAAGCAGGTTTAAATCAATGACGAGTATTGAGTTCCCATAAACTCAGAAAACTAACTAGTTATAACCTTTATTGTGCAGAATTAAACACCCCTAGGAACTGGAAGTCATCCTACCAAAACTCTAAACTAACAAGTCTAGAACACGAGTACAACTCCAAATAGAAACCAGTAATAAATAGAAATATTGTCTGAACACCTAAGTCCTAGAAAAGAAAAGGACTAGAATAACGATAGAGTCTATGGCAGCTCGAAGGAATAGATCACCCTAGAAATCGAAGAAACCATCAATCCTCTAGACTATATCTCTCCGCAACGGCTGACTATGACCTGTACACAACAAAAAGGTAGAGAAAGTGTAGTATCAGTACATAAAGACAATAGTGTACTAGTAGGATCACACAGTTATCCAGTAAGAGGATCATAGATAAGTAAATTCAATGCAATAGGCATATACATATACGGAATAAGTCAACAACATCTCAATATCACAACTCAATGTCTTCCACATGCTATAATTTTACATAAGGATTCTGTAAAGGGACCTACAAACAATCAACTTTATGTCAAAACATGACACCCGATCCAAATACGTATCAAAATATGAAACCCAATCCAAAATATATGTCGGAACATGACACTTGATCCCAAAATATGACAATCACAAGAACATTCAATGTTTATAATATTTATCCACCAAAAATAGATTCATCACAATAATAGGACAGCATGTGATCATTTCATACATAATCTAGAATGTTTCCCTATTCATATACATACATGCATAGGATGATGCAATTTAACAAGTATATGAAATACATATGGGAAACTAGACCATCATCTACCTAAAATTCAAGTTTTCACAACCTTACAATGCAAGATTCGTCCCTTTTCAGGTTTGTTCTTCTCATTCTTGGTCTAGAAACATTAAATACATATCAAGGGTCAATACAATTGCCTAACTATCAAGAAATATAACACAATTTCATTTCCTGGGCCAAATCCATGATCCTAACCTTAACCTAGGGCTATTTCCCATCATATATTTTTTGTTCAAACCCTCCCCCGATGATTATCACCCATACTTCTAGTTTCAAAGTATCAAAGTATGAATTTTAGCATTAAAAATCTTACCTTAAGCGTGGAAATCCATGGAAAATTAATGAAAATTATTGTAGGCTGCCTCTTGGTTTAGAAATTGATTGTTGCAGAAAAGATCATTTCTGGTCTTTTTCATGATTTAATTCCTGAATTTCTCTAGCCAGGGGCCGCTTAAGGGCCCCTAAATAAACATCATCTTCTGGCTCAATGCATCTGCTACCATGTTAGCCTTGCTTGGATGGTACTAAATAGTGACATCATAGTTCTTAAGCAACTCCATGCACCTTCTCTGTCTCAAATTCAAGTCCTTCTGGGTGAACACCTCACACTTGACATCATACAAATAAGGACTCTAGATTTTTAGTGCAAACACTACTACTTCCAACTACAATTCATGTGTCGGGTAGTTCCTCTCATGTACCTTCAATTATCGCGAAGCATATGCTACAACATTCTTATCATGCATCAATACAGCACCCAAACTGGAATGTGATGCATCACAATAAACACTGAAATCTTTACCTTTGACCGGCAGGGTCAAAATTAGTGTTATGGTTAGGAGATTTTTGAGCTTTTGGAATCTCTCTTCACATTTGTCAGTCCACTCGAATGGTACTTCCTTTTTAGTCAACTTGGTCAAGTGGGTAGCAATAAAAGTAAAGTTTTTCATGAACCGGCAATAGTAACTAGCCAGTCCCATAAAACTTCTAACCTTTGTCACAAAACTAGGCCTAGCCCAATTTTTAATTGACTCAATATTTTGTGGGTCCACCATTACTCTTTATTTTGAAACAACATGGAATAATAAGGCAACTGAAGGCAGCCAAAATTCAAACTTAGACAATCTCGCATATAACCTTTGTCTTTCAAAAACTCTAAAAACAATTCGAAGATGATCTGCGTGTTCCTATTCACTCTTTGAATACACCAATATATCATCTATAAACACTATCACAAAAAAATCCAGGAACTATTTGAACACCCCATTCATCAAACTAATGAAGGCTACAGGTGTATTAGTTAATCCAAATGACATTACTAAAAATTTATAGTGCCCATACCTGGTCTTAAAAGTTGTTTTGGGCACATCCTCAGGTCTAATTTTCAACTAATAATACCCAGACCTGAGATCAATCCTTTAGAGACTAAAGAACCTTGTAACTGGTCAAACAAGTCATCAATATGAGGCAAAGGGTATTTATTTCTGATGGTGACCTTATTCAACTATTGGTAGTCAATGCACATTCTCATACTACCATTTTTTTTCTTGACAAACAACACTGGAGCACCCTAAGGGAAAGCACTAGGATGAATAAACCCCTTATCAAGAAGATCTTAAATCTGAGCTTTAAGCTCTCTCAAATCTATCGGAGCCCTACGGTAGGGAGGAATGAAAATTAGACAAGTACCCGACTCTAAATCAATATAGAAGTCTATGTCTCGGTCAGGTGGCATACCAGGAAAGTCTAAAGGGAAAACCTCTGAAAATTCACACACTACTGAAATAGACTGAATAGAAGGAGAATCTACCTCTACATTCTGGATATGGGCTAAATAGGCCAAACAACCCTGCCCCACCATTTTGCTAGCCTGGAGAAAGGATATGACCTTAGCTGGATTAGGCTTGTACACCATTTCCCACTCTAACCTATCTCTCCTCGAGATCTCTAGAGCCATAGTCTTTGCATTGAAATTAAGTACAACAAAGGAAAGAAATAACTAAGTCATGCCTAAGATCATATCAAAATATGTCTTGTCTAGGATCACTAAGTCAACCCAAGTCTGGTATCCCATAAACACAACAGAACAAGAATGATACACATGAGTGACAATGATTAGCTCTCTAACAGTGGTAAAAACATGAACATGGGCATCCAATATATCACATAGTGCATTAAAACCCAAGGCATATCTTATAAATACATAGAATAAGTGGAACCCGAATCAAATAAAATAATAACCATCCGGTCACAGATAAGAATAGTACCTGTGACAACTGCGTCAGATGCCTCTGCCTCAATCTTGCCTGGAAATGCATAAAAATGAGCCCGGTCATCCTGACAGGCCACTTCTCTGCTTGGATGGGCTTCTCCCTGACTTGCACTCTTAGGCGTTTTAGCCAAATCCTTGGCTTGCCCATCCTTCCTCATACCTTTAACTTTCTTAACAAAATTTGTGACCTCATTGAAGCTCCTATCAGACAAAGTCATATGAACAGAAAATACATGCAACTCGGGGTCCAATCCCTTTACGAACAACCTGATCCTCTCCTCCTCAATAGTGACCAACAGAGTAGCGTACCTGGAAAGTGCATGAAATTTGGCCTTATAAGCAGCCATTGATAATCTTCCCTGCTAAAGGGCCATAAACTCATCCTTCTTCCTATCCCTCAGGGTGCGGGGCACATACTTCTCTAAAAATAGAGCATGGAACTGAGCCTAAGTGAGTGGGGGAAACACAGGTGAACGACACTCTATATAGGCCCTCCACTACTCCTTGGCCTCTCCCTGCAGCTAGAAAGTCACAAACTCCACTCTATACTGATATACTATGCCCATCTTGTGTAGCCTCTTATAGCAATCAACAATAAAGTTGTAGGCATCCTCATTTTTTGTACCATAGAAAACTGGAGGTTTGAGCTTGAGGAACTTGGTGAGCATGTCATGCTCAGTACCAGTTATCACAAGATCCATTAATGGCCTGAAGAATGCCTGTTTGCCCATCACTTCATCTATTAGCTGATCTGTAGCAGCAAATGAATGGTAAACAAGAGTTAGTGCTACGAGCATGGAGGGGATGGTGCCTGTGCCAGCTAGACCACTCAGGAATACCATGATCTGCTGGGCCAAGATTGGATTTAGAGAGAGGATACCAGCAGCCTCAGTTTGGGTACCCTTCTCTTATTTTGTCCTGCTTTTATTCCTCTCCATCTTTTACCTCCCCCTCAAAATCATTTTGGGGAGCCGAAGGGGCCTCACCTGCCAACACCTTCTCAATAGGGACCTCTACTTTGGCAGGTGCTTCCCTCCCTTTTCCCCTACCTTGCCTACCTCTCCTGCCTCTCCCTCTGCCATGCCCTTGAACTGCTGGTTCTTCTTTGGGCTTAACTAGAGCTACTGGCCTGACACCATTGTAATATATGTTAACCATCTACGTACAAGAGAGTGAAAGCGATTAGATTCCAATTTGGATCACTAGATACCAATTGGAATCAAGTTACAACACGAAGGAAGGAAGATAGTGAAACTTTTCCTAAATTCCTATAGCCTCTTGAAGAAAAGTACAGACATCTCCGTACAATTTCGCAAGATTGTACTAGACTCATTTTGGTACGATAGGATCAATGAATCTAGGCTCTAATACCAAATTTGTCACGACCCCAACCCACCGTGACTAGCACCCACAATACTTATTCTAGTGGGAGAGCCATTGTACCAAAACTCGAAACTAACAAGTCTACAACAAGAGTACAACTCTAAATAAAAACACGTAATAAATAGAAATATTGTCTGAACACTAAGTACTACAAAAGAAAAGGACTAGAATAACAATAGAGTCCATGACAACCTAAAGAAAAAGCTCACCCTTGAACTCAAAGACACGATCACTGCTCTAGATGAGGTATCTCCACAACAGGCTGAATATTCCCTATACTCAATAAAAATGTAAAGTAAGTGTAGTATCAGTACATAAAGACAATGGTGTACTAGTAGGATCATGCGATTATCCAGTAAGTGGATCATACATAAGTAAATGCAACGAAATAGGTATATACATATACATAATAAGTCAACAACATCTCAATATCAAAACTCATTGTCTTCCATATGTTATAATATCACACAACTCTAAAAGGACCTACAAACAATCAACTTTGTGTCCAAATATGACACCCGATCCAAATACGTATTAGAACATGACACCTCATCCAAATTATGTGTCAGAATATGACACCCGATCCAAATTATGTGTCGGAACGTGATATCCAATCCCAAGATATCATAATCACAAGAACATTTAATGTTTATAATATTTATACCTCTAAGAACAGGTTTATCACAATAACATGCCAGCATGTGATCATTTCACACATAATTTAGTATGTTTCCCTATTCATATACACACATACATATCATAAAGTAATTTAACAAATATATAAAATACATACAGAAAACTAGACCATTACTTACCTCAAATTCAAACTTTCACAACCTTACAATGCAAGAGCCTTCCCTTTTTAGGTTCGTTCTTATTGTTCTTGGTCTAGAAACATTAAATATACATCAAGGACTAATACAATGGCCTAACTATCAAGAAATATAACACAATTTCATTTCCTAGGCCAAACCCATTATCTTAACCTTACCCTAAGGCTATTTCCCACCATAGATTTTTAGTTCAAACCCTCCCTCAATGATTATCACCCATACTTCTAGTTTCTAAGAATCAAAGTATGAATCTAGAGAGTAAAAATCTTACCTTAAGCGAGGAAATCTTTGGAAAATAAATGAAAATTTCCCTAGGTTGCCTCTTGGGGTTTTAGAAACTGATCATTGCAGAAAAGACCATTTTTGGTCTTTTTCACGATTTAAGTCGCAACTGTCCCGCTTTGGCAGCCCAGCTCTGGCGGGATATATGGAAACAATGATCTTGGAGTTTGTGCTCCAAGCCCCCTTTTCTCAATACACCCCTTTCAAAGATGCATTAAAGTTATACCTTTCACGCTAATTTTAATTTCAAGAGTTTTACTTGTCCGAATGTGATTCCGTGAAGCCGTTAATACTCCATATCATCTTGGATACCATCCTGTCTAATTAAATTATAAATTTTATCTCCTATTATTCATGTGATCACCTTAGACTTCACCTGACTCAAAATTCATCTAAATCTGGCCTAGGCTCAAATTTTCCAAAGTTACTACCCGACATTTTTAGCCCAAAATCCTTCCTCATTGTCCTATCCCTAACTACGAGAACATGTTCTTACACTCAATGTGAATGATTGGTGCCCGAACTTGCATCACATAAACCTTGCAGTGTGTAGTATGAGTAATAAAGCAATAGGTACCAAGTAGGCATCATAGACTAACTGAGCTTGAAAAGTAAAGACAAAAATGAAAAGCAAGAAATATTACCAATAAGAAGTCAAATGAGTGGAATGGTAACTATAGTCTAATTGATAAGCACATGAGTCTAAGAATAAATGTAAAGCAGAGGATAAGAATCTAGCTATAACCTAACTGGACCTCATAAGCCCAGAAGGTACACTCATGCGCAATTTAGGTGAATAACCCAAACAAACCCCCATAACCCTAATGTGTACACAGAAGAGCTATAACTATTTATGAAGGAGAAACAACCCATCCAAAATAAAAGAGTGCATAACTAAAACCTCAAACCATGGCTAGAACACTCAAAGAACCTAATAGAATCATGCCGCCAAGTCTCAACCAAATCAGGGGAGTGTATAACCCAAACCTTAAACCATGGCTAAAATACTTGAAGAACCCAATAGAACCATGTCGACAAGTTTCAACCCAAATAGGAGTAATGTGACCATATTTTAGACTTTTGTTGAAGATTATATACCTCGACCTCGAACCGTGGTTGTTAGAATCGTATATCGAGACCTCAAATCATGGCTATGAGAATTATATGCTCAGTCATCGAAAGATATGTATATGCAATGTTAGAGAAGGATACTATAAAGAGAGTCACCATAATAAGGCCATTGTGGATCGAACATTGTGGATCAAAACCAGGACCAAAGTTTGTAACACCCCAAAAAATTTTAAGCTAAGACCCGAATCATTCTTCATATGTGTATAGGCCCAAACGGGATGAATTCTATTTCTATATATATGTTAGGATAAATTAATAAGTATTTAAATATATTAGATGTGTTTTAGGGTCATAAGGAATCTCTAATACCAAGCCAAGTTCAAATCATTTCTAACGGCTAAGTTTTTGCATGAGTCCATATACGGGTCAACTTCAAACAACCATATCTTTCAAAAAAACAAAGATTTTAGGTAACCTATTTACTATTGAAGGCCTCTAATTCTTATTTCCAATGCCGCTAAGTTTGCATCATTTGGAGTTCGGAGTAGAAAGTTATGGTTGTTTTATTAGAGTGTCTGGACTAGAAAATTCGGCAAGGCCACCTGCCAATTCGGTGTCTCGTCGAATATTTTGGTGTATCGTCGAATTTCAACACCTAATTGGCTTGAAAAACTTCACACTCTGAATATTTTTTCAATTTAAAGCATCCTTTAGGCGATCCACCAAATAGTTCAATGAGGATACCTCCAAATCGCCGATTTGGCCGACGGGTTTCATCAAAAGATCATTTTCTTTGATTTTAATTCACTTCTCATGATTCCATAAGGATTCTTTTGATATTTTATCCTTAATTAACTTCCTTAATTCCATCTTACAACCTAATGACATTCTTATACGTATAGCCACTCTCAGAATTCCTAATACTCTTTCTCCCAAAGTTCAATAACTTCAAGAAAAGGATTTCTCCAATTTCAAAAGATATAAAGACTCCAAGTTCATGATACTCATCTAGAATCCTAAGGATTTCAATCAAGATTCATTCCCAAACTTCAACTCTAAGAAATCGATAGAAGGGCTTTTCAAGTTCAAGCTACAAGGTTCCAAGCCCAAAGGTTTTCTCCAATAATTCTTTAGATTAAGGTATGTAAGGATATTCATAATGTTGGACTAAGTTCATCCTCACTCCCTATATCTAAATGTAGTCACTAAGATTGACACCTAGGGTGTAGCCCAAGTTTTTCTTGAATTTTGAGTTTTCTATTATTTTTTATTATTGAGTTCGAATCTCTATCATTGAACTTATATTTCCTTATATGATTCTAATTCTTAATTGTTGTTTACGCTTATTTACATGTGAACTATATTTGAGTTGTTGGGGATATTTCATTGGTATACATTATGCATTTTTTCAGTTAAAGTAAAAGTATATCAAAGCAATGAGTAAAAGATGAATTTTAAGGGAACATGAGTGTCCCAAGTGCATTACTTGATTTAGAATCTTTTTGCATTACTATTCATTATGCATGATTTTAAGAGTTGAGTAAGATAAACTATTTTGCATTAGTATTCATTATGCGTGATTTTCAGTGTTTAAGTGAGTTAAAGTATTTATGCATTAATATTGAGAATGAGTATTTAGGAAAATTGAGTGGTTCCAAATGCATTTCTTGTTTTGAGAAAAATATGTCTATTTTAAATAAAGTATAAAGAGTCTGAAAAAGAAGTTTAGTCCGTTAAAGCAAGGTCCATTGTGACTTCGAGTATTTACTCATAGAGATATTATATGAGTATTATTGCATATTTTGGCATGTAATGATCCTCTAGGTCATTTCCTCCATTTTCTAATATTTTTAGAATTTAGATCTTTTCTATATTGACCCCAAGTCATTTATGACTTGCTTGGACTGATTGTTTGGTTGCCTAGTCATTTGTTTATTTTTTTTGTTCATTTTTATATTTTTGGAGCTCTTCGAGTTTGAACGGTTGACTTCAGTCAAAATTTTAAAAAAATACAACCTCAGAATGTAATACTAACAATTTTGTTAGCTCTGGAATGTCAAGTTTGGTCTAGAATGACCTTTCGTGTGGGTCCAGAGGCTTCTAGGCTCATTCTAAGCATTCTTATGGAATTTAGCTTAAAACAGCGCTTGGGTAAGGGACCCACTTTTTATCGAGACGACCTCAGTTGGAAGTTTTGATATTATCATTGAGTCTAAATGCCAAATTTGATGGGGTAGCATACTCGTTTGCATGCACGGGGTTCCAAACCAATCCTAAGCCCCCAAACGAAGTTCGTTATAACTTAGCTTGAAAATCTACTGCCTGATACCAGTGCAACCACTATTGGCAACCCCTAGCATCACTTAAGAGATCCTAGCTTTACCGACCAGGTGATTGCGTTAGCGGGATTTGCTAGCTCATGGCTAGCCACTTTAGCGGCCCTGGCTTTGCTTAAGCGAGCGTCGCTTTAGCGGCTAGGGCTCCGCTTTAGCATTAGTCGGCCACGTGGAAGTCGCTTTAGTGAAGCTAGCCTCGCTTTAGTGAAGCTAGCCTCGCTTAAGCGTCTTCTTCTTCAGTGGCTAGGGGCTTACCTTAGTGAGGCCCACCTGGTTTCCCAAGCCTCTTTAGCGGCTGTTTAAGTGGCACCTGTTGCTGTCTTGAGACGGTTTGGAGGTCTTTTTCTTACTGTTCTGAGAAGTGTTTTGAAGTCTTGGGAGTTCCCTTTTCTATGGGAATTGGTAATGGTTGCTAGAATTGCTGGAGTAGTGCGTGGGGATCTCCAGGTAGTCGTTTTGGCATTATTTTGTAGGTAATTGCCTTGCCCTTTACCACCAATGGCCTCTTATGGTGATTTTTGGATAATTTATTGCATGGGTTGATTTCTTCTTTTTTGAATATCAAAGTATGTCCCATTTTACAATACAATCTCAATAAGTTGATATAAATCTTTTCACATGGTTAATTTTGGGATTCCCAATGTGAGTTCCACAATCCTATTTTAGGGAAAATTTTGGGTTCATCTTCGATTATTTCAAATTTGGTGTTGAAATGTCTATAATGATGTTTTGATCAATATTTTGTTAGTGTTGTGGAAATTAGAGGTGATTCAGAGTTGTAAAGCTTCAATGTGGTAGATTTATAGGGCGCGTGATCGGATTCGAGGTAGTCTACAATCTCCTATTTTAGTTGGGCTAATTAGATAATGTTTAAGTATGAATTACATGTGATATAAGTTGGTAATTGCTGAGTATTAGGTTTGCTTCCTCCTATTCTATTTTCTTGACTCCGATTGAGCCTTAGACTAGCGTAGTCTCGAGAAATCCTTAGTTTAGGCTTGTGGCCTTCATTGTTTTAAAAGGTGGGGCATGAGGCGAGGCATTTTACTTATTATAGGGCGAGGCGTAAGCCTCGAGACGTGTGGTATAAGCTCTAAGGATCTTTAAAATTTTAATTTACAATATGATATAATAATATAATAACATAAAATTATAAAAATATATCAATAGTTTGAAATAATTACAAATATCATTAAGGAAACTTGTAGAAAATAAAACTTCTAACATGACTATAAAAGTTTAAATAATCTAATATCTTAACTTTCTAATTAAAAGAATGATTATTTCTCAAAATATTTTTTATCATACTATACAATTTACCCCCCTAAATGAAAATAATCAATAAAACTTACTAGTATTATAACAAAAACATCACTCCATCATGAATAAAAATAAAATTACTTTCAAATAGCTAAATAAAATATGATAATTGTGAGACATATGACAAAATCATTAAGACCAATGATAAGTGAAAAAGTAAATTTTTGCTACGTAGTTTTAAATGAAATGTTACGTGATATATAATCACCTTTATAGTGTCACCAAATAGTAAAGATGTGATACTAAAAACATGTAATTTGAGTTACTCTCAATTTTCTTATATCTATAGATTAAAAATTATTAAGTATCATTCATTTATTCAGAAATTATGAGGGTCAACAATGTTAACTAAAGATTTTAACACATAATTTGTGTAAGATCTGTTAGGCAAGCCCCGAGCATTGGGCATTGGACGTGCTTAAGGTGTATAGTCGGTCACCTAGGGCGTAAGTCTTACAAAATTAAGTCCCAAACTTGAGTCTTTGAGCGGTTTGCTAGAGCTCCACCCTAGGGAAAGCACCAAGGCAAGTCCCAAAATAGTCTTTTAAAACACTGGTGGCCTTGCTTGTGGTATGATTTGGTGTGATTATCCTTATTAGAATTGATATTGGATGGTCATAGGGTAGGATTGAGCCTTAGCTTCCATAGTATGTGCTTATTTACCCTTGTAGCTTGGTGTGGCTTCCGGTAGGGTTTATTTTGGATGGAGTATCTTGTGTTTAGTGCCTAAGACCTTAGTATCTTGTCGTAGCCATTGGTTTAGATTTGTTGTGCTCGGCTATGAGCTAGAGTGGCATGTTTTGGTTAAGGTGCCATCCTTTGAGTTCCCCCCCCCCCCACTTTATTCTTAACCACTTCTTGTTTCCTTGTATTTACGGTTAGAGGTAGGCTTGCGATGGTTTATTGAGTTGTTGTTATATTATTGGGCACTAGACTGTGTTCAAGGAGCAGTTGGATTCTTGGTTAGTTCCCTTATCCTGTGTAGCATGGTAGGATTGGTATTGTGTTTCTTCCTATGTGTGCCTAGTCTGGATGCTAGTGATGGCATGCATGCATTAGTTGTTCATTTTTATGTGTTTGGTAGTATAATCATGTAATGACCCTCTAGGTCATTTTTGAATTAAAGCATTTATTCTATCATTAAGAGCATTTTTATAGTGACCCTAAGTCATTTATAACTTGTTGACACTGATTGTTCGGTCGCCTGATCATTCATTTGGGTTTTAGGCCCGTTTCCCTATTTTGGAGATTTTGTAACTTAAAAAGTTGACTTTGGCCATAACTTTAAGAAAATGACCTTAGAACGAAATTCGGATGGCTCCATCAACTCCCAAATGACCAAATTAGGTTGGAAGCATTAACGGCATGAGTATCGAGGTAATTGATATGAGTTTGAGGCCAATTGGCACTTTTGCCTTTGAAACTTGGCCTATGGTTGACTTTACTCAACATTCTTAGAAAATACACTCGGATGAAAATTTTGACAGTGTGGTTAGCTCCGAAATATCGAATTTGGTCTAGAACAACCCTTTATTTGCTTTTCGAGGCTTCCGATCTAATCTTGAGGCCCATTATGGAAATAGGCTCAAATGGCACTTGGGTGTAGGCTATATGCGTGGAAATGTAGATCACCAGTAGGTTGGTTTGAACCAAGTGAGGAAAAGTTATTGGAGCCAGATTTAGTGCAGCAAGCTATTAATAAAGTAAAGCTTATTAGAGATAGGCTTCATACAGCAAAGAGCCAATAAAAGTCTTACACCGTTGTGCGCTAGAGTTTGCGGTTGATGATTGGGTCTTTCTAAAAGTATCGCGTATGAAAGGCATTATGCGTTTTGGCTGGAAAGGCAAGTTAACACCTCAATATGTTGGCCTATGAGTTTGAGTCACCCGCAGATTTAGAAGCAGTTCATGTACGTATTTCATGTATCGATATTATATAAGTGCGTAGGAGATCCAGAATGTATTATGCCACTTGATGAGGTTCAAATTTCAGAGGAAATGACCTATATAGAGGTCCCAATTGCTATTCTTGATCATAAGGTAAGAACGCTTAGGACTAGAGAAGTCGCCTCAGTTAAAGTACTATGGTGGAGTAATAATATTGTAGAGGTGACTTGGGAAGCGGAGGAAGAAATGAGGAAGAAGTATCTTCACATGTTTCCAACACCAATATAATATCAAGGTATATACTTGACTAATCATTATCTTAAGTTAATTTTATGAATTCCAGAAATGTGTTAAAGAAAAGTTAATCCTCATTTGAGGATGAATGTTTCTAAGTAGTGGAGAATGTAACACCCCGTATATTTTAAGGCGACTAACTCACTAAGCTAAAAACATACGCACGAAAAATTGTATTTTTCTCCTTACGTAGTTGGTTAGCGAGTTGTCGTGAGAATAAGATTTTAAATTGGTGATAATATTGAGTATTACTTATAGTATTTCACAATAAGTGTAATACAAAAGTTAGAGGCCCAAGAAAATCTTGGAACAATAGTATAATTTGAAGGTCACGTCACGACCGATTATTTCATATGATCTCATTTATAGTGTGACTTGGGACAGGCATATCTCCCCGTATATAAGGAGTTAGAAGTCCTACTACATATCAAATTAAAAATAATTGAGTCTATTTTCTAAAACAAAATGCTCATCAATATGACTTCAGAGTAAAAAGATATGTGTATTTTACTATGGATTGTGCAGAGGCCTAAATTGGCCGAGTAGGGCACCTGACCGACACATGTTAAGTCGGTCTAAATGTTTTAAAACTATTATGTGAGTCTTGAATTCATTAGATAATGATCCTAGGTAATTTTAGAAGCTGCTCCTTGTTGGTTCTTCAACCCCTCTCCTTGCTAAGTGTGTTCTTCAACCTTGCCTAGAGTTCACTCAAGTCTCTCTTTGGATTGAATAAACAACCTTTCCTCTTGGTTAATATAAGTTTAAGGAACTATATTTTCTTCAATTAAGATATGACCATGTTCCCTACTCTCATGTATGTGATATTCTTGATGTTCTAGCTATATTCTACGGGTAGGACTCATAGAATGGCGATAGGAAGCCGTGAGTCCAAGTTCTGCCCATTTTTATTGATGTTTTGATGAGGAGGGAGTATGTTTAGAGGTATGGTAATTGCTGGTTAATGCATTGGAGTCATTTAAATGTAGGGTGTTGTTTTTCGTGATATAAAAGATTGAATACTACGAACACCGATTGATTTGAATGTCTCTTTAGTTTACGACCACCACGTGTTTGTTGAATTGATGACATGACTCGAATGTATTGTGTAATAGTTTAAAGTTGAATTTTCATTGTCTATTATTTTATATTAAAGGGTCAAGGAATAATTCAACTGGCACAGTACATTAGAAGACTTAAATCAAGATATGTAAAGGCACTCCTTTCATCCATTTTCGAGCACGAATCTATGTCATGGATAGGAATAGTATTCCTATATTTAAAATTAATATTGAGGTATGGTATGGTTCTCTAGGAAGGATAGAAAGACATGGTGATAGTTTATAGGTGTTTAAATATTTATGATATGTGAATGCGACGCGAATGGCGATATATATATACACACACAATTGTTGTCATAGTTGTAGATAAAAGTGGGAGACCCCTTATTATGGGCATTGTGAGCTGGTCATGTATGTATTTTTATTAAAAAGTATTTGTGTATATGAGTTTCACATTTCCATATGACTAAGGCCAAATAATTAAGAACTATTTATGATTGTTGACACGATAAGCTAATAACGAAAGTCCAATTATATAATTATCGACACGTGTAAAAGAAGCACCTTATGGGTTGGATATATATGTATACATGCAGATCATAAATGTTAGTGAGTTATATAGAGGTAAAAATATATGTTCTCTTATTCAAGATACACGCTAAGGCGACAAAAATATCTTTAGTACAGCTTTCATATGCCTACTAGACTCCTCGTGAAATCTAAACCTTATTAAGGTTGTTTTAGGTATTGAGTAGGCATACTTATATGTTATTTTAAAGCTTTATATGTTATATGTACATAGTTGCAGTTCACGAGTCTTAAAAGTCCTATTGGGGCTATAGTCGTAGAGTCAACTCGCATACGTACTATGTGTAGTAGATATACTCGATATGAGCCCGATTGACTAAGTAGGTGATAATGGTTATGACCTTATGTTACACTACCAATGGGTTAGTGTCGGTAGAAAGATACAGTAATAGATGGATGTATAGTTCACTAAACCACCACGGTGGGCCTATCTGGTAGGCAGATTTTTACCCAGTTATTACACCACCACGGCGAGCATGTCTGGTGTGACAATGTTTATTCAGTTATTACACCATCGAGATGGCCATCTCGGTTAGGCAGGCTCACCATTATGATATGAGTATTGTATAGTCTACCATTAGGGTAGTATGATTTATATATTTTATTATATAGTTGTATTTGCATATAAATGTTAAGTCATTATCAGGTTGTTTCTATCCTTAATTCTTATTTAGTACCCTTGATATTCTTATGTTTACAATTTTCTGCCTTACATACCGGTATATGTTATTTGTACTGACATATTTTTGCCCGGGGACACTGCATTTGTGCTATAGGTGCAGATAGAGGCTCCGATCACAAGTTGCAGTAGGAGTTCAGATTTAGCTAAGAGCTGGTATGCTCCTTTCTTTTAGGAGCCATGTTCTAGTTGGTAGTATTATGTTTTGTTGTTTATAAGGGTAGGATGGGGCCTTATCCCACGCACTAAGTTTGTTACTCTTTAGAAGCTTTTGTGGACGTGTGTGTATAATCTAGTTTAGTTTGGTTTTATGGTCTTGTCGGCTTACATTGCTCATTTTAGTTGTATTATGGCCTAGCTGACCTTATGTCATTTTTTTCAAATTTTATATAGTTGCGACCTTTTTGGTCCAAGTTGTTGTGATAGGTGGCCTGGTTGGCCAAAGTATTACAATTTCAGATGTTATTTAGCCTGCTTCTTAATTTAGTTAATATTAAGGCAGCCTCACCCTCCCACCATTTTGGGGCGTGGTACCTTGGACCTGGCAAACACTGGTGGATTCATCCTCAGGAAAGCTATGATCCTCGTAGTAGATGAAGACTCTTGGGAACTAGAGATAGTAACCGATGTTCATGATAGCTTGATTGGGCAACCATCAAAGGGGTGAGCATAGTAATCTCTCCTCTAATTTCTTCCTTAGAGGTAAGGAAAGGCTGAGTAGGAAGTACCTGTTGAACCTCTTTAGTTCCATTAACATTCTCTTGAATAGTCACTCGAGCTCCATTTGTTTTGCGTAGTCGGTGGAATCTCGATACTAGTGACGTTCCTTTGACTTACTATACACTTTGGAGGCATGATCTAAAAATGCATAAATGCACGAGTTAGACGAAACTATTATACTGTTAAACTCTATCACACGAATTTAGCATATGAAAAAAGTGTAATACTTTCTAATGTCTTATAGCCTCCCTATTATAGATGTGGAATGGTTCACATCGATAAAAAGGACTCTACCATACATGGCTTCATAGACATCCTAGGACTCTTGAACTCTATTCTTTGATACAAGGTTTTTCATGGCCCGAGTCTACACCCTAAACATGGTCGACACTCGAAAATTATTTTTGGTCACAAGGGATCCCTTGAACTAACTGACCACTTAGCGGAAGACTTAACTCAATAGAAGAAGGATTAAAACTAGTGAGAATTTAAGTACTAAAACTTATAAATATATCTGAAATATCTTAATATAATAAGCATTTAACTCAAACTCTATGATAATATTCTAAAGGAGTCCTCCAAAAGAAAAGAGGTCTCATCAAAAGTTGGTAAAGTGTGATCTTCAATGAAGCGCAGGTTGATGATCTCTAAGACTTGTACCTATATCATATAATAATGCAGCGTCGAAATATGCTAGTACATGGAATGTATGGTATGCAAAATGGTTAAGTAGATAAACAATTGAATTGGATATTGACAAAAATAATATTGACAATAACTCAACTAAAGTAAAGCATGAAACTATAAGGAAATATCAAGGATTTACTGTAAAAATAATAAGGCAATAAATGCAATTCGAATAAAAGTAGTATTTTTCTCTTTTGGGGAGTTTCTCTTATTGACAACTATCACTATGAGCCTCTTGATGATACAATGTACTGCTCATGTTCCCAGATCCATCTATTACCTTTCTAAGATAAGGGACGCAAACTCAACTCATGGATCCATATAAAAGTCCTTATCAGGGACTAAGGTGAGGAGTCATCCCAACTAATTGCATAATCCTATCCTACACTAGATACGTAATTTATGGGGCTTGAGTTTCCAAAACTCTTAGTCAAATCAGTGCTTAATACAACTCCCAAAGAAATGCAATTATGCTCATATAATAACTGTGAATAAAATACTCCAAATGCTTCTGTTTAAGTCTCATCGAACTTAAATCAGTTTGATTCAACTTTGTCTCAAACGCATTATACTTCTCTCTTAAAATAAACTTACCTTTTCAATCCCATTAAATGAATTTAAAATTACCCGTGTTTCTCAAACTCATCTCAAAATAAAGTAATACATAATGCTTTAGTTTAGTCAAACTCTAAGAATCATACATGACATAAAGCAATGTAGCAACTTAAATTTCTAAACTAGGTAGGGTTCATATGAGAAATATTCATGAACAATAATCTAAGAAAATTAGAATCCATATAAAGAAACTTATAGTCAATAATAGTATTCAAAATTCAGTAGAACGAATACAATTTTGACTCAAGAATTTAAGGGAACTTGGGTTAGAACCCTAGGTTAATCTTCTACTCATGTAATTTAGATATAGGGTATGAGTATGAACTTAGTCCAATGCTCTTAGTAGCCTTACATAGTTGGAAGAACAAAGTTGTTGACAAAACTTGAAGAACTTGATGAATGCTCTTGGAACCCTAGTTTTTCTCCTCTTGAAATCTTCTCTAAGTCTAGAAAGCAATTATGAGGAGGGAAGGGATGAATGATACTTATAAAAAGGCTTGTTTTTGTCCAAAAATTTCAAGGCTTTGACTTGGTTAGGGTGGGAAAGGATGTCAACACCTTTCATTAAAGCTGACGTGCCGCCTTCATGTACTTCATACAGACCGTAGAACCTTCTATGGGTCATAGAAGATAGGTCGTAGGAAGTTAGTTAGGCTACTGGGCTTAATGGAAATCTTTGGGGTTTGGGTCTATGGGTCTTTCTGCATATTCATAAGAAAAGTACTAAGCGGTTACTTTCTGAAGTTGGGTCTACGGATCCATCTATGGGCCATAGAAATTGGTCATGGAAAGGGCCTGAGGTTGGATCTTCAGGTACTTGGTCTACGGGACCTTCTATTATCTGTAGATCCTTCTACACATCGCAAGAGACCTCATCCTGTATACTTGGTTTAATAAAGTCCCATGACTTGTCCTATAGGTCAGGTCTTTAGTCCATATACTTGATCTATAGATTTTACCCTAATGAAAAAGTAGTCACGGTTTAATCCCACGAGCCATCCTACTGTCTATGGAAGCTTCTATAGGTCGTAGGTAGAATCCATAGGAAGTCACTTGGAGAAAAAATTGTTAAATTTTCTTTAGGCTTTTGGAATAATCTAAAAGAGAATATTTTAAGGTGTTACACTTGGTGTCACATGTTTTGTGTAAGATTTTGGTTCATGCTTGATATTTTCACTACTATTTTTGAGAAAGACTGATTTCACTACTCTTTTAAACTGGTTTTAATAGGAGTTGTAGCACCTAAAGATAAATTGTTTTTTAGATATATGAGGCATTGAGGATGTGCTTTATTTCCACTTTGAACCATTAGAGGCCTCTGGGATATGCTCAATTTTTACTTAATTAGTTGGTGCATCATCACCTTTTCCTGCATTGGTAGCTCAATACTTGTCTATTTTTAGCTGAAGTACCTGGATGAGAAGATCACAAATGATCAATTATATAAGTCCTATTTTGGGTACTGGCAAGCTATACGGACTTTTCGCATCTCATGTGGATCCCTTTGGCTGTGTGACATACTAAATCAGATGAAGGAGCTACATGGGTCCTACCTTGCAACTGTGGGTTAGGGTAGACATATATTCTTTGTTATAGTTGGAACTTGCTATATACGATGCTATTAACTTCCTGCATAGCTTTCATTCATAAGCATCGCCTATCACCAGTATAATTGGTTGTTGTTTGCACCTATTGGTCTTATGGGGGCCAGTTAGCTTATGGTTGTTGCTTTGTTCCTTCCTGGCTTATGAGGATCCTATTAGGTTGATATTGTATTCTTTTGTTGATTTGATAGTTCTGTATACATATGTGTGGCTCAAACTTGTCTTGAAGTTGGTACTCTCTCATTTAGTAGAGTATGTTTGGCCTTTAGGCTATTATGGTGAATAACGATGATTACTACTAATATATATGAGGTTAGTTGACTCCGTCATATGATCCTGTTGTAAGTAGGTTATTGGTCTATCACTTTATGGTACGTTCTTTGACTCGGTGTCTTGCTTTGTTTATCCTCCTCTATTAGTCTTATTGCCTAGTTTATCGAGCTGCATTTCCTAATTAGATACATGTACTGCTCTTCCTTTATTTACCAATTATTTATACTTACATTATATTGGAGCACAATCGGCCTAAGCCTAATAATTGCCACTTGTTTGGTTCTCATGCTACATTTATGTACCATACAGATTATAGCATGAATTCTCACTTCTCATTTGGATCTAATGTGAAGAGCTTTTGTGATTCAGAGACTGGGGTGATCTCCTGACGTTCGCAGCTGGCATTTTCCTTCTGTGGTGGCTGGATTAGTCTTTATTTCATTTTTGGATACTAGCCTATATTGTAAGTCTTTGTATCTCTTATTTATTATTAGTATCTCGAGTATCGGCTGATACTAGGTCTTTGGGAAGGTTCTTGTATATTGATTCCATCTATCTTTTTCATTTGGTTATCTTGTTTTTTGCTTTCTATATATTTCTCTTCCACGTGATAGTTGTTGAAAAAATAAACTTGTTCACATTATATTTAATTTAGTTCATAAACTAGTAGATTGATGTATTAGGAGATACATGAATTGATGGAAAAGTCTAGATTAAGTCTAGTTAGTTTTATTCATGAACTTGGAGGATGTGAAGTATTAATTATGATACATGTAAGCTAGGCTAGATACATGAATGAATTCACCTATAAATAGTCATGTAATCTAGCCATATTGAAGCAAGAAAATATTGAATAGAAAATCATCTTTCCCCCCACTTCTCTTCTGCTAAATATTGAGTATTATTTATGTTGTGTTTCTCTCCCCAATTTCTAACATTTGGTATCAAAGCCAGTGTGTTTGAAAGACAACAAAACATAGAGAGAAAATGAGTAACACCAATGGAATTCCATTCCAAGTTCTGATGCTCACAAAAGAAAATTATGGAAGTTGGTGCATCCGAATAAATGCTTTGCTTGGAGCCTATGATGTATCGAAAATTATGGAAAGTGGCATTTAAGAATAATAGGATGCCGCTGCCACAAAGAAGAAAGATCAAAAGGCACTCACACTCATCCATCAAATTTTGGATGAAAAGATGTTCGAGAAGGTTGCAGATGCAACCAACTCCAAAAATGCATGAGATATTCTTCAAACCTCATTTAAAGGTTTGGATAGGGCGAAAAAGGTTGTTCTCCAAAACTTAAGAGGAGAATTTGAATCACTACTAATGAAGGAATCCAAATCAGTTTCGGATTATATTTCAAAAATCTTGGCAGTTGTCCATCAAATGAAGAGATCGATGAAGTGTTGAATAATGATAGAGTCGTTGCAAAAATATTACGATCCCTAGATTCAAAATTTAATTATATTATTGGTCCCATTGAAGAGTCCAAGTACTTGGACACCATGACCATAAAAGAACTCACAGGTTCTTTCCAAGCACATGAAGAAAAGTTGAAGAAATCGAAACAAGAGTCGGTTGAACAAGCCTTGAAAGGGAAACTTTATTTGAAGGAGAAAGATGAAAGGAGTGGCTCACAACAAAGAGGTTGTGGGCATGAAAGAGGCCGTGGTAGAGGAGAAAGAGGTGGTAGTCAACCTCCGACCAAAGAAAAGAGAAGTCAAGACTCCAACCAAGAAAGAGGCCGTGGAAGAGGTAGAGGATGGAGGTCAAATCTAGGAAGGCATGACAAGTCAAATATTGAGTGTTGTACTTGTCATAAATATGGTTATTTTTCATGGAAATCTAAAAATAATTTGTTGGAGATAAATAATTTTGTGGAGAGGAAAAATGAAGATGAAGATGACATTTTACTCATGGCATGAAAGGAAGAAGAAAGTTTAGAAAGATATAAATGGTACCTTGATTTCGGTGCAAGTAGTCATATTTGCATGAAGAAGCATTTATTTACTAAGATTGAGGAGTTTAATGTGGCAACGTCACTCTTAAAGACTCTTCAAAAGTTCAAATAAAAGGAAAAGGTATGATTTTAATTCGTTTGAAAGATGGAAATCATCAATTTATCTCCAATGTCATGTTTATACCAAAGATGAAAAGTAATATTCTGAGTTTGGGACATCTTTTGGAGAAAAAATATGACATTCATTTGGAAGATAAAAAGTTGACCATGAAAGATGAAAATGGGAGATTGTTGGCAAAATTTTCCATGGCTAAAAGTAAAATGTTTTTGTTGAATTTTCAAAGAGATGTACCAAGGTGCTTATTTTCATGTGTCAAGAATTCAACTTGGCTTTGGCATATGAGATTTGGCCATTTGAACTTTGATAGTTTAGATTGATGAAAATGGAAAATATGGTGAAAGTGTTGCCAACCATTAACCATCCTAATCAGCTTCGTGAAGGATGTTTTTTTGGAAAGCGATCAAGGAAAAGCTTTCCCAAAGAGTCATTGACAAGTGCACGATGCCTAATAGAATTGATTCATATGGATTTGTACAGACATATCAAACCAATCTCACTTGGTGAAAGTAATTATTTCCTTCTCTTTATTGATGTTATTCTCGAAAAACATGGGTGCATTTTTTGAAGAAAAAATTTGAGGTGTTTGAAAACTTCAAGAATATTAAGAGAATGGTGGAGAAGAAAAGTGGCTGCCAATTAAAGTCATTTCAGTCCGATAATGGTGGAGAGTTCACTCAAATGAATTCAAGGCTTTTTGTGAGAAAAATGGAATACATCGTTTTTTGACTGTTCCAAGATTGCCTCAACAAAATGGCGTGGTGGATAGGAAGAATCGAACTATTCTCAATATAGAAAGAAGCATATTGAAGAGAGAAAATATGCCAAAGGAGTTTTGGGATAAAACAATTCACTGTGCAGTGTATTTATCAAATCGTCGTCATACCAAAAGTGTTCGTGGAAAAACACAACAAGGGGTTTGGAGTGGTTTCAAACCAAAAGTTGCCCACTTGTGATTGTTTAGAAGCATTGCTTATGTACATGTGTCGTATGAGAAGCGATCTAAGCTTGATGAAAAAAGTTAGAGGTATGTTTTCTTTGGTTATGCTCAAACATCAAAAGGGTTATATGCTATATAACCCAAGAAATGGCTAGGTTACTGTAACACCCCTCAAAAATTCGTCCTAAGATTCTGACCCTTCTTGTATTCGTGTAGGGTCAAACTTATTTACCTTGAAGTGTGTGCATGAGTAAGATGAGTCGTTGAGAAATTTAGCAGCGTTAGAAGCGATGTGGGGTCATGAAGGACCCCTAGGACCAAGTCAATCCAAAACATTCATTGTGGCTAAGTTTGAGGAGGAGTTCGCATGAGGGGTCGACTTCTAACGACCCTATCTTTTGAAATAGGATGATCTGGGTGGCCCACAACCCATCAAATTAAAGTTCGTCGAGTCCCCTTTCCAACGCCACCAAGAATATAAATTTTGGAGTTTGGAGTCGAAAGATATGGCGATCCTATGATGAACTAGCACAACAGAGATTTTCAAGCCTGGGTTGCAATTGCTGGAGAACTGGCCTTGGCGCCGCAGTAGCGCGATGCGCCACTATCGCACCAGAAACATGCCTCAGTAGTTTGGTCTCTGGCGCGGCGCGCCACTACGAGGTGTGCAGGTTTTTAGGCGTAATCGGCCTGGTACTGCAATGGCGCGACGTGCCACTATCGCGCCAGGTGCATTTTCGCCTATTTTTCAGAACTTTTAAGGAGGGACAATTTTGGAATTGTTCCAAATTATATATGTATCAGCCTTAGCACATTTTGGGATCATTTTCAATCCCTCACTCTCTCTCTCTAAAAGCCCTAGAAACCTATCTGTCTCCCTCTCTCTTCTTCATCTTCTTCTTTTTCTCCATTCTCAACAAAGATTTGTCCCAAGAGCTTCAAGACTTCAAGCTTTCCATTGAAGACCCAACATCAAGGTTTTCCTTCAAGTCTTCACTAAGGTATGTAAGGCTATCTAAAGCATGGGTTGAGTCCACCCATGTGCCCTACTCTTACTTTGAGGTTAGATGTTCATAAAAAAAGGAGTTTCTTGGTATGGTTTATGCTTGTATGAACTTTGTCCCCTATTTATTTGATTCTATATGTATTGATGTTGTTGAACCAAGAAGTTCCTAAAATGAGCCTTTATGTGAGTATGAGTCGATGAAAATGAGTTGTTAAATATGTTTTATTGATCTTCTTAATTATGTGGATTATGATGAAGGATGCTATTTTCTTAAAAATGTTGCTTATCTTAAATTGTTGATTTAAAGCCTTGGAGTTGTGATGAGTTTCAAAGATTGAGTAAATGGATAGAGGAAATGATTGGTTATGTTTGCATGTTGCTATAAATGCGCATTCAAACTTCTTTTGATAGACATGATTGAGATTGACTGGATAGTATGATTGGAAGAAATTTGATCATGATAGAGTTGATGAGTTGACAAGGTTATAATGAGACTTGTCGATATGATTTGATTGAGTTGATTGGATGGAGTTTTATGAGTATTGAATCTTAGGAAGAGTATCGAGCACCGAATTGGGCCGGAGTATAGTCCATACTCGAACCCAATAACTACGTCGCCAAACGTAGGAGGGGATTGAACCATTAAAGTCGGATGTTTCCCCAAAATGTTTGTCCTGACATTATAGGACTTGGTTGGATTGGAACCATGATTGGTTGATTCGTTCATACCCTGGCAAAGTATGAACGGACGCGACAAAAACGTCGGTTTGTTGTACTTTCACTGGCTCATAAGTGATGGTTGTCGGGTAAGAGAAACTCCTAAATAGGTCTTGATAGTACTCTGAGTCAGATTGAGTTGAATTGTATGTGATTGGTCCCGTCTAAATCATATTCTTGTTTAGACTTAGGGCACTTGATTGAGTTGTTATTTCCCTTGAGTTGAGATTCCGAGTTGATTTGATTTTCCCTGATGTTCGTTGTATTTGGCCATTTTACATACTCGTACATTCCATGTACTGACGCTATTTGGCCTGCATCATTTTATGATGCAGCGACAGGTACTAGAGATCATCAACCGGCGCTCCATTGAAGATCCACTTACACTCCCAGCTAGTTGGTGAGTCCTCCTAGTTTCCGGAGGATGTTGAGTTCCTTGTATAGTTTTGTTGTTGTTGTTTCCTTTATCTTAATTGTTGGTAGCCATGGACTTGTCATTGGCACCTTCTAGACTTTAATAGAGGCTTCATAGACTAGAGTGTGGGGAGGTTGGACTGTTATTTTGAGGAGTCCTATTATACTTATTTTGTTGAGTTAAACATGTTTGGCCTTCGACCCTTATATTATGAATAGTATGTCATGATTGAGCCTTCCTTTGAGCGTTTATGACTGAATGATAGAGTGATTGAATTAGGTGGTTTGTTTGAAGGTCAGAAATGGCTTTCAAGTGCCGGTCACGTCTAGGGTACCCTCCCGGGGCGTGACAGTTACCATAAGTAGAGATGTAGAAGTTGATGAAGATACTAGTTGGGAATGGAAATCTAAAGAGAAGGATTACACTATTAGTCCATTACTTTATGATGAACATGATGAAGAAGTGGTGTATCATCCTACTACACCACCTACAACACCTCCATCATAAGTTTAGGAAGTTGGAGAATCAAGTTAAAGCATTATACCTCAAAAGTCTAGAAGTCTTCGAGAATTGTATGACGCAACGGAAGAAGTAATAGAAAATTTCAGTAATTTAACTCACTTTTGTTTATTTGTGGACAGCGAGCCTGTAAGTTATGAAGATGCTGCTGGTAATCCAAAATGGGCAGATGCAATGGATGAAGAAACCACGACAATAAAAAATAATGACACTTAGGAGTTGGCAAAACTTCCAGAAGGAAAAAGCACCATTATAGTCAAATGGGTTTACAAACTAAAGAAAAATTCGAAAGGTGAAGTAGAGAGGTACAAACCAAGATTAGTAACAAAGGGGTACAAGCAAAAGGCTGGTATTGATTATGATAAGGTGTTTGGAGACAATCTGCTTGATTATTTCTTTGATAGCTTAGAATCACTGGAAAATCCATCAAATGGATGTGAAGTTGGCTTTATTGAATGGAATTTTGAGGAATAAGTATACATTGATCAACCTTTGGTCTATAAAGTTGAAGGAGATGAAAATAAAGTGTTGAAATTGAAGAAGACTCTTTGTGGCTTGAAACAAGCTCCACGGGCTTGGAATTGTAGAATTGACAAATACTTTAAAGAAAATGGTTTTTTAAAGTGTCCAAATGGTCATGAAATTTATGTAAAAATTAATGAAGATGGTGACACATTACTTTTTTATTTGTATGTGGATGATTTGATCTTGACAGGAAATAATCCAAAGATGTTTGAAAAATTCAAGAAGTCAATGACAAGAGAATTTGAGATGATGGACAATGGCCTAATGTCATATTATCTTGGCATTAAAGTGGAGTATAAGAATGATGGCATCTTTATTTGTCAAGGAGAATATGCAAAGGATATTCTCAAGATATTTGAGTTGGAGAATTGCAAGCCTGTTAGCACCCCCATGGATTGTGGAATTAAAATGTCCAAGCGTGAAAATGGAGAAAATATCAATCCCACATATTTCAAGAGTCTTGTTGGAAGCTTAAGGTATTTAAATTATACGAGACTCGATATTCTTTTTGTTGTGGGACTTGTTAGTCACTTTATGGAAAATTCAACAACTTTCCATTTAAAAGAAGCCAAAAGGATACTTTGGTTCATCAAAGTTACACTTGATTATGGAATCTTTTATGCATCTTCTAAGGACTTCAAGCTTGTTGGCTATTGTGATAGTGATTGGGCTGGTGATGTTGATGATCAAAAAAGTACTACCGGATTTGTTTTCTTATTTGAAAATTCTGAATTTACATGGAATTCCAAAAAGCAACCAATTGTGACTTTGTCAACATGTGAAGCAGAGTATGTAGCAGCTTCTTCTTGTGTTTGTCATGCAATTTGGCTAAGGAGCTTGTTGAAAGAACTTCACCAACCACATGAAGATACAACTAAAATTTGTATTGATAACCAATCGGCCATTGTGTTGGCCAAGAACTCAATGTTTCATGAAAGGAGCAAACATATTGATAATAAGTATCATTTCATTAGAGATTGCATATCAAAGAAGGAGGTAGAACTTGAGTTTTTGAAATCTCAAGAACAAGTTGCGGACATTTTCACCAATTCGTTGAATGTTGATATTTTTAAGAAGCTGCGAAGGGCTCTTGGAGTAGTGAATCAAGTTTAAGTGGGGAGTTTGAAAATATAAACTTGTTCAAATTATTTACTTTGTTCACATTATATTTAATTTAGTTCATGAACTAGTAGATTAATGTATTAGGAGATACATGAATTGGTGGAAAAGTCTTAGTTTTATTCATGAACTTGGAGGATGTGAAGTAATAATTATGATACATGTATGCTAGGCTAGATACATGGTTGAATTTACCTATAAATAGTCATATAATCTAACCGCATTGAACCAAGTAAAAGTTGAATAGAAAATCATCTTTTCTCCACTTCTCTTCTATTAAGTATTGAGTATTATTTGTGTTGTCTTTCTCTCCCAAATTTCCAATATTTCCCATCCTTTCTGGTTTCGGGCTATAGGTTATGCTTACCTACTGGTGGGATGTACTAGGTTCCATCATGACCTGTGGAATTGGATCGTGAAATTTATTTTATTTTTCATACCACACTAAGGTTGGCCCTACAAGCGTCCTAATAAAATGTCTTATTTTAAGTTCATTGTCTTGCTCTATGCTTGTTAACCAATCAAGATATGCTTTCAAGTGATTTTGGGGAATATCTATCCCATCATACATTGGAATATCAATGAGATTATAAGTGTTCTTGCTTTCATTTTTCAACTTAATAAAATTTGTCCCAAGTTTTAAAGCAAGCTTATATGTGAAGGAAACTTGGTTAGTCTCCCTATTACTGCTGTACTCTTTAGCCAACTTTCAAACTCGCCGAAATGAAATCCCAACTACCCCTATAAAGGAATTGAATATACTTATTCTATAATCTACAGATAGATCAAATAAATAGTTGCTCATAAGGAACATTAAATAAATATCAAGCATGAGACAAGTAAAAACGCAACAGTCATTCTTGTGTTCTCCCCTTTTTTCTTACTTCTGTTTAGTCATTTTTTAGGAGAGAGAGAAAAGTTTCAAGTAAGACGTGAATGCAATACTCCATACTTCCTTTTTGTTTCTATTTAGATGAGTCATCATCTTATTTCAAGTTTTTTATTTATTAAATTAGTTATAAGTCAATATTTTGCTAATTCATTAGGGAAAATTTATAATATTAGTACTTAATTTTCTACATAGTAATTATATATTACACGAATTATTAAATTATAAGCTTAAAAAGAATTAATTTAACGAAGGAAAATTAATGTGGGTGAAGTTTGATTGCACACATGAGCTGTGCATTTCAATGTGGGTGATTACACCATAGAAAGATTAGTTACTATCTTCGCTAAGGATAAGGTTTCCCAATCCCTGGCTTTGAGTAGGCTATTCCAAAGAGACAGAACGAAGAAAGCGCTAGCATGAGATTAATGGATTCTTTTGGGGTTTCTTATCCTACTAGGCATTCAGATCAAGTACTCAGACACTAACCTCCTTCATATTCAATTTTGGGGGATGAATGGGAAATGATAGAGAAGAAACAATTTCGTGATGTTAGTGGGGAAGGTTTAAGAAGAGATAATTATAATGCTTATTTTAGAACTTTAATAGCAATTGAAGAAATCAAGATGGAGGTCTGTGTTTGGATTTTTCTTTGAAGTAATACTTGATTTTGGGTAGTACAGGGGACCACGGTTTTTTTCCCATGAAGTCCCAGAGCTAGGTGAGAGGAGTCAGTTGCTTTTTATGGAGATCATATCTTTTCAAGGCTAGCTACTACAAATGCTAGTGAAATCATCACCCATTAGCAGGTGCATTCACATTTGTGCTTTGTTTTATATCATAAGTTGCTCTATGAAACAACAACAACAACCTAGTGAAATCCACAACGTGAAATCTAGAGAGGATAAAATGTACGCAGACATTACTTCTACCAAGATAGAATGACTGTTTCCCAGAGACCTCGGCTCAATAGAAGCATAAGAGTTGCTCTATGAAAATTTAAGTTTTTTTTTACTGCATAATTTGGTGAAAAAATAATTCCAAATTCATGGTACTTGTAGATTTTCAAAGTTGAAAGAATCATGTTATGTATGTATACATCAAGATCTCTGCTAGATGAAGTCCTCATGTCATTTTCCTCTTAGCTGTAAAATCACATTCTCTTGAAATATTCATGTTTATGTGGTAGAATTTCAACATTTTTTGCTATTTATTATATTCCTTTTTGTTTTTTTTTCAAATTTGTTTCTATTTTTAATTTCATTTCCATCTATTTTACTAGAAAGGGTTACAAGTTTTGTTATTTCTAGCTGCCATATCTCGCTACTTTTCTTAGTTGCATGTCAGTTCAATCAAAAGAATAATTGTATTAACATATACTTTGTGGTTCTTGCACAGGGTTATATTCACCGAGTTGAAATAGGACAGGTATATTTGGAGTTTGATAAGGAATTCCACATCAACCATGTAATTGAAAACCTGTATCATGTGCAGTTTGCATTCAATCGTATATGTGTGTGGAGGTTGCATAAAGTCATTGAAGCTACAAAAAGATTATGTGGAGAAATTCTCTTTCCATAAAGCATAGACAATATACAAATTGGTAGACTGGCGCCTATGTCATACATGCATAACATGGAGTAGACAAGTGCAATTGAAAATATTCTTGAGTGCAGATGAGGGGCTCCATATGCTATCTATGGGCCTTCTGGTACATGCAAAACAAGGATATTTGATATTATCAAGCTATCAAATGTCCACCGAGTTGACACAGAAAATGTATATATTTGATTGCTTGATGATAGCTACTATAAGACTCCATGTTTTGCTTGTACCAGGAGGAGCATAGATAGCGTAAGGAGCCCCTTCTTTTAACCTAAGAATTTTGTCAAATTGCACTTGTAAAGTATATAAAGCATAGGTGTATGTCTAACAGCTTGTATATTTCTCGGTCTGTCTATGTCTAGTGGAAAGAGAATTTCTCCATTTAAGCTTTTTGTAGCTTCAGTGGCTTGATGTAACCTTCACAATCACACACCCATACGATTGAATGCAAACTGCACATTATACAATTTCCAGTAACATGATTGATGTGAAATTCTTGATCAAATTTCAAATACAATTCTTTTACCTTGACTCAGTGGATATAACCTGGTGCAAGAACCATCCGGATTTCCAAGTTCATGTTAATATATTTATTCTTTTTTCTGATCTATCAAGTTCTTTGTAAAATCCGAAGAGAGAAATTATCATTTCTCCATCATATGTTCTTAAACTTCTTCTTATGCATATATTTGAGAAAGAGTGAAACTTGTTACATGTATCTTCGAAAGGGGCAATGCATATGTCATTGGACAACTTAATTTCTCTACGGAGCAAATATTGAAATCTATTGAATCTCCTCATCCCCAAGTAATTGAAGCTTGGGAATTCTTGTAATAACCTCCTTTTAATGAAGGGTTAATTGGTAATTTTAAATCTTATTAATAATAATAATAAAGAGAATTAAAAGATGTGGAGCAACCAAATTCTCTTATTCTTGTTGTTGCGTTCGTTTTACCTAAGGAATAGAAAGTAGGGTTATTTTTTCTTAACTTCCTAGTACGCAGCAGATAAAGTTCATAGAAGGAAATTAACTGAATCTTTGTACCACTATTCGAGTGATAAACATCGGGTAACTGGCATCAAATTTCGTTTTTACTTGTTGTAGTATACATGTATACTGCTTGCAAAGAAAACATTGTAATCTCAGCATGCACTGGATGTTCCCATTTATTTTATTTAGAGGGCATCACATCTAGATTATCTATTGTTGTTTCCAACTACTGGCTCCAGTAATGCAGTTTCCAGACATGTAGCTGCCATATTTTCGTACATTCTTGTAAAATTGAGAGGCAATGATTAGGCTATGATAGAAGAGGGGGGGGGAGGGGATATTGATTAATAATTAGAGGTCTGTATTATTATGCTAATTATCGCAGAATATAAAATAGTGGTAGTTTCACTAGCATGAAAACTAGCAGAGTTAAGAATGAAAATTAAAATCTCTTAAACCTGTTGGACCTGAAGCCTCTTCTCCAACATTTATTTATTTTTATCAATTGCTATAAGTACCGTAACTGGTCAGTGATATTAGGGCATTTTGTTACTATTTATATTCATGGCTTAAGGGGCTTAAGGTGTGAGATATTAAGGTTTAGCCCTAAGCTTTAAAGTTTGGGATATTTAGATTTGCCTAGACTAGTATTATTCATATCGTTAATCAATATTTTGCATATATTGAGGCAAGTGGGGATTTTTTTGGTTGGTGTTCTACGTGTGCAAGGTTGTGTAACTTTTCAATAACGAGGTAAGTGTGACTTTAAGCTTTAGTGCTTGCTTTTCAAACCTGCTTTTAAAAATGTGTTTTCTCTGCCTGGTCCATGTGTTGGGACAAACATGTGCTTGACAGAATTGTGGTCTTTCTTAAAAGTATATATGCTATTTTATGAAGAATACCAAATATGTCTTATAAGTGATATGGGGTGTAACGTTTGATAGCTTTCTTCTTTATCGTGATATAGCTACTAGAGGCATATACATAGTTGTCGTAATATGTTAGTAGCATACCTATGTTGTCGTATTGTGTTAGGGGCTTTATACATGTTGTCGTAGTATATTTTAGGGCATTATATACACTGTCATGGACTTGTCGGAGTGATGGGCTAATCTCTTCCACTGTGATTTTTTACAAGCTTTGAGTGAAGATTGAGTTGATATATGTGGTGTTTCTTTGGAACATTTATTTGGACTTGTTGACCATGATATTATGAAATATATTCTTGCACATATCATTGACATATTCATTGTGTAGTTGTATGTTCAAATACTTGTTCTAGAGTTATTAAAGTAGCGGGTCGAGGATCCTACTGAATTATATTCATATATAGTTCACTTCTTAGATGCATGTCTATGTAAATACTATTGGAGGGGGTGAGACTAGTGGCTAACGTGTTCGCTTGCATGTATTCTATTGTTGAGGTGAGCCTTCACATTGTTATGGAGGCTATTGTTTTAGCTCTACCTATATATAGATTATAATTTATTTTTTTTGGGTTTGCATGCCCGACAGTTGAACTCATATAACTCTATTAGATGCTCCATGGTCTTATTGTGGAATTTGGGCTAGATATATATAATTTAAGTTTATCGTTTATTTTCATAAATCAATATACAATTTTTGTTTGATAATTATTTCATTTTGATGAGTATTGATGAGTTTGGAGTCGCACATATTTTATCTTAGTGATTAGATAATTTGGATAAGTATATGGATATTTGGTTCACCAAACAGGTGGTGTTAGCAGGTGCAAGGCATATGTAGGGGGTATTTTGGGATGCGACAAAGTTGGTATTAGAGCTTAGGCTTTAAGTCCCGGATCATAGAGCTATGTTTGGTATAGTCTTGTTCATGGGTATGTAGGTGCCCATACTTATGACCTTGAGGCTACTATATATTTAAGATGTTTTCCCTTATTCATTCTTTGTTTGTGGTAGAGTTGAATCAAGTCTAATCCTTGAATATTATTTTCACAGATGGCTAAGAAATATGGTTCTTCCTCTGTTGTTTTATCTAGTACAACTGTTGGACGTAGTGCAGGACATGGTACTACCTCCGGTGGTAGTCAAGGTAGGTCTCATCCTACTAGGGCACATGCCACTCCTGAGTCAGAAGTTGTGAATGGGGTCACCTGAGTTGGAGGCCTAAAGCGAGTGCCGGAACATGTTCGGGATGCTCCATCAACAGTGCCAACTACTGTACCTATTGTTGTGTTGCCTACAAATATTGTGACGAGATTGTTGAATGTGTTGGAGGTATTGGTTCCTATTGGTGCCTAATCAGGGTGGAATTCAAACTCCTCATACTACTTCTTAAATGCAAGAATATGTTCAGTTGAATGTTACGGCTACTCAGACACCTCTTGTGGATGCTCAATCAGGTTTTTCATCAAGTTGCATCTATAGGGAAACCCAAGTATCTTAAGAATTTCATGGATCTTAAACCACTAGAGTTTGATGATACACCAGCTTCTATTGAGCCTCAGAAGTTCATTGATCATTGTGAAAAGATACTTTCTACATTGGGGTAGAAGGAGACTCGTGGTGTGGAATTTACCACTTTCCTAATCTCAAGGTCTCCAGAGGCATGGTGGACTTCTAATCGGAGAGTTAGACAAGCAGGGTTACCACCTATCATTTCGTTAGGGTTTTCAACAATGTTTAAGGAGAGGTTCATTCCATAGAGAATACAAGATGATATGAGATGTGAGTTCCATGATCTGTGTTAGGGCACTATGACAGTTATAGAGTATAAGGCAAAGTTCACTGATCTATCCAGGTATGTCCCATTTTCAATTACATATCTGAGGGGGAAGGTGAGATGATTTGTGGATGGAATGGAGCACCCTTATTGTGTTCCTGTGATACAAGATGTGTGAAATGGTATCTATTCTACTATGGTTGACACTACTTTTCATTGTGAGTTCTATTTAGAAATTGAGAGAGTTGAGAAAGAATGAAAAAATACACGTAATGCAGGTGGATTTAGTGGTGTTCCATCTAGGAAAGATTGGTTTTCATCGTGGACAGGCCAAGCCTACTCAGTTAGAGTCAGTGGTGCAGTCTTCTAGGAGTGGCTATCCCAATAGATAGGGTCAACAGCAGATACAGTGGAAGGGTAATAGTTCCTCTCAGTTTGGACAACATCCACTGTGTTGTACCTCTGGTAGGAATCACAGTGGTTGTTGTTTTGGTGTTGGTGGCCCTTGTTTTACTTGTGGTGAAAAAGGGAACATTGCTAAATTTTGTCCTAAGGGAGATTCTGGTACTAGTCAAGATACTACACAGGTGTAGAAGAATGTTGATGGTGCACATGCTCAGATTCATCCTGCTAGGGCTGCTATATAGGGTGCTCGTGGACAAGGTCAATAGGGTGCACAGATCGCTCATGGAGCAGGTGGAACACTGAGATTATTTGCTATGATAAGAGAGGATACCGAGGAATCCAATATGGTAGTCATAGGTATTATCACTGTCAATTCTCTTGAGGCATATGCTCTTATTGATCCTGGTTCTAAGTATTCGTATGTATCTCCATTTTTTTTATTCTAAGAATGAAGAGTTGAAACTCTTATCTTGCCATATATGGTTATGAACCCAGTGGGGGAGACTTTATTAGTGGATAGGGTGTATAGAGATTGTGTGACATCTATTCAAGGCAAGGACATAATAGTTTCTCTATTAGAGTTGCTGATGTATGACTTTTGTGTATTATGGGCATGGATTGGTTATCATCATGCTATGCTTTGGTTGACTTTTATGCTAAAATTGTACGTTTTAATTTTCCTGGAGAACCACCTTTATTCTGGAAGGGCATGACTCCTCTGACTCAGGGAAAGATAATATCTTATGTAAAGGCACGTAGAATTATTAATCATGGGTGATTGGGTTTTATTTCTATTATTCATGATACTTGAGGGGAGGGTGTTACTATTGATAGTGTTCTAGTTGTTTGAGAATTTTTTGATGTGTTTCCAGAAGACTTACTTGGTCTACCTCTGATGAGGGAAATTTAGTTCAACATGATTTAGTGCCAAGTACTCAACCTATCTCTATCCCTCCATGTCGTATGGCTCCAGCTGAGTTGAGAGAATGGAAGGTTCAACTCCAAGAACTACTTGATAAGTGGTTCATTAGGCCTAGTGTATTGTCTTGGGGGTGCACCAATGTTATTTATGAAACAGAAAGATGGAATGATGACATTGTGTATTGATTAGAAACAGTTGAATAAGGAAACAATCAAGAATAATTACACATTGCCTCGTATTGATGATCTATTCGATCATCTACAGAGTGCTACTCACTTTTCCAAAATTGAATTGAGATTGATTTATCATGAATTTAGAGTTAAGACAGAAGATATCTCCAAGACAACCTTTCAAACCAGATATGGGCATTTTGAATTTTTGCTGACGTCTTTCAGACTAAGGCACCTACGCCATTTATGGACCTCATGAACAGGATATTCAAGCCATATTTAGACCATTTTGTGATTGTGTTTATTGATGATATTTTGGTCTACTCCCATAGTTAGGCCGAACATGAACACCACTTGAGAGTTGTATTGCAGATACTTTGAGTACCAAAGCTTTATGCCAAGTTCTCAAAATATGAGTCTTGGTTGAGCAAAGTTTCCTTTATAGGGCATCTGATGTCATGATATAGAATTCAAGTTGATCCAAAGAAGATAAAATCAAGTCGCGATTGGCCTCGACCCAATACTCTTACGGAGATGCACAATTTCTTAGGACTAGCTAGATATTACAGATGTTTTATGGAGAGTTTCTCAAAGATAGCTTCTCCATTGACACACTTAACTCAAAAAGGTATGGTCTTTTAGTGGTCAGATGGATGTGAAGAAGGTTTTTAGAAATTAAAGGTTGCATTGACTACAACACCAATTTTAACCTTACCTACAGCGGAGGGTGGTTTCACCATTTATTGTGATGCATCTAGAATCGGTTTAGGTTGTATCTTAATGCAGAATTGTAAAGTGGTGGCATATTGTTCTCTCCATCTAAATATTCATGAGAAAAATTATCCTACACATGAGTTATAATTGGCCTCAATCATATTTGCACTCAAGATTTGGCATCACTATCTTTATGGTGTGCCTTGTGATGTCTATACTGACCATAAAAGTTTGTAATATATATTCAAGAAAAGAGATCTCAATTTGATGGAATGGCGGTGGTTGGATCTACTTAAAGATTATGATCTTACTATTTTGTATCATCCTAAAAAGGAGAATGCGGTGGCAGATCCCTTAAGTAGGAAGTCTATGGGTAGCATGGACCGAATTGCTGCTGAAAGGTGACCTATGGCTATGGATATTCAGGCTTTAGCCAATCAAGGAGTTTGAATTGATCATACATTGCGTGGCTGGTTTCTTGTGGGTTTGGCGGTGCAATCGTTCTTGGCTGGAGAAGGCAAGACTTGTCAATATGACGATCCCCAACTTGCTAGACTATGAGATCAAGTCTAGAATAGAGGCGTGAAGTCATTCTCTAATGATAGTGAAGGCGTTCTATGTTTACATGGTAGATTATATATTCCCACGGTGGGTAATGTGAAACAGCTAATACTTGAAGAGGCTCATAGCTCGTGATACTCCATCTACCCAGGCGCTATGAAGATGTATCAAGACTTGCGTGGATTGTACTGTTGGAAAGGTATGAAGGATGACATTTTGAAACATGTGACTAGTTGCTTGAACAGTCAATAGGTCAAATATGAACATCAAAAACCTTGTGGAGTAATGCAAAACATGATTAACTTAGAGTGGAAGTGAAAAGGATTACTATGGATTTCGTTGTTGGGTTGCTGAATACTTTCAAGAAATACAACTCAGTTTGGGTGATTGTGGAATGACTCACAAAATCTTCCCATGTCATACCAGTTCGGGTTACTCATACTGCGAAGAAGTTAGCAGACATTTACCTTTGAGAGATAGTTAGGCTTCATTGGGTGCCTATTTCAATAATATCTTATCAAGGTGCACAGTTCACTGCTGAGTTTTGGAAGTCCTTCGAGAAGTCATTGGGTTCACAGGTTGAGTTGAGTACAATTATTCATCCCCAAACTGAGAGATAGTCTAAATGAGTTATTTAGATATTAGAGGACATGCTTAGAGCTTGAGTGATTGATTTTTATGGTCATTAGGATGATTAATTGCTTTTGGCAGAATTGTCTTATAATAATAGCTACCAATCAAGTATAGATGGCGACGTATGAGGCTTTACAAGGTCGTAGGTGTCGATCACCAGTTAGATTGTTTGAACCTAGCAAAGCGCAATTGTTAGGTCCAGATTTGGTTCAACAAGGTTTAGAGAAAGTTGTATTGATACGAGAACGACTTCAGATGGCACAAAGTAGACAAAAGTCCTATGTAGATAAGAGAGTACGTGATCTAGTGTTCGTGAAGGGTTGAAAGGTCAGTCTAAAAGTTCCCCCTATGAAAGCAGTTATGAGATTTGGCCGAAAGGGTAAGTTAAGTCCTAGATATATTGGTCCTTATGAGATTCTATATTGGATTGGGTTGGTGGCGTACCAACCTGCTCTACCTCCGGGATTGTCTACCGTTCATCCTGTGTTTCATGTGTCCATGCTTTGATGATATGTTCATGATGATAGCCTTAAGATTCAGGCAAAAGATGTGGAGCTTGATGAGAACTTAACTTATGAGGAAGGTCCGATATCTATTCTTTATAGACAAGTGCGTCAACTGTGGTCGAAGAAGATAGCTTCAACCAAAGTGTTATCTTCCATCAAAGTGTTATGGCGCAATCATCCAACCGAGGAGGGTACTTGGGAGTCCGAGGCGGACTACGAGATACATATCCTCAAGTATTTGACACTTCAGGTATGATTCTAGATCATTCGAGGATGAATGTTATTTTAAGTTCGAGAGAATGTAATAACCTTGTATTTAAATGAATGGTTAATTGGTAATTCTAAATCATAATCATAATAATAAAAATAATTAAAATGTGTGGGTCAACCCTAGTCTCTTATTCTTGTTGTTGCATGCATTTTACCTTAGGAGTACAAAGTAGGGTTATTATTTTCTTAACTTTCTAGCGGGCAGCAGCTGAAGTTCATAGAAAGAAATAATTGAATCTTTGTACCACTGTTTCGAGTGATAAACATCAGGTAATTGGCATCAAGTTTTGTTTTTACTTGTTGTAGTATACATGTGTACTGCTTGCAAAGAAAACATTGTAATCTCAGTGTGCACTAGATATTCCCGTTTGTTTTATTTAGATTCTCCATTGTTGTTTCCAACTACTGGCTGTAGTAATGCAGTTTCCAGACATGTAACTGCCATATTTTCTTACATTCTTGTAAACTTGAGAGGAAATGATTAGTCTATGATTGAAGGGGGAGGGGGAAATAGTGATTAGTTAATGACTGGTTAGTAACTAGAGGGCTATATTTTTATGCTAATGATCACAGAATATAAAATAGTGGTAGTTTCACTAGCGCGAAAACTAGCAGAGTTAAGAATGAAAATAAAAATCTCAGAAACCTGCTGGACCTAAAGCCTCTTTTCCAACATTTATTTGTCTTTATTCATTGCTATAAGTACCGTAACTGGTCAGTGATGTTGGGGTATTTTGTTACCATCTATATACATGGCTTACGGGGAATAAGGTGTGAGATATTAATGTTTAGCCCTAAGCTTAAAAGTTTGGGATATTTAATTTTCCTAGACTAGTATTATTGATATCGTTAATTAATATTTTGCATAGATTGAGGCAAGTGGGGGCTGTTTTGGTTGGTTTTCTATGCATGCAAGGTTGTGGAATTTGTCATTAATGAGGTAAGTGAGACTTTAACCTTTAGTGCTTTCTTTTCAAACTGCTTTTAAAAATGTTTTTTTTGTTTGGTCCATGTGCTAGAACAAGCATGTGCTTGGAGAATCATGGTCTTGATTAATAGTATATATGCTATTCTATGAAGAATACCGAATATGTTTTATAAGTGATATGGGGTTTCACGCTTGATATATTTCTTCATAATCGTGATATAGCTATTAGGGGCATACATAGTTATCGTATTATGTTAGGGGCATACCTATATTGACGTAATGTGCTAGCGGCTTTGTGCATACTGCCCTAGTATATTTTGGGGCATTATATATGCTTCCATGGACTTGTCGCGGTGATGGGCTAATCTCTTTCACTGCCGTTCATGACAAGCTTTGAGTGGAGATTAAGTTGATACATGTGGTGTCCCCACTGGACATTTATTTTGACTTTCTAAGCATTATATTATTGCAAATATCATTTGCATGTTCGTTGTGTAGTGTATTTTCTAACACTTGTTCCAGGGGCATTAAAGTAGCGGGTCGCGGATCATACTAAGCTATATTCATCTATAGCCTACTCCTTACATGCACGTCTATGCAGATACTATTATAGAGAGTGAAACTATTGGCTGACGAATTCTCTTGCATGGATTCTGTTGCTGAGTTGAGCCTTCGCACTGTTCATGGAGGCGACTGTTTATGCTCTATGTATTTATAGATTATAATTTCTTTTCTTGGGGTTTGCATGCCCGACAGTTCTCATGTAACCCTATTACATGCTCCATGGTCTTTTTGTGAAATTTGGGCTAGTTATATATTATTTAAGTGACTGTTTCTTTTCATAAATCAATATACAATTTTGATTTGACAATTATTTTATTTGATGAGTATTGATGAGTTTTGGAGTTACAAATAATTTATTTCATTGATTCGATAATTTGGTTAAGTGATTAGCTTCGATCATCCAACAGGTGGTGTTAGGGGGTGCCAGTCACGTTTAGAGGGTATTTTAGGATGTTACCATTCTGTTGAATGTACTTACATGCAACTAAAAACAACTAGATATAAAAGCTAGAAATCACAAAAGTTCTCACCTTTCCAGTAAATTTAAAATGAAATTAAAAACAGTAACAATTTTTTTTTAAAAAAAAGTCTCAAGAAAGATAATCAAATGGCAAAAATTGATGAAGTTCTACCGCGACATATATCGTTGTAAAGGTCAACATGAATATTTCAAGAGAATGTGATTATAAAAGTAATGAGAAAATGATATGAGGACCTCATCTAGCAGAGATGTGGATGTGTATACATAAATCAAATGATTCTTTCACCTTTAAAAATCTACAGGAACCATGTATTTGCAATTATTTTCTCTTAAGGAGAACTTAAATCATCATGTAGCAGCTTATGATATAAAACAAAGCATGAATACAAATGCACCTTTTAAAAATCTACAGCAACCATGTATTTGCAATTATTTTCTCTTAAGGAGAACTTAAATCATCATGTAGCAGCTTATGATATAAAACAAAGCATGAATACAAATGCACCTTTTAAAAGGTGATGATCTCACCAGCATTTGCAATAGCTAGCCTTACAAGATATAGACTCCCTAAACAAGTGATGGCCTCCTCTCAGCTCGCCCTCGGACATCAAGGGACAGAAATGGTGGCCTCCTACAGCTCATGGTGAGGGACTTCAGATCATAGTTCCTCATTTCTTCCTGATGCAAGAAATTATAAAATTTTAGTACAACCCAAAATGAAGGAAAAAGAAGATTATGCTAGTATTATATAATCAAAAGATTTAACCCCCCCCCCCCCTTCCAATTTCAAGGAATGCAAGAAATATCACTAATTAGTGTTGAATTGCAAAAACTTTTAAAGGGTGTCTGCAAGCAATTTTGAGTGTGCAGTGAAGAAGAAAGAATGAGACAAAGGACTATTATATATAGCTTCGAGGACAATGGAAAAATTACTTCCCCCTCCCACCCACCCCCTCCCCAAACATTGTTTGACTTATTCCAATAATTATTTTCTGCGGAAAAGGCATAATTGTTTGGAATCCAATTGAAGAAAAATTACAATAACTAATTTATACATTTATTCTTTCTTTCTATTATGAGAATATTTTTAATACCAATTGAATTTCTTCTTCTACCGACACAAATTGTGAAAATGAGAAGGGTATTAATGTGATTTACTGTTTATTATATAAATTATTTGTTCACGTTAATAATCCAAGGTAAGTAAGCTGTTATTATTTTGGAAAAGAAAGTACAAAATTTATTATGTCAATGGATTGCATATTGTATTACTTATAAGGAATGTAAATTTAAATAATGATGGTCAAAGATATCAAAGATTAAGGAGTGTTAATTTAAATAATATATCGGAAAGTGATATCAAAGTTTAGGAAAGGTTAATTTAAATAATTTCGGTAAAAAATATCAAAGATTAAGGAATGTTAACTTAAATAATGTCGGTCGAAGATATCAAAGATTGAGGAATGTTAATTTAAATAATGTCGGTCAAAGATATATCAAAGATTAAGGAATTTAATTTAAATAACAAAAGATTGCCAACATCGGTTTAGTCGATATTTATAATTTAAACAACAGAATATCTTTGTTAACACATGACAATATTTTCACACACTTCCATTTGCACGTGCCAATATTTTCCACGCTTCTTTATTTACACATGCCAATTTTTTTCATCTGTTTGACATCAAGAGATTATCTACTTTCTAAAAATGTTAAATGTTTAATTTCTTCGAATAATTAAATTTAAAAATGTTGATTCTCAAGCTTTCAACTCAATAAAACATTCTTGATAAAATTGAAATCACGATGAATTCTTTTTTCACAGATAGTGTGACGATGAGTCACACTTCGTATTGGGGCAGGGTGGATAAAATGGAGGTTCGCTTTCGGTGTGCTATGTGACAAGAAGGTGCCACCACAACTTAAGGGCAAGTTGTACAAAGTGGTGGTTAGACCGACTATGTTATATCGGGTGGAGTGTTGGGCAGTTAAGGTCTCTCACGTTCAAAAGATGAAAGTTGCCGAGTTGAGAATATTGAGATGGATGTGTGGGCATACCAGGAGCGACAGAATTAGAAATGAGGCTATTCGGGACAAGGTAGGAGTGGCCTCGGTGGAAGACAAGATGCAGAAAATGCGACTGAGATTTTTTAGGCATGTGAAGAGGAGAGACACAGATGCCCCAGCGCGGAGGTGTGAGAAGTTGACCATGGATGGCTTCAGAAGAGGTAGGGGTAGGCTGAAGAAATATTGGAGAGAGGTGATTAGACAGGACATGGCGCGGTTATAGCTACCGAGGACATGACCTTAGATAAGAGGGTGTGGAGGACCCATATTAGGGTAGAAGGCTAGTACATAGTCTCGTTATTCTTCCGTATTAGTAGGCGCATTAGCGCACTATAATTTTTTATGCTCTGATTTCTATTATTATCTATTACTTTTTGTACTTTGATTATTCTATTTTATTTGTGTCGCTTTAGTTATTTACTTTTCCATACCGCTTTGAACTTTTTAGCCTTATCTGACCTCTTTTTATGCTTCTATTGAGCCGAGGGTTTCTCGGAAATAGCCGTCCTACCTTGGTAGGAGTAAGGTCTGTGTATACTTTACCCTCTCCAGACCCCACGTTGTGAGATTTCACTGGGTTGTTGTTGTAGTGTGAAAATTTGAAACCATCAAGTTAGGATAGAGTTTTGTCTCAAGTTAGGGTCGAAAGTCGAGCCTCATGTCAGGGTCAAAAGTGGTGTCCAAACTGACAGTCGAGTCTCGAGTGGAGGTCAGATCTTGGATCCTGGATGGAGGTTAGATCTTGGTTCCCAAGTGGAATTTAGATCTTTGATTCGTAGTCATAGGTCAAAATCGATAATCGGGTCCCCAATTGAGGTTAGATTTTGGGTTCCAAGTCTTAGGTAGGTCGGTATTAGGATCAAGTTCATAATTAGGATCAGGGTAAATATTCTAGTCTTGGGATAGGGTCAAGGTTGGAAGTGAATTGGGTTTGAATTCGGGATTAAGAGTCGGTTTTCGAGTCAAGGACAGATCCAAAGTCTCAAATTGAAGTTAGGTCCTAGATTGGGATCATGAATTAGGTTTTGGGTTGATGTTGAGTGTCGAATTAGAGTGGGTCGAGAGTTGGTGTAATGATCCACTAGGTCATTTATATGTAAATGGTTTTTTTTCATCATTTAGAGCATTTCTATAGCAACCTTAAGTCATTTATGACTTGCTGGCACTGACAGTTTGGTCGCCTGATCATTCCTTTGGTTGTTATGGAAGTTTCTATGTTTTTGCAAAACCCAAGAAGTCTGAAAGTTGGAACTAAGGAGAAATTCTAAAATTTCTAAACTAACCCACATTTACGAGTCAGTCTACGACTCATAGAGCTTTCTATGACTAGTAATTATGAGTCGTAGAGTGACCTTTTGAGTATTGTTCAGTTCCATCCTCAGGAGAAGTTCTACGACTCAACAAGATGAGTCATCGATCTGTTGATGAGTCATAAGAATGACGCATTTCAAACTATCAGAGGCTAATGAACTTGAGGTTTTCAGGCCAACAAGAAGGGTTAAGATGACTACTCGCAGTCCTTTGGATGAGTAGTAGACACGACTCCTAGGTGAAGCTTCAGAGAGCCTCAAGTCTGCAGGTTTCAAAACCTGCAAGACAATGCACATTACGATTCATCGTCATGAAAATGAGTCATAGAAATGACTTGTATGCAAACTTCAGAGACTTGAATTCAAACCTTTTTCCCAAGCCTGTAGGACGAGTCGTCTTGACGACTCATCATTTTTTCTAAAACTCTTAGAGTCGTCTCGTAGGTTCGAATCCAAAGTTTTAATGAAGGGTAGTTATGTCATTTCTCATATTCAATTCAATGAACATAGACACTATTTCGGCTTAGTTCAAGCCTATATCTACCCAATCCTTTGAGATTCCCTCATTCTATAATCACTCTTCAAAATTCTCTAAGGCAATAACAAAATTCTCTATTCTTGTTCAAGCTACAAGCTAGGGTTTTAAATTTTCTTCAAGGTTTCTTCTCAGTTCTAAGTGATTCCAATCAATCTATGTGGGAATTGATCCATGGGTTATTTTCACCTATGGAGTCCTAAAATTTTCTCAAAGTATCATTTAATTTTCAATGGTTCATGAACCCTACTTTTGATGAATTACATTAGGTTATTTCAGTTTCGTCTTAAATTATTATCAAGGATTATTCTAAGCATGTTTCTAAATGAATTGCATGATTTTGAGTTGAATTATGAATGCCCATTCATAAAGCTATTTCCAAGTTATGAGCATGAAGTTAAAGATGATTTTCATGAGTTGATTATGATTTCAATGATTTTCCAGGAAAGTTTTTTATGATTTAAAATTGAGATTATGATTTTAATGATGAAGTTATGACGATGATCAAAGATAGTTATTATGGTATGATAAGTACAATTCTCATAGAATCATGTTTAAGATGGTGATGAGGACAATTCTCACCAAAGTTAGGGATTCCTATGAATCACTAAAGTTAATGAGTTATTCCTAATATTCTTTATAAGGATGAATTGATAAGTAGTTACTATTTTTCCTATAATATTTATGATTATGTTTTAATAAGTTTCGTTGGGATATTGACTAAGCACCGAGAGAACTTCTAGGTGGGTTAGATTCCATAATACAGTTAGTTACCCAAGAGAATCCTAGTAGCAACCTAAAGTCCCAAACTATATTACTTGCGTAGGATTGCCTTCATGGCCTAGCTAGTGGATCCACATATAGCACAATTGAGTTGAGTTGAGTACCATGATGGAGTATACCCTGACAAGGTAGCCTCCCCTTTCTCGATGTGGGTTAGATTGGATTCCATGTTATATCTCGCATGGTCTTAATATGTTGGTTAAAGGTCTTATCCTACACAAGTTGAAGGTTACAAATATGAGTTTGTAATGAAGTTTTGTGATATGCATTGACCAAGAGTTTTCATATGTTTTCAAATGCTTTTAAAGCGTTATTCATATTATCATATTAGTCAATCATCTTATGTCATATTGCTCACGCTCCTTTATCTTGTTCATGCATACCTCATATACTTAGTACCTTCTATGTATTAACACATATTTTGCCTACATTATCCAATAATGTAGGGGAAGACGTCGATCATCCGATTCGTGGCTAGAGTGCTTTAGATATCGAAGAGTTGGTGAATCCTCATTCCATTGAGGACATGACTTTCTTTCCACATTGTTCCATTGACTTTCTTCTTATGTTTTGGGTGAGCTAGGATCTTGTCCTAAGCCCCCGCCAAGGACTAGACTAGAGCTATGTTTAGATGTGGTGTGAACTAGTCCGGTTAGACATCAATTTTTTTTTTATCTCTTTGACCCATTCCATTGAGTTGTTACTTCTTATTTATCATGTTTCTTTACCGTATGTATGCGATGTATGCTAAGATATCTTAGTTCGTATCCATTTTAATCCCTATCACCGTATCACGTCTTGGCCCTAGTTCGGGTCATGAAAAACTTGGTACCAGAGTACAAGATTTAGAAGAGTCTTAGGGAGTCTAGCATGCCGCGTTAAGTAGAATCTTGTTCATTAGTGTGAAGTATTTCACATCTATGAATAGGAGGCTATGAAATGTCTTAGCAAAATCTTACTTCTTTCATAATCTATACGTGCAGTAGAGTGGTCACTAAGTCTTTCCCTCTAACGCTTGTTCTTTGCGATTTTCAGAAAATGCCTATGTGAAGATACCCCATTAGAAGGAATGTGGTTGAAGAGGAGCAACAAGTTCTGAACAATCCTTTGAATGACCAAGTATCCAATGCTGAGTTCTGAGCATCCTTTCAAGTACTTGTGCAAGCCATTATGGCTCAAACCAATCGTGAAGTGGTTGCTCCTGTGAAACCAAATATGGGTACAGTGGCGACAAAAGTTCATGATTTCATAAGGATGAATCCTCCAAGGTTTTGGGGTTCTAAAGTTAAAGAGGATCCACAAGAGTTCATTGATAGCATCCACAAGATTGTGGATATCATGAGGGTTACCCCGATTAAGAGGGCGGAGTTGTCTACGTATCAATTGAAGGGTGTTGTTTAAAATTGATTTGATCAATAAAAGAGCGAGAGGCCTAGAGAAATGGATACCGTGACTTGAGAGAAGTATGAGTGAGAGGGAGTATGCCATCAAGTTTACTCAATTGTCTAAATATGCTCCATTTATGGTTATCGACTTAAGAGCTCGTAAGACCAAGTTCGTGTCGGGAATGTCGGATGAGGTTTCTAACGAATGTAAGATGGTCATATTGGTTCAGGAAATGGACATATTTATACTTATAACCTATGTAGAGAAAATAGAGAATGAGAAGCTAAAGAAGAAAACTAGGGAGTCCAAGAGGCTAAGGATCGATGGTGGTGATTTCTCTCAAGGTAAGTTCGGAGGTGGTGGATATCCTCATTTTCTCCAAAGGTGCTCGACCAAGGATCCTTATATGTTACTACTCTAAGGTTTGACAAGAATATAGTGCCCAACCCTTAGCCTCAAGGAGGTGCACCTATTGGTCAAGTTAGCCCCGCATGCATAAAGTGTGGCAAGAACCACAAGGGTGAGTATTTAGCGGGCTTGAATGTGTGATACTGATATGGTAATCCGAGTTATCATGCTAAAGAGTGCAAGGGTAATGATGGTCATCCTCAAGGAAAAGTTGCTCAAGGTTCTCAAATGCAACCAAAAGGTGGTCAACACAACAATCGGTTTTATGCCTTCATGGTAGGCAAGAGGTGGAGGAGACCTCTGAGGTTGTTACTTGTATGTTACGAGTCTTTCACTATGATTTTTATGCCTTACTTGATTCGGGTGTAAATTTGTCTTTAGTTACTCCTTATGTGGCTATGAGTTTTGATGTTAGTCCCAAAACGTTGTTAGAGCCTTTTTCCGTTTATACTCCTGTAGGTGAGTCGGTTGTGGCTAAAAGAGTCTATAGAAGATTTTTGATTTTGGTTTTCCATAAAGTTACTCTATGTGATTTAGGTAAGATTGAGATGACCAATTTTGATGTTATCCTTTGTATGTATTGGCTATATATATGTTATGCTTCTATGGATTGTAGAACCCGAGTGGTTAAGTTTCAATTTCCAGATAAGCTATAAAGGCAGTAATTCCATGTTAAAAGTTCAATTCATGTCGTGCCTTAAAGATTGGGAAATTATTTACAAGGGTTGTATCTACCATCTTGGGAGATTTAGGGATGCAAATTCCAAATCCCCTACTCTAGAGTCGATCCCTATTGTTAATGAGTTTTCAGATTTATTTTCTGATGATTTATTCGATGTTCCTCCCGAAAGGGATATTGAATTTTGTATAGATCTTCTTTTGGGTACTCAACCCATCTTTATTCCTCCTTACCGAATAGCTTCAATAGAATTAAAGGAGCTAAAGGATCAATTAAAAGACTTGTTAGACAGAGGTTTCAATAGACCAAGTATATCCCCATGGGGTGCTCCCATTTTATTTGTTAGAAAGAAGGATGGTTCTCTACATATGTGCATTGACTACCGACAATTGAACAAAGTAACCATCAAGAATAAATATCCAATTTTGAGGATAGATGATTTGTTTGACCAATTGCAAGGGGCAAGCTATTTCTCTAAGATTGATCTCTATTTCGGTTATCACCAACTAAGGGTGAGGGAGTGTGATATTCCCAAGATGGCATTTTGAAAAAGGTATGGTAATTATGAGTTCTTAGTTATGTCATTTGGTTGACCAATGCCCCTGCTCCATTCATGGACTTGATGAATAGGGTGTTGAAATAATATTTGGACATGTTTGTAATTGTGTTCATTGATGACATTTTGGTTTACTCTCAAAATGAGGGGCAGCATGCTAATCACTTAAAGTCCCTGATTCACTCCTCTGAGTTAAGGTTAAATTTCTTGCCTCAGATTGAGGCCTTGATTAGAGTACCTAGCGTATCTTTATCCTTAGTTAGAGTTTTTGGTGTATCCTTCGCCATGGTTAGAGTCCTTGGCATACTTTCACCTTGGTTAGAGTCCTTGGAGTATCCTTTGTCTTGCTTAGAATCCTTGGCTTATTCCTCGCATTGGTTAGAGTCCTTGGCTCCTATTATTCCACTATGAAAGTCCTTGACATACAGTTTATTTAGTTCAAGTCTGTGAAAGGTCATTTTAGTATTGGAAGTATCCTCATATCATCCTTGTGGTTCCTAATCTTTAGTGTACCCATTATAGGGGTCCATTCAGGTTTTACTTAAACTTGTGCACGAGTATACCTTCTGGCTTATGTAACTTTAGTTAGGTTTAGTTAGTGTTACTAAGTTCTTCTCTATTCTTTGTACACTCATGATATTTTATTTAGAATATCGTTCTTTGGCCTCTATTTGTCTTTAAATTCTAGCATTTCATATTACCTTTATTTTTCTTGCTCAGTCGACCTATGATGCAAATTGAGTACCTTTTTTTTTGGTACTAATACTACACTTTGGATTTTTCTCATGATGTAGTCGGAGAACAAGCTACTAGCATTGATATTGAGCCTACAGTTTCCAGATTCGGTGGCAATGGGTGAGCATAGGGCGTTCTGGACTTTAACTGTCACCATTTGTATTTTGTTGGCTAGTTTTTTGCATTTGACACAAGCTATTATATTTTGGATCCACCTTTACAACATGCACTCTTTTGTTCAGCAGCTCTATACTTGTGACTTCCAGGTTCTGGGAGCAATCTTTTATTGGATACATTTTTTTGCCTCTGCTTATTCTGTTGTTTTTTAAACTTAAATTGTTGCTTTCATTTAGTTTTTACCCTTAAATCCATTGCTTATAATTATGGGTTATGGGTTGGATTACCTATTGGTGGGTTATGGTAGGTGCCATCATGACTCGAGAAATCGGGTTATAAAATCACAGCTTCAGGTTCACCGTTCTCTCTTATACGGAGCTAATGCCTAGTAGAGTCTTGCGGATAGGTGCAGAGATATCTATAATCTATCTTTAGGAGACTACAGGGCATCGTTAAGAAGATCTTCTCTTTTGTACTGCTTTTATGCAGCATGTGCCTTATTGTTTTCATGATATATAACTTGTTTCATTCTATCAATGGATGGCTTGCACACGTGGTGCAGCGGTCAGGGATGATTGAACCGAACCCACACATAGAGCCCAAGATAGGGGTAGAGGCTAACCCCAAGGTTGCACAAGGCTGGAAAACTAGCTCAGGATAGATAGAGGACTCCAAAGCTAGTGGCAGAGCCTCAGACCACTCCTATTCCTCTTCAGCCAGTGGGTTCGGGACCAATCCACCCACCAACAGGACAAGCAATGGCTCCCGATCAATAGGCATCTATCACTCAGCTCTTAACAATTCTTGGGGCTATGTAATAGTTCCTACCTCCAGCTCTAGTCATGCCAACACCAAAGGGTCAACTTGTAGAAACAGCTCAAGAGGTTCAACCGCCAATAGCACCCATCGATACTCAGCCAGATATTATTGAATGGGCCATTCCTTTACGAGAGCAAAAGATGCTTTGGTGTTTCTAAGATTGTAATCGCCAAGGTTTTCTAGAAAGATTTAGGAGAAAGCTCATGATTATCTTACTACCTGCTATAAGAGCCTATATATTTTGGGTTTAGTGGATTTAAGAGGAGCTGACTTTACTCTGCTCATCTTGATGGGCCAGCAAGACAATGGTGGTGTTTATACTTAGAGGCTAGGCCTATTGGGTCTTCTCTGGTGTCGTTGACTGAATTTTCAAAGGCTTTTCTAGGTAGATTCATATCGCGGAGTGTCAGATAAAAACTCTGTGATCAGTTCTTGAGGTTGAAGCAAGGCTCTATGACTATTTTTTGAGTATGAGGCAAGGTTTCACAAGCTCTTCCAAAATGCTACTATGATACTACCTATGGATGAGGAGAGAGTTTGATGCTACATTAGAGGTTTGAGACTTCAGTTGCAGATTGAGACATAGCCTATGGTTTCTCCTGGCTACTCGATTTTGTATATAGTTGACCATGCTAGTACAATTGAGCAACTTCATCGTGCGGCCCATGAGGGCAGTGAAAAGAGGGATAGATAGGAAGATAGCTAAAAGAGGTCCCATTCTAGGACCACAGAGTCCTATAATAGTCACTGCCAGCAGTTTCAGCAGGGTTAGTACATCCAACTTGTTCAGGCCTCACTTCATCCTTTAGAGGATGATCAACACCGACAAGGTGGCTCTAATACTGACCAGAATCTGGGTCAAGATAGGTCATAATAGGGTAATTCAAGTCATAATGGTTCCTTTGTTTTAGGCTGATCTTCACTAGGTTGATATAAGTATGGAGAGCTTGAAAATTGGTCTGGCGATTAACAATTGCATAGGACGGTCTAACCATCTCCATATGCAGCTCAACCAGCTCAAGCAACAACACCTCCAGCTAATGGTGTAGGCTAAGGTTGAGATGTTATGGAGGTCTTCGGGGAGGCAGGTTAGGTGGTAGGGTTAATGCTTGAGGTAGAGGTAGATAGGTCCACTTTTATGCAACTCCAACAAGGGCATATGTTGAGGTATCAGATGATGTAATCATAGGTACAATTCTTTTATGTCAATACCTACTTCGACTTTAGTTTATCCTTGATCTATTTTTTCATATGTATTTATGTATTATGATCCTTAGTTGGGTATGAGTTTTGAGTTCATAGCCGAGCTATTATGTGTGTCAACATCGGTGGTTGAGTCATGAGTTATAGACTAGGTATCTAAATGTTGCTTGGTGACTATTTATGGATGGGAACTCAGGCTGACCTTATATTGCTTGATATGTTGGATTTTGATGTGATCCTGGACATGGACTTATTATCCTCTCACTGCGGTCTTGGATTGCTATGCTAAGACTAGTACCTTAGCCATTCCCGATACTCTTCCTGTAGTGGAGTAGGTCTATTGTAGTCGTACACCAATTGGAGTTATGTCTTTTATTTGGGTCCAAATATTAGTGGAGAGCGAAGGCTTATTTTATTTGTCTTATATATAGGATATGAGCAGGGAAGTTCCCTCTATTGATTCAATTTTTATAGTCCGTGAGTTTGTGGGTGTGTTTCCTACTAACTTACCTCGTCTTCCTCCAGAGCGTGATATTGACTTAGCCATTGACTTAGAGCCGCACTCTAGTCCTATTTCTATTTTACCTTATTGGATAGCCCTTGCATAACTTAAGGAGCTCAGTGTTCAGCTTCAGGACCTCCTAGGTAAGAGGTTCATTTGGCTAAGTGTATCACTTTGAGATGCCCCCATTTTGTTTTTAAGAAGAAATACGGGACTATGTGGATGTGATTGATTACAGGTAGCTTAACAAAGTAATAGTGAAGAATTGTTATCTTATGCCTTATTTTGATGACCTATTTGATCATCTTTAGGGTGTCGCAGTGTTTACTAAGATTGATTTGAGATCAGATTACCATCAGCTAAAGATTAAAGTAGCGGGCATCCCTAAGAGTATATTTTTGACTCATTACGTTCATTAGAAGTTCCTAGTGATATCTTTTTGATTGAGTAACGCCTCTACTTCCTTTCTGAATTTGATGATGTGCGTGTTCGGCCATACCTTGACTTTTTTGTCATAGTATTCATTGATGATATATTTGTATACTCACGGAGCTAGAGAGAGCATGAACAACATTTGAGGATTGTGCTCCAAACATTAAAAGATCAGCAACTTTATGCCAAGTTCTCAAAGTGCGAGTTTGCCTTGAGTCAGTAGTATTTTTAGGACACGTGGTTTCCAAGGATGGCATCATAGTGGATCTAGAAAAGATTGAGGTTAATTGTGACTGGGCTAGGCCCACCTCTGTTAAAGAGTTTCAAAGATTTGTTAGATTAGCGTGTTATTACAAATGTTTTGTTGAAAGCTTCTCTATTATTGTAGCACAGTTGACCTTGTTTACTCGCCTTGATGTTACATTCAAGAGTTCTTAGGTGCGCGAGTTGAGCTTTCAAAAGCTCAAGGAGTTGTTTACTACTACTCATGTATTAACTCTTCCAGTTGAGGGTGAGGTCTTCAAGGTGTATTGTGACTCATCCAGCGTTGGTTTGCATTTTGTATTGATGCATTGAGGCTAAGTTATAGATTATACATTGAGACAACTGAAGTTTTATGAGTGAAACTATCATATTCATGACTTGGAGTTGGCGGCGGTAGTTTTTGCACTTAATATCTTGAGGCACTACCTGTATGGAGTTCATTCGAGATATACACTTATCAGAAGTGTCTTTAGTACATTATGAGTCAAAAGGACCTTAATTCGAGAAAGCACCATTGAATTAAGCTCCTAAAGGACTACAACGTCTCTATTTTATATGATTCATGCAAGGTGAATATAGTAGCATGCACCTTGAGCCAAAGGTGGTGAGTATGGATAGTCTTTCTTTACTTTCAGTTGTGGAGAAACCTTTGGCTTTAAACATTCAGTGTTTATCTAATAGAATAATCAACATGACATTTCAGATTATAGATGGGGTTTAGCCTATATAGGGATTCAGTCATCTCTGTTGGATCAGATTCGTGGTGGTTAGAAGATGAGTCCTTGGTGGCACTCAAAGATACAGTGTTGGGAGTTAGAAGGACCTTTCAGGAGGAGTTAAGAACTCATGTCGACCTTAGCACAACATTTCATCCGCAGACTGATGGTTAGTTAAAGCGCACTACTTAGGTCATTGAAGACATTTTTTGGGCCAGTGTTTTGGACTTTGGAGGTTAGTGGGACTAGTATTTGCTTTTGGCGGAGTTTGCGTACAACTACAACTACCACCCTAATATTCAGATAGGCTTGTTCGAGGAATTATATGATAGGGATTGTCGCTTTTCGGTTGGTTGATTTGAGACTTTATAGACTAGTCCATGTGGTACAGACTCGCTTCAAGAGGCCTTAGATTACATGTGGGTGATTCAGGATAGGCTCAATACAGCTCAAAATAGGCACAAGAGTTATGCTAATCATAGGCACCGACCTTTGAGATTTGGAGTTGGAGATTAGGTATTCCTATGTGTATTTCCCCATGAAGAGAATGATAAGATTTGAGAGGCGGGGCAAGCTTAGCCCTAGGTACATTGGGCCTTTTGAGATTTTGAGGATTATTGCTGATGCCACTTATAAGTTAGCCTTACCTCTTGCATTTTCATTCATTCACACGGTTTTTGATGTTTTTATGTTACGTTGGTATGTTCTTGATAAGTCTCACATGCTCCGGTATAATTTAATTGAGTAGGATGATTGACTAACCTTTGTGGAGGATCCAGTTGCTATTCTAGGAAAAGATGTGTGTCAGTTGTGGTCGAGAGCCATTCCAGTGGTTAAGGTTCATTTGAGGAACCGTCTAATTAAGGAGGATACCTAGGAGACCGAGCGTGAGATGTTGGAGCATTTCCCCGGGCTATTTGATTATTCAGTTACTTCTTGACTCTTACTTTTGCAAACAAAAGTCCTTTTTAGTAGTGGATGTTGTAATGGCCCTCCATGTCATTTTTGTGGCAATGCCTTCTTTCAATAGTTTAGAGCATTCCTATAGAAACCCCAAGACATTTATGACTTGTTGGAACTGAAAGCTTGGTCATCTAATCATTCGTTTGGTTTTCATGCAAGTTTTTCTGTTTTAGAACTTTTGAAACTTGAATTGTTGACATCATTCAAAACACATGATAAATGGCCTCAGAATGGAATTCTCGCGGTTTATTAGCTCTTTAATGTCAATTTTGGTCCAAATTACATAAGGATCCCAAGGCTTTCAGTCTAATCTCGAGTAACTTGTGGAAATTGGAAAAGAATGATGTTTGGGTATGTGACCCACTTTTCATCGAGATGACCTCGATTAGAAATTTGATAGATCTATTTAGTCTAGAATGTTGAAATTGGTTAGATAACATATTTCATTTGCATACCCAGTGTTTCAAACAAATCCCTAGCACCCTGTTGGAGAATTTGGCATTGGCCAAAACCAGATGATGCAACTCAGCTAGTATAAGGTCATTTAACCCTTTGCGGGTATGAGCAACATGTGCACAAGCAAATGGGATTGGCCTACGCATTTGCGAAGGCCAGTGTCGCCTGCCCCCCTCCCGCACCCTCAATCCTTTTTTTCTCATCTTTTTCGAGGCTAAGTGTCGCATTTGCAAAGCCCAACAACCTACCTTTTGTGATTGGGAGAGACCCTCCACATTAACAAAGGCGAAGCTCACTGGCCTCCCATGTTCACGATATAGGATTTTGTTTGGTCTTTTAATAAAAAGACTAGACGAATTGAAGTTTGAACAAATATTTACTTTAGTGATTTCTTAAGCTATAGAGCTCTGAATTGGGTGATTTCAAGTTTTATGCGTTCGAAGAGTTTGTGGGGGCGTATTTGAGTAATTGGGGAGTGCCCGAAAATCATCATATCAGGTAATTTCCATCCTGAATGAACTTCCCTCTCTTTTCTTTACATTAATGGTGGATTTTGTGCATGTGTTTGGTGTGGGTTGTTCCGAACATCGAATTATGTTCTATTTTCTGACACATGTTCCGGGAGCTTATTAGGACCTTTTGACAGAGTTAATTCCAAAATATCTAGCATTGCTCTCATATTTCCATTTTAGAATCCAATTTTTGTCCATCTTCGTTTAATGTGATTTTAGTGTCTAAACGACCACCTTACTATTATGATTCTATTTTTGATAGGGTGGCAGTATTCGGATGACGTACGGAAGGAGAAATCTCTGGAATTATGATTTGGAGCATGCATGGTCTGCTATAAAGTATCCCGTTCCTTAGATTGAGCTTGAATATTGTAATGACCCTTTGGTCATTTTTGAATTTAAGCATTCATTTCATCGTTAGAAGTGTTCCTGTAGCGACCTCAAGTCATTTATGACTTTCTAGAACTGATTGTTCAGTCGCCTGTTCGTCTTTTGGGTTTTAGGTCTATTTCCCTATTTTAGAGCTTTTATAACTTAAAAAGATGATTTTGGTCATTACTTCAGGTAAACAACCTCCGAACGGGATTCTAACGGTTCCATCATTACTGAAATAGGGAAATTAGGATAGTAGCATGGTCAGCATGAGTATCGAGGCAACGCATGAAGGGTACTCTAGGCGTAGCCGACACTCACAGACCATTGCTAGCTCCAAGCGAATCACTTGTTCCAATCACTCATTTAATCACATCAACAGAAGACTTAGAATAAATCAAAGAGACATTTAGGTGGGCCAACAACTTAATACTCAATAAGAAGGTAATAGTCTAAAATAAACAATCTTAATTAAATCAACTCAATCTCATAAAATATAGTTTTTGAGGAAAATAACAAATTTAAAGAGACCTCAACTCCAATTCTACTCAATATATGTCTAAGAATACTCTAACAACTATCAAGAAGGTGTCAAGACAAACCCACGACTACCTTAAAAGGCAATACTCAAAACAATGGATGAAATAACATGATTCCTCTCAAATCAAGGAGGTTTCACAACTATTAGGAAAGAATGGATCTTCAACGGATCTCCTGTTAATGATGTCTAGCACCTACATCTGCAATATAAAATGATGCAGGCCAAATAGCGTCAGTACATAGAATGTATGAGTATTTAAAATAGCTGAAGGAAACACAATTCATTAAACTCCATATCAAGTAATTCAACTCAAAAGAATCAACTCAAAAGTAACTCAAATCAACTCAAAATAATATGCAAGTTTATAGTAAATAATGCTTTTGAATGTAGACTCAATGATATGCAACTCAACCAATCAAACCATTTATTTTAGGGGAGTTTCTCTAACCAACAAACATCATTCATGATCTAGTGATGATACAATCTTTTGCACTACCATCATCACAACTGTCCAATACCTTGACAGGGTAAGGGACGATCAGCCTCAATGGATCCACAATCAATCAAAGTTCATCATTTTGGGACTTGAGAGGCATGACCTCTATCCTACATTGGCTATGTAATTTATAGGGTTCAAGTTGTTATTTACTCTTAACCAAATTGGTGCTCAATATTACTCCCAAAAGACTCAATATGCTCATATACACAATCAATCATTCTAATCAAATCAACTCATTTAGTCTCATTGGACTCTCATCAAACTCAGCTCATCTCAATCATCAAACTCTTTCATTTATAACATGCTTTTGAATCATTCATAACTCCTTAAGGATCAATCTAAAATCAATCATTTAACTCAATACTCAATTCATTTATACTCAATTCTCATGCTCTTTCAAACCTCAATCAAATATGCATAAACTCAGTTTAAAATGATAATTCGTTAATTGCATGAAACTCATTCTCCTCATCTCAAAATAAATGCATATAATGTAATTATCATCAACTCATCTAGGGTTCATGAAAATGAAATGATGAACATCCAATTAACAAATAAAATCATAAGAATCAACATGATATATTCATATATATATATATATATATATAAAGATCTCAATAAAGAATTACATAAATAAATCAAGAACTCAATCAAGCGGGATTAAAACTCAAACTCAATCTCAATCTTGACAAAAATAACATGCAGGGCACGTGGATGAACTTGGTCTAATATTATGATAAGCCTTACATACCTGGAACTCGAAAGAGCAATCGAGACTTGGAGGAATCTCTTGAAACCCTTGAACCCTAGCTCTCTTTCTTCTCTTCAATAGCTTTTCTCAAAAATTATAGGTGTGAATGAAAGAAAAACCCTATTGGGTATGTTAAAGGACTGATTTTTAGACCCTACACATACATGGTTCAGTTGGAAAAAAGTGGAAAAAGACCAAAATACCCTAAATTAAAGTCTCGAGTACCTTTACAAAAGGCCACCATATCCCGTAAAGCTCACCATGGGTTGTGGTGTTAGGTTTGAGTTTGGGTCAGGAGGGCTCAACTTCACGAATGTCACCATGGTCTATGATGGTCATTACAAACCATGGATCTCATCGTTGTTGTCCTTTCGATTAAGGAGTCTTGGGGGTCAACTCCACGAAAAGGACTACAATCCGTGGTGCTCACCATGAGTTATTTTCCCTCTTGTGAACTCTTCTCCTAACTCATATCCTTTAAATGCCCCATCCATGGACATTGAAGAGGAGTATGGTCCATGGTGGGTCTCGTGGCCCTATATTGATGAAATTTTTAGATTATTTCAGAGTTAGTTCAGGTTAGGGACTTCAGGGGTGTTACAAAGTTTGAGCCCATTTGGGGCTTTAGCCTTTGAAATTTGGCCTAAGGTTGATTTTGTCAACATTCTTGGAAAACACCTCTGGATGAAAATTCTATCAATGAGGTTAGATCCATAATGTCGAGTTTTTAATCTAGAATGACCCTTCGTGCGCATTCTGAGGCTTCTAGTCTAATTTTGAGGCACATAGTGGAATTTGTCTTAAAATAAGACCTGCGGGTGGGACTCACTTTTCATTGAAATGATCTGATATGGGAATTTTGAATGTACAATTGAGTTTGGAATGTCAAATTTGGTGTGATAGTATATCTCGTTTGTATGTATGGGGTTCCGAACAAATCTCAAGCACCCTGTTCGAGACATAGCCTCTTCTAAAACTCAGCTAATATAGATGATGTCTAGTGTCATTTCTAAAGAAACCCTAGGTTTCTAAATAACAAGGCTGTTGCTAAAGTAATGGCCGGCCCTGGGCGACTGTCACTTAAGCGACCGACCCTTTGCTAAAGCGACCTGTCACTTTATGTGGGTCTTACTTTAGAGAGGCCCGCAACTTGCAGGGGTTCACTTAAGGGAACTTCGATGTCACTTTTACGACACCTGAGGATAACTTTATGACCCTAATTTTAGTTATTTCTTCAAAAATCAAGTACTTATTTCTCCCTAGTTTCTTGACGAAATATGGTCGTTCATAGGCTTATTTGTAGGAGATTATTAGGAGAAAGCTGTGGGGGCCTTGGAAAGTGATTTAGAAACTTTTTTTGAGCATGGTTGTATTCTGAGGTCGTATGGAAGGGAAAAGCTCTGGTTAATGAATTGGAGTGCGCATAATCAACCTATAGGTAGGCTATAACTTTCCCATCCTTAGACTGAGCATGTTCTAGCATTTGTATGACTATTTGTGTGAAATTAAGTTTAATTGGGTGTTGAACATGTTAAATTCTTTGAAAACATGCCCTAGATCCTATTTTCAGGAAATTTAGGTTACTAAAGCATGTCTCATATTACTGTTGATCATCCATACCTTGTGGTGTATACTATGTGTTTGGTTTATATCATTGGAAGCATATTTGGCCTTAGTAAAGTATTAGACTAATAATTTCCATATACTTGCATATTTTTGGAGATGTTAGGCCTTGGAACTTCTCCGATGTCGCTACGGATGGCTTAGATCCCTGAAGACTAATATAGCAAACTTGAGTCTGATAGTCAGAGCCTTATCTAGGTAGTGAAACAACTCTTGGAGTCTTATATCCATAATTCCCTGATTGTGTTGATCCCGTATCACTTGATTCTTTATTCTAGAAGTTTATTCATCAATTTTGGTTAGATGTTGTTCGGGATGGAGTGATTTATTGATGGCACTCAGATTAGGGGTTCTCCCTATGATGCTTGGTTATCCATTGATCCTAATTCTGACCGATTAACCTTTACTCATGGTTCAAGTACCCAATTCACTCCACCAGGCACAGTTCAAGTCCTTGTCTTGGTATTATGGCCTCGATTCAATCACCTGGCTTTACTTGGTCATAATTCAAGCCCATCACATTTTTAGCCTTAGTTCAAATCCATAACTACTTTCACCTAGGTTAAAGTCCTTGGTCATAATATAACATGGTTTAAGTCCACGATTATCCCTATCCTTGGTTTAAGTCCTTGGCTACTCCAAATCTTGGTTCAATTCCTTGATACTTTCACATTCTTTTAGTTCAAGTCCTTAATTCTTTCTTGTTATGGGTTAAAAGCTTCAGGGACTCGAAATGGTTTAATTCAAGTCTGCAAGAAATTGTGACACTTTTGGCACTGCATCAGATTCCTTTATTTCACTTTAACTATCCTTTTACCTATCGGGCTTATGGGAGTACATTCGGGTTGTTGTCTTCACACTTATGCATGAGCATACTCATTGGGTTTATGGGAGCCTAATAGATTTAGCTAGTTTGTCTCTTTCTCTCTGTGTATGTATGCTCGTATACATACCTATTTTATTTCTTGTTCCTCTCTCTAGTTATGTTTAACTTCTTGTATTTTAGTTTACATTTGCTTTCCTTGCTCAGTAGGCTAGTGATGCCTACTTTATACTTGTTGTTAATCTACATCTATTTTCATGATGCAGGTTCAAGCACCAACTATCAGCGTTGATCTCGAGCCAGTTGCAGTCTTGATCTGAGGCATGGGTGAGCAAACAACATTGTGGATTTACCTGACCCTTCTGTATATATATATGACTGGCCTTTTGATTTCTGAGACCGTCTAGTTTATGTGGTCCATTTTTATTCATTTTGTTAGTAGCTGCATACATGTGATTTCCAGGTTCTGGAAGGGATCTTTTTTGTATATATTTTGATTTATTTCCGCTCGTTCATTTGTGTTCCTGTTGTTTACTATTATTTGATCTAAATGTTTATCTTCTACCCTAACATCCCATTACACACAGTTTCGAGATATGTGTTGGCTTTCCTACTGGTGGGTTATAGTAGGCGGTATCATGACTCGAGGATTTGGATTGTGAGTTGGTATTAGAGTCTTAGGTTCACCGATCTCACTTGTACATAACTAACATCTAGTAGAGCCTTGTGGATCGGTGCAAAGACATCCTTAACTTATATTTGGGAGGCTACAAGATGCCTTTAGGAACTTATTCTCCTTTGTATAGAGGTCGTGTAGAGTGTGTCTTATAGTTACTTAAAGTCTCAGTTGTTCCACTCTTTTACAAGATGGCTCCCATGCATGATAGAGCTTTAGCTAGGGTTAGAGGCAGACCTCAAGGTCGTACTAGTGCTGCAGTCACAGCCTAAGATAGAGAGAAGACTCTGGAGTAAGAAGTGGGGCCACCAGTAGCTCTAGTACATCATCAGCTAGTGGACTCAGGACCAGCCAAGCCACCTCCAACGCTAGCTGCAACTCTGGACCTTCACGCAATGTTCGCCCAGATACTAGATATTATTGGGGATATGTAGCAGGCCCCATCTCCAACTGCTCTAGCACCGCAATTTCATCCTGTACCAGCGACACCTATAGTTAAGCTACCATCGGCACCTACTACCCAGCCAGATTACTTAGAGGGTTTTATGCCACTGTGCGAGTAGAAGATACTCGAGGTGTTATGTATATTATCACTGTCGTGGTTTTCTAAGGTTGTGGGTGAGGATGCCTATAAGTTTTTACTGACATACCATGAGCGGCTGCATACTTTGGATTTAGTGGAATCAAGTGAAGCCAACTTCATCGCTTATCAGCTAGACAATCCTGCCCGGCAGATGTGACGCTCATATCTAAAGACCAAGCCAATTGGGTCTCCACCTTTGTTGTGAACAGAGTTTTAGAGGCCTTCTTGGCACAGTTATTCCCTAGAAGTGTTAGAGATTATTTTTAAGGTTAATTTCCATGGTTGGAGTAGGGTTCCATGACAATCTTGGAGTACGAGGTCAGATTCCATGAGCTCTCCAAACATGCTGCAATAACCCTACCTTTTGAGGAGGATAGATTTAGGTGTTTTATCTGGGCTTGATACTCCAACTACAGATTGAGACCCCGTTCATAGTCTCAAAAGGCTGCTCTTTTTTGGATGTGGTGGACCATGCCTACACACTTGAGCAACTTTGTCGCGAGGCCTAAGGGGGTAGTGCTTGAGGGATAGGCAAGATAATAGCCAAGGTGGGCCCTATTTCAAGCCTGGGGATTCATATAATAAGTGCTTCTAGAGGTTCCAGCAAAGTTAGTCCAATCACCTATTCTAGGCTTCACTTCACACTTTAGATGGTGACTAGCACCATTAGAGTGGCTTTAGTGTCGGTCTTAGTCAGTTCTAAGGTGGTATTCAGATGGTATCTTCTAGCTGAGATGGACGACCTCTAATTCTAAGATGATAGCCATAGGGGTCTATGACTGCAGGGAGCTACATCATTAGTCCTGTGACTGCCCTCTCTATAGATCAATGCCAGGATCAAGACCGTATGGGTGGTCATTCGGGTGTATGGGGAGGTCCTCGCGGAGGTTGGAAAGGTGGGTGAGTAGATACACAAGGTAAACGAGTCCAGGCCCACTTTTATGTAGCTTCAGCTAAGGCAAAGGTTGAGGCATCGGACGATGTGATCACAAGTATGATTTTTTATTCCATCTATCCGCCTTCACTTTATTTAATCCAGGCTCCACCTATTCATATATGTCTATGTATTGTGACCCTTGACTTAGTATGAGTCGAAATCTCTTAGCTAAGTTGGTGCAGTTTCGACCCCAGTAGAGGATTCTTTAGTACTAAATCAGGTCTTCCGATCTTGTATGGTGAAAATTCTGTGGCAAGACACTAGGGCTTATCTTATTTTACTTGATATGCAAGATTTTGATTTGATTATAGGCATAAACTGGCTATCCCTTCACCGTGTGGTTTTGGATTATTATACTAGGACTGTTACCTTAGCCATGCCTTGTTTTTCGTCGATGATGTGGCAGGGAACTTGTAATCCTATGATAATTGGGGTGATTTCTTTTATTCAAGCTTGGAGGTTTGTATCTAGCAGGTGTTTGGCGTACTTTACTTATGTTAGAGATGTTAGTAGAGAGGGCCCTATAGTTGATTCAATGCCTATAGTTTGAGAGTTTGTAGATGTGTTTCCTGCTGACCTGCCTGGCCTTCCTCCAGACTCTGATATGGACTTCACCATTGATTTAGAGCTAGATACTTATCGTATTTCCATCCCACCATACCATATATTCTCCGCAAAGCTCAAGAAACTCATTGTTCAGCTTTAGGATCTCTTAGGCAAGGGATTTATTCAGCCTAGTGTGTCGTCTTGGGGTGCCCCAGTCCTGTTTGTTAAGAAGAAGAATGATACTATATGAATATATATTTTTTATAGGCAGCTGAACAAGGAGACAGTGAAGAAATGTTACCCCATGCCTAAGAGTGAAGACTAGCTTTAGGGTGTTGTGGTGTTTTCTAAGATTAATCTGAGATCCGGCTACCACAAGTTGAGTATTAGGGTAGCAGATATCCCTAAGACCGCATTTAGGACTCGTTACGACCATTATGAGTTCCTAGTGATGTCTTTTGGGTTGACTAATGTTTATGCCACATTTATGGACTTGATAACTCATGTATTCAGGCTGTATTTAGAATCTTTTGTCATCGTCTTCATCGATGATATTTTGGTATACTCGCGGGGCCAGGTTGAGCATGAGCAAAATTTGAGGATAGTGCTCTAGATTTTTAAAGATCAGTGACTTTATGCCAAGTTCTCAAAGTGTGAATTTTGGCTTCAGTCTGTAGCATTGTTTGGGCACATGGTGTCCAAAGATGGCATTATGGCAGATTCGACAAAGATTTACACTATTTGTAATTGGGCGAGGCCCACCTCTATGATTGAGATTCGTAGTTTCATCGAATTGACATAATACTACAGGCACTTTATTAAGGGATTTTCTACTATAGAGGCTACTCTGACTCGATTGACTCACCAGGATATTCAATTTATATGGTCGGAGGAGTGTGAGAGGTGCTTTTTGAAGCTCAAGGAGTAGCTTACTACTACTCCTTTATTGACTCTTCTAGTTGAGGCAGAGGGCTTCATAGAGTATTGTGATGTATACGGCGATGGTTTGGGTTTGTTATTGATACAGTGGGGCTAGATTATTGCTTATAGGTCGAGGCAGCTTAAGCTCCATAAGCACAACTGCCCAACTCATGACTTAGAGATGGAGCAGTAGTTTTTGAACTTAAAATTTGAAGGCACTACATGTATAGCATTCGATGCGAGATCTACACTGATCACTGGAGCCTTCAGTACATTATGAGTCAGTGGAATTTTAATTTTAGGCAGTGCCATTGTATTGAACTCCTAAAAAATAAAGACATCTCTATTCTCTAGCATCCAGGTAAAGCGATTGTTGTAGTAGACGCCTTGAGTCGTAAAACAGTAAGTATGGGTAATCTAACCTTCTTTTCTACCGTGGAGTGACCTTTGACTTTGGACATCCAGTCCTTGGCTAACAGAATAATTCAGCTTGATATTTTTAATTCTCGGTTCGTGCTAGCTTATATAGGAGATTAATCATCTCTATTAGACCAGATTCATAGTCATTAGTTTGAGGATGAGGATTTGGTTGCTCTTTGAGATCGAGTTTTGGGAAGTGAATCCAGCTAGGCTACTTTAGATACAAATGGGATATTAAGGTTTGGTGGTTGTCTCTGTATTTCGAGAGTTGGGGGTTTGACCTAGTTGATCCTTAGTGAGGCCCATCATTCCAGATATTCTCTCCATCTAGGCACCACTATAATGTTTCAGACCTTGAGGCAGCATTACTGGTGGAGTCGCATGAGGAGAGATATTACAGACTATGTGTCATGTTTTTTGAGTTACCAGCAGGTTAAGGCCAAGAATTTAAGGCCTAGTGGCAAGCTTCAAAGACTACCCATTACAAAGTGGAAGTGGAAGCGTATCACCATGGACTTCATTTTTGGGATTTCCTCACTCTTCCAGATTTATTGATAGGATTTGGGCCATCATTAATTGATTGACCAAGTCAACACACTTTCTCCCTATTCATACATCCTAAAATTCTAAAATGTTAGTTCGTATCTACATTTAAGAAGTGGTTTGTCTTCATGGTGTGCCTGTCTCTGTCATTTTAGATCGGGGCTCAAAGTTCACATTAAACTTTTAGAGGACTTTTCAAGAGGATTTGGGTACCCATTTCGACCTTATCATAGCTTTTCACCAGCAGACTGATGCCCAGTAAGAGCGTATTATTTAGGTTCTTGAAGATATATTGCGATCCTGTGTTATGGATTTTAAGGGTCAGTAGGACCAATTTTTACCTTTGGTAGAGTTTACATACAACAATAGCTACCACTCCTATGATGATGATTGTATATCTCTGATCGGTTGGTATGAGTCTATGGAGCCCAGGCTGCACAGTGCAGACTTGATACAGGAGGCCTTAGTTCATGTGAGGGTGATTCAGGAAAGGCTCAAGACTGCTCAGAGTAGACACCAGAGTTACGTAGATCATAGGCGTCTGTCGTTGAGATTTATCATTGTTGATAGAGAATTCCTGTGAGTATCACCCATGAAAGGCATGATGATAATTGGGAGGCGTGGCAAACTTAACCCCAGATATATTGGCCTTTTTGAGATTTTAAGGGCATTGGTGAGGTTGCTTATGAGTTACATTTTCCCCGACCTTTTCAGCTATTCATCAAATTTTCCATGTTTCGCCGATATGCTCTAAACGAGTCTCATGTTCTCCATTAGGATGTGGTTGAATTGGATGATCGTCTGAGTTATTTTAAGAAACCAGTTGCTATTTAGGCTAGGGAGGTAAGATAGTTGTGATCCTCATTCCTATGGTTATAGTTCATTGGAGGCATCGTCTAGTCGAGGTGGCTACCTAGGAGATTGAGAAGGAGATACAAGAGCAGTTCCTTGACTTATTTGAGCCTATAGGTACACCTAGACTCTTAATTTCGTGGACAAAATTTCTTCTAGTAGTGGATGTTGTAATGACCTTCTGGGTCATTTTTGAATTGAAGCATTCATTTCTGCGTTTAGAGCATTCCTGTAGTGACCCCAAGTAATTTATGACTTACTACCACTGACTGTTCGGTTGCATAGTTGTTCATTTGGGTTTTAGGCCTGTTTCCCTAATTTGGATCTTTTATAACTAAAAAAGTTTATTTTGGTCATTACTTCAGGTAAATGATCTCAAAATAGGATTTTCACAGTTCTATTATCCTAGGAATGACCAAATTAGGCTAGTAGCATGATCAACATGAGTATTGAGGCAACTAGAATGAGATTGAGGCCATTTGGCTCTTTAGCCTTAGAAATTTGGCCTAAGGTTGATGTTGATCAACATTCTAGGAACATGTACACGGATGAAAATTTTGTCAACGTGATTAGTTTCGAAATGTTGAGTTTTATCTAGAATGACCCTTTATATGCTTTTTGAGGCTTCTGATCTAATTTCGAGGCCTATGATGGAATTTGGCTTAAAATAGAACTTGAGTGTGGGACCCACTTCATATTGAAATGACCTTATATGGGAATTTTGAATATTCCATTGAGTCTGGAACGTCGAATTTGATGGGGTAGCATATTTTATTTGCGTACGGGGGGTTGTGAAGGAATCCTGAGCACCCAGTCAGAGACTTGGCCTTTTCAAAAACTCAACTGATATAGCTGATCTCTAGTGTTGTCACTAAAGCAACTAGGGCATTTCTAAAGCGATGGCCGGCCATGAGAAGCTATTACTTAAGGAATAGGCCCTTCGTTAAAGAGACATATCGCTTTAGTAACGTGGGTCTAGCTTTAGCGAGGCCCACCTCTTGGAGTGGTTCGCTTAAGCAAAGTTTGGGGTCGTTTTGCGACACTTGAGGGTCATTTAAAGACCTGAATTTCAGTTATTTCCTCAAAGTTCAAACACAAGTTTCTCTCTCATTTCTTGATAGAATTTGATGGTTGAAAGGCCAATTTATAGGCAATTATTAGGAAAAAGTAGTGTGGGCTTCAAAAAGTGATTTAGAATCTCTATTTGAGCATAGTTTCATTCTGGGGCCGTACGAAAGGGAAAAGCTCTAGTTACTAAAGTTAGTGCAGGCGTGGTCGGCCTACAGGTAGGATATAATTTTCTCTTCCTTAGATTGAACATGTTCTAGAATTTGTATGACGATTTGTGTGAAATTAGGGGTATTTGGGTGTTGATCATGCTAAATTCTTAAAATCCACGCCTTAGGTCCTATTTTCTAGAAATTTGCATTACTGAAGCATGTCTCCTGTTACTGTTGATTATCCATACCTTTTGGTTTATACTATGTATTTGGTTTATATCGTTCGAAGCATGTTTGGCATTAGTCTAGGCTTAGACTAATAATTGTTATAGACTTGGATATTTTTGGAGTCGTTAGGCCTTAGAACTTCTCGGACATTGCTTCGGACGGCTTAGCCTTAGCTAGGCAATGACACAGCTCTTGAATATGCATAATTCCATAATTGTGTCTGTCTCGTATCACTTGATTCTTGGTTCTTGAAGTCTATTCATTGATTTTGTTTGAATTTGGTTCGAGATGGAGTGATTTATTGATGAAACTCGAATTGAGGGTACTCCCTATGATGCTAGGTTATCCATTGATCCTAATTCTGACAAATTTTCCTCTACTCATGATTCAAGTCCCTAATTTACTCCATCGGGTGTTGTTCAAGTCCTTGACTCAGTATTATGGCCTCACTTCAAGTCCCTGCCTTTACTTAGTCGTGGTTCAAGTCCACCGCCCTTTTTAACATTGGTTCAAGTACATATCTACTTTCACCTTGGTTCAAAGTCCTTCGTCATATTATCACATGGTTCAAGTCAACAATTATCCTTATCCTTGGTTCAAGTCCTTGGTTACTCCAAATCTAGGTTCAAGTCCTTTATAATTTCTTATTCATCCGGTTCAAGTCCTTAACTCTTTCTTATTGTGGGTTAAAATCTTCAGGCTCTTAGAATAGTTCGGTTCAAGTCCACAGGAAATCGTGACACTATTGGCACTACGTCAGATTCCTTCATTTCACTTAACCTATCCTTGTACCAATCGGGCTTATAGGAGTCCATTCGAGTTGTTGCTTTCAGAATTGTGCCCAAGAGTACCCGTCAAGTTTATCAGAGCCCAGCAGATTTAGCTAGTTTGTCTCTTTCACTTTGTATGTGAGTACGCTAATGTACATACCTATTTTATTTCTTGTTCCTGTCTCTAGTTATGTTTACCATCTCACATTTCAGTTTACTTCTGCTTTTCTTGCTCAGTCGCCTGTGATGCCTATAGGGTACTTGTTATTTTGATACTTCTACTACACTCGGCATCTATTTTTGTGATGCAAAAATAAACACCAGCTATCAGCATTGATCAACAGCCAGCTGCAGTCTAGATCACGTGCAAGGGTGAGCACACAGTATTCTGGATTTACCCATCTCTCTCTGTATATATATATTTATGGCTGGTCTTTTACTTTTTGAGACCGTCTTTTTTCTGTGGTACACTTTTGGAACTTGTACTCATTTTATTAGTAGCTCTGTACATGTGACTTCTACGTTCTGGAGGGATATTTTGTTTGTATATATTTTAATTTGCTTTTGCCTATTCATTTGTGGTCCTGTTATTTACTAGTATTTGATTTCAATGTTGGTCTTCTACCCTGACATCCCTTTACTCACAGTTCTGGGATATGTGTTGTTTGCCTATTGGTGGGTTATAGTAGGCGCCATCATGATTCGAGGATTTGGGTCATGACAATTATGTAAATGTATGTTGATTTGTGTGAATTTGGGGTGGAAGTCTAGTTTATCATTTTTAGTTAGCTAGAAATCATGTTTTAGGATATTATTTTTGGTCTTTTGGGACTGAGAGCATGCTATTTTAATGTTTGATAATGAGCATGTTTGGGTGGGCTTAGTCTAGGTGTAGACTAGTAATTACCATAGACTTGTTCTATTTGGAGTCGATAGGGCTTAAAATCTCTCTGACATCACTTCGATCAGCTTAGCTCTTTCTAGAGATATATAGCAAACTTGGGTCTAATAGCTTGAGCCTTAGTTAGGAGGTAACCCAACTCTTATGACCTATTATCCATAGCTCCCCTCTTTCATCGGCTCTAGTGTTACTTGGTTCTAATTTTGGAGGCTGCTTGTCGATTCAGGTTTGATTTGGTTTGAGATTACAGTGATCTATTAATGGAACTCAGTATGAGGTTCTACCCTTGATGCTCGTTTGGCCACTAATCCTAATCTAGCCAACTCATCTCTTATTTTTGGTTAAAGTCTGTGATTCACTCCTCTATATTACGGTAAAAGTTGTTGCCTCAGCTTGTGGCCTTGGTTAGAGTCCTTGGCGTATCTTTCATCTTGGTCAGAGTTGTTGGCATATACTTCGCTTTGGTTAGATTCTTTGGCATATTTTTTTCCTTGGTTAGATTCCTTGGCGTATACTTCTCCTTTATTAAAGTCCTTGGTTGTAACACCCCCTAAAAACGTTATATGATATTTCAATTCTCGATGAAAATGATATCGCTTTTGTATTTTGGGCATAACTTTTAATAGGATGGACCAAATTAGGTGATTCATATTTTTGAATAACCCGAACATCATTACGTACAACTTTTGTTAGACCATATTTTATGTTTCAGAGGTTAAGTAGGTCAAGTACATTAATTGTTGAAAGATATGATGTTGTGATGAAATGGAGTGTTTGTAAAAGAAAAATCATATCTCACTGTAATTTGCTCCAAATTGGTTGATTCTTAAATGCCATTAAAATAGACTTCTATAGCAACAATTCATATAAATATACCAAATCCTAATGAGGAAGTTAGTTTTTTTCAAATGCAGCTCCGAAAAAAGGGTATTCCGTTAAAAGAAGGTTCATCTCACCAACCATGGAAAGATCTAGATCCATTTGACATCATCCATGACCTCATAATCTTTCATTAAATTTTTAGATTTTCTTTATAATTATTTTAATTATTATTAGGCTTAGTAGTGTAGAAATACTATTCCGTTGATTCATATACTCCAGGTAGTACACAAAACTCTCTGGCGAGGAGAAAATTCTAGGATTTAAGATTGTTTATTAAGTCCTTTGATTCTGAGTAACACTTCGAATTCCAGGTATGTAAGGCTTCAATGAGAGTATTCCTTCCACTCTCATGCCTAAATTATTTTGATTATATGATAAATTATGTTTATTTTCTTTAAGCTTTACTCTAAGGTATGTAGGTGTTTATCCATGGGTTCTTCCACACATGGAGTCTAAAGATCTTTCAACTAAATCTCTTGATTTCAAGTAATATTTTCTTATGGATAATTCTTATTTTTACTTAATAGCATGAATCATGGTTAAACTAATGATTATTGGTCTATTTTGATGCAAAATGATTTCATATGTATGAATTGATGGTTTTCAAGTATTTTTCCCTATTTAGATCTTTAAAGGTTCTTAAAATTCATGGTGGCCTGTTTAAAGCATGATTTTTAATTAATAAATTTTAAATTATTTATGCATAATTTCATTTATATACATATTTGAAAGTTGAAGTGATTTAAACCCACCTAGTTTTACTATATTTTCAATGAAGTTTGACTTCAAAGTTTTGACTCCCAATAAATATTTATGAAAGCAATGTCTATGATCAAAAGGGGGTCTTATGAAATAAAATAATGATGACATGCTATGAATAATGGATTTTTTATGCTATAAGGACAATTCTTGCATATTTGAATCACGAATGTTTTTAATGAGCTATGACACCGAATGTGATATTTTGAATTCTCAAGCTATATACTATGACTATTTTGAAGTATTAAGCTATTCTATGGGATTGACTTAGCACCGAATGAGGCATTGAGGTGAGATTCGGTAAGGGAATCTTAGTAGAAACCCCTTGTATCTTTAACTATGTGCCAACATAGGAGCCCTTGTAGGCTTAGGCTAATGGATCCATGAAAGCCCTTAAAGTTAAAGTTAAGGAAATGAATGAAGTTGATGGAGTTCTACCCGACAAATAGTCTCCCCGACCAACGTAGGGGGTTATGTTGGATTCCATGTAATAGCTCACATGGTCTTAAATGTCGGTTATGGTCATTTTCTTACAAAATGAATATTTTAAAGGATATCTATATGATTGATTATGCATACATTGAATTATGTTTCATATTGCATAAATGTTTTAATGTTTCCTCAATGTTCATGCATGATTATATACTTAGTACATTCAAAGTATTAACACATACTCTTTTTTCTACATGATATCACCATGAAGGATCCGGTGCTTCTCCACGTGGCTAGTTGAGATTTACGCATCCATCATATTGTGATCAATCATAGTAGTTTGTATTTGTTGGAGTTTCTCCCTAATATGTTGTATTCTATCCTTAACCCCTTTGAATTCAGTGTTGTTCAATACTTTGAGTTCAGTTTTCACTTTTTTGAGCTTCCACCAGATCGTCTTCATGTCCCCTTTGTTATGTCCTTGCCAAGCTTGCTGCATTAGTTTTATAAAATCTATATGGTCTTCTATACAATTAAAGAACTTGAAATCTCTATTTGCATTGTTACAATAGTTGCCTAGAGTTAAGCTCAGAGGTGTATGATCTTTGATATCCTGGACCTCAGAATTTTAACCTCCATGACAGACATATGTAGCATCCAATCTTCATTTACTATAGACCTATCTATTCTTCTACATGTATGACCATTAGTCCAGGTGTAAGAACCCCCAACTATTTTTAGTTCAACCATCTCTGCATCGATCAGGAAGTCATTAAAATCTTTGATTTTCATATCCTACACTGGTCTGCCTTGTGGTCTGTCTTCAGCCTATAGTACTGCATTATAGTCCCCCATACACAACATAGGTTCCTTAGTATTGCCATCCATGTTCTTCAAATCTTCCCACATTTTCTGCCTATCATGTATTGTATGCAATCCATAAACTGCCACAAATATAAACTTCAAACCATTTCCTTTAACTCTCACATTTGTTTGAATGTATTGGTCAGATTTCCTTCCCATGGTACATTCTACATATTGAGGTTCTCAAACCACCTGAATTCTACCCTTATTAGTGAATCCAGAGTTCTCCTCATATTCCGTCCTATAGAGGCACTCTTAATCCACTACTAATACGACTTAATGAGTCCATACACCAAAAATTTAATGGCAGGTTTGGATACTTCACCCAAATAGGAATGATTTGCAGAACTTCTTTGTTAAAATCAAAGTTAGGACTCCATAACTTCACAATGATAGGTCGATTTTTCATCATATGAGGTCCTGAGTATAGGAATTTGTTCCTATCATCCAAATTTGCAAATTGATCTAGGAAGTATCCATCTTTATGGTAGTACACTTTTTGGCTGCTTACAATGTTCGCATGATGAGCAATGTATCTGTAACACCCCTCAAAAATTTTCCAAAGATTCGGACCCTTCTTGTGTTCGAGAGGGGTCGAACCCGAGTATCTTGAAGTATATTCGTGCATTGAGATGAGTCTCTGAGGGACTGAGCAGTGTTAGAGGTGATGTGAGGTCACCAAGGACCCCTAGGACCGAGCTAAGTCCAAAAGATCCATCGTGGCTAAGTTTAGGATGAGTTCGTATAACCCCTAGGACCGAGCTAAGTCCAAAAGATCCGTCGTGGCTAAGTTTAGGATGAGTTCGTATAAGGGCCGATTTTTAACGACCCTATCTTTTGAAGGATGCCAATCTGGGTGGCCCACGACCTATCAAATTAAAGGTCGTCGAGTCTTCTTTCCAACGCCACCAAGAACGTAAATTTTGGAGTTCAGAGTCAAAAGATATGACGATCCTAAGATGAACTAGCACGACAGGAATTTCATTTTCAAGCCTGGGTTGCAATTGCTGGAAAAATGGGCTTGGCGCCGCAGTGGCGCGATGCGCCACTATCGCACTAGAAACATGCCTCAGTAGTTTGGGCTCTAGCGTGGCGCGCCACTAAAAGTTGTGCAGGGTTTTTTAGGGCAAATTCCCAGAACTCAGAACAATGGCCTTGGCGCTGTAAGGGCGCGATGCGCCACTATCGCGCCAGAAACATGCCTTAGTAGTTTGGTCTCTGGCGCGGTGCGCCACTACGAGGTGTGAAGGTTTTAGGCGTATTCAGTCTGGTGCTGCAATGGCGCAACACGCCACTATCGCGCCAGGTGCATTTTTAGCCTATTTTCAGAACTTTGGAGGAGGGGCAATTTGGGAACTTACCCAAATTATATATATGTTACCCTTGGTCTTTTGGGAACACATTTTACAGCCTCACTCTCTCTCTAAAAAGTCCTAAGAGCTTCTCTCTCTCTCTCTTCTTCTTCTTCTCTATTTCCAACAAAAAAAGAGTCCAAGAGCTTCAAGATTTGAGCCCTCCATTGAAGACCCAACCACAAGGTTTTCTTCAAGTCTACACTAAGGTATGTAAGGCTATCTAAAACATGGGTTGAGTCCACCCATGTGCCCTACTCTTTCTTTGAGGTTAGATGTTCATGAAAATAGAGTTTCTTGGTATGGTTTATGCTCGTATGAACTTTGTCCCCTATGTATTTGATTCTATATGTGTTAATGTTTTTGAGCCAAGGAGTTCCTAAATTGAGCCTTTATGTGAGTATGAGTCGATGAAGATGAAGTTGTTAAATATATTTTATTAATCCCCTTAACTATGTAGATCATGATAAAGGATGTTATTTTCTTGAAAATGTTGCTCAATATGAAATGTCAATTTAAAGTCTTGAAATTGTGATAAGCCTCAAAGATTTTCTCAAATGGATGAAAGAAATGATTGATTATATCTAGTTGATGCTATATATGTGCATTTAAATTTCTTTTGGAGATGTGATTGAAATTGATCGGATAGTATGATTGGAAGAGATTGATTGTGATAGAGTTGATGAGTTGACAAGGTTGTAATGAGACTTGTAGATATGATTTGATTGAGTTGATTGGATGGAGTTTTATGAGCATTGAGTCTTGGGAGGAGTATCGAGCACCGAATTGGGCAAGAGTATAGTCCATACTCGAACCCAATACCTATGTTACTAAACGTAGGGGGGATTGAACCGTTAAAGTCAGATGTTTCCCCGAAAGATTTATCCTGACATTATAGGACTTGGTTGGATTGGATCCATGAGTGTTTGATTCGTTCATACCCTGGCAAAGTATGAACGGGCGCAGCAATAATGTCGTTTTGTTGTAGCTTCACTGGCTCATAAGTGATGGTTGTCGGATAAGAGAAACTCCCAAATAGGTCTTTATAGTACTCTGAGTCAGTTGAGTGGAGCGAGTTGCTATATGCTTATGAGTTAGTCCTGTCTAAACTATTTCTTGTGTAGACTTAGGACATTTGAGTGAGTTGTCCTATATGTATATATATATATATATGAGTTGAGATCCTGGGTTGACTGATTCTTCCTTGATGTTCATTGCATTCGGCCATTTTACATACTCATACATTCCATGTACTAACGCCATTTGGCCTGCATCGTTTCATGATGTAGAGACAGGTACTAGAGATCATCAACCGGTGCTCCGTTGAAGATCCACATACACTTTCGGCTAGTTGGTGAGTCCTCCTAGTTTTCGGAGGATGTTGAGCCTTCTTGTGCAGTTTTGTTGTCATTTCCCTTGTTTTGTTTGTTGGTAGCCATGGACTTTTCATTGGCACCTCTTGGACTTAGATAGAGGCTTCATAGACTGGAGTGTGTGGAGGTTGAATGGTTATTTTTGAGGAGTCTTATTTTATGTGTTTGTTGTGTTGATAAATGTTTGGCCTTCGGCCTCATATTGTGAATAGCATTTTATTAATTAAGTTTTTGCTAAGAGAATGTGATTGAATGAAAGTGTGACTGGACCAGGTGGTTCGCTCGGAGGTCAGAGATGGCCTTCGAGTGCCAGTTACGTCTAAGGTACCCTCCCATGGCGTGACAGTATCTTTCCACAGCAGCTATGGTATGTGAATCTCCAACAACATATAAGATCAGTCCTTGCTTCCATTCCTCTATAGCTCTGTCCACCTCTACTTTATTCAGCTCTACAATCTTTTCCCCATTTTACATAATTGAAGTTACATAACTAATTCCCATACCCTTAGCTGATGGTCTATTTGTATCAAAGAAATTAGCCAATTTTAGCTTAGATCTTCATTCATCTCTAACTTCCTTTGTGCAGGCTTTGCCATTACCTCAATGCTTTTCTCATTTTCGTCCAATCACTCTTTGTTGTTGTCACTCGCTTCGCATTGTTGGATCCAGCTTTGGTTACTGTTCCATTGGTGTTTGGTATGATCTCCCTCGAAGGGAGTGGAGTCCATTGTTCAATTGTTTGACATTGTTTCTCCTTAATTCCTACTTGACAATCTGAATCTGTATTCCCCAGTCCTTTAGGTGTCTCCCCCAGCTTGATGAGCTCCTTCTTCTTCCTTCTCCTTACCATTTTCGATCAGTAGGCACACGTTAGCAATTCACGCTATCGTGCACCAAGAGCATTCTTTATGTTAATGGTGTAGTCAATCCATCTTTTTTAGCCTTATTACTTGGAATCATAAAGAACTCACACTCATAATATCTACATGGTTGCCCTTATTTAGGAAAGCAACTATTAAATTTTAAATTTGTAATTTAACATTGAAATAATAACTTAAGGAAAAATTACGTAACTACACGACTTAAGATAACATAATCTCTAAAAATTCCTACCATTTGAATTAATTACAAAAATCCCCTTTCCTTCTTTCTATCTTAACATCTGGATACATCACTTTCTAAATGTATCTGGTTTATAGTCATTTTTCAGATACATAACTATGACAACTTTCATTATGTTTTGGTACCTGATACATATAATTTATGTATCTTTTGTTATGTATCGGGCGACTGAAAATCCAGGATTATTGTAATTTGGGAAACTTTCGGGATAAAATGTAATTAGCGCCCAAATTGTTAGGATTTCTGTACTTTGTACATAATTTAATTACCTACTATTCAAGATCAAGTGCCTCTTTAGGATAATACACAAATTCAATTCATCTCATTAAATTGAGCAACAAAATTAGATTCTTATCATTTTCTAACCTATGAAAATCTCTAAAAATTTATTAACTTCCTATTACAATGTGAACTTCAAATATTATATTTGGCAAGAACATTATGTAAACAGTCTATTTAAAGCGGTTTCCCCTCTTGTGAGAAGCAAGTGATATAGCAAACTAAAATAAATCAAGCTTCTTTATTCTTAAATTGCTCTAAATTTCCTTTACCAAATGGCTTCTGCAAAATGAGATTTTATCAAGTGAGCTTCTATTCGATGTCCTTTTCATTTGTCGTTTGTCTTCTTTTTTTTAAAACAGTTTTCATGATGCTTATATGGTGCTTTCGATTCTTAGTGAGATGACCAAGGAAGTAACCAACGCACTTGACCTCAAAAGGGAAATGTGCGACTTGAAATATGAATTGGAGAGTCTATCGATCGAGAGATCAACTTGCTCTGCTAGTAGTGCTGAAGAAGAACAAAACAAACTTATTATTAAGTTTTGTGACGATGGTGGCCAATTGAAAAAAGAGTTTAATTTTCATTTCCTCAAATATTCATTCATAAAATGCTCTAGTTAATTGGTTGCTAACTTTATGTGGCCTTTTCTTTTGCAGCATGATCAATGGTTAAGTTTTCTCAAACGTTTGAAGAAATTGGCTTCTCAAAACTAGTGTTGGCAGTGGAAATTTCTAGTGAGATTACATTTTTACATTTTTATTGCTTCAGTAGCAAGAGGAAATTTGTAGGGTATTATTAAAAATAAATTGTAGCTCTCTTTGGAAATTCTAGTTGTACTGCAATGCTCTTTGATGAAATATATTATAGTTTTTCTCATGATTCAGTTTGTATTAAGGTATAAGAAGTCTGTCACGATCCAAGTCTACATTCTAGTCGAGGCACGGTACCTGGAACCACGAATAATCTCAAGCTAATCCTTGGTATAACATATCAAAGCATATCATATGAAACTGAAGAGGAAGTTGAAAACATAATGAACTGAATTACTAATTTGACATCACTCTGGATGGAGAAATAAAAGACAATCCATGAATTTAATACTAAAACTTGAAATAAACCTCTAATGCCTTGAATAAAAGAAATAAGTTTATTGGGACGTGGCCTCTAACTATCTCAAAGTCCAATGACTAAACAAAGAAAGTCTAACAAACTAAATCCATGGAGTCCCCAAATGAGGAGGACTCACCAACTTATGACTGGAAGTGCTGCAATCTTACTAGCCATGATTCTGGAAACGAGCACCGAAATCTACATCATAAAAAGATGCAGCACAGAGAAAAGTATATGATCGGTACATGAAATGTACTGAGTATGCAAGGTACATTAAACATAAATGTAACAAGGAACAATGGTCATCGAGGGTGAGATAAGGTATCATAAGTCTTATCATAATAAGAACAAAAAGGGCATTCTGAATTCAGTATATAAATATCATTTGAGAAATTATTTTCAAATACGTAAATATGAGTCTATTTGACAGTCATTGAGAAACACACACACATATATATGCACACACAGAGACACACACAAAAGATGACACGTCTGAAAATATACCATAAATTTAAGAATATTACATAAAAAGTGCATATACTGGGGAATTTCTTTTAATTGAGATACTCCATGTGAGCTCATGATGTCCAACCTATAATCCTAATTGGAAGGGTTTCCCTAAATCTTACCAGGATATAGAACCTATCTATATAATGTGGATCCACTAACTGAGCCTCAAATGGCTAAAGAAGTTAACCGACTAGCGGTGTACTTAAGTTCTACGGTGACACATAGTTATAGAACTTAGATTTTCTAGACTCATGTCCTCTCTGTGCTAAATAGTCCTTTCAAAATAACATACATATATACTGATGCTCATAAATATGGAAACTATATATCTATCTATTTGGATCAAGTGTGAGACCCTGCTTAAAGTTCATATCTCAAATAGCCTGTATTTGAAGAAAAATCCATGTCATGCTAATTTCATGCTTAAAAGTCTTAAAGGTTTAGGTAATCATAGAAACGGTGTTATACTCGTACAATAATTTAAAACTGAAGTGGAACAATGAAGAACATGAGTTAATGAGAGAAAATCATAATTTTATGAAAATCCTATCTTGACTTCTTACAATATTGTAAAATTGGTATAGAAATAACAATTTAGGCATGAGAGTGAAGGGAATACTCTCATTGAAGAACTTGATTAAATTCCCTGGAACCCTAGTTATTGACTTGCTTATGGTGGTTTCTGATTTTGAGGAAGTTAAGAGCGTAGAAGAATGTAAAAACTAAGTTCTAGGTGTGGTAAACCCTTTTTAGAATGTCAAAACGTCGTTGCTTAGGGCTAGGAGTTGTGGGAAAATACCAAAAGAATCCTGACTTAAAGATTGATTGACAGTTTGTACGAGGGTCATTTAGGGTCCATAGTTTGATTTACGGACTGTAGACCCCACTCATGAAACACAGGTCAAATTTGGAATTTCTGAAGTTTGATCTACGAGGAGACAAGACGATCTGTAGTTGGGTCTATGACTCATAATTGGGTTCGGGAAATCAAGCTTAAAGCCAATTCTCAGAAGTTCAATCTATGAGACAATCCATCATTCTATTTACGAACTGTAAATGAGATCCGTAAAATCAGGCCAAATATCAAATTTCAAGATTTTGATCTACTAGCCAACAGAACGACCCGTAGACGCATCCACGACAAATAAACTTGACTCGTAAACTCAGACCAACATTCAAATCTCTGAAGTATCATCCAAGGATCCCGTCTACGGTCCATAGTGCATTTATGACACGTAGATGGCACCCGTAAAAGCCCTGTTTCCAGACGACTTAAATAAATATTTCTGAGTTTCACATGGCCTGATATGGACCTAAGAATTTCTAAGGCTTTACAAAGTCAAATAAACAAAAAAAATATAGTAATAGAAAAATACAAATGAAAAGAATCATTGAAAGGGACTGATGTTTGATCAAGTTGTTTAGCTAGATTTATCTTAACCCAATATTATTTATACTAATGATTGATTCTTAGGTGAAATTTGACAAAATTTCAACAACTATTATTCTGAACTCAAAATTAGGGATGGTAATGGGGAAGGGTGGGGTGGGTTGAGCTCAACCCGCAAAGTTTTAAACTGCTCTGTCCCGTCCCGCCCCGCATAACAATTTTTTTTATTTTCAATCCGCCCGCCCTGTATAAACTTTTATGTTTTTTTTCTTTTTTAATTGAGTTTAATATGACAAAAAAAAATCATAATTTTTTTTATTTTTCTCTAATTAACATCTCAACAACTAATTAATTATTTTTAGTTAACATTTCAATAATTGTTTCGTAATCGCTAATTAACTCTAATTAATATTTGTCTAGTTTAATTTTTTTTTAAAAAAGTTAAAATTAAAGTCAAAGTTTAATATAAAAAGTTTATATCTTTGATTTTTATTAATTACAAAGATTTTATTTTCTTTGGGTTCCTATTTGATACCTTAAACCCGCAATCCACCCCGCCCCGCATTAATTTTGATAATAATTACTTCAACGCACCCCGCATCCTCCCCGTATCCACGCAGCCCCTCCCTGCCCCATTGTCATTTCTACTCAAAATTTGCAAAAAAGTAGTTCATTCGGTGCTAAAAAGCTTAAAGTTTAAACTTATCAAGTTGATATTATGAATCCACCTATATATAATTATCGATACAACACATAAAAGGAAAGAAAACCAAAAGTCCATCATTGAAATGTACGTTACCCAATTTGATATTTCCACAGATTGGATACAACAAATTTTAGTCCTCTGTCACGTCCTGAGAGGTTTCCCTTAATGTGGCCGGTACTCGGAGACCATTTTTGGCCCTAGGCGAACTACTTGGTCGGACCATTCATTCAATCACTCAGTGGAAGACTCAATTTAAGGGTAAAAGGACCCATGTGGGCAACTCAAGAACCATCCTCAACAAATAAATAATAGGGTTAAAATACTCAAAGTTTAATGTAACTTAATATCATAACTCAACGACAAGATTATGTTTAAAAATAGGCTCTAAAAAGAACCATTCTATTCCAACTCTGACTCTGTCTACGAAGCTTCTATAAACTATCAAGAAATTACTGAGATAAGTTGTTATATCCCGTATGTTTACACGTCAAATTATTTGCAAGCAAGTCGAAGGCAGTGTTATATTCCGTATTTTTTTTGCATCGGACTACTCGTGAGTTAATGGACATAAATTCAAGGGCTTTTAATTTTGAATTTTTATACTTGTGTATAAATTTCAATCAGTGTCGAAATATTAGTTGAGATTAGGGATTAATTAACCATGATTGGATTATAAGTGGGGATTTGAGATTAATTAAGATGAATTAAGCTATTAGTGGCTGAAAAGTGGTCCCTACTGCCACATGGCCAAATCTGATTGGCCCATGCTTTAGTAGGGGACAAGTAGGCTTATTGGGCAGCCACTTGGTCTCCTTGTTGATTAAAAATCTGCAGCACTTGGTCTCTTTGTTGACAAAAAAAAAACTGCAGCATTGTTCTCTCCAACTCTATAAAACTCTCCAAGAAGAAAGAGACTCTCATCTTCATCAAATGGAGATAGAGAGAAGTAACGAGAGAGAGCGAGAGCTACGGCCAGCTCCTCTATTTTCTTACACCATTAAATCTCTATAGTGTTCTACATATCCACCATTAAGTTTCAATTGGAGGAGAAACCATAAACATGCCATGAAACCTCTTGAAAGCTCACGGCCATGGCCATGGAAGCAGCTCCGAGTTTGGTGATTAAAGGTTAGTTATCTTCAACTATTCAAACAAATTAGAAGGTCTACAGTGACGTGCAGCATCCATTGGAGCAATCAAAAATATTCATCCTTTCAATCCTCAAATTTCAGCAAACTAAGGAGCTAAGTATCAAGGTAAGAAATGATCATTTTCTATACGTTTTAGGGTGCGTTTGGATGTTTTGTGAGTGTATAAACGTGAATTAGATGTATAAAATCATGTTTGTTGATGCTGAAATGTTGGTGAAACATTGAGGGTTGTTTGGTGTAGATGATGGTGAACTAATTGTGCTTAGTATTTTGATTGTTATTGCTATGGATTTTATAATGACAATGAAGGTATTTAGTGGTTAAAGTTGAAGCTAAAATTTGTGTGGATGCTGTAAGGATTTTAGTGATGATAATGTAGTTTACTTGCATATGAAAAGGGGGATATAATTTTCTTGTGGCTGTTGCTATGTCTCACAAACATTTGATAAAAAGTTAGTATGAAATATGGTGTAAAAATCGTATATGGTTTTCTTGGTGTGTCCATAAGTATTCGCAAGGTTTCGAGCATCCTTATGTTGTTAATTAAGGGTTGTTTTGATATGTTGTACGTTGGTTGGGTTGTTATAGGAATATTTCGATGAAAACGTTAAGACTATTGATCATTAAAGATAACTTAAAGATGTAGTAGTTGTATGTGGACTTGGATTGTCGTCGGATGTTATAGATGTGGGCTGCCTTAATTTAAAAATAATTTTATAATGAAGAGATTAACTTGTATTAAATGGAATGGAATTGGAAGTGAGAAAACTCCATGATTAGTGTTGGTATTGAAATGGATAGAATTGGAGTTGCTTGAATCAAATTGGGTTGATTGTCGTGGTTGCTATTATTGTTATAAATTATGTGTTAAAAGTGAAGGGATTGTATATGCTAATGTTAAATCTCTGTTTGGGCTGTGTTGGGGCTATTCTAAGCTAAAAATGGTGGATTAATTTCAATTAATATTGTGGTTGTTATTGTGGCTGATTATATAATGAAAATGAAAGAATTTGGTATGTCAAGTTGGAGTTGTAATTGTTTTACGGAAGAGTTGTACGTGTGGCTGCTTGTGTTGGCTTGAAGGATTGAGTGTATTTATGATTTTGCATTGTATGGTTAATTGTTGGGCTGTTATAAATCATCTCAATAAGGTAGGGTGGTTGCAACCTATTAGAAGTATTTTGATAGCATCGTAGTCGTCATGTTGATAATCAACGAAAGTGAAATGTTATGTAGACTGTTTGAAGTATTCTTGAATCTCATTTTGGCTTGTCTTAACATGGCATTTGAATGTGTGATTGTTGATGTTACTTGGTGGTTGTATGGATGATTTGGAGGCGAGAAGAGTGAGCAGTAAAGGGGAGGTGTTGTCCAATTTCTTTTAGAAATAACCTGCTAATGATAAAATACATTTTATGCCTCTCCATAACTTAACAACAGTGCTTAACGTCTTAATATAGGTTGAAACACTATGGGGTAGCATATACATGTTGTGTGTGGATAAACGTTAAAGGTTAAAGATGTCCCTCCTTTTTTTGGCATGTCTTGGATTTAGGTGATGAATGATATGAGCTTGAGGGTAATTCTATTCATAAATGCTGAGTGTAATTCACGATCCTTATTTACTTCTTGATGTTAAAACTCTTACAATAATTGAGCTATTGCCTCTCAAGTCTTCTATACGTCAGAAAGAAATCAGTATGTAAAGCTAACCTTTCTTTCTTTTGGCATGATCCATATGAAACAAACGGACGACGAAGGTATAAATTCCAAAAAAGCTCCTATTCTTAGAGACACTAGGATGGCTAAAATTCTTAATTCCCAGAACTTATATCATTATGTCTTGATACATGTGTATAATTTCAGTCGTCATATTTTAGTATAATTCATATTTTGATATAATTCATGTTTGGTATAATTCTTAATGACAATCGAAGGCTATTTAAGATGACTACTGTCTTGATTTTCAAATGATAGTTCATTTTGATTATTTTATTGAACTTCAAATGATGATTTAAATGCATATGGTTACTCTCTACTCTGATCATGCATACTATTTTCACATCTTTCACCGAGTTTCGGGTCGGGTATGTATTCGTGCACAACTTCACTATATTATTCACCGAGTCCCTTACTAGAGGGTCGGGTACGTGATATGATAATATGATGATATGATGATATGATTATGGCACCGAGTCCCATGATGGGATGGGTATGATATATGTGTACACAACTTTATTTACCGAGTCTCTTACTAGAGGGTCGGGTACGGTATATAATAATATGATAATATGATTATGGCACCGAGTTCCATAATGGGCGGGGTATGGTATATAATAATGATATGCATGATTTTATTTCATAAGGCATAGGTACAGTGATTTTGTTGATTATTATACTTGTCTGCTGAATCTCTATTTCAGATGTGATCTCTTTTATGATATTTTATACTTTATAAATTCAGTACATATGTCGTATTGACCCTCTCTCTTTAGGGGGATGCGTTTCATGCCCGTAGATACAGATACTCATTTCGTGGATCCACCAACTTAGGATTTCCACTAAACTATTTTGGAGTGTTCCATTGTCCCAGAGCCTAGACTTTTGGCATAGATCCTTCTGATGTATATATTTGTTTATCTAGGGGTACGGCGGGTCCCTGTCCCATCATATGCTACTATTGATATTCTTAGAGGTCTGTAGACATGTATGGGTTGTATCTAGATGTTATCCAGTTGTACTAGTATGACTTATGTTTGGAACGTTCTCATTCGTAGTGGCAACCTTCTCGGCTTGTATATATATATATATATATATATATATATATATATATATATAGTTGGGATGTTCCCTCAAGTTATGACAGCCTTTTTCAGTTTACGTACTATGTTATCTTTTGATGATTGTGACTCCTCAAGAGATAGGTGATTTTGGTTTATATATATATATGTGCCAGTTTTGATACGACGTTCTGCCCGTATAAGTACCATATCATTTTTAGTTGCTGATGGATTATAGATAACAGATGTGTATACGAGTTTTTAGTTCGGGCACTAGTCACGGCCCACGGGGTTGGATCGTGACACAAGCTCACGGCTACCTCAAATAAAATAATCAAAACAAGAAATGAAATAAAAATAATTCCTCCAAAAGCAAGGAAGTCTCACCATTTGTCAGGAAAGGAATAGGTCTTCAACGGAGTGCATGTTGATGATCTCTAGCACCAATATCTGCATCATAAATGATGCAGACCAAATGTCGTCAGTACATAAAATGTACGAGTATGTCAAATATCTGGAAAAGAATACAATCAACAAGAATCAACCTCATGTAACTCAAATCAAAGGACTCACTCTAAAATGACTCAACTCAATAAGCATGCAAGTTTAAAAGTAATAATCAAAGCTTTAAAAATAGACTCAATGACATGCAACTCAATAAAATCAAACCATTTATTTTAGAGAGTTACTCTAACCGTCAACCATCACTTATGAGCTAGTGATGATACAATACTTTGTGATTTTTTTGCTACAGCCGTCCAATACCTTGCCAGGATAACAGACTATTAACCTCATTGGATCCACAATTAATCAAAGTCCATCATTTTAGGACTACAGAGGCATAGCCTCTATCCTATGCTGGCTACTGTCATGACCCGACCTTTGGCCTAGTCATAACACGGTGATCGAAATCCCAAAGGGTTCCAACCAAGCCTCTTGATATATCATAAAGCATACATAAGGTAAAATAAAGTGGAACATAGCATAAGTAAGAGTCTAACATAAAACATAAAAGAGGATATAATCTGACTACATAAACTCTACATGTTTGTCCAACAAATGCCTCTACTAATGAAAGTTGGCGGGGTCTAAGACATGTCCCTAGATCACCCTCAAATATGAACATAACAAAGTCTTTTCAAGTAAGAAGATAACAACTCATAACTAGTCCTCGATAGATGAGGACTCACCATAACTCCGCCGACAAGAAAGCTCACTAGCCACGTGTGGGAATATGATCCTCAACCTCAGTCCCTATATTATGAGATAATTTAGGCAACAAATTTGCATTAGTACCTTTGAATGTACTAAATATATGGGCATAAAATGCAATATAAATCAAAAGATGCAATAATGAAGGACATGCATAATAAAGAGGATCGGTAAAACCATCAGAACAAAAGGATGATAAAAGCATTTAAGGGACTTAGTTGAAAATTATAAAATAACATGATGAGCATATACATACGTGGGAGATAACTATAACCGATATTAAGACCATGTGAACTATAATATGGAATCTGATGATCCCCACATCGAGAAGGGGGGAGGCTACTTGCCAAGGTAGGCGTCGTCCAATTAATATCATCCTGTGCTATATGTGGATCAACTAGCTAGGCCTTAAGCCAACCTACAGTGGGAACGTAGTTTAAGGGACTAGAAGTTGCTACTAGGGCTTAGGTCGAGCCCCCACTTTAAGTTATCTCAGTGCTAAGTATATTAACCCGCGGAATACATATATCATCATCCTAGTAAATAATCATACTTGAATAAGTCATATCTCCTCATAGTCATACTTCATAACATGTTCATATGAATAGCTCATTTAGGATATCAAGTCACCCATAAAGGATCTTGAATCACCTTTCTCAATAGAGTCTTAAGTCACCTTCTAGGATCTTAAGTTACTCTTTTCTTAGAGTCTTAAGTCACCTTCAAATATATCAAGCCACTCCTTCCTTAAACTTGTTTGACACATCAATAAACGTTCTTGAATCCTTATTCATACTTTTTCATGAGTTATTCATAAACATTACTTGCATGAATATCATAATTTGATCATAATGGAAATCCATAATCATAATACATGCTTGGATATAGAGTAAGTCTCATATTCATAATTAATTTGGATGAAAATCATTAGAATACTTGAAATCATTAAACTTCTTAATCATACTTCATGTATATCCTTATTGAAAATAGCTTCATGTGTGGGCATTCATAATTCAACTTGAAATCATCATATTAACATGTAAACATACTTATAATGATTATTTGTAATGATTAAAAACGTAATTGAAATAGTCCAACACAATTCATCAAAATTGGAGTTTAAAAGTAATGAGATTTCATAAGATTTTTGAAGTAATCCTTGGACTACATGGGTGGAAGGGACCCATGGATGAATCCACAGATACCTTGATTGAAATCAACTCAAAATTGAATTGATCATACTCGACCCTCTTACTCATTTAGACTCAATAGAATATATATATATATATATATATATATATATATATATGTATATATATATATATGTATATATATATAATACCAGTTTAAATCACTCTCTTCATCAATGCCTGAAAGTCATCATTTTTATTCAAAAATATACATGTCAAAGTCATGATCATCAAATCAATTCAGGTTCGTATGAAAGTAGCCATGAACAACAATTACAATCAATTGAGAGATAGTAAACAATGATAATCTCAATGCATAATTATATATAACTAAATAGAAGAAGAATTAACTCATGAACTCAATGTATATAAGGACTCAAACTCAACACTAGACTCAATCTCGGCTGAATAAATATGTAGGGCACATGGAGGAACTTATTCCAACATTCGATTAAGCCCTACGTACCTGAAAATACAAGGAACGATCAAAACTCAAAGGTATTGCTTGAAAACCTTGAACCCTAGCTCTTCTCCTTCTCTCTAATCTCTTCTTTTAAAAGCTTTAAGTGTTAATGAGAGGGAAAACCCTTTTGGGTATGATAAGGAACTAATTTTTTATCCCTAAATGTGTAGGGTTCAGTTGGAAAAAGATGGAAAAAGACTAAAATACCCTTTAATAAAACTAGGTCGGGCACCCTCATGGAAGGCCACCACAGTCCATGAAGCTCATCATGGGCCGTGATGGTGGGGTTGAATTTTATTTAGGAAGGGTCGACTTCACGGAGGTCACCATAGCTCGTAAAGCTCATCACGATCTATGGTGCCTATCATGGTTGTATGCTCACTTAAGGGGGTCCTGGGGCCAAGTTCATGGACGGCATCATTATCCGTGAAACACACCATGGGCCGTGAAGCTCTTCTTGGACCCTTCCTTTTACTTTCCATGCTTCCTGTTGACCTATTCTAAAAAAGTCGAGGTATTTTAAATTTTTTGTTGACATGGAAAATGTCAGGGAAAACCTCTGAAATTATTTCAATCCAATACGGCCACCCTCCATGGGTCGTGAAGCCGAGTACCGCCTATAGTGGGTCTCGTGGTCCTTGCCTGGTGAAATTCTCATATCAATTTAGAGTTAGTTCAGGCTAGGGACTTCAGGGGTGTTACAATATTTCCTCCTTAGGATCATTCATCCTCATATGATGACTAATCTAGGAAATCACTCAAGGCATGAATGTAAATCAAGAACTCAGATACTCAAATACTAAAACATTCAAACAATCATATACTTGGACTCAAGAATACTTATCATATACTCAAACTCAGAATGAACATCAACTCAAAGATAAGAAAAAGGAACATTACCATCAATATCATTATTAGAAGGCACGAATAAAGAAGGGTATTTAACCTTCATATCCTCTTCATCTTCCCATGTAGCCTACTTAACACATTAGTTTCACCAAATAACTTTAACTGAAGCGACCTCTTTGGTTCTCAATTTATGAACTTGATGATCAAGAATTTGAACAGGAATCTCCTCATAAGTCAAAATCTCTTTCACCCCAATGTTTTTTGTAGGAACAATGAGTGAAGGATCTCCCAATCACTTCTTAATCATGGAGATATGGAAAAAAGGATGAAGATATCCTAATCACTTCTTAAGCATGGAGATATGAAACACTGAATGAACAACATCTAACTCAGGTGGAAGCTTTAACTCATAGGAAAAATTTCCAATCCTCTTTATAATCTGGTACGAACCAATATAACGCGGACTCAACTTCCCTTTCTTACCAAACCTCATAACTCCCTTTATGGGTAAAACTTTCAGATATACCCAATCATTTACCATAAACACCAAATCTCTTCTCCTAATATCAATATAGGACTTCTATTGACTTTGCGTAGTCTTCAGCCTTTGTTGAATGATCTTTACATTTTCCAAAGCTTGATGCACCAAGTATGGCCCTATCAACTTAGCTTTACCAACCTCAAATCTACCAATTGGCGACCTACACCTCCTCCCATAAATAGCCTCATATGGAGCTATCTGAATACTCGAATGGATATTGTTATTATATGCAAACTCAATAAGCAGGTCATCCCAATTCCCCTTGAAATCAATAACACAAGCCCTCAACATGTCCTCAAGAGTCTGGATAGAATGCATCTCTTGACCATCTCTCTGGGGTGGAAAGCGGTACTAAGATTTACCTTTGAACCCAAACCTTTTTGGAATGACTTCCAAAACTATGCAGTGAATTGGGTACCTCTATCCGAGATAATGGACAAGGGAACCTCATGTAATCTAGCTATCTCTCAAATATACAACCTCGAATAATCCTCTGCTGAGTCTGTAGTCTTAACAGGCAAAAATTGGGCTGATTTGGTCATAATATCCACTATCACCCAAATCGAATCATGCTACCTGTGAGATTGCAGTAAACTTGTGATGAAGTCCATGTTTATCATCCCCCACTTCCATTATGGAATCTCAATATTCTGATCCACCTTACAAGGCCTTTGATGCTCAACTTTGACTTGTTGGGAGTTCGAGAACTTATACGCAAACTCTTCTATATCTCTCTTCATTGCATTCCACCAATATACTTCTCTCAAGTCATAGTACATCATTATAGAGCCCGGATGTATTGAATATCTAGAGTTGTGTGCCTATGCCATAATCCTATCTCGAAGACCATCTATACTCAGAATGCATACTCTGCCATGGTACGTTAACACTCCATCTCCCCCTTTGGAAAGAGCCATGACTTTCTTCTTATGAACATCATCTTTCAGCTGAAGTAGGATGGAATCTTGCTCTTGCTTTTCCTTCACCTCAGCAACTAGAGATGATTCAGCCCCATTTTCAACAATAGCACCACCTTCACTAGAGTCAATAAGTTGAACTCCCAAACATGTAAGTCTATACACCTCTTTAACCAACTCCCTATTTCCTCCCTCCACATGGGTAGTGCTCTCCATAGATAATCTGCTAAGAGCATCCCCAACCATATTAGCTTTACCTGAGTGGTAGAGAATTCTCATGTCATAGTTCTTGAGCAACTCAAGCCATCTTCTCTACCTCAGGTTCAACTCCTTCTGACTAAATACATATTGTGATCTTTTGTAATTAGTAAACACATCAACATGCACCCTATAGAGATAGTGGTGCCAAATCTTGAGAGAAAATACTACGGCAAGGTTGTGAGTCGGGTAGTTTCTCTCATAAATCTTAAGTTTCCTAGAAGTATATGAAATAAACTTGCCCTTATATAACAATACACATCCCAATCCAACTCTATACGCGTCACAATAGATAACAAAACCATTTGTTCCCTCAAGTAAGGATAAAATTGGGGCAGTGGTCAACCTCGTTTTCAACTCTTGGAAACTCTTCTCACAAGCATCAGACCATTAAAATTTAGCCTTCTTCTGAGTCAGCTTAGTCCATGGAGATGATCTAGATGAAAACCACTCAACAAACCTTCGATAGTAGTAAGCCAAACCCAAGAAAATAATTATGTCAATCGGGAATATGGGTCTGGGCTAGTTTTATACAACCTCGATCTTTTGTGAATTAACTCATATAATTTCACCAGTTATAACATGGCCAAAGAATGCCACAAAAGTAATCCAAAACTTACAGTTCGAAAATTTTGCATCAAAAAATTTGCATACAACTCCCTATCCTTGAGATTCTTAAGCACAACTCTGACTTGATTGGCATGCTCCTCCTCAATTATGGAGTAGATCAATATATCATCGATAAACACAATCACAAACATGTCCAAATACTATTTGAAAACTCAATTCATCAAATGCATAAATATTGCAGGAGCGTTAGTCAAATTAAAGGACATAATAAGAAATTTTAAGTGACCATATCGTGTTCAGAAAGCTATCTTTGGAATGTCACACTCTCTCACTTTCAACTGATGATAGCCAGATCTGAGGTCTATCTTTGAGAAACAAGTGGCACCCTGAAGTTAGTCAAACAAGTCATCTATTCTTAATGGTGACATTGTTCAACTGACGATAATTAATACACATTCTAAGGGAACCATATTTCTTTCGTACGAATAGGACAAGAGCGCCCTAAGGTGAGACACTCAGCCTAATGAATCCCTGATCTAAGAGATCTTTCAAATGCTCTTTTAGTTCTTTCAACTCAATAAGAGCCATTCTATATGGAAAAATAGAGATAGGATGCATATTAGAAAGAACATCAATCCCAAAGTTGATCTATCTATTAGGAAGGACTCCAGACAAATCATCAGGGAAGACCTCGAGAAACTCATTGACAACAGGAACTAACTCAAGGGATGAAGTATCCACATTATCATCTCTACCTCGAACTATGTGGTAGATACAACCCTTGGATATTAACTTTCTGGCCCTAAGGTATGAAATAAACTTACCCTTAGGCACTGCTCGACTACCCTTCCACTCTATGACAGGTTCATTAGGAAATTAAAACTTACTAACTCTAGTTCTACAATCAACTGAGGCATAACAAGCATATAGCCAGTACACGCCAAGAATAACATCAAAATTAACCATGTACAACTCAACTAAGTCAATCATGGTATCTCTATGATAGATGGACACAAGACAAACTCTATAGACCCTCTCAGCTAGAATAGACTCACCAATAAGAGTAGAAATACTGAAGGGTTCAAGAAGACGCTTAGGAATAATCTCAAACTTATTAGCTACATAAGGGGTCATAAAAGAAAAGGTGGCACCCGAATCAAGCAAACTATAGACATCAAAAGAAAAGAATCAAAGCATACTAGTGACAACATCTAGCAAGTTCTCCTGATCCTGGTGGCTAGCCATAGCATATAGACGATTTGAAACCCCGCATGTACAAGTGGTACCTATCTGATTACCTCGACTTGGTGGTGCCATAGTATAAGATTGGGCTATGTCACCCTATATCAAACAATCTCTCTGAAAATGACCCATCATAGCATATTTATGGCACCCATTAGTACCGTCTCTGCATTCTCCCAAATGGATCTTACTACACTTTTCATAAGGCGGATTTCCTTTTGAACCTTGAACCACATTTCCATGCCAAAAATCAATTATGATGTCTTACACTCCTTCTTCACATGCTTGTGAAAACCAGAGACAAACTTCCTCATTTTAGATCTCATATATGGTACCATCTTCGAAGTATATCTAGACAGCTGAATAAAATTAAGACTATACTCATTCACATTCATCCCCTCTTTCTTTAGATTCATGAACTCTTCAACTTTAGCTTCCCTTAATTCTCTAGAAAAGAAGTGATCAAGGAATGTACCCTCAAACTCATCCCAAACAGTGGGCTTAGCATCATCTCCATGACTCTCCTCCCAATGGTTGTACCAAACATTCACCATATCCTTGAGCTGATAGGAAACCAGCTCAACTCTCTCAACCTTAGTAGCATGCATCGCCTTTAAAATCTTCCACATCTCATAAATAAAGTTATGTTCCTCAACCTTAGACCCTGTAAACACTGGCAGACTCATCCTTAGAAAATCTCTAATCCTTGTAGCGGCGGATGGCTCTTGAGAGCTAGAGCTGGAAGCTGGTGAACTTTGGCTACCATTCTAGGTTGTTAACACCTGAGTGAGCATGGCAATAGCTCCTATAAAATTTGCCTCTAAATTAGGAGCAGGCCGAGTAGTAGGCATTTGGGGATTCTTAGTAGTTCGGGGATGTCGACCCTTAGTTCTCACTCCAGAGGGTGGAGGCATCTCAGACTGCAGAACCTTGGTGCTGGAAGCGTTCCTCTGGCTAGCTGTACATTTAGGAGTCATGATCTGTAATGTTTAAATGCATGAATTAGAAAGAAACTTTTATAGAGTTAAACTCTATCGCACAAACTCAGAATATGAAGAAGTGAAACAATTCATAATATCATGTAGCCTCCTGATTATAAGTGTGGTGCATGACACATCTATAAGCAAGACTCTACTAGACACTACTTCATAGACACCCTAGGACTCTTGAACTCTATGCTTTGATACAAAGTTTTTTATACCATGAGAGGGTACTCTAGGCATGGCCGGCACTTAGAGACCATTATTGGGTCCAAGAAAACCACTTGGTCGGATCACTTCAATCACTCAGCGAAGTGTAACACCCTGAAAAATTTTAAGCTAAGATTTGAACCATTCTTTGAATGCATATAAGCCCAAACACGATGACTTATTAGTTGTGCATAGATTTTAAGATCCTTTTCTAGGTATTTGAAGTGTATTGGATGTGGTTTAGGGTCATAAGGAACCTCAAACAATAATTCAAGTTCAAAGCATTCCTATAAGCTATGTTTTTACATGAATTCATATAAGGGTCAACTTCAAATGACCATATCTATCATAACATAAAGATTTAGGTAGCCCGTGACTATCAAATTGAAGGTCTATGAGTCTTATTTCCAATACCACCAAGTTTGTATCAATTGAAGATTAGAGTATAGATTTATGCCCATTTTACTGGGCACTATCTTGCCGCACGCCCGAGGTACTTTCCGCACGCTAGCGCACCGAGGCAACAGCTACTTCTAAAATGTTTTCCGCTTGCTAGCATGGGCCTGAGGCTTTTTAATAACCCCCAAAGATGTAGTTCATTTTCCTAGTTAAAAATTTTACCCTACAAAGAAAGGTTTTCAAGAAACTAACTTCCTCCAAGGTAAGATTTGACCATGGAATTCCATAATTTCTTCATCTTAACACCAATTAATATCTTTTACCCATGGAAATAGGTTTTCAAGAAAATCCACCTCTAAGGTTCAAGAAACGGATTCTTGCCACCTCTTCTTCCAAAGATCTCACCTTTCTCAAGAATTAGGAGCGTATAAGGTATGTAAGGCTACCATAACGATGGAATAAGTTCATCCTCGTGCCCTACCTCTCTATACAATCAAGTAAAGTTTCAAGATTGGATTTTTAATTCCATAAATGTGAATTCTTGAGTTTTCATCTAAATTTATTTATGTGCTTGGATATAATCAATATATCTTGATAAGTTTTTTGAGTTGAGTTTTGTGATTTGGGATTCATTATTGCATTCATATGAACCCTATTTGAATTTTAAATTTATTATTTTATGAATTATTTGAGTAAAGAATGTGTAATTATTTTCATTATTTGATTGAAAATAGTTTAAGTATGAGTTGAATTTGAGAAGCCTTTCATTTATCATTTTGAAATTCAACCGAGTTTGAGAAGTCTTTTATGGGTCATTTTGAGCATGAGTTGAGAAGTCTCTTAAATTTTATTTTTAGGCATATACATTTAAACATCTATTTTGATTGAGTTAAGGAGTTAAATTATGTTTGTAAATGCATTCATTGAGTTGAGGTTGTATCTAATTTAAAGAGAAGAGATGAGTTGATAAGAGTTGAGTAAATTGATGTAAAGTCCAATAAGATTAGATGAAATGTATTTTGAGTATAGTACTCACTTAATGTATATGAGCATAATAAAGCATTTTGGGAGTAGTATTGAGCGCCGATTTAGTTAAGAGTAGAGGCAACTCAAACCTCATAAACTACGTGGCTAGAGTAGGATAGAGGCAAAGCCTCTCTTATCCCTAATAAGAGGACTTTTGATGTGGATCCAGAGATGTGACGTCCTTTACCCTGAAAAAGTATTGGACGGATATGGCAATGACATCACTTCATTATATCGTCACTAGCTCATACGTGATGATTTTCGGTTAGAGAAACTCTGCAAGAGTAAACATTATATTTTTATATACTAAATTACATTCACGTATACATAACTTTTCAAGCATTGTTTTACTTACATTGCATGTTTCATTGAGTTTAGTTATTTTCAAGGTTGAGCCTTTTGAGTTGAGTTGAGTTGAGTATCTTTGAGTAAGTTTCTTTTTAGCTATTTTACATACTCGTACATTTTATGTACTTGATGCCGCTTGGCCTGCATTATTTTATGATGCAGATACAGGTGATAGAGATCCTCAAACCTCCTTCAACTAAAATTCACACTTACTAAATTTTGCCAACAATTGCCTATCCTTCAACGTTTGAAGCATAACTCTCAAGTGATTTTTATGTTCTTCCTCATCCCGAGAGTAAATCAAAATATCATCAATGAAGACCACCACAAAAGTATCAAGGTAAGGTTTGAACACCCTATTAATCAGTCAATGCCGCTAGCCCATTCGTTAACCCAAAACTCATCACCATAAACTCGAAGTGTCCATACCTTATTTGGAAAGCCATTTTGGGAATTTCACACTACCTCACTCGTAGTTGGTGATAGCAAGAATGAAGGTCAATCTTGGTGAAGTGACTTGCCCCTTGCAATTGATCAAACACGTCATCTATTCTAGGGAGTGGGTACTTGTTCTTAATGGTCATCTTATTTAGTTTCCAGTAGTCTATGCACATTCGGAGCGACCCATCCTTCTTTCTCACAAATAACACGGGAGCATCCCATGGCAAAATACTTGGTCTTATAAACCCCTTTTCTAATAAGTCCTTTAATTATTTCTTCAACTCTTTAAATTTTGTCGGGGCCATCCGGTAAGGAGGAATAGAGATAGGTTGGATATCAGGGAGGAGATCGATACCAAAATCAACTTCCCTTTTGGGAGGGACTCTAAGAAGGTCATCGAGAAAAACATCGGGAAACTCAATGTCTATGGGAACCGATTCAAGAGGAGGATTTTCGGAGTTGACATCCCCTTACCCTCACAATATGGTAAATACAACCCTTAGAAATTATTTTTCGGACCTTAAGATAAGAAATGAACTTACCCTTTACCACCGAATCACAACCCTCCCATTCAATAACAGACTCATTTGAAAATTGGAACTTGACTCAATGAGTCCTACAATCTATGAAAGCATAAGATGTATGTAACCAATCCATCCTAAGAATGACATCGAAATCTACCATGTCAAGCTCAATGAGATCACAAGGAATAACCTTATGCAAGATAGACACAGGACAACCCCTATAAACCTTTCTAGCAATAACTGACTCACCAAAGAGGGTAGATAACAAATAGGGCTCTAATAACATTTCGGGTGACACATCAAACCTATTAGCAAGGAATGGACTAACAAACGATAAATTTTCACTCGGATGTAATAGTTCATACACATCAAAAGTAAAGACCATTAACATACCAGTAATGACATTGGGTGCGTCCTCAACCTCTCGTCTCCCATGCAAGGCGTAAAATCGGTTGGTGCGTTGGACATCTTCTTGGGATTTTTAACCATGAGCAATTTGGCTTTGAGGCCTACCACCACCATCTCTACAATCCCTAGCATGGTGGCCCAGCTTTCCACACTTAAATCATGTATTGGAGCTGGCTAAGCATTCCCCTTTGTGAGTCCTTCCATACTTCTTGCAAGAAGGGAAAGTTTGAGCAACAACATTCTCTCTTGGAACCATTGGTTTAGAACCCTTTTCCTTGTTGAACCTTGGAGGAGGAGTATAGGTGAAACCTTGTCCCATAAAATGTTGCCCACCTTGGCTTTTTCCATTGTTACTATAACCGAACATTTGAGGGTTAAACCCTCCACTATCCACTCTAGCCTTTTTGAACCCCCTTGATCTCTCCCTCAGCTTCTCTTCTTCAATTTGTTCTGCGTAAGTCATTAACTGAGAGATGTCCATCTCCTTGAACAACATGTCCATTTTGCACTCCTTGGACACTAAGCTTGAGACACCACAAATAAATTTTCTCATCCTAGCTCTTAGGTCGGAGACTGTGAAGGGAGCATACTTTGACAACTTAGAGAATTTGAGAGCATACTCCCTTGATGTAGGTTGATGAACTCTTGGATTTTGACCTCCCTTAGCTCCAATGGTAAGAAGCGGTATAGAAAGGAACCTTCGAACTCTTCCCATCCTATCGGCCCTATTTCTTGATCCCTCTCAACAACCCATTATTCGTACCACACTCGAGCCACAACTGTTGAACGTACTGTTGTGTATTCTTAAGAAGCTATAGAGAAAGAGGTGGTTAGGTTTTATCAGGGCTTGCTTGGACAGGCTACTTCTTGTTTGCCAACTATGGACACTAACATCATGAAGAGAGGTGGCATGCTTAGTAGAGATCAACCAATTCAGTTAGCAGCTCCAGTCACAAGAAGGGAAGTGGTATTAGCTTTACAAAGTATTAGTGACCAAAAAGCTCTAGGGAAAGATGGTCTGAATATTATGTTCTTTAAAAGAGCATGGTCAGTAATAGGAGAGGAGATTACACATATTGTGCTGAATTTCTTTGAAACTGGGGAGATGTACCAACCAATTAACTGTACTGCAATAACTCTAATACCTAAGGTGGAGAATCCAACTAAAGTAAGTGAGTTTAGGTTAATATCATGTTTTTCAACAATATACAAAGTTATATCCAAAGTAATCACTGTTAGGTTGAAGTTAGTTATGGACAGTTTGGTGGATTCAAATCAGTCAGCTTTTGTACCAGGTAGAGCTTTGAGTGATAATGTGATACTGACCCATGAAATTTTAAAAGGATATGGAAGACAAAGAATCTCTAAAAGATATATGGTCAAGGTAGACATGAAAAAAGCTTATGATTCACTAGAATGGACAACCCTGAAGCAAGTAATAGTGTAACTAAAAATGCCCAGCAAAGTCATAAAATGGATAATGCAGTGTGTCACAATAATTACTTACTCAATTCTGGTGAATGGACACAATATAGTACCATTTAGAGCAAGAAGAGGAATAAGGTAAGGTGACCCAATGTCCCCTTATTTTCTTGTATTAGTCATGGACTACTTGGCAAGAAACTTAAAAAGTTCGCAGACAAATTCTGATATCCACTATCATTCTAGATGCAAAAGCAGAAGAAAGTACAACTGAGCTTTGTTGATGATTTATTGATGTTCTGTAGATGAGATGTTAAGTCAGTGAAAAGTTTATATTAGTGTTTTCAGGTACTCACTAAGGCATCAGGACTGGTTTCTAATCAAGAGAAGAGCAGTGTCTACTTTGGAGGAGTTAACCACCAGATACAGGAAGAGATCTTAGAGGAGCTTCAATTTGTGAGGGGTGAACTCCCATTTAGATACTTAGGAGTGCCTCTAAGTACCAAGAGGGTGTCCATAGTGCAATGAAAACTACTCCTGAAAAAAAATGCTAGGGAGGATCTCTAGTTGGACTACTAAGTTTCTCTCATATGCAGGGAGAGCTCAACAAATTGTAACACCCCAAATATTTTTGCCAAGACTCAAACCATTCTTCATATGTGTGTAGACTCGAACTAAATGACTTGTAATTTTATATATGAGTTAGGATAAATTCCTAAGTATTTTAAGGGTATTAGATGTGATTTAGGGTCATAAGAGATCCCTAAACCCAAGCCAAATCCAGAGAATTTCTATCGGTTAAGTTTCCTAATGAGTTCGTATAAGGGTCAACTTAAAATGACCATATATCCTAGAATATAACGAATTGGTATCCCATTACCTATCAAATTAAAGGTATTTGAGTCTTCTTTCCAACTCCACCAAGATTGAATTTTTTGGAGTTTAGAGTAAAACGTTATGATTATTTTACTGAAGCATGTCTCGACAAGACAATTCGGCGAGCTCACCAGCTAATTTGGCGACTAGCCGAATAGTTTGGCAAACCAAGAACTAGCTCATCGAATAGTGCCCGAAATCCTTCAGAAACTGTTGGATTGGGCGAGCTAAAGCACCATTTGGTGACTCGCCGAATAGGTCACCGAGGAGACCTCCAGCTCGTCGAAATTGCCGATGGGATTTATTAAAAGGTGATTTTTCTCAATCTTTCAACCTAATAATATTCTTATGCGTAGAGATACTCTCAAAATCCTAAATTCTCCTTCTCCCAAAGATCAAAAACTTTAAGAAAGGGATTTCTCCAATATTGGGAGATCTAAAGACTCCAAGTTCAAGATCTCCTTCACAAAACCATAGATTGGTTTCTCAACTTCAAGCTACAAGGTTCCAAACCCAATACTTTTATCCACTAACTCCTAAGATTCAGGTATGTAAGGCTAACACAACATTGGACTGAGTTCGTTCACGTGCCTCTTCATCTTTATTGATTCAAGTTGAGTAGAGTTGGAGTTTTTGAGTTCCTTGAATTGAATTCTTGAGTTATCTATTATCTTTTGGGTTCCTTGTACATATTTAAAATATGTATTGATGTTGTTCATGGGTTGAGAATTTGATTTGGATGCATGTTCATGTCTTCATACACATGAACCCTAATTGAAAATTATATTTAATTTTGAGCATTGATTGTAATAAGAGTTTGAGTTTTCTCATAAGTTGATTTTTTCATTATTTTGAACATGGATATCTTGAGCATAAATGATGGTTTTGAGACAATATTTTAATGAGTTGTGATTGATTTTCAAAAATATATTTCTTAAAAAACTTGATGATTTGAGCTTGAGTTGAGCCCGAGTTGAATTCAAAGAGTCTTTAAGAATTTTAACCATTTTGATCGTCATTTTGCTATGCACTATTTTGAGTCGAAATTGCATGTTTTAAAAATATTTAAAAGAGTTGAGTATTTAATCTCAATGAGTGGATTTGATTGAGTTGATTTGAAAGGGCATAATGATTAAGATGAGATTGAGTTTCGATGGGAGTCCAATGAGACTAGTCAAAAGTTTTGATTGAATTAATTTGTTTAGGTTGCATGATCATTTTGAGTTTTGAGACTAGTATCGGGCATTGAATTGAGCGACAGTAAAACTCAATAACTACGTAGCCAGCGTAGGAGAGGATTGGACTGTTAAAGTCGAATGTTTCCCTATTTTATTGTCTTGAAAAGATAGGACTTGATTGATTGGTGGATCCAGATTGGTAGATTTATCCTTTACCTTGGCAAGTATTGGACGGACGTGGAAACGATGTCGGTTTGTTGTGCATCACCTACTTATAGGTGGTGGGATTGTTATCGGTTAAGAGAGACTCCCAGATTGTGCATGAAAGTATATGACATGTTTTTAACAAGTTGCATATTACTAAGTTCTTCTTGAAGCATTGTTATATTTTATACTTGCATATCATATTGAGTTGGGTGAGTTTCATTCTATCCTGAGTACCTTTGATGTATTGTTATTTCATTCTGCCATATTACATACTTGTACATTCCACGTACTAACGTCCATTTGGTCCTGCATCATTTTACGATGCAGGGACAGGTGTTAGAGATCATCAACATGCGCTTCATTAAAGATCTATTTCTTTCCTGATAGTGGTGAGACCTCCTTGCCTTAGGAGGGATCATATTGATTCTTTCCATTGATTATGAGTAGTTTTTTGAGGTAGCCATGAACTTGTCATTGACACCATTTAGGTAGTAGAGATAGAGGCTTCATAGACTAGATAGTGATGTATTTATTTTGATGTCTTTAACTCTTGATTAGTTTTCTTTCAAACTATGTTTTTGATTAGAATGATGGAGATTGATGATTGAGTTAGCCCACTAAGATTTGTTTTTCTCTTAAACTAAGTCTTCCTCTGAATCAATGAATGTGTGATCAGGTCAAGTGGTTCGCTTGGGAGCCAGCAATGGCTTCTGAGTGCCGGCCACGCCTAGGGTACCCTCTCGGGGCGTGACACTAATTAAGAGTGTACTATATGCAATCCAAATGTTGTGGTCCCAAATATTTGCACTACCCAAGAAAATTGTTCAGACATCGAAGCAATGCGCAGGAGATTCTTGCGGACAGGTAACATGGAAACCTTAAGGAAGGCTCTAATAGCATGGGATAAGTTATGCTGCCGTAAAGTAAGTGGAGGCATGAACGTCCTTTACATACACACATGGAACAAAGCTGCTATTGAGAAGTTGCTGTGGAACCTTTGCAAGAAAAAAGACAAGCTATGGGTAGCTTGGATTCATAATTACTATGGGAGGAATGGTATATGGAACATACAAGTGAAACAAGTTTCTTGGATATTCCAAAGAATTCTAAAGGTTGCTCATTATCTCCAAGAGGCTGGATATAATGAGGCAGAGTTACAAAGCATGAACAAGTACTCCATAGGGAAAGTATACTTGCAGATGAGGGGTACAAAAGAGAGGGTGCAGTGGAGATCGTTGGTTTGGACAAACATGGGAGCCTTGGAGTAACTGGTAAAGTTGCTGCCATGTGACCAGGAGGTCACGGGTTCAAGCCTTGGAAACAGCTTCTGGCAGAAATGCAAGGTAAGGCTGCGTACAATAGACCCTTGTGGTCAGGCCCTTCCCCGGACCCTGCGCATAGCGGGAGCCTTAGTGCACCGGGCTGCCCTTCTTTTTTTTTATCTAGCAGTGAATGGCAGACTTGCGACTAAAGACAAATTGGCTAAATGGGGTGTCACATACCCTCCCTTGTGCAGTTTATGTCAGCAGATGGATGAAGATATGGATCACTTATTCTTTCAATGTGTGCATACTGCAGAGATGTGGAACCAGTTGCTGAAATGGCAAGGAGTAAATAGAAATTCATTGAGTTGGACAGAGGAGGCACAATGGGCTATTAAAACTATCAAGGGCAAGAGTAGTACATCACTTTTGTATAGTGTATCACTTATGGATGGAGCGTAACAACATGATCTTTAAGCAGAAGCAACAATCTACTAGTGCATTAATTAGGCATATCATCCAGGAAACACATGGGCGAGGAAGACACTATCCTAGACTAGCTACAAAACTACAGAGTTTAAATATGTATGCATAGAATAGGTGGCTGAGTTGGTGACTAAGTTTACCAAGGATAGAGCTTTACGTTCATGCCTGCTATTTTTTTTTCTGATTTGTACTGCTTACTTGGTAAATAAAAAGTTTTACTTACCAAAAAAAACATAAAGAATTTTAATCAGGCAATTAGTTAGGAAATTTTGTACCAAACATACAATTACTCGAATTTAACTTTTTCCTATGATATATTGTAACAAGAAGCCTTTCTTGAATTCTCTTTAGTTGAACTAGAGAAAGTTATTATAGATAATTAATATACTTAATTACAAAGGCAATGTTTCGAGTAACATTTGGTCCAAACTTTTGTTAACCACAATAAATTTAATTAAAGAAGTTCTTTATTTATCTGATTTGATTGCGTCTAAACCAATTAAAAGAGGAACTTCTAACATATAGAAGTTCATACAACAACAACATACCCATGGAAATTCCACAAAGTAGGGTTTGGGGAGGGTAGACCATACACAAACCTTATAACACATAGAAGTTCATAACATTATGAATATAAAATAACACATCTAAAATATTTGGTTTTATTATATGTAGAATGAGTTTGATTGAATGTCTCTTATTCAATCTAATGTTTCTCAAACTCAATTTGTTCCACATGACATGTTTAAGACTACAAGATTAAATGATATTTTGGCACATTCTACGTATCTTTAGTTTAATTAAGACTACAAGATTTAAAAGTTTTTTTATTTTTCTTAAACTCTGTGTCAATTCAAAACCAGACAAATAAATTGAAACAGATGTTAGGACCACTGACAAGGGAAATAGACATTATGCAAGAGAAATCAATATGGAATAATGACATACCTGGTGGGATATAACCTATAGAACCGTTTAGTGCAATAGAAGTTTGTTTGTTCCATGATGATTTAAAGAGAAATTTTGCCAGTCCAAAGTCACCAACATGGGCAGTCATCTCTTCATCGAGGAGTATGTTGCTCGGTTTTAAATCGCAGTGAACAATTGGTACTTGGCAATTGTTGTGGAGATAATCAAGTGCTGAAGCAACATCTATTGCGATGTTTAGTCTTTGGATTATATTGAGGTATTGCTCATCACCTTTCGAGTGCAGCCAGTCATCTAAGCTTCCATTTTCCATGAACTCAAAGACTATGCATTTGAAATCATTACCTTGGTAATCCATGCTTGAACAAACAGCTATTATCTTGAGGAGATTACGATGCCTTATGCTTTTCAAAGCTCTGCATTCATCCGAAAAGCTTTTCAAAGCACCTCTTTGTTGTAGGTTCAATACTTTCACTGCCATAGCTTTATCAAAAACCTGAAACTGTCCTTTGTAAACAGAACCAAAACTTCCTGTACCGATCAGATTATCCTCAGAAAATCCAATGGTTGACTTAAATATATCTTGGTAAGTTATTTTTGCTGCCAAAATTGGATCATTAGACAAAGTTGGTTTGTCATCATCAAAATGTTCAGACTGCCTTTCTCTTGAGGACCGTCCAGTGAGATCTCTCTTTCTCGAGTTCCTAATTACTATATAACAAGCTACAAAAGAACATAATAGTAAAAATGAAAATGTAACAGAAAGAATAATTGCTACTACTTTTTTCCTTGAACTAATGTGTTTCTTTGATGATGCATCTTTTTGTTTAGGACATGTAGGAAAATTGTAGTTTGGAGGACCTCCACATAGTTCATGATTCCCCGAGATTAAGACGGCGCTTGCATTTGCAAAGAACCCTTCAGTTGGTACTTCGCCTTCAAGTTTGTTGAATGAAAGATCAAGCTTCCTAAGATATGGAAGTTTCACAAGAAACTGTGGTATTCCTCCTGAGATGTTATTGTGTGACAAATCCATTTCTTCTAAACCTCTTAAACCTTGCAAGGATTCAGGAATTTCTCCACGAAACAGGTTATTATTCGCTGTGAAGCGCTCTAAGCTGACACAGCTACTTAGGGTGCTTGGAATTTCACCTGATAATTTGTTGTGTGAAATATCCATTTCCTTGAGATTTATCAACTTTCCAATTTCAGCTGGCAAGGAACCGGTCAAAGAATTGTTCGATAAGGCTAAAGCAATTGAAAGAGAAAAAAGACCTGCAAGCTCCTTTGGTATGGAACCAACAAGGTTATTTCCTGTGAGGTTTAGCACTGATAAACGGGTGCACTGCCCGAGCTCCGGAGGTATGTTTCCTTCTAACTCATTGTCCTCAATGTTTAAAGTAGACAGAGATGTTAAGTTACCAATAGAAGATGGAATCCTTCCAGACAACTTGTTTCCATTCAACATCAGTCCTTGCAGGCGTCGAAGCTTACCTAAAGACTCAGGAACACTGCCTCTCAAGTTGTTATTAGCCAGTGATAGAAGGGTCAAATTAACAAGGTTTTCTAGTCCAGTAGGAAGAGAACCAACTATTATATTATAACCGACACAAAATATTGCTAGACTTGTGGAAAGGTTACCGATTGTTTTAGGCAATTCGCCTCCCAAAAAATTGTTCTCGAAGCTAAGAACTTGCAAAATTGTGCAGTTAACTATGAAATCAAGAAACCTCAAGTCTTCACTTGTGTTTCTTCCAAGACTATTGATCTCAAAGTTCAACCTGTACAACATTTGCAATTGTCCTAAACTCGTAGGGACATTTCCGGTGAGCTTATTTTGAGACAAATCAAGCACACCAAGCTTTGAAGCATTTGATAATGAAACAGGAATTGGTCCCGTGAAGTCGTTCACAGCACCAGCAAACACCTCAAGATTTGGAAGAGTAAGGCCTATATCTGATGGAAGCTCTCCATACAACAAGTTTTGAGTAACAGAGAAATAGTAAACAGAGGATATATTGAAAACAGATTGAGGAATTGTACCATTCAACTGATTTCCATAAACTTGGAAGATTTGCAAGTTTGACAAACGACCAATATCTCGAGGTATTGGTCCTTGTAGATTGTTAATTGCAAGGGAAAGACCTCGAAGAGATGAAAAGTTTCCTATCCATGATGGAATACCTCCTGTGAGATTGTTGCTTCCAAGGCCTAAATAATTCAACTTTGAAAGTGAACTGAGCTGATCAGGTAATACTTTCCCAAATAGACTATTATATTCTAGAGCAAGTGATTTAAGTTCTTTACAGTAACTCAAATTAGCAGGAATGGTTCCAGTAAAAGAATTCCAAGTGAGATTGAGATGTTGCAGCTGCAACAGGTTGCCAATTTCCATAGGAACTTCACCATGGAAGCTATTATTCCTAAGATTTATCGCTGTTAGGAACGTGAGGTTCCCAATAGAAGGCGGTATGGATCCAACGAGCTTTAGTGATCTCAAGTCAAGAATTATGACTCTTTCAAAGAAGGGGTTACATGTTATGCCTGTCCAATTGCAGTAATGGAGAGAATTGTTCCAAGAAGACATGACTTGGAATGGATCATCAGTGATTCTACTTTCAAAGTCTAGTAAAGCTTGTTCATCAAAACATGACACTGTCATAGACATAACAAGAATTGAGCAACGGATGTATGATACTAACCACTTGAAATTCATAAAAGATTGTTCCATTTTGTTTGGGAGTACACAACAAGACTATTTCCTGTTTTTGTTTTGAATATAATAGGTAAGGGTAAGGTGAGATTTTCCCTTTGTTTGAATTCTTGTTTGAGTAGTAAATAACAGGTACCTCGTAAAATTAGTCGTGGATACGATAATTATAAAACAAAAAATGCATGCATTTATTTTTCTAGTGTTTTTTAGAAGAATTTTTAAAATCAATTATGCTAGAGTACAAATTTTCTCAATCTTTTTAAATACTGATTTTTTGTTTCCTTTAGTAGGGGTGTGGGTAAATTTTTTATTTACCACTGTTCTAAAAAAATATCAAGTTTGAGATGATATTTTGCGGTAGGCATTTATTAGCTAGTGCAAGTATATTTCCTATTTGATGGGGGCTTGCATTTATTGGCATACAAAATTTACACTTCTCGGTTCTCAATTTCAGAATGATAAAGTCATGGGTGGTTAGATACCCTTTTCAAAGGATAAGATATATCGTTTTCACCATTAAATGCATATCTAAGGATGTATTTAAGTCCATGTTTGTAAAATAATAATAAAATTGTTTACTCTTAAAATGATACAGTTGAATTTGTAGACGTGGTTCAAGGATACACAGATTGATATGACCAAAATATGTGATTTGTATATTTTAAACATGCTTAATTAGTGTGAACATGTAAGAATGAAAGGAAGCTTGTGGTGAATTTCTGATCTCTTTCATTGATCATTATGTTCTCTATTTATACAAATATTTGTACAAAATAATTAAAGGAAAATGCATAAGAAAAATATTCAGTTGTACACTTATCCCAATCCTATATAAAATATTCTAAGCATGTAACAAATTGTTATAAAAGAAATTAACTTAGCAACGTAATAAGAGAAAGAAATAGTAAAAGAAAGATTAATAGAAGGAGAAAGAGTTTGCTATAATTCTTGTATCTCTATCTATATTTACATTGTAATACAAGCCAATTTATAGGGAATAAAAAGGGAAAAAATATTGGGGGACAATGGAGGGTGGGAAGAAAAGAGAAAAATAAGTGGAAGAAAAAGTAGTGGAACATCCACTTCTTCCTAATACTCCCCCTTGGATGTCCACGTGTAATGTGTCTCAAAATATATTTTTTACAAGAAACAATATAAATATGTTGTTCTGAACATCCATTGATGTTGTGCCTCGTTAAAACCTTAATAGGAAAAACCCAGTGGGAAAAAGCCTAGTGAAGGATAAAGAGTACACACATCTGGTAATATGCATTGAGTGCTGCCTCATTAAAAACCTTACCAGGAAAACCCGGTGGGATAAAACCTTGGCTAAGAAAAAAAGAGTACAGCACGTATTTTGCTCCCCCTAATGAAAACATCACTTAACATCTCGACGACGACACATTCCAATTTTATATCTCATTTTCTCAAAGGTTGAAGTTGACAATGCCTTGGTAAACATATCTGCTAAATTGTCACTTGAACGAATTTGTTGGACATCTATTTAACCCTTCTTTTGAAGATCATGAGTGAAAAAGAATTTTGGTGAAATATGTTTTGTTCTGTCTCCTTTGATGTATCCTCCCTTTAGTTGAGCTATACATGCAACATTGTCTTCAAACAATATTGTTGGAGCGTCTTTTATCAAAGAAAGGCCACATGTTTCTTGAATGTGTTGAGTTATTGATATTAACCAAACACATTCTCGACTTTCTTCATGAATGGCTATTATCTCTGCATGATTTGAGGAAGTGGCAACCATAGTTTTCTTTGTTGAACGCCATGATATAGCTGTACTACCATATATAAGTAAATAGCCTGTCTGCGATCGACCTTTATGAGGATCAGATAAATATCCCGCATCTGCATAACCGATCAATTATGATGTGGAATCATTTGAGTAAAATAATCCCATATCAATGGTACCTCGAAGGTATCTGAATATATGCTTAATTCTATTCCAGTGTCTTCGTGTTGGGGAAAAACTAAATCTTGCTAACAAGTTTACTGAGAAAGCTATATCTGATCTAGAATTATTGGCAAGATACATTAATGCACCAATTACACTAAGGTATGGTATTTCATCCCCAACAAGATCTTCATCATTTTCATGAGGTCGAAATGGATCTTTATTAATATCAAGAGATATCACAACCATTGGGGTACTCAATGAATGTGCTTTATCCATATAAAACCTTTTAAAAATATTTTCAGTATATGTTGACTGATGGACAAATATCCCATTTGTAAAATATTTAATTTGTAGACCAAGACAAAATTTTATCTTTCCAAGGTCTTTCATTTCAAAAAAAATTTCCAGATATTTTACTGCCTTTGAAAGTTCTTCTGGAGTTTCAATAATATTCAAATCATCAACATATATTGCTATTATGATAAATTCAGATCCAGACCTTTTCATAAATACACAAGGGAAAATTGGATCATTTATATATCCTTCTTTTAGCAAATATTCGCTAAGACGGTTGTACCACATTCGCCCTAATTATTTCAATCCGTACAAGGATTTCTGAAGCTTTATTGAGCAATTATCTCGAGAATCCTTGTATGTTTTAGGCACTTTGAACCCTTTGGGAATTTTCATAAAAATGACGTGGTCCAATGAGCCATATAAATAGGCAATGACCACGCCCATTAATTGCATTTCAAGCTTTTCATGAACTGTCAAATTCATTAGATACCTGAAGGTAATTGCATCCACCATAGGGGTATATGTTTCCATATAGTCAATGTTAGGTCTTTGCGAAAAATCTTAGGCTACAAGACGTGCTTTATATCTTACGACTTCTCCCTTTTTATTTCGTTTACGCATAAAAACCCATTTATACCCTACTGGCTTGACACCTTCAGATGTTCGGATTATTGATCCGAAAACTTCACGTTTTTCAAGTGAAGTTAACTCTGCTTGAATTGCATCCTTCCATCTTGGCCAATCACTTCTCTGTCATCATTCATCGACAGATTTTGGTTCAATATCCTTATCTTGTTGCATTATTTCAATGGCAACATTATAAGCAAAAATATTATCGACCACAATATCATTTTGGTTTCACTGTTTTCCTGTAGAGACATAACTTATTGAGATTTCTTCATTCTCATTATTTTCAGGCACTTGGACCTCCTTGGTGGTATCGCCATTTGTTGTATCTCTGGGCTCTTCTTGAGTACTTTCCTCCAAATTATAATCATCTTGATCATTTATTCCTTTCCTTTTTCGAGGATTTTTGTCTTTGGAACCAATTGGTCTTCCACGTTTTAAGCGTGGCCTAGACTCATTTGCCTGAACAAGTTGTCCTATCAGGACATCAACTCAAACTTGAGCATTAGCAGCTGAGATATGCAATTTAGTAACCCGTGGAAGGTTAGTAAATGCATCCGGCAGTTGATTTGCAATATTCTGCAAATAAATCATCTTTTGAACTTCTTGCTCACATTGATTTGTTCGAGGATCTAAATAAGATAGTGACAATGAATTCCAATCTATCTCATTTTTCAACTGCTTATGTTCTCCCCCTAATGTTGGGTATACTTATTCATCAAAATGACAATCAACGAATCTTACCGTAAATAAATCTCCAGTCATAGGTTCCAAATATTTTATAATAGAAGGAGATTCATACCCAACATATATTCTCAACCTTCTTTGGGGATCTATCTTTGTGCAGTACGGTGGAGCAATTGGGATATATACCGCACACCCAAATATTCTAAGATGGGATATATTTGGCTCCCTTCCAAACGCCAACTGTAATGGGGAAAATTCATGATAATTTGTTGGCCTTATGCGCACAAGTGCTGCTGCATGCAAAATAGCATGTCCTCATACTGAAATATGAAGTTTTATCCTCATTAGCAATGGTCTAGCTATTAATTGGAGGCATTTAATCAATGATTCTACTAGACCATTTTGAGTATGGACATGAGCGACCGGATGCTCGACTTTTATTCCAACCGACATACAATAATCATTAAATGATTGAGATGTAAATTCACCAGTATTATCAAGACGAATTGTCTTTATTGCATAATCTGGAAATTGTGCTCTTAATCTTATAATTTGAGATAACAATCTCGCAAAAACCATATTGCGAGTTGATAATAAGCACACATGTGACCATTTTGTAGATGCATCTATCAAGACCATATAATATTTAAATGGTCCACATGAAGGGTGAATTGACCCATATATATCACCCGATATACGTTTCAGAAACGCAGGGGATTCAATCCCAACCTTAGTTGCTGATGGTTTGATAATCAGTTTTTCTTGGGAATAAGCAACACAAGAGAATTCCTTAGATTGAAGAATTTTCTGATTCTTCAAAGTGTGTCCATGTGAATTCTCAATAATTCTGCGCATCATATTATAGCCGGGATGGCCCAACCGGTCATGCCAAATGATAAAATCATTAGAATCAGTAAACCTTTTGTTTACAATGACATGTGATTCAACAGTACCAATATTTGTATGGTACAATCCAAAAGAAAGTGCATGTAATTTTTCGTGCACAATTTTCTTCTCCATATTTATTGTAGTAATATAAAGGTATTCAACCTTTCCTTCATTTGCAGTCTCAATATGATAGCCATTTTGGCGAATAACTTTGAAACTTAATAAGTTTCTTTGAGACTTACTACAATACAATGCATTATCAATTACCAATATCGTTCCTCCAGATAGTAATAAGGCCGCTTTTCCAGAGCCTTCAATCAATTTTGTACTACCAGATATTGTATTGGCATAAGCCTTTTTCATAATCAAATGACAGAAATATTTCTTTTCTTTTAATATTGTATGAGTTGTAGCACTATCCAAAATGCACATATCTCTATTATTCATCTTGAATCCAATTGTAGATTGAGAAATTTATTTATCTTCATAAAATAAAAATGCATTATAAGAAATAAAATAAGTAACAATATTGCTAAAAAAATATAAGTCCCTTTTTTTTCTTAAAAGTTAAATTATGGTAATTTAGAATTTTAAAAAAATTATATGATTCAATTATGATGAATGTTACAATAATTTAGTTTATGGAATTATATTGTAATGAATTTATAACACAAAAAAATGATTGATAATATGAACCTAACGTACCAAATTATTAGAATAAGAATTAACAAACTGAGGTGTGACACGTTAATAATAAATATAATTTTATATAAATTAATAATTTACTAGTGAATTAGTTTAATGAACTTAGAATTCAAAATGTTTATGGCAAAATATACTTATTAACCTTAAATAAATATTATACATAAGTATTAAAAATAAATATAAAATAAATAAAATTATAAAACATGAATATAATATTATTCATCATGTATAGATAGTTTGTTTATTGGCAAAAATAATATAATCATTATATAATATTAATGTCTAAAACATTAACAAGAATAAACAATTAGTATAATGACATTAAATAAAGCGAATATTATTTTTAGTAACAATATGATATTAAGATTAAATAATAGCACACCAATAGTAATTAATTACAACATTGTAAAATAGCATAATGTAATAAATAATATACAATTATCATAAAAATGTGGCCCTGATTTTATATTATTTTTTTTCAAATACATAAACGTAAAAACACGATAATTTAAAGTACATAAAAATGACAACATATTGAAAAACATGAAATTAAACATCAATTAAGATCTTTAAAAAAATCTTCAACCTCCAAATGAGTAATATCATTGAGGTCATTAAAATCATCATTCATCAAAGCCAGATTTACTTCAATATTATCATTATGCAAAGACCTTGCCTCAACATTATTTTCGAACGTCAAGTGTGACTCTATCCGAGCATTAGAAGAAGAGGCACCACCTCTATTTGCCTTTCTTTTGAAATAATTTTGATAAAGTCTTACAAAATACTCAGGCGTCCAACATTCATTTTTCAAGTGGCCTTTCATGCCACAACGATGACAGTTACTTCTTGAAGGGCCATTTTGAGAACTGATATTGTTCTCTCTTTTATGTTGACCACCACCACGACGATTATTATATTATCTACTGTCATTGCCACATCCACGCAGATTATTGTGGACATGATTTTTATTTTATCTTCTTTCAGACTGACCATGTGCTTTTACCATATTTGCCTCCGATAATGGAGCAGTTCCAGTGGGACGGGCTTCATAATTTTTTATTAAAAGGGCATTATGTTGCTCAGCCACCAGAAGGCATGAGATCAATTCAGAATATTTTTTAAAATCCTTTTCATGGTATTGTTGCAGTAATATTACATTAGAGGCATGAAAAGTAGTTAGTATCTTTTCTAACATGTCCTCATCATTTATAGTTTCCCCACATAATTTTAATTGGGAAGTTATTCTAAATACAACAGAATTATACTCAATTACAGTTTTAAAATCTTGAAACCGTAAGTGCATCTACTCATAACGAGCCCTTGGCAATACCGTTGCCCTGAGGTGGTCATACCTTTCTTTTAAGTCTTTCCAAAATTCAAGTGGATCTTTCACTATCAAGTATTCCATTTTCAGGCTTTCATCTAGATGATGACGAATTAAAATCATAGCCTTTGCTTTATCCTGACTTGATGTTGTATTTCTTTGAATTATAGCATCACCAAGACCCTTAGCGGTAAGGTGGATTTTAGAATCAAGTACCCATGACAAATAATTTTTGCCAGAAATATCAAGTGCCACAAATTCCAATTTTGACAAATTTGATATGATAAAAATTAATTTGAAAGTAACAAAGACAACTTAAAAATTAAATTTCTTTAGTAGATATACCTGATATAGAAGTTAATTTTCTAAAAATTAGAGTTTTATGATGATAACGTGTTATAAAAGAAATTAACTTAGCAACGTATAAGAAAAAGAAATAGTAAAAGAAAGATTAATAGAAGGAGAAAGAGTTTGCTATATTTCTTGTATCTCTATCTATATTTACTTTGTAATACAAGCCAATTTATAGGGAATGAAAAGGGGAAAAATATTGGGGGACAATGGAGGGTGGGAAGAAAAGGAAAAAATAAGTGGAATAAAAAGTAGTGGAACATCCACTTCTTCCTAATACAAATTATATTCTTTTCTATGTTGAATATTGTGCTGCTCACGTGCTTGCTTCAGCATAAAGAATAGTGCTGATCAAAGACTTTACTATTTCTTCTATTTCTCCTTTCTTTCTTTTTGCTACACATGGATAGTGAAGCTAAATGGATCTTCTCATTTTCCTTTCCATTTCCAACAGAACAAGGTACAAAAAAAAACAAATATGAAATTTAACTCAAGTTGTAAAGTGAAGGAATAGAATTATCCTGAAGTCCGGTACGTTGATGATTGGTAGCGTTTGAGAAGAGATTGAGCTTATTTATATGATTAATAATAGTGAATTGTAGAACACAAGAACTTGAGAGTACAAGAGTGTCACACCCCGATATCAATAGGGTGTGATGGGCACCCGACCCCGTGCTCGGAGCCGAGCGAACCCGCTAACTCATAGTACATACTCAATCTCTTTAAAATTTGCATAAAAAAGAATTGAATAACATAGCTACGCTTTCTGAATCTTGCTATCCAAAATCTACCATCTCATAAACTTATGACATACTACATAATAACATATCGGCTGGTGACGCCACTTACAAAGCTGACACTCTATACCCACGACTCTGTCTGCAAAGTCTCTAACTTCGAATGAAACATCATAGCACATATACTCTGACTCGGCAGCACTCCAGGAACAAGTGGAGTTGCTAACCCTGCTGCAACATCTTCTATGGTAACTTCTACTTGTCTGGGTGTACCTGCGTGGCATGAAACGCAGCCCCCAAAGAAAAGGGGGTCAGTACGAGTAATGTACCGAGTATGTAAGGCATGAAAATCAGCATAATAAAGAACATAAGGTATGAACAACCATATCGTAGAATCATAGACATATAGTGAGTTAAGAGAGTAACCTGTACATATGAGTGCCCTTTTAGGCCAGATGCCATGCATGCTTGTCTTATCATAAAAAAGCATTTCTTGTTCATATTCATAGAAAATAGAAGTCATATCACCGAACAACGTCGGCGTGCCCACATATGTCCCGCGTCCAGGCATCCCGCGTCCAGGATGAAAATTACTCCAACTGATCAGGTGGGAATGCGTCTATAGCGCCACATATACACCTCCCCATATCCCACATATACATATACATATACATATAGACAGCATGCAGGAGAGCTCAACGAAAGTCATGTATCTATCGGAGTGACGGAAGGTCGGTAACCTCCGATTATATTATGAATTAATCACGGTCGCTTTGTCTCACCTTGAAGGAACAATTATTATAGGATGAGACTATCAACGAAAGATAATATTAAGAGAACGTAGAATAAGGTCACAATCTCATAAGACGCCAAATCGTATACATATCCACATAGGACCAATTTTCAAGACTCGTAGAAAAATCGGAATGAGCTATGATTCAAAATCAAGATAAGAGTCATGTCAAGTACCTTTCGAAAATTTCCATAGATTATATCCAAATAAACTTTTGGAATCATATACACATATCTAAGCACGAGAAAATATCCTTTGGAAACTCAAGAAAATTGGCCATACTAGTGGCTCTACGAATAAGACTTCCTTGAAATTGTATAAAATGCCATATACTTGTTTCATAAAAATCATGCCAAAAAGAAAGAGTAGCTCTATATATTTATGTCAAAACATGCCAAGAAAAAGAAGGGTAAACCTTTATTTTGGGAAACTATAGACATTTTGGAAAACATTGACGGGTTATAGAAAGAAACAAATAGTCATTCCATGGGACCATTGACACCTAACTTTTGGAAACAAAGAAAATATGGAAGCACTTATGAAACCATGACATCGGAATCATGCCTTAAAAGGAAAGGGTAAGCCTTACATACTTATGTCAAAGACATGCCAAAAGAAAAGAAAGGATAGACGTTACATACCTTGTCCGCTTCCTTAGTCACCACACCTAACTCTTGGCCTTTCCAAAATCTATAACAAGATTAATGAATGCCAACATTAGCTATAGGTATCCAAGAACCTCATTCTAAACTAGCATTTTGTCTACCGAAATTTCGACAGCACTTCTCCTGTAAATACACCATCCCCGAGAATCTAACTCGGCCAATTTACCAACAATCATACCAAATCAATATACTACTTTCTCCAAGACCTTCCAATTCCAATAAGAACAATAACAATCTAATCCCTTCTTTCAAATTCAATTACCACAACCCAATAATTTACACACTAACCACATCATACTAACAATATTAGCTTCCATATATGCAAGAACATTATATTAGATTTACAAACTTCTAAAACAAGTCTCCAACTACTACAACTTTATAAGGATCCTTAAGCTTTTCTTAGCAACATAGAATCCATAACAATAACTAAAATACTAAATAGAATCAATTCACCATAACTTGCCAAACCACCCCCATATTCGGCCACAACAACTATATACATATTTTCATGAAGTTTCCATCCATTCCTATACCTTGCAACAACCACCACATACTACATAAAATTAATCTATTCTTTCCACACAACATCACATACACGGCCAACACCCACATACCTATTTTCATATACTTCATCCATTTCTTCACTCTACAACATATACCAACCATCCATAACATATAAAGAAAATTGAAACCTTACCTTTTCCACTTAGTTCTTCAACTTGTTAGAATTGTGCCTTGCAAGAATGAATAATCTTCTTGTTCCAAAAATCTCTCTATGTTGATTAGGGCCTTCAACTTGCTTGGAATATTAGAAGAATTAATTTTGGAACAAGATTTCAAGGGATAAAATCCCTAGCTATGCCAATTTTCCTCTCTTATTTTTTTCCCCCTCTTTTCTCCAAGTTTCTTGAAAATTCTAGAAATTGAAACAAGATGACTACTAAGTCATCTTTGGCCTTTTTCTACTTCTTGAAGTTTCTAGCAACTAGATATATATATAAATAGATAGTAAATGGGTAATGGGCCTTCCTAATTAATGAACTCAATTTCCAAAATTTGGGCCATTTCTTGATTTGGGCCTCAACTCTTTTATCATTATTCCTTTGTAGCCCAAACTTATGTATCTCACTTTTGTAATTCCCAAACTAATTTCCCAAAAATTCCACATAAATTTTTCCCTCGGCCTTCCTCCGTAATTTCACCTCAACGTTCTCTTTAACATTACACCGGTATTAAATAAAATAACTCATAACCTCTTTCCTTGCAAGTCAATTTTTGTTTTCCATATTTCCACCTCCAAAATTGCATAACCAACTTATGTATCAAACAAGACCAAAACGTAGCATTATCCTTCACTTGTTACAATTATCCCAAATGTCCAAATGTACAAAAATACGGGTTGTAACAAAGAGCTTAAGAATATAAAAGAACAGTGTATTTCTTTATGAGTAGATGATTATTCGATAGAGGTTGAGTTTCATTTTTATTAAGTTTGGTTGCTTCGAAGCTAGGTAGGCTGACAAGGGTGACACTGGGCTCAAGTCTCATAATCAGGATGTTCGGGAGCACGGTTGCATCCTTAAGTCACGGCTAAGGAGATGCCAAGTTCCTATTGTTGTTGAGTTAGACTTGATATGTCTTTTCTTCCAAGCGTCATCTTCTGTTATGAATGGGCCGAGACCAGTTATAGCAAAGCAGCCCAATAACACATTAAATAGTTATGTATGGGATCCGGGTTGATAAAAGTTCAATTAGTTTACACACATTGGTGGACAAAATAAAGTATTAGCAAAGCATTTTCAACTTCAATTTCCCACATTCATAAAATTTTCACTGAGAAATAATTAATCTTGATTTGAAACCAAAAAAGTGGCAAGCAATAAATAAATCAAAAAGAATAAGAGATTGTAATATGATAACTGAAAAAAGGATAAGTGCCTCTATCATGCATAATAAAATACTAAGCAAATGATTTTCGAGAGATTAAGCTTTTTGTAAAAGTAAATCCAATCTTCATAGTTCATGCCATTAAAGGTTTGGTGGTAATCCTTCATCCTTAGCCAAAGGTCTGGTGTTTGAGCCTGAATATGAAGTCGCCTTTAGTAGGCAGTACTTTACCCCCACAGTGGGATTTTCCATAGCGAATTCGGATTAGTCGGGCCCAATTGTCCTCTGAATGTCATAAAGGCATTCTAACTGCATTGACTATGAGCCCTACTCCAATAACATTTCACCATCTGCAAGCATGTATCTTTGCATAGCGATATATATAAATTGTTAATTATGTCTTGAATTTTTTCCTTATACTTTTGAGAAAAATCATAATTCTTATTGGTTTAGAAGACACTGTCCTAATATACTTGAGAAAGGAATATATTATCCTTCTAGAATTGGGAGAACATTTCTTTGTAGGTTTGGGACTACTTGAAATATATACATAGGGGATGTAGTTGGAGATTCTAGAGTATGGTACACTTCTTTTTTTTCATAGTGGAAAACGACTTTTATTGGAAGATTAAGCCTAGCCGAACCTCGTGAAATATTTGTATAGTTTTTTTCTATTTTCTTTGTTTGTGGTTGTGTGCTAGTTAACCAACGATATTTTCGCAACATAAATCTCAGGATCTACTATTGTATACAATAAATACTTGAAAATTCCTTGATAATTAATCTTATATTCGATAGGGTTTTTCCCTCAAATAGAAACCAAATTGGCGCCGAGCGTGAGAGAATGCTAGACGTTAGTTAACTTCTCCTCTGACTAAGAGAGTTTCAGGCCAAAGGGATATGGATGTATTCAGAGAACTTGCAAATGTGGTCCAGTTGGGAAATCACTTTTTGTTCTTCTTTAATAATCCTAAGCAACAATGAAAAATCCTACAAGACTTACAAAATTAAAATGCTAAATTACGAGAAGATGAAAACTTTTATTTCCTATTAATTGGTTTTGTATTGCTCGAATTCTTCAAAAATATTGTTGGATACTAATAAGAAGCACTACTTTTAGAGAATTCACACTCAATTGATGACGTTTTTGAAGACTAAGAGCAACTTAATTAAATGCTATTTTAATTTCTATCTATTATCATTTGATAAATTTTTTCTTTTTTGTGTGAAAACTACAATGATATTTTGAATAGTTGATCATTTAAAGAAACACATTGAAAGGTACTGTTATTACTTCAATAAAATCATATGCATCACTACAATGATTCAAGTGGCCAAGATTTGAAAGCTCAAATGGGGATGGTTTTGGAAAGTCTCAATATTTAGTTGGTTGGATATATTTAAAATCATTGCATTGCTATTTTATAGATTTTCAAATCTAATCAGAGTTGAAGTTTTGTGTGTATATATTAATCTCTGGACACTTGTGAACGTAATGAGTAACAAAAAATTTTAAAATAAAAAATAAATGGTATAATTGATGAATAATCAGTGCAAGGAAGCAAAGACATGTTTAATAATCACCATATAAATTGACATTTTTTGAGAACATGCACACATACACATAAAGTTCACAAACATTACTATAAAAAAGCGTTAGGATGCAGGCTAACTCGACATCAATGATTTGAAATTCACTACTAATGTAATATTAGTGTAATATAAATGAATAGTCACATTTGAAGTAATTCTAAATTTCAATAGTTAAAGAATTATAACTTAAACTGTAACTGAAACCAATACAATTTTAGTAAAATAATAAGGATAACTAATCTGTGATGGCATCCACATCCAACTAAGTAGGTGAACTAATTCCATATTTTAATACATTTCCATCATTTGAAAGCATAACGTAAGTGTAAACAGTAATAAATTACAAATAATGTGTTCAATTCAACATAGATGCGGAAAGTACACTCGAACTACCCTAAAAATCCGGTGATATGAGTCAAGGGAACTTAACTGAAAGTAAATACAATGAGATATTGACACCATACTATCTAGGAAAGGAAAAAATACAACAAGATCCCTAGGAGCAAAGTCACAGTTGAATCGACACATCTGAAACTCCAACTGACGTAACTCATACAGCTCCACTGTATCCCATTAGCACTTGCAACCAAACCTTCACATAAAAATGCAACAAATGTAGACTTGTCAGGACCCAAAAATTAGGGTCATAATAACACCTACCCTAATCCCCCTGATAGGTAAGCCAATCTTTTGATAAGACACAAAACATAGAATAAACACGAAAGTAATGTAGATGATAATACAATATTCAAACTCTCAAGGTAGATGATAACACAATATTCAAGGCTAAGTGTCACGTATACGAGAGCTTTCTAATACAAGAAATACTAAATCTAGTACATCAGTCGTCCAAAAGTAGTAAAGATAAAAACAAAGATAGATGAAGGTATGTCAAGACTCTGATCACAAGGATCCCACCACAACTTTGAGTCGCAAGTACTTCACTCGATCAGAGTCAACAAGTGCCATTATTATCAAAATCTGCATCAGAAAAAATACAAGAAGTCTGGTATGAGTACAAAACACAAGTACTCAGTAGGTATTATAGGCCGACTGAACTTAAGTAATAACTATATTGCATAAATAATATTAGATAATCATGCACGGAGAAAAGTCTGAACTTTTAAAACAACATAATATAAGAGGCCATACAACAGATAATATCGTGAAATATAATTCAATGCAAAATGCAATGGCCAACAATTCTACCAGTATACACCCCTTTCATAGTGGCATGCTGTGAGGTGGGATTCATGGGGGACTGACGAGATCCATATACCCATCTGACATCTTACCTCGAACTCATCCGACATTCACCTCAAACTCATATGTCCATTTGACATCTTACCTCAGAATTGTTCGGCATCTAACCTCGAACACAACAATACAAGAGAGTACATTTTCTTCAAAAAATATTATTTTCAATAGTACTAACCTAGTGATGAGTGATCTATCAGAATGAATGAATATGCCCGATTACAAATAAAAATTTCTTTCTCAACGTATAAATATAGGTTACAATTATAAGAACTTAACCTCAACTTGTGTGTAACATCTCAAAATTTTTTAAACTAAGACTCGAATTCGTATGTGTATACACCCGTATGGGATGATTCCTAATTGTGCATAGGTGATAAAGGTCAATTTCTAATTAAGTGTAGAAAGTGTTTTGGTGATGAATTAAGATCGTAAGAATTGTCTAGCACAAAGTTGAGTTGAAAGCTTCCTAACCGATTGAGTTTCGATGTAAGCTTTTACTTGGGCCAACTTAAAATGAGAATATATTTTAGTATATTAAGGGTTATGTGTCCCACAACCCCTAATTTAAAGGTCTTTGACTCTTCTTTCCAACTCCGCCGATCTCTCTCATTGATCCGAGGTTCGATCCATCTATAGACTATTTTGAAATGATTATTTAGCATTGAGAGAACGCGGATTATATTTAGAAAATCCAAGTGCCACAACTATATGCCACCATAAGATTTGAGTATACCGCTAGTCGGTCAACTTCTTTAGAATAATAGGCTCAGTTAGTCGATCCACATTAGAAAGACAGGTTCTATACTCTAGCAAGGTATAAGACAACTGTAATGTCCCAATTCTTGTGAAATTACCTTTTTCATGTGAAATGAATATTTTACCCTTTCCCTTAGCGTTTCTTGCTTTGTTTGTGTTGTGGGGATGGTTGGTGCGGTTACCGATGCGATCGGGTAAGATTTTGGTGATTTTAACCTTGGGATGAAATTTCTATGAAAGGATTGTCTTTGGTCAACATGACTTAGAAAAAACTATTTGGTTTTCGAATCATAAAGCTTGTAACCTTTTTGACCAGTAGGATAACCAGCAAAGACGGAACGTTTGGCTTGAGAATCAATTTTTTTTATGTTGAACAACAGTAGCATAACACAAACAACTAAAAACTTTTAGGTGACTAGGAGATGGTGGTCTGTGCTATAACAATTCATAAGGTGACTTAGTATGTAACAATGGAATTTGTAATCGGTTAATAATATAGACAGAAGTCAAAACACATTCGCCCCAAAAAGTGATTGGCAAGTGAGCTTTTTTTTTAGAGGAATAGACCCTACACGAGGCTCCCACCTCTCGTGCGCGGCTAGGGGTTAAGCCGCTCACCCCCAAGCTGTATTATACATAAAACAGAAAAAATACAGGGAGGGGGCATAGACCTAACCTCCAATCCTATGGTGGTTCATAAGCCGGCCATCCTACTAAGGTCAGCCAACTCATCCCCGATACATGCACATGAAAAGAAAATCTAAAAACTATGCACCTAAAGGAGAGGACTCCTCTCGACACAAAGAAATTAGAAAAGTATAAATAGGGGAGAACACTGTAATTGGGTGCTCAATCCAAGGATGAAAAATGAAATAGTAGATCATGGAGGCTTTTTAATCCGTTTGGTCTTCCTCCGTCTGAAGCTGGGCAGGCCGACTCTATCTAGCATGTAGTATCCTTGAGTACCAGGAGGTAGCTGCTGGAGGGTGGTGTAGTGGCCTGGAGTGGTAAGAATGTGACTGTGTTTAGAGAGAGCATCCGCAGTGAAGTTTGCCTCCCTGTATACATGCCTGCAAGAAAAGAAAGCAAATAATTTGGAAATAACAACAAGGTCATGAGTTACCTGGTGAAGGCTCCACGGAGGTTTCGTTTGATTATTGATCCATTTAGTGAGCAACTCCGAGTCAACTTCTAGGATAACGTGCTAAAAGCCCTTTTGAATACACTATTTAAGCCCATAAACTGCCGCCTCTAGTTTGGCTTGATTGTTGGTTCCCTCCTCTAACAGTATGGCGTAGGCGAAGATGAGTTTACCCATGTGATCTCTTAAGATTCCACCCCTCCCAGTTGCCCCCGGATTACCCAACGCACTCCCGTCAGTGTTCAGCTTGACGAAACCTAGTTGTGGCTTAATCCATGAGACTTGGGTGATCTTCATCTCATGAGTACACTTATCTATATAGGAGATGGTGTGGATCCAGTTCGAAGGCCAATGGATATAGGGGTACGCGACTCTAAGGAGATTTGAGATGTCTTTGAAAATTGCAAATTTCACTCTCGCCAAACTAGAACTCTTCCCCCCGTATTTGCTTGCGCACCTATTCTTCCACAAATTCCAACATATAAATATTGGGGTGGAGTGGAGGATAAGTTTGTGAGCTTCTATGCGGTACTTGCAAAGCCACCAACTCATAACAAGAGGTTTGAGGGGTGTGGCTTCATGCCTTATGCCTAGGGAATCTGAGAAGTAGCGCCAAATATTCCTAGCGAATTGGACAGTGCTGAAAATGTGGTCTATGGTATCCGGACCTGGAATGTGGCAGCAATAACATAGAGTGGAATCATAGCCGAATGCAATTAGCTTTTCCTCCGTTGGCAGCTTGCCTCTAAAAGCCCTCCACAACAAAAATGAGCATTTAAAGGGGATGTTTTTGTGCCACGTGTAATAGTCAGAAAATGTCTTGGTTCGGTGTTCCCTGACAACCTGCCATGCCGAGGAACATGTAAAGTTACCATTGGTATTAGGCTTCCAAATGTCCTGATCGGGTGTGTTTCCTTGCAGCTGAATTGTGGAAGAAGTAATGAGAGGGACGAGTTGCGCTGGTGCCAACTGATTTAGCATATCGATGTTCCATTGCCTATTTATAAGAAAATCAGCCACCCTCGCATTGCTTGCGTTTCCCAATTCCTGCCTATAGTTGGTTAAGGGGCCGATACCTAGCCAATCGTCCCACCAAAAATAACACGAACCCGAGTGAAGCCTCCATTGAATGTGAGGTTCAGCAATGTGTTTGTTGTGCATCATGTGTTTCCATACAAGCGACTGGCCAGAATGAAATTTTTTCCTGATGGGGTTGGATCTCTGACAGTATTTAGCTCTAAGGAACTCACCCCACAATGTTGGTTTAGCTCTAAAGATCCACCATTGCTTGAACTAGAGAGATTTACACACATCTGTAGTTCTCCTCAACCCAATACCTCCTTCGTCATATGGATAACAAAGTTTTTTCCATGAAGCCCAATGGTATTTTTTCTTGTTATCCTTCCACCCCCAGAAAAAATCAGCGGTGACTCTCTCAATTTATTTGAGAGTAGTACGGGGGGGGGGGGGGGGAGTAATGGCCGAAAGAAAGTGAATGGGGAGCGACTGAAGTACGTATTTCACGAGTGTAGCTCTACCGCCGTAGCTGAAGATTTTGGAGTGCCACCCTCTAATTCTGTTGATAACCTTAGAGACCATGTTCGTGTAGTACATGACTCTTTGCCTGCCAATATACAGAGGACATCCTAAGTAGGTGATGGGACTATGCTTCTGAGTGAAACCCATAACCTGTTTCACCGTTTCCACATTGTCTTGGAGTGCATTGGGATGCATCATGAAGTGGCTCTTATTTTTGTTTATAAGCTGCCCTGATGTATTTTCATACAAAGTCAAGGTCTTCATGATAATTTGAAGAATTTCCCTCCTTCCGGAGGAAAAGATGATAACGTCATCCACAAAACTCAAATGGTTAATTTGTGGGCCTCTTTTCTTCATATAAAAACCATGGTAGAAGTGGTAATTATGAAGACTATTCAGCATTCTGGAAAGCACCTCCGCTCCCAAAATGAATAAAGCGGGAGCAAGAGGATCACCCTGTTTGAGCCCTCTGGTGGAATGGAAAAAACCATGTCTAGACCTATTAATAATAACAGAGCACCAATTGTTAGACATGATTCGCCAAATCATATCAAGAAAGGTCTCACCAAAGCCCATCCTTCTCAGTACCAGACAAGTATAAGACCAGGAGACTCTATCATATGCTTTGGCCATGTCTAACTTGATAACCATGTTGTCACCAAGCTCGTGCAACATTCAGAATATAACGATGCTTGCCTTCAACTACCCCATTTGTTGTGGAGTTGATACACAAGTTCGTTGGTATTCGATTACGTGAGTGTGAAAGAAAAATTTCATTGGTTCAAATTCTTTGCAATTGTCTGTCCTAATTGTTTTAACTGAAGCGTTGAATTGACTTTTAGTAAATGATATAAAAGATTGCAAAAGATGAGAAGTTTCATACTTGTACTTCATGAGAAATAACCAAGCACATCTTGTGAAATCATCCACAATAGTAAGAAAAAAAAGATCCCCTGAATCAGTAGATACTCGATGTGGTCCCCAAACATCACAATGTAACAAGTCAAATGGAGCACGAGCAGATATATAACTCAATGAAAATGTAAGTCATGTCTATTTAGCCAAAGGACAAACATCACAAATTATTATCAAAGGAAACACTACGAGAAGGTAATAGGTGACATGTGTCCTAGATGCATGTCTATCACAACCCAAAATTCGGGCGTGATGGCACTTATCCTTTCCTAATGGATAAGTCAGCCTAAACCCACTAAATATGGAAGATAAAAGTGGAAAGTAGTTTAGATAGATAAATATTGATAAAGCAGAAACTTAGTGTCACGCCCCGAGAGGGTACCCTAGACGTAACCCGCACTCAGAAACCATTTTTGACTCCCAAGCGAACCACATAGCCTGATCACATATCCGTTCATTCATTCATTCAGCGGAACATTTAAAAATAAAGAATAATTTAGCGGGCAACTCGAATCACTCATCCAACTCAAAGAATAAAGGCCATGGGCCAACAGATCAACTAAAATATTTGTCATTAAAAATAGTTTGACAAGAATAACTCAAGGATAGAAGTACTCAATCGACCCATCACTATCTAGTCTATGAAGCCTCTATCACTACTATCTAATTGGTGCCAATGACATGTTCATGGCTACCTCAAATCAAAATGAAAAGGGCTAACTCGATGCAAGAATACACAAATGGTGTCCTCCGAATGTAGGGGAGGACTCACCAATACGCTGAGTGCGAATGGATCCCCAATGATGCTCCTATTAACGATCTCTTAAACCTGTCTCTGCATCATGAAATGATGCAGGTCCAAATGGACGTCAGTACATGAAATGTACGAGTATGTAATATGACAGAATGAAACATACCTCAAGCAAGAATAACATCGGGTCAACTATCTCGAATCAGAAAGGTAGGAGAGACTCACATAAGACGTCATAAGTCTAAAGTAAGAATACATTTCTAGACAAAAACCAATCACACATCATACAATCCAATCCAATCATACACAATACAGTTCAATCAAATCATATATCATCCGATTCAATCCAATCGTATACAATTGGTTCAACCCAGTCATATACGGTCCAATCCAATCCAATTATATATCCTTCCATTCAACCCAATAAACATATCATCTAATCCAACCCAGTCCAATCGTACACTATCAAATCACAATTCATCTAATCCAATCCGATCATATACAATCAACTCAACAACCAACTCAAAAGGCTCAACTCAATAAATATGCAAATTAAATTATGCAATGTTTTACAATTCAACTTAATCATCTGCAATCATAATCAAACCAATCAAATCAAACACAATCCATTCAATTGGGAGTTTCTCTAACCGACAACCATCACCATATGAGCGAGTGATAGTACAACAAGCCGACGTTGTTGCCACGACCGTTCATACCTTGCCAGGGTATGAACGCATCAACCAATCATGGAACTAATCCAACCAAGTCCTATAATGTCAGGACAAACATTTTAGGGAAGCATCCGACTTTAACGGTTCAATCCCCTCCTACATTTGGCGACGTAGTTATTGGGTTTGAGTATGGACTTTACTCTTACCTAATTCGGTGCTCGATACTCCTCCCAACACTCAATATTCTCATATCTATCAAGTGAGTAACATACTCAAAATACTCATTTAGCCTCATTGGACTCCTTCAAATCAACTCAATCAAATCTGGCCTCCTTGGACCTTCTTTCAAATAGACTCATCTCAACTCATCAAACTCTTTTCTTTAAAATTTATACAATCTCAAAATAGACCTTTTTATGTAAAAATGCTCAACTCATTTATACTAAAAATACTCATGTTCAAAATAATTAAAAAAACTTCTCAAACTCAACTCATGCTTAAACTCTTTTTAAATCATAGATGAAAATAATCATTTTTTAAACTCAAAATAGTGTATAAATAGTTTATGCAAAAATTCTCACAAATCATGTATTTAAAACTCCTTCTCAAAAGATCCTTTTTTTAAAAAATACTCATAAGACTCCAATCGACTCAAAATATGCAATTCACATATCACATAATCACATTAGACTCCAATTCACTTCATCACATAACCTCCTCATCAACATAACCTCTTCATCAATCATTCTACACATATTAAATAAGCACCATTCACATCATCACTCACACCATCATCAAATATTATCATCACATCATTATCCAAACATCTACTCCACAATCTTCATTTTAGTCCTATGTTCAAATTATAGAAACAAGGGGACATTCTTAACTATCCAATTCATTCTTTTCATTCCAATCAATACATATATATACACATCTATCCATCTCAACCTCAAGACATTTATGACAAGAAATCTCATCTTTGGTTCATGTGAATGAAACATGAATCTATACTCTCAACAAAACTCAACTCAAGAATATCGTCAATACCTATAAATCTATATACAAGGATACATTTATAGTCAATAATATGAAAAATAACTATTTAGTAACTCAAGTCATTAAAATAATCAATCAACCATTAGTATCTAAAAACATTCCGTAGTTTAGGAAAAACTTTCAAGGAAACCTTCCTAGAAGGTGCCACTCTTTCACAACTCCTAACCAACACATCTATGGGCATATGGAAGAACTCAATCCATATTTTAGGTTAGCCTTACATACCTTGTTTGAAGACTTTGAAGAGACCTTGATGTTGGGCCTTTAATGGGAGGTTTGAATCCTTGAAACTCTTGAAGGCACCCTTTGTTAGAGATGGATTTGGGGAAGAAGAAGAAGAAGAGAGGGAAAATTTCTAGGGCTTTCTAGAGAGAGAGAGAGAAGCTGAAAATAATGGTCCAAAATGCTCAAGGATGGTGTATATATAATTTGGAAAAAGTCCAAGTTGCCCCTCTTCAAAAATCTGGAAAATTGGGCAAAAGTCTTGCTGGCGCTATAGTGGCGCATCGCGCCACTGCAGCGCCAAGCCAAAATAGGATTAAAACCCTGCACATCTAATAGTGGTGCGTCGCGCCAAGGACCAAACTACTGAGGCCATTTTCTTGCGCTATAGTGGCGCCGGGCGCCACTGGAGCGCCAAGCCCAAATTTCGCCCAGGCCTGAAATTCCTGCAGTACTAGTTTGTAGTAAAATTGCCATAACTTTTGACTCCGAACTCCAAAAATTGTAATCTTGGTGGCGTTAGAAAGAACACTCGAAGAACTTTAATTTGGTAGGTTGTGGAACACCCAATTCGTTATATCCTAGGAGATATTCTCATTTGAAGTTGAACTTTGTACTAAATCGTCTGAAAACTTAATCGATTGGAGTTCTTTGGACTCGACTTGGTGTTAGAGATCCCTTATGACCCCTAAACACATCTAACACACTTCAAATACTTAGGAATCAATCCTAACTCATGTATAAAATTACTAGTCCTTCGGTTCGAGTCTATACACACGTGGAGAAAGGTTCGAGTCTTTGCTAAAAAAATTCCGGGGTGTTACACTTAGTCAACTACAAAAATTCTCCACGGACTGGTTGTCACATGTACAAGACTTCTAATTACAAAATACAAAATAAATAGAAGTCTCAATCTTTGTCTCTCGAATAGAACAAAGTAGTAAGTAAAGAGGAATAGTAAAGATGACCGACATCAAAAGCTACCTCTCGAATCACCTCAAAAGCCTCGGATGAAAATAAGAAAAGTTAGGTCACTATCGGGGCTCAGAACCCACACAAGTTTAGTTAGCAAGAAGTGAGTACCAGCAATGCGGTACTCAACAAGTAAAAAACTAAGACTAAGCAAAGATCATAAAATACACATACTTTTGCCACACCATCCAAACCTCAGACTACAACCTGCACAGAAATCAGCTCAGTCTAGCAGTTTTAGCAGCATAATATTCATATACCTCAACAACAATACAATTCAATTCGCAAGCAAATCAGCACAATCAATAATATAGATCAGGGGAATATCCGGGGTAAAATAGTCCACAATGGCCAAATATGTATGATGCAACAAAATACAATGCAATATCACATATCGTGATACATGTATGCCCTAATGATACACATCCGCTGATCACCTCAGATCAGAAAGCATGGGGGCCTCACATGGACCATGTATCTGTCGAAAAAGACTTCGGCTATAATATCCTTTAGAAAAGACCTCGGCCGCTAGAAAATACCTTGGAAATAATGTCTGCCAAAAAAGATCTCGATCATCGAAAAAGATCTCAACAAATCACCTCGATCGGTAGAAATCTCAGTCCCAATATCTAGTATCTCACTTCTATCACTTTCTCAACCATCACAGATAAGTGTAGGGACAAGTAATGAGTGAAAACAAAATGGATATTCACATATAATTCCATATAGTCCACAATCACCCAATTAATCAATATCATATCGACAATATATAATATATCCAAATATTCACAATAAGCCCAAGGTTCTATCACATTGAACACTACATGTCATCTCATCTCAATTTTTCCATTTATTACCCGACTCTTTATCATCAACTTCATTTGAACATCAATAGTTCTTAACACCATTTTCTATCAATCCTCAACACATAAGACATGAATACATTATCCTACAAGCTTTAGAATAGGTTTAGAAATTCACTTGTCTCGAATTCGATCCCACTAGTCCAAAACATGAGCCTTGCACTTACGTTGGCGCTACGAATCAAGATAATCTATTCAAATATGTAATTTCAATAAGAACACGAGACTAACAATAACCAAATCAATATTTTTGAATTTCGGGCCGAATCTGACCCAAAATACCCAAAAAATCCGATATCGTAAACAAATAGAAAATCCAGAAATTTTTAGATGAAAAATATCCATGAAGTATTTAAAAACGAATATTGAAAACCAATTTGAATTTGGAGTTGAAATCATCCCCCAAACACCAATTTTACTAAACTTTATGTCGTTGAGAAAACCCCAATATCCGGATCTGAAACCCCAATTCAAAACTGAAATATTTCTTGAAAAATATCTTACCCATATTTAGAAAAGTTCAAATATAAAATTTCATCAAAAATAGAGTTAAAATCGACCTTAAAATCCCCAATTTATCAAATGTTAACTTTACCGAGAAAAGCCAAATTATATATTGTTAATATGATAAAAATAATTGATGAATCAACAAGTTTATGCCAAAATCAGTTTACCCATAACACAAAGATCCTAAATATACCCTTTTCATCAAAAATTGAGTCCAAATCGATAACAATATTTCTCAAGAAATTTACAAATAGGGAAAGAAAATCAGATGAAGAAATAATGAGAAAATATCGAATTGAGGATTGTATACTAACCCCATATTATATCGAGAAGAAATCTGCAAGAATCACTCCATTCCGAGCTCTAGAGCTCCCGATATGCTCAAAATACCAAATGAACACAGTCTGAAATTAATATACTTGTACAACTCTATTTGCATTAGAAAATCTGCAATTTATATTTTAACTAAAAAAAGCCATAAATCCCTCATACGATAGCAAAATGATCCAATTCTTTATCCTAAAAATAATGATACGGACCTGCTCCTTCAATCGAAACTCAATTTTAAACTCGTTTGCCCAGTCAAATATCATTTATGCTAGATAAATAATTATTTCTTATTTTGCGATAAAAGTCTAATCTCGGCTTAGCAAAAATGCACCAAACTTTGCAGGTAAGTCCTATAATTCATGCTCAAAATTTCAAAAGTCTCAGAATAATTTTTAGATCTTTAAAACTAATAATGAACCTCTTAGTTGTCAGAATTTGCTGAAACAACGCCAAAGCACCTAAGAAGCTTAAAAACTCACCCAAAACTCATCTGGAAGTTTCTGAACACAAACCAAATATGTTACTAGCTAGGAAATGATATTTAGGACTCAATGGAACTAATGAAATTCGAATTCGAGGTATCGTTGATCCGAAACTCGTAAAATCGCAACTAAACTAACTTAGGCCTTCAAAATATCAAAATGAGCTCGGGACTTTCAAAAATTATGACAAAGACATTTCTAGAGTTAGAATCACCTCCTAATACCATTGGAACCAATATAAATCTAATCCTAGCACCAGAAATGTTGACAAAAGTCAAACTTGGATCAACTTTAACTTAATTTCCAACTTCAGATCTAAATTCCACGTTTCAAATCCAAATCTGATTCCGACAACTCTCTTAAGCCAATTTACACATTTTGGAACTGATGGTATCGATGAAATTCCATTCTGAGACTCAAAACTCTAAATGACTTCGAAATTCAAAATTTGATAACTTAAGCCTTTAAAACTCATTTCTCTAACAAAACCTCGACTTTTCACAAAATTTCCAAAAACCAACTTTCAAACCCAATCTAAAATGAATCGGGGCAACTGAAGGAAGGGGTAAAACTATAATTTTATCAAAAATGTTAAAAATGACCCTTAGGGTCATTACAATGTGCCATAAATTTTTTGGTTGTGAAACTTGATGAGAAATAGGGGATTTCTGTACTGATGACATGTAATATAGACCATCATGATGTTTACCCTTGCAAATCATCTTCTCCGTAGCCAAGTCCTACAATACAAAAAAGGTGAAAAATAGAAGGTCATAACAATTTAAGTCATTGATAAGTTTGCTAATAGACACTATATTTAAACAAAAAGAGGGAAAATGTAAAACATTGTTTAAGGTAATGTCTGAGTTAAATGGAATTGTGCCAATGAAATGAATTGATACTGGTAAATCATTGGACAAATTGACAATAGGTATAGACGGGGATTTTGTTTGAGCGGAGAATTTAGAATCGGAAGCAATGCGATCAATTTCTCTTCTATCCAAGATCCATGGCCTAGTGAATGAAGAATTAATATAAACATTATGAAAAAGAGATAAATATACAGCATTTGCATGGGCATCGCTAGTACCGGCACAATTATTATTTTGAGTGAACAAGCTTACTGCTTGAGAAATTTGTCGAAGGTGTTCTGTTGAAAATCCATGTGAACTGTTGGCATATTGCAAGTGAACCTCATTCTTAGACTAATAAGATTCAATTACATTAGTAACATGAGAAGGATTACCCTGACATACGCATTGTTGTCGATTATTTTGGCTTCCTGTGTTGTTGGGAGTCCAAGTGCAATTTTAAAACTAGCATATGTCCTTTGTATGACCTTTTCTATTGCAATGTTTGCAATGAAATATCAGACTGCAGAAGTTCTCAATTTCGTGTCCTTCTCAATTGCAATGCTCACAATGCTTATCCTTCGGTTTGTTGAATACACTATTAGTATGTCTTTGAAGTGCAGCTACAATAGAGAAACTTTCGGTTGATTTCGACATCATTTGTGTCTATGTTTCCTCTTGAATAGCAAGTGAATATGCTTGGCATACATTAGCCAGGGGAGACATCATGAGAAAATTGTTGGAGGGAGGAAACACCACAACTAAAGTTTCATATGATAATAAATAATGAAAATAAATTGGACACAAGAATTTTATGTGGAAACCCCTCTAAAAGATAGAGGAGAAAACTCATGGGGTAGAAGGATTCTACTATGATAATATGAGAGTACACTTCTCTAAGTATAAGGAGGAAACAACAATAAACACTTTTCTCTTATAAAAGGAACAACTACTAAAGAGGACACTCAAGATTATAATATTTACCTTGATATATAACTCTCTTTATATTCTTACTCTCTCTTTTTCTGAATGAATCAAATGAGGGAAAGAGACCCTCTATTTATAGGAGAAAGAAAAATGCGTAAAAGGGAAAAATGCGTAAAGGGGGCTGCTCAAGACGCGTAAATGCTGCCTACTTTTTACTTTTCCTTTACTTTTCCTAACTTTCAAACATTGCTGCTGCAGCCTTTCTTTTCCTTTACTTTTCCTTTTTGACTTTTTTTCATTCTCCCACTTGAAGATTTAATTGAGAATCAATTATGTTTTTACACCATCCTTTCTACCCAATTACTACAATGTTACGTTTCTGCTAGGCCAATAGAAGATCGACATCATATGAACTTGTTACTATTGATCAATTTCGTAAATATATCTGCTAGGTTGTCATTAGTGTGAATTTTTTGAATATCCACACTTCCTTCTTCCACCTTTTCACGAATAAAGTGATACTGAACTCGTATTTGCTTTGTCCTTGAATGAAATGTCAGATTCTTTGCAAGATGCAAAGCGCTCTGACTGTCACAAAATAAGCAACCTTCTCTTGTTTGTGCCCGAGCTCCTCTAGTAACATCTGCATCCATATTGCCTCTTTGCTAGCTTATGTAGCTGCAACATATTCTGCTTCCGTCGTAGATGTAGCCACGATAGATTATAGTTTTGAAATCCAACTTACAGCTCCTCCAGCAAGAGTAAACACATAACCTGTGGTGGACTTACTTTTATCAAGATTACCTACATAATCTGAATCCACATAACTTTTAACAGTAAATTTTGATCCTCTATAACACATTGCAACATCTGAGGTACCCTTGATATATCTCAGGATCCTCTTAACAGTATTCCAATGATCTCTGCCAGGATTAGAAATGTATTGACTAACCACTCCCACTGCTTGTGCAATGTCAGGTCTTGTACATACCATGACAAATATTAAACTTCCCACTGCTGATGCATACGATACTTGAGACATCTCGATCCTCTCTTCTTGATTGCTAGGACTCATACTTGAGGATAACTTAAAATTAATAAGAAGTGGGGTATAAATTGACTTACAATCTTGCATCTTGAAGCTTCACAATATTTTCTTTAAGTAGTTCTTTTGAGAAAGCCAAATTTGTCTATTATTTTTGTCTCGCTGAATTTGCATCCCTGGAATCTTGTTTGCTGGTCCCAAGTCCTTCATTTCAAACTCTCTAGACAATTGTGCCTTCAAATTTATGAGACGAGCTTTGTTGGGGCCTGTTACCAATATGTCATCAACATACAACAGCAAAATAATAAAATTGTCATCACCAATTCTCTTGAAATAAACACAAGGATTTGAACTATGTCTGTTGTATCCAAGACTTATAATGAAGGAATCAAATCTCTTATACCAATACCTCGGAGCCTGTTTGAGACCATATAGAGATTTGTTCAATCTGCAAACCAAGTTCTCTTTTTCCTGTTCGTCAAAACCTTCTGGTTGGAGCATGTAAATTTCTTCTTTAAGATCTCCATGAAGAAATGCAGTTTTGACATCTCACTGCTCTAAGTACAAGTAAATGTAGCACACATTGCTAGGACCACTCGAATTGTTGTGAGTTGAACCACCGGAGAAAATATCTCATTGAATTCTATACCTTCTTTATAAGCGAATCCTTTTACCACTAATCTTGCACGATACTTCTTCGCTTGATTATTACCATTGCATTTGATCTTATAGACCCATTTGTTTCCAATGGCCTTCCTTTCTTGTGGTAATTTAACAAGATCTCATGTTTTATTTTTATGAAGAGCTTCAATTTCTGCATGCATTGCTGCCATCCACAGAGATGATTCTTGGCCTTTTATAGCCTCATGAAAAGTTGAAGGCTCTCCATCCTCTATTAATAGACAGTATGCAATACTGCCCTTTCATAGAATAATCTGAGTGCCAAGCTGGTCCTCTTCTCTCCCTAGTTGACAGTCGAACTTGTGGAATTTAGATATCAGCTTGCTCTTGTTCTTCAACTTCAACTGTAGTAGTCTCTGATTTTTCTTTTGAAGTACTACCTTCTTTTGTTTGTATCTTGTTTTCAACAAATAAACATCCCTGCTGATTACCACCTTATACATAGCATAAGTAGAACTTCCAAATATATGTAAGCGAGAATAATCAACTGGTTTTCCTGTCCACATCTACATTGGCATTTTTAGATTAATTACGGTTGATGGTGACCGATTGATCACATAATAGGCGGTTTTGACTGCTTCTGCCCAGAATGATTTTTCTAACCCTACAGTTGCCACTATAGCTCTTGTCTATTCCAATAAGGTTCTGTTCATCCGCTCTGCTACTCTATTTTGTTGTGGAGTATATGCCACCATGAAGTACTGTCACGACCCAAATCCGGGGTGTGATGGCACTCATCTCAACCCACGAGATAAGTCATCCTAAAACTCAACAGAAAGTAAATGCGGAAGTAATTGAGATAAAACAAGGTTTAACTTAGACAAAGGCAAATAAATAATCTTAAAATCCCCCAAGACTAGTTGTCACATATACAAGCCACTAATAAATTACCAAAGTAAAAAAGAAAATACAGTCACAATGTCTTTGTCTCTAGAATAAGACTAAAATATAATAAAAGAGTAAGAGGTGTCCACTAGATGGATGTAACAGCTACCTCAACACTCGAAATGATAGCTTTGGATGTGTTAGAAAGCACTAGGAGATCAAGAAGGTCCGAGCTCACAACCTACACAAGTGTAGAAGCAAGGGGTGAGTACCAAATAACACGGTACTCAGCAAGTGGATAACTAAATCTAAGCAAAGCTCAATAGATACAAGTACTCCTATCATCCCAACCGAACCTCCATAACTACAACCTGCATAAAATCAAACCAACTCTACACTCTACACAATAATAATAATACAGTCCACGAATAATCATTAGTAGTCTGATCAACTGAATCATATCAAGTTAAGTTCAACATGTATACAAAGCAATAAGTGGTAAACACGAATTTCACAAATATCAACTAAATACAATGCAATACAATGAGATGATGCATGTCTGTACTATCGGTACACATCTGCTGAATTACATTTTGGAACCCATCATCAAGTGAATCATATCAAGTTAAGTTCAACATGTATAAAGAGCAATAAGTGGTAAACATGAATTTCACAAATATCAACAAAATGCGATGCAATGCAATGAGATGATGCATGTCTGTCCTATCGGTATACATCCGCTGAATTACAGTCCGAAACCTATAGGGGACATTTTTGTCCATGTAACCTGCCACAGAGCATGTGGCCCATCCACTCAATATACATATCCTGCCATGGAGCGTATGACTCGACCACTTTGTTTTATAATACCTGCCACAGAGTGTATGGCCCAACCCCTTTGTTTCATATCATTTTTAGTCTTGGCACAGTATATCAGAATTAATGCAAGCAATTCATGTTCATATGATTCACGATAATAAGATGACAACAATAATATTTTTTCCTATCACACATCAACATAGTCATTTAACATGTCTAAAATAAATTCATAATCACAACACATCAATTCAACCAATACATGTCATTAGATCACCATTCTATATCCCTCATCTCCATTTTTAAGGCCAATTATACAGTCAATAACCCAGTCCAATTCTCATTACTCTCCAGTACACATAACACAGAAATACAAGCATCTACAAGCTTAAACTGAGTTTTAGAAATACACTTGCCTCAATTAAATTAAATAATTACTTTAAAATATAAGCCTTTTGTAACGCTTCCAAATGATCAAAATTTATTCAAATACATAATCTTCATAAGAATACGAACCCAATGACACCCATATTGCTATATTTATTTTTGAATAAAAAATTGGGTCAAACAGTCATCCTGAGTCATTGAAGTCAAATTTGAAATTTTCTTTCCGATTATGTTCACTCATGATAAAATAAACTCATATGTCAAATTTCAGCTAAAATGGATCATTATTCGACCCCCAAATCAAGATTTTATGTGAAGAATCCTAAGGTCATATTTTCTTATTTCAGTGTTATTTCTCCACCAATATACCCTAAAAATATGTTCATAATCACAAAAAAATTTAATGGAAAGGATGAGAATAATTACCTTGATGCTTTAAAATGAAAATCACTATTTTTTCGTTTCTCCTTTATTTTTATTTTTCCCTTTCTTTTCTTTGTTCTTCCATATTTTTTTCTTTCCTGTGCTTATGCGTCTGATGTCTTTTCTTTATGTTTGGTGTTGGTGTATGTCTGTGGTTTCTCTTTTGTTTTTCTCTCCGTGAGTTTCTGTTTGTGTGGCTGCAGGGAGTGTATGCATGTGAGAGATCTTTTTTTTTGTCCTTAATTATGTAGTAAGGTAACAAACCCTACTAATTTATTTTAATAAATATAAGAAAAGTGATATCTGAAAGGTTCAAAATTTTCAATTTAAATTTACGAAAAGAGTCTTCTATGAAAGGAGAAAGACTCATTCTCAAAATGACCTAACGGGTCATTACAACTGTCGTTTAATACCTTCTTGTTTATAAAAGTTATAAATTATCCTCCATTATCTGTCCTCAAACACTTGATCTTTTTCTCAGATTCAATTTCCACCCGTGTTTTGAACTCTTTGAAGACTGGAAAATCATCTGCCTTTCTCTTGATTGGATATACCCAACTTCTCCTGGAGTAATTGTCGATAAATGACACAAAATATTTTGCTCCTCCTAGGGACTCCACTAGTGCTTGCTAGATATCAAAGTGGACCAAATCTAATATTTCCTTGCTTTTAGCAGAGGAACTACTAAACTTCGATCTATTTTGCTTACTGGTAACATAATGCTCAAAATAGGGTAGTAAAACCTTTTTGAGCCTTGGAAGAAGCTTTTGCTCAGCAAGAATCTTCAAACCTCATTTCGACATATGGCCAAGTTTACGATGCCATATCATCATTGATTCTTCAAATGAACTTGCTAACGCAGTTGATGCTTCTCCTTCTTGGTGTGTTTCACCTTTAAGCACATATAGATTTGCAGCAAGTTTTTCTGCTTTCATCACTACAAGCGCTCCTTTGGATATTTTCATGACTCTACGATGAGTCTTAGATTAATATCCATTATCATCTAATTGTCCCAAAGACAATAGATTCTTCCTCAAGTCTTTTACATGTCATACCTCCTGGATGGTGTGTATCTTGCCATCATATATTTTTATTTTGATGGACCCAATACTAATAACATACAAAGCATGATCGTCTCCCATAAACACACACCCTCCTGAGATAGGATTATATTGATGGAACCATTCTATTCGGGAAGTCATGTGCCATGTTACTCCCGTGTCCATGATCCGGACATCACTAAAATATTTTCTGCCTTCATTATTTGATATTGCTTCACTACATAAAATATTGCCATCATCCGAGGTACTTGCAATATTCCCTTGAGCATTTGATGACTCAGGGTGTTCACTCTTCGTCTTGAACCGACAATCTTTCTTGAAGTACCCTTTCTTGCCACAGTTGTAACACTTACTATTCTTTTTACTTCTTGATTGAGATCTACCATGATTGTGACTCCCACTAGGGCCACATTCTGTTGGTCTTCCTCTCACCATCATCAAAGCTTCAGCTTGCTACGAACTTGCTTGTCTATCTTCCTTATTTTTGCACCAATTTTCTTCTTCGAAGATGGCGGCTGCAATTTCATTGAAAACTAGACTGTCTGTATTGTTCATCAGATTGATGATAAGTTGATCATACGAGTCAGGCAGACTTTGAAGTAAAAGTTCTGCACATTCAATCCCCTCTATTTTGCAACCCATTGTTGTAAGTTGCGAAAATAGAATATTCAAAGTATTGATGTGTTCAGTAACCGACATGGACTCTACTTTTCGAAGACTATACAATCTTTTTTTAAAAAGGATTTTATTATGCAAAGACTTGGCCTCATATAATCCCGTAAGAGTATCCCATATTTCCTTCGCCTTCCATTTTTCAACCACAATAGACAACACTTAATCAGCTAGTGCCAAGTGTAGATCAGCAACTGCATTGCTGTCTATGTTGTTCAACTTGCTATCATCAGTGAAATATGTGGGCTTGCCTTCAATTGCAGCTAAGCAATTGTCCTTTCTCAATATCACTCTTATTTTCATTTTTCACAATGAGAAATTAATTCCATTGAACTTCTCAATGTCAAACTTTGTTGTCCTTGACATTATTATTTGCTTTACACTCTTCCAGACTATTTCTGAATATTTTTGCGAACAATCATGACAAACTGTACCTTTCCCGAAATTTACTATTTACAAAAATAGTAATTTTCATCGAATTTTACTATTTATAAAAATTTATTATTCATAGATAGTACCTTTGCATAAAATAAATAGAATAACCGAGGGCTCTAACTACTATTAGAGGGAGGAAGCACCACAACTAAAGTTTGATATTATAATAATTAATGAAAATAAATTAGACATGAGAATTTTACGTGGAAACCCCTGTAATAGATAGAGGGGAAAAACCATGGGTTAGAAGGATTCTATTATGATAATATGGGAGTAAACTGCCCTCAAATATAAGGAGAAAACAACAATAAACACTTCTCTCTTATAAAAAAAACTACTAAAGAGGACACTCAAGACTATAATATTTATCTTAGTGTATAACTCTCTTTGTATTCTTACTCTCTCTTTTTCTAAATGAATCAAATGAGGGCACGAGGCCCTCTATTTATAGGATAAGGAAAAATGCGTAAAAGGGAAAACTGCATAAATGGGGATTCTCAAAACGCGTAAATACTGCCTACCTTTTACTTTTCCTAATTTTCAAACATTGCTGCTGCAGCCTTTCTTTTCCTTTACTTTTCCTTTTTGACTTTCTTTAAAATATTAGATCGAACAACATTATAAATATCATTTAGACCCATTAGAAATTGTATTACGCGGTCTTCTTCAATTTGATCGATATGTGCTTTAATTTGATTGTATGTGGGAAATGTTCAAAATGTATCTAACTCATCCCAAAGACCTTTGAGTTTTGTGAAAAAGGAAGAAACATTCATGTTACCTTGTGATAGTGAAGCAAATGATTTTTGAATTTGATATATTGCTGGTGCATTCTTTTGTGAGAATTGATCTTTCAGATCTTACCATATTTGGTGAGTAGTTTGGCATGGATGACTCCTTTAGTGATTTCAGGTTCCACCAAATGAGCGATCCATGATAAAATCATATTTTTGCATTGATTCCACAATGCATACTTTGTTGTCTTATCTATTTCTGATGGCAGTTCAGCGGATCGATCAATAAAAGATAGTGTATTTTTGGCTATAAATGCATGTATCATTGATTTGTTCTAAGATGGATAATTGATTCCATTCAACTTGATTGGAAAAAGGTATGAGGCTGGGATGATCTGAATGTTGAAGAAAATATGGGTTTGATGAATCCATATTGTGACTCTTATTGCTAGTGTTTGGATTTTTCGATTGATGAAGCTCTGATACTATCTTAACAAAGGAGAGGAACTAGTATATTTTGGTGAAGTATCTTTCTTTATTTAGAGACTGATATATATATAATTTGCTACAAATCAATCTAGCCTATCTTTAGGTAAGAAATCACGATCTCCAATTAATGAGATTTGATCTACAAATATGGAAACTAAATATACAAAATATGTATTTCTCAACAGATACGAAGACAACAACAGGCCTTGCTTGACTTTTTCTTTTGATGATAAATTTTTTAATTTAATTTAATTAATATTTCAATATGAAAATTTGAAGTGAAAGAGATTTGTATGTTAAGTAACCTTCATTGAAATTTTCATAGCATTAATACTTTTAGGTGCAAGAAAAAAGATACTTGGATGCATGATTATATAAAAAACTTGGTGCTTACACTTTTAATGGGTCTCACACGATGAAAATCTAGATTAATGAGCACCTTAATATGTGTATTGAAAATCGAATAAGAAATAAATTAAAAAAGAAAAAAAAGTCATGTCTCATTCTAATATCTTGTCCAATCAGGTTGTTCATCAACTCAATATTATATAGTTATACCAAAACTAACATCATGTCCAATAAAGTTACTCTCTTTTTTTAAAAAAATAAGTCTCCCTTCAGAATAAGAAATGGATTTACATAAATAAATCAAGTTCTCTTTATTTTGTTTTTTCCTATTTCTTTCTTTTGTAGGCTTTGGAATTTTTCATCAAATTGAATGAATTTGTGTGATGTAGCTTTCTTTGAAATTTCTATAGCAAGACTTGTGCATTGACTTGAGAATAAAAAACATTGATTTCCCTATTTCTTTTTAGTTGCTATCAAATTTATTATTGGCGAAGGTGGAATTTGAGACTATTTATATTGTGTAATTGTTTATATATTACAAATTATAATAAATTATAGTTAAAAATAAAATGAATAAAATTATTAAATAATTATTCAGGTCGTGGAACGGATATATATCATTTTTAGGAGATTCAAGCTCATTGTGGTCTAATCTACACTGATTTAATAGTATAACTCTTGAATTGTCATCTGCATGATACAACAACCCAATAACATCGTTATAACACCCCCTAAAACGTTGTATGTAGGATTCCAATTTTCAACGAAAATGATACTACTTCTGTATTTTGAGCATAACACTTCATAGGATGGTCTAAATTAGGTGATTCAAGTTGTTGAAGCACTCCGAGATCATTCTCTAAAACTTTTGTGAAGAGTATAGCTTAAGATTCGTAGTCTAAGTAGGTCAAATAAATTAATTTTTGCAAGACATGCTGCAGTGATGAAATGGAGTATTTATAGAAGAAAAAGCATATCGCACTATAAGATGACCTAATTTGGTTGATTCTTGAACAACATGAAAGGAGACTTCTAGAGCTACAATTAATATGATACACCAAATCCTAATTAAGAAGGTATCTTGTTCAAACGTTGCTCGGAAAAATGGTATTTCGTAACAAGAAGATTCATCTCACCAACAATAAAAGATCTGGATCCATTTTACATCACCCATGATATCAATAGTCCTCTATTTGACATCATCAATGACATCACAATCCTCCATTGAATTTTCAAGATCATTCTTTGTAATTATTTTATTTATTATTAGGTCCCTCTTTCACACCTATAAATACCTACATTATATCCTCATTTTATTCATCAAGCTTCCTCAAGCAACCCTTTTCTTATACACTTCTTTACTCATTGTCAAATATAATTTTAGTTTTTAGTAGTGTATAAATACTATTTCGGTGATTCATATACTCCAAATAGTACACAAAGCGCTCCGACGAGGACAAAAGACTAGGGTTCAAGAGTGTTCATTGAGTTCTTCGATTCTGAGTAACTCTTCAGATTTCAAGTATGTAAGGCTACTAATAGCATTGGAAGAGTTCGTCAATGCGCTCATTATTTAAATTCACCGTACTTGAGTTGTAGTTGAGTTTTACCCTAATTCTTGAATTCTAAATGAGTTAATTCTTCTTCTATTGAGTTAGATATATTTATGCATTGAGATTATTATTATTTTTATCTCTCATATTATTGGAATTGTTGTTCATGGTTACTTTTTCATGAACCCTAATTAATTTGATGTTTATGATTATTTATTTATTTTTATGCATGTTTTGAGTAAAAATATTGGCTTTTAATATGCATTGACAAAAAGAGTGATTTGAAATAATACTATCTATGTATTTTATTGAGTTTTGAAAGAGCAAAAGCATTGAGTTTAAATAAATTTGATTCTTTGGGTTAAATGATGTTTTGAACAAGATGTTTTGATGAGATGTAAATGATGTTTTGAAGAGTAATGATTGATGAAGAGGTAATGATGATAATGATGCATTGATATGAGTTTGATGTTTAAATTAAAGTCGAATCAGACTAGATGATAAGATTAATATAAGCACATATTTTAAGAGTAGTATTGAACACCGAGTTAGGTAAGAGTTTAATTAACTCAAACTCCAGAACTACGTAGCCAGCATAGGATGGTGGCTATGCCTCTTAAGTCCCAAAAAGATGACTTTGATGATTGGATCCAAGATGGAATGTCCTTTACCCTGGCAAGGTATTGGATTGATGTGGCAACTTCATCGCTTCGTTGAATCATCACTATCTCATAAATGATAGTTGTCGATTAGATAAACTCCCAACTGAGTAAGCATTGCTTAATATTATATATTTTTTAAAAACTTGCATAGCATATTAATGTTGAGATGATGTTGAGTTCTGAGCTGATTCTTTCTGAGAGGAGTATCTTGATATCTTTCCTTACTTTCCTACAATTTTACATATTCGTACATTTCATATACTGACTTTATTCGACCTGGATCATTTTTTGATGCAAATACAAGTGTTAAAGATCCTTAATAGACGCATCATTGAAGATCATTACTTTCCATCTATTTGGTGAGTTCTTCTTGATTTCAGAGAAACTCTTTATGTTTTTATTATTGTTGAGTATTATTTTTCTTCTGAGGTAGACATGGACATATCATTGACATAGTCTAATAGTGTTAGAGGCTTCGTAGATAGAATTTGATGATGTAATTGGAGTAGTTTTCCTTTGAAACTACTATTCTTAAGGATTATTTCTTTGTTTTGATGTTCATGATGGAGAACTCACATAAGTATTCTTGTTTTCACGTAAGTATTTCACTGATGAATGAATGAGTGATGAGACCAAGTGGTTCTCTCGGAGACCAGAGATACTTTCTAAGTACCGGCCATGCCTAGGGTACCCTTTCGGGGTATAACAAACTTGGTATCAGAGCATAGAGTTCAAGAGTCCTTGGGAGTCTACGAAGTAGTGTCTAGTAGAGTCTTGCTTATGGGTGTGTTGTGCACCACACTTATAATCAAGAGGCTATAGTACATTAGGAATTGTTTCACTTATTTCATATTATGAGTTCGTGCGATATAGTTTAACTCTATAAATGTTTTCTTATAATTCATGCATTTCTCAAATTCATCCAACTTCCCTCATACTCAAGTTCTTGGAACAATAAAGATCAGATTCTTATTGATGAGCTACTTTCAACTAAAGTATTCAAAGAGTAAAGAGGTGAAACCAAGCTCGAGAATATACGATTAGTGTACTTAAGTTTATTGATTTGAAAGAATGCACTCTTATTCATATGAACCCTGCATTTGAGCTAGAGCAAGATGTCTCCTAGACTCTCTTCTCTAAACCTTGATTCAAGCATTATCATCGAGAGGGAGGTTATGTCTCTAAATGATTACTGTCACCATCCAATGGAATATAATTTGAGGCATTGTGAATTATAATTAGTATGGTGATCCTAGAGCTAGAAAGAGGGAGTTAGAAGAGTAGAATTCAAATAGTGAGAATGGTGGTTGATTGAGGCCTATAACTAGAGTGAAGTATCTGTAAGGTAAGTAATGAGGTGATAGGTCAAGTTCCTTTTGGTTTTGACTAAAGAGTAGTAAGTATCAACTAACTTTAATGATATGAGGTAGAGGAAGAGTTATTAAATAGGATGAGTTAGAGTACACTCAAATCATGAGAGGATTTTTATGTTGAGCTATCTTTGTGTTAGTAAATACCTAGTATAGGTGTTGAATGGAAAGTAACAATAGTCATAAGATGATATATCTAAGATAGGCTTATGATTTCGAAAAGAAATCCCTATATTATTTCGAGGGATATGAATATAACTAGGCAATAAGGTGTAATGAATGGGCAAATAGTACTTGAGTTATGAAAGGAGATGAGGTGATAAATTGTAATTAGACAGACAGTGAGACAAGTATCGCTTACTAGTTATGAGGTTTTAGTAGGAGCGTATTTATTAATTTCACGTAGTAGTTGTAAGTTGGTATAGTATGCAAGCATTGTGTGATGTGCATGTTAGTACTAGACCCTAAGCTTGAATTTGAGATGAGTGGTATGAAGAAATAGGGGATAGCATTATGAGTGATATAGTGCTAGTTTTAAGATTTGATTTAGTAGATTTGACATGACATATGCGTGAGATTAAGATATTAACTTGTTAGGAGTGTATGTTACAAATGGGGGAGGAGGGATATGAGCCTTAGATGTAAATAGTAAATTGAGGCTAAGTCATTTGGTAAGAAGAGGCTCAAGAGGTGTATCTGAGATAGTATAAAGTTGTATGAGGCTCTAATTTTATGATTTTCTAGGGGTAACTAGTTAATATCCTTTAACTACCAATGTGGAGAAGGCTGGATGTAATTTTTTTGTGGTATCCCTAAGAATTGGGTCGAAAGGGTTATATATAAATGATGATGAGTCTCCCGTTATAGTTCTAGTTTTCTTCAACTAAAGGGAAGAGGTTAGATTATAAGAGTTAGAGAAAGAGGTTGTGTATGCCAATAAGAGTAACAAGTATAGAAAAATGCCTAAAAGATAGAAGGAAGTTAAGGGAAGTATCTTAGAATGGGGCCTCAATAGCAGTTTGGTATCTTTGAGTATAGTACAACCATAGAGTTTAAGTGTTCTTATGAATAGTGATACTATATTGTGTGGAGCAGTGTGCTTATAGCTAAGTGTAGAGAATCAATCCGCAAGATCAGATTAATGACCTTCTAGCTAAGGGAGTAATAATAAAGTAACGAACAAAAGTGGGTCTTTAGTTTTAAGAAGTGATGAGTTGACCAGGATGAGACATCAATGTTTCCATCTCTTACATTCCTTATACTGCAGTCGAGGTGTTACCCTACACCTGCCCTGTGTATGAGAGCCATACCCATGGACCAGACCCATGTACTTCATATTGATTCATGTTCATGCTAAGTTTCTAAAGTGAAAAGTGCTAACTTCTTTCAGTGATCCCAATCTTATTCGTTGAATTTACAAATTTCCAACCATATGTTATATGGGGCATGATATATGCTTTCTTATTTTGGAGTATGCTCAGTTTCATAAACAAATGATAGGCCTTAAAAGGCTAGTGAGATCATGTTACGTTATGAATGTTCTCATATCAGATTTCTTGAATGAATAGTGCTTATGATTTGTTGCTCTAAGACCTTCTAGTGATTCTTTGTTTTCAATCTTTATAGTAATGTTGATGATAGTAGATGAGTAGTTGTATATGTGAGAGAGTGGGTGTTCCTTATTGTGAAAGTTGTGGTGTACCCTTTGGTGGAAATTAATGCAATTGCCGGTGTATAGATGCTAAGATTGGCATGAGAATTCTTAAGAGATGTTGACTTCAAAAATATCCATAAAGTGGTTAGAATGATAGGCTTGCTGTCACGACCCAAGCCTAGGGCCTAGACGTGTCACAACAAATGAGACACCCGGAGGTACCTCACCCAAGCCTCTTAGCATTCATTAATCATTTCATTGGTAATGATAAACAATAATAGGCGAAAATAAAAAAAACATTTTCCATTTTGTGTCCAAACATACCTCTACTAAGTGACTTGGCGGGGGATAAGACATGTCCCTAGTTCACCCTCAAATTAAGTGTCAAGAAATGCCTTAATAAAAGTCTTACTATTTTTTATAACATAAGCTTAGAATAAAAAGGATGTTATTCCCGAAAACATGGGAACTCACCATAAGAAATCTTCAAACTAATTTGAGCTAGCCACGTGGAGGAGGTCGAAGAGCGACGTCGGTCCCTACATGGTGATATCATATAGGCAAAAGTATGCGTTAGTACTTTGAATGTACTAAGTATGTGAGTATGCTATGAAAGAAAGAACATAAGTAAGCAATATGTATAAGTGAATGCATGCATTAGATATCATCATATGAGACCTTAAAATATTCATTTTTATGGGGAAGTGACCATAACCGACATTTAAGACCATGCGAGCTATTACATGGAATCCAACATAAGCCCCTACGTTGGCACGGGGAGACTACTTGCAAGGTAGAACTCCATTCAGATTACATTCAATTATTTAACATTTGGTGGCTACAAAGGCCTAGCCGACAAGGGCTCCTATGGTGGCACATAGTTAATGCAATATGAGACTTTACTTAAGAACCCCTTAGGTCGAGTCCCCATCTACATGCTACATTCGGTGCTAGGTCAAATCCCACAGAATAACATTTATATATCATAATAACATAAGCATTGTATAACTTTAGATATCAAATCATCATCGGTGGAATAGCTCATTAAAATCTTTAGTTTATAATATCATCATGACTACCATGCCCTATTTATCATTCTACTAATGAACCTTGATTTATGAGAAAATTAGATCTATAATCAGTGATGGCATTCTGGGTACCATGCTAATCAGACCTTCTATTTTGGAAAAATGTTCAAAAGCATTGACGGCCTATCGGGAGGTCAAACATGTCATATCATAACCTTAAACATTTCATTTGATTAAATGTGAGAATTGTCCTTTCACATTGAAACCTTACTTTCACTAAGAAGCCCTTTCATCAATCAATCATTTCATAAGACTCCCTTAAATATAGGCATTTGCTTCATAAACTTTCATTTGGAGTCAAACTTTCAATTCAACTTCATTTCAACATAAGAAGACTAGGTGGGTTCATTTCATATAACTTTCAAATACATTTAAAGAATACTTTTATGCATGAGAGTAATATGAATGCATCAAATCAAATATCTTTAAAACAACCCACCATATGCACTTTAAAACTACCTTTCAAAGCTTCATATAAGTACCTTGATAAACCATCCATTTCATTTAAATAAGAATCAACATAAGTCAATATAGATAAATAAACTTCAAATATCCAAGAATCTATAAATTTGGAATCATAATATGAAAATCCATAAAAAAACTCATTACTTGAAATTAAGAGTCAATATACATATATATCAATAGGAGTAAATAACTTAAAATATACCATAATCTATGCATTTGGAACCATCATGTAAAAGACCATAGGATTTCAACATTTAAAATTGAATACTAAGTTGAGAAAATATTTGGGCTCCATGGGTCGAAGAACCCATTGATGAAAACCCACATACCATGGAGAAAAATTCCCAAATGCAAGCTTGAGAGTAATGGAGACTTGAGGAACCTTGAATGGAACCCTAGATATTCTTCTTGAAACCCTTGGGAGAACTTTGAGAGGAGAGGATTTAGTGTTTCAGTCTAATTATGAGAAAATGAGAGAGTTAGAAGGTTTATAATCTTTAGATAGGGTCAATTTAGTCCCCAAAATGACCTCACTTTGGGTTAAATACAAGAAAAGACTAAAATGCCCCTAAAATATGGAAAATGGGCTAAAAACCCTGTTGGCACTATAGTGACGCGTCGCGCCAGGGGCCAAACTACTGAGGCTAGTTTTTGGCGCTCTGCTGGCGCGCCGCGCCAAGCCCTACTACAATGATAGTTTATGGTAAAAAGGTCATAACATTTGACTCCAAACTCGGAATGAGGCAAACTCAGTGGCGTTGGAAAGAGTACTCAAAGATCTTTACTTTGATAGGTTATGGGACACCCAATTCGTTATATACTAATATATATGGTCATTTGAAGTTGACCCTTATACGAACTCATTCGGAAACTTAGCCGATAGAAATTCTTTTGACTCGGCTTGGTGTTAGAGATCCCTTATGACTCCTAAAGACATTAAACATATTTCAAATACTTAGGAATTGATCCTAACTTATATATCCAACTAGAAGTCATCGAGTTCGATCCTATACGCATATGAAAAATGCTTCGGGTGTTGGCGTAGAAATTTGAGTAATTGATGTCTTGATGGTATTCGTGCTTGATGTCTCCTAGTTTCATCTTCTTCCGAAAATGAATGGTCCCAAGGGGGATATATTATAACACCCTGTAAAATGTTATATGTGGTGTTTCAATTCTCGACGAAAATGATACTACTTTTGTAGTTTGGGCATAACACTTCATAGGATGGTCTAAATTAGGTGAGTCAAGTTGTTGAATAACCTGAGATAATTCTCTACAACTTTTGTAAAGATCATAGCTTAAGATTCAGAGGCTAATTAGGTCCAATAAATTGATTTTTGCAAGACATGGTTGTGTGAAAAAATGGAGTATTTGTAGAAGAAACACCATATCTCACTGTAGGATGATCTAATTCAGTTGATTCTTGAATGACATGAAAGGACACTTTTAGAGCTACAATTAATATGAGACATAAAATCCAAAATAGGAAGTTATCTTGTTCAAACGTATCTTCGAAAAAGGGTATTCCATAAATAGAAGATTCATCTCACCAATAATGGAAAATCAAGATCCATTTGACATCACTCATGACATCAATAGTCCTCCATTTTACATCACCCATGATATCATAATCCTCCATTGAATTTTCAAGATATTTTTGTAATTATTTTATTTATTGTTAGGTCTCTCTTTCACACCTATAAATAACCACCTTATTTTCTCATTTTGTTCATCAAGATTTCTCAAGTAACTCTTCTGTCTATACACATCTTTACTTATTCTCAAATATAGTTTTATCTTTTAGTAGTGTAGAAATACTATTTCGGTAATTCATATACTCCGAATAGTACACAAAATGCTCCGATGAGGAGAAAAGGCTAGGGTTCGATAGTGTTTATTGAGTTCTTTGACTCTGAGTAAAGCTCCAGATTTCAGGTATGTAAGGCTATTCATAGCATTGGATTGAGTTCGTCCATGCCCTAAATATTTAAATTCATCGTAATTGAGTTATAGTTGAGTTTTACCCAATTCTTGAATTCTAAATGAGTTAATTCTTCTTCTATTGAGTTAGATATATTTATGCATTGAGATTATTATTATTTTTATCTCTCATATTATTAGAATTGTTGTTCATTGCTACTTTTCCATGAACCCTAATTTATTTGATGTTCATGATTATTTATTTATTTTTATGCGTGTTTTGATAAAGATATTGACTTTTAATATGCATTGACAAAAAAGTGATTTGAATTAATACTATATATGTATTTTATTAAGTTTTGAAAGACCAAAAGTATTGAGTTTAAATAAATTTGATTCTTTAGATTAAATGATGTTTTGAACAAGATGTTTTGATGAGATGTAAATGATGTTTTGAAGAGTAATGATTGATGAAGAGGTAATAATGATAATGATGCGTTTAGATGAGTTTGATGTTTAAATTAAAGTCCAATCAGACTAGATGATAAGGTTAATATGAGAACATATTTTAAGAGTAGTATTGAACACTGAGTTAGGTAAGAGTTTAATTAACTCAAACTCCAGAACTACGTAGCCAGCGTAGGATGGAGGCTATGCCTCTTAAGTCCCTAAAAGACGACTTTGATGATTGGATCCAAGATGGTGACGTCTTTTACCCTAACAAGGTATTTCATGAATGTGGCAATGACATCGCTTCGTTGTATCATCACTAGCTCATAAGTGATGATTGTCGGTTAGAGAAACTCCCAACTAAGTAAGTATTGCTTATTATTATATTTTTTAAAAAAATTTGCATTGCATATTGATGTTGCGATGATGTTGAGTTCTAAGTTGAGTGTTCCTGAGAGGAGTATCTTGATAGCTTTCCTTACTATCCCACCATTTTACATACTCGTACATTCTATATACTGACATCATTCGACCTACATCATTTTATGATGCAGATAGAGGTGTTAGAGATCCTCAACAGACGCATCATTGAAGATCATTACTTTCCATCTATTTGGTGAGTCCATGTATTCGGAGGAAATCTTTATCCTTTCACTATTGTTGAGTACTATTTTTCTTTTGAGGTAGCCATGGACATGTTATTGTCGTTGTATGATAGTGTTAGAGGATTCGTAGACAGAGTTTGATGATATAATTAGAGTAGTTTTCCTATGATACTACTTCTCCTAAGGATTATTTCTTTCTTTTGATGTTGATGATGGAGAGACAAATAAGTATTCTTGTTTTCACTTAAGTCTTTCGCTGATGAATGGATGAGTGATGAGACCAAGTGGTTTTCTCGGAGATCAAAGCTGGTTTCTGAGTGCCGGCCACGCCTAGGGTACTTTCTCGGGGCATGACAGCCGTACAACTGACACAACTCTGGATTAGTTGAAGAATCCAAAACTCTATCAAATGAATATCTTCCTTCAATATAAAATCACTCTCTTTTGTGTAGTGAACTAGTGCTATCAATAATCACTTAGAAAGGTGTTACCCAATTTTATTAAGAAAAAAAAGATAGATATAAGATTTAAATTTCTAAGCTCACTTAGAAAGATGCAACCAATCATCATCCCACTATATAATACTTTGAGTGTGGGTTTACACATCAATAGTTAAATATTTTTTAGAAATATAATACTAATATATATAATTTAGGGAGGGAACATGAGTTCACGTGAACACAGGAAACCCCTAAATACGCCTCTGGAATTTACAGGTCATTTTTATTGAAGATAGATATCACCGAAGATTTAGCCAGAAAAAAAAAGATAAAACAAAAAGCTGTAGCACCAATCAGTGTTTGAAGTGGATAATTAAAGTAATGAAAGAAGGTGACTATAAATCATGTTAAGAAATCCGGTACAAAAATTAGATTTAACGATTCAGATTGCAACTAAAAAATGGAATTTGCTATAGACTTTGTCATTAGTCCGTTGTTATTTCGCTCATTGCTAACAAAAGTTTATCGCTTATTTGCCAGTAAATAAGATAAGCGATGAATTTTTCTGTTTAGGTACAAATTTATCGTCGCTAAATTCAGTTTTTTAGTAGTAATCCTCTCATAATATGGAAGATGGATGTAATAATGATTCATAAAACAGATGGATTTATATTAATATTTCAATCTCCGTTATAAGTGAGTTTAGAGTAACCGTTTTTTCCTTTTCGCCTTATAAGACTACATCATGCCTAAATTAATATTGTTGCAATCCAACTTGGACTTAGTCAAACAAATATGTGTGGTGCCTATATATTTGCATACCTTAATTACATATTTATATGAAGTCCTTGAAGCTAAACATAGGCTATGTAGTTGTACTCTCTCTTTTCTTTCTATGTCATGAAGTATTTATGGTTTCTTCATTCACAGTACCTCATCTCTCTAACAAACATCAAAACATTTCCCATCTAAAATTCAAGTAGAATGTCATAACCCAAAAACCGAGGTCATGATGACACACATACCAAACTCCATCCCGATGTGTAAGCCTAAAAGTAAAATCATACGAGACTCCAAAAGGAAGTCAAGCCACAAATAAACACAAAAAAGGACAACAATATAATTATCCCAAAATCCGGTGTCGTAAGTTTAAGAGCATGTAATACAATTCTGAGTCTGAATATACAATATAAGCCTCTGAATACAGTAAAGACTGAAAATGAAAGATTGAACAAGGCGTGATCCGGATCCCAAGATCTCATCACTAATCCGATGATGATGTATCTGCTAGAAATCAACGGCCGCACTGGATGCCCTGGCTAGAATTTGCATGAAAAGGGAAACAAAAGTAGGGGTGAGTTCAATCCACATGTACTTAGTAGGTTTAACCGACTGAGTATAAGGAATTAATTAAACCTATGAAATAAACTAAGGAACGCTTCCACCTGCGTGTAGAAAAGTTCCACTTCAGCTATGCTGCCACCAATTTATATAGAATGGTGCAATTAAAGTAAACACATAAGTACAATTTAATATCATAGTTAAACAAATAGGTCAAGTATCACATATATGATGTAATGCAATGCAATATGATGATGAGATAATATGATGGTATTAGAATCAAGACTGTCATACAACCTGTCATATACACCTGCCGAGCTGTGCTACTAAGCAGGACCCATGGGGGTCTGCAGACCATATACCTCATCACAATCTCAATGTATAAACTACCTTACCACCCATCTTGTGGACAAAGACTCATGATACTAATATCTTTTCCGCTTGCCTCCTAACTCGTGGTCAAGAATATAGGAAAGGTGTCACATTTTTTTATCAAAACGAACTACCACAGTTCGCAACTTCCCAATGATCAATGATAATATGAATGAGGATGAATGCATTCACAACACATAAGGCAAGGAGGCACTATTCAACTCAACATGTAATAAAAGGTTCAAATTTCTCAAAATTTAACCTAAACATGATATTCACCCTCAATAGACTGTAATAGGAAGGAAGTACCTCAAAGTAAGTGTTCACCCTATTTCGAAAATGTTTCAATACTCACGTATGCTCAAAAATCCACAACTTGACCCCTCAGGAGGGCATTACAAGTTGAATAGCCTGTTCACATATCTAACACAATTAGGTCATGAATTACACAGTCCTAACATAGGTAAGATAGCAATTAAGGCCCCCACACAAGCATCGCAATATAAATTAACAGTCCCAAAATTATACTACAACCCTCATCCCAAAGTCTACAACATAAAATTGACTAATTATCCCAACTAAGCCTGAAGAAGGATGGCCAAACCTACCTCAATTGCCGAAACTGCACTCAAATGCTATATCAGATAAACAACCCTTGAATTAAACGCTCGAAATGATAACCCACTATTAAGAATTAAACATACATGTCATAAGGAGTCCAATTACACCCATATTGATAGGTCAAAATCGGGGGTAAAATAGTCTAAAAATTGATTAATTTCGAAAAAGGGTCGAATCTGGATATTTGTTTTAAAAACACGTTCTACTCATTGAGGGGAGTTTGTGGGTGATAACCCAAAAAAATAGGCCAAGAAATGAGGTAGAAATCGATGATAATCGAATTTGAAATTTTAAGAACAAAACCACTAAAATCTCAATTAAAACCTAAACTTTCCAATGATTTACGAAGGTGAAACTGATAGAATATGAATTAGAACAAAAAAAGAACTTACAACGAAGGAATTTCTCCAAAAACCTTGTTAAAATCGCCTCCCACAAGCTTCAAGAGTTTGAAATAGTGGAAATGAAGAAATTAGGCCTTTTCCTGAAGTTATTGTTCAGAGATACCAGATTACTCACGGCAATTGTGAGTCATTAAATCTCGCGATCGCATAGCACAAGAGACTCCCCATATCGCGATCGCAAAGCTCACTGGAAGAGGAGATCCTTTGCAATCGCGGATCATACCCTCACGATCATAAAGCCCATGAACCTAATACATCACGATCGCATGGCCCACATCACGATCACGATGAAGAAAATATTCATCACTAGAAACTAGATCACAACAAATTGCTAAGTTCAAAAAAGCTCTCAGTTGGACCCTCGGAAATCATCAGGGTCCGATAAAAATAAAATGGATATGCTATTATGCTGAATTTGAAATTCTAGACTCAATAAAATTATCCGATTTTCGAAAAGAAGTCATTTTGACCAAATTACCCTCCTAGGCCCCTTTTTGGCCTTGAAACTCAAAATAACGATTAAGGTCCTAGGGCCCTAAGTTAATGTTCAACTGGACCAAACTCGACATTTCAGATGCAATGGAATTGACATAATTCTCATCCGACGCTCGAATCTCAAAATATTGACCAAAGTCAAACCAACTCATTTAAAATCATATTTTCCAACTTAAGACATCAAATTCATGTATCAACCCCAAATATGATTCCGACGACTCTCTTAGACCGATTTTCACATTTTGAAAATGGTGGAATCAACGTAATTCTATTTCGAGATTCGAAAAACTGAATGATATCAAAACTTACTTTTAGAACAACTTAAGCCTTAAAACTCAAGAACTTGGACAATTCACAATCTAATAAGACTTAAACAATTTGAACTACATAAACTAATCAAATAACACTCGAGGGCACTAAAGAGAGGGGTAAAATGATAATTTCTCAATAATTTCCAAAAATGAGGGAAGGTCATTACAACATTCACCACTAAAACTGATGTTCATCCTCGAACATAAGATAAAAGAAAGTACCTAGAGTCTCAAAAGGCTGAGGGTACCGAGCTCGCATATCAGAATCTAACTCCTAAGTTGCCTCCTCAACAGGCTGATGTTGTCACTGCTCTTTGAGCAAAGAATCTCCTTGGTCCTGAGCCTACGAAGCTGCCTATTTAGGATAGTGACCGGCTCTTCCTCATAAGTTAAATCTGGATCCAACTCCATCGTATCATTCAAAATCACATAGGACTTATTTGGGATATACTTGCGAAGTATGAAGACATGAAACACTTGGTGGACAGCTGACAATCTAGGGGGCAAGGCCAACTCATAAGCCACCCCACCTATTTTTCTCAGAATCTCAAATGGGCCAATAAACTGTGGACTAAGCTTTCCCTTCTTCCCTAATTTTATCACACCCTTCATGAGCGATATTTTGAGCCACACACAATCACCCACCTGAACTCTAAGGGAAAAAACCTCCTATTAGCATAGCTCTTCTGACGACTCTAGGTTGTCAATAGTTAACTCTAAATCAAGCGTACCTACTCTATAGTATCTCTGAGTAAATCAGTATCCAATGCATCCACAACAACTAAATTAAACCACCTTATATGTGATCAGCACCTATGTCCATACAATTCCTCAAATGGTGCCATCTGAATGCTTGAGTGATAATTGTTGTTATAGGCAAACTATGCTAAGGGAAAGTGTAAGTCCCATCGAGCACAAAAATTAATCACACAGGCTCTAAGCATATCCTCCAACACTTAAATAACCCGCTCAGACCGGCCATTAGTCTGGGTATGAAATGGTGAACTTATGTTTAGTCGCGTACCCAAACCACTCTATAATACCTCCCAAAAGTTAGAGGTGAACACTGAACCCCAAGATGACACAATAGAGATATGTACCTCATGCAACCTAACAATCTCCCAAAGGTAGATTCTAGCTAACTGCTCTGTATTGTAGCTAGTCTTCACCGAAAGAAAATGCACTGATTTGGTAAATCAGTCCACAATCATCAAAATAGAGTTATACTTACCCATGCCATGGGTAATTCAGACACAAAATCCATAGTAATCTTCTCCCACTTCCACTTGGGAATGGGCATTTTTTGCATAGGAACACCCAGTTTCTGATGCCCATACTTTAATTGTTGGCAATTTAGATACTTAACCATAAAGTTAACAATGTTTCTCTTCATGGAACACCACCAATAGTGTTGTTTCAAGTCATGAAACATCTTTGCTGCTCCCGGGTAAATAGAATACTTGGAACAATGAGCCTCATCCAATATCATACGTACCCAATCACCAACTTAGGTGCACAAATGCTATCATTAATCCTCAAAATTCCCTCTGGATCAAGGGAGGATGATTTAGCTTCACATCTAAAGACATTGTCTCAAATGACCCTCAACTTGTCATCCTCAAACTAGTATGTACAAATCTAGTCCATCAAAGTAGACCTAGCCTCCACAAAGGACAAAATGCTTTGATGGGTAGAAATATCAAATCGGACC